>NC_084839.1:79055499-80433832 GCF_033115175.1 Lepus europaeus | reverse complement strand
CTCTGGCCGTTGTGGCCAACTGGGGAGTGAACCAGTGGATGGAAGACCTCTCTCTGCCTCTCCTTCTCTCTGTGTGTAACTCTGACTTTCAAATAAATAAATAAGTATTTTTAAAACAAACAGCAATTGTACTTTTCTTTTTCTTTTTTTTTTTTTTTTTTTTTTTTTTTTTTTTTTTTTGACAGGCAGAATGGATAGTGAGAGAGAGAGACAGAGAGAAAGGTCTTCCTTTTTGCCGTTGGTTCACCCTCCAATGGCTGCTGCGGACGGTGCATCATGCTGATCCAAAGCCAGGAGCCAGGTGCTTCTCCTGGTCTCCCATGCGGGTGCAGGGCCCAAGGACTTGGGCCATCCTCCACTGCCTTCCCGGGCCACAGCAGAGAGCTGGCCTGGAAGAGGGGCAACCGGGATAGAATCTGGCACCTCAACCGGGACTAGAACCCAGTGTGCTGGTGCCGCAAGGCGGAGGATTAGCCTGTTAAGCCACGGCACCGGCCTCTATTTGTTTTTAAAGATTTATTTTATTTATTTGAAAGAGTGACAGACAGAGGAGAGGCAGAATGAGACATCTTCCCTGGCTGCAACAGCTGGGGCTGGTCCAGGCCAAAGCCAGGAGTCTAGAACTCCATCTGGGTCTCCCATATGGGTAGCAGCGGCCCAAGCACTTGGGTCATCCTCTGCTGCTTTCGTTAGCAAGGAGCTGAATCTGAAGTAGAACAGCTGGGACTCAAACCAGCGCTTCAATATGGAATACCAGTGTCACAGACATTCAGTATTACAGTGGCCCCAAATTCTTTCTTTTTTATTTATTTACTTATATATACATTGTTAGTTATGTGTTAGTTCTTTTGTTGGTTACTTTATTTTATTGATTTATTCCTTTAGAGGCAGAAACACAGAGGTTCAAATGGACAGACAGAGCTCCCATCCACTAGATCATTCCCCAAATGCCTGCAACAGTTGGGACGGGGCCAACCTGAAGCCAGGGACCCAGAATTCTATCTGGGTCTCCCATGTGGGTGTCAGGGACCCCAGGCACTGAGCTGTCGTCTGCTGGCTCCCAAGGTGCCCATCAGGAAGCTGGATGGGAAGCGGACGCAGGACTCAGTTCCAGGCACTCGGATACAGGATGCAGGCTTCCCAACTGGCAGCTTGACCCACAGCGCCACAGCACCCGCCCCCATTCCTTGGATTTCTAAAATACAGTTGTGCAGTAAGCCCATCTTTCCTGTCATTTTAAATGTGGAGAACTTGGCATATTGAAAGTTATGAACATTGAGTTTGTGTCTGGGTTCTCTTAATTACTAAATGACACTGGACAAATCCTTGATTTCCTCATTTTTGAAATGGGAAGGCAGAACCACAATGTGCCTGTCTGGTCTTGATTTTACAGATGAATCAGCTGTAAAGGACGCTGTTCCAGCTGAGGAAATCTGAACAAGGTCAAGGGATACAGGAGATGACAATTTATCAAACAGTCTTGTTATTTGGGATTTCCCTCTAACAAGTCAATTTTCCTTTCTCAGCTCACTGCAGAGTTTCTGGCTTCTAACCATTTTGTGTTGCTCTTTTTGGCAAAATTAAAAGTGCCTCATTTCTTTTTCCATCTGAGTTTGAATGAAGAGATGATACCCTAGCACTTTCCTCTAATCACAGCTTTAAAAGTATTCCAGGAGCCAGAGTTGTGGCACTGTGGGTTAAGCCGCACTTACACCACCAGTATCCCATATCAGAAGGCTGGCTGAAGTCTTGGCTAGTTGCCTTCCAATCCAGCTCCCTGCTAATGGGCCTGGGAAAGCAGTGGAAGATGGTCTGAGAACCTGGGCCCCTGCCACCCATGTAGGAGACTCGGATGGAGTTACAGGCTCCTGGCTTCAGCCTGGCCTGAAACTGTTGTGTCCATTTGGGAAGTGAATCAGCAGATGGGAGCTCTCTCTTGCTCTGTCTCTCCCTCTCTCTCTCTCTCTATGTCTTTCAAATAACCAAATACATCTTTAAAAAAAAAAAAGACAAGAAAGAAAAGAAAAGAAATCTGAAGCAACACCCACCAAGCAATGAGCAGTACTGCTTTCTGGAGATGGACTAATAGGGAGCTTCTAACTTCCACATTGCGTGTGCATGTGCAAGAGGGCGGGGTGGGGGTGGCAGGGTTGGGCATATGGAAAAGTTGAATGGAAAGGAATTGCAACAGAGGACTCAGCTGATCCCATGGAGAGTTCTGGAGCTGGAGTTGCCCTGGGTTGAGGCAAGGGCACTGAATATATGTACTTCCACATTGATGGGTCAATGACTATAGACAGCCACCAGCGTGGGGGCAACATGGCAGGCCAGGCAGCTCTCTCGTTCAGAGCAGTTTCCGGAGAAGGATTCAGCTGTGAGCCACTGGCAGTCAACACCCCCGGCAGTGGGGAAGTGAGCCCTTCAGCTCTGTGTGGCACTCCCCAGCATCCAGCAGAGTTCACACCTTGCACCACTTGCATCTGTACAGCCATTCACGCCATCTGGGGACAGCTCCAGGATTCTGCATGAAGGCTAGCAGGATAAACTACAGCCCCTTTTGCTTTCCTAACCCTGAGCCCTAGCCTCCCTTTTCTGGAAGGCATTCCAGTCCAGAACTCTCTAGATTTCTCTCACCTTCAGCTGCCACCTCTGCTTATCTGATGGGTGGAACTGAATTCCCTACTGAGTGGCCTGACCCATGGTCACCATGCTCCTCTCAGACTGTGGTTGCTTCCTTGTCTATTTCCCATTAATCTTGGCCAGGAGTACCAAGAGATTTCTCAGCTAAGTCCCTTTAGTACAAGATGTATTCTTCCCTATCCCAATGAACAGCAATCCTATCTCCTTCTGACGGTCAAGATCTAGTAATTCTCCATCGCATGTGGTTGCTCCTTTCCGTCCTTGCTAGTCTCTTGGCCGAGGAACCCAAGATGACTAGACAACAGCTATGGGGAATTCTTACTATGTCCCTGAGTGGAAGCATCCCCTCTGGATACCAGGATCATTAGACTTTAAACTGAGGGGCAGAAAACACAGATTCCCCAAGAGGACCAATGGGAGAGACAGTAAGTGGAGACACTCTAGCTTAGAGTCTCTGGTTTCCACATGCATGTAGTCTGTCTGGAATGGTCATCAACTGGGGGTGTATACTGCCTCCTGAACAATGCATACCACCTCCAAGCCAGGACCTTAGCCACAGCTTCAAAAGGTTGTTTCATCACTTTATTAATCCAGAAACTTCCGAGGGGTGTGGTATGTGATAGGACAAGTGGGTCAAATCATCATGTGGCCACTGCCATACTTTCTCGCTCTAAGTCGAGTTTCTTGGTCACAGGTATTGTGATGCAGAATTCCAAACTGGTAGATCACTCTGTAAGTCCTCAGTTAAGATGTTGCCAAAGGCAGATGCAGCAAGACTGTATCTAGGGCCGGCAGCCGTGGCTCACTAGGCTAATCCTCCGCCTTGCGGCACCGGCACACCGGGTTCCAGTCCCGGTCGGGGCACCAATTCTGTCCCAGTTGCTCCTCTTCCAGTCCAGCTCTCTGCTGTGGCCCGGGATTGCAGTGGAGGATGGCCCAGGTCCTTGGGCCCTGCACCCACATGGGAGACCACGAGAAGTACCTGACTCCTGGCTTCGGATCGGTGCAGTGCGCCAGCCGCAATGCGCTGGTCGTAGCAGCCACTTGGGGGGTGAACCAACGGAAAAAGGAAGACCTTTCTCTCTGTCCTCTCTCTCTCTCTCTCACTGTCTAACTCTGCCTGTGGGGGGGGGAAAAAAAGACTGTATCTAGAACATGTGTTCATTCCAGTGGGATGAAACAATGCTCCTTCCAGAGAAAAAGGGGCCTAATCGCCATCCTGGCGTGAAGTGGCTGTCCGATCTTCCTGAGGAATGGCCCTGTATTAGGGACTCGGCAGTAGCAGCTGCATCAGCCTTGCTGGGTAGGAGCTTGTGCCTGGGCTCCAACGCTGCCACGGTGGCTATTCCATCCGTGAGCTGACGGTGCAGGGATGTGATAACAGAGGCTGGCTGACAGCAGCTGGCTGAGTCACTCTGTCTATTTGGCCGTCTAGTCACTCTTCTGTGGGTGGAGGCTCTCATGTGGCCAATGAAATGCAGTAACAAGTCAGTCACACTTTTTTTCCCACGTTCTTAAGTCTATCTATACCCAGGGTTGGCAAACCAAAACCCACAGGCCAAATCCACCCACTGCCTACTTTGTGAATAAAGTTCTATGGAAACACAGCCATGTTCATTTATTTATTTACGGCTTGAATATGGCTGCCTTTGTACTGCAGCAGTGGAACTGTGTGGTTGCAACAGGAGCCGTCTGATCTATGAGTCTGAAATATTTACTCTGAGCCTTTGTGGTAAGGATGTGCAGACTCTTCACCTACATGCTTCTTTCCAAGATTGTCCTCACTCTTCCCATCTTGTTCCTTTCAGGTCCTCCGTCATTTAATACCACTGCCTTCAAGCCTATGTATCCTTTGATGTTGGGCCACTTCTCCATCCACACAAAGAAAACGCCCAGGTGTATTACCCAGAACCCTCCTGTTAGGAGGACTGCCCTTTGATTCTCTTCCAGGATCACTCTAGTAACACAGTACTGTTTCAGAGTCCTCTTTTGGCTTATACCAAATATCAGGCTTGGATCAAGCTTGGGGAGTGGGTGTTTGGCCCAGTGGTTGAGTCACCACGTGGTGTCCCCACATCTCAAATTTGAAGTGCCTGGTTCAAATCTGGGTTCCTCTGCTTCTGATCCTTCTTCCTGCCACTGTGCACCCGGGGAGGAAGCAGATGATGGTTCAGATACATGGGTACCTGCCACCCATGTGCGAGATCCAGATGGAGCTCTGAGTTCCTGGTTTTGGTTGGCCCAGCCCTGGCAGTTTCAGGCATCTGGGGAGTGAGCCAGTGGGTAGAAAATCTCTCTCTCGCTTTCTCTCTGCCTGGTAAAAAATACAATTTTAAAAAAGACTCAAATTTGGTCTTGCCTTCTGCTCAATCAGCAGTTCACAAGGCATCCCCCAGGTGGACCTAAGTGTGGTCTTAGAGAGATGCGTCAGTGCCCAGTGCTGGATAACTGGCAGACAAGGACAATCGCTTGTACAGCTTCCTCTTGGCCTCGGGCACTACTTGAGACCCAATCCTTATGTGCTACTGCAGTTTGTAATGGACTGCTGCTGGACCACTCAGCCTCACGACCTCTGGGTCTGGCAGACACCAGCTCATGATGGCTATCTCTGCCATGTGCGCATTCGATGTCCACAGTCAGCTCTCTGTCTCTACTGCGGCCCAGGAGGATGCCAGGAATTTCTCAGTGAGCAGCACGTAGCTGTCTCTTGTTTATCACAAATTCTTCACAGGTCTTTTTTTTTTTAAAAGATTTACTTGTGTATATGAAAGTCAGATTTAGGAGAAAGGGAGGGAGGGCGAGAGAGAGAGAGAAAGAAAAAGAGAGAGAGAGAGAGAGAGAGAGAGAGATCTTCCATCTGTTGGTTCACTCTCCAAATGGCAACAACAGCCAGGACTGAGGCAGGCTGAAGTCAGAAGCCTGGAACTCCATGCAGGTCTCCCGTGTGGGTAGCAAGGGCCCAAATACTTGAGTCATCGTCTGCTGCCTTTCCAGGCACATCAGCAGGGATCTGGAATGGAAGTGGAGCAGCCAGGACTCAAACTGGTGCTCATGTGAGATGCCGGGGTCCCACGTGGCAGCTTAACCTACTGCACCACCACACCCGTCACTTCACCACCGACTCCTAATATCATGAAGTCTTCTGTGTCTCTGCCCTTAGCTGCAGGGTTGCTTGTGATACAGCACGAACCAGCTGAAGAGCCATTTCTTGCCCTGGGACCCACCCAAAGTTGTCAGCCTTCTATGTGATCCAATAAATGGGCCTGAGAAAAGTTTCCCAGAATGAAACATACTATTTCCAGAAACTAAAGAGGCTACACTCTGCCCAGATCTCCAAAAGCACCACTGATGTGGTAAGCCCCATAATCTTGCTGGGATTTAACTCTCATTCTCTGGGGTGTATATATCTTACCATGTTGGAATCCCAGCTATCCTGCTCCTGATTCAGATTCCTGCTAACACATCCTGAGGGGCAACAGAAGATGGCTCAAGTGCTTGGGTCCCTTGCCCTCATATGAGAGACCTGGATGGAGTTCCTGGTTTTTGCCTTCAGCTTGGCTCAGCGCTGTCTTTTGTGGGCGTTTGGGGAGTAAAGCAGGGGATGAAGATTCCCTCCCCCCGCACCCCCATCACTCTGCCTTTCAAGTACATGAGAATAAGTAACATTAGAAACATTAAGATGTCAATCCTCCCTACGTCATATATTTATTTTATAGAGCCACGCAGGTTTATTATGTAAAGCCTTTTGGAAGAATAAACAAGCAAGAATAACTAGTAAAACTTTTTTAAATGCTTATTTATTTATTTTCATCTACTTGAAAGGCAGAGTAACAAGAGAGGGACTGTCTATCCGCTGGTTCACTCCCCAAATGTCCACAACAGCTGGGGCTGAGCCAGGCTGAAGCCAGGAGGCTGGAACTCCATCCAGGTCTCCCAATGGGTGGCAGAGGCCCAAGTACTCAAGCCATCATCAGCTGCCTCCAAGGATCCATGTGCAGAAAGCTGGATTTTTTTTTAAAGATTTATTTATGATTTGAGAGGTAGAGTTACAGACAGAGAGAGGGAGAGACAGAGAGAGAGGTCTTTCATTTGCTGGTCACTCCCCAGATGGCTACAATGTCTGGAGCTGTGCCAATCTGAAGCCAGGAGCTTCCTCTGCATCTCCCACATAGGTGCAGGGACGCAAGTACTTGGGTCATCTTCCACTGCTTTCCCAGGCCATAAGCACACAGCTGGATTGGAAGAGGAGCAGCTGGGACACAGACCTGTGCCCACAGGGATGCCGGCACTGCAGGCGGAGGCTTAGCCCACCAAGCCACAGTGCTGGACCCAGAAAGATGTATCTGAAGTGAAGTAAGCTGGGACTCAAACCAGCACTCCAACATGTGATGCAGGCATCTCGAGTGGTGGTGGAACCTGCTGCACTATAACGCTCACCTCAGGTAAAATTCTTTAATAAAGAGAAACAAAGAGAGACTACCCCTCTGAGATGTTAAAACGTTACAAAGTTTCTACAATTTTAAAAGAGTGTAGTATTGACTTATGAATAGACAGACAGATCTAATGGAACTGAATAGAAAGTCCAGGAATAGACCTAAGTCCAAAAGGAAAGCAGGTTTACAACAAAGGATGCATCTCAAAGCAATAGGAAAAGCCAAACTTTTAAATAAATGGGATTAGGACAACTGTGTGCCCACATGGAAGGCAGCAGATGGCATCAGATGGATTCTTCTCAAATACTTAGTGAGTAAGGGACAGGATCTAAATGTGCAAAATGAAGACAAAGACGTACCAGAAGGAAAACTAATACAGGTCATTATATATTGGGAGTGGGGAGAATATTCCTAGCTTTATAAATCAGAAGTAGGGGCCGGCGCCGCGGCTCACTAGGCTAATCCTCCGCCTACGGTGCCAGCACCCCGGGTTCTAGTCCCAGTTGGGGCGCTGGTTCTGTCCCGGTTGCCACTCTTCCAGGCCAGCTCTCTGCTGTGGCCCGGGAGTGCAGTGGAGAATGGCCCAAGTGCTTGGGCCCTGCACCCCATGGGAGACCACGAGAAGAACCTGACTCCTGGCTTCGGATCAGCACAGCGCGCCGGCCGTAGCAGCCACTTGGGGGGTGAACCAACGGAAAAAGTAAGACCTTTCTCTCTCTCTCTCTCTCTCTCTCTCTCTCTCTCTCTCTCACTGTCTAACTCTGCCTGTCAAAAAACAAACAAACAAACAAACAAAACGGAAAAAGAAATAAATAAATTAGAAGTAGGGGCCGGCGCCATGGCGTAGTGGGTAAAGCCACCGCCTGCAGTGCCGGCATCCCATATGGGCACCAGTTCGAGACCTGGCTGCTCCACTTCCAACCCAGCTCTCTGCTCTGGCCTGGGGAAACAGTAGAAGATGACTCAAGCCCTTGAGCCCCTGCACCTGCGTGGGAGACCTGGAAGAAGCTCCTGGCTCCTGGCTTTGAATCGGTGCAGCTCCAGCCGTTGCGGCCAATTGGAGAGTGAATCAGTGGATGAAAGACCTCTCTCTCTCTCTCTCTCTCTCCCTCTCTGTGTAACTCTGACTTTCAAATAAATAAATAAATCTTTTAAAAAAACACAACAGAAGTAATAGAAGATTGACAACTTTTACTACATAAAGGTAAACATGCTTTTGCAGATGAGAGAGAGACAACTATACATTTTCTAAGACAAATTAACAAACTGGGAAAAGGTATTTATGACTTAAATCACAAAGAGTTAACACCCTAGTATATGTAGAGTTCCTGTTTTTCAAAATGGGCACAAAATAAGAACACAGATAATAGAAAAAGAAAGGCAAATGGCAAAGATGCTCATCTTTTTCATAGCATGGGAAGTGCACATTAAAATTACCCTGAGATAACATTTCTCCCCTATCAGATTGGCAAAACTCTAAAAGTTTGACAGCATACTCTGAAAAGGAGATGTGGAAAGTCAGGATCTCTCATAGACTGCTTGTGGAATGCAAAATGATACAATCTTTATGGAAGGCAATTTGGCAATACTTAGCAAAATAGAACATGCATTTACCCTTTGGGTAAGCAATTCTACTTCTAGGAATCTGTCTCAAAGACAACTGGCATTACTAAGAAACAGTGCACAAGCAAGAGAATTCATTGCAACACTATTTGTGGTAAGAAAAGACTGGAAACGACCCAAATGTTGTTTGGGAACTGGTTAAATGCTACATCCACGCACTGGAGCACTATATAGATGTAAAAATTACTGAGGAGAACCACTAGCTGCCTGTGTGGAGTGATCCCAGGATAGGTTGCTGAATGGAAGAAAACAAGGTACAGAATCACATGCTGGCCGGTGCCATGGCTCAATAGGCTAATCCTCCGCCTTGCGGCGCCGGCACCCCAGGTTCTAGTCCTAGTCGGGGCGCCGGATTCTGTCCCGGTTGCCCCTCTTCCAGGCCAGCTCTCTGCTGTGGCCAGGGAGTGCAGTGGAGGATGGCCCAAGTGCTTGGGCCCTGCACCCCATGGGAGACCAGGAGAAGCACCTGGCTCCTGCCTTCAGGTCAGCGCAGTGCGCCGGCTGCAGCGTGCAAGCCACGGCGGCCACTGGAGGGTGAACCAACGGCAAAAAGAAGACCTTTCTCTCTGTCTCTCTCTCTCTCTCTCACTGTCCACTCTGCCTGTCAACAAAAAAAAGCATAGCAAAGAAGAAACACATGATGTCACCTTCCAGGAGGGAGTGGGAGACTGGAAGGGGATTAGCCTGTTGAGCCACGGCGTCGGCCTTTGCTATGCTTTTCTTTCCTATCCAAGAGCCCCTGGAAACCCTACAATTGCACGTAAAGGAAACTTCAGCTTAAAAGAACTGTTTCCTAATTGATTATTTGACTTTATCCAAGAAGATCTAAGTCTTATTACAAATTTCTGCTAACAAGAGGTTAATGAGGTAGATACGTAGTATGTGCTTTCACCTACTGAAAGCTAAAAGTGACTTTTAGCCAAATTTTCTTGGAAAAAAAAATTAATAGTTCAGCTTAGCTTAACTTTCTTGAATTTAATCTATTTCTTTCCTTTACACAACATAGTTAGACAAATTTATCAATGTGTAATTCATATAACCTACAACTCACCAATTGAAAGGATACAATTCAATGGTATTTCATATATAATGTATTAGCATCACCACTATATATATATATATATATATTTTTTTTTTGACAGGCAGAGTGGACAGTGAGAGAGAGAGACAGAGAGAAAGGTCTTCCTTTTTGCCGTTGGTTCACCCTTCAATGGCCGCCGCGGCTGGCGCGCTGCGGCTGGCGCACCGCGCTGATCCAAAGCCAGGAGCCAGGTGCTTCTTCTGGTCTCCCATGCGGGTGCAGGGCCCAAGCACTTGGGCCATCCTCCACTGCACTCCCTGGCCACAGCAGAGAGCTGGCCTGGAAGAGGGGCAACCGGGACAGAATCCAGCACCCCGACCGGGACTAGAACCGGTGTGCCGGCGCCGCTAGGCGGAAGATTAGCCTAGTGAGCCATGGCGCCGGCCTCACCACAATATTTTATCACCCCAAAAATAATTCCTGTATCCTTCAGCTCTGACTCCCTTTCTCCCCCATCCACGCTAGCTTGAGGCAACTACTATGTAAATGGAATCATATATGTGGCCTTTTAAAAATATGTATGTTATTTGAAAGTGAAACAGAGACAGAGACAGACAGACATACAGACAAAGATCTTTCATCTGATGGTTCACTCCCCCAAATGTTTGCAATAGTCAGGGCTGGGCCCGACTAAAACCTGGAGCTGGGACTGAAGTCCAAGACGCCACAGGTGGCAGGGACCCAAGTACTTGAGCCATCATCTGCTGCCTCCCAGGGTGCACGTGCAGAAAGCTGGAGTCAGGAGCAGTGCCAGGACTCAAACCGAGGCACTCGGACATGGAATGTGAGTGTCCTCAGCAGCATCTTAACCGCAGTGCCAAATGCTCTCCCCAACATGTGGCCTTTGTCACTGGCTTCTCTCACCGGGCATGTTTCAGTTTCACCCATGTTGTAGCATGCATCAATGTGTTTCATTCCTTCTTATGATCAATTAATATTCTATTATGTGCGTTTATCATATCATATTTTGTTTATGGATTCATGAGTGGACAGACATCGAAACTGTTTCTACCTTTTGGCTATTATGAATACTGATGTTATAAACATTTTATAAAAGCTTTTATGTGGGACTATGTTTTAACTGATCTTTGGTTTATGCCTGAGAGTAAAACTGCTGGGTCATACATTTTATATATATATGTATATGTATGTGATAGATAGATAAATAGATTTATCTATATGAAAGGCAGAACATCAGAGAGAGAGATTTCCATCCCTAATTCATTCCCCAAATTGCTGCAACGCCTAGGGCTGGGCCAGGCCCAAGCCAGGAGCCAGAAATGTCAGGAGCCTAAGTATTTGAGCCATCTTCCCAGGTGCATTAGCAGGAGGCTGGATCAAAAGCAGAGCAGCTGGCCAGCACCACGGTTCACTAGGCTAATCCTCCGCCTGCAGTGCCGACACTCTGGGTTCTAGCCTCAGTCAGGGCGCCGGTTCTGTTTCATTTGCTCCTCTTCCAGTCCAGCTCTCTGCTGTGGCCCAGGAAGGCAGTGGAGGATGGCCCAAGCACTTGGGTTCTGCACCCGCATGGGAGACCAGAAGGAAGCACCTGGCTCCTGGTTTTGGATCGGCACAGCGTGCCGGCTGTAACAGCCATTTGGGGGATGAACCAATGGAAGGAAGACCTTTCTCTCTGTCTCTCTTCTAATTCTGCCTGTCCAAAAAAAAAAAAAAAAATCAGCTAGGACTCAAATTGGCCCTCTGATAGGGGATGCAGGTGTTGATAGTGATGGCCATAATGCTGGCCTCCATCTTGTGGTTTTGACTTGCATTTCCCTGATGCTGATGAGGTCATGTATCTTTTCATGTGCTTAGTGTCCATTTCTATATCTTTGGGAAAATGTCTATTCAAAACCTTTGCCCATTACTTTTTAAAAAATTTTTAATAGAAAACTTTTATTTAATAAATATAAATTTCAAAAGTACAACTTTTGGGTTATAGTGGTTCTTCCCTCCATAATCACCCTCCCACACGCAAACCATCCCATCTCCTACTCCCTCTTCACATCCCATTCTTCATTAAGATTCATATTTAATTATTTTTATATACAGAAGATCAACTCTATACTAAGTAAAGATTTCAACAGTTTGCAGTTTGCACAGACACACAAAGTATAAAGTACTGTTTGAGTAGTAGTTTTACTGTTAATTCGCATAGTACAACACATTAAGGACAGAGATCCTACACGGGAACAAGTGCACAGTGACTCCTATTGTTGATTTAACAATTGACACTCTTATTTATGATGTCAGTGATCACCCGAGGCTCTTGTCATGAGCTGCCAAGGCTATGGAAGCCTCTTGAGTTCACAAACTCCGACCTTATTTAGACAAGGCAATAATCAAAGTGACAGTTCTCTCCTCCCTTCAGAGAAAGGTACTTCCTTCTTTGATTGGTCCATAAATTTTTTTTAAAAAGATTTAGTTATTTATTTATTTGGAAATTCAGACTTACACAGAGAGAGGGAGAGACATCTTCTATCTGCTGGCTCATTCCCCAGATGGTTGCAACCGCCAGCACTGGACCAAGCAAAGCCAGGAGCCAAAGCTTTCCACGTGGGTGGCAGGGTCTCAAACACTTGGACCATTTTCCACTGCTTTTTCCAGGCCATTAGCAGGGAGCTGGATCAGAAGTGGGGCAGCTGGGACCTGAACCAGTACCCATACTGGATGCCAGCATCGCAGGCGTCAACTTTACTGGCTTTACCGCGTCGGCCCAAATTTTTTTCCATTTTCCCATTTGAGAAGCTTAGTGACTGACAGAGACAGAAACAGATAGAGACAGCTCCCAAGTGCTGGCTTGCTTACCAAATGCCTACACTAGTAAGGGCTAAGGAAAGGGCTAAAACCAAGAGCTGGGAATTTAACACAGGTGTCCCAGGTGGGTGGCAGGAACTAAATTACTTGAGCCATTGCCACTGCTTCCCAAGGTACATTAGCAGGAAGCCAGAGTTCGGAGCATAACCAGGGATCGAACCCAGGTACTCTGATGTGAGAAACAAGCATCCTAATCAGGGTTTGACCTCTATGCCAAACACCTGTCCCCCACCCAGCCGCCCACACACACACTGATTTTTAAAACTCGTGGTAAAATACACAAACATAAAATTTATCAGCTTGATCATTTTACAGAAGTGTTAAACACATTCACATTTTTGTGCTTTGCACATAAAAAATGTTATTTGTATGTGTTTTGTGATTGAATTTGAGTTGTAGGAGTTCTTTCTATCTTCTTCATTTATTTGTATCAAATCTCTTATTAAATGTATTATTTGCATCCCATATCACAGTGCCAGGTTGAGTCTTGGCTACTCCACTTCTGATCCAGCTTCCTGCTAATTCATGCTGGGAGGCAGCAGATGGTGGCTTGCATGCTTGGGCCCCTGCCACTCATGTGGGAGACATAGCTAGAGTTCCAGGCTCCTAGCTTTGGTCTGGTCCAGCCCTAGTTGTTGTGGACATTTAGGGAATGAACCAGAACATGGAAGATCTTGCTCTATCTTGCTCTCCAGTGCCTCTCTCTCTGCCTTTCAAGCAGATGAAAGTAAATAAATTTTAAAAATCAATTGATTATAGACAGATGATTTTATTTCTGGAGTCTCAAATATATTCCACTGATCAATACATGTCAGTCAATATGTCTATATGCCAGCAATAGTCTTGCTTACTGTTGCTTTGTAGTAAGTTTTAAAATTGGGAAATATGAATCCTACAACTTTGTGTTTCTTTTTCCAAGATGTCCTGGCTGTTCTGGATCCCTTCCAAAGCCAGGAGCCTCAAACTCCATCTGGGTCTTCCTTGTGGGTGGCAGTGGCCCAAGCACTTAGGCCATCTTCCTCTGCTTTTCCCAGGCCATTAGCAGGGAGCTGGATCAGAAGCAGAGCAGTCAGGACTCCAACTGGTGCTCATATGGGATGCTGGGCTCACAGGCAGTAGCTTAATTTGCCATGTCACAAGGCCAGCCCCGGCTTGCCAACTTCTACAAAGAAATCAATTAGAATTTTTATATGAATTGCATTGACTCTAGATCAACTTGGGGAGCACTGCCATTTTAACAAAATTAAGTCTTCTGACCTAAAACGTGCAATGTCTTTTCTTTTTAAAGGAATGTTTAATTCCTTTCATCAATATTTTGTAGCTTTCAGGGTATAAATTTTATTCTTCTTTTGTTGAATGTATTCCAAGTATTTTATCGTACAGAAATACAATTCCTTAGGATTTTTCTAAATGAAAGGTCTGCAAATCAAGATCATGTTACTTCTTCCTTTTCATCTGGATGCCTCTGTTACATATTCTCGCTTAATTTCCCTGGCCAGAGCCTCCAGTGCTATGCACACCTGCTGAGAGTAAGCACCTTTGTCTTTTTCCTGGGGGAAAGCATCCAGTCTTTCACCGCTAAGTGTATTACTAACTGGATTTTTCATAAATCTCCTTTATCACACTTTAAAAACTCCATTCTTAATTTGTTAAATATTTTTATCACAAAAAAGTGTTGGAGTTTGTCAGATGCTTTTTCTGCATCTATTGAGAAGACAGTATATAGTTTTGCAAAAATGTTTTACAGTCAAATATGGTGACTTTTGATGACACAATATGAAAAACCAAGGACGATCGGCTCAATAGGTTAATCCTCCGCCTTGCGGCGCCGGCACACCAGGTTCTAGTCCTAGTCGGGGCGCCGGATTCTGTCCCGGTTGCCCCTCTTCCAGGCCAGCTCTCTGCTGTGGCCCGGGAGTGCAGTGGAGGGTGGCCCAAGTTCTTGGGCCCTGCACCCCATGGGAGACCAGGAGAAGCACTCAGCTCCTGGCTTCAGATCGGCGCAGTGCACCGGCCGCAGCGGCCATTGAGGGGGTGAACCAATGGCAAAGGAAGACCTTTCTCTCTGTCTCTCTTTCTCACTGTCCACTCTGCCTG
This sequence comes from Lepus europaeus, assembly GCF_033115175.1. Taxonomy (NCBI): domain Eukaryota; kingdom Metazoa; phylum Chordata; class Mammalia; order Lagomorpha; family Leporidae; genus Lepus; species Lepus europaeus. Next base: position 80,419,141 of record NC_084839.1, on the reverse strand, counting down.
TCAAAAAAAAAAAAAGCAAGGAGGATCCTAAATCTAGGTTTGTACAACCTTCTGATCAAGTTAATGGTGAGGAATTTCAGTTTTCTAAATTGGCATTTCATTGATCTGCATATGGTATACACATTACATTCATTGATTTACATATATTGAACTAACCTTGTGTTCTTGGAATAAATCCCAGTTGGTCACGGCATATAAGCCTTGTTATGTGTTGCTGGATTTTGTTAGTACTTTGCTATGGAGTTTTGTGTCTATATTCTCAAGAAATATTGACCTGTAGCTTTCTTGTGTTGTCTGGCTTTGGTATCAGGGTACTACTAGCCTCACAGAATGACTTAGAAAGTGTTCCACCTTCTTTTGTTTTTGCAGAAACTTTCAGAAGGGTCACTGTTTGGTAAAATTCACCTATGGAACCACATGGTAGCTCTTTAATTGCAGACTCAATCTTTTCTTAGAAGTCCATTCAGATTTTCTATTTCTTTTTGACAGTTTTGATCTGTCTAGAAACTTGTCAATTTTATTTTTAAAAAACACTTATTTATTTGAAAGGCAGAGTTACACAGAGGCAGTGGCAGGGGTGGGGAGTGTGCAGTCCTTCTATCTGCTGGTTCACTCCCCAGATGGCCCAATCGGAGCTGCGCCGATCCGAAGTCAGGAGCCAGGAGCTTCCTCTGGGTCCTCCAGGCAGATGCAGGGGCCCAAGGACTTGGGCCATCTTCTACTGCTTTCCCAGGCCATAGCAGAGAGCTGGATTGGAAGTGGAGCAGCCAGGACTCAAACTGGCGCCCATATGGGATGCCGGCACTGCAGGCGGCGGCTTTACCCGCTACGCCACAGCACCGGCCCCATCAATTTCATCTAAGTTATCCAGTTTTTGGCATACATTTATTCACAGTTTTCTCTTGTAATCCTTTTTATTTATGTAAGCTTGGTAGTAACATCCTCTCTTTCGTTCTTAATTTTGGTAATTAGAGTCTTCTCTTTTTTTCCTTTATCAGTCTAGTAAATGGCAATTTTGTTGTTCAGAATAACTGACTTGGTTTTGTTGATTTTCTCTTTTGTCTTTCATCTTTAAAAATATTTGTTTATTTGAAGGGTAGAGCAACAGGGAGAGAGATTAGAGATGGGGAGAGAGAGAGAGAGAGAGAGAGAATCTTCCCTCTGTGATTCATTCCTTAGGTGCCTGTAACAGTCAGGGCTTGCTCAGGCCAAAGCCAAGGTCCTGGAACTCTACCCAGGTCTTTCACATGGATGGCAGGGGATCAAGTATAAGTCTTTAAGTGCTGCCTCCTGGGGTGTGTTAGCTGGAAGCTGAATTGGAAGCAGAGGAGCTGGGACTCCTACTAGGCATTCCAGGATGGGGTGCAGGCATTCCAAGTGGTATCTTGTGCAAGATATCCATGCCAGTATTCCATCTTTTTTTTTTTTTTTTGACAGGCAGAGTGGACAGTGAGAGAGAGAGAGAGACAGAGAGAAAGGTCTTCCTTTTGCCGTTGGTTCACCCCCCAAGGGCTGCTGTGGCCGGCGTGCTGTGGCCAGTGCACAGCGCTGATCTGAAGCCAGGAGCCAGGTGCCTGGTCTCCCATGCGGGTGCAGGGCCCAAGGACTATGGGCCATCCTCCACTGCACTCCTGGGCCACAGCAGAGAGCTGGCCTGGAAGAGGAGCAACCAGGACAGAATCCGGCGCCCCGACCGGGACTAGAACCTGAGGTGCCGGCGTCACAGGCAGAGGATTAGCCTATTGAGTCATGGCGCCGGCCCCATCTTTCTTTAAAAAAAAAAAAAAAAAAAAAAGATTTATTCATCTGAAAGACAGAGTGACAGGGCATAGGTGAGGGGAGATCTTCCATCTATTGGTTCACTCCCCAAATGGCTGCAAGAGCCAGGGCTGAGCTAGACTGAAGCCAGGAGTCAGGAACTCCATCCTGTCCTCCCACGTGGATGGTCGGGTCCCAAACACTTAAGCCATCTTCCGCTGACTTCCGAAGCACATTATCAGGAAGCTGGATTCAAAGTAGAGCAGCCAGGACTCGAACCGGTGCTCTGATATGGGATGCTGGTGTTGTAAGCAGCAGCTTAACCAGTTGTACTGCAGTGACAGCCCCCAGTATTCCACCTTTAGGATGAAAAATTCCTTCTTATTTTATACTGCACTGGGAAGGCTTGCCCTGTAAGATGGCAGTGCGTAAGGGGAAGCTGGGGAGGGAATTTGAGTGGGAGAGTGGTGTTTTAAAATACGTCCACAGGCAAGAGGCCAGGCAGGTTTTCTTTTCCTCCGTGCTTTGTTCTGCGGCTGATGGCAGAGAAAGCCAGGCCTGCAGGGACTGGAAAGGGCTGCTCGTGGAAGCAGGGGAAGCTGGAGGCAGCTGATGGCCCTTCCACAGCCCCATGGGCTCTTTGAAAGCCAAATCTCACCTGTCAAGACAGACACTTTTTTGAGGAATCTGGGAGCAGAAGCCCTTCTCAACCAGAGAGGTGACCCTGCACTTGAGCAGGCCTTGTTCGGGAGAACACATCTGAAGAGTCTGGACACCTGTGTGTGTGCTAAGATGGGAACTCCTGCCTGTGTGTCCATGGGAGGAAGGTTCTAAGTGGAGATGGCAAAGCTCGCTTTCTTCAGCTGAGAAAAGAATTTGACCAGAAAAGGGCAGCGAGTCAGTGTCCCCGACCCTGGAGATCTAAGGCAACCCATTTCCCCACTGCAGAACCCTCACACACATTAAAGCGCTTGGTTCACTCCCCAAATGGTTGTAGCAGCTGGGGCTGGGCTAGGCCAAAGCCAAGAGTCTGGAACTCCATCCTGGTCTCCCACATGCATGGCAGGGGCTCAAGTACTTGGGTCATCCTCTGCTGCTTCCCCAAGAGCGTTATAGGAAGCTGGATTGAAGTGGTGTAGCAGGGACTTGAACCTGCTGCTCTGATATAAGACACTGGTGTCACAAGCAGTGGCTTAACTGACTGTGCCGCAACGCTGGCCCCACCTGTTCTGACTTAGGAATTCTGACTTAGGAAACTCTATGTTAGCTTTTGGTTAGAATAGCCAGTAACTCAGGTGGACGTTGTTGGATAGCAAGGAGCTGCAAAAATTAAATTATATTGCAAGTTTACAAAATTATCAAAGTAGCATTTACCTTCAGGAAAAATAATGTCCACAGACTTTCTATACTTAGCCCTTCAAAAGGTGGAACCTAATTCCTTTCCCCTGAAGTGTGACCTACACTTCATGACTGCTTAATGAACAGCGTGTGGCAGAAGTGACGTGTGTGATGTTCCCGATTAGGACAGAAAGGCTTTGAGGGGACGGCGCGTTCAGCAACAGCAGCTAAGGTGCCTCTCGGGACAGACGCACACGGAAGTGCCTGGATGTCTGTCCCAGCTCTGCTTTCCACTCTAGTTTCCTGCTAATGCGCGCCCTGAGAGGCAGCAGGTGACGCCTCAAGTGTTTGGGTCTCTGCCACACGCCTGGGAGACCTGGACTGAGTTCCTCACTCCTGGCTTCAGCTCTGCCCCGGCTGTTGTGGGCTTCTGGGGAGTGAAACAGCAGATGGGAGAGCTCTATCTCTATCTCATCTGTCTGCCTATCAGATAAACAAACATTTTCAAAAGAAGGCATTGTGCCTGCCTTCCTGCTCTCTCTCGGTCACACACTCTGAGGGAAACCAGCAGCCATGCTGCGAGGAGGCCCAAGCAGCTCTACAAAGACGCCCACACGGTAAGTGACTAAGGCCTCGGGAAGCCATCTTGGACGTGGGGCTCCCAGCCCCTGGCTAGCCTCAGATGACTGAATCCCCGATGACACATTTTTCATGTTTATTTTTTGTTTGAAAGACGGAGCAACAGAGAAAGAGGACATCTGGACTGTAACCTCATGAGAGGACGCGCCGGAACCGCTCATTCAAGCTGCTCCCAAATTTCTGACGCACGGACACGGGGAGGAGGAAAGGCGTGCTGCGGGCTCGGAGTCTGTTGTTCTACAGCGACAGCGGACGGCGCCCATGAGGGCTGAGGGCGTCCGCTGGCCAGCCTCCCCTCCACACAACGGACACACGTTTGTTCTCAGCCTCCCCGACCCCGTGTGCAAGCCGGCACCACCAATAGCGCCTGCTCAACCAAACAAGTCCCATGGCCACGTCCAGATCCAAAGGGAGGAGACACAGACTCCACTTCTTGATGAGAGAAGTGCAGACACATTGCAAAGGGGCTCGCTTACAGGAATGAGAAGAATTTATGGCCATTTAAAAATATCTGCTGGCAGGGACATCCTGTGTCAGCAAGCTCGGGAGCTATCAAAGGCCGATGGAGCCATTTCAAAAGGACACAGAAGGCAACCTGAAGGGCCTCACATGGGACAGTTAGGAATTGATTTTTAAATAGTTCAGAAAAAACAACGTTGTAATTGGCTGTAACTGGTTGTCGAGAACAGCTGAAGCTAAGTGAAGATTTGTGTTTTTTGAGTCTCTCTACTTTAAATATATATTTAAAACTGTTTTAAAATTTGTTTATTTTTAATTAATTTATTTATTTTGAAAGAGAGAGAAAGATTTTGCATCAATTGCTTTGCTACACAAATCCCCTTAAAAGACAGATCTGGGCCAGGCCAAAGCCAGGAGCCCAGAACTCCATCTGGATCTCCCATGTGGGTAGCAGGGCCCCCATTACTTGAATCAACAGCTGTTTTAGCAGGAAGCTGGAATGCAGAGTGGAATCAGGGCTCTAACCCAGCCATTCTGACAGAGGAGGGGGGTATCCCAAGTGGTGTCTTAATTGCTGTGCCAAAAGCCCACCCCTACTTTTACAAATTTCAGATTTATTTGAAAGTTAAGGCTCAAACCCAGGCTTTGATATGGGATGCCGGCGTCTCAAGCTGCAGCTTTTTTTTTTTTTTTTTTTTTTTTTTTTGACAGGCAGAGTAGACGGTGAGAGAGAGAGAGACAGAGAAAAGGGTTTTCCTTTTTGCCGTTGGTTCACCCTCCAATGGCCGCTGCGGCCAGCGCATCTCGCTGATCCGAAGCCAGGAACCAGGTGCTTCTCCTGGTCTCCCATGCGGGTGCAGGGCCCAAGCACTTGGGCCATCCTCCACTGCCTTCCCGGGCCATAGCAGAGAGCTGGCCTGGAAGAGGGGCAACCGGGATAGAATCCGGCGCCCCAACCAGGACTAGAACCTGGTGTGCCGGCGCCGCAAGGTGGAGGATTAGCCTATTGAGCCGCAGCGCCGGCCTCACGCTGCAGCTTAACACTGCATCACAACATCAGTCCTGACATTTTTCTTAACAGAAGAAACTTTTTAAAAGAATTTAAAAAAAAAATTTATGACAAAAAGTTTAGAAAATACATAAATGTTGAAGAAAAATAAAAGAAGTGGTTAATAGCATTACTCAAAGTGAAGCATTGGTCACACTGCCCCTTTCTTCTAGGCTATTCCTGTTTGTATTTGTAGAAGCCCTGGCCTCCCCCGCATCGCCCAGAGTGTCAGTAACCACTGCTAAGTCAACACAGCCCCCTGCTCCTCACCAGGAAGCCACACCTCATGTTTATCCTTGGGAGAAGCAACTGGCTTGCAAATTGGCACCTGCAAATTGGAGCCGGTATCCTTGGCACCGTGTGGAGCACAGTTCTGAAACCAGTTTTTTGCCCTGACTCAGGACCTTAGCACTTGGGCAGGGCCCTCCTGGCCCTCACACAGCCTCTCCTTGAACCTGTTTAGCTGCTTGTCTCTGGGCAGCTGTCAGGCCCACACTTGCGAAGGGAACGGTGAGTGTACTAGAAGCCTGTATTTGAATTCAGCCCATTCAGCCCATCCTGAATGGTTACACACTGGACAGGCTCTGCCCCACTCCTAGTCATCATATTAGATCACTAGAAGCCTGATGTTTAATTTCTATGGACTTCCTGGGCAAACTTTACAAAATCAGGAGCATATTCAACTTCTCTTGCTTACGTATACTGGAAATACTTTCCTGTCCCTTAAAATGTACTTTATACTGTGATATTTAAGGCTGGCACATTTCTCTGAAGGTGCATGTTATACATGCAAATTACTTTCCTCAGCATTTTTCACAGCTCTAATATTCTGCCCCCACCCCAATAAATATTCTTGTAGGTAGAATTTCTGCTACCTCTCTCTCTCCTTAGGATGGACTCCTTGCAATGGGATCACCGAATGAAGGCACCTGAACATCTAAAATTTCACATATGTGTGTGGACACTTTTTAAAAATGTATTTTATTTTTTGAAAGAGTTACAAGAGGGAGAGACACACACACTGAAAGACCTTCTATCTGCTGGTTCACTCCCCAGATAACAGCAACAGCCAGCACACTGGTTCAGGCCAAAGCCAGGAGCCAGGAGCTTCTTTCAGATCTCCCACATGGTGGCAGAGACCCAAACACTTGGGCCATCTTCCTCGGCTTTTCCCAGTCTAATAGCAGGTTGCTGCATCAGAATTGGACTGCAGGCCGCTGCTATGGCTCAGTGGGTTAAAGCTGCAGCCTGCAGCGCCAGCATCCCACATGGATGCTGGTTTGAGTCCCGGTTGCCCCTGTACCCACGTGGGAGACCTGGAAGAAGCTCCTGCTCCTAGCCATTTGGGGAGTGAACCAGTAGATAGAAGATCCATCTGGCTGTCTGTCTCTCTCTCTGTAACTCTGCCTTTCAAATCAATAAAGAAATCTTAAAAAAAAAAAAAAAAAAAAAAAGAAATGCAGCTGCCAGGACAAGAACCGGTGCCCATATGGGATGGCAGCGTTGCGGGAGGCTTTACCCAGTGTGTGGACATCTTAAAATGTTCTCAATGTAATATGTGAAAAATGATTTCTTGCTTTGATTTTCTTTCTTTTGATTGTTAATGAAACTGAATGATTTTTTGCTTTGATTTTCTTTCCTTTGATTGTTAGTGAAACTGAATAAGGGTTCTAATGACTGGGGGAAAGGTGAGGAGGTTGAGTGAAAAGGATCTGGAGCTCTCTGGAAGGATGGTTCCTGTGAGGTGAGGCTGTGGCCATGTTAGCAGCTGGTGTGAATCATGGTAGAACACTGGAGCCCGACAGACTTGGACGCGTGGTCCAGCAGCGTCAGTGTGCCGTGATGGGCGGCTTCTTGCCCCTGCTTCCTCACCTCTAGTTACAGGGTGGTATGTGTCCTGCCCCCTGTGCCCTGTGGCAATCTCATCAGGCACTAGATGCAAGGCTCAGCTTTTGACCACCCTGGAGAAACACTCAACAACACACGTGGCCACTTGGAAACACAGTCGTGTGTCCCGTACGATGTTCCGGTCCATGATGGGCTGCAGGTACCATGGTGGTCCCCTGAGATTGTCACCTAGTGATGATGTAACCATCTCCATTGTTTGTGTATATGCACTCTGATGTTCGCACCACGACCAAGTCCCCAGATGGCGCAGTTCTCAGCTCAAACCGTTCAGCGATGCACAACTGCATTCTAACATGCTAACCAAGATTACTGGCTGAATGGTGGTGTCTGGGCGATTTTCAGCCATGCTTTCTTTCCCCCTTACCTGGCTGTGTTTCTGAAGTTTTTTATCTAATGATCAAGTGTTACTTTAATGAAGTCAAAACCCTTTTTCTAAACATGTTCCTTTAAAATGCAGCCCCTCCCAGCTGGAAGCCCTGGCTCCCCAAGGTTTGCAAATGCTTCGGCACTAAGCTTGTCCCCCAGACAGCTGACCTCCCAGCCCACCCGCAGCTGCCGGCACAGTGTCTCAGAGGGCTGCGTGGATCAGTGTGGTGGGGCCGCCTGCCAGGTGCACAGCTGTGACCCCTTACTGTCTGAGCTGCCCTCGCCTTTGTGAATTGGGGACCTGGCTGGCTGGGGAGAGGGTCGTGCTGGAGCTGAGCAGAGATGGGAGAGCCCAGAACTGTTGTAGGGCCCCAGCCCATCCAGTACCACCATCTGTGCCTGTGGCCGCCAGTCCCTAGCAGGTGTTACAGTATTGTTAGAATTGACGGAGGTTTCTAGATCACAGGAAAGTCATGCAGGAGCATCTTGAAACAAGCCCATGCCTGGGCTCTACTCCAATCCCAGGATCAGAATGTCCAGGGGTGGGCCCTGACCTTGGCAAGTGACCCTAATGGGCAGGTGGGGTCAAGAACCACTGGGTCCAAACTCTGCATGTCATCTTTGGCGATGCCAAGGCCTGGGACCAAGCATCCCTTTTGTAGCATCAAAAGGCACCTTTGTAAGCACTCCAGTGCAGCAGCAGGCTTGCCGTGAGGCCGATTAAGCCGCTGCCTGTGACACCGGATTCCATGTGAATACCAGCTCAAGTCTGTCGCGGCTGCTCCACTTCTGATCCAGCCCCCTGCTAATGTGCTTAAGAAAGCAGTGGAAAATGGCCTCAGTGCTTGGCCTCCTGCCACCCACATGGGAGACCCTGAAGGAGTTCCAGGTGTCTACCTTCAGTTGGCTGTGGCCATCTGGGGAGTCACCCAGCAGACGGAAGATCTGTATCTCTCCTAACTCTGCCTTTCAGGTAAATAAACCCATCTTTAAAAAGAACAACAACGTCAGCTCCAGTGTGGACCTCAGCTAGGAAAGCAGCACCTTGTCTCTTCTGTAGGCAGAGGGCTGGCTGGCTCACAGAGATTTCCACGTATTACAGAGAGGAAGATACTCTCTGCCTTGCACCCCAAGGAGACTGAGGGCTGGAGGGTGATGTGACATGCAGGTCTGAGAAGAGCCAAAATTTTCATCTAATCCCCAAGCCAGCCAGGGATGGCGCTCCTTCCAAGGCGAGCTGCACAGGGCTTGCTAAGGTGCTCATTCCCAGCCTGGGCCCCTGGCCCACTGCAGGCAGGGGGTAGAGGGTAGGGTCTAGGTGTGCAGATCGCAGAAGCTCCACAGGGGGTTATAATGGGCACTACAGCTGGAGGACCATTTCAAGTGCCTGCCCTGCACTGGCCTACACAGCAACAGTGTGTGACTGTCTAAAATGAATTTCAATCATGGGAGGAGGGACTACTGAGTTCAGGATGGTTGAGAGGAAGAAAACTCAGTAAAAGTGTAAATAACATTCTTAGATAAGGTACTACATCTTTTGGGGCTGGCTCTGTGGTGTAGTGGGTAAAGCTGCCACCTGCTGTGCCAGCGTCCAATATGGGCACAGATTCGAGTTCTGGCTGCTCCACTTCCGATGCAGCTCTCTGCTATGGTCTGGGAAAGCAGTAGAAGATGGCCCAAGTCCTTGGGCCCCTGAACCTGCGTGGGAGACCTGGAAGAAGCTCCTGGCTCTTGGCTGTGGATTGGTGCAGCCCCGGCCACTGTGGCCAAATGGGGAATGAATCAGCAGATGGAAGGCTTTTCTCTCTCCCCCCCACCCACCCCTTCTCTCTCTGTATAACTCTGATTTTCAAGTAAATAAATCTTTAAAAAAATATATACTACATCCTTGGAGCTAGAACAGGATGGCTGTCTAATTTTAGATAAGAGTGACAACACTGAAAAATAAAAGGTGACAGAGACACACTGAGGAATTCTGAATGATGAGGTATTTTAACCCAACACCCCCTCCACACCTAGCAGAACCACCAGTTATGTGCACATGAAACGTGAGAACATACTTAGACTTGCAAAGTAAAAAACGAACCAAGCAACAAATAAGCAAGCAAGAGGATGTGGGCTTCCCCAGAAGCCACTGTGCGGCACTGCAGGTGCAGTTCAGCCCGGAGCAGGAAGACACGGGCTGGGTCCCAAGGATAGAAGAGTAATGGAAATGGGCGGCCAACTCTACACAAAACCATACAAAGAGGCATTTTATAGAGCTGTAGGAACATGGATGAAGATGTGGCCAGAGAGTCTGAGAAACCTACACAAACGAAAGAGAATGAGGGCCAGCATTGTGGTGCAGTGAGTTAAGCCACCACGTGTGACACTGGCATCCCATATGAGCACCAGTTTGAGCCCTGGGGATGCTCTGCTTGTGACCCAGCTCCCTGCTAATGTGTGTGGGAAAGTAGGGGAAGATGGCCCAAGTACTTGGGCCTCTGCCACCCATATGGAGAGACCCAACTGGAGGGCCTGGCCCAGCCCTAGCTGTTGGGGTCATCTGAGGAGTGAACCAGCAGATGGTTCTGTCTCTCCCTTTCTCTGTCACCCTACCTTTCAAATAAATAAAATAAATATTTATTAAAAAAAAGAAAAATGAAAGAGAATGAAACAAACACAGTTTTGTCAAAGAGGAAGCAGACTCGCAGGGCCACCTGCTCAGCTCTGACAGTGTTTCATGGGCATAATCATGGAAACTCTGGGTAGGGATTTCACTCCATGTGGCGATATATTTAGGGGGTAGGAGGCCGGGGGTAAATGTGGGTTTAAGAGAGCTAAAGCTTGGGCGGGCGCCGCGGCTCAATAGGCTAACCCTCCACATTGCGGCGCCGGCACACCGGGTTCTAGTCCTGGTCGGGGCACTGGATTCTGTCCCAGTTGCCCCTCTTCCAGGGAGTGCAGTGGAGGATGGCCCAGGTGCTCGGGCCCTGCACCCCAAGGGAGACCAGGAGAAGCACCTGGCTCCTGCCTTTGGATCAGCGTGGTACACCGGCCGCGGCAGCCATTGGAGGGTGAACCAACGGCAAAGGAAGACCTTTCTCTCTGTCTCTCTCTCACTGTCCACTCTGCCTGCCCAAAAAAAAAAAAAAAAAAAAAAAAAAAGAGAGAGAGAGAGAGTTAAAGCTTGGTTTTGCTGTGCTGGGAAGTCAGTAGACAATGAATAACAAGACCAATTATCAAGAGATGGCAGAATGTGAATGTTATTTCAAAACAGAGAGGTGAGCAGTAAAACAAAATGAAATCAGCAGAGTCTGGAGAGCTGGGGAGAGGGGAGTGGGAGGGAAGCAGCAGACTAATGATTTTGTGAGGGCCTTTTAGCTGTTGTTAGACCTTTACAAATTATTTGACAGTCAGAGAGGTAGACCGAGAGAGCTCCCATCCACTGGCCCACTCCCCAGACACCTGCAACAGTCAGGGCCGGGTCAGGCTGAAGCCAGGAGCCTGAACTCGGTTCAGGTCTACCATGTCAGCGGCAGGAACCCATCTACTTGAGCTTTTACTGCTGTTTCCCAGGGTGCACACAGCTAAGGAACTGGAATATAGACCGGAGCCGGGATTTCAACCCAGGTACTCCGATATGGGATGCAACCGTTCCAAGTGGTGCCTTAACTGCTGTGCCAAATGCCCATCCCTGGGAACTCCCTTTAAAAGTCCACAAGGGGGGCATGGCAAAACCAAGCCGGTGGTGTAGCAGCAGGTAAAGCTGCCACCTACAGTGCCAGCATCCCATACAGGTGATGGTTCAAGTCCTGATTCAGCTCTCTGCTATGGCCTGGGAAAGCAGTATAGAATGGCTCAAGTCCTTGGGCCCCTGCACCCACATGGGAGACCTGGAAAAAGCTCCTGGCTTCAGATTGGCGCAGCTCCAGCTGTTGTGGCCATCTGGGGAGTGAACCAGTGGTTGAAGACATCTCTCTCTCCCTCTGCCTGTGCCTCTCTATAACTCTGCCTTTCAAACAGAATAATTTTTTTTTAAAAAAAAAGTCTACCAGGAGGGGCTGACATTGTGGCACAGCAGGTTAAGCTGCTGCCTGCAAGCTGGATCCCATACTGGAGTGCCAATGAGCCCAGGAAGGCAGCAGCAGATGGCCCAAGCACTGCCACCCCTATGGCAGACCAGGATGGAGTTCCTGGCTCCTGGCTTCAGCCTGGCCCAGTTCCAGCTGTTGTAGGCATTTGGGGAGTGAGCCAGCAAATGGAAGATCTCTGTCACTCTGCCTTTCAAATAAATAAAAGCAATATACAAAAATGTTCACCAGGTGCATACTTAAGAAAGTTTGAAGTTAGTACCTTATCACTCCTGAAAAAATGCAAGAATCTTGTGTTTTATACAGTGTTTGTGACTTTTAACTCAACAAATTAGTCATCATCATCATTTATAGGACAGTGTGGGGTGTGTATGTTCAGACTCCCCAAATAGTGATGGATTTTTCCAATCTCAGATCATTTTCTAGGGCGTGGAGACTCTACTCTCTAGGGCGCACAGCTGTAGACACCGTGTGTCACATGGGAGGTACAGTCACAGACACTGTCAGTGTCCCTCCCAGACCCCTTCCCTGGGCAGCTGCACCAGGCCCCCGGCTGCCGAGGCGGAAGCTGCCTCCCGCCCTGAGAACTGCAGAGGGAGCAACCTTGCCTGTGGGCCCTTGGGGAGTCATGCCTCTTCGACTGAAAGCCAATGATAAGGGGACGCTCTGGCCCACCTCCCTGGCCTCCAAGTGGGACCAGTCCCAAGTACCATGAGTGCCTGGGTATGAATCTGAGGCTCCATGCCAGGGGGAAGCCTCCCGCCTCCCCGCCTCTCCTGCCTGTCTCGCTTCCTTCCTCGTTCCTCCTGAGAGGTCTACCTGAAGAAGCCAGTGCACAAGGCTCAGTTTTGAGGGATTCCCATTCAGCATCCTTGACAAGCTCCTTCTGTGTAGGTCTCTTACAAATGACTTTCGTTGAGCTATCTATATCTTCCTTGTTTTTTTTTTTTTTAATTTTTTTACTTTATTTATTTATTTATTTATTTTTGACAGGCAGAGTGGATAGTGAGAGAGAGACAGAGAGAAAGGTCTTCCTTTGCCGTTGGTTCACCCTCCAATGGCCGCTGCAGCCAGCGCATCTCGCTGATCCGAAGCCAGGAGCCAGGTGCTTCTCCTGGTCTCCCATGGGGTGCAGGGCCCAAGCACTTGGGCCATCCTCCACTGCCTTCCCAGGCCATAGCAGAGAGCTGGCCTGGAAGAGGGGCAATCGGAATAGAATCCGGTGCCCCAACCGGGACTAGAACCCCGTGTGCCGGCGCCGCAAGGCGGACGATTAGCCTGTTAAGCCACGACGCTGGCCTATATCTTCCTTGTTTTTGGAAGGTGGTTTTGCAAGACACGGTCTCGGGCTGATGTGTACTTTCTCCTCCACGCTTGCACGAGACCGTTTCAACATGCGTGTGAAAAGTTGGTGGCTGTCTCATGACTCATGAGGGAAATGCAAGTCACAGAACACAAGGACGCCATGCTTCACTTCCACGCGGACCGTAATCGCGCGGATGAACAGTAACAAGTGTTGACGAGGATGTGAAGTAATTGGAGCCCTTCTGCACTGCTGGCAGGAATGCAAACCAGCGCAACTATTTTGGAAGACAGTCTGGCAGTTCCTCAAAAATTTAGAGTTATCATAAGACCCAGACATTCCACCCCCTAAGTATATACCCAAGCGAAATGAAAACGTGTCCACACAGACACTTGGATGCGAACGTTCATAGCAGCATGATTCATAACGGCCTAGAAGCGGGAGCAGCTTCAGGGCCCTAGGTTGCAGCAGGGGGAGTAAGTGCACCCTCCCCCCTCCCCCCCAGCCTTGAGGGATCATCCCCGGCCTCCCGCAGAAAGCACACGCGGAGAGGCAGGAAATGAGAGGATGCACTGAACTAACAGATCCTCCAAAGGGGAGGCCCAGCAGGCACAGAGGACCACACAGTCACCCAGAAGGGTCCTGGCGTGGCCGCGGGGTGGGGGGTGCAGAAGGACCTGTGTGGGGGCGTGGCAGGAGGGGCGCGTCCAAAGTAACGGGGTCCACAGGACGAGGAGACGTCTCAGGCCGTCTGCACGGCTCTAAGAAACTTACTTTCTGCCGGTTCCGCAGGCTGGGCAGGCCAGGACCAAGGTGGGTGACGGCAGCGGCAGAGGGCTGCGCTCGGCCCCCAAGATGGCGCCCGGTGCTGCAGCCTCCCTCCCGGAGGGCCTGAGGAGCAGGAGAAGGGGGCCTGCGCCGGTTCCTCCAGGTCTTGTAAAAGGCCCTTGTCAGGGCCTGCGCTGTGGAGCCTCAGGTTAAGCCAACACCTGTGACACGGTGTGTTTTCCTGGATAAGCCCCAGTTTGCAGTCCGGCTTCACTTCCGACCCAGCTCCCGGGTTGCGCCTAGGAAAGCAGTGGAAGATGGGGCCTTGCCACGCCCATGTGGGAGACCCGGATGGAGTTTTAGGCTCCTGGCTTTGGCCTGGTCCGATCCTGGTTATTGGGGCGTTTGGGGTGTGAACCAGCAAATGGAAGGTCTCTTTCTATCTCTCCATCTCCCCCTCTCTCTGTCACTCTGCCTTTCAAATAAATAGAATACTGAATACTTTTTTTTTTTTAAGAGAGAAGGAGAGGCAGAGAAGCAGAGAGAGAGAGAGAGAGAGGTCTTCCATCCGGTGGTTCACTCCCCAGTAGGCCACAACCGCCGGAGCTGTGCTGATCTGAAACCAGGAACCAGGCAGGAGCTTCCTCCAGGTCTCTATTGTAGGTGCAGGAACCGAAGGACCTAGGCCATCTTCTACTCGTTTCCCAGGCCACAGCAGAGAGCTGGATCGGAAGTGGAGCAGCCGGGATACAAACCAGTGCCCATATGGGATGCTGGCACTGCAGGCGGTACTTTACCCACTAGGCCACAGCGCCGGCCTCCAGAATAAATCTTTATCCTATTTATTTGAAAGGCAGAGTGACAGAGAGAAAGGCCTTCCATCCTCTGGTTCACTCCCCAAATGTCCACTACGGCAGGAGCTGCACCAATCTGAAGCCAGGAGCCAAGAGCTTCTTCTGGGTCTTCTTTGTGGGAACAGGGTCCCAAGGACTTGGATCATCTACTGCTTTCCCAGGAGATAGCAGAGAGCTGGATCAGAAGGAGAGCAGCCAGGCCTCTAACCAGCGTCCATATGGGATGCTGGCACTGCAGGCAGCAGCTTTACCCACTACACCACATGCCACAGTGCCGGCCCCTGAATTGCATACTTTAAATAAAAGAATCATATGGTATGTAATTTAGTTATTGGAGGCTTTTTTTAAAGATGTACTTGAAAGGCAGAATTAGAGAGAGAGAGAGAGAGAGAGGTCTTCCATCTGCAGGTTCACTCACAAAATGGCTGCAATGGCCAGAGCAGGGCTGATCCAAAGCCAGGAGCCAGGAGCATCCTCCATCACTCCCACATGGGTGCAGGGTCCCAAGGACTTGGGCCATCTTCCACTGCTTTCCCAGGCATTACCAGGGAGCTGGATCAGAAAAGGAACAGCTGGCCGGCGCCGTGGCTCAACAGGCTAATCCTCCGCCTTGCGGCGCCGGCACACCGGGTTCTAGTCCCGGTCGGGGCACCGATCCTGTCCCGGTTGCCCCTCTTCCAGGCCAGCTCTCTGCTGTGGCCAGGGAGTGCAGTGGAGGATGGCCCAAGTGATTGGGCTCTGCACCCCATGGGAGACCAGGAGAAGCACCTGGCTCCTGCCATCGGATTAGCGCGGTGCGCCGGCCGCAGCGCGCTACTGCGGCGGCCATTGGAGGGTGAACCAACGGCAAAAGGAAGACCTTTCTCTCTGTCTCTCTCTCTCTCACTGTCCACTCTGCCTGTCAAAAATAAAAAATAAATAAATAAAAAAATTTTAAAAATTTAAAAAAAAAATTAAAAAAAAATTTAAAAGAAAAGGAACAGCTGGGACTAGATTCAGTGCCCATATGGGATGCTGGCACCACAGGCGGAGGCTTAACCTACTACACCACAGTGTCGGCCCCCTGAAAGCTTTTTTTTTTTTTTTAAACAATCCAGTGGTCACCATCCTTGATATTACCCAAGAAGTAAGTTGAGAACTTCTGTCCACCCAAAGACCTGCACACTGATTCTATGGCAACATTTTCCTGTTTTTTTTTTTTTTTTTTAAAGATCTCTATCTTAGGTGATCTGCAGTTTCATTGCACTGTTTCTAGAAGTGTTGATTTCTCTTCCCTCCCTCCCTCCCTCCCTCCCTCTTCCTTCTCTCTCTCTCTCTCTTTTTCTCTCTCTCATTCCTTCACAGACAAACAATGAGAGAGAAGTCCCATCCACTGGTTCGTTCCCCAAATGCCCACAGCCAGGGAGGCCAAAGCTGGGTGCCAGGAACTTAACCCAAGTCTCCCACAGGGGTGGCAGGAATCCAGTGACTTGCGCCATCCCTGCTGTAGGGCCTATTTTGAGGCGCACGTTAGGGAAAGCCTAAACCAACTTACATGGAGGTCAGCACGCATCTGCACTTCGAGGAAAATATTCTTAGGGACTAGAGGGAGGGTGGGTGTGTCTGCTGCATTGTGACAGAAAGTTTAGTGATGCTGTGACCCCAATTCTGTGCAAAGTAGAGTGTGTGGCTAACCTAGTCAAGATTTCCAAGCAGGGTATTGGGAGTGCCTCCTGGTTTCTTTTTTTTTTTTTTTTTTTAATTTTTTGACAGGCAGAGTGGACAGTGAGAGAGAGAGACAGAGAGAAAGGTCTTCCTTTTTGCCGTTGGTCCACCCTCCAATGGCCGCTGCGGCAGGCACATCGTGCTGATCCAAAGCCAGGAGCCAGGTGCTTCTCCTGGTCTCCCATGCGGGTGCAGGGCCCAAGCACTTGGGCCATCCTCCGCTGCCTTCCCGGGCCATAGCAGAGAGCTGGCCTGGAAGAGGGGCAACCGAGATAGAATCCGGCACCCCAACCGGGACTAGAACCCGGTGTGCCGGCGCCACAAGGCGGAGGATTAGCCTGTTAAGCCACGGCGCTGGCCGGTTTCTTGTTTCTAACATTAAAACACAACAGGAGAAAGATAAATTGAAGGCAGAACCACCAAACAGAAAGGAGCCGGGACTTAATGATTCTGAAAGTTCTCAGTCTCCCTAGATGGCAAACTGTGCTAAAGAAATGACTTTTGGGGCTGGCGTTGTGACATAGTGGGTAAAACTGCCACCTGGGATGCTGGCAGCCCATATGGGTGCTAGTTCACATCCTGGCTGCCCCACTTCTGATCTAGCTCCTTGCTAATGGCCTGGGAAAAGCAAAGAAAGATGGCCTTGCTAACCATGTGCAGGATGGGAGAAAGCTCCTTTCTCCTGGCTTCAGCTTGGTCCAGCCTGGCTGTTACAGCCAGCTGGGGAGTGAATTAGTAGATGGAAGATCTCTCTGTGTCTCTCCTTTTCTCTCTCTTTAACTCTGACTTTCAAAATAAATAAATCTTAAAAAAAAAAAAAAAAAGGTTTGGCGCTGTGGCATAGTAGGCTAAACCTCTGCCTGAGCCAGTTCGAATCCCAGCTGCTCCACTTCTAATCGGCTCTCTGCTTATGGCCTGGGAAAGCAGTGAAAGATGGCCCATGTGCTTGGGCCCCTGTACCCGCGTGAGAGACCTGGAAGAAGCTCCTGACTCCTGGCTTCAGATCAGCCCAGCTCCACTGTTGCAGCCATTTGGAGAGTGAACCAGCAGATGAAAGACCTTTCTCTCTGTCTCTTCCTCTCTCCGTCTAACTCTACTTCTCAAATATGTAAATAAAAATCTTTTTTAAAAAAGTAGAAAGAAATGACTTGAGCACTATCATAAAAATGTGCAGTGGTTACATTACTGCTTGGGATGCCCACATCCTGTACAGAGTGTCTGGTTCAAGTTCACCTGCTCCACTTCAGCTCTAGCATTCCTGCTAATGCATGGCACAGGAGGCAGCAGGTGGTGGCCACTCTGCCAATGGAGACCTGGGCTGAGTTCCAGGGTTCTAGCTCTGGCTTGGCCCAGTCCTGGCTGTTGCAGACTTAACTAGTGGATGGAATATCTGTCTCAAATAGAAATGAAGATAATTAGGTTTTTTAAGAGAAACATGATCTGGCAATAAATAAAGGTGTGACTATATAGTTTTTCTTTTGTTAAGACCTCAAAAAGATCAAAGAAGCAGACTGTTATCCAGTCACATATAGGCTCTTTCAAGAGAATGAAGGGAGGCTGGTGCTGTGGCATAGAAGGTTAAGCCTCCTTTGTGTGCTGGCAACCCTTATGGGCATCAGTTCAAGGCCCAGCTGCTCCACTTCCCATCCAGCTAATACGCTGGGGAAAGCAGTGGAAGATGGCCTGAGTGCTTGGGCTCCTTCACCCCTGTGGGAGAGAGACCTGGATGAAGCTCCTGGCTCCTGGCTTCAGTCTGGCTCAGCCCTAGCCATTGTGGCCATTTGGGGAGTGAACCAGTGGGTGGAAAATCTTTCTATTTCTTTCTCTGTATCTCTGCCTTTCATATAAATATTTTTAAACAAGAAAGAAAATAAGGGGTTCCTCTCAGATCCTCCCCAGTGACTCACGGCCTCCAGGAAGTTTAAGGGCACTGTTCCCCAACGGAAGAAGCCCAAGATAGAGGAGGGCTAATTATTAAACATTTTTAATGATTTTAGTTGAGAGGCAGAGAGAGCAGGAGAGCTCCCATTCTCTGGTCCACTTCCCAGACGACAGCAGCAGCCCTGCGCCAGGCTGGGGATGAAGCCGGGAGCTAAGAACTCCGTCCAGGCTGCCACGTGGTGGCAGGGATGCGAGCACTCGAGCTGCCACCACTCCTCCCAGGTCTGCATCGGCAGAAAGCTGGAGTCCGCAGCTGGCGCCGGACGTAGAATCCAGGTACCTTTGTGTGCATGTGGGCGACTGAACCACTGGGCCAAGTGCCCAGAGAAGGGCTAATACCTTAAAGAGCTCCCCGGGAATGGCTTTTGACAAGTGGTGTGAACCCTGCTGAGACCGGCAGAGGGCACACAGACTTTTCGATACACTGTGTAAACCGCAGCACAGCCAGCCTGGACTAAAAGGGTCAGAGATGTGCAAAGGGAGAGAGGCCCATTGGCCCCTGAACTGTTGCTGGGGGGCACCGGGCTGAGAAGGGTCTTCAGGTGTGTGGACATGTGTTACCTTTTACAACAGAAGACGGGTGGCCCGGAGGCCCCCAGGAGCCCAGAGTCATGGAGAAGCATTCCCAGGCTTGACCCCCAGTACAGGAGCTCGTAGGCGTGACCAGCCGGAGTGCAGGATCCTGGGGACAGCGCCACTTTTGCCTCTCACTTCGCAGTTTTTGAATGGGAATGTCTATGGCACATCGGGTGGGAGGGTAGGCCTGTGGGTTGGGGCAGCTGTTGTGTCTCTTTAGTTCACAAGTCCACAGACAGAGACAGACCACACCTAAGGAACCCTAACCCCTCCTGGACCTGCTTGAGACGCAGGAAAATTGGACTTTGAGCTGATGCCTAGGTGGGAGGAGACTGGGGGTGCTGGGAAGGAGTGGCTGTTATTTTGCTTGTAAGAGGGGCCTCTTTGGCCAGCGCTGCGGCTCACTAGGCTAATCCTCTGCCTGCGGCGCCAGCACCCTGGGTTCAAGTTCCGGTTGGGGCGCCGGATTCTGTCCCAGTTGCTCCTCTTCCAGGCCAGCTCTCTGCTATGGCCCGGCAGTGCAGTGGAGGATGACCCAGGTCCTTGAGCCCTGCACCCGCATGGGAGACCGGGAGGAGGCACCTGGCTCCTGGCTTCGGATTAGCGCAGCACACCGAACACAACGCGACAGCCGTAGCAGGCACTTGGGGGGTGAACCAACGGAAAAAGGAAGACCTTTCTCTCTCTCTCTCTCACTGTCTAACTCTGCCTGTCAAAAAAAAAGGGGGGGGGGGCTCTTTGAGCTCACTTGGTTAATCCTCCACCTGCGGCATCCCATATGGGTGCCGGATTCTTTCCCAGTTGCTCCTCTTCCAGGCCAGCTCTCTGCTGTGGCCCAGGAAGGCAGTGGAAGATGGCCCAAGTGCTTGGGCCCTGAACCCGCATGGGAGACCAGGAGGAAGCACCTGGCTCCTGGCTTTGGATCAGCTCCAGCTGTAGTGGCCATTTGAGGGGGGTGAACCAACGGAAGGAAGCCTTTCTCTCTGTCTCTCTCTGTCAAATAAATAAAAAAATGAGGGGCCTCTTTGGGGGCTGGAGGGTGGATGGTGGAGGGCACCCCCAGTGTCCCCCACCTCGGAGCGTTCACATCCTATATCACCCCCGCTCCCAGAGCTGCTGGACATAATGAGCCTTCCGGAAACCAAGAGCCCAGGAAGGAGGTGCTCCGCGCTCCTCACTCCTCACCTGGCTCCTGCGCTTCCGCCCGTGACCTTGCAGCAGCCGTGACCTCTGCGGTGGCTGCTGAGACTGCCAGCTCTGGGTCCCTGGGTTCTCACCTCCTCCCAGCTCGCTCTGAGAGCACTGCCTGGCTGTGCTTGGCCTGCAAACTTTCTTCTCCCTTCCAGAAACCTCACACGCAGAAGAGCCAGGAAGGCGTAGGCTTTGTCGAAGAGCCAGGGAAGTCAGAAGAGACTGTCTGTTGAGGGCCCCGCCTCCCTTGGGAGCCCGGGATCCTCCCCACGGAGGTTGTGCCCGTCCTCAGTCACCTACACCTGGTCACTGGCCTCTTCCTCATCTGAAGGCTGTAGGTGTCTTCGGGCTGTGTGGGAGCTGGGATGATTGACAGCTGGAGCTCCTTGTGGGGCTCATTAAAGGAGGCTGGGTGGGGGGTCTTGGAGAGCTGCTCCCGCCCACCAGCCCCCGGTTCAGGCAGCGAGCTGGGCAGGGGCAGGAGAGGGGGTCGGAGCCCCCGAGGCTGGATGTCCTGTGCAGCCTGCCAGCTCGGGCCCCAGCTGGGCGCGTGGCAGGCCTGGAATATTCATGAGGGCGACCCTCCTGCTGCTGGGCCTCAGAGCCCCTGCTCCGCCCTTCCCCGCCTTCTGCTGCACAGACCCGGTGAGCCCCGTGCTCTGCACCCAGCGCTTCCTCCTCCTCGTCCTAGGCCTCTCTTCCCACCTTGCCCAGGCCTGCCGGACCCAGGCCTGCCTGCCCTCGATTGGATTTCCAGCTCTCATTGCCAAGGAGCTGGGTGTAATGAGTAGTGTTAAAAAGCAGATGTGGGCCGGAGTCGTGGCTTAACAGGCTAATCCTCCGCCTTGTGGCGCCGGCACACCGGGTTCTAGTCCCGGTCGGGGCGCCAGATTCTGTCCCAGTTGCCCCTCTTCCAGGCCAGCTCTCTGCTATGGCCCGGGAAGGCAGTGGAGGATGGCCCAAGTGCTTGGGCCCTGCACCCACATGGGAGACCAGGAGAAGCTCCTGGCTTTGGATCAGCGCGGTGCACCGGCCGCAGCAGCCATTGAAGGGTGAACCAATGGCAAAAAGGAAGACCTTTCTCTCTGTCTCTCTCTCATTATCCACTCTGCCTGTCAAAAAAAAAAAAAGCAGATGTGGACCCCTCCTTCCCTGTCTATGTCCTTTTGTGCTGCGCAGAGATTCTTTAGTAAATTTCCAACTTGGGAAGAACAACGAATATTTCCAGCTTGGAAGGAGAAAAGGCTGTTAATTAGAACAAAGACTCCGGAGCCTGTTGAACTGCGTTTGAATCTCTATCCCTGGTGACCCTGAGCAAACCACTTAACCTTAGAGTTCTCGCGTGTGAAATGAGTGAAGCACATTCCTCACTCAGGGGATTCCAGGATTAAACAAGCCAAGGTGCATCGAGTTCTTCCTGATACACAGTAGGTCCCACCTATGTATTTAAGTGAATTTTTTTTTTTTTTACAGGCAGAGTTAGACAGTGAGAGAGACAGAAAGGTCTTCCTTCCGTTGGTTCAAGCCAGGAGCCAGGTGCTTCCTCCTGGTCTCCCATGCAGGTGCAGGGCCCAAGGACTTGGGCCATCCTCCACTGCACTCCCTGGCCACACAGAGAGCTGGACTGGAAGAGGAGCAACCGGGACAGAATCCGGCACCCCAGCTGGAACTTGAACCCAGGGTGCCGGCGCCACAAGGCGGAGGATTAGCCTAGTGAGCCGCAGTGCCGGCCTAGGTGAAAATTTGAAATTGAGCTCACTGCCCTGGAAGGCGACAGGTGACCCAGGTGCGAAGGTGTCTGTCTCAGCCCCTGCTCTCATCTCCCCCTGCCCTGGCCCTTCCTTCCCAAGGTCCAGACATTGGAATTTGGGCCACTCCTAGTGCCTATTCCAAGCTACTGGCCCAAGACAGTGCCCAACCCCTGGGTCCCTGGCAGGTGCTGTGTGCCTTCAGTCACCCCAGTCCTCTGCCCTGGGCTTCACCTGTGGGTCATCAGGGCCTGAGGACAGGCCACCCACATCCCAGTTACTCTCCCTTTCAGTATCATTGAATCCCACCGTTGCTGGACCACCTTGCCCTGCTGTGAAGACAGCGGTTCCTTCCCAAGGGCCTGATCTCTGTCACCGTCCTGTCTCAGCCCTTGCGCTACTTCTCTTGGGACACAGATGAACTTGAGGGTCTGTCACTGGCCCAGCCGGCCTCTGGCTGCAGAGGTGTGTGGGCAGAGACTAGTATTGGGACTGTGGGCAGAGCCAGGGGCAGTGAGAGGGCACACTGAATGGTCAGGGGTGTTTCTAACAGAAGAAGAGATGGGGCTGAGGGCATACGAGGGTGAGCAGTTGGGAACAGGGCAGCTGGGAGAGAAAGACAGCTAGTGAGGGAGAGCACTTCTGGGCTCCTTGCTTGAGAAGTGATTCCTCTTCTTTGTTTTTCTTTTCTTTTTAAAAAAAGATTTATTTATTTATTTGAAAGTCAGAGTTACACAGAGAGGAGAGGCAGAGAGAGAGAGAGAGAAAGAGAGAGAGAGAGAGAGATAGGTCTTCCATCCAATGGTTCACTCCCCAACTGGCCGCAATGGCCAGAGCTGTACCAATTTGAAGCCAGGAGCCAGGAGCTTCCTCCACGTCTCCTACATGGGTGCAGGGGCCCAAGGACTTGGGGCATCTTCTACTTCTTTCCCAGGCCACAGCAGAGAGCTGGATCAGAAGTGGAGCAGCCGGGTCTCGAACCGGTGCCCATATGGCATTAACCCATTTTGCCACAGCTCCGGCCCCTCCCCCCCTTTTTTTTCTTTTTTAAAGATTTACTTATTTTAAAGGCACAGTTATAGAGAGAGAGGGAGAGGCAGAGGAAAGAAAGGTTTCCATCTGCTGGTTCACTCCCCAAATGGTTGCGGCCAGGGCTGAGCCAGGCCAAAGCCAGGAGCCAGGAGCTTCTTCTGGGTCCCCAATATGGGTGCAGGGATCTAAGGACTTGGGCCATCTTCTATCACTTTCCCAGGTACCTTAGCAGAGAGCTGGGTCTGAAGTGGAGCAGCCAGGACATGGCACCCATATGGTGAATTTACCCACTACACTCCAACACTTGCCCCAAGACGTGATTCTAGAAGCATCTGTGTGACAGGTGTCTTTGGGCAGCAAGCGCCTCTGAGCTTCGGTCTGCTCACCGTGATACGGGATGCTGATGCCTTCCTCAGAGACCAGCTGAGAAGATGCAGTGAGATGACGCTGTGGTGACGATGAAGGGCTTAGTGCAGTGCCTGGCTTGATGGGTGCTTAAAACGAACACAGAAAACGCTTGGGGAGCAGGCGTTTTGTGCAGTAGTTAAGATGCCACTTGGGATGCCTGGATCCCATATTGGAACATCCACCCTGTGTTCCAGCCTCTGGCACTGTGGGAGGCAGCAGATGATGGCTCAAGTCATTGGGTCCCCTGCCACCCACATGGGAGACCCAGATGGAGTTCCCAGCTCCTGGCTTTGGCCTGGCCCAGCCCTGACTGTTTCAGTCAACTGGGGAGTGAACCAGAGGAGAGGAGAGGTTTCTCTCTCTTTGCCTTTCAAATAAATGAGAATAAATAAAAACTAAAAATAATTTTTGATTGTTGCAAACAAGGCCTGGGAAGTGGGCCCTAGAATCAGACACTGACTTTGAGGGAGGTGGCTATAGGCCAGAGATGTCACAAAGTCTAAGAGATGGGAGGTGGGTCTGGTATTGGCAGCAGCTCTTTTTTCCCCTGCCCTCTCCTCCCCTCCTTTTCTCTCCTCTCATCCCCACCCTTCTCCTTCTTCAAGATGTATTTGTTTCTTTGAAAGGCAAGTTACAGATAGAGAGAGAGAGAGAGAGAGAGAGAGAGAGAGAGATGGAGAGACAGATCTTTCACCTGCTGGTTCACTTCCCAAATGGCTGAAACGGCCAGTGCTGAGCCAGGCTGAAGCCAGGAGCCAGGAGCTTCTTCTGGGTCTCCCATGAAGGAAGCAGGGGCCTAAGCACTTGGGCCATCTTCCACTGCTTTCCCATGCACACTAACAGCGAGCTGGATCGGAAGTGGAGCAGCCGAGATTCGAACCGGTGTCCATGTAGGATGCTGGTAATGCATATGGCAGCTTGCCTAGCCACAATGCCAGCCCCGGCAGCTCTGTTTTCTTGACATTAGCTCCCCAAGGCATTCTCTGCCCCCAGATTTCTTCTCCTCTCTTTTGAATGCAGTTAAGGGATTCCTGCGGCTGAGCTGGGACAAGCGTTCCCAGGATGTGTAAGCAGTTTCCCCCGTCGGTGCTCACAGGGCACTGAGCAGGCTGCTCTCCCTGGAGGACAGCCCTGTCCTCTCTTGAGGAGGCACCAGGCACAGCTTCCCCTATCACCTGAATGCAAATCTACAGAGACAGATGTAGAGGTATTGGGAGGAGGAAGGAGAGAAAAGGGGGAGATATATATTTTTTTAATGGATACACAGTTTCTGTTTGGATAAAAGTTTTGCAAATGGATAGTGGTGACAGTTGCATAACCTTGAAATGACACTGGAGAAAGAAAGAGAGAGAGAGAGAGAGAGAGAGAGAGAGAGAGAGATCTTATTCACTGTTTCACTCCCCAAATGGCTGAAAAGGCCAGGGCTGGGCCAGGCAGAAGCCAGGAGCCTGGAACTCCATTTGGGTCCTCCATGTGGCTGGCAGGGGTCCAAGCACTTGTGCCTGCTTTCCCAGGCACATCAGCAGGGAGCTGGATTGAAAGTGGAGCAGCTGGGTTGGCGCTGCGGCTCACTAGGCTAATCCTCTGCCTGCAGCACCGGCACACTGGGTTCTAGTCCCGGTTGGGGCGCTAGATTCTGTTCCGGTTGCTCCTCTTCCAGGCCAGCTCTCTGCTATGGCCCAGGAGTGCAGTGGAGGATGGCCCAACTGCTTGGGCCCTACACCTGCATGGGAGACCAGGAGAGGCACCTGGCTCCCGGCTTTGGATCAGCGCAGTGCGCCGGCCGCAGTGGCCATTGAGGGGTGAACCAACAGAAAAGGAAGACCTTTCTCTCTGTCTCTCTCTCTCACTGTCCACTCTGCCTGTCAAAAAAAAAAAAAAAAAAAAAGTGGAGCAGCTGGGACTTGAACTGGTGCTCATATGGGATGCTGGCATCCCAGGCAGTTGGCTTAACCTGCTGTGCCACAATGCTTGCCCTGAATTGGATACTTTAAAATGATCAATTTAATGTTATGTGTATATTTGTATATATACATACACACAGTTTTCTCAAGTGTGCATAGAACATTCCCCAGGATAGAACATGTTAGCCAAAAAAGAAATTTTAATAAGTGTTTTTTTTTTTTAATTAATTTTAAGAGATGAGAATCATGGGGTGGGTGTTTGGTACAATGGTTAGGTAGCTTCTTGGGATACCCTTGTGCCATATTGGAGCTTCTGGGTTTGAGTTCTGGTTCTGTTTCCTGCCACCACCCACCCTCAGAGGCAGAAGATGTGGGCTCAAGTGCTTGGGTCCCAGCAGCCACACGGGAGACCACATTGAGCTCCAGACTCTTGGCTTCAGCTGGCCCAGTCCTAACTATTGCAGGCAATTGGGGAGTGAACTAGTGGATAGATCTTTCAAATAAAAATAAAAATTAAGCCGACGCCGTGGCTCACTAGGCTAATCCTCCGCCTTGCGGCGCCGGCACACCGGGTTCTAGTCCTGGTCGGAGCACCGATCCTGTCCCGGTTGCTCCTCTTCCAGTCCAGCTCTCTGCTGTGGCCAGGGAGTGCAGTGGAGGATGGCCCAAGTCCTTGGGCCCTGCACCTGCCTGGGAGACCAGGAGAAGCACCTGGCTCCTGCCATCGGATCAGCGCGGTGTGCTGGCCGCAGCGCGCCTACCGCGGCGGCCATTGGAAGGTGAACCAACGGCAAAAAGGAAGACCTTTCTCTCTGTCTCTCTTTCTCTCTCACTGTCCACTCTGCCTGTCAAAAATTTAAAAAAAAATTAAAATAATTGTTTTAAAAGATAGAAATCATATACATACCTTTTAAAAAGTATTTTTAGTTTAAAAAATATAGCTTTTAATTCATTTGAGAAACAGGGAAAATGAGACAGAGCAAGACAAAGAGAGGGAAAGAGTGACTCTCTTTGTTGGTTCACTCCCCAAATGCCTGTAATTGCTGGGACTGGGCTGGGTTGAAGCTGGGAGCTGGGAATTCAATATAGGTCTCCCACGAGGGCAGCACAAACCCCATTACTTGAGGCACCATCACTGATGCCTCCCAGGGTCTGCATTAGCAGGAAACTGGAGTCAGGAGCCTAAGGCAGGCATCAAACCCAGGCACTCAGATATTGGATGCGGGAATCCCAACTGGTGGCCTAACTGCTTGACCAAATGCCCATCCCACAAAATGTCTTTTCTGAGCACAATAGGATAAAAGCAGGAGTCCATCACAAAAGGAAAAATGGAAGTGACACAAATACTTGGGAATTAAACCAGACTTTTAAAACAACAGGGCCCAGGACTGCCCTGTTTCTGAACACCGACTGCAGGCAGCCTGCTTCTCCCACAGCCTCAGAGAACCAGGCTGAAGCAGGTTAAGGAAGAAATTAGAAGGGCTTGAGGAGATTGTGCCAAAGAAGATATCCAAATGGGCAATAAGCACATGAAACCATGCTCAACAGCATTAGTCATTAGTGAAATGCAAAACCACAGTGAAATGTCCTGTCACACTCACTCATGTGGGAACAATATAACAACACAAAACAAAAGCCAAAAAAACCACAAAAGAGCAAGTGTTGGTGACAGTGTGAAGAAACTGGAATTCTTATACATTGTTGGCATGAATGCAAAATGCTGCAGCCGCTATGGCAAATAGTTTGGCAGTTTTTCCAAAAAAGTTAAACACAGAATTACATGACATAGCGATTCCAGTCCTAGGTACTTACTCAAAAGATTTGAAAATAGGAATTCAGGGGGCTGGCAGTGTGGCACAGTGGGCTAAGCTCCTGCTTGCCATATTGGAGTGCCAGTTTGAGCCCTGGCTACTCTGCTCCTGATTCAACTTCCTGCTAATGCACCTGGGAAAGCAGGAGGTGATGGCCTGAGTGTTTGGGCCCTGCCACCCACGTGGAAGATGCAAACGGAGCTCCTGGCTTTGGCCTGGCCCAGACCTGGCTATTGCAGCCATTTGGGAAGTGAATCAGTAGATGATTCCTTGTTTGCTCGCTCTCCTACTCTGCCTTTCAAATAAATAAATACATCTTTAAAGAAAGAAATACTGCATGTACCATTTGCACATGTTCAAAGATGGAGATAACCCAAATGTCCTCACATGGATGAATGGATTAACAGATTGTGGCATATAAATACAAGGAGATATTCAGTCATGAAAAGAATTGAAGAGGCACATAGCTGGTTAAACCACCACCTGCCAACACTGGCATCCCATATGGGTGCCAGTTCAAGTCCCAGCTACTCCACTTCCCATCCAGTTCCCTGCTAGGCAACTGGGGAGTGAACCAGCAGATAGATCTCTGTGCCCTGGGAAAGCAGCAGAAGATGGCCCAAATGCTTGGGCACCTGCTACTAACGTGGGAGAACTGGAAGAAGCTCCTGGCTCCTGGCTTTGGCCTGGCCCAGCCCCAGCCATTGCAGCCATTTGGGGAGTGAACCAGCAGATGGAAGACTTCTCTCTCTGCAACTCTGCCTTTCAAATAAATAAAAATAAATATTTTTTAAAAAGGGATTGAAGAACTGGTCCATGCTACAACATGTACAGAAGGCCTTGAAAACATGCTAAGTAAAAGAATACAAAGTCAAGGCCAGTGTGGTGTAGTAGGTTAAACTACAGACTATGGTGATGGCATCCCATGTTGGAGTCCTGGCCGCTCTGCTTCTGATTCAGCTCCCTGCCACTTTGCCTGGGAAAGCGACAGATGATGGCCCAAGTACTTGAGCCCCTGCCACCCATGTGGGTGATTTGGATGAAATTCTAGGCTCCTGGCTTCAACCTGGCCCAGCTCTGGCTGTTGTAACCATTTGGGGGAGTGAACCAGTAGATGGAAGATCGCCCTCTCTCTATCTTTGCTTCTGTCACTCTGCTTTTCAAATAAATAAATCTTAAAAAAAAAAAAACCCACAAGGTCACAGTGTACGATTCCATTTATGAGCAATATCTACAATATGTCAATCCATAGAAACAGAAATCAGAGTGGCAATGCCAGGGGTTGTGGGGAAGGAAGAAAGGACAGTAACTGCCCGTTGGGCATGGCAGCAATGAAGATGTTCTAGAAATAGACAGAGGTGAAGGTTGCTGACATTGTCAAGGTGCTAAATGCCACTGGTGGTTAATTTTATGTTATGGTAGTTTAAATTCAATAAAAATGTAATTGTATAGTTCTTGGATGATGTAATAGAATCTGGTGGTAAAATAATTTTGATTACAGGTATAAATACGTAAAGTAAAACTAAACTTTGGAGAAAACATAACAAAATCTTCCTGATCTGGAGCGAGGCAAAGAGTTCTTAGACATGAAGATGTGATCAGGACACCAGACGCCAGCTGGACGAGAACAACTGAACATCATCAAAATGAAAACATTTTTCTGAGAAACACCACTAGGAAAATGAAGAGAGAGGCCACATTTTGGAACAAATTATCTGCACATTGTATATATTCTTGTATACAGAGTATATAAGAGAACTCAACCGAGTTAAAATATGGGTAAAACCAAACCAGATATAGATGGCTAATAAGGATGTGAAGGATGCTCAACTCCGTTTGTCAGTCTGGAAAAGCAACTGCAAAGCACAGTGAGATACCGTGACACACCTGTGAGTAGGTGCATTAAAAGGAGTATAGAACCTCTATTCCAGATTTGCATTTGGGAACTAGGGAAATGACCACTGAGCAGGGAAGAGCCTCAGTAGACCCTGGACTTCGCCCACAACTCCCACTTCTTGCCTCACCTCACCAGGTTCCTCGCCTAACCCATGGCCACAGTTACACGTTGGGTCTAAGACTATCAGTATCAGCTAGCGATCTGGGTCCAACCGTCCTCAAAATGCTTCAGTATCTTCCTTTTCCCAGTGGGTTCTGGGTTCAAAAACTGACAGTGTAGAACTGGGCCAGAAAGTGTGATTTTCCCACTGGGGCAGCTGCCCTTGGCTTCCTCATCACCCACCCTGGACTACCTTTGATGGCTCAGTTTGGGGAGCAACCTGGTCGGCTAACTGGCCAAGTGCCACTCACCAGCTCCGGATCTCCCCTCTGACCTGACTCTGCGGGCTGCCGTGGCAACACTGCTGCTCACTGACAGGGGCCACCCCTGGCTCCAGCAGTCAAGTGCTCCCCGAGTCCCCTGGGTGTCCCAGCCGGCTATGGCTGAGGTCACACAGCCTGACGTGGTGGCTGCAGCACCGACCACAGGGCACTGCACTTTCACCCAGTTCCCCCTGCTGCCTGGGAAAGGTGTAAATGGTTGTTCAGATAGAGGCTTCCAAGGGCTGAGCCTGGGCAACGGGGTGCGTTTCCGTTTTCATGTTGAGCCACTGCCCCCACGTGGCCACATCCTGAACGCCATCCTTGTGTGGTCCCAAACTGTAAGACTCTCACCCTGCTGCTAACACCCTCACCCCCCTCACCTGGCCTCAGCCTGGGACAGCGAGGTGTGACCTGTGGTACAGGGATAGCAGATGAATTGAAAGGACAAAATAAAACCATCCATCTAAACTCCGTAGATGGAACTAAGAGCCCAGCGAACAGCAGTGGTGGCCAGGCTTGGCTCCTTTCTTTCTGCAACGGGGGTGGCCTCACTCCCTAGCACACGTGGGCTGCGAAGTCGGCTGCAAGCAAGCGCAGGGAGTCCCCAGGGTCCATCCCGAGGCCACACCATTTTCAAGGCTCCATGAAAAACACGTGGCTGGGCTAGCCTGGGTCGGCTTGGCTGAGTCAGTCGGATGGGAGTAAAAGTGATCAAAAAGAGGAGGGAGGGCCTGGCTCAGCGCACCGAGGTCTCCGAGTCTGGGAGTGTTTAAGAGCACAAGTTCCTGGCCTGCAAGGCCCTGCTGGAAGATGAGTGGTGGTATTTGTTACAAGGGTTAAGCCATGGCTTGGGATAACTGCATCCCAGATTGCTCCCCCAAAGGGTGGCAGAGACCCAAGCACATGGGCCGTCTTCCACTGCTTTCCCAGGTGCACTAGCAGGGTGCTGTATCAGAAGTGGAGCAGCCTGGACTTGAACTGGTGCTCCTAATGGGTGCGGGTGTCACTGGCGGCAGCTTAACCCACTGCGCCACCATGCCGGCCCTCAATGTATCTTTTAATTCCATTATCCCACAACCATTCTGAAGTCCCCTCATGTGGCAAGAGACAGCCCTGCCCTCCTGCCGCTGGTGTTTGTGTGATGCGCTGACACGAGGTATGAAGGAACAAGCAGGCGGGGCCGGGGGACCAGAGAGGGCTGGGTGGGCGCAGGCCCAGGTTTCTGATGGGGTAGTCAGGGAAGGCCTCTCTGACCAAGAAAAGGGAGTGAGGGGACGTGCACCTGCTGAGAACAGGGAACTGAGAAGGCAAAATCCCCGAGGTGGGGTGTGCCTGAGGAACAGCAAGGTGGCCATGAGGCTTGGACAAGAGGAGGGAAGTGGAAAAGCGAGAGGAACCCTCCTGCAGGTCCTTAGGTCAGGGAGAGGACGCTGGCCTGGACCCTGGGAGGGAGCTGAGGTACAACCGTGCAGCTCAGGGACAGGTGTTTGGCACAGCAGGCTCTGCTGCCTCTTGGGATGCCCATACCGCATACTGGAGTGCCTGGCTCAAGTTCTGGCTCCTCTGCTTTCTGATTCAGCTTCAGCTAAGGCACCTGGGAGGCAGCAGATAATGGCCCCAAAACTTGGGTTCCTACCACTCACATGCGAGACCTGGAAGGCGTTCTGGGCTCCTGACTTGGACCTGGCCCAGCCCTGGCTGTGGCGAGCATTTGGAGAGTGAACCGTGGTTGGGAGATCTCTGCCTCTCAAATAAAAATAAGAAATAAATTCTGAAAGATGGGCCTGCTGCGGCCGGCACTGTGGCTTAACAGGCTAATCCTCCGCCTTGCGGCACCGGCACACCGGGTTCTAGTCCCGGTCGGGGCACCGATCCTGTCCCGGTTGCCCCTCTTCCAGGCCAGCTCTCTGCTGTGGCCAGGGAGTGCAGTGGAGGATGGCCCAGGTGCTTGGGCCCTGCACCCCATGGGAGACCAGGAGAAGCACCTGGCTCCTGGTTTTGGATCAGCATGATGCACCGGCCGCAGCGGCCATTGGAGGGTGAACCAATGGCAAAAAGGAAGACCTTTCTCTCTGTCTCTCTCTCTCACTATCCACTCTGCCTGTCAAAAAATAAATAAATAAAATAAAAAAAAAATTAAAAAAAGATGGTCCTGCTGCTGTGTGAAGACATTCAAGGGCTGTCAGTGGGAGGACAACGGTGGGAGGAAGGGGACAGCCTGGGCCGGGGGCAGTGCCTGGGAAGGTTGTGGAAACAGGGCAGAGACTTTGCTGATGAAGTGGATGTGGAGTGAGAATAAAAGTAGGAAATGAGAGGAACGGTGTTGGAAGTAACCAGAGAGAGCAAAGCTGTGCTATTTAGTGAGCTGGGGACATATTATGGTTTGTTTTGTTTAAGATTCATTCAATTATTTGAAAAGCAGAGTTAGAGAGAGGGAGAGACAAAGAGAGATCTCCGTCTGCTTGGTTCACTCCCCAAATGGCTGCAATAGCTGGGCCTGGGCCAGTCCAGAGTTTGGGATTCTATCTGGGTCTCCCACGTGGGTGGCACCGGGGTCCAAGTACTTGGGCTATCTTCTGCTGCTTTCCTAGGTTCATGTGCCAGGAAGCTGGATTGGAAATACAGCAGCCAGGACTCAAACTGGCGCACATATGGGATGCAAGCATCGCAGATGGTGGCTTAACCCACTGTGCCACAGCACCTGTCCTGGGACATCTATGTTTTGTTCACTGCAGAACCCTGAGGTGCCCAGAACAGTGGCTGGCACTTCGCAGGTGCTGAGATGGACTGAGGGTGGCAGGACCTGTAGGAAAGCCCACTTCCTTTTTGACACCTATGGTCACACCACCTAGAGTGTGACATTTATCCCCATGCTCTCAAACTCTTCAGATTGAGAATCGTGAGCTTTTGTGGTTTATACCAGGACACCAATCCTCATGGAGAGCCTTGCCACAGCTACTTAGAAGTGTTTGAAGGAGGTGGGGCTTGCACTCCCTGGGCTGTCTCTGGCCCTGGCTTCAAATCCTATTCTGTCTTTTGGCCACATTTGAGTGCCTGCTAGGCCGGCTGCCTTCACGCTCTTACCCTCACTTTGCACCAGGCCATGTGTGTCACACACTGTTTAATTACGGATAATCAACTTGACCGCGATCACACACTGCCCTTTGCCCTCCCCGCTCTGGATGGATGTTCCCAGTCAGGAATGTCTCTTGGGAACTCCTGCATTCGGAGGGCAACTGGACCTTTCCCACTGCAAACTCTTTTAACTACAGAGTTCCATCCTCAACTCAACTTGACTTTGAGCCCCATTCACTGCCCTTGATACAACAGCGCGCATCTCCTGACCACTGCCAAGAACTTCGGGTTTGAACATTAACCAATGAACACCATGGCTTCCCTGCTTCCTCTCCTGGGGCAAGCAATGTCAGTAATCTGGGGAATTCTGCAGATTCAAGTCCCGTCCAGAGCTGACCTTACAATTACTGCCCAGGATTTGGCTCCTGGTCCAGGTGGTTTGGGTACCTTTTTGGTGGGAAAGGACCTCAAGATGGCTAGCTGCACCCTCATTCCCAACGCTGAGGAGTCACACCTACGCTGTCAGCAGCCCAGCCACTTCTCCTTTTCAGCAACCTTGTTGCACGCTTTTTCCCCCGACTGCCACCTGTTGTGGCTGGTTATACAATTTACAAGCATCTAAGAACTGAGTGTTCTCCCAATACTTCACCATGTGCTCCCTTACATTCTAAATTGGAATGCCTTGAAACAATGTCTGCAACAGTACAGTAAGGCATGAAAACCGGTGTTCGACTGCCCTTTAAGAAATCTCAGATGGAGCTGGTGTCCATTCGTAGTGCTGCATGAAAAGAATTCCTGGCCCCAGAGCCCTGGACAAGTGCCTGGGTGTTACATTTAGCAGGTAGACTTGTTTGGGGGCTCTGTAGCCACAGAATGGCGAATACCTCAAAACACTATGGGGCTAGCGTTGTGGGCACAAGGGGGTTAAGCCACTGCTTCTGACACTGGCATCTCACATCAGAGTACTCTGCTGCCAATCCAGCTCTCTGCAGATGCACCTGGGAGAGAACGGGAAGACGGCCCAAGGGCTTGGGTAATGCCATGCTCGTGGGAGGTCCGGATGGAGTTCCTAGCTCCCTCCTGGCTTTGGCCTGGCTCAGACCTGGCAGTGGTGGCCATTTGGGGAGTGAATTAGTGGATGGAAGACCTCTGTTGCTCTTTCAAATAAATAAAAATTAAAACCATTGAGGATTAAAAGATTCACCCAAACATGCTCAACCCACTCTCCCCCAGAACACAATGGCTTAGGGGACAGTCCTAGAGCCCTAAGCTAAAGCGAAAGGCTTTTTTTGTTCAGGCCAGATGTTAAAATGTGATTTTCAATCACTTTTAACCTTACCCATTCACTGAAGGTAGCTGTGTGTCCAACAAGAGAAAAATCTCCAAAAAGTCCAGGGGAACTCTGAAGCAGGGAGGAACAGGTGAGCAACAGGCCTTCCCTCTGGTCCTGCAGGCAGGGACAGGGCCCATGGCCACTCTAAGGGAGAAGCTCCCACTCAAGGCCTTCTAGCAAACACAGCGCAGCCCTCCAACTGGGCCATGCTCCAGGGCAGCTCCAACTACTTATTTCTTAGGCGTGAGGCAGAGCCGCCAACCCTCTCATTCTAACTTGGTAGGCTTGGAGGGGTAGCTCACTTACCAGCCTGCTCCCCTATCCACCAAAGGCAATAATAGGCTTGGTGGCTTTTTGAATACCGCAGCTGGGGCAGGTGTTGTGGCACGGTGGGTAAAGCTGCCACTTGCCATGCCACATCCCATATTAGAGGTCTGGTTTGAGAACCCACTGCTCAGGTTCTGCTTCAGTTTCTGGCTAATGTGCTTGGGAGGGCAGAGGAAGTGGGGAGTGAACTCGTGGATTAATTCACACCCTGCCACCCACAGGAGACCAGATGGAGTTCCTGCTCCTGGCTTTGGGCTGGCCCAGCCCTGCCCATTGTGGCCATTTCAGGGAGTGAATCAGTGAATGGATGGTCTCTCTTGTTCTCTCCCCTCTCTTTTAAATAAAATGGTGGAGACAAGGAATCGGCCTCCAAAGGCTACAAATCAGGCATGTGCACCATGTGCACACTCAGGAGAGTAACCAGACACATAAAATCAGACTTTAGGTTCAACTGAGATCAGAGTCCTCCCCTTTGCCATTGGAAAAACCTGACCATGCACTACTCACCTGATGCACCTAAGATGGATGTAGATCGGAGCTTCTGAGATAAATCCTTTCAAAGCTGAAGCTGTCAGGTTGAGGAAGTGGCAACAAATGTCCACGTCTTTTCATGAGGTTTGCCGCAATATCCTTAATAAGGAACTCCGCTAACTTATGCAGCTGGGAGCACCGTCTGACAGCGAAGGGTCTGAGAGGCTAGCGGATCCAAGAGCTAGTGCTAACCAGAAGCAAACACTGCCTAGGCACAGGGGAAGCTGATGGATACGCAGGATTGGCTTTCTATTCTATTCTGAAAAAGTCACATGAACACGGCTTTGGAATACTGCAATGCACTATTCAGATATGGCCATGTTTAGTGCTGCAGAATTTCACAACCTACTCACAAATACCTGAAGTCTGCAAACTGCTGCTCCATCTTGCATTCTAAGCCTAAGCTCTCCTCACTTCAAGCTGGCTTCAGAGCCACTGGGATATTTCACACACGCCCTCTCCAACCCCTGCCCTACACCAGTATCAGGGAGAGAACTATTTCACTATCTTGTGCCTGTGTTATCAACCTTAAGGTAATTCTGCGAAGAACCTCAGGCTCTACTAACCTGGACAGTGCTTGCTGCACCTCAGGCTACAGGGTTCTCGGGCCTTCCTAAACCCCCACCATGCACAGTGCTGTGTCCACACTGACCGGATCAGTTGCAGCGCTCCTCTTCCTAAGGTCCTTCTCCCCAGCTGCCTCTTCCCTTACCCCACCCCTAGAACTCCCCCTTCCAAACTGATTCTTAGGACTATGAACCATGGACATCTACGCCATGCTGACAGCCATGGAGTGGGATGCTTTGTTCTGAGAACTAAGGTTTGGACCTATCCAGAAAACTCCTCTTATTTTATACGAGTCTAAGTATAATTGAAGTTAAGAATCCACTATCCTTCTAGTAGCAAACCTAGGAGCCTATTCTAAAGGTTTTTTTAAAAAAAGAATACCAATGTCATCTAAACACAAAGCCAAAGTGATGTGGCACAGCAGGTGAAGCAGCTGCTTGGGATGCCTGCGTTCCACATTAAGAGTGTCTGGTTCCAGGTTGGGTGGCTGGTAAAGTCGCCGCCTGCAGTGCCAGCATCCCATATGAGCATTGGTTCTAGTCCCGGCTGCTCCACATCCGATCCATCTCTCTGCTATGGCCTGGAAAAGCAGGGGAAGATGGCTCAAGTCCTTGGGCCTCTGCACCCGCATGGGAGACCCAAAGAAGTTCCTGGCTTCAGATCGGCAAAGCTCTGGCCATTGCAGCCATCTGGGGAGTGAACCAGCAGATGGAAGAACTCTCTCTGGCTCTCAAATACATAAGTATTAAAAAAAAAAAAAAAAAGTTTCTGCTTCCAGTCCTGGATACTCCACTTCTGATCCAAGTTCCTGATCATGTACCTCCTGAGAAGCAACAGGTGATGACTCAATTGTTCGGACCCTGCCACTCATATGAGAGACTTGGATGGAATTCTGGGCTCTTGGCTTTGGTCTGGCCCAGGCCCAGCTGTTATGGGTATCTGGGGAATGAACCAGTAGATGGAAGATTTCTCTTTCTCCTTGCCTTTATAATGAATAAAGCTTGATGCAAAGCCAACCACAGCAACTGTACCTATGCCTGCAGCTACAATAGGCAGAACAGCTCTTTCTATTTGTTCAAACACACACTTTTAGGAGAGTGGACGAGAAACAACCAAGGAAGTCATGAGCCAGATTCAACTACTTGGGTCAAACTCAAATTCCACCACTCTCTGTGCCTCAGCATCGAGGACAACGATGCCAATGGGTATTCTCACGCAGTCATGGCTTCCAGGGTACTGGAGGGGTGTGAGGCTCTTAAAACGCACTGCATATTCCATTCCTAAAGGTACACAAAAACATTCTCAGCAGATCTCACCCTTCACTGTAAAAATTTTGAATTCTCTATGAGTCAGCGAGGTCAACTTCTTGCAGAATACCTTGAGCAAAAAGATTTACATTATTTCCACACAGGAAGTAAAGACAAAGCACTGCAGAACATTTACAGACCCATACCCTAAACATTCAAAACTCAACAAAAAACAACTCTCAAAACTCAGGATCTGGTCCTTAGGAATTTGAAGGTGTAGTCAAAATAAACAATAGTATATTTTGACTTTGTCCCCTCTCCATCAAAGTCTCTGTGATTTATTTTTATTCAGTAGTACATCCAGTAGTAAGTTGTTGATTCAGAAACTAAAGAAAAAGGACACAAGGATTTGAAGGACTTAAATATATTTTATATTGATATTCTGTGTCTTTCTAAACCCTAAAATAATACATTATTATTGATTACATACAGGATGAGGTGAGGTATTTGTAAAATATCTGGTAAAAAATAATTAATATACAGTATTCTACATGAGATGGAATTTTATGAACCTTTAGGTCTTCTGAGTGTTAAATTGATCATCTAAATTAAACTGCCCTGAATGGACTTACAGTTGTTCCCCAAAACCATGTTAAAAAATGAAGGATCTTACATTTTCCCAAAATTTGTGCAGAAAAGGGAAAACACATAATTGGCAATTTCTTTTTCTCACATCCAAAGTAATGCATTCACACAAAATCAGGATCTTCATGTTTAGCATAAGAAAAAAAATACTGGATTAGAGATATAAAATCTCTGAGTAATACTTAGGCTAATTTACCAACACCAAAGAAATTCAAGTGGTCAACAGTCTTGAAAATGCTTTATTGAAATGTGTGACTTATGTGCAGAAGATGTGTTTGAAAAGACCACAGTTTGAAAAATGGTTTTTTGAAACTTCTCAACAACCAATTGAAAAAAAAGAAAATCCTTACTGGACTCGACTCCTAGTTTAACTAGAAGCCTGGTGTAAAATCTTCCTCTAAAACATCTTCCGTTACAGAAACTAAGGAAAACAAGGCTATCAGATTTGGAAATCCTTGGGGTCTGAAGTTTCAGAGGAGAAGCAACAGTTCTTGAGACATGTAGGATGACTTTTTTTTTTGGTTACATTTGGATGAACATGGATTTCACAGTTCTCAGAAGAACACCAGAGGGGTGTTCAAGTCTGTATGCTTGTCATGTGGAGGAAACAGACAGACGGGAGAGGAGAGGGAGGCTCGGGGACAGAGAACCGGAACAAGACATGATCAGGTGAAGTCTAGTTATGAATTTATCAGAAGCTGTGCGCACCTTTTTGTAAAGTCTTAAATGTACATTCCAAAAACTGCCCCCCAGCCCAGAAACCCGTTGTTCCTGCCTTGGAGCTATTGTGAAAGTCTATGCACAAAACTGGAACAGAAAATAAAAAATAACCCAGCCCTTGCAAACCCCTAAACAAAACCAAAAAAGCTGTACATTTTTTTTTACACACAGGATTAATAATATAGGCATATAGGTGGCATGATTCAATTAAAAGGCTTTACTTTTAATGCCAGGAAAAAACCCCAATAAATAAAAGGTGCTAAGGTTAGCAGTAAGAATTTGGTTGTAATATCATGACAAGATCTGGGAAGGCAAACCCTCGAAGCTCCCCTGATACTGACCTGTCTCAGCACACTACAAAGCAGATACATAACGCAAGGTATGATTGAGAATGTGAGATTTTTAAAAACAAAGACAACATAATTCAGGTTAACTTTGTTGAACAGTGAATAAATGAAATTCATCTACACCTGAATAAAACATATTTAACAATTGAAAAATTTTAAACAACCACAAAAAATAAAAACTTTAAACAAACATGAACAGGATTTGTTTTTAGGGCACACAAACGCCCCTGCAGCAGATTCTGACAGCAGCTGGACTGGCTGGTGTGTCTTCCACAGACTGAGTTAGAGACAGGTCGAGCTCCACACGGGCAGATGACTGACAGGGCGACAGGACAGTCACACAGGGCGGAGCGCCACACCAGGCTGCGACCCCCAGATCCGCTGCAGAGCCGGCTTTGTGCACAGGAGGCACACAAAGAAAGGGGATTCAGGCAGACATTATTCAAAAGCTACTTCGTCAGGCAGCCATTGAGTAATGTGCAGGAAAGCTTTGGGCTTTTTTTTTTTTAAGTTTTACTCCTTGTATTTAATTTTTTAAATAACAAGGTCACTAAAACTCATGCACGCTGCAAAAAACCTCATGCAGTAGTTAAGGTAAACCATCCAAGCAGTTTTTATTCATTAATATTCATAAATACACACAGCAGCTTCATTAGAGATTTCAATTTTCCTCTTCAGTTTGAATGTGGAGTATTAGGAGAGCCTTTGCATGTCAAGGTACAGGAAGCAGAGATCACCCCTGCACTGCTACCTACATTTACCTGCTAGAAGTAAAAATTAGTTAAGTGGAAATGATTATCGTATATATTCTCTCTTCCTTTTGCATGTACACAATGTAACAAGAGTGACAGACCTGAAGTTACAATCACCAAACAAACCCAAGACAGCTGTTGTCCACTTTCATTGGCAAATACAGCACAGAGGACATCGTCTGCGGATTGGGAGGTCATCAAAGAGGAGGTGGTGGAGGCTCATTTCCTTTATTACTCTCTTTGAGATTGAGATTTTCTAAAGCAACATCTAGAGGCATAATATCTACACAGCCCATAGCACCAAAATCTGCCAGCTCCCCCCGTTCCTCCTCGTCTGAGGACGAGCTCTCTTCGCGCACTAAAGTGGACAGAAGGAGCTCCTGGACAAACAGGCTGCGGTCTGCACGCTCGCTTTCCATGGACTGACGCTCTGTTTCAGACATTTTAGGATCATTCAACCTGTGTAAGTTAAAAAAGAAAATGCCTTATTGGTA
This sequence comes from Lepus europaeus, assembly GCF_033115175.1. Lineage (NCBI taxonomy): Eukaryota > Metazoa > Chordata > Mammalia > Lagomorpha > Leporidae > Lepus > Lepus europaeus. Next base: position 80,379,955 of record NC_084839.1, on the reverse strand, counting down.
AAAAGTCAATGAACAACGGCATCGTCAACTTCTACAGAGTCCTCCATTGTGCAAGCTTAGCACATCACAAAATTCAGAGTCACAGACATATTCCTGGAACACCTGGCTCTGATTTATCCCCTTAATTATGTTGAGATGAATCCCCCACATTGGTGGCAATAGTTACCCTGAAGTGGGAATTTGTGCCATAATTAGATTGAACAAGAAAAAAAACATACCATTTACATTTCACCTACTCCCCCCTCCAGAGAAAACTGCTGAAAATTCTGAGGAAAATAGTATTTTTAATAGGTTAGATGCTTGGGAAAGTAGTGATTTCCCTAATAGAATTTCACCTGTGGGTAGCAAAAATAGGAAAGCAGCAGCTGGTTCACAAAAACAAAATCTGTAGGGAGCAGAACAGTCAGCTGAAAAACACTCGCCAAGAATCTCCAACACGTCCACCTAACTTCCTGGAATGAAGAACGGCCAGCAGCCTGAGAGGGCAAGAAAACACACCCTCTCCTGCATCTCTCCTACCAGGGACCTGCAGCAGAGCAGGGCTGGCCCAAGATCTACCTGCACTATATTTCACATGCACTTAAGAGACTGGGACTACGCTAGGAAACGTGGCCCATCTGAACAGTCTAGACATACCAAGAGTTGAAAATTCTACTTACCACTTACTAAATGGCTTAAAAACATCAATTCTGGGGCTGGTGCTGTGGCGCAGCGGGTAAAAGCCGCCACCTGCAGTGCTGGCATCCCATATGGGTGCCGGTTCAAGTTCTGGCTGCTTCACTTTCAAACTAGCACTCTGTTATGGCCTGGGAAAGCAATGGAAGATGGCCCAAGTCCTTGGGCCCCTGCACCCATGTGGGAGACCCGGAAGAAGCTCCTGGCTTCGGATCAGTTCAGCTCTGGCTGTTGTGGCCATTTGGGGTGAACCACTGGAAGGAATCTCTCTCTGCCTCTCCTTCTTTCTGTGTAACTCTGACTTTCAAATAAATAAATAAATCTTAAAAAAAAAAATCAATTCTCCAATTAAAAACACAGGCAAATTCTGCTTAGCTTCAGTACCACTCTATACCTTCTATGGCAAAGAAAGGGAAACCAGTGGGAATAGCAGGGGTCAGGAAAAGTGAGGGAAAAGATGGGAGGACTGTGCGAGAATGCCTACTGGTCACACACGACAAGCACTTCTTCCTGACTCCACGCTTGTCACCGACCAGCACTCGGCAGAGAAGCAGCCCAAAGTCAGCATAAATGAATCTTACTGGGCCCTGACCATGGGCCAGGCTCTGTTCTAAGAGCTTTTTGGGTGTAGTAGCTTTTTTTTTTTTTTTTTTTAAGATTTATTTATTTATTTGAAGGTCAGAGTTACACAGAGAGAGAAGGAAAGGCAGCGAGAGAGAGAAAAGTCTTCCATGTGCCGATCCAAAGCCAGGAGCCAGGAGCTTCTACCAGATCTCCCATGTGGGCGCAGGGGTCCAAAGACTTGGGTCATAGTCTACTGCTTTCCTGGGCCATAGCAGAGAGTTGGATCAGAAGTGGAGAAGCCAGGACTCGAACCGGCACCCATATGGGATGTTGGCACTGCAGGTGGTGGCTTTATCTGCTACACCACAGTGCCGGCCCCTGTAGTAGCTTTTGTAATTCCTATCAGTTAGGACTTGTTATTACTAACTTTTTTTGCAGGAAAAGGAAACTGAAGCAGAGATTAAGTGACTTGCTCAAAATCTTAAAGCTCTTAAGTTTAAAACCACAACTGAATGATTAAATCTATGGCTCAGAAAACAAAAGATCAAAAATTTCAGAACTTAAAGAAAGCAAAGAATCTGAAAGGTAGTTACATAAAAGCCACTAAATCCATAGTGAAAGGTAATGATTGGTGATATTTATGGTTAAAACTAAGTGAAGAGGGGCCAGTGCTGGGCACAATGGGTTAAAGCCCTGGCCTGAAGCACTGACATCCCATATGGGTGCCGGTTCTAGTCCCCAGCTGCTCCTCTTCTGATCCAGCTCTCTGCTGTATCTTGGGAAGGCAGTAAAAGATGGCCTAAGTGCTTGGGACCTTGCACCCATGAGGGAGACCTGGAAGAAGCTCCTGGCTCCTGGCTTTGGATCAGCTCAGCTCTGGCCGTTGTGGCCATCTGGGGAGTGAACCAGTGGATGGAAGAGCTCTCCCCCCTCTCTCTGTGCCTCTCTGTAGCTCTTTCAAATAAACGAGTAAATCTTAAAACACACACAAACACACACAACTAAATGAAGAGTATCACAATAGAGTATCTAATAGGATAGGAGGTTAGGCAGTTTATTAACACACTCTCAATCCAAAACTATAGACGTGTTAAAACCTGAAATACACTGCATGTTCTTAGCTTTGGAAAAGGCCTTTGGTAACAAGGAAAAATCAAGAGAAGTCAAATCTATTACAGAAAGATTACAGGGTATATAGAAGACTACCTACAAAGTGATCAGGCAAACTGGAAACATACAGACTAAAGCCTTCTGCCCTTTAAAGAAAGCATGTGATTTTTTTTTTTTTTTTTTAAACAGGCAGAGTGGACAGTGAGAGAGAGAGACAGAGAGAAAGGTCTTCCTTTTGCCGTTGGTTCACCCTCCAATGGCCGCCACAGCTGGCGTGCTGCGGCCGGCGCACCGCGCTGATCCGATGGCAGGAGCCAGGGACTTATCCTGGTCTCCCATGGGGTGCAGGGCCCAAGCACTTGGGCCATCCTCCACTGCACTCCCTGGCCACAGCAGAGAGCTGGCCTGGAAGAGGGGCAACCGGGACAGAATCCGGTGCCCCGACTGGGACTAGAACCCGGTGTGCCGGCGCCGCAAGGCGGAGGATTAGCCTAGTGAGCCGCGGCGCCGGCATGATTCTAATATTACTGTTTTGACTTTCAGGGAAATAATTTAGAAAATGCTCCATTCCCAACGAGCATGTAAAATCTGATTCCCTGATGTGCCAAACTTCATTTGGGATCTAAAAAGGAATGCAAAGTGGTGAGGGCCTTTAATTTGGGGTTGGTAAAACTAGGTGGCTCATGGGGCCAGCGCTGTGGCCTAGTGGGTGAAGTCGCTGCCTGCAGTGCCGGAATCCCATATTCGATATCCCGGGTTCGAGTCCTGGCTGCTCCATCTAGCTCTCTACTATGGCCTGGGAAGGCAGTGAAAGATGGCCCAAGTCCCTGGGCCCCTGCACCCACGTGGGAGACCCGGAAGAAGCTCCTGGCTCCTGGTTTTGGATTGGCGCAGCTCTGGCCATTGCGGTTACTTGGGGAGTGAACTAGCAGATGGAAGACTGCCCCCTCCCCGCTTCTACTTCTCTGTGTAACTCTGACTTTCAATTAAATAAATAAATCTTTAAAATAAAAACTAGCTGGCTCCATTACAAATCTGACTTATATACTGAATCATTTTCTAAAAGGTCAACTATCTTGGACCCCCAAAAAACTGAGTATCCATCATCGATTCTAGGGCAACATGAATAGCAACTGTTGTGGGTCAAAGAAGAGATGAAAAATAAGACCCTACACATAACAGAAGAGCTTTGTGGCCAGAGACAAGCATTCCCCTGCAAACACTGCAGCTGTTCTCTTCCCTTGGAAATTCACAGTGCAGGTTAATACACTCGAAGTCCTAAGGAGTGCAATGGTCAGCAAATTCTTTAGTTTTCCTCAAACTTATTTGGCAGGAAAAAAACAGATAAGATTTGTAAGATACTATACATTTTCCTTAGAATATATACACTTTTAGACAGTTTTTGTGGAAACACTGCCTTCACTGAACCATGGATTAAATGATGCAATAAATAATGTGGAAAGCAGTCTGTAAGCTGCAAGATACTATGCAATGCACAGTATCAGGTAACAGAAGGAGGCTTCCAGAAGCTACAACAGAACCCAAGGAAAGCATGGAGGCCACCATGCCCTGGGAGCTGGATGTCAAGCATAGACAGCTGCCCAGAAAAAAATCCATAGCAGGCCACTGAGCAGTGTGGATTCAAAGAAAAACAGGGCAAGAGTGGGAAGACTTTTTTTTCAAAGACATTCCACCTGAAGTTCAATGAATACATGCATCGGTAGATCTGCCTAGACCTGGCAGAACAGTTAGTCCCTAAAGTAAGTAGTTTACATGGCAGCAAGTGGATCCATTTATGATCCTGTGATTTCTTCAGATCGAACCAGTATTTTCCAGTAGTAATCACAAACAATTACTGAGCTTGCAGAGATAATTCAAAGCTAAGTTCCCCACTTGAAACGTCCTCCTCAGACTCATAACAAATGAAAGCAACGGGTACCATTAATTGAGCCTTCACAAATGCCAGCAGCAGAGCCAGACCACATACATACCAGTATTCCATTTACTTCTCAAAATAATTCTCTCATGAAACAAAGCTGCTGGGATACTGAAGAGGACGCTGAGGTGTGGGGAAGTAAAGCAACATGCCTGTGGCCTGAAACCAGGAAGCAGCAAGGCCAGGGCTCTGGACCAGAGCACTCAAACACCTCCCATTCTGCCACTCAGCACATTATCCTAACTACACACATATACTACTGAATCGGCAGGGATATAAAAGCGTGAGATAAAGGAAATATAAGCTGCGATTACAACACTTTCTTCTAACATTCCAATGAGCAGTCATACACATTGCAATTTGGAGATAACAATGCACTATGCTAATGTCTTTTTCACTTCTTGGTTTTACTTTACATTAGACTATTTCACTAAAAGCCCAAATTAGTCCAGGTTCACTGTTGAGCTTAAGTGTCTCTCTACATCACTGCTCTTTTGAAAATTCTTTATAGGCATTTTATGGTTTTTAAGTATATAAAGTTTTGGCAGGGGAATATATTCCCCTGCTAAAAGTAGTTTCAGAAGCAATTAAGAATTGCACTCCATGCAGTGGAGAGGTTTACTGTGTGTACTGAATATTAATTACATTGAAGTAAATAATTTAAAAGTTATTTTTGGTGCCAACCATAAAAATTTAAATCCAGCTTATTTAGAAATCTTTTGGGGAAAAAAGTCCCATTGTATTACAACTTCTCTTGTATCTTTCAGTATTTCACAGGAGACTGAAATGGGCAATAAAAAGCCAAGTTGGTTATGCTAATAAATATATCTAAGATGACCTCTATATATAATGATATGGTGTTTATGTTTTATGTGTAGTATGGGCAAGAAATTTGTATTAGATGATAATATCTACTTAGAGAACAGGAAGACCAGCATTCTTACATTATCTAAAATAATAATTATCTTTCATATTAATATACTAAATATGCAGTTTTGATCAGGGATCTGGGAGTTTTAGTGGTTTGATCAAAGGTAAAAATTTTAAGGACATAATATTTGCACAAAAGAGATGATTACAGACTGCACAGTGAGAACAAAACGCTATTATACTATAATGAATAAAATTCTATTAATAAGCAAGCTAACCTTGTTAAAAGAAATTGGGAATTCTGTAGAGTTTGCTGGCTGCTTTCTGTATTGGCTGTGTTGGTTGTTGCTGTGGACTGCGTAATTGTAGTGGTGACACTGCTTGTGTTAGTACGTCGGGTTGCATTGCGTGCGGTCTCCAGTTGTTGCCGTGCTGCCTGGGCATGCTGCCGTTCGAGCTGCAGCTGCATCTGCAGTTGCTGTAACTGAGAAGCGGAAGGGCCAGAAGAATTAAGCTGTCCTCCTGCAGAACGTCTCACTCCTGATAACTGAGATAAAAGCTCTGCCAATGGAAATGAAGAGAGTTAATGTCTACTTAATGCTGAGGAAAACAAAATGCTACACATCACTTTTACACCAGAGGACTAGAAAAGAAGCATTGTGAACAGGCAGGTAACCAGGAACAACGTGGTTTCACTTAAGAGAGCTCCATACCCTGCTGAATGCCTCTGAGAGGCAGGAGTTACTAAGTATGGGGAACTCAAATATGCAGGCACTTCAAAAAGTTTGTGGAAAAGAGAATTAACAGATCTTAATTTTAGCGCTCCAAATTGTGAAATCTGCAGATGTAGGGTCTTCAAGAGGCTCATGGAGGGGTGGTGGGTGCTGTGCCACAGCAGGTTACGCCACCAGCTGGGATGTCTGTACTTCATTCTGCAGTATCTGGGATCAAGTCTCAGCTCTGCCTTCAAACCAGCTTCCTGCTAAAGTGCCTGAGAGGCAGCAGATGATAGCCCAAGTATTTGGGTTCCTGTCACTCACACGGGAGATCTGGATGGAGTTCTTGGCCTTGGCCAGGCCCAGCCCTGAAAGTTTTGGGTATTTGAGAAATGAATCAGCAGTAGAAGATCTTTGTCTCTTTAAATTAAACAAACAAATAAATACAGCAGATCTTAAAAAACAAGTTCACAGACAACACCTATTATAAAAAATTTTTGCACTAAAATAAACGCACACTTTTAAGTCCATTCTTCTGTGAACTTTCTGAAGTGCCCTCATGTAGTCCATCACTAAAATAAACTGACAGGAAAAATTTTTCACTGACAGAAAAAAAAAAAATCAAAGTAATGGAGATAATTCCTCAACTTTTAATTTTGCTCCCAGAAATTAATTTAACTTTCAGACTCTCCTTCCAAAGATAACAGGTAAACAGTCTCTTTGGACTAAGAAATATTTCTTTTAAAACCCTCAAACTCAGTTTATTGTGCTTTTTTTTTAGTTGTTGCACATGCAAATACAAAAAGCACATTTGGAATTCTACTGTGTACCTTACATTTTTAAGATTTTTTTCAGTAAGGCTGTTCTGAGTTTGTAAAACAGATTACACTTATAAACACTTCAGGTATTCTGCAAAGTGCTTTGTGGCTCCCAGGTGCACATTCCATTTTCAGAACAGTTGTTTTTCTTTTTTTAAAGATTTATTTGTTTATTTGAAAGAGTTACACAGAGAGGAGTGGCAGTGAGAGAGAGAGGTCTTCCATCCAAGGCTTCACTCCCCAGATGGCTGCAACAGTTGGAGCTGCACCGATCCGAAGCCAGGAGCCAGGAGCTTCTTCCAGGTCTCCCACGTGGGTGCAGGGGCCCAGGACTTGGGCCATCTTCTACTGCTCTCCCAGGTCACAGCAAACAGCTGGATTGGAAGTGAAGCAGCCGGTCTTGAACCAGCGCCCCTATGGGATGTCAGTGCTTCAGGCCAGGGCGTTAACCCGCTGCACCACAGCACCGGCCCAAGAACAATTGGCTTTACACTAGCATACATTGAGTCTTTCTACCTGTCTGCATCTTGCAGATCCTCAGTGACTTATTTTATTTTATTTTATTTTTTATTTGACAGGTAGATTTATAGACAGTGAGAGAGAGAAAGACTGAGACAACGGTCTTCCTTCCGTTGGTTCACTCCCCAAATGGCTGCTATGGTGGGACTTTTTTTTTTTTTTTTTTAAAGATTTATTTATTTGAAAGTCAGAGTTAGAGAGGGAGAGAGAGAGAGGTAGAGAGGAAGAGGAAGGGAGAGGCAGGGAGAGGAAGGGAGAGGGAGGGAGAGGAAGGGGGAGGGAGGGGGGAGAGAGGGAAAGAGGGAGAGAGGGAGAGGGAGAGAGGGAGAGGGAGGGAGAGGAAGGGAGAGGGAGGGAGAGGAAGGGGGAGGGGGGGGAGAGAGGGAGAGAGAGAGAGAGGGAGGGAGGGGGGAGAGAGGGAGAGAGGGAGGGAGGGGGGGAGAGAGAGAGAGAGGGAGAGAGAGGGGGAGAGAAGGGGAGAGATCTTCCATTTGGTGGTTCACTCCCCAGCTGGCCACAACGGCAGGAGCTGCACCGATCTGAAGTCAGGAGCCAGGAGCTTCGTCCAGGCTCCCCATCTGGGTGTAGGAGCCCAAGGATTTGGGCCATCCTCCACTGCCTTCCCAGGGCCACAGCAGAGAGCCAGATTGGAAGTAGAGCAGTCGGGACTCAAACCAGCGCCCATATGGTATGCTGGCACAGCAGGGGTCGGCTTTACCTGCTACGCCACAGCGCCAGCCTCTCTCTCAATGATTTCTGACATGTTATTTTGACCCTGACACTCTGCTGCTAGCTTTCAAGGTTTGTCATGCACGAAGTAGGCTTAACAACTTGGGTCATCAATTATAGGTTCAAACACGTTTAAATAAGATTTTCCAAAGTTATTAAAATATGTTTCTTTCAGTAATGTTCTACAAGAATACAGCTCTCAAATCAAGTCAAGGAATGTTTAGAAATTTCTACTTGCGGGGGGGGGGGGCAGTGTTGTGACATAGCGGGTAAAGCTGCCGCCTGCCATGCTGGCATCCCATATGGGTGCCGGTTCGAGTCCCGGCTGCTCCACTTCTGATTCAGCTCTCTGCTATGGCCTGGGAAAGCAACAGAAGATGGCCCAAGTGCTTGGGCCTCTGCACCTGCGTGGGAGACCTGGAAGGAGCTCCTGGCTCCTGGCTTTGGATTGGCCCAACTCTGGCTGTTGCAGCCATTTTGCGAGTGAATCAATGGATGGAATACTTCTCTCTCTCTCTGCCTCTCTAACTCTGCCTTTTGAATAAATAAATCTTAAAAAAAAAAAAAAAAAAAGAAATTCCTACTTTACAGTAGTTCCTCTTATCCATGGGGGATATGTTCTATGACCCCCAATGATGCCTGAAATTTCATACAGTGCTGAACTACAAATATGCTTTTTCCATGTTAACCAAGAACTTATCATACACTATGGCTTTAACTTTCAGTTTGAGGTCCAAGAATTGTTAAATTCCTTTACAATTGCATGATAGGTTCGTTTTTACTATAGATCTTAGCAACCTCAGCATAATTTCCTCCCCATTCCCTGTGAAATCGACAACTTCCACCTTTTCACTTAAAGGAAGCACTTTATGATTTCTTTTGGGCCCACTCAAATTTTCAGCATCACTACTCTTGTGCTATGGAGGCCACTGTAGGGGTTACCTCAACCCAAGAATTGTGATATTAGGACAGTGGATCTGATAAGCTGTGACAGCTACTAAGTGACTAACAGGCAGGTAACATATACAGTGTGAATATGCTGGACAGAGGAGTGCTTCATGTCAAGACCTGTACAGTGTGAGGTTTTGCCATATTATTCAGAAAGGCCCATAACTTAAAAACTATGAAATTTTTTTTGTGAGATTTTAATTCACAATTTCTGAACCATGGTAACTGCAGGTCACTGAAACCATGTTAAGTGAAACTAGTGATAGGACGAGACTAGTGTATTTTTTCCATGAAAAGAGCTTAATTCTTTAGTCTCATCAATTAGCTTTTTATCCGTGTACTTGTAGAGGTTGAACCATGGAATTTTGGAGGTCTTCCAACTTTGGACATTTTTTATGCTTTTCTGGGGTTACAAATGTTACATAAAGTCATTTATTATTATATTATGCTTTTAAGGACTTAAAGAAATGCCAGAAACAATGAATTAAATTCTGTTTAGTTTTAGGACAATTTATAAAATAATTGGGAATTTCTACATTAGGAACATAGGTGTACTATGAGGTACATAAGAGGTAAAACTAAATGGACAAATCCTTGGGGCAGGTACTTGGACTAATGGTTTAAAACTGCAGCTGGTTATGATGCCCATTTCCCACATCAGAGTACCCGGGTTCAAAACTCAGCCCTGGCTCCTAATCCAGCTTCTTTATGAAGACCTTGGGAGGCACCAATGCCTTCTCAAGTAGTTGAATCCCTACTACATATGTAGAAGTTTTGGCTTGAGTTCCTTAGTCATGGTTTCAGCCCTGGCTGCCCCCTGACCCCCTGGACATTGTAGGCATTTGGGGGAGTAAGTCAGCAGACAGGAGCTGTCTTGCTCTCTCAGATAAATAAAAAATTTACAAGAAATAACTTAAAAGGCGCTCTCCCCACACTCCTGCCCCCATTTCTTCTATTAATGAGAAACTAACTTACCAGCTATAGGATCCATGGCTTCCCTATTGCTTGGAGAATACGAACTTTGAGAAGAAGAAAGTCCACCAGTAGAACTGCTAGTAAAGTGCATGTTTGATCTGCGAGCACGAGGGCCTCCTAATCCCCGGCCAGGGTGAAACATTCTACGTACATGTCGAACACCACTCGATTCATCATAACTCAAAAGTTAAGGACCACAGTGCTTGACAGCAAGGAAAAAAAATGATTATTTCCACCTTTGTGAGACACAATTTCCTGAACCGTATGCATTTTAAAATGGCACATTTATTTTACAGTGTAAATGTGAACTCTATGAGGGCTATTCACTCTAAAAGAAGACTCAAACATAAAGCTGTGTGTGTGTAGGAGGGGGGACATTTCTTCCTGGGCTCCAGCTACGGTGACCACAGTTATGCTGCCAGTGAGGCCAAATGTTTGCTTGATCAGACAACCAAGGCGAGATTCTCCCTTACTAGATCTCGGTGTTGAATCTCATATAAATTTATATACAAGGAACCACAATTATTATTCGTTTTTACATCTGAGGAGAGTTGTACTAACATATAGCTAATGAAACTTAAATTATAACAAAAAAGGAACAGCATGAATAATTTAAATCTAGGAGATGAAAGGCTCCTTACAAATATTAGTTTTAATCTGTCTTCACTTCCTTTTACCCAATGTTGCTGATAGTAAGAGATTCAAATTTCCTGCACTCCCATCTGTGAGACACAGCTAGTGTGAGTAAAAAGGTCTGGAGTAGGTAACAGCTGTCAAAACTCACAAAGACAACTTCGCACTTTCCATGTGTGTGGAGGGGCAAGTCCAACAGTGCGGAAGGAACTTCTCTCTCACCGCAGCCAACTGTGGCTTCCCGTTTTCCAGCTGGTGGCTGTGGAATCTTTCAGCAGCCCTCAGGTGCCACTGGAATGTGCAGTTTCACGGAGCTTCCTGACATGGGCTTGCATTCCCAAGAACGTGGCATTAGGATCGCCCTATTGTTTTTAAAAGGCAGCTGGGTGTGCAGTCCACTTTAGAAGAAATCCATCAAAACAGTGAAAAAAAGAAGGAAAGTCCTGGTGCTGAGGTGGCTTACCCAGAAGACCCCTCCTGAAATCACACAAATAAAGCTCCTGGTCAGTAACACTTGAGAGACCTGACCAGGTTGTATGTTTTCAGGATAACAGCCAGGCACACCATTTCCTAGAACTTAATGGTAAGGCTCTAAAATGCAACACGCCTTTTATTGTTATGAAACACCTTATGCCTTTCTTATTGTCTTGCATAATTTAACTTTTTCTTGGTAAGCACAGACACACAGATCTTGTGAAAGTGGATGTAGATTTGGGATACTCTACTGAATGGATACAGGTATCACTACAGGTCTCTGAATTTGCAGTACAAGCTCAGGATGTCAGTTTGGTTTCAAGTTATTTGCTTAGTTTCTCTGTGAAAATGGAGTGATGTGCGGATGAAGCATACACTTCTGGGTTATTATTAGGCTGCCACTCTTGATTCCTTAGTTGGGTGACAATTCTTCATCTTTCCATTAGTTTTTGCTTATCTTCCCCTAAATCTAAGGAGTCGTATTTTCAATTAGTAAATGAGGAACTCTGAGCAAGGGACGCAAGCTGCAGGACAAGAAAACCACCAGTTTCTTCTTCAACAGGTCCAAGGCTGGATTATGACTGCCGGGAGGCAATCAAAATAATCAGAATGAAGTCTGGCAGAGAGAAAAGTTCTGATTTGAGATCTTAAATTGCTTCAACTGCAACAAATGAAAATCTTACAGGAAAACAGCACCCTAAGTTAATAGGTAATAGTTTTAGAAAAACAATTCATAACCTGAGACCAAAAGCAATGAGTCTACAAAATTAATTGCTCCAGTGGGTCAGCCATCTCAGAGAACACTGCTGGCCACTGTACACAGGGAAGGAATGAAGAAATGAAGGCAGGAAAGGAATTCGGAGCAGGGCTTGACTTCATTATGCTACTCAGAAACCAGGCAAGAAATGGCTCTCTAGAGAAGGGGATTCCAAAAGACAGGAAGGTCCCAAAATTTGACATTTGTCCCACCATGCCACCACACCACACCTATAACAGGGTAAGGCGGCCAAAGAACAGAGAAGGTAAGTGACTAAAGAACCTTTGTATTCAACAAAACAGATTTTAATTTCCTTCTTTTGTATGAAAACACTCTCCTGGAAGACCTATAACCTGATCAAACTGCCTTAAAGAAATCTGATTATAGATAGTGGGTACCAACAGAGACAGACAGAGAGGGAAGGAGGGAGGGAGGGAGGGAAAGGAACAAGTTCTCAGTGTTACACAGCATAATGGAGTGACTGTGGTTCACATACCTACTATATATTTTATGAGAAAATACAAGAGAAGAGCTCTAAGGCTGTAACCCTAGAGTAGTGTCAAAGAGGAGGAAATGTTAACTACACCTGACCTAATCAGTACACATTGTACACATATGCCAAAATATCACACTCCATACCCTATGAATATACATAATTAAATTGTTTAAATTGAAGAAAAAAAAATCTGATGGGCAAGTCAACTTTTACTTAATGAACATGGTTCATGTAATAGTCATACTTGTGTAAAAAGAGAAATAAGAAATCACCCTTTAACACTGAATGACTTCCAGGAAAAAGACCAAAAAAAAAGAAAAAGAGAAGAAAAGTTGGAGGGTGGGCATTTAGCACAGAGGGTAAGATATGGGTAGGATGCCCGCATTCCATATGGGAGTGCCTGGGTTTGAATCCCAGCTTTACCTCCCGCCAGTGCAAACACTGAGAGGCAACAGAAGGCAGCTCAAGCACCTGGGACCCCACCACTCACCAGGACCCAGACTGAGTTCTTCCCAGCTCTGTCTGGCCCAGCCCTGGCTGTTGCTCATATCTGCCTGCCTCTCTGCCTTTCAAATAAAAATAAATAAGTTAATTTGGAGGTTAATTTTTCTCTCCTGTAGGATATTATCCTTAAAAATAATCAAAATGACAAATGTTACAAACATTTCTTTCCCTTGTTGCCTCATAAAAGGATATTAAATCTCTAGGGGCTCTGTGTTCAAGTGTAAGATGAGCTGCAAAGTCATCTGTGACATGATTAGGATCGCCTCCAGGTAACGCTGCACAAATTGGACAAATCTGAAACGAAAGCATAGAGAGCAAGTTTAGTAAATGAAGACTGATCAGACATCTTTCTGGATCAATATTCTGTACAAATTTTACTATTATCAAATTTTAATCAGGCAAAACCACAGCAGATCCTGAACTAGTAAAAAATAGTAGAGGATTCAGTAAGAACTGTAGCCCATCAATTCTGTCAAACTTGATTTCTGGTAAGGCTTTCTAACAGCCTGAATCATCTAGAAAAAGTGGTGTCATAAAAAAACTTCAGAGGCGGGTGTCTGGCACAGCAGCTGTCACTTGAGATCCCTGCATTCCACAGGGATTAGAGCCTGGTTAGAGTCCTGGCTCCTCCATTTCTGACCCAGCTTCCTGCTAATGTGTGCTCTAGGAGGCAGCAGGTGATAGCTCCAGTACCTGAGTCCCTACTACCCATGTGGGAGAACCATACTGAGTTCTGAGCTCCTGGCTTCTGGCCTGGCTGTTTTAGGCATTTGTGGAGTGAAAAAGTGGATGGAAGATCTTTCTCTGACTTCCAAATAAAATGAAAAATAACTAATCATTGAAAAGAAAATTTTAAATTTATTATTTAGTGTACATTTATATCTAGAATGCCAAAGATACACAGAAGTCTGTGGCACACTTCTCCAAAGCAACCTTAAGAGACAGCAGAGGTCTGATTACAATGTAATTGTGCAACTTACTCTCTAATTCAACTTTTCTTCTGTGTAACTCATAATTTTTAAAAGCAATTACATGCTGGATTATGCATAGTTTTACTGCAGTATCATAAGACTGTGTAAGATTTTTATCCAAAGACAAAAAAGAACCACCAAAAGGAAAAGGCATTCTCCTTCTGAGATACTTCCCTTTAGATTGGCTTTTGGATAAAATCTATGCACGACCTGAAATGCACAAAGATAGCTGTAGAGCTTTAGTACTTTCAGGGCACATGCATGTTCTTAGATGAAACACAGTCACCTCGAGGATATATTTTCCTAGGAGAAAAACAGATAGCAAGCACAAATGCCAAATGTACTAAGAATGGCCAATAACCCTAAGTAACCTACAAACCAGAGAAGCACCTTTGAGTTGCGTATGTAAAATAAGAAAATCAAGATCTTTCATTAGTGTGTATTAACTTCAATTCTATGCTCAAAATCTTCTGGATTTCATTAGAGCAACTATGCTAAGACAGCAGAATAAGGTATACAGAGAGAAGTAATATAAAACCAATAAACCAACTTCCCCAGGATCAAGAATTGATCAGGATAAGGAATTACTAGGGTGCATTGAGGACCAAAGTTTGGCAGCTGGCACCGAATATGAAGAAACTGGGTTTAGAAACAAGGTGTCATGCTTGGCCTACAAGAAGTTAACTCGGACTCAGGAACTTGGAAAGGAACACTAAGCTCCAATGCCAATGGGATCAGAGGCCTGGCTGTCTTAAAATTCTACACCTTTTAAACTAAGTGAATTCATGTTTTAGTATAAAAACTCTAGTAATTCAAGGTTGTAAAGCATTCTCTGTGAGGTAATGGAGGGAATGAGGAGGAGGAAAATGAGAGCAAAGTGGGGCAGGAATAACAGAAGAGAGGTAGGGATACTTTTGCATCTCAGTGGCACAAAGACTGCTTAATTCTGAGTTTGTTCTTTATTTCCACACCCCAGTATCTAAAGCCTTTCACAGGAGGAACATTCTATGCAAAGGGTAAGCTGTTAGCCCTAAAATTATGCCATCGTGTCAACACTCATATTTATCATACGTCCAGTGTCACACGAGACAGCAATATCTACGAGGCATGCTGGAAAATTTCATATAACATCAGCTTAAAATTATGATAACTTGTGAACAACAAGTCTTATTGAACTGGTTTAAGTCAGTGCTGTTCTAAATGTGGCTAAGAATATAAATCACGTGGAGCGCTTGTTGAAAATACCTTTTCTTAGGGCTGATGCCGTGGCGCAGTATGTTAATCCTCCGCCTGCAGCCTCAGCATCCCATATGGGCGCCGGTTCTAGTCCCGGCTGCTCTTCTTCCAGTCCAGCTCTCTACTGTGGCCTGGGAAGACAGTGGAGGATGGCCCAAGTCCCTGGGCTCCTACACCCACATGGGAGACCAAGAAGAAGCACCTGGCTCCTGGCTTCGGATCAGTGTGGCTCTGGCCGTGGCGGCTATTTGGGGAGTGAACCAACGGAAGGAAGACCTTTCTCTCTGTCTCTCTCTCTCACTGTCTGCAACTCTACCTGTCAAATAAATAAAAAAGAAAATACCTTTTCTGGTGGGCTAGTGCTATGGCACAGTGGGTTAAGTCACTGCTCATGACACTGGCATTCCATACTGGAGCATCCTCAGATGCTCGTTCAATCCAGCTCCCTCCTAATGAACCTGGGAAAGCAGCATAAAAGGGCTCACGCTCTTGAGCCCCTGCTTCGCATGCAGGAAAACTGGCTAGAGTTCCAGGTTCTGGGCTTGGGTCTGGTCCAGCCCCAGCCATTGTGGCCACTGAGGAGTGCATCAGTGGATGGAAGATCTCTGTCTCTCCCTCTCTTCTGTCAACCTGCCTTTCAAATTAAAAACAACAGCAACAACAGAAACAAACCACAATTTCTGTGGTGGGTGGTAGGTGTAGGTTAAAATGCCGCTTGGGGCACCTGCATCCTATATGAGTACTTGGTTTGAGTCCTGGCTCCTCTGCTTCTGATCCAGTTTCCTTCCAATGGGAACCCCTGGAAGGTAGCAGTTGATGGTTCAGGTAGTTGGGTCTATCCCCTTGTGAAAGACTCAATTTGAAAACTTGGCACTTGGTTTTGGACCAGCCCAGCTCTGGCTATTGGGAACATTTGGGAAGTGAACCAGCAAACAGAAGATCCCTGCCCATTCTCTTCTTCTCAAATAAATAAGAATTTCAAAAAAAGAATTATATTCAAAACTGTCTAAAGTTAGATTATAAAAAAATCTGAAAAAAATCACTTTTTTTGATTTTTTAAAATTTCTTATCAAACTGGCAAAACTGGCATATACCACTATGTTATTTCAAAAGTACATTCATAAATAAAATTTTAAAAAAATGTAAATTCAGTATGTTACAAACACATCTAGGTTTTTATTAAAGAGGGAAGGAATGTACCACCAACGTATATGGAACGAATTTAAAAGCTGCAGACAACCCTAACTCCTTTTCTGAAGGGTAATTAAAATAAGGAGTAAATCAAATGAAAACTAGAAAGTGGAGTAATAGAGACTGCTGATTTACGGACCAAACAATGTGTTACAATTTTCTAGAAGTGCGATGGAACTACTGATGAGTCAAAAATATTTTATCTTTTCAGCATAATTTTCTTCATATAAATTGCAAGAAATTAAACAATGAACTAAGGAAGACTAATTACACATCACTAATGAATGGTATAGGCATGTATGAAGGCTTTCAAATTAATTGCAGTGCAAGTCAGTTCAAATCCCATATTTCAGAAAAATCAGGGAGCCCCTCTTAATATCCTTTTATGTTAAAAAAATAGATGCTAAAACAAAGCAAAGCTTCCCTAACCATGTTTGCACATCTCCCACAATCCTGGAGTTTCCTCAAGAGGTCCTTCCCATCTGCAATCCCATCTGACCTATACTGCTCACTTACACCATCAGCTCAATGGATTTTGAAAATTACAAACTATGCTACTCCTCCTTTAATTCTTCCCCAACCTACCAAATTTTGTGATAATTACGAAGCTTTTCAGAAAAGACTAGTGCTTAATTTCAAAATCACACTGTTCACCACATTTGGTGTTCATGCAAAGATTCCTGAGACTAAGCACCATACTCAATCTATACCATACTAAATTTTACTATGCAGTCTATGTCAGATGCTGTTGTATCACGGTTATTTGGTTTTGAAGAGTTCTCCATATCCTCAAATTAAGCCCCAAGTCAACTTAAGTTAATCTTAAGAAGGTGAACAAATCCTGTGTTGGAGTGTAGTCTCAAGATAAAAATGAGGCAGGAAAATATAGAAAAGGACTATAAAGTTGCTTTAACATCTACCCTTCAGCAGTCTTTCTTGCTATGTCAGGTATCAGTAAATTTTTTTTTTTTTAAAGATTTTTAAAATTTATTTTAGAGGTAGAGTTACAGACAAAGAGACGGAGAGAGAGAGAGAAATCTTTCATCTGCTGGTTCCCTCCCTAAATGGCCACAACAACCAGAGCTGGGCTTCTTCTGGGTCTCCTACAAGGGTGCAGGAGCCTAAGCACTTGCGCCATCTTCTACTGCTTTCTCAGGCTATAGCAGAGAACTGGATTGGAAGAGGAGCAGCCCCAGGACTTGAACTGGCACCCATATGGGATGCTGGCAGTGCTAACGGAGGCTTAATCCACTACACCACAGCACTGGCCCCTGCTATCAGTAAATATTTACTAGTAGTGACAGTGTTATCAGCAGTGATATATCGTATTGCCCCTGAATGTTCCAAAGGTATGCTGTTTAGAGGGGTGAGATTTTTAAGTCCTACAGGGAAATACTAATTAACAGTCAAAGGACACTTGCAGGAAACATGGGTGGGCGGGGTGGCAAAGCAAGAAAGCAAACTGAGCCTTTAGGAAGGAGAATGTTAAGAACAGAAAAGGAGATACAGTAAGTTGTTAATCCCTCACCAAAATGACATGAGTTGCTCTTGAACTTCATAAAAAATGTTTGATTCACCATAACTGGTGAACCACAGTGGGGTATGAGGCTATGCTTGGACACTGATATCTAACTGTGAATCACCTGGGTACTGACATACAAAAGCTGGCAACATGTTTTACATATAAGCACGCTTCAAAAACTTTGTGGAAAATGATGGGCACTTGGCACAATGTTTAAAGTGCCACTACAGTCGCCCACATCCCACAGAGTACCTGAGTTTGAGTCCTGGCTCTGCTTTCTGGTAATGTGTATTCTGGAAGGCAGCAGGTGATGGGCCAAGAACTGGCATCCCTGGCACCCATGTAGGAGAGCTGTACTGAATTTCTAGCTCCTTGCTTTAGCCTGGCCCTGTCCTGGATACTGTGCACTGAATCAGCAGAAAGGAGATCTCTTTGCCTTCCAAATAAGATAGAAAAATTATAGGCCAGCGCCACAGCTCAATAGGCTAATCCTCCACCTAGCGGCGCCAGCACACCGGGTTCTAGTCCCGGTTGGGGCACCGGATTCTGTCCCGGTTGCCCCTCTTCCAGGCCAGCTCTCTGCTGTGGCCCGGGAAGGCAGTGGAGGATGGCCCAGGTGCTTGGGCCCTGCACCCCATGGGAGACCAGGAGAAGCACCTGGCTCCTGCCTTCGGATAGGCGCGGTGCGCCGGCCGCAGCACACCAGCCGCGGCGGCCATTGGAGGGTGAACCCACGGCAAAGGAAGACCTTTCCCTCTGTCTCTCTCTCACTGTCCACTCTGTCAAAAAAAAAAAAAAAATATATATATATATATTGGGCTTGGGCCCTGCACCCCATGGGAGACCAGGAGAAGCACCTGGCTCCTGGCTTCAGATCAGCGCGATGCGCCAGCCGCAGCGGCCATTGGAGGGTGAACCAACAGCAAAAAGGAAGACCTTTGTCTCTGTCTCTCTCTCTCTCACTATCCACTCTGCCTGTCAAAAAAAAAAAAAAAGATTCTTGTGTGCTTGCTATTTCTCAGGTTGAAATGTCTGGGTGTGTTATGGGTGGGAACAGAGGTAGATGTGGTATTCATGCAAAGACAAGGCTAACAAGGAGGGAGAAATCCTCAAACTATTCCACAAAATCAATATGAAAAACCAGAATGGCAACTGCCTCAGGCTATGGATCAGAAGCCTAAGAACTTAATGAAGGCATACCACTGAACACAACTACAGAAGACAGGCTATAAAACCATTTGGAAAGGCAAGTATTTAATTTTCAAACTCTGTATCAAGTATTGAGGAAGCAGAAAAATTCTGACATCTATTCTCATGGAAAAAAAATAGGCAATGCTGCTAGGGGTTGAGTTCCATTTCATAAGACTAAGTAAAGTGGGGCAGGAATTGTGATGCAGCAGGTTAAGCTGCCAGCTGGGATGTGTGTATCCCCTGTCAAAAGAGTGCTGGTTCAAGTACCAGCTACTCCTCCATAAAAAAAAGTTATTTTTTGAAAGAGTGACAGAGTAAGGGAGAAGAGTTAGTTCTTCCATCTGCTGGTTCACTTCCCAAATAGCTATAACAAATGGGGTGAGGGATTCCACTTCAGGTCTCCCAAATTGGGGGAGGAGAGATGAAGACAGAGGAAAGGGTGATGGAGGAGAGAGGGGGAGGGAGAGGGAGAGAGAGGAGTGGGGAAGGAAAGAGGAGAGGTGAAAGAGGTGTAGGGAGAGGGGGAGGGAAAGGGAAGTATCTTCTAGCTACTGGTTTATCCCCCAAATGGCCCCAACAGCCGGGGCTGGGCCAGGCCTAAGAACTCTATTCCAGATTTCCTAAGTGGGTAGTAGCAGGAACTCAGGTACCCAAGCCGTCACCAGCTGTTTCCCAGGCACACTACTAGACAGACGGATCAGAAGGGGAGCACTCAATATGGGGTGCAGGTGTCCCATGCAGCAGCTCAGCCTGCTGTGCCACAACCCTGCTGTGGCTACTACTCTTCTGATCCAGTTTCCTACTAATGCATGCTGGGGGAGGCAGAGGAATTTCAGGCTCCTGGCTTTGGCCTGGGCTAGCCCTGGCTGTTGTGGGCATTTGGGGAGTGAACCCCACAGACAAAGGATCTGTCTCTGACACTTTGCCTTTTTAGGCAAATGGGAGAGAGATACCTTCCATCTGTTGGTTCACTTCCCAATGGGCCCCAATTTTCCAGTTCGAGCCAGGCTAAACCAGAAACCAGGAACTCCATCTGGGTCTCCCACATAGGTGGCAGGGGTCCAAACAATTGGGCCATCCTCCACTGCCTTCCCTGGCACATTAGCAGGGAGCTGAATTGGAAGCAAAGCAGCCAGGATTTAATGATTTTAAGAATGCTTAATTCACAAGGGAGTTTTCTTCCTCCACCCTTTGCTGTACTGTATCTAGGTAAATGAAGTGCCCAAACTTAACAGAAATTAAATCAAAGAAAAATGATCCAAAACAACCAGGATGGTATGCAATTGAATTGGGATATGTGGAACCATACCAAATGGAAGCAAATAAAAAGAACTTTCCAGAATAAAAAAAACAAACTAAGAAGAGTGGTAAACATGATGGTAGTGATCGGAGGTTCTCCTGGGTTTAAGATGAGAACTCTCCTGAGCTTTTAGTAAAATCTGGCTCAAGGATTACATAAAGTAAGCTTACCAACTGTTTAAATCTTAGAACAATGTAACATCACACTAGCAGTATCAATGGGAATGAAGGAAGACTTGTATTACTAATGACTGCAAAAGCAGAGCTGTAGTAGAGTTAGAGACTCTAGAACCTAGAGACTTTGGCTGACGTTAGACACCTGCTGCTGCTGCTTCTTACTAGCTGCATGTCCTTGAACATGATGCTACTTTATTTTTTCTGGATTTTAGTTGATTTGTTTCAAGTACATTTAGGGGCTTATTAGTTGACACATGTACAATTGTTTTGTGTCAAAGTTCTCCAAATTCATTATTATAGTTCCATACAGAATCTTCACTTTACCTATTATTACCAATGGTAAAGAGGTATGGGAGAGACTCTTTTGGGTGGACTTTATCATTTCTTGAAGTTGGATGCATGCTGACTCAGATGTCAAGTAAACAATCCAAAAAGTTTTCAAGTAAGACTGTGCATTATTCTGGATCCTTGGCTTTTAGCCACTGGAAAAGATCAGGGAAGGAAGAACTTCGGGGGACCTCAGGGCCTTGACCTAGGAAGCAAGAGATTTGACCTGATAAAAACCAAGAAAGGTCAGGGATAGGCTACAATGAGATGTGGCAATGGATTACTGCTTAATATATCACCAAAATTAAAAAATTTTCTCATAGAAGAAAAATCAAGAAGATAGCAATAGCAAGAATACAATGAAAAGGTGTGCTGCAGGGGTGTCCTCTTAACTTTTTCACAACATATTTAATGAAAGTGCTTCAAATTTGTTCAAGATTCCATGCTGTGCTCTTAGTCATAAGGCAAAAAAGGCTAGTGTGGACAAATAAAGGGCATTCTTCTAGTATAAATGCAGCCTCCAAGAATTGTAAAATTTGCTATATAACATCATTTTAATAATGATTTTGCAAATAATATCAGTATACCGAGCAGAAGACAGATGGTAGTGACCTAGCTTGATTACTGTTAGGAATAATGCACTTGACCACAGCAGTTTAGACACAAGGCTGCTTCACTTACCACCTCTGTCGATGTTTCTGCATGTTCAGAAGTAACATGTTCTTGAAGAGATGTCTCCGTATAGCCCATTTTTCCACAATAGGGACAAGTAAAAGACTGTGGCTGCTCTACAGAGAAAGCTTCCCCACCATAGTACAAATCTGAAAAAATAAAGTGCAATTGCATTGAGAAATAATTATTTTCAGTTTTTATAAAAATGTAATAATATGGTCAACAATGTAAAGTAAAAAGTATGCCTGAAGATTCCGCCAATAATCGCACTGTCAAGGAGTGCTTAGGTGCCTCTCTGTTTACATTCATAACATCTTTGTTCTCACAATGATTCCATGGCATTTGCCAAAACTCTTTACCCAGATAGCTGCTATAGGCTTAAGAGAAAACAACATAAACAACTGTTCTCCCCTTATTTAACTTTGAAGCATCACTCATTTCATTTCTGGCTCTAATTTTACTGTAATTTATTGTTTTCCTGAATAAACTGCATACACTGCTATCAACAGAGAGTCGGCAGAGTGCACACATACAAGGACACAGTGCTCAGAGGGGATAAGAAATGAACACGAGCAACATGCCAACACCCAGGTACAGCGACTTGTGCACAGAACACCTGTTCTCAGAGCAGGAAGGACCCTCACAATCAGTTTTTGCAGATGCAAACTTGAATGGGCACTACCACAACACATTCTGCCTAACTGCGCAACTAAAGAACTAACCTTATGGGGAAGAATTAGCTCACCTTGTTAGCACAGCACAGGGATTAACTCTATTTTTCTCTATGGGCAACATAAGAGAAAATGAAACCGCAAGTATATTCAAAGTGCTATGTTACTTCACTACAAAGAATTATTTGACCCTTTAAAATGAAACAAATTCCAAACTTTGAAGCATATGATCAACTTTTGTGTGAAGAAAAAAAAAGTGTTTTACAATACAATAGATTTTAGAGATTTAAACGATCTTAAAAGTATTTACCATCACAAATAAGTTAACTATTATAAGACCAGTCATGTAGACTTTGGGCTAGGTGGTGATAAACATACCAAAAAGAGCAACATACCAAAAGGAGGATTTGGCCCAGCAGTTACAGTGCCACTTGAGATTCCTGCAGCCCATCTCCAAGTGACTGCCTTCTAGTCCTAGCTCTGCTACCAATTCCAGCTTTCTGCTAACGCATATCCCTGGAGGCAGCAAAGGACAGCTCAAGAAGTTGTGTCCCTGCCACCTACCATGGAGGTCCAGACTGAGTTCCTGCCTCCTAGATTCAGCCTTGGCCACTGCAGGCACATGGGGAATGAACCAGTGGAAGGAGATTTTTTCCATCTCTTTAAAATAAACTAAATATATATATTTTTAAATTTAAATAAAAATTTTTAAATTAAAAAAATGTATGAATATATTTAGTTTAAAAAGAACAGAACCTCCTTGGTTGGTAAAGAACATCAACCAAAGACTCACAGCTAACATCATACTGGTGAAAGACTGGATGCTTTTCCCCTTAGAAAGGAGTAGGACAAACGTGTCTACTCTTGCCACTTCTATTTAGTATTTTACTGGATGATCTACCCAGAGTAAATGAAAGACACTCAGAGGGGAAGGAAGTAAAATGATTTCTGTTTACAGATGACATGACCTTGTATACAGAAAATGCAGAAAATCCTAAAGAATCCACTGAAAAGCTATTAGAAATAATAAACAAGGTCAGCAACATTACAGGGCGCAAGATTCATACACAAAAATTGTTTTTCTGTATCCTTGCAACAAATATTCCAATAATACAATTTTAAAATTCCATTTACAACAGCAAAAAGAATAAAATACTTAGGAATACATTTAAAGAAAGAAATCAAAACTTACACTACGACTTTGTCAAAAAAATTTAAAGAAGATGTAAATAAATGAAAAGATATTCCATGTTCATTGATCAGCGGATTTAATATTAAGATGGTGATACTCTCCAAACTATTATACAGATTCAACACAATCCCTATCAAAATCCCAGCTGGCTTCTTTGCAGAGATTGACAAAATGATCCTAAAATTCACACAGAAACTCAAGGGACCCAGAACACCCAAAATAATCATGAGAAAGGATACAGCTGGAAGACACACGCTTCTTAACTTCAAGACTTACTACAGGCCGGCGCCGTGGCTCAACAGGCTAATCCTCCACCTAGTGGCACGGGCGCACCGGGTTCTAGTCCCAGTTGGGGCGCCAGATTCTGTCCCGGTTGCCCCCCTTCCAGGCCAGCTCTCTGCTATGGCCCGGGAGTGCAGTGGAGGATGGCCCAAGTTCTTGGGCCCTGCACCCCATGGGAGACCAGGAGAAGCACCTGGCTCCTGCTTTTGGATCAGCGCGGTGCGCTGGCCACAGCGCGCCAGCTGTGGCGGCCATTGGAGGGTGAACCCACGGCAAAGGAAGACCTTTCTCTCTGTCTCTCTCTCTCTCACTGTCCACTCTGCCTGTCAAAAAAAACCAACTTACTACAAAGCTAAAGAAATCAAGACAGTCTAGTACTGGCATAAAGACGGAAATAAAGATTAGTAGAATTGATTCAGAGTCCAAAATAAACCTTATGGTCAACTTATTTTCAATAAAGAGTATCAAGACGATTCATTGGCTGAAAAAGTCTTTAACAAACATAACCATGTGCAAAAGATAAAGTCAGTCCTCTACCTCACACTATATATAAAAATTAATTTTTTAAAAAAATCTTTAGGGGCTGGTACTGTGGCTGCCTGTGCTGGCATCCCATATGGGTGCCGGTTTGAGTCCTGGCTGCTTCACTTCTGATCCAGCTCTCTGCTGTAGCCTGGAAAAGCAGTGGAGGACGGCCCAAGGACGGGGTCGGGGGTGTGAGGCAGGCAGGGGAGGCCCTCGTCCGGCGCAGCAGGTGGGCGCATGGTCTCCCCCTCGCCGGGTCCGCCCCCGGGGCCACAGTTCCGCACGGTGCCTCGCCTCTTGGCCGGCGCCTAGCAGCCGACTTAGAACTGGTGCGGACCAGGGGAATCCGACTGTTTAATTAAAACAGTGCACCCTGTGGGAGACCTGGAGAAGGTTCCTGGCTCTTGGCTTTGGATTGGCACAGTTCCACCCGTTGTGGCCAATAGGGGAGTGAACCAGCGGATGGAAGATCTCTCTCTCTCTCTCCTTTTCTCTGTAATTCTGACTTTCAAATAAATAAATAAATCTTTAAAAAAACACATTTTTTAAAAAAAAATTAATTTATTTACTTGAAAGTCAGAGTTACAGAGATCTTCCATCTGTTGGTTCACTCCCCAAATGGCTGCAAATGACCAGGGCTGGGCCAGGCAGAAACCAGGAGTTTCATCAGGGTCTCAAGCACTTCGGCCATCTACTGCTACTTTCTCAGCACCTGCACATCAGCAGGGAGCTAGATCAGAAGTGTAGCAGCTAGGACTCGAATTCATAGCTATATGGGATGTTTGCATTGCAGGTGGCAACTTAACCTGCTATGCCACAATGCTGGTCAATTCCAAATGGAACAAGAGCTACATGTAAGAGCTAAAACTATAAAAATCATAAAATACCATATAGGCTTAACTCATGACCTTGAATTAGGCAGTGCTCGTCTGTGTATGATACCCAAAAATCACAAAAATGGAAACTTAGATATATTCTATTATCCTAACATTACTGTTAATGTTGTACAGCAAGTAAAGCTGCTGCTTGTGATGCTGGCATCCCATGTCATAGCACCTGTTCAAGTCCTGGCTGCTCCCCTGCTAATGTGTCTGGGAAAGCAGCAGAAGACAGTCTAAACATGTAGGCTCCTGCCACTCGGATGAGCTCCGGGTTCCTTGCTTCAGCCTGGTACAGCCCAGGCTATTGCCACCATTTGGGCAGTGAAACAGCGAATGGAAGAACCTCTCTGTCTCTCACTCTCTATCATTCTGCCTTTTAAACAAAAAAACTTTAAAAACTTCAACATTATCAAACTTTTGTGTTTCAAAGTACACTAACCAAAAAATGAAAAGGACAACCCACAGAATGGGAGAAAAATTTTATAATTATCTGATAAACAACTTATAAGGAAAATATATGAAGAAATATTATATTTTAATAATTAAGATGCCTCATCCATTTAAAAAGTGAGGCAAATGATCTGAACAGACATTTCCCTAAAGCAGAAATACAAATGGCTTATAAGCATTAGATGCTTAACATCATTTGCCATCAGAGAAATGCATATCAAAATCCCCCAAGATTCCACTTCACATCTAACTAGCATTGCCGTAACCAAAAAAACTGTGACAAGTGTTGGCTATATAAGAAATGATAGCATGGAATACCGATCTTTCTTACAGACTCCCAATGTCCTCTAACCCATTGTAGAAATGATCTGCTTTCTATAACCACAGCAAGAACAATTTGATTTTTTTTCTTTTTTTTAAAGATTCATTTATTTATTTAAAGGGCAGAGTTACAGAAAGAGACAGACAGAGAGCAAGATCTTCCACCTGCTGGTTCACTCCCCAAATGGCTGCAACAGCTGGAATTGGGCCTATCTGAAGCCAACAACTTCCTCCAGGTCTCCCATGAGAGTGCAGGGTCCCAAGGACTTGGGCCATCTTCTGCTGTTTTCCCAGGAAATTAGCAGAGAGCTGGACAGGAAGTAGTGCAGCTGGTACTCGAACCAGAGTCCACATGGGAAGCCAGCACCAGCACTGTAGGCAGTGACTTTACCATGCTATACCATAGTGCCGTTCTCAACTTTACTTGTTCTTTATCGAGGCAATCTTCTGTTTCTCATCAGTTGTGTATATTTTGGAATGGCTTCATAAACAAGTAAACTGTGATTAGGGGACAGAGTTGCTTAGAATAGAAAAGCAAGATTCATTGCATTTTTAATAAACTTTGAACCTTGAGTATGCCATTGGGTATAACTTTAGAATTTTCCTCTAATACTTACCAAAATCTACCCTTGTTAATATGCACTGCATTGGGTGGTCAGTTGTATGTCTTGTTGTCGTTGCACCACTTTCATAACAAGATGCACAAAGATCGTAATCGTAGCAAATTAAACACTTGTATCTGCGACCTCGAAAGTTTCCTTTTAAACATGCATCACAGCTGACACCTATGAAAAAAGAATTATCTTTAATTAGTCACTTCATTTTTGTAAATGTTTAAGGTGCTCATTTAACCCCGTATCCTTTTCAAAATGACTAGCAACGACATAGGAAATAAGGGAATTTCCAGCAGTATGGTAGATTTGTTGCTCTGATTCATACTCCTAATGTAAATTAACTTACAATGTTACAATGTAAAAGCCCCTTTAAAAATGTTTTGCTAAGTGAGCAAAGTGGAAACATTAGGTGGCTTTTATACTGAGGGCATTTATTAAAGTAAGAATCCAGGCTTAGCCTTCCACAGCATGGCAGGGCAAGCATAGTAGCATGGCCAAGGCCCACCAAAGGCGGGGTGTCTAACAAGAGTTTCCTCATGAGGCTGAGACCTACAGTGCCCCAATGTGGCATGAGCTAGACATTTCAAGGGATTATAAAAAGTACCCTGTGAATCCCCCTCAACCCTGACGGGGAGGGGCAAAATAACAAAGAAATCTATAAAAGTTATAACCATAAACTCTCTTACAGGCTGATAGCCCAATTTCTACCCAATGGTCCAAAAACCTTGGGTCAACAATTTGGTTTAGAGTGGTCTTAAATTAGTTTACCCACCAAGAATCTGGCCAACATAAATTTAAAAGGAATGATTTCCATTTAAATCACAAAATACACAACAAAGCACCACCAAAGAGCTAGCAGAATCAGACTGTAGGAGTTCCTATCAGAACAGGATTCAAGCAACAATTCCCAATAGGTTAAAAGAAATAAAAGAGAAGTTTGAACAGGGCAACCAGCAGATCCAAAAATGAACTAATCAATTTCTAGATTTCAAAAGATATGTAGCAAAAATCAATTATTAAAAATCATGCCATTTAGGATTCCACCTATATTAGTCACATTCATAAAGCTGAATAGCAGTTACCAGGGGCTAGGAAAAGCAGAATTGAGCTACCACTTAATGGGTACAGTTTTCAGTTTGAGATGACAGAAAAATCCTGGAGCTAGATGGTGGTGATAGAGGACAAAGATGTAAATGTACTTAATGCCACTGAATTATACACTCAGAAAGCATTAAATGGTGAACTTTGTTATGTTATGTATCTTCTATAAAAAATTTTTTTTGCAACAGCATTTTTAAAAAGTGTCTATGAACAAATCTAACCAAAGACTTAGAAAAATGTATTCAAAGACATTAAAAAATATTCAGGGGCCAGCGCTGTGGCATAGGGGGTAAAGCTGCTGCCTGTAGTGCTGGCAACCCATATGGGCACCAGTTTGAGTCCTGGCTGTTCCACTTCTGATCCAGCTCTGTGCTACGGCCTGGGAAAGGAGTAGAAGATGGCCTAATTCTTTGGGCCCCTGTACCCACGTGGGAAACTCTTGGCTCCTGGCTTCGGATTAGCCCAGCTCCGGCCGTTGTGGCCAACTGGGGAGTGAACCAGCAGATGGAAGCCCTCTCTCTCTCTCTCTCTGTGTAACTCTTACAAGTAAATAAATAAATCTTTAAAAAAACAACTTAAAAAATCCAGATTCATGGACTACTAGGTTCACAATAAAGGACCAATTATTATTATTATTTTTAAAGATTTTATTTATTAATTTGACAGGTAGAGCTACATAGAGAGAGAAAGAGAGAGAAAGGTCTTCCCTCCATTGGTTCACTCTCCAAATGGCCGCAACAGCCGGAGCTGCGCTGACGCGAAGCCAGGAGTCAGGTGCTTCCTTCCTGGTCTCCCATGTGGGTGCAGGGGCCCAAGGACTTGGGCCATCCTCCACTGCCTTCACAGGCCATAGTAGAGAGCTGGATTGGAAGAGGAGCAGTGGGACTAGAACCAGCCACCCATATGGATGCTGGTGCCGCTGGCGGAGGATTAACCTAGTGTGCCATGGTGCTGGCCCCCAAGGATCAATTCTTAAGTTGATCCATGGAATCAATATAGTTCTAATTAAAATCACAAAGTAATTTTCATAGAACAAGCTGACTCAAATTTCTACACAAGTTACAAGAACAGTCAAGACACTCCTGAAGAAAAAGATGGAGGGACTTGTTTAACATTATCAAGAACTACAGTAACAAATACAATGTAAGCTGCAGTGATTAAGATAGAATATATTTGTATGAAACAAAATGACCTATGCAATACAATAGAAAGAGTAGTAACAAAGTGCTGAAAATTTTCATGACATCAGGGTCACTACAGATCAGCAGGGAAAAGAGGGAATAGACAATAACTGGTACCTACAGGTGATAATCCACATGTAGGAAAAGCAGAATTAGATCTCTTCCCTATATCCTATACACAAAAATCAACTCCAGATAGGTTAAAGACGAATATAAAAGAAAAATTAAAAACTCTCTAGAGAACAGAGGGAAATATTTTCATGAGCTCAGATTATAAAGCATTTTTAAATCTCCCTTTGCCTCAAACATACACAGTCTAAGCCACTAAAAGAAATATAACCACATTAAAATGAAGACTTTCCTCCCATGTTTTAGCACCTTAGAGTGACTGAGAAGATGAGGCTCAGAAACTAGTGATATGTACAACACACACGGCAAGCAAAGCTGGCATTCAGAATACATTAGGACATCTGACATATCAATAAGAAAATGGGCAATCATGTCAATGGGCATTATAGAGAACATAAAACACAAATGGCCTATAAATTCAAGAAAAGATAATCTCATCCGTCATCAAAGAAGTGCAGATAAAGCCATCATGAACTATCATTTTATCATTTTACATCTACCAGTTTGGTAGAAAACTGTAAGTCTTATGATATCAAGTACTAATGGAGATAAAGAACAACAGAAGCACTCATTCCTTGCTGGTGAAGTGTACATTAGAACATCACTGAAAAATCTGTTTACATTCTAGCCTAATTAAACACATATACTTCCTGGGGTGGGCATCTGGCCTGGCAGTTAGGACATACTATGTTCTACAGAGTACATGGGTTCAATTCCTGGCTCTTGTTCCTGATTTTTTGTTGTTTTGTTAAAGATTTATTTTTATTTATTTGAAAGGCAGAGTTATAGTGTGTGGGGGGGTATCTTTCATTCACTGGTTAACTTCCCAAATGTTGGCAATGGCCAGGGCTGTGCCAGGCCAAAGCCAGGAGCCCAGAGTCATCCAGGTTTCTCACCTGGGTGCAGGAAGCTAGATGAGAAGTGGAGTAGCTGGGATTCCAATTGGCACCCATACATGATGCTGGTGTCACAGGTGGCAGCTTAACTGCAATACTACAATGCTGGAACCTCTGGTTCCTGATTTTCTAATTGAGGCAGTGGTGATGGCTCAAATGACCAGATTCCTGCCTACCACGAGGGAGGCCTGGATTGAGCTTCCAGCTCCTGGTTTTGGCCTGTGGCACTGCGGGCATTTAGGATGTGAACCAGCAGCTGGGAACTCTTAAATTAAAAACAAAAACAAAACAAAAGTCTCCAGCTGTTAAATTTTTTTCCCCAAACATGCATGCTTCTTATGACACTACAAGTCTACTCAATTAAATTTCCCGAGCAATCTTCTGTTCATGGACCAGAAGAAATGGAGAACAATGTTGACAGGTTTTTTTTGTAACTAGGAAACAAACTGTTAATGACCTAAAGCCCTGTCAACAGTTCATATTCATAGAATGAATAGAAAAAGAAAAAACAAAAGGAATGAGTCATACCACGGGAGAGAACCATCTAAGAGACTCAGGTAAGTGAAAGAAGTCTCAAGAGAACACACATAGTATTCGAAAACAATAATAATCCAGTTTAAGCAATCAAACATGCAGTGAGACTAAAAACAGGAAATAAGGAACTGACAAATTTTTGATCAGTGGTTCCCTGAGGAAGGTAAGGGGGGTAGAGGTGGGCTAAGAGATCCTTAGGGATCTTAAAAATTAACTTTCTTTTTATATGTAGCAAAGGGAATGTGTTCGTTTCAAATATTCTCATATACTCTATGTATACATATACATAAAACTTCCTTTCTTCCAACCAAGAAAGGGCGGGGGGAGCAGGGACTGTTCACAATACAACCAATGGGCTGTCAGTTCAAAATAGAAAACCATCCACAATTAGTTTTGGCAGATTACAGACCCTCAGTGTTTGCTGAGTGAATATTAAAAAAAAAAAAAACAAAAAAAAACATGGGATTTTTTGTATTAGACAAATCACTTACTGTTTCCTGATCAGTTTCTTTATCTATCAAGATGTAGAAATTATGAATATGATGGGTCAACTGTATATAATTTTATTTCAGTAATATTCACAGCCTTGGGCAGGACATAATTAAGATGTCAGTTGAGATGCTCATGTCCCATATTCATGATTCAATGCTTGGCTCTGGTTCCTGACCAGCTTCCTGTTAACAAAGACCCTGGGAGGAAGTGGTGATGGTCAAGTAGTTGGTTTCCTGCCACCCACACGGGAGACCTGGACTGTGTCCCCAGCTCCCAGTTTCTACCTGGCCTACTTCCTGTCTTTGTGGGCATTTGGGGGAGGTACCACAGATGGGAATTGTTTCTCTGCCCCTCAAATAAATAAAAAGAAGTTTTAAAAATATACAGACCCAGGGCCAACACTGTGGTGCAATGGGTTAATGCCCTGGCCTGAGGCACTGGCATCCAATATGGGATCCAGCTTTCTGCCATGCCCTGGGAAAGCAGTAGAAGAAGGCCCAAGTCCTTGGGCCCCTGCACCCACGCAGGAGACCTGGAAGAAGCTCCCTGGTTCCTGCTTTTGGATCAGCGCAGCTCCGGCTGTTGCGGCCTACTGGGGAGTGAACCAGCAGATTAAAGGCCTCTCTCTCTGCCTCTCCTCTTTCTGTGTAACTCTGACTTTCAAATAAATAAATAAATCTTTAAAATAAATATACAGACCCTTTTAAATCAAAATATTCTTTAAGATTTCCAAAGTTACACTGAGATTCCACCAAATTACGAGAGTCAAATGATGGCATCAAGGCAGAAATTTTTCAGCAAATTCAGCAGATAGTGATGATCTATTAAGTAATATATTCTAGGTGTTGGGGATAAGCACTGAACAAAAGAAAGCCCCCCCCCCTAACATTTTGGTGGGTAAAGACAAGAATAAAAACAAAGTTACAGGGGCTGGTGTGCTTGCAGTGTCGCATCCCTTTTTGAGTCTGGCTGCCCCACTTCTGATCCAGCTCTTTGCTATGGCCTAGGAAAGCAGTAGAAGATGGCCCAAGTCCTTGGGCCCCTGCACCCACGTGGGAGACCTGGAAGAAGCTCCTGGCTCCTGGCTTTGGATCGGCACAGCTCAGGCCATTTGCAGCCAACTGGGGAGTGAACCAGCAGATGGAAGACCTCTCTCTCTCTGCCTCTCCTCTGTGTAACTCTGACTTTCAAATAAATAAATAAATAAATAAATAAATAAATAAATCTTTAAAAAAAGGTTACAAAACATGTTAGAAAATTAAGTGCTACTAAGAAAATTAAACAGAGGATAAGCAGTTGACAAAAAAAAAAAATCTTCACTGAGAAAGATAATGTGAGCCAGGAAAGATGGAAGGCTTCAAAACTAAAGCACTTAAAATTAGCTTCCAAGTATAAGAATGTTCTAAGCATAACAGTAAAAAGTAGTATGGACAGAAATAAATGGGGGGAGTCTTCAAAAATTCATGGAAAATGCATATTATGAAAAAACTACACGTATTTAAATTCTTTAAGAGCAAAATAAACTTTTAAAGGGTTAATTCCATCTTCCATGAACTTTTGGAAGTAACTTCATATTTATTTGAATTCACAAATCAAAGTTTAATACGACTGGGTTACAACAACCTTGACAAGCAAACATAGTGTGAACTTAGGTACAGGGAAGTGAACTCAGCTCTGAACCCTAACTATGGGTGTGGCCTGACATCAGTCTAGCCAGCCTTCTCTTTGCTGCTGACTGACAGTGCAAAGAAGCCCTGGACTGAGCACAGCAATACAGCCAAACGCCGCATCATTTTCAGTAGAAAGATCCTGGCGGTGCTTTCCCCTTGTCTGCTATTCTAATTCAAAGCTCTCTAAATGGTTCATGTGAAGGGTGGGGATGGTGGTCTCAGGCTTCACTTCTAATACAGTTAGATCCTTTATGTTGACCCTTTATGGATAAGAAGTCAGGGAAGCAAAAATGTCATAATAGCTTGCTATCTTTTCTCACTGTTTTGCTAAAAGCTCTGTCCTGATTTCCTTTTATCATCATCAACTTGTTAAGTCAATATCTAACTTTATGGAAGGTTTCACACCACCTCTCATCTGAGAGTAGCTCTAAGTCTACATAAAAAGTGCAGGCCATGCACAGCCACTGGCAGTTTCTGAGCAGCAGTCTCTTGTCCCCCTCTGCCTGCTGTTCTCATTTAGCATTGAAAGGGACCTCAGGCCCTATGCAAACCAGACCCCTTCTATGTACGGCTATCAGAATTTATTATCATTTTACAGCACAAACTAACAAAACTGGCTCCTTTAGTGTCAACTACAGGTAATCTACAGTTCCTTCCATAAGCAAGCTCTTTGCTGCTGTTCCTTGAGTAACAACAGGATTTCTGCCTGGTACCAGCAGGCTCAGGGAAATCACAACCCAAACAGAGAGGTGCCATAGGAAAACTAACGACTCCTTCACAGAAAGAATGGAGCTGCTTCGGAAGCAATACCAGGAAGTTGTATCCAAGATAATAATCAAAGCTTCTACAGAAAATTATCATGACAGAAGTAAGAGTTCAGTTATTGAGTGGCAAGGCTGGAAGACTACTACTTGTCTAGATAGCATTGAGATCTATCAGATTTTTAGAAGTCTAGGTTTCACTTATCCTAACTGCATACATCCTGTAAAACCTGAGTTAGTCAAATAACAGAATATGCAACTTATTGTTAAATAATCTATGCTAACTAGCAAAAACCACATCATAAATTTATGGTGGGATTTTTTTTTTTTTTTTAAGATTTATTTATGTGTTTGAAAGTCAAACAGAGAGAGAGGTCTTCTTTCTGATGGTTCACTCCCAATTGGCTGCAACGGCTGGAGCTGTGCTGATTTGAAGCCAGGAGCCAGGAGCCTCCCCCAGGTCTCCCACACGTGTACAGGGGCCCAAGGACTTGGGCCATCCTCCACTGCTTTCCCAGGCCATAGCAGAGCACTGGATTGGAAGTGGAGCAGCCGGGCATTGAACTGTCACCCAAAAGGGATGCCAGTGCCTCAGGCCAGGGCGTTAACCCACTGCACCACAGTGCGGACCCCAAGGTGGGATATTTATGATCCCTAACCACTTAGCAAGATAAGAGAAAATGCTCAATTTTGACACAAGTAAAACCTAATGATAACAGTGGTGTATACAAAAATGGCTCTCTGAAATTTTTATCTGTATACATTCATATCCTCAGCATTTACTGTGTTTTTAGCAGTTCTGAAGCATACATAAAAAGTATCAACAAAAGTTAGAGAAAAGGGGGGGTCTGTGTTTGGACGTAGCAGGTAAAGCCACCATCTGACTCTGGTATTCTATATGGGCACTGGTTCGTATCCTGGCTGCTCCACTTTTGATCCAATTCCTTGCTAAAGGTGTGGGAAAAGCAGTGGAAGATGGTCTAAGTCCTTAGGCCCCTCCAGCCATGCTAGGAACCCAAATGAAGCTCCCGGCCACCATCTGGGGAGAGAACCAGTGGATAGGAGATCTGTCTCTTCCTCTCTCTCTTTCAATCTGACTTTTCAAAATATAAGATTTAAAAAAAGAAAGAATATTTGAGGGAGGAGTGGGCTAATTTAGCCTAGTGGCTAACATGCCTGCATCTCACATTGAAGTATCTGAGCTGGACTCTAAGCTCCAGTTCGTTACCCCAGCTTCCTACTAATTCAGACCCTGGGAGGCAACAGTGATGGCTCAAATAATTGGGTTCTTGCTACTTGGGTAGGTGATATGGATAGTGTTCCCAGATCCTGGCTCCAGCTGGAGTCCAGCCAGGGCTACTGTAGGCATCTGAGGCGTAAAGCAGCACATGGGAACCCACCGTCTTGGTTGTTCTGCCTCTCTTCCTCTTGGAGAAAGAAAAAGAGAAAGAGAGAGAGTATGAATGAGAATATGCCCTCTAGTGAGAACAGATTTTTCTTTTTAAATTTTTTTTAAAAATTTATTTGAAAGACAGAGTTACAGAGAGAGGCAGAGAGAGAGAGAAAGAGGTCTTCCATCCACTGGTTCACTCCCCAGTTGGCCACAAAGGCTGGAGCTGCACCAATCCGAAGCCAGGAACCAGGAGCTTCTTCTGGGTCTCCCAAGTGGGTGCAGGGGCCCATAGATCTGGGCTATCTTCCACTGCTTTCCCAGGCCACAGTAGAGAGCTGGATTGGAAGAGGTGCAGCCGGGACTAGAACCGGCACCCATATGCCAGCGCTTCAGGCCAGGGTGTTAACCCGCTGTGCCACAGCACTGACCCCTAGATTTGTTTTTCATAAAAAAAAAAAAAAATTATGAAAGAGGTTTTGATATTTATTTCCTTATAGCTTTTTTCCCTGAAATATTATTTATTCATACATTCAAAAGGCATAGGCCGGCGCCGCGGCTCACTTGGCTAACCCTCCCCCTGCGGCGCCGGCACCCCGGGTTCTAGTCCCGGTTGGGGTGCCAGATTCTGTCCCAATTGCTCCTCTTCTAGTCCAGCTCTCTGCTGTGGCCCAGGAAGGCAGTGGAGGATGGCCCAAGTACTTGAGCCCTGCACCCACATGGGAGACCAAGAGGAAGCACCTGGCTCCTGGCTTCGGATCGGTGCAGCGCGCCAGCCGTGGCAGCCATTTGTGAGGTGAACCAACAGAAAAGGAAGACCTTTCTGTCTCTCTCTCTCTCTCTCTCTCTCTCACTGTCTAACTCTAACTCTGCCTGTCTTAAAAAAAAAAAAAAAAGGCCTAGTGATGGGAGGGGGCAGACACTGAGATTTTCCACCCACTGGTTCACTCCCCAAATGGTCACTAGAGCCTGGTCTGGGCAGGGCGAAGGTAGGGGCCAGGAACTCCATCTGGGTTTCTTACATGGGCGGCAGGGACCTATGGATTTGGGCCATCTTTGGCTGCTTTCCTAGGCACATTAGCGGGAAATGGGACTGGAGGCAGAGCAGCCAGATTTCACCCCTGCTCTGATATGGGATGCAGGCATCATTAAGTGGCAGCTTAACCTGTTGCACCACAGCCCAGTCCTTCCTGATAGCTTTTTTTTTTTTTTTTTAAAGATTTATTTATTTATTTGAAAGTCAGAGTTACACAGAGAGAAAAGAGGTGTGTGTGGGGGGAGAGGTCCTCCATCTGACAGTTCACTCCCCAATTGACTGCAATGGCTGGAGCTGTGCCAATCCAAAGCCAGAAGCCAGGAGCCAGGAGCTTCTTCTGAGTCTCCCACATGCGTGCAGGGGCCCAAGGACTTGGGCCATCTTCCACTGCTTTCCCAGGCCATAGCAGAGAGCTGGATCAGAAGTGGACCGGCCGGGACT
Source organism: Lepus europaeus (assembly GCF_033115175.1). Taxonomy (NCBI): domain Eukaryota; kingdom Metazoa; phylum Chordata; class Mammalia; order Lagomorpha; family Leporidae; genus Lepus; species Lepus europaeus. The sequence continues at coordinate 80,344,078 of NC_084839.1, read as the reverse complement.
CAAACTGGCGCCCCTATGGGATGCCAGCACTTCAGGTCAGGGCTTTAAGCTGCTACGCCACAGCGCCAGTCCCCCTGATAGTTTTTTAAAGGGGAAAATACCATGTTAGTACAGCTTTTATTTTTTATTGGAATTAATTTTTAGGTAAGGAATAGAGAGTTGGTGATAAGTAAAGATCAATAAAGGACAAGTTACAGGTCAACCCAGTGAAAACGAACACAGCAGGAAATTGACCCTATTTGAAATGTGTAGCCCGGATTCTAGAGAATATACAGCATTTGCCATGACAACAATTTTGACTTCTAGATACCAGGTTGTGGTGGAATGAGAAGGCCATGCCAAGATGGCCGCTGGCAAGCGAGTGTCAGTTACTCAGGAAAGGCTTTGAATCCCACCTGGCAACAGAGCCTGCCTGGCAACAGGCTGTGATTGGATGGCTTTGGAAACTGCCTGGCAGCAGGCTGTGATTGGTTGGGGCATAGACCACCCCTTGACCGGATTGGCTGGTCTTGACTATATAAGCTGTTGTACTAACTGAAATAAACGAGTCTACGGGCTGCTTGCCTCAAGCCCACTTTCACCCGACTCCCGGGGTCTGTGTGGTGACTCCACGCCTCTTGCCCCCACCACGCTCCTCCACTCAGAAACGAATCCACTGCAACATTGTTGAGAAATCCACTGCAACACCACGTCATTTGGAGTCTTTTTTATTTTTATGAAATGTCAGAGTATTATCTCTTTGAGTCCTCTGTTATCTTTCCAGTTGCTATGACTTTTCCAAAAAAGGGTAAGTCCATACATTACATATATATGCTATAAAATAATCTTAACAAGCTGCATAGAGAACTATACTAAAAGAACTACAACAACAAAGATAATTCCCAAGAATGGGCTCTTTGCATTTAGGCATTTGGAAAATCTATAACCCTTTGAAGAGGACCTCAGATGAACACAAAAACAAATAAATGAACTGCAGCAGCTCAGTGAAAAGCAGAAGTAGCCAGAATTACCTCATATAAAGATAATGGTCAAAGGATATTTCCAAAAGGAAAACTGCTGTTAGAAAGAATCTAATTTATTTTAAAGATTTATTTATTCATTTGAAAGGCAGAGAGAGAGAGAGAGAGAGAGAGAGAGAGAGAATATCTTCCATCTGCTAGTTCACTTCCCAAATGGCTGCAATGGCCTGAGCTCCTGAGCTATGCTGATTTGAAGCCAGGAGCCAGAAGCTTCTTCCAGGTCTCCCACATGGATGCAGAGCCCAGATACTTGGGCCAACCTCTGCTGCTCTCTGGGAAACATTAGCAGGGAGCTGGATTGGAAGTGGAGCAGCTGGAACTCGAACTGGCACCCAAATGGGATGCAGGCATTCGCTTTACCCACTAAGCCACAGCACTGGCCCTAGAAATCTGATTTTATAATTTTTCACAAGCTGGGTGCTTAGAGGAGGAGTAGCTCTAAGTTGCTTATCCTTCTACAGAGAATCAAAGTGAAAAAAGAAACAAGCCTGCCTTGCAAAAATTATAAAGTAGCTTTAGGGATTTCTTTAAAGGAAAAAAAAAAAAAAAAAGCTCAACTTTACTTTTATTTTATTAGAGATTTATTTGTTTTACATGAAAGAAGTTATGGGGGGGGGGGATGAGAATGAGAATCTTTCATGTGCTGGTTCACTCCCCAAATGGCTGTGATGGGCCCATCCGAAGCCAGGAGCCAGGAGCTTCTTCTGGGTCTCCCACGTGGGTACAAGGGACCAAGTACTTGGGCCATCTTCCACAGAGAGCTGGATCAAAAGTGCAGCAGCCAGGTCTCGAACCAGCACCCATAAGGGGCTGCCAGATATATACACCATTTTACATATGTATTTTAAAACTCTGCCATGTTTTCAAGGGAGAGACTCGAGAGAAAATAGGGTACAGCTGTCCATACAAATATAGCTAAGCAGACCCCAGGAACAGGGAAAGGAAAGCAAGAAAGGCATATGTAGTCAGATGAGAGGAAGATCATGAAGAAAGAACTGGGTGACTGAGAAGAACATTAGGGTAGGGGAAACATGAGAAGCTTGGTAAGTAGATTTGCAATGCATGCTCTTCACATTTAGTTCGAAACTGTAATACACTCACCCAACAATTTAAAACAACCCCGTTGCACAGCAGGTTAAGCTGCCACCTGCCATGCTGGCATCCATATGAGCACAGGATCAAGTCTTGACTGTTCCACTCGTGATCCAGCTCCCCAGTAACGTGCTGGGGAAAGCAGTGGAAAATGACCCAAGTATCTGGATCCCTGCCAGACAGAGACCCAGATGGAGTTCCAGGCTCCTGGCTTCAGACTGGCCCAGTGCCGACCTTTGTGGCCACTTGGGGAGTACATAAGCAGATGGGAGATCTCTGTCTTTCAAATAAACAAACAATCCTTAAAAAAATTACACAACCTTTTCCATACTGGGAGTCAGCTTTTCTACTTCATTCAGGTGCAATTTTGCAGGTTCTATGAAACATGACAAAAAGAAGCATTCACCCATTCATTATTTCATTATTTATGGAGTACCAACTATGAGGGTTCTTCAAAAAGATTGTGGCAAATGCATGCTGTGAAAAAATCATGCATGAATTTCAAAAAATTTTTTTTTGCACCAAAACAAACATGTTTTACTATGAACTTTCCAAAGTATCCTCATTTGTGCCAGGATACAAAATGACAAACAACTTTGCTGGAGTTGACAGCAGGAGGACTGGGCATTTCGTCTAGCAGTCAAGACACCCAGGCCCCACACTGGCATGCCTGTGTCTGACTCATGGCTCTGGCTCCTCATCTCAGTTGCCTGCTAATGCATGCACTGGGAGGCAGCAGTGATGGCTCCAATTGTTGATTTTTTTTTTTAAAGATTTTATTTGAGAAATAGAGTTACAGAGAGAGTGAGAGACAGAGAGAAAGGTCTTCCATCTGCTGGTTCACTCCTCAAATGGCTGAAAAGGCCAGAGCTGAGTAGATCCAAAACCAGGAGCCAGAAGCTTCCTTCAGGTCTCCTGCGTGGGTACAGGAGCCCAAGCACTTGGACAATCTTCCTCTGCTTTCCCAGGCCACAAGCAGAGAGCTGGATCAGAGAGGAACAGCCGAAGACATGAACCGACGCCCATATGGGATGCTGGGGCCGCAGACAGAGGCTTAGCCTACTATGCCATAGTGCTGGTCCCGACTGCTCCAGTTTATTGGTTCCTACCACCACATGGGAGACCTAAACTGAGCTCCCCACTACCAGTTTTGGCTCAGCCCAACCATAGCCAACGTGGATATGATGTGGAGGGTGAACCAATGAGTGGGAGCTTTGCCTTCTTTCTAAACAACAACAAAATTCTGGGGGGCACAGCAATGAATAAAAATATTTGCCACACACAGCTGACACTTCAGTGGTATTAGCAGCAACTTCCTGTCACTTATGTGCCAGATGCTTTACATACATCACTAATTCAATCAATTTCTACAAGGTTTGGAGATAGGTGGAAAGTGATAGAAGTTTTGTGGCTATAGATGATTCAAGGCTGGTTTAAACCTGCCCAACAAAGTGGATGGAAAGACAGGGGCTGCATATTTAAGAAATTCCTTATGAACTTTGTCAAAGAAGGAAGTTCAATTCATTTTTAAAAGTTGACAATGCAGAGGAAGTTGGTCCATTTTGGAACAGTTACTTGATGTGCCTGATTGTAAAGAACTGGTCTATACTTACTTAGTTCATAGAAATGCATCCCTGGCCTGCAAACAGAAACCTAAGTAACAGTGGGCTTACTCATGAGTGAGCTGAGGAGCAGCCTTTCAGAGGCTCTTATCTGTTAACAGAGAAGTTTCTATAGCACTCAACCTACTGTTATACTCAGCCATGAGTAGAGCTGTTTTCTGACTCACAAAAAGGTGAACAATGTGGGTATAACGAGTGCCTGGGATGATGTGTGGACTCATTGAATACCTGCTGAATGAATGAAGTGTGAAAGAGAGAAGGGGACTTTTTTCTGTAGCAATTAGAGAAAAGTTTGGAAAGGGGGATTAATATCTGTATATAATAAATTTAAGATTGACTGAATAAGGAAAGAAGAGAAGGAAAAAGAACAACAGGTACTCTCCCCCTACAGGTGGAGAAATTATGCAGGTTAAGGAATCCTTTGTCAGCCACAGTTTTGTGATTACAATTTGGTAGAAATATGAAAACCAGTATTTTCATGTATATGTACAACTCTCAGTTTATTTGTTTTAAACAACATACTCTGGACAGAAAACTGCTCCTTGTTGAAAACAGGTCTGTGGTGGAGTGTAGACAAGGCAGACAGAACTTGGTTTAAATTCTAGTTCTCCCAAAACACAAAATTCTTTAGGGAAGGCAATAATTTTTGTGAAAGTATGTAGAGCCTACATGAGCAATTCATAAAACTTTGTAAGGGAGAATACTAGTTAAAAAATAATACATTTTTGGGGCCGGCACTGTGGAGCAGTAGGTTGCTGCTCCTCTTCTGATCCAGCTCTCTGCTATGGCCTGGGAAAGCAGTGGAAGATGACCTGGACATTTGGGCCCCTGCACCCACATGGGAGACCCAGAAGAAAACTCCTGGCTCCTGGCTTCGGATTGGCTCAGCTCCAGCTGTTGCGGTCATTTGGGGAGTGAACCAGCAGATGGAAGACCTGTCTGTCTCTCCCTCTCACTGTAACTGCATCTCTCAAATAAATAAATGAAATCTTAAAAAAAAAAAAATACATTTTCAAACTTGTACTGTCCGATTTGAAAATTAACACACTTAAAAAAACCTGAACATGGCACAGGATAATCTTTTGCCAATCATCTTTGCACAGCAGCATTCCCTCAATAACCAACTGGTGAAGCAGGCATTTTGCAGAGCTGTTAGGATGCCAATATCCTACCAAAAACACACCTACGTTCAATTTCTGCCTCTGGTTCCCAACCCCAGCTTCCTATTAATGAAGAACCTGGGAGTCAGCAGTACCAGCTCAAATAATGGGGCTCCTGCCACCCATGTGTGAGCTTCAGACTGAGTTTAATGCAATAGCCTGGGCTCATCCCCAGTTGGCATGGGCATCTGGGGAGTGAATCAGTGGACAGGAGTTCTCTGTCTCTTTCTGCCTGTGCCTCTCAAATAAAATAAATAAATAAAATAACCAACTAGTGTTTAATGATTTCATGCCCAAGGCACCTGCTAAAGACTTAGTCAATCAACTGTTGTTCTTCTACTAATTAATAAACTGAGACACACAAGAGTATACAGTCATATGAGTGGTTACCTATTAAAACTTAAAAAAAAAAAAAATTTATTTGAAAGGCAGAGTTACCGAGAGGCAGAGGCAGAGAGAAAGAAAGAGGGAGAGAGAGGTCTTCCATCCACTGGTTCACTCCCCAAATGGCCGCAATAGCTTTGGCTGGACCAAACCAAAGCCAGAAGCTTCTTTTGGGGCCAAGCACTTGGGTCATCATCGGCTGCTCTCCGAGGTGGGTGCATTAGCAGAGAGCTCAATCGAAGTGGAGCAGCCAGGACTCAAACTGGCACCCCTATGGGATGCAGGTACCACGGCTTTCTCAGCAACACCACAGTGCATGTCCTGAAACTTACCCTTTTTTTCTCAAGGTTTTTATATTGCTTTAATTTTATTGAAGCAAATATCTGTTTAGTTATAATTTTATTTTTTTCCTCCAGTTTTGACCCATCACTTCCAAGAGTTACTGCTAAAGTCATCTTAGAATTAATATTGATCAAAAAAGGTTTCATATATTTACAGCTTCAGAGTTACTGTTTGCTTTTTTAACATTTGTGTTTAAATTTGTTTTATTTTTTACTTAAGTTATACAAGTTCCACGTATTTCATATATACAGATTTAGGAACACAGTGATACTTCCCTCCATCCCACCCACGTTTCAACCCTTCTTCCTCCTCCCTTTCCCATTAGAGTGGGAATGAAATGTATCTTTTAAAAAAGGTTTTGGGCCGGCGCCGTGGCTTAACAGGCTAATCCTCCACCTTGCGGCACCGGCACACCGGGTTCTAGTCCCAGTTGGGGCGCCGGGTTCTATCCCAGTTGCCCCTCTTCCAGGTCAGCTCTCTGCTATGGCCCGGGAAGGCAGTGGAGGATGACCCAAGTGCTTGGGCCCTGCACCCACATGGGAGACCAGGAGAAGCACCTGGCTCCTGGCTTCGGATCAGCGTGATGAGCTGGCCCCAGCGGCCATTGGAGGGTGAACCAATGGCAAAAAGGAAGACCTTTGTCTCTGTCTCTCTCTCTCTCTCACTATCCACTCTGCCTGTCCAAAAAAAAAAAAAGGTTTTTTATTTATTTGAAAGGCAGAGAAAAAGAGCTCTCCCATTCCTGGTTCATTCCCAAATGTTTGCAACAGCTGGGGTTGGATCAGGCCAAAGTCAGGAGCCTGGAACTCAATCCAGGTCTCTCCCACATAGGTGGCAGGGATCCCAACTACTTGAGTCATTATCTGTTACCCCTGTGACACATCAGCAGAAAAGTGGAATTGGAAGCAGAGCTGGGACTCAAACCCAGGTACTCAAAAACAGGACACAGGCATCCCAAGTGGCATCTTAACCACTGGGCCAAATGTTTATCCTGGAAACATATCTCCAGTAACAATCAGACATTTCTGTTTTCAGAAGTGGATGTCTTCAGAATTTTTAATTTATCATGGTTTAAAGATATATTTAACACCATGTTTATTATTTGCCCCAACTCTCTACCTTTTAATACCTTAATTTCTTTAAATTTTTTAAAAATTTATTGGAAAGACAAATACAGAGAGAGAAGGAGGGAGAGAGATCGATTTCCAATCCACTGGTTTACTCCTGAGATGGAAACAAATGAAGCCAGGAGCTTCATCAGCGTCTGCCACATGGGTACAGGGGCCCAAGCACTTGGGCAATTCTCGCTGCATTTATAGGCACATCAGCAGGGAGCTGGATTGGAAGTGCAGCACTCAAGACACAAACTGGCGCCCACATAAGATGCCAGCACTGCAGGCAGTGGCTTAACTTTCTTTGCCACAGTGCTGGCCCCGCCTCTTAACACCCTAATTTCATCAATCATATAATGTAGAATGGAACCTGACGTTGAGGAGCTATTCTTAAAGCAGGTTTTCATGATTTTCAAGGTTGATAATCAAATATAACTCTACCTAAATTATTCTTTTCTTTTTATAAAAATATTTATTCATTTGTTTACCTGAACCTGAATGGCAGAGCAACAGAGAAAAGTACCTGCAGGCCACTGGTTCACTCCCCAAATGGCTGCAACAACTAGGCTAGGCCGGGCTAGGCTGAAGCCCAGAGCCTGGAACTGGGACTCCCACATGGGAGGTAGGGGCCCAAGCACTTGGGCCATCTTCTGCTGCTTGAGGTTACGACTATCTGTTTTTTTTTTCCTTAAAGATTTACTTATTTATTTGAAAGTCAGAGTTACACAGAGAGAGAGAGGAGAGAAAGAAGAGAGAGGAGAGAAAGGAGAGAGGGAGAGAGAGGTCTTCCACCCGATGGTTCACTCTCCAATCTGCCACAACGGCTTGAACTGTGGTGATCTGAAGCCAGGAGCCAGGAGCTTCTTCTGGGTCTCCCATGTGAGTGCAGGAGCCCAAGGACTTGGGCCATCTTCAACTGCTTTCCCAGGCCATAGCAGAGAGTTGGATTGGAAGTGGAGCAGCCAGGTCTCAAATCGGCATCCATATGGGATGCCAGAGCTTCAGACCAGGGCATTAACCCGCTGCGCCACAGCGCCAGCCCAAGTTACTATTATCTTTTAAGTTCCTTCTCTAGTGTAGCATTTTCTCAACTCAGAAAATCCATGTCCCATACTGCAAATGTTTTCTAACCTTGCCACCTCCTTATCTTCAACTTTCTCAGTAGGCTAGAAATACAACTGGTACCCCTTCAGATCACTACAGAGTAGTAATCAATATATTATCTCTTTCTCTTTTTTGTTTTACATTTTAAACTTTTATTTAATGTGAAAGATGCATAGGAGAAAGCATGGGGCGGGCAGGGCGGGGCTGGTAGGTCAGGAAGCCACCTGCCCTGGAGGCACAGGGCTACAGCCAGCCCCCTCCTGGCAAGAGGCCAGGGAGAGGGAAATGGAGGAAAAAGCAAAATATTCTCAAATACATGATTTTAAAATTTTTGTCCCTTTCAAACAAATAAAGAAATATGGCATACCCACATCTTTGGACATGAACAAACGTGGGAATAAACAACCTATGACACATGACATAATCGCATAAAGAAATACTAAGGGGGTTGACGCCGTATTCTGTCCTGGTTGCTCCTCTTCCAGGCCAGCTCTCTGCTGTGGCCCGAGAAGGCAGTGGAGGATGGCCCAAGTGCTTGGGCCCTGCACCTGCATGGGAGACCAGGAGGAAGCACCTGGCTCCTGGCTTCAGATGGGCATAGCTCTGGCCATGGCAGCCATTTGGGGGGGTGAACCAACAGTAGGAAAACCTTTCTCTCTGTCTCTCTCTCTGTGTAACTCTGTCAAATAAATTAAGAGAGAGAGAGAGAGAGAGAGAGAAATACTAGGATACCACACTGCAATTGACTAGACTTACACATACAAGCATCATGAAAACAAATCACAAAAGATGCATACTCTATTTAAGTATATTTAAAAAATACATTACAGAGGTCACTGCTGTGGCATAGTGGGTTAAGCTGCCACCTTGCAATGCTGGCATCTCATATCAGTTCTGGTTCAAGTCCTGGCTGCTCCACTTCCAACCCAACTCCCTGCTAATGTCCTGGGAAAGCAATGGAGGATGGCCCAAACGCTTGGTTCCCTTCACCCACATAGGAGACCTGGACAAAGTTCCCGGCTCCTGGTTTCTGCCTGGCCTAGTCCCGCCTGTTGTGGCCATTTGGGGAGTAAACCAGTGGATGGGAGACCTCTCTCTGTAACTCTGCTTTTCAAATAAATAAATTAATTAAAAAAAAATCAATCAATTTCAGGTGCCCCAGATGCAAAATCCCATGATCCTTTAAAAAAATACACAAAATAAAAATACATTACAGGGCCTTGAGTGGTGCAGAGGGTTAAGCTGCTGCCTGTGTTGTTGGCATCCCATGTGAACACTGGTTAAGTCCTGACCACTCCACAATCCAGCTCCCTGCTAATATGCCTGGGGAGGCAGTACAAGGTCTGAGTACTTGGACCCCTACCACACATGTGGGAGACCCACATAGAGTTCCAGGTTCCTGACTTCGGCCTGATCCAGCCCTGGTTGCAGCCATTTGGAGAGTGTAGCAGTGCTTGGAAGACTACTCTTCCTCTCCCACCCCCACTTCCCACTCTGTAACTCTGCCTTTCAAATAAATAAATATACAAGTCTTTAAAAATATATACCACAAAAATGTACATAACTGTTGATGGGCACATATGTATATAAAAATATTGTGAAATGTGGATAGGAAGGATACATATCAACAGCAAAAAGTGATCACCTCTGGGAGGTAAGTGGGGAAGGAAATCAACTGGAATCAAGAAATCAAGAAAGGACGTATAAAGCAGCACTTGCCTGTAACTGCAATGCTTTCTTTTTTTTCCTCCCTATATTTTTTAAGTGTTTCATTAAGAACACCAAACCAATATGGACAAATTCCCCTTCCCACCCAGTGGAAAATAAAGTAGCATGTAAGATGATTTATGATGACAGGATGGCTGACTGTATGAAGGGGGATAAATGGGTAAAATAGCTGACCACAGGGACTGGCATTGAGGCATAACGGGTAAAACCACTACCTGAGACACCAGCATTGGTTCATGTCCTGGCTGCTCCAGGTCTGATCCAGCTCCCTGCTAAAGGCCTAGGAAAAAGCAGCGTAAGATGGCCCAAGTACTTGGGCCCCTGCCACACAAGTCAAAGACCCAGATGAAGCTCCTGGCTTCTGGCTTGGCCCAATCAGCCCTGGTCATTGTGGCCACTTGGGAGTGAATCAGCAGATAGATATCTCTGTCTCCAACTCTGACTCTGGAATAAATATATCTTTTAAAGCAAAATAGTTGACATAACAAATTGATTAAATAAACTGTTTTGGCCGGTGCCGTGGCTCAATAGGCTAATCCTCCGCCTTGTGGCGCTGGCACACCAGGTTCTAGTCCCGGTCGGGGCGCCAGATTCTGTTCTGGTTGCCCCTCTTCCAGGCCAGCTCTCTGCTATGGCCCGGGAGTGCAGTGGAGGATGGCCCAAGTCCTTGGGCCCTGCACCCGATGGGAGACCAGGATTAGCACCTGGCTCCTGCCATCGGATCAGCGCCGGCCACAGCGCACCGGCCACGGTGGCTGTTGGAGGGTGAACCAACGACAAAGGTAGACCTTTCTGTCTGTCTGTCTCTCTCTTTGTCCACTCTGCCTGTCAAAAAAAAAAAAAAAAAAAAAAGAAAAGAAAAGAAAAAAAGACTGTTTTGTGTGTGCCCTCAGAATTGGATCCGATATTCCACATTTGTTAACTTCTGTGCAGTCACTGAGTTTCCATCTAAGTACTCACAGATGATTTCTCCCAAGGAGAGCACATGATCTATGTACGCCAGAAACTCACAGGCAACATGACAACTGGACTACTGGGCAGTGGCAGCATCGTCTACAGCTGTTCAGAGTGCTAACAGTTTGCAGACAACAGTAGGCAACTTCTGGCCTCCAAAGACAGATTGCATACATTTGTGAGAAGAATGCCATTTCAAACAATTTAGGGTTAAACATTTTTTAATGGGATTTCCCACCCCTTGGAACTTCTGGGTCTAACTGTATATAAGCACATTTCAAGTGATTTTCCGGAACTGTTGAGACCAAGAGGAAGAAAAGTGAAAATCTTCAATTTTCCACAAGATATGTCAGAAGGAACAACACACAGTGTTTACCTAACGATATCTAAGCTAGAAGTGGCTACACATGCATGTGTGGTAAGAGTCTCAGTCATGTAGGGCACATGATGGCTTTTTCTACCGTAATGGAAAAAGATCTGTCCTAGATCTATATTAGGACACCACTTCACATTGACTTACATTACTTCAATCAACAGAATACTCTGAGCACTTACAGGACCCATTTAGTGCTTAAAGCCTAATGGGGAATAAATACAGTATGGAGATGAAAGGGCAGATTACTGCGGAAACGCAGCCAACACATGAACACAATAAAAGATGACCTGCTGCAGGGGCAGAGGCAGTGAGGTGGGGGCAGCAGCCTCACCCTGCCACAACTCTTTCTCCTGAGGCATCCCTGAAGTATCTTCTCTTCAGAACACTGAGGTACAACTTCAGGTCTCTACGCTATGTGTTCCCTACACACACAGCATTTATCCTAAATCCAGTCTCTGAAACCCACCATAGACAAGAATTAAGTTACTTGCTCCTCTTTTACAGACAAAGCAATCTAAAATCTAACTGGTTTTCCAAAGTCCTAACTCCAACTGTTAACATCATTTTTCTCTATATCTGCTCCAGTGTCTTCATGGATTTTAAACTGAAGGGATCTACAGCAGACACAAAACCCTGGTCAGGACTAGCAATAACCAAGACAAAACAGATGGGGCTGCTGCTGTGGTGCAGCAGGTAAAGTCACCACCTGCAGTGCCAGAATCCCATATGGGTGCCAGTTCGAGACCCAGATGCTCCACTTCTGATTCGGCTCTCAGCTATGGCCTAGGAAAGCAGCAGAAGATGGTCCAAGTCTTTGGGTCCCTGCACCCACATGGGAGACTTGGAAGAAGCTCCTGGCTCCAGATGAGCCCAGCTCCAGATGTTGTGGCCATTTGGGAGTGAACCAGCACATGGGGGATCTCTCTCTCTGCCTTTCTGTAACTCTGCCTTTCAAATAAATAAGTCTTAAAAATTTACATCTATATAAAGAGACAAAACAGACTACTCCAGGACTGGGCAGTTTCTATCTATCTTCTGGCCTGATTTTGTTTGTTTGTTTCACAGGCAGAGTTAGAGAGACAGAGAGAAAGGTCTTTCTTTTCTGTTGGTTCACCCCCTATATGGCCGCTACGGCCGGCGCACTGCGCCAATCCGAAGCCAGAAGCCAGGTGCTTTCTCCTGGTCTCCCATGCGGGTGCAGGGCCCAAGCACTTGGGCCATCCTCACTGCCTTCCCAGGCCACAGCAGAGAGCTGGACTGGAAGAGGAGCAACTGGGACAGAACCAGCGACCCAACTAGGACTAGAACCCAGGGTGCCGGCGCCGCAGCCGGAGGATTAGCCAAGTGAGCCGCAGCGCCGGCCTTCTAGCCCGATTTTGGACATGGCTAGTTTGAGGTGATAAGGAGACATGCAAGGGGAAAGGAACAGTAACCATCAGGCTGCTCAGTTCTTTGGGAGACTTCCTTTGAGAGAGGATGTGTCACTGACAGTGACATAGAACAGTATGGAATAGAAAATGGAAAGGACTAAACAAAGAAAATGAAGGAAATGGAGAGTGTTTGTACCAGTTTAACATGACTGTGAAGGAAATCAAAGCATACAAATGTAAATATCCAAACTTAAAAAAAATCCTAAACACTAGCTTTAATATAAATAGTGCTCCTGATTCTTTATCCCTCCATTTACGAATATTTTCAGCCATGCTTCTGAGCAGTCAGGCCACCACAGGGCACCATACAGAAAACTAACCCAGATGACAATGTATCAATAAAGATTTTGAAACAACACTCAAAATAGCAGTTCACCCACTTAAAAAATAGGGTAACTTGGCCCAGAAAATTCCAGAGCAAATTCTGAGAGCATTGCAACAAATATCAACTTCATCAGCAAGGATCTGAAACCTGCCAGAGTATAGAAATTACTGCTTCATTCATATTTGCTTCCCTTGTCAATTAAAAAGAAAAGAATGGGGATGGACATTTGGTACAGTTAAGATACCACTTGGGATACCACATCCCATATTGGAGGGCTGGGATACAGGTACCAGCTCTGCTCTCGATTCCAGCTTTCTGCTGATGTGCCTCCTGGGAAGCAGAAGATGATAACTCAAATAGCTGGGTTCCTGCCACCCATGCTGGAGACCTGACTGAGGTCCTGGCTTCAGCCTGGCCCTGCCCTGGCTGTTGTGAGGGGAGTGAATTCGTTGAATGGGAGATCCTCCTCTTTCAAATAAAATAAATATTTAAAAACAGGAAAAAAAAGAAGGGGCAGGTCTCACAATAGAGTACCTGGCTTCAGTTCCTGGCTTTGGCTCCTTACTCTAGCTTCCTACCAATGTGGGCACTGGGAGGCAGCAGCAGTGATGGTTCAAGCAACTAGGCCTCTGCCACACATGTTGGAGACCTGGCTTGAGTTCTCTGCTCCAGACCTGACTGTTGTAGATCTTAGTGAACCAGTGGATGGGAGCACTCTCTGTCATCTTATTTTCTCTCTCCCTCCCTCTGCTTCTCAAATAAATTAAAAAAAAAAAAAAAAGAAAGAAAAGAAAAATTTTAAAGAGGCAGGAGTTTGGCCTAGCAGTTAAGACACTTGTGTCCTGTATTACAGTGTCTGTGGTCTGAGTCCTGGCTCTGGCTCCCAATTCCAGGTTCCTGCCAGTACAGACCCTGGGAAGCAGCACGTGTGAGAGAGGCATTGAGTTTCCAGCTCTCACCTTTGGCCCAGTCCAGTGTATTACAGGTATTTGGGGGAGTGAATCAGCTAATAGGAACTCTCTAAAACAAAACAAAATAATAAATACAAATGAAAACCTTCATAATGTCTATCTCAGGGTTGTCACAAGCACATAAACATTAATTTCTTCCTCTTCCTTCACATTTCAGGTATTGCTAATGATTACTCAGCTTCAAGTCTAGTCTTCTATACTCTACTATGCAATGGTTCTCAACCAGGAGCTACTGCAATGTTTTCAGCCATTCTCAGTTTTGACAACTGGGGGAAGGGTGGGAAATACTGGCATCACTTCTGCAGAGGCCAGGGATGTTACTGAACACCCTACAAAGCACACAAGAGCCCCCTGGCCTAATATGTCAATGATGCCAACCTTAAGAAATCATAGTCCAAGGTATGCCGATTTAATCAGACTCCCTTGGCAACTGGCTTCTGGTTTATGATCTGCCAAAGATGAGAAGAGGTCAGCATCCCTCAAGCAGCACAGTGGCCCCAGTACCAGCCTTGGCAGGAATTTCTCATCACCAGGCAGCTGTATCCAACTCATAAGACCAAGTGCCAGCTGTGTGGAGATGGGTGGTGGCCTTTGAATTCCTAAACTCTAGGAACCCCAATACTCCCCTTTTTTGTGACAACAGAAATGCTTCACATCTATATTGTCTAACATAATAACCACCAATAATTAAAATGCTTTGTCAGCTGCGAGGACCTAGAAGCAGTAAGGCCCCAGTAGCAATGAGTTACCAAGGAAGCACCCATACTTTGGTGTCCAAATAGCCTCCTCCACTCCACTAAGAACCGGGCTCCTTAGAGAAATGGATGGTTCCAGATGGGATAAGGCAAACATGTGAGCTGTAACATCCATTTTGAGAGTAAATGATCCAGAAATAATCCAGAATGAACGGTAGGACATGGAAGAAACCTTGAAGGCATTCCCATTGGCCAAATCTGGGACAATCTGAGCATGAATGTATGTAGTAAAAGTCACAGGTTATAGCCCACTGAATGTAACAATCCATAAGCTCATAATATAAGTTAAAAAATCAGGTAGAATGAAACAAGAAAAATCTTCCTTATGATGGAAATATTTACTAGAACTTACATTCCAGCTTCTACTTCCCCAGTACTGGAACTGCACTATCTAGTATGGTAGCTATTAGCCACATGTGACTATTTATTTAAAGACTAATGTATTTACTTGAAAGGTAGAGTTAGAGAGAGATAGAGAGACTTTTCACCTGCTGTTTCATTCCCCAAATGGCCACCAATCAGCCAGGCTTGACCAGACCAAACCCAGGAGCCTGGAACGCCACCCAAGTCTCCGGGGTGGCTACAGGGGTCCAAGGAATTGGGCTGTCTTTTGTTTTCCCAGGCATATTAGCAGGGAGCTGGAACAGGAGTGGAGCAGCAGGGACTTGAACTGGAGCTCATATGGGATTCTGGTGTCACAGGTAGCAACTTAACCCACTGTGCCACAACTCCAGCCCCCTCACATATGACTATTTACATGTCATCTATTAAGATTACATAAAAATTGAAATTCAGTTCCTCAGTGGCACTAACCACTTTCCAAGTACCTGTGTGGCTAATGGTGGTTACTGTGTGGCATGGTGTGGCACTGGGCAATGCCACTTAACACCTTGAGCCATGTATTTGTGGAGATAAAAGTCTAGAAAAGTTTCAAGGCATGATCTAATTTTGTTCCTTTCAAAACTTTTAAAATTTTGTAAGGGAATAAAAAGCAATTTCTTAAGGATAAGGAAAGTCTAAAAATATGAACAAATTTTCGAAGCTGGAAAGCTGAATCAGATAATCGAATTAGAAGAATGTTTATGAGCAAAGGGAAAAGCTAAGAAACAACCCAGTTACAACACAGCTTCAACAAAATGTCCGAAGTGGCACCATCAGGTACTGCTAAAACTAGGGTTAGGCTAGAGAAGTGGTGAGAGGGACAAATTGGGAAAGCTCTCTAAGAAGTAGTTAAATTACTACACTGCCTCTCCAAAGTTATACTCCGCTTGAAATAGAAAGCAGTTTATTCATTAAAGAGGGTAAACAGAGGGTCTCTGACCTTGGGGACTCAAGGCATCACTGAGAGTAGAGTACAGAGCACACTCACTTCTGAGGGGCTGACATTGTGGTATAGTGGGTTAAGCTGCTGCCTGTGATGCCAGCATCCCATATGGGCGTCGGTTCGAGTCCCAGCTGCTCTACTTCCAATCCAGCTCTCTGCTAATGTGCCTGCGAAAGATGAAGATGGCAAGCTCCCGGAGTCTGCCTGACCCAGCCCTGGCTGTTGCGGCCTCTGTCTCTCCCTCTCTTTCTGTAACTCTGCCTTTCAAATAAATAAAACAGTCTTAAAAAAAAAAAATCACTTCTGAGAAGACATGACATAAAATACAGTCACAGACAGAAAATAGAAGTAAACTGGAATACTAGGGAATTGGATATCCTGGAAGCGAGAAAATGGAGGGGAGGAAATAATTAACAGACTAATTCAAGAAGAATTCTGAGAAAAGAGACTAGACAGACTTACGGTGCTCACAGAGTTCTCAACACAAGAGATAAAAAGGTAATTTACTAATGTCATCCAAGTTTCAAAGAAGAGCAGCAACTGGCCTAGTGGTTAAGATACCTGCATCTGACATCAGACTTGGTTCTGGATCTTAGCCCCAGATTTCCTGCTAACGTGCACACTGGAAGGCAGCTGGTGATGGCTCAAGTGGTTGGGTCCCTACCACCCACATGGGAGACCTGGACTGAGTTTCTAGATTCTGGTTTTGGCCTGGCCCAACACTGGCTATTGCAGGCATTTGGGGAGTGAACCAGTGGATGGGAGTCTCTCTGCTTCCTAAATTAAAGCAAAAAAAAAAAAGTTCCAAAGGAAATAATTTCCAAATTAAAATTCCATATCTAGGAAAATTCAAGTATGAGAGCAGTAGAACAACATTTTTGGACATGTAAGTTCTGAAAAAAATTACTTCCCATGTACCTTTTCTCCAAAAACTATAAAAAGCATGTGCACCAGAAGAGTGAGAGAGGAAAAAATAGGGAGGGAATCTAGGAATGAAATGCAACCTGAGAGAAGCTCAATTTGACAACAAACAGGAGGGAGAACCGCAGGATAGCCATGCAGCAGAAGAGGGTAGCAACTCCACATCACAGATGCTCACACAGGAGATCCTACTGGAGGTGAGGATTTATCACTCAGATCCTGTAGTCGCAATATTGTTTCACTCTGGACACAAATCATAAAGGCATAGCCTGGTTTTCACAAAGGGAAAGCATCCTGTGTAAACAATGTTCTGCATCAAGGAACAGAATATTACCAGAACCCTAGGAGTCTCTCCCACACCCCTAGAAGTCTCGCCCATACTCCCATACTCCCATACCCCTAGTTATTAACAACTCCAAGTTCTTATCTTGAACAACCCAGATTAATTTTATCTGCTTTGTTTATGTAGATGTAAAAACATTACAAACACGAATACATAAGGCTGGCGCTGTGGCATAGTGGGTAAAGCCACCACCTGTAGTGCTGACATCCCATATGGGCGCTAGCTCAAGTCCTGGCTGCTCCACTTCTGATCCAGCTCTCTGCTATGGCCTAGGAAAGCAGTAGGAGATGGCCCAGGTCCTTGGGCCTCTGCACCCACATGGGAAGACCCAGAGGAAGCTCCTAGCTCCTGGCTTTGGATTGGCACAGCTCCGGCTGTTGTGGCCAATTGGGGAGTGAACCAGCAGATAGAAGGTCTCTCTCTCTCTGCCTCTCCTTCTCTGTGTAACTCGGACTTTCAAATAAATAAATAAATCTTAAAAAAAAAAAACATGAAATAGATTTCAATACTTGCAAAGTCACTCTGGTACACACAAAGAACAGCAAAAAAGTTGAGTCACCTAGTATGCACATTCCCAGCTGAGGTCTCCAGTACCGGTAGAAACAAAGGCCTGCCTTCCAAGTTCAGCTCTTACAATGTAAACAAGTTTTGTTCCATAGACAAAGCCAAATGGCAACAGATGGTTAAAAAATCTGTAAGAAATATAATAAACAATAGATTCCTAAAAATTAAGAGACTAGGGCTGACACTGTGGATCAACGAATTAAAATTCCAACCTGCAGCACTGGCATCCCATATGGGTGCCAGTTTAAGTCCTGACTGCTCTACTTCCGATCAGCTTCCTGCTAATGTGCCTGGGAAGGCAGTGGAGGATGGCCCAAGTCCTTGGGCCCCTGCACTCGAACAGGAGACTGGAAGAAGCTCCTGATTCCTGACTTTGGATAGGCCTGATTCCAGCTGTTGCAGCCATTTGGGAAGTGAACCAGTGGATGGAAGACCTCTCTGTGACTCTTTCAAATAAATAAAATAAATCTTTTTTTAAAAAAATTAAGAGTTCAGGGCTGGCACTGTGTTGTGGGTTAAAACCCCAGTCTGCAGTGCTGGCATCCCATATGGGTGTTGGGTTCAAGTCCTGGCTGTTCCACTGCATGGGAGACCCAGAAGAAGCTCTTGGCTCCTGGCTTCGGATTGGCACAGCTCCAGCCGTTGTGGCCAATTGGGAAGTGAACCATCGAATGGAAGACCTCTCTTTCTCTCTCTGCCTCTCCTCTCTCTGTGTAACTCTTTCAAATAAATAAAATGTTTTTTTTTTAAATTATCATTTTCCTCTCTTAGCACATACTTTAAGTATATGATTAATAGCTTTCATTCTAGTTATCTATTCCTATCTCTAGCTCTTTAATTTTCCTGTACTTTATGTACAGAATACGCCTTTCAATCATTTCTTTTACATCTAAACTTACTGTCAGTAGGTGCAGGCACTCAACTACTTTACTGTAATGTCTAAAGTAATTAAAAACATACTGTGGCATAGTGGTAAAGTCACTGCCTGCAGTGCCGGCATCCCATATGGGTGCCAGTTCGAGTCCTGGCTGCTCCACTTCAAATCCAGCTCTCTGCTATGGCCTGGGAAAGTAGCAAAAGATGGCTAAAGTCCTTGGGCCCCTTCACCCACGTGGGAGACCTGGAAGAAGCTCCTGGTTCCTGCCTTTGGATAGGTGCAGCTCTGGCCATTGCAGCCATCTGGGGTGTGAACCAGCAGATGGAAGACCTCCCTTACTCTCCCTCTGCTTCTGTATCTCTGTAACTATGCCTTTCAAATAAATAAATAAATCTTAAAAAAAAACTATCTATTGGCCGGCGCCGTGGCTTAACAGGCTAATCCTCCACCTTGTGGCGCCGGCACACCGGGTTCTAGTCCCGGTTGGGGCGCCGGATTCTATCCCGGTTGCCCCTCTTCCAGGCCAGCTCTCTGCTATGGCCCGGGAAGGCAGTGGAGGATGGCCCAAGTGCTTGGGCCCTGCACCCGCATGGGAGACCAGGAGAAGCACCTGGCTCCTGGCTTCGGATCAGCGCGATGAGCCGGCCGCAGTGGCCATTGGAGGGTGGACCAACGGCAAAAAGGAAGACCTTTCTCTCTGTCTCTGTCTCTCTCTCACTATCCACTCTGCCTGTCAAAAAAACAAAATTATCTATTAATTTTGTTTCAGGATATCAACAAGTGTTAAGATATCTGCTATAAAAATAACACTGGGTTTTGATAGGGTTGAAAAATCACTAATTTATTTGATCAGAAGTAGAATTTCTTCTTAAGAACAGAACAGAAATGAAAATTATCAGACTATACTGAAAATACGATATTTCATTAAACACTTGTTTTCATTATGTGGTTACTTTCTGGATGCTATCATTTTTTTTTTTTTTCCCTGCTCTGAGTCAGG
Source organism: Lepus europaeus (assembly GCF_033115175.1). Taxonomy (NCBI): domain Eukaryota; kingdom Metazoa; phylum Chordata; class Mammalia; order Lagomorpha; family Leporidae; genus Lepus; species Lepus europaeus. The sequence continues at coordinate 80,324,675 of NC_084839.1, read as the reverse complement.
GTAAAGTAAGTTTGCAAGCTACTGTTAAGTGCTCCCCAGCCTCAAGGTCTTTCAACACTTAGAGCCAAGACATAGTAACTTAACAACTACTGCTCAACAAGTCTCCTGAGGGCCCTCCCCCTTCCTGCTTCCTTCACAAAGTCTGCGCTGCCTGAGCTAGGTGTTCCTCTGCAATCCTCTCATTCCCCCGTGGCCTTCTCCTTTCTCTACAGTGCATGCTCTCACCTTCTCTATTCCCTATGTGTATGCCTTCTTCAAGTCACTCTCAACTGCTTTTCTATCTTAAATGCAAACAAAAAAACCATGGTAATGGCAGTGGACCTTTTAGGCATGATGAAATCCAGAAGGCCTGAAGAAAAGGAAGACGACACGCCTAAAATGAAAATCTAGGGCAGGGTGGAATGTTTGGCGGAGCAACTCAAGGTGCTGCTTGGGATACTCACATCCCTTATCCCAATGGCTGGGTTCAAGCCCCAGCTCTGCTCCCAGCTTCCTGCTAATGCATACCCTGGGAGGGAGCAGGTCATGGCTCAAGGAGTTAGGTCCCTGTCACACACATGGGAGACCTGGATGGAGTTCCAGGCTCCTGGGTAGGGCTTGGCCAAGTCTTGACTATTGGTGGCATTTGGGAAGTGAATCAGCAGATGGGAGATCTCTGTTTCTATCAAAATATAAAATAATAACAATTTAAAAATATATGAAAATCTTGGCCTCCTGGTGCTTACCAAAGGCTGTGTTCTTACACTGACTATATAGAAAGAGGAGGCAGAGCAGGTCTTCCCCATGTACACCTCAACTCAGGCCTTGTCGTGCCTGGGCTGTATTATGAAAGGGAAGCCAAGGAATTGAGGAAAAAAAAAAAAGAAAAGAAAATCTTTTAGGGGAGCCAAGGTACCACATACAAGCCAAATAAGAATGGAAGAAAAGTTCCATAATATAAAATGGTTTGAGGGCCCAGGCATTGTGGTATAGCAAGATAAGCTGCTGCCTGTGACACTGGTATCCCAAACAGGAGTGCCAGTTCCTGTCCTAGGGCCCCATTTCCAACCTAGCTCCCTACTAATGTGTCTGGGTAAACAGTGGAAGGTGGCCTAAGTGCTTGGGACCCTGCCTATGTGAGAGACTCATCTGGAGTTTCTGGTTCCTGGCTTCACCCTGGTCCAGCCCTGGCTGTTCTGGCCATTTGGGAAGTGAACCAGCAGATGGAAGATCAATCTATCTCTATCTCTCTCTCCTGTCATGCTGCCTTTCAAGTAAATGAAATAAATCAGAGAAAGAGAGAGAGAGAGATCTTCCATCTGCTGGTTCTCTCTCCAAATGGCTGCAACAGCAGAGTTGGGCCGATTCGGAGCCAGGAGCCTCTTCAGGGTCTCCCACACAAGCGCAGGGGCCCAAGCACTTGGGCCATCTTCTGCTGCTTTCCCAGGCCATAGCAGAGAGCTAGACTGGAAGTGGAGCAGCTAAGACTCGAACCGGCACCCATACTGGATGCCAGCACTGCAGGCAGCGGCTTTACCTGCTACGCTGCAGTGCCGGCCCCAATGAAATAAATCTTATATATATAAAAAAAAAAGTTTGCCATTCCTAAGAACAGCACCAATTGCAAAGAAACAAGTGGTTCTATGAGAAGAAAGACAAAGTACAATAAAAATTTTAACATGAAAATTAAGTTGTGCACCTAGCCTGTGACCTAGAAACTGTTACATTTAGGTGTATATCCAGCCACTTTTAATTATCTCATTAATTCTAATAATTTTAAAACTTCTTAGGTTTTTTTTAAGATATAAAGTAAAATCAGCAAAAAAAGAGATGATTTTTATCTCCTGTTTTCCAATGTCTACATTGGTTATTTGATTTCTTATTATATTTGCTTGATCAGTGGTTCTTAATTTCTTCAGTGGTTCCCAGAGGGTCTTTATGAAAATGTGGTTGTCACAACGACTTGGTGTTGTCTTGGCATTTGTGAGGTGACTCAATGTGGTCTGCAGTGTGATGGATAGTACTATACTCTCACCTTTCAGAAGACTTTCAAATATCGATATCCAGCAGAAAAACTTGCTCAAAATTATTTGAATTCAGACACTGATTCAATTTTATATATAGGTACTAAGTACTTCTGCATGATTTTTATTTTTAAAGATTTAATTTATTTATTTGAGAGGTAGAGTTACATATAGAGAGGGGTAGAGACAGAGAGAAAGGTCTTCCATCCACTGGTTCATTCCCCAAATGGCTGCAGCGGCTGAATCTGAGCCAATCCAAAGCCAGGAGCTTCTTCCAGGTCTCCCACATGGGTAGAAGGGCCCAAGAACTTGGGCCATCTTCTATTGCTTTCCCAGGCCACAGCAGAGAGCAGGATCTGAAGAGGAACAGCCAGGACTAGAACTGGCGCCTATATAGGATGCCAGTGCCGCAGGCGGAAAATTAACCTATTGTGCCACAGTGCTGGCCCCTGCATGATTTTAACGTACACTGAAATTGCCAGTAATAAAATTGTTTGGGTAAATTATTTGCAATAGACACCATAAGTTGTTCAAAAAGAAACATTGATGGCAACATTGTCAGTGACACAGCATTTGAAACTAATAGTGATTCTAGGTCCCAGTATCTAACCTCTTCATTGTTTCCTTTAAATAACCTCCTAAGCCACTAGATCTTGAAAAACATTAGATATTATTGTTATTTTTCCTTTATATTACAGCACTTTTGTGATTTCTTAAAAGTACAGGAATAAGAGTTATTCACAGTGGAATTCAAATGAATATATACATACAAAAAATACTAAGAATGAAAAAAATCAAAATCTTGAACATGAAACAATGGATCCTGGAAGCTCACATCAGTGATGGCCAACAGATCCCAGTATCTGAACTAACTGAGACAACCAGAGACATGGTCTTCTGCATGTGATCTAATAAAAAGAATCATATGATATTTATTGGGGCTAGCGCTGTGGCATAGGGGGTAATGCCATTGCCTGCAGTGCTGGCATTCCATAGGGGCACCAGTTTGAGACCCAGCTGCTCCACTTCCGATCCAGCTCTCTGCTATGGCCTGGGAATGCAGTGGAAGATGGCCCAAGTGCTTGTACCCTGTACCCCCGTGTGAGAGCCAGAAGAAGCTCCTGGCTCTTGGCTTCAGATTGGCATAGCTGCGGCTGTTGCGGGCATGTGGGGAGTGAACCAGCAGATAGAAGACCTCTCTCTCCCTCTCTCTCTCTGCTTCTGCCTCTCTGTAACTCGGCCTTCAAATAAATAAATCGTTTTAAAAAAAAAAAAAGATATACTTGGCCACTAGGAACACTGAACATGAGCTGGGTATTAGATAATACTACAGAATTACTGTTCATTTTGTGAGATGTAATGATATTGTAGTTTCTCATACACATACCCCATGCTGTAAGAGTATTGTATCCCTATCAGTTACAGATAAACACTGAAATATTTGTGAATAGAATTATATGCAGTCTGAGATTTGCTTTAAATGGTCCAATCGAAAAAGGAGAGATGGGGCAAGACGTTGCTGTATGGAGACTAGGTAACAGGACAAAGGACTATATTAACTATGTGTTAATCTCAGTCAATTAAAAAAAAATCTTACAACAGAAAAAACAATCATATCAGTGGTCCTTTCTTACTGCAGGCTGATACTAATCTATGGCTCAACACTCTGAGTAATTTGGTCAACAAGTGAGGAGTTCATATCATTATCCAACACATCTATCATGTCCATGAGGACAATGACAGTCCTTAATGCACCTTAAGGAAGACAGTGTCAATGGTGCCGCTTTGATAGACCTATGAACTGAGAAGCCAAATCAGAAAAGATAAAAGCCCAGTTATACCTGCTGTTGGTACATTCCTGATGGATCCTAATCACTACTATCTTTGAGGGCCTTTTCCTTGGCACATCTGTTCTTTTTTTTTTTTTTTTTGACAGGCAGAGTGGATAGTGAGAGAGAGACAGAGAGAAAGGTCTTCCTTTTTGCCATTGGTTCACCCTCCAATGGCCGCTGCGGCCGGTGCATCTCGCAGATCCGAAGCCAGGAGCCAGGTGCTTCTCCTGGTCTCCCATGCCGGTGCAGGGACCAAGGACTTGGGCCATCCTCCACTGCCTTCCCGGGCCATAGCAGAGAGCTGGCCTGGAAGAGGGACAGAATCCGGCGCCCCAACCGGGACTAGAACCCGGTGTGCCGGCGCCGCAAGGCGGAGGATTAGCCTGTTAAGCCACGGCGCCAGTGGCACATCTGTTCTTTTCACTGTCCACAAGCCCCTCTCCCTCCTTGTTTCCCTATCTTAGCTGCCATCTAACACACTTGCTGCCTTCAATGTCTGCTTCTAGTCTATCCAGGCAAGCCCCGTCTGTAACAAAGCTTGCTCAGCCCTGTGGCCTTCATCTGAACTCATTCTCAAGTCACAGACTGAAAAGGAAGAGACTAGTCATAGCTCTCACTGCCCTATTATTTTAAGTAGGTAAGCCCTATAGCCCATATTTTTACACTTCCTCTCCCATTAGAATGCCAATTCCTGGAGGGCAAAGATCATACTTTATATAAGGAAATATATATTGTGAGTCCTCAAATTAAGATAGGTCCCCACAAAGACTAAGTATGTGAGGTAATATCTATGTTAATTAGCTTGATTTAGCCACTCCACAATATATACATATTTTAAAATATATACATTAGCAAATATATATAATTTATATGGCAACTTGAACATATATAAAAAATCTTTAAAAATTATAAGTGTTGTAAGTAATTACAGTAAGGATAGTAGGCACCTATTTTCTTTGCCCAAGATAAAAATAATGACAATTAGGGGCCAGCACTGTGGCACAGCGGGTTAAGCTGCAGCCTGTAGTACCAGCGTCCCATGTGGGTGACAGTTTGTGTTCCTGTTTCTCCACTTCCAATACAGCTCCCTGCTGATGCACCTGGGAAGGCAGTGGAAGATGGCCCAAGTTCCTGGGCCCCTGCCACCCATGTGGGAAACCTGGAGAAGGCTCCTACCTCCTGACTATGGCCTGGCCCAACCCTGGCTGTTGTGGTCATTTGGGAGTGATCCAGTGAATCTGTTTCTCCCTCTCTCTCAAAAACAAAAAAGAAAAAAAAAAAAGACAATTATTAACAGTGAAAACAATGAGTGCTTACTATTTGCCAGGTACTACCACAAACATTTTCTCTGTTAACAACCATAAAATACAACCACTCTCTGAAGTTATTTACATTCATGAAATGAGGCAGAAAAAATAAAACACACTTATCTAAGTCAGTTTGTAGGTGACTAATCTGGGATTTGAACCCAGGCAGTCTAGCTCCAAAGTTCTACTGCTAACTTCACTATTCAGTATTTGAGGAAAAAGAGTGGAACAGGAAAACTTCATCCACTGTGGACATCTGGCCTCAGGGCAAGAATTAATCAATTCTCGAGGAGCCTGCAGCCTGGGATCTCCCAGTCCGGCCGTATACACAGTAGAAAACGGGCTGAAGAAGTTAGGAGGCTTGTCACCTTTCTAGACCACAGCGGGAGGCAGAGGAGGATATGGGGAGAGGAGGAGGCTGCTGTAGCTGATTTCCTTCTGGACCAAGTGGTCTACTATTCCATCTTCCCCTTGATCTTACTGGAGAGAAAAAGACTAAAGTAAACTAATTCATTCCCCAGCTGCCAAACTGGCCTAATTCCCAGCAAGATCTCCAAGCCTGGATGTGCTCTGCCACTGGCACAGAAGAATCGGCGGGTTGCTCTCCACCTCCAGCTAGTGTGGGAAAAATAAGCTTCATAGGCCAACAAACTGCAGTTACCTAACCAAAGACCTGGGAACTCAAGCCCAATAAACTGGAGAGACATGCAACATAATCTCATCAAATCTTGACTTCAAGATTCAGCATGTGTTTATTCATTTTCATTCAACTAACTGAACTCCAGTTGGTTCACCAAATGGCCTACACACTTCCACTGGAACATTTCTAACTGAACAGGTCTGAAACAGGACTCTTGATCCCCGCCTCCAGAGGCTTTTCCCCCTCCCTCTGCCTGCCACACCTTAGTAAAGGGCCTTCTCCTCTGGTACATGCCTTCACAGTGAAGACCTAGTATCATCCACAGCTCCTCCTTTCCCCCGTGCTATACCAGCAAGTTCTGCTGGCTCTATGTTCAAAAGAAACTCAGGTTCAGACCATCTCTCATCACTTTCATGCCTTCATTCTAGTTTAAGCCACCTTCTTCTTTTGCCTAAAGCCCCTAGCAACTGGTCTCCCTGCCTTCGAGTCTTTGTTACTTCACTTCATCCTGCAGACAGAATGATCTCTTTTTTTTTCTTTTTCTTTTTTTGACAGGCAGAGTTAGACAGTGAGAGAGTGAGAGAGAGAGAGAGAGAGAGAGAGAGAGTTATAGACAGTGAGAAAGGTCTTCCTTCTGTTGGTTCACTTCCCTAATGGCCGCCATGGCCGGCGCTGCGCCGATCTGAAGCCAGGAGCCGGTGCTTCCTCTCAGGCTCCCATGCGGGTGCAGGGGCCCGAGCACTTGGGCCATCCTCCACTGTCCTCCCGGGCCACAGCAGAGAGCTGGACTAGAAGAGGAGCAACCAGGACTAGTACCCGGCACCCCAACCGGGACTAGAACCTGGGGTGCCAGCGCCGCAGGCAGAGGATTAGCCAAGTGAGCCACGGCACTGGCCAGAATGATCTCCTAAACACAAATCAGATTAAGTCACTCATTAAATTTCAATTCTTTATATTGCATATAATGCCCCATGTAACATGGATCCATCTTATTCCTACCTCATCTTCTCTATGTCTCCCCTTTGCTTAATTAGCTCCAACTACCCTGCTACTTCTCAAACCACCTACCTTCTTCCAACCCCATGGTTTTTATTTTTCAGAGTCTCTATTCCAATGGCTTTCTCTTCCCTAAAATAGCTACAAAGACCATTCATATACTTTCCGTGGTTACTGAATCCTTATTTTCTCTGTTTTATTTTCTTCAGCATATTTAACACCATCCAAAGTTCTATGATGTATTTCATTTCTGTCTTCTGTCTCCACTAAGATTTGAGTTCAATAATGAGAAATTCTCTATCTTTCTTTGCTCTGTCTCCAGCTTCAATAACAGTGTCTGGCACAGTATTTGTTGAATGAGTAAATTCCCTCATTCTCAGTTATATGCCAAACTCTATACTGGGTGCTAGAGACCTCCAGCTGTTGTCATCTCTCATTCCCTTCACAGCCAAATCTTTGCGTAGTGTCCCTAATTTCTCACACTCATTTAACACATTGCAGCCCCAACCCACTCCTATGAAACTGCTCATTGAATTCCACATTCTTCTCCACTCTATGGCCCAGGCCAAAGAACACTTCATTCCTATCTTTGTGACCTTTTTTGTGTTTAAAAAAGATTTATACATTTGAAATGCAGAGTGACAGAGAGAGTCACTCCCCAAGTGGTCACAACAGCCAAGGCTGAGTCAGGAGCTTCACTCAGGCCTCCCAAGTGGATGACAGGGGCCCAAACACTTGAGCCATCTTCCACTGCTTTCCCAGGCCATCAGCAGGGAGCTGGACTGGAAGTAGAGCAGTTGGCACTCAAAGCGGCACCAATACGAGAAACCAACATTGCAGGTTGGGGCTTTACCTTCTGCACCATAATGCCAGCCCATCTTTCTGACCTTTCCACAGCAATCCTGACCAAACTCTCCTTCCAGAAACCACCTCCCTAAATTTCAACATCAATACTCTCCTGGTTCTTCCATCCTCCAGGCTATTTCTATTTTCAGTCTCCTGTTCTTCAACAAACAGTGTTCTCTAGGGTTTGAAGATTGATTTCCTTGTCTTCTCAATCTATTGCCTCTCACCATCCCTGCACAATTAGCTTTTCTATCATGGATTTGTCTTAGCTCAGATCTCAAGCTCACATGTTCACATCTACAAGAAGGTCTCACAGGCATCTCAACTCCAAGTGCTAAAAACCAGACACTTCTCTTGCTCTGCTTCCCATGTCCACCCTTGCAGCAGGCTTCTCTGGCCTCCACATGCATCAGGCCAGAGACCTGAATATTCTTTGACTTTTCATTCCTCCACAATCCCCACGTCTAATAAGTCATCAAATATGCCTGTTTTACCCCAAAACTATCTTACGTGCCCCACCCCTACCTTCCTCCCTGCAAATCCATCCTCCAGAGTGTAACTTTCTAAAACACAAAAGTCAGATGTTATTCCATGGCTTAAAATGTCCTAATTTACCGTACCCTCCCGTTAAGATCATCTCCTAATATTAGTCTCTCCTTTTCTGCCTCAGTATTGCTATGCCTTCTCCTACACCATAAGCCTAGCAATCCATTCTTTGTAAACTCACCCACGCAGCTGAGGCTCTTCCTCTATTCTTCCATTTTAAGAGTATATTTATTACAGTTCTTATCCCACAGTATTATAATCACTTGCCTGATCTTAGAGTGCTAGAACTCATCAGTACCCAGCATGTCTCCACAAAGAGCAAATACTCAATAATGTTAATTAAATGAATAGATTAAGGTAAAGGTCAGCAAACCATGGCCTGTGGGCCACACTGGGTTCTATAACCACATTCGGTTTTACACAGTCTGTTAGCAATAATGGTTTTTACATCTTTAAATGACTCAAAAGGAAAACCTTTAAAACAATATTTAGTGATGCCTAAAAATTATATAAAAGTTAAATGTTAGTCCCTATCAAGATTTATTGGATCATAGCCATGTTCATCTGTTTACGTACAGTTTCCTTGCGTACAGGCTGCTTTCACCTACAACAGTGGAGTGATGTAATTGCAATTGAGACCACATGGCCCACAGGCCACATCTGCTATCTGGAACTGTAGGAAAAAGTTTCCCAACCTCTGAGTTAAATATAAATGAATATGGGTTTTGGTTTCTGAAAGAACTTGGTTTAAAATTCTAGCTTTAGCATGCGCTATCTGTGTGACTTCGGATAACTACCTGACTTCTCTGAGATTCAGCTTCCTAATCTGTAAACAGCATATACCTTTCTGAGTTGTTCTGAAATTTTATTTATTTCTTAAAATTTATTTTTTATTTATTTGAAAGAGTTACAGAGAGAGGTAGAGCCAGAGCCAGAACGAGAGCGAGAGAGCGAGCGAGCGAGCGAGAGGGGTCTTCCATCTGCTGGTTCACTCCCCAAATGACCGCAACGGCCAGAGCTGAGCTGATTCAAAGCCAGGAGCTTCTTCTGGGTCTCCGACGTGAGTGCAGAGGCCCAAGGACTTGGGCCATCTTCTACTGCTTTCTCAGGCCATAGCAGGGAGCTGGATTGGAAGTGGAGCAGCCGGGACTCGAACCGGTGTCCATATGGAATGCCGGTGCTGCAGACCGCGGCTTTAACCCGCTGCGCCACAGTGCCAGCCCCTGTTCTGAAATTTTAATATGCTTTTTAACTGAGGTCTCTCCTGTAGGAACCAGTCTATAACGTGTCTACCAGAGAATACAGCTTAATGGTGAGAACCCGGATCTGGGATTTTTTTTTTTTTTTAAGATTTATTTTATTTATTTGAAAAAGTTACACAGAGAGAGGAGAGGCAGAGAAAGAGAGGTCTTCCGTCTGATGGTTCACTCCCCAGACGGCCACAACGGCCAGAGCTGTGCCGATCCGAAGCCAGGAGCCAGGAGCTTCCTCCAGGTCTCCCACATGGGCGCAGAGGCCTAAGGACCTGGGCCATCCTTCACTGCCCTCCCAGGCCACAGCAGAGAGCTGGACTGGAAGTGGAGCAGCCGGGACTAGAACTGGTGCCCACATGGGATGCTGGTGCTTCAGGCCAGGGCATCAACCAGCTGCGGCACAGCGCCAGCCCCAGATCTGGGTTTGAATTTCCTCTCTCACATACTCTGTCATCTTCAGCAAGGTTCTTAACTTACCAGTATATAAATTTCCTCATCATTAAAACTTGGATTTTATATCTATACACCTATATATCTTACAGAACTACTATGAGAATTAAATAAGTTGGTACATGTGAAATGCTGAGAACAGTGTCTGGCATAGAGTAAGTACTCAATAAACATTACTACTAATATAGCAGATGATTGGTTAACAGTAGTTTCTCCCCATTCTGCCTGTTCATCTACTCCGCCCCCAACTCTATTCCCAAGAAACCTACACTTTAGGGAGAAGACAGGCCAGTAAGTCAATACTTGCACGTCAGGTACTACTATAGAAGAGTGTCCAGGTCAACATACAATCATGATTCTTCCTCTTAGCTCTCTAACTTCTACCCTGACTCCTTGCCTGTCCTCTGCTCCTAAATATGAATTCCTTCTTCCTTCTCTATCCTTCCTTCCTTAGGAAGGAATCTAGCCAATCCTCAAGTAGCAATGCAGAAGGTGATAACATTCTTTAAAAAAAAAAAAAAATTTTAGGGGCATGCATTGTGGCACAGTAAGTTAAGACTCTGCCTGCAGTGCCAGCATCCCACACGGGTGCAAGTTTGAGTCTCAGCTGTTCCACTTCCAATCTAGCTCCTTGCTAATGGCCTAGGAAAGCAGTAGAAGATGGCCCAAATCCTTGGGTCCCTGTACCCACATGAGAGACCTGGAAGAAGCACCTGGCTCCTGGCTTTGGATTGGCCCAGCTCTGGCCATTGTGGCCATTTGGAGAGTGAACCAGTGTATGGAAGACTGCTCTCTCAGTCTCTGTAAGTCTGCCTCTCAAATAAATGAAAAAAAAATCTTCAAAAATATATTTTAAAATATATTTAATTTATTTATTTGAGAGGCAGAGACAGAGAGAAAGCAATCTCCACTGGTTGCTTCACTCTCCAAATGGCTCTGATGGTTGGGGTGGGCCAGGCCAGGCCAAAGCCAGGAGTCATGAACTCCATCTGGGCCTCCTACGTGGGTGCTGTGGCCCAAATATTTGGGCCACCTTCTGCTGTTCATGCAGGCCCATTAGCAGGGCTCTGGACTGGAAGTGGAACAGCTGGGACTCAAACTTGCACTCTGATCTGGGATCCAGTATCATGGGCAGTGGCTTAACCCCTTGCGTGTTAACACTCGCCCTAAAATTCTTATATTTAATGCTGATTTCTCTTTCCTGAACTCAGTGTAGTACTTCCCAACTTTTGATTTGTATATAATGGCCTACCATCAACTTAAATTCAAAATATCAGAAGCTGAAAGTCACTCTTTCTCCTGTCTTCCTAATTTATACAAGAATGTGCTATTCCAGCACCCTGACTGGACTGTCCTGCAATGAGACTTAGACCCTAAGTCATCTTTTTCTCCTCTGTTCTTACTGTCACTGACTAATTCAGATCCTGTTTATTCCAAGCTCATTCTAGCAAAAAGCCTCTGATCAATCCCTCACATACTACCACATACATCTTCCTAAAACACATATTTCAATGTGCCCTTTCTTTGCTTCAAAATGTTTGATGCACCGCTTTGCCCCCATCCTGTAATACAAGCCAACCTCAAAAAGTTCATGGAAAATTCATATTATAACTCTATTTTCCATCATTTTCTAAAGTCCCCTTTTATGCAGAAAAATGACAGGACTGACCTTAGCATGTCAATCAAATTCCTTCAGTTATGTACCCTGGCCAACCTCTATCTCTAATCTGATCTCCCATAATAAAATGCCATCACCTTATATTTATGCCATGCTTTATCTACCTTTGAAACCTTCCATGCACTGGCATTTCATCTCCACAATCACCCTACAAGAGAGGTTACACAGACCTCTTTCACAGATGAGAAAACAGACTTCCAGCAATAAATATGAAGTCAAAACAAGTGAGTCCTTGTGCCATTCCCTACTCAGAACCTTACTTAAGGTAAACTGGTCAATCTTGCTAACATACCTCACTACGTAAGTTTCTGTTCCAGAAAATGTGGGCTCCTCAGTGCTGACCTGCCCACCTCCCTCCAACACACTTCGTGTTTTCTTAGCTCTGCCCTTTCCTCCAACCTTTCTCTCACTGGCTAGATACCTCCACCCCAACTCTTACTATAAAAACACAGTATTCCGGCCGGCGCCGTGGCTCAACAGGCTAATCCTCCGCCTTGCGGCGCCGGCACACCGGGTTCTAGTCCCGGTCGGGGCACCGATTCTGTCCCGGTTGCCCCTCTTCCAGGCCAGCTCTCTGCTGTGGCCAGGGAGTGCAGTGGAGGATGGCCCAAGTCCTTGGGTCCTGCACCCCATGGGAGACCAGGAGAAGCACCTGGCTCCTGCCATCGGAACAGCGCGGTGCGCCGGCCGCAGCGCGCTACCGCGGCAGCCATTAGAGGGTGAACCAACGGCAAAAGGAAGACCTTTCTCTCTGTCTCTCTCTCTCACTGTCCACTCTGCCTGTCAAAAATAAAAAAATAAAAAAAAAAAATAAAAAAAAAAAATAAAAAAAAAAAACACAGTATTCCTTCACGTCTTAAGTTTAAATGACACCCTTTTGGAAATGCCTTCTCTGACACCCAAATAGCACCTTGTTTTACTTGTCAACACCAAGGAACTTGCAGTAATTGACACTTTTTACTGCTCTAGTTACACTTAAGCTGTTTTATTTTACATACTTAGATCTTCCTGCTTCAGCTATACTCTCCAAGAGAAACAATTTGGAATTGTCTATGTAACTTAGCATCTATCACAATATCTTGCACCTGAGCACTCAAAGTTTTAGGTTAGATAGCCTAGGCCAGTGGTTTCCAAATAGCAGGTCACAAGCCATGAATAGAATGTGAAAACAATCCAAAAGGTAACAACCAGTAATTGTTTAATTTCTTTTTTTTTTTTTTTTTAAGATTTTTTTATTTACTTGAAAGGTAGAGCTACAGAGGGAGGGAGAGCAAAGAGAACAAGCTTCCACCCGCTGGTTCATTCCCAGATGGCTGCAACCGCCAGGGCCGAGCCAGGCCAAAGCCAGGGGCTTTATCCTGGTCTCCTAGTGGGTGCAGGGGGCCCAAGCACTTGGGCCACCTTCTGTTGCTTTTCCCAAGCCATTAGAAGAGAGCCAGATTGAAAGTGGAGCAGTGGGGACATAAACCAATGCCTATTTGGGATGCTGGCATCTCAAGTGGTGGCTTTAACTGCTGCCTCACAATGCTGGCTCCATTTGTTTCTTTTAAAAAATGTTTCAGGACTCAAACACAGGCATTCTATATGGGATGAGGGCATCCCAAGCAGTGTCTTAACCACTAGGCAAATGCCCACTCCACTAATTTTTCTTTTTCTTTTTTTAATTTGACAGGTAGAGTTATATACAATGAGAGAGAGACAGAGAGAAAGGTCTTCCCTCTGTTGGTTCACCCCCCAAATAGCCGCCATGGTCGGCGCTGTGCCCATCTGGAGCCAGGAGCCAGGAGCTTCTTCCTGGTCACCCATGCGGATGCAGGGGCCCAATCACCTGGGCCATCCTCCACTGCCCTCCCGGGCCACAGCAGAGAGCTGGACTGGAAGAGGAGCAACTGGGACTAGTACCTGGTACCCATATGGGATGCCGGCGCCACAGGCAGAGGATTAACCAAGTGAGCCACGGCACCGGCCATAATTTTTCTAATTAAACAGAAAACAAAGTAACTCCTTCAAAATAAAAATAGAAGTATCTGGTAAAACTCTCATTTAATTACACACACAACTAACAGATCATATATTTCTGCATGTTATATTTTTCTAAAATGTGAAAGTTTCTAATTTAGATGACTCCATTTCTAGGCTGAAGGGTTTAACACTCAAACCAGGGAGATCTGTTCTCCACCAAAAATCCACACCATCCAGGAAACATGAGCTAAACAGAGAACAGAGATAGATGGGGCTGAGGAAAATGAGAGTGAAGGATGCAGGGGAAAGTTTGTAAAGAAATGTTTCTTACAGATGTTTCGAACACAACACGGGTATTTACTTTCCAGCTTTTGCCATCTGTTTGGCCAAAAAGACTCCTCATAGAAGCAGGGCTTCTGAAATGTGTGACTCACAGTTAAACTGCCCTTGATGCAGGATTCATTACACAGGAGTGCATGAGCTGGCCACAACTATGCCAATTTCATTTCCTATCCCTTTCTACCTGAATCACTGTCCTCTAGCCACACGGCCTCTGCTGTTCCCAGAACGTTCCAAGCTTTAGGCCTCAGCACTTACCATGTCCTCTCTCCTTTAAATAAGTATATCCTTCTCCTTTAAATATCCTTCACTTAATTCAGGTTTTTCTTTAAATATCACATCTCTACATAGGCCTTCCCTGACCACCCTGTCTGTCTAGCCCCACCGACTATTCCCTGACACTGCTTTATGGGTTTTAACAGTGCTTGTCATCTTCTAACATGCTATCACATAATCTTTAACAGACTATCCCAAGGATTCCGTAAAGAGCCCGGTGGTAAATTTATTCAGCATTCTGTTTTCTACCACTGTAGCACAAAAGCAGCTTAAATGAATGATGTACCTGTGAATAACACTTTATTTGCAAAAATGGGCAGTAGGGATGGACAGTTAGTCTAGGGATTAAGACACTCAAGTCTCACATCTGAGTGCCTGGGTTTGCTACCTGGTTCCAGCAAAGTGATGCCCAGTTTCCTGCTAAAGCAGACCCTGAGAGGCAATGGTGATGGCTCAAGTGATTGGGTTCCTGCCACCCATAAGGGAGACCTGGATTGAGTCCCCAGCTCCCAGCCGGGCCCACCCCTGGCCAACAAAGGCATGTGGGGAGTAAACTTACAGATCAGAGTTCTCTATTTGCCTCTCAAGTAAAATAAAAACAAACAGGAAGCAGTCATGAACCAGAGCTTGCCAACTCATGGTATACATCCTTCCTACTACAATGTCAGTATCACAAGGATAGGAACTTTCTCTGTTTTGTTCATGATGGTGTCCCTGTGGCCAAAAGAGTACCTGACCCCAAGTATGCATTCAATAAAAATATACAGTGAATGAATAGTACTAGACTGGAGTGGGGAGTATGTGCTTCTGTTCCTTCCTTGGGTGACAATCCCACGTGCTCAAGAAGCATGAGGCTAAGGCCAATTTGGTAACTGGCCCTTTCAGCATCAGTGTTCTAGTCACCAGCAATAACCATCTTAAACATAAATACCTTTGGTCCGATATGGGTTTAACAGAGAAATTCCAACTCAATGGGGATCAAAGAATCTGCATTTCTAGTAGGTTCCAGATCATACTCACACTGCTGGTCCTGGGACCACAATTAGGGAAATACTCTGTAAGAGTACCCATCTATAGTTCTAGCATTTTTTTGTTTGTTTGTTTTTGTTTTTAAATCGCTCCAGGGATGCTCCAATGACTTGGCTAGTGGGGACCGAAACAGAACCATAAAACATGACTGTCCAATGGAACTGTTGCTTAGGTAAAACAAACGGAGAAAACACTAGACCCAGGCCTCTAATTTGCCTCCTGTGTGTGTGGATGCATAAGGGCATGTGCATGCTGAATTTCAGTGTCTTTTGTGCTCTTCTCTGTGCATGTTAATATTTATATTTTTTAAAGACTTATTTATTTGAAAGGTAGAGCCACACAGAGAAAGTGCGAGAGAGAGAGAGAGAAAGTGCGAGAGAGAGAGAGAGAGAGCGCGAGCTCCTCCATCCAAATGGCCGGAGCTGGCCTGGTCCAAAGCCAAAAGTCAGGAGCCTCCTCCAGGCCTCCTTGGTGGGTGCAGGGGCCCAAGCACTTCCCAGGCTACTAGCAGGGAGCCAGACCGGAAACACAGCAGCTGGGATCTGAACTGGTGCCCACATGGGATACCAGCATTGCAACCAGTGTTGCAGGCAGCAGTCCCAATATTTATATTCTTTATTCACTTGCATTCCTTCCTTATTTTACCTATTTCATTTTATTCTCTTACTGCTGTGATACTTATCCTATTGAATGACCTTACCATGTTTCCTCTTAATAACCACTTACTCTTTTCTTTCTTTTTTTTAATCAAAAGGCAGAGAGAGGCAAGCAGGCAGAGATCTTCCAGTTCACTCCCCAAATGTGTGCAACACCAAGGCTGGGCGGGCCACAGCCAGGAACCTGGAACTCAAACTAGGTCTCCCATGTGGGTGGCAGGGATTACTGCTGCCTCCCAGGGTGCACAGTACCAGGAGGCTGGAATTAAAAGAAGAGCTGGGACTCAAACTAGGCACTCTGATAAAGGACGTGGGTGTTCCAGGTGGCATCTTAACTGCTATGCCAAATGCTTGCCCCCAAAGGCCTCTATTTTTTTTTCAAGATTTTATTTATTTATTTGAGATAAGAATTACAGACAGTGAGAGGGAGGGAGGGAGAAGGGAAGAGAGGCAGGAGGAAGGAGAAGGGGGAGGGAGAGAGGGAGTGAGTCAGGGAAAGTGAAATGGAGAGGGAATGGGGGGAGGGAGAAGGAGAGAGGGTAGGAGGGAGGCTTCCATCCACTGGTTCACTCCCCCAAAAGGCCACAACGGCAGAACTGCGCCAATCCAAAGCAGGAGCGCTTCTTCTGGGTCTCCCACACTAGTGTAGGGGCACAAAGACTTGGGCCATCTTCCACTGCTTTCCCAGACCATAGCAGAGAGTTGGATCAGAAGCAGAGCAGCTGGGACTTGAACCGGCACCCATATGGGATGCTGGCACTGCAGGTGGCGGCTTTACATGCTATGCCACAGTACCGGCCCATAAATCAGTTTTCTTAAAATTTATTTAAATTAGAATCATCACCATCTGCTTTTCTATTGCTACATGTCAAGGACCTTCTCAGGATAAATAATAGAGATCAAATACACCTACAATAAACTACCAAGCCTGGAGGTCAGTTTATTCAAATGATGAAAGTTCTATCTCCACCAGGTAGAACGCCCAACTGCCCTCTGAACTTACCATACAACTTGCACCTGACTGGTTACACTTAATTCAAATGATGGAGCAGGAGACTTTAGAATACTTACAAACTCACACTGAATTCACCCCAAAGACATTACTTACTCTTCCAACCTGAACCACCCATAAAGGGATTAAAATTTAAATACATGAGTAGCTGTTTATAATTGCTATATGGTAATGATTATTTCTTGCTAAAATAGGTTTAAAAAACAAGATGAAAAAGTAACATAAAAAGTAGGTTCTTGGGGAGAGAATAGAAGCAGAAATCCAAAATAGTAGTGAATAGAAGGCAATACTGTATCAAAATGTACCAACAAAAACATGCAACATACGATGAAAAGATGAACTAGCAGATCCTTAACCCACAAGTCTAAAGATGTTTTCCAGCTAAGATCAGGTATTTCTCATGAAAACTTAGCATCTAATTTAAAACATGCTGAGTATATAAAATGCACACCAGACTTAAAACTTTGTTAGTGAAAAAAAATCTCATTAACAATTCTTATGTTACAAACTGAAATGATATTTTGGATATACTGGGTTAAGTTACTAAATTACTAAAACTAATTTCACTTCCTTTTAATTTTTTAAAACATGGCTACCACAGACTTTAAAATTACATTACATAGCTTACATTACATTGTTATTGTATAGCAATGTTCATCCCAATTCTGCAGGTAGATTAACTCTGATGAGATGGCTTTAAAAAAGCTTGTAGGAAATGATCTGGAGCAATGAAGGAATGTAAAGATCTACAGTAAGTCTCACATGGAGTGAAGATCCTTGATCCCACCCTTTTGGGGTCATCCACTGTCACTTAAGGTTTTAATGACCATATTTCCTAGGGAAGGGAAAATTCATCCTACCTCTTCCACCATCATGTATGTGCATATCTACAACCACAAACAAGCACACTGCACAGTTCACATTTATTTCAAATTGCAATGAACTGTATAGGTGGGTTAAGTCACTGCTTGGGTCACCTGCACCTTGTTCGTATCAGAGCGCCAAGTTGAGCCCCAGTTACTCCATGCTTCCAATCCAGCTTCCTGCTAATGCACCAAGAGGCAGCAGATGATGGTCCAAGTACTTGAGTTCCTGTCATCTACATGAAAGACTTGAAGTTTCTGGCTCCTCCTTTGACCTGGCCCAACCTGGGCTGTTGCGGCCATTTGGGGAGTGAACCAGCAGACAGCTATTCTCTCTCTCTGTTCCCCTCCCTTCCTCTATATCATATTGCCTTTCAAATAAATAAAAAAATTAAGAAAAAAAAAAAAGAATCCCCAACAGTGATTTTTTTTTTAAAGATTTATTTTATTTATTTGAAAGAGCTACAGAGAGAGGTCTTCCATCTGCTAGTTCACTCCCCAGATGGCTGCAAAGGCCAGAGCTGTGCCAATCCGAAGTCAGAAGCCAGGAGCTTCTTCTGGGTCTCCCACATGGGTGCAGGGGTCCAAGGACTTGGGCCATCTTCTGCTTTCCCAGACCATAGCAGAGAGCTGGATCGGAAGAGGAGCAGTCGGGACTAGAACCAGCACCCATATGGGATGCTAGCACTTCAGGCCAGGGCTTTAACCTGCTGCACAACAGCGCTGGCCCCCTCCAAAAGTGTTAATAAGGCTGAACATCAAGCTCTCTGAAAATGAAAACTACCTAGTTCCTTTCCATGTAGTTCCCCACTATTACCCAACCATTTGCAGCTCCCAACATATACTTCATTCCTACAAAACAAGGTACATTTTTATATAATCCCTGCCTGCTTTAACTTCACTGACCTTAACTCCTAACCTAGAATACTTATCATTTGCTTGCCCTGCCAAATATCTACAACCAAAGGGCAGTAAAGGAGAATTCAGGTGGTCCAAGAATTAAAAGTAGTAGAGTCTCGCTACTCACTCCAGCTGTTAACTATATAACCATTAAGACTTCACAAAACCCTATAATACGAAAACTATACTTAACACAAAATTAAACATTTAATCTTCTGGGCTGTTTTCTAGGCATCAAAAGATAATTACAGGGGCCAGCACTGTGTAGGTAAAACAGCTGCCTGTAGTGCTGGCATCCCACATGGGCACCGGTTTGAGACCCAGCTGCTCCGCTTCTGATCCAGCTCTCTGCTATTGCCTGCGAAAGCAGCAGAAGACAGTCCAAGACCTTTGGCCCTTGCATCCGTGTGGCAGACCCAGAGGAAACTCTTGGCTCCTGGTTTCGGATCAACGCAGCTCTGGCCACTGCAGCCATCTGGGGAGTGAACCAGTGGATGGAAGACCCCCCCCCCCCCAATATCTACCTTTTTCTGTAATTCTGTCTTTCAAATAAATAAATAAATAAATATTTTTTAAAAAAGATAATTACAAACTTGTTATGAATCTTCGTGAATGTACTTTTACACATACAGATGTGTATTAAGATTTCAGCGTGACATTGTAGTTGAAGGGCAATATTGTTAAGGAAAGAAATGTATTGCTGGGCATGGAATGTAAAGGAAAATAAGCTCAAAGTGGGAGGGGGGAAGGTGCATATACAAATACTGCCAAAACATCAAAATACTCACATGATTTAATTACCCTGTTGTGAAACAGAAACTCCAAGCACTAATTCCACCAGACTGGCAAAGAGTCACAGCCTATGCTACAGAAAGGAATTTGATTTTCAAACACACGTTCCAAACCCACTGAATATTATCATCCTCCAGCAAGGGTCAACAACTTGTGACAAGCACTGGAAATGACTTTGAGTGGTGCATACTGAATAAACCAAAAAACTCAATTAATAAGCAGAACCTATGGCCAGCGCCACGGCTCACTAGGCGAATCCTCCGCCTGTGGGGCCGGCACCCCGGGTTCTAGTTCCAGTTGGGGTGCTGGATCCTGTCCTGGTTGCTACTCTTCCAAGCCAGCTCTCTGCTGTGGCCCAGGAAGGCAGTGAGGATGGCCCAAGTGCTTGGGCCCTGCACCCACATGGGAGACCACGAGGAAGCACCTGGCTTCTGGCTTCAGATCGGTGCAGCACGTCAGCCGTAGCAGCCATTTGGGGGGTGAACCAACGGAAAGGAAGACCTTTCTTTCTCTCTCACTGTCCACTCTGTCAAAAATAAATAAATAAATAAATAAATAAATAAATAAAATAAGCAGAACCTAGGGTGAGTTCTGAGATCAGAGCCAGTAATAGAACAAAAGAGTACTCTCCTTTTGGACCCAAGATATTCCACGAGGGGTCAGCTCCCCTAAGTTATTTTTGATCTATATAGCTTAGTCACCCCTCATAGATCTTTTTTTTTTTTTTTTTTTTTTTACAGACAGAGTGGACAGTGAGAGAGAGACAGACAGAAAGGTCTTCCTTTTGCCGTTGGTTCACCCTCCAATGGCTGCCGCGGTAGGCGCGCTGCGGCCGGCGCACCGCGCTGATCCGATGGCAGGAGCCAGGTGCTAATCCTGGTCTCCCATGGGGTGCAGGGCCCAAGGACTTGGGCCATCCTCCACTGCACTCCCTGGCCACAGCAGAGAGCTGGCCTGGAAGAGGGGCAACCGGGACAGGATCAGTGCCCCGACTGGGACTAGAACCCAGTGTGCCAGTGCCGCAAGGCGGAGGATTAGCCTAGTGAGCCGCGGCGCCGGCCTCCCTCATAGATCTTTGAGAGTTCCAAGTCTTCTTTCCCAAAATCCCCTCCCTTTTGACTAGCTTCACCAGATAAAAAACAAAGGAGAGAATTTTCCAGTCTCACCTTTTTTTTCTAGACAGGTATTAACATATCTAACAATCACCCTCCCACAGGTCAGACACTAAGTTAGGTGGCAGGTACAAAGGTAAGTGTAACACAGTACCTGTCACTCAGCTATCCTATTGGGAAGGCAGACAAGTAAACAATAACAGCTGGGAGAACAAGGCAGGAGTGATGCTGGAGGGACACACAACTTTCTGAGTGGAAAGGAAAAATAAAAGGTCATAACCAACAAATAAAATCACAGTAAAATATACCTGTGACTGTTCTAACAGTTAACTCAGCAACTTGGCACTCTAAAATGTGACTCTCTTAATGAAAATCCTCTTACTATATACAAACAAACAAGTTGAAGCTCATGACATGGGCATGGAGTTCCAGGAAGATAAAGCAGCTCTCCCCCGCCCAATTTGACAGAGGATAATGTACAAATCTGAAAGTCATCATGTCAAGAGGCTTTATCCACTTTCTGGTCCATCCCTTCTAGTTGAAATGGACGCAATGACTCACCCTTGTGATCTGCTGTTTCTTTCTAGCAGCAGAATGGATTCACAGGGATCCACCCATGCTTTCCCCCCATACTCCTTGTGGTTATTGGCAAAGTCTGCTGGCACTGTGGAAGAGACACAACCAACTGATGGTGTACATGAATTGCTAGGCCCCAAACTCTGCTTTGCTACAATCTAGAAAGACAACTAAAAACAATCTCATAGGCAGCGGCTATGGAAGCCCATGAGGAGGGAGAAGCCCATGAGGGAGGGAGGAGGGATGGCACTGTGAAGGTGTCCAACCAGGCAATTCATTTCTTGTTCATTTCACTGAAGCTCCAGCCTCCCCTCCTGGTAGCCAGCTATCAGGGCATTCCATCAGGCTTGAGAAGTAGGTTTTCCATTTTGGACACTGTGTAGTTAAAGACCATTTCCAAGCTTCACACCCACCTTGCCTGTTTTCCCTCTGCCAACACCTGCCTGGCTTCTTATCCTTACAATCCTAAGATTACCCAGTCTTTTCCTAACCACTCACTGTCTTCCTATGTAATCTAGATATTCCTTTAGAAATTGTCTTCTTCATCCCACATCTCCAACATGAATTAGGGCATGACTAACATGTAAAAACTACATTTAAAAAATGCTGTGATGGGGCTGGCGCTGTGGCACAGCAGGTTAACGCCCTGGCCTGAAGTGCTGGCATCCCATATGGGCACCTGTTCTGATCAGCTCTCTGCTATGGTCTGGGAAAGCAGAAGATGGCCCAAGTCCTTGGGCCCCTGCACCCACGTGGGAGACCCGGAAGAAGCTCCTGGCTTCGGATCAGCGCAGCTCCAGCCATTGCAGCCAATTGGGGAGTGAACCAGCGGATGGAAGACCTCTCTCTCTCTCTGCCTCTCCTTCTCTCTCTGTGTAACTCTGACTTTAGAATAAATAATTAAAATCTTTAAAAAAAAAAGATTTTATTTATTTATTTGAGAGGTAGAGTTACACAGTGAGGGAGAGACAGAAAGGTCTTCCATCTGGTGGTTCATTTCCCAAATGGCCGCAATGGCAAGAGATGGGCCGATCTGAAGCCAGGAGCTTCTTCTGGGTCTCTCATGTGGTTGCAGGAGCCCAAACACTTGGACTTTTATTGCTTTCCCAGGCCATAGCAGAGAGCTAGACGGGAAGAGGAGCAGCCAGGACACGAATCAGTGCCCATGTGGTATGCTGGCACTGAAGGCAGAGGCTCAGCCACGGCACTGGCCCCTCATCAACTTTTTTATTTTAGTGACTAAAAAGAAATAGCTCATCATTTTAACGAAAGAAAAAAAAATCAAGGCCCTCTGCACAACAATAAAATATAAAATGAAGTTTCTATATACACATAAGAAAATGCTTTATCTTATGAAAACCGTTTTACTTTTGGTGCCAGCATTATGGTATAGTGGGTAAAGCCACCACCTGCATTGCTGGCATCCCACATGGGCGCTGGTTTGTGTCCTGGCTGCTCCACTTCCAATCCAGCTAACTGCTAATGGCCTGGGAAAGTAGTGGAGGATGGCCCAAGTGCTTGGGCTCCTGCACCCACATGGGAGACTCATATGCTCTTGTCTTCGGCCTGGCCCAGCCCTGGCCAGTGCGACCATCTTGGGGAGTGAACCAGCAGATGAAGACATCTCTCTCCCTCCTCCCCCTTCTCTCCCCATCTCTGTAACTTTTAAAATAAATAAATAAATCTTTTTAAAAAGTGTTCTACTGTCAACTCCTGTGAATGTTTCCCCAGAGTCCATACTCATCAAAGCAGCTCTATAGTAATATTTAAAATTTAACAAAAAAATTACTTCTAGGACAATTCAATGATACTGGAACTTTTACTAAAAACAACTTTGGAACCACTAGTTTAAAAATAATATTGAGGGTGGTTATTTGGCACAACAGCTAAGAAGTTGTTTGGGGGAGCTGGCACTGTGCCACAGCGGGTTAAGCCACTGCCAGCAGTGCTGGCATCCCATATGGGCTCCTGTTCAAGTCCCGGCTGCTCCACTTCCAATCCAGCTCTCTGCTATGGCCTGGGAAAGCAGTGGAGGATTGCCCAAAACCTCGGGCCCCTCCACCCGCGTAGGAGACCCGGAAGAAGCTCGTGGTTTTGGATCAGCACAGCTCCAGCCGTTGCGGCCAACTGGGGAGTGAACCAGCGGATGAAAGACTTCTCTCTCTCTGCCTCTCCTCTCTCTGTAAATCTGACTTTCAAATAAATAAATAAATCTTAAAAAAAATTAAAAGTTGCTTGGGACACCCACATCCTGTGTCAGAGTAGCTGGATTCAAGTAACTGTATCCTTACATTCCAGGTTCCTGCTAATGTGCACCCCTGGAGGTAGCAGGTGATGGCTCCAGCATTTTGGTCCTACATGGGAGATCTGGATTGTCTTCTGGACTCCCAGAAGACACCTGGCACAGCCCTGACTTTTTGGGCTTTTGAGAAATAATCCAGTGGATGGAAGCTCTTTCTCTGCATTTCAAATAAAATGAAAAATCTTTTTAAAATCTGGGCTAATATATATTGTAGTTATTATAAAGCTGATGTTTTAAAAGTTGATCTATGATCTGTAAATTTATGGATCTTTTTAAAAGGTTGCAAGTCAAATTTAAGGGATCTGTTTGACCATTTCATATAAGATGCTTAAGTTTCAACTGTGAAAAAGTTTACTAACTTTAAACAAGATTGCTGCTGATATACCTTAAAGTTTTAAAACCACAAGGCCAGTGTTGTGGTATAGCAGGTAAAGCCACCACCTACCATAATGCCAGCATCCCATGTGGGCACCTGTTCAAGTCCCAGCAGCTTTACTTCCAATTCGGTTCCCTGCTAATGTGCCTGGGAAAACAGTGCAAGATGGCCCCTGAACCACAGGAGCCCCAGAGGAAGCTCCTGGTTTAAGTCTGGTCCAGCCCAGGCCACTGAGGCCATTTGGAGAGTGAATCAGCCAACAGAAGATCTCTCTGTCTCTACCCCCACCCCCTCTATCTAGTTCTGCCTTTCAAGTAAATCTTTAAAACAAACAAACAAACAAAAAACCTCTAAAACTAAAAGGAATTTCTCCCCAATTACATTCCCAACCTAAAACAAGAAACTTGTATTTTACTGCATTTTGATTTAAGCACAAATGTCAAAACAGAGGAAAACAGACTTCAAAATGAACTTTATATGAAATCATGGAATCAAAGACCTTAGGGCTGGCACTGTGGTATACAAAGTTAAGCCTCCACTTGCAGTGCCAGCATCCCATATGGGCACAGGTTCCAGTCCTGGCTGCTCTACTTCCCATACAGTACCCCACTAATGGCCTGGAAAAGCACAAGAGGATGGCCTAAGTCCTTGGGTCCCTGTACCCACTTGGGAGACTCAGAAGCACCATCCAGCTCCAGGCTTCAGCCTGGCCCAGCCCCGGCCATTGCGGCCATTTGGGGGAGTGAACCAGCAGACAGAAGATCTCTCTCTCTCCCCCCTTTTCTCTCTGTATCTCTGCCTTTCAAATAAGTAAATAAATAAACCTTCAAAAAAATCAAAAACTTAAAATATGATGTATTTCCCTCTAAATTTACATTCTCACCGATCCTTTATTCAAAGTCAAGGTAAATGTAATTCATGATTTATTAAGAATGTCATAATTTTTAAAAAAGATTTATTTTATTATTTGAAAGGCAGAGGCAGAGATAGAGAGGTCTTCTATCAACTGGTTTACTCCCCCAATGGCCGCGGTGGCCAGAGCTGTGCCGATTCGAAGCCAGGAGCTTCTTGTGGGTCTCCCACACGAGTGCAAGGGGCCCACGGACTTGAACCATCTTCTACTGCTTTCCCAGGCCACAGCAGAGAGCTGGACAGGAAGTGGAGCAGCCAGGACTCAAACCGGCGCCCCCATAGGATGCCGGCATTGCAGGCAGAGGCTTTACCCAGTATGCCACAGTGCCAGCCCCAAATGACATAATCTTTTAACAGATTAAAGTAAAATAAATTTTAAGAGGACATGATGGTAAAGATCTTGTCAGTGGGAATCAATTTACTTTGCTACAGAAGTTACTTCTGTTACTTTGCAAAAGGCATATTAAAAATCATGTGCTTCTCCGTCTCCAAGTACTGAAAACAAAATTATTGCAATTCATTCTGGAATTGTTCAAGTAAGTGTCCTTAGTGTCAGAGAGCATTTTTTGAGAAGAGAAAATTAAAATTTACTGAGAGTACAACAGTTTTCAAAATCTGAGGACTACCATTTTTCTATATGTACTTCAAAAACATCATACTATTCATGATAAATATACATACTTTTTGTCAATTTAAAAAAATAAACAAAAAATGTAGGGATTAACCAGATTAATGACTTATACAGTCTTGTACTTTACATTTTGAAAATTAACAGCTTCAGAGGCATCTAAATTTAGACCAAGCATACACCACCTATCCATTTATCCACTACCATTTCTACATGTGAAAACCTACAAATGCTGGGGAATTATAAATCAGGTAAAGGTAAGTACTCTATTTGAGGTCTCAAAGAATTTTACTTAAGATCAACAGGGGTCAGAAAGAGTTAAGAAGGTACTCAGGAAAAGTGTTAGGATCGCTGTGCAAAATTAGTAAGAAAAAAGTTGGTAATTATTTGGTCATCATTTTGCTTGTCACTTCCTTACAGTACATCTCACTTTGTGCTGTAAAAGATGTATGCAAATGCATCTTCCTCAAGCAGCTCACGTGAGGAGCCCTGTCTCATTCAGTACTCCCTGTGTTCCCTGTACCCGCCACAGTGCCTTATACATAGTAGCGACTGAGGAAAGGCTGAATGACTGAAGGAGGTAACTTATCAATTGGTAACTTCAGGTCATCAATTATGCACCAATTCATGCAAGAAGATTCATAAGTTAATTTCATAAACATTCAATGACTTGATGAGTTTTTTCTTAAATCTGTAAAGCTATATAGAATGGGTCTTAAGCTATGAATAACATACTTATATTAGAAATGTATTTAAAAGAAAGTAGGAGAGCTGCTGCTGTGGGGGGTGGGTTAAACTGCTGCGAGTGCAGCCAGCATCCCATAAGGGCGGCAGTTCGAGTTGTGGCTGCTCCACTTCCAATCCAGCTCCCTGCAAATGCACCTGGGAAAGCAGTGGACGACAGCCCCAGTCTTTGGACCCCTGCACCCATGTGGGAGTTCCAGATAAAGCTCCTGGCTTTAGCCTGTCCCAGCCCTAGTACATGCTGCCATCTGGAGAGTGAAACATCAAGTCGAAGATCTCTTTCTCTGTTTCTCTCTCTCTGTACCTCTTTCAAATAAATCTTAAAAAAAAAAAAAAAAAAAAAAAAAAGCATGGTGGTTTGACATTTTAAAAAATATACAAATAAAATAGAAAACCACTGGTTTTGCCATGGGTGACCCAGAACTAGACACTGGTGGTATGAACACAAAGTGACTGAGCATTAGCGTTTGTAAAATATTAACATGACAGGCATATCACAAAGCAAATCAAAGAAGCTGTGGAATTCTAGCTGGCAAAGCCATACCAGACTAGCAGGGCAGTTAACTGATGTACAGTATTGCCATCTCCACTCAGGGTCTGGACAGCGGAGAGCTGTTCCTCACTCTGAGGAATAATTACTTGGATCTTAAGATTGGAACAATTACTTGTTGCTGGAAACCACAGAGAAGAGTTCGTTCAGCCCATGGGCTCGGCTCTGAACAGCTAAAGGAAAGGATGGAGCACCAAGCAGAGTGGCTACTTCTGCACCTAAAAGTTCCAATTCCAATGATTCTCTCAAGCTCTCGAGAGCCAAAGTAGGCAAACTACAGCCCTCGGGCCTAATATGGCCAGCATTAGTTTTTGTACTGCCTGCAGGCTAAGAATGATCTTTACACTTTTAAATGATGGAGGGGGAAACAAATGAAGAATCATGACATATGAAAAAGTACATGAAATTCAGATGTGAGGGCTCATAAATACTGTTTTTAACTGTGTGAAGGAGGCCGCACTCATTTGATGACATTCTGTCTTACAGCGGCTCTCACACCACAAAGGCACAGTCACCTCTTACAGCTCACCAAGCCCACGGTGCTTACCACCTGGCCCATGACAGGGAAAGTACGCTACGCTGACCCCTGAGCTAGAGCATTTCCCTATGTTCCTAGTTGGATCTCCTTTCTCAGAGGTGGTCCACTGCTTCATAAGGTTGAGTCTCTAAATGCAACAGGTGTCCTGTCCATCTTGGGGCTGTACCACCCAAAATTACAGCACTAATAACAATCATATGATATACTGCAATTCATTAGAGTGGTCACAAAGTAACAAATTACTTGCTTACAGAAGGTCCTGAAAAGGAAGCATGATACAAGCACAACCTTACAGGCCACACAGTTCGGACCTTCTACCAAACTGCCACATCCAGTTCTGGTCACCTTACTGAAAGGAGGTAAGCCCTACAGAGAAGGTGAGAAGGGTTCTAAAACCACACTACCAAAGCAACGCTTAAAGAAATGGGATTAGTTGGCCCAAGGAAGAAAAAAAGTGAAAAAAGAACTGATAACAGCATCCTACTGATGAAAATAACAGCAGTCTAAAGTAATATTCCACAAAACACCTATCTGATAAATTAAATGTGATTCATCACCCTGCCATTCCTGTTTTATGCCATACCCCAGACCCTTAAGAGACAATCACTCGTCAAACACTGTTACTGTGCGTCTTCAACAGAGGAACTGATGAACGCTTCTTTTTCAGAAACACTTGGCATTAATATAAGTTACCAGACTCTTGTGCTCTTACTGCGCTGGGCTTCAGTAATAATCAAGTACCTAAAAGGCAACATGAGCATTGTAATTACATGCTTTTCCACAGGACCAAATAGGGGTAAAAGGATTTAAATTACAAGATGTATGTTTCTTCTGAAAATGTCCCAAGTAGGGGATGTTAATGACTCTAACAGAGCGCTGAGGGCGAAGGGATCCTCTTCCCAGACTGCATTCAGCTGGAATACTCAGCTTGCAACTTTCTGGATGTTTTTACAGCAAGGAGGAAGGGCTCAAGCACTCTTTCCATGGTTATAATTCTGTAATTTTAACTCTCCCAGTGCTTATGAGTAAGGGAGCCTGCAGCCATTGCTCACTTTCATTTTGTCTTGAAGGTGGTCAACGTACACACAACTACAGTCTAAGACAAACTTTAATAGCCCTAAATGAAGCTTAACTATAACTTTAATCACAACTTTCCGAAATTACAGAACTAGGGGATACATTTCCATTGAGTAGATAAAATGGAGAAACAGGCATAGCTTCCAAGTAGTTCTCTATTTCTTTCAAGGAGAAATACCTTACTATTTCAAAATGCCCCACCCTTGGACAGTTAATGCTGTGTTCAGAGTGTGATTTCTTACTAGTTCTGTAACTTTTAAAATACAGAATCCTTCTCAACGTCACAATTAGTGATGCAAATCTTGAAACTTGCTCCAAATATAATGTTAATCAATCTGAGACTTTCAACCTTGAAATTCCAGGGTCTGTTTTTCCCTAAGAATGAATACCTTTCCCACCGCGTGAAGCACATACTAACTGAGCTGACTCACTTAACTTTCTCCACTCCTGCATCACCTATGCAGATTTTTAAAATTCAGAGTGTACAACACTTACAAGCCACTTCTACAACCCTGCATTAACCTTACCAGGGTAAACTTTTCGCCAAGTCTCTCAAACACGTCTTATTTAAGAACCTGTAGTAGCGAAACAAAGAGAGCACAACCCCCTCCCCTTTTCTCAACCATATGGCAGTGAATGGAAGTTAACTTATTTTTTTTACCAGCTCACATCTATACATCGGCCCTACACGTTTCTCTCTTTGTGCCCTAGGACTGGGCTATACTAGAGCTGCCTGCTTATTTACAGCTTTCCCCTAGCCGTGTTTTTAAATCGTACAGCAAAGTACAGAGCAGCCCCCGGACCATTCACAGACCTCCCCACGGTCCTTTACCCAAGCCGGGTCTGGTTGGCAGCGCACGCCGGCGAGGGCCCCGGAGCCGACGGGGAGCAAGTCCCGCTCCGGCGCGGTGACTGAGCAGGGAGTTTGCTAGCCGCGGCCGGGCCGGATCCGCCCCGGGAACTTGGTTACCCGAGCCCAGGGACGCGCCGAGGCCTAGCCGCGAGGCCGGGGCGGGCTCCAGGCGGCGAGGGCTTCCCGTCCCCCGGCCGCAGTGTCTTCCCGCCCGCCCCGCGGGCGCTCGTCTCCCGGCGACCGGACGCGCCTGCTGGGTCCCGGGTCCGCTTCCCTGCCTCCTGCCGCCGCCCGCGGCCCGGCTCTGCGACCGCGCCGGGCCCTTCCGGGGCGGCGGGAGCGCTAGGCCGCGCCAGGGCCCGCGGCTCCGGGGCCGGCCGGGCGGGCCTGGGCGTCCGGTATCAGTCCCGAGGGCCCGGCTCCCGCCGGTAACGGGCCCCGCTGCCTCCCCTCCCCCTCCCCCGCCCCATGACAGTGCAAACCCTCCGGCCGCCCCGGCCGCCCCGCCTCCGGCACCAGGCCCAGCTCAGGGCCGCGACCACAGCCGTGGCGGCGGCGGCGGCGCGACTCTCCGCCTTCGCTCGCTCCTGGACCCGGAGCCTCGGGCCCGGCTCGGGCCCGGCCGAAGTCTCCGTCGCTCCCCGGCCGCCCTGCGCGGCGCCCGGCCCGGGCGGGGTAGGCCGAAGCCCGGGCGGTGGGGTGGGGGCGGGGGCTCCTCTCACCTTCATGTCGGGACATCCTAGTTCAGACGGTGGCGGCGCGGCCCCTCCCGGGCTCCGGCTGCAGTGTCCCCCGCGGGGTCCCGGCGCTGCCCGCGCCGGCCGGCCGACTCCCACTCGACTCCCGGGCTCGGCCGCGGGGGCGGGGTGGGCAGGGGAGCGCTCCCGCGGCGGCGGCGGCGGCGGCGGCGGCGGCGGGGAGGCGGCGCGGGGTGGGAATGGGGCCGGGCCTGGCCGGGGCTGAGCTCCTCCAGGAGGCGGGTCCGACGCCGCGGCTCCGCCGGCGCCCGCCGTGACTCGGTCACTCTCGGGCCCGCCGGCTCCCGGCAGCGGCGCGGCGCTCCGCAAATCCCGCTCCTCCCCTCCCCCGGCCCACCCCCCCCCCCGCCCCTCTCCCCCGGCTCCCGGCCGCCGCCTCCTCCTCCTCCTCCTCCTCCTCCTCTTCCTCCTCCTCCGCCTTCTTCCGCCGCCCGCACGCCGGCCCCGCCTCTCGCTGCCCGCGCCGGGCCCAGCTGCCCGGAGGCCCCGCGGCCGGCGGGCGCGGCGGGGGCGGCGCGGCGCTTTGCCCGCGCTCGCCGGCAGGCCGTGATCGGGCGCCCGAGCGCAGCCTCGGCCTGGCTGCCGCCGCCGCCGCCGCGCGACGCGGCGCGCAGGGAGGAAGAGGAAATGCCCCGCGGCCGGCACCCGGCTGCTCGCCCGGGCGGCGTCTGCCGGCCCGCCGGCCCCAACCCCGCCCGGTGCCTGGACGAGGGCGGACTGCGGGCGGCGAGCTGCCCGTCCCCGGGCGCATGGCTGCCGCGCCGGCCGCGGACCGTCTGGGAACGCGTGTGTGTTTCTTAGGCGGCGGCGGGCTCGGGTCGCGGCCGGGCCGGGCCGTGTCTCCGACACCGGCTCCTCAGAAACCGACTCGGCGCCGGCGGGGCCCGCGCAAAGTTGGCTCCAGCGCCGCGGCTCGCCGGGAAGGCACTTCATTGACAAGTTGGCGGTTATTTTTTTGTTTGTTCGTTTCCTGCCGGTGGACTGCCTCACTGTGTTATCTGTCTTTAACATTTGTACCTTCCTATTGCCAACTTTGTTTTCACGCATTTTAAATTCAACGGATAACTTACACGGCCTCGTACCACGTGGTAGCTCGGGAGGCGAGGCCGGACGTGCAATTCTGTTTCTGATCTCCGTGTAACCTTGGACAAGTTATTTAACCTTGCCGAGCCTCCGTCTGCTTTTGTTTACCTGGTTGATATTGGTGGTTATTTTAATGTGTCCTTTTCTATTTGAAGTTGCTCTGGGTTTTTGCATGACGTAAAGCTGTATTCCTAGGCTAAATCTGGAATTGGGTGCTGAGGTACAGCCTGCTTTGGGGTTACTGTTACCCTGGCCACCCTTCACTGGCTTTGTCACCTTGGACAAATGACTTAACCGCTCTGTGCTTTGACATCCTTATCTTTATAATGGGCATAACAACTGGTGTTGAGATATTTGGAGGATTAAGTCTCAAATGTATATAAAATATCTAGCACCGGACACAGGAAAAACCGACTTTCATTGAATCTGATTTTAAGATAATACCTAATAGAAAAAGATATTTAAGTTAATCTTAAGAAAGCAGGTATTATTGGGTCACTCAGATGTCCCCAAGGGCCTGCATTTCGTAGAAACCAATGATCAGTACACTTGGATTTAAGTAAAGGCATGGCCCCTAGAAATATGAGAGCTTCAGAATTTTCATTGAAAAATGGAATTAAAGATGAGTTTATTTTGGTGCAGAAGTTGAAATCTGTGCAGAGTTTTTTTCACAGGACACATTTTGCATGAACTGCTGCAGACCTCATTTCCATCACATGTACGGAGCTTTTGCCTAAATTCATTCCAATGCGGCTGTTATGGGACACCCAGCCTGGTCATGAATGGAGTCATGGAAAAGAGGGAGCAGTGCTGAAGGCTCACCCAGTGCTGATGCCTGGCTAAGCCCTGTGTGTCAGTCACATGGGAGCCATAGTCTCTGTGACTATGATGATGGGATGTCTGTAAATACATCAAGAATAAGGCATTATCGATAATGTAGTCAGGTGAAGTTCTGGAGCAGAGAAGAATAAGTGCAGACGTTTAATTTGGGTTGTTAAAGGAAGCAGATACAAGTGTAACTGTCTAAACCCCAAGGGAGTATCAGATCTTTTTTTAAAAAAATTAATTTTTTTGAGAGCAAGCTCCCTTCTGCTGGTTCACTCCCTGAATGACTGGGCTGGGTGGGGACCAGAGGCAGGAATTCAATCCAGGTCAATCCAGAATTGTCTTCCTGTTTAAGTGGGAATTTTATGGTTATTCTGGGTTTTCACGACCTTCATTCACTTAGATTCAGGCCTTTCAATCTACCTCTTGCTGAAATATAAATCCAGATGATTTATATTCCATTCCAGAAACATCTACCTCTAGTTCCTTCTTCTCACTCCACCTTCTACCTCAGTAACTGATACCTGCCAACCTCCTTCCATACCATGGCCCAGTTCCATTCTCTGTGTTCTGTAAAACAAGCTAAGGCATGTAAACATTGATGCAATGTGAGGTCTCCGATCTAGCTGACAGTGTTGTACTGCTGTCAATTTCTTAGACTTGCTAGTTCCCAGAGTTTTGTAAGATGTTACCACAGGGAGAGTGCAACTCTCTGCAGCTTCCTGTGGTATATTATCATTACATAGTAAAAAAATAAATAAATAAAACCATGGGGATAAATCAGATCAATGGTTATCTGTGTGGGGGCACTAGATTGAGTCGAGAACTTTGTGGCATGAGAATATTCTACATCTTGATTGTGGTATTGCTTACATTACTGGGATGTTCGCCAAAACTCAGAACCGTCCCCCTAAGAGTGTGCATTTTCTGTGTGAATTATACTTCAGGAATATTTTAAAATAAAATTTAAAAATATCTAAGAAAAGAAAAGCAAGCGGTTGTCACCCCATTCTCTGTGGCCTATGAGCTAAAATTTAACTTCCCATGTACAGTTTTATGTTTTTTTTTTGTTTTTTTTTTTTAAGATTTACTTATTTATTTGAAAGAGAGGGAGAGAACATCCTCTGATTCACTTCCCAGATGGCTGCAATGACCAGGCCTGGTTCAGGCTAAAGCCAGGAGCTTCATCCTGCTCTCCCAAGTGGTGGCAGGGGCCCAAGCACTTGGGCCATTTTCGGTTGCTTTTCCCAGGCCATTAGTAGGGAGCTAGGTTGGAAGTGGAGCAGCTGGGACGTGAACCAATGCCCATTGGGAATGCCGGCATTGTAGGCAGTGGCTTTGCCCGCTATACCACAGTGCTGCCCCCCTCCCTCGCCCCGCCCCATATAAGGTTTAACATGCTTTCCAGCATACTGACATTTCCTTCTGCTAGTGCACCCCATGCCTGCTTCTTGTATACAGTGACTCGCCTCTGGGCCTTTGCACATGCTCTTTTGCTTAAAGGAAGCATAGGAAGTTCAAGCCATAATTGAAATTCCCTGTGCTCATGTAAGCCTTTCCTGTTTCTCTTACACACACTGGCAACTTCCTACCTTCCTCCTCTGTGCTCACTCATACTGTTTAGTTTGTTTTCATTTATTCTCTCAGACTCCCGCAAGGCAATAACCACATGATTCATTTCTGTCTCTGGGATGTACTGAATGAGTGAGTGAATAAATGAATTATTTAAGAGTTAGAAGAAAGCTTCAAGGAATGGTCTACAAAGTGTGGCTCAGGGTCCCCAAGATCCTTTCCAGGGGCATGTGAGGTGCTAGGATTTCCAGAATTCTAGCAAATATACCTCCACAGACTGCAGAAGCAGATAAGAGAATCCAGCTGTCTTCAGTTTGGCGAACTTTAAGAGATTTGTAATCTCTTAATTGTCATTGTAAAACAATGACACTTTGACCTTTTTTTAAAAAGTTATTTTTCTTGACGGCGCCGTGGTTCAACAGGCTAATCCTCTGCCTTGTGGCGCCGGCACACCGGGTTCTAGTCCCGGTTGGGGCGCCGGATTCTGTCCTGGTTGCCCCTCTTCCAGGCCAGCTCTCTGCTATGGCCCGGGAGTGCAGTGGAGGATGGCCCAAGTGCTTGGGTCCTGCACCCCATGGGAGACCAGGATAAGCAACTGGCTCCTGGCTTCGGATCAGCACGAAGCGCCAGCCGCAACGGCCATTGGAGGGTGAACCAGCGGCAAAAAGGAAGACCTTTCTCTCTGTCTCTCTCTCACTATCCACTCTGCCTGTCAAAAAAAAATAGTTAAAAAAGTTATTTTTCTTAAAAACATTTGTTTCTAGGTAATATATTGATTGTTTTAAGTGACTAAGTATTTTTAAAGTATTTTCTTTGTTTTAATTTCTGATATGAAAATTTTACACATTTTTAAAGTTATTTGGATTTTTTTTTTAAAGTATTTGAGAGGCAGAGAGAGAGAACTGCATTTGCTGATTCACTTCCCAGTTGCCTGCAATGGCTGGGGTTGGGCTGGGCTGAAACCAGGAGCCAGGAACTCAATCCTGGCTACTCTGCTTCAGATCTAGTTTCCTCCTAATATCCTCAGGACCCAAGTACCCTAGTCCCTGCCACCAATGTGGGAGACCCACATGGGGTCTCTGGCTCCTGGCTGCTGCCAAGGCATATGGGCAGTCAACCAGCAGATCTGTCTCTCCATTGCTTTACCTTTCAAATAAATCTTAAAAAAAAAAAAACAAAACAACAACAACAACAACCAAGGCTTTCTTCCCCTTCCCACCAGGAGCCTCCAAAGGAATCTCCGTGTGTGTCCTGCTGCCTCGCCCTCACTCCCACCCTGGGAGAATGAAGATGCCCGTTCTCCTGAGTAGTCCCACATCCGTGTGTGATCTCCTTCATCCCATCTCTGGGACCTCGCGCGCCACCCTGCCTCCGCCCAGCTACTCTCAAGCATTTGTACTTCACTTCTCTCAGCCAAAAGTCACCCCAGTCCTACAGCCCTTCTGGTTACCACCCTAAGGTTCCTTCCTCTCCATAGACAGTGCTTGGAGCAAATTGCCACTCCCTTACCTCTGCTTAGTCACCTGACAGAGGGGAGGGTCAGACCTTCGCTCTGAAGGCTCGCTAACTGGGTCCGCTGAAACCAGCTGTCACTGGGTAGGTCCGCAGGAGAGAAAAGCAAAATGCATTTAACTTGTGTAAGCACAGGAGCCACATAAAACACAGGACTCAGGCCCAGGTGGCTGAGGTTTACCCCCATCGCAGGGCAGCTGGAAAGGAGGGAGAGGTGCAGGCAGTTTAGAGAAGGAGTTAATGGATTTTAGAGGGGACAGGTGGGCCCACGGAACAGCCTGTGGCCTGGTACAAAGGACCTCTGGGTTCCTGCTGTGCTGTTTTGTTTTCAGTACCTTCTCTTGGTTAATGAAATTGCGGACACTTGGGCTCCTCTGTGGTGCACCTGTAGGCAGATAAAGGAAGCCCTTTTGTCTTGAGAAAAGGAGGATGGAGGACGGGGAAGGGGAGGTGGAGAGACAGTGTGGCAGC
This sequence comes from Lepus europaeus, assembly GCF_033115175.1. NCBI lineage: Eukaryota > Metazoa > Chordata > Mammalia > Lagomorpha > Leporidae > Lepus > Lepus europaeus. Next base: position 80,289,406 of record NC_084839.1, on the reverse strand, counting down.
CGCAGCTGTCCCTCACGTCTAAATGCTTTCCTCTGGGGAGTCATTTTCCAGTGCTGGCTCTTGGGGCCTCTCGTCTTCTGGGACACTGTTCCCTTCATATTCTGTCCCATGCCTGTGCTCGCCCCCGTGCCGTTGGGTTCAGTCACCATCTATTGGTCAGTTGCTCAAGATGAAGCCCAGTGGTCAGCTTGACTCCTGCCTACCATTAATCTTCCACCGAATCCCATAGGTTGCCCCCTTTTTACTGTCAGCTTCCCCCTTCATCCATTTCTATGGTAATCAAACCTTGGCTGTGAGCATCTCACCACCAATCATTCTGCCTTCTGTAGTCCTTTGTACCACCTCCAACTACCTTTCTTTTTCTTTTTGCATGATCTTTTTTAATCCTAAAAGTAATACATGCTTAAGGCAGGCAAGTAGCATAGCAGTTAAGACATCACTTGGAACACCCATGTGCCATTTCACAGTGCTTGGATTGGAGTCAGCTCTGCTTCTGATTCCAGCTTCCTGCTAACGTGCAGCCTGGGAGGCAGTAGTGATGGCTCAAATAATTGGGTTCCTGCTACCCATATGGGAGAACTGGATTGAGTTCCCAGCTCCTAGCTTTGTCCTGACCCAGCCCTGGCTGTTGCAGGCATTTGGGGAGTGAACAAGTACATGGGAGATTCATTCTCTCTCTCTCTTCCCCCACCTCTCCCTTTCAAAGAAATTAAAAAAAAAAAAAAAGTTAAAGTATTACATGGTCATTGAAGAAATCTTGGAAAATACAGAAATGCATGAAGAAAAGAATGAAAGTAACTCATTATCCCCTAGAGATAAACTTTGTCACACTATGAGCTGTTGTTCAGAGGCACATTGAATTGCATATTCCACTGCTGAAAGTTCCTCAGTGGTTCCCACAGTGCTGCCTGTTTCTTCCAGACTGTAACTCCAATTTCTACCAACATCTAAAGTCCCTGGAGCGTGTGCCACTGCTCACTCCTCCAGCTTGTCTTCTGCCATACTTTCTTTCCCTTCTCCTACCTCAAGACCTTTGCATTTGCTTCGTTCCTGATTCTTCATATGACAGGCTCATCTCCAAGATGATCTCAGAGAAGTCTTTCCTTACTATTTAAAGACTCCCTCCACTATTTTTTTGTTAGATTTATTTATTTATTTGAGAGGCAGAGTTACAGAGAGGCAGAAGCAGAGGCAGAGAGAGGTCTTCTATCCGCTGGTTCGCTCCCCAGTTGACTGTAATGGCCGGAGCCACGCAGAACCGAAGCCAGGAGCCAGGAGCTTCTTCCGGGTCTCCTACATGGGTGCAGGGGCCCAAGGACTTCAGCCATCTTCTACTGCTTTCCCAGGCCATAGCAGAGAGTTGGATCGGAAGTGGAGCAGCCAGTACTCGAACCAGCACCCATATGGGATGCTGGCACTGCAGACAGCGACCTTACCTGCTATGCCACAGCACCGGACCCATCCCTCTGCTATTTTTTTAGAACTTTTTTTTATATAATAGTTTACTGTTTTCTTAATGTTTATTCATGCTGTGTTACAATTTTGCTCTATTGTTTGTCCCCTGGCTTCCTCCACTGCAATAGACTCCTTAAGGCAGAGACCTTTTCTATCTTGTTTGCAGCTCAGGACCGGCATTCAATAAACATTTGTTCAGTAAACAAATGGATGCTTGAAGGAAGTACAGGATTGGAGAGGGAGTATAGGAGAGAGATGATGAGAGCCTTAACAGGAGCCATGAAATGCCTTGAAGAGGAAATTATCAGGCTTTGGTGGCTGAGAGGATATGGTAGTAAGGGAAGGAAAGAAGTCTAGGGCCACTTCCAAGGTGAGGCTGGAGATCCAGAAGATGATATTGCTACTAACTGAGCTCCAGGCTTTGAGAAAGAGCAGGTTGGGGTGGGATACATGGAGTGTGAGAAACCTGTGGCTTATCCAGGGAGACCCAGGGGAAGGGTCAGAGCAGCGACTCCTGTTTGGGGATCGTCAGCCTACAGGTGGCAGTTACTACCACGAAAGGAGACAAGGTCTAAGGCAGAAGTCCAAGGTGGGTCACAGAACACACCTTGGGCACTAGTGATTGATGCTGGAGGGGCCTCTGTGCCAGAGAACCAGGGCGGTTACAGAAGCCAACGATGCAGTCTTCAGGAAAGAGGGGCCAGTGGCTCCAAAAAGAGAGCCAAAATAAACCTCATTTTAATATTTAAAAGTGGAGACTACCTTAATAAAGTGTGGTCTACCCAAGCCCAAAGCAGCAATTATAAAGGAGATTGTAGGGGCGGGCATTTGACACAGCAGTTAAGACACCACTTGGGATACCTACATCCCATATCAGAGCTGGGTTTGAGTCCCAGCTCCGCTTCTGTTTCCAAATTCTTGCACTCTGGGAGGCCGCAAGGGATGGCTCAAGTAGTTGGGTCCCTGCCAACCATTTGGGAGACCCAGATTGAGTTACGGACTCCTGACTTCAGCCTGGCACAGTGACAGGCATTTGGGGAGTGAGCCAGTACATAGGAGTTCTCTCTGTCTCTATTTCTATGCACCAAATAAACAATAAATACATTTTAAAAGACTTATTTCTTTATTTGAAAGGCAGAGTTAAAGAGAGGCAGAGGCAGAGAGAGAAAGAGAGATCTTCCATCCACTGGTTTACTCCCCAGAGTGAACGGCCAGAGTGAGGACCATCTGAAGTCAGGAGCTGGGAGTTTCTTCCCAGCCTCCAGGTATGGGGCACTGTAGGTGGCAGTTTTACCCACCATGCTACAGCCCCGGCCCCAATAAATACATTTTTAAGGAAGAGATGAACTTGTATGATACAGATAGGCAATGGACTAGAAATACATTTGTGTCCAATAAATATATTTTTAAGGAACAAATGAGCTAGTATGATATGGATAGGCAGTGGACTAGAAACATTTTTGTGTGTCTTTTTAGTGAAAGAAGCAGGTTGCCAAACACTTTCCTTTTCTAAAAAACTTATGTGCAACATGATGCCATGTTTACACTTTAGTAAAGCAAGTATATAAAATAAAGACTGGATGATACCAGATGATCTGCTTAGGTGAGGTGCAATATAGATAACTTGTGATGTTTCTTCAGTTAGCACACATTTTTGGAAGTCTTCTGTGTCCAGCAAGGACACAAGGGTCCTTGCCCCACCCTCTAAGGTATTTACATTCTGGTGACAAAATTGAAGCAGTTCTGATGAGTGTTTATGATGGAGATGTGAAGTGTCTTTTTTTCCCTTTAATTTTGAAGTTTTCTTTGATGAGCACGTTACTGGTTGCATATAGCCTGTCCCTTCCTGTCTCTCTCCCTCCATCCCTCCCTCCCTCCCTCCCTTCCTTCCTTCCTTTTTTCCTCTTGTTTAAAAAAGCTTGGCAGAGAAGTAAGTGGGAACTAGAAGGTAGTAAGCAGAGAGGGCCCACAATGAAGACTCCAGTGTGTTTGGAAGTTTAGAGAAGGATCCGGGCGAGGATACAGGGTGTGTGTGTGTGTGTGTGTATGCGCACGTAGGTGGGAATGGAAGAGTGAGGAAGGGCCCAGTGGAGGTCAGCTTTTGCCAGCAGGCAGGACACTGTAGAAAAGGTTGTAAGTGGAGAGGAGATAACAGTGCCCGTTTGGGCAGGGCAGGAAGCTGTGGCAATCATGCCTCAGAGAAGAAGGTGAGGTCATGCTGTTTCATGCCTTTGTCTGCTAAATGTCTACCCTTTCCTCTTTTTTTTTTTTTTTATTTTTTTGACAGGCAGAGTGGATAGTGAGAGAGAGAGACAGAGAGGAAGGTCTTCTTTTTGCCGTTGGTTCACCCTCCAATGGCCGCTGCGGCCGGCGCATCTCGCTGATCCGAAGGCAGGAGCCAGGTGCTTCTCCTTGGGCCATCCTCCACTGCCTTCCCAGGCCACAGCAGAGAGCTGGACTGGAAGAGGGGCAACCGTGCCCCAACCGGGACTAGAACCCGGTGTGCCGGCGCCGCAAGGCGGAGGATTAGCCTGTTAAGCCACGGCGCCGGCCTACCCTTTCCTCTTTTAAAACTGAGCTGTAGCCCCCTGCCTCTGTGGGCCATTTCATGAAGGAAGGTGGACAGAGGGAGGCGTTTGGGACAGCAGTTAAGTTGCTGTTTGGAACACCTAAGCCTCCTATCAGAGTGCCTGCTTTGAGTATCTGCTCCACTTCCTTTTTTTTTTTTTTAAGATTTATTTATTGATTTGAAAGTTAGAGTTACAGAGAGAGAAGGCGAGACAGAGATTTTCCATCACTCCCCAGATGGCCGCAATGGCCATGCTTAGGCCAGGCTGAAGTCAGAAGCCATGCGCTTCCATATAGGTGGCGAGGGCCCAAGCGTTTGGGCCATCTTCCGTTGCTTTCCCAGGCCACTAGCAGGAAGCTAGATCAGAAGTGGAGCAGCTGGGACACCAACTAGCTCCCATATGAGATGCCCGCATTGCAAACAGTGGCTTCACCAGCTGCCCCACAACATGGGTCTCGGAAGTGCCTCTTAACAGTGCTTGCAATAGGGTCAAGCCTTTTGGTGCAGAGGTTAAGACACTGATTGGAATGCCCACATCCCTTATCAGAGCTCCTGGATTCAAGTATCAACCCCACTTGTGATTCTAGGGAATGCTATCCTGAGAGATGACTCGAGTAGTTGCATTCCTGCCACACACGCAGGAAACCCAAACTGAGTTCCTAGCTGGCTCTCGACTTTGGCTTGGCTAAACCCAGCTGCTCTGGCCTGCTCCACTTCTTGCTAATGAGCATCCTGGGACACAGCAAATGATGGCTCCCATACTTGAGAGACCCGCGTAGAATTCCCGGCTTCCAGTCTTGGCCTGGCCTAGCCCTGGCTGTGGCAGCCATTTGGGGAGTGAACCAGCAGATAGATCTCTCTCTCTGCCTACCTGTCTCTCTGCCTTTAAAATAAAATTAAAGAAAGAAAGAAAGTCCACTGATACTCGCAGACCAAGTGCGTTAGCATCTCTGAGGGGTGGGCTGCAAGGATCTGCAGAGAGAACACATCCGTGGGGACACTGTTGGCGCAGTAAAGTCGGAGAAGCACCGAGCCCTCCTGATTCCTCCCACAGTTCTCCACTGTTGTGACTAAACCATTCCCTTCCCCAACTGGGCTCCCCCTGGGTAGGAGTCAGTGTTTATTTCCACACTTCTGGAGTAGCCCTCCTCTTGGCTCCCACAGTGGGCTTTTGGCACTTGTTGATGAGATGCATGAATGAATGATGTGTCCAAAATTGAAACCCAGGCATTTTTTAAGAAGAAAATCCCTTTTTAAAAATTTTTTCAAAAAGGTTTATTTATTTATTTATTTGAAAGGCAGAGTTATAGAGAGACAGAGGCAGAGAGAGAGGTCTTGCATCTGCTGGTTCACTCCCCAGATGGCTGCATCAGCTGGAGCTGGGCCAATCTGAAGCCAGGAGCCAGGAGCTTCTGCTGGGTCTCCCATGCGAGTGCAGGAGCCCAAGGACTTGGGCCATCCTCCACTGCACTCCCAGGCTACAGCAGAGAGATGGATCAGAAGTGGAGCAGCCGGGACTCAAGCCTGTAACCACATAGGATACCAGCACCACGGTCGGCAGCTTTACCCATTATGCCTCAGCACCAGCCCCTGACCCCAGGCACCTTGATCCCCTGACCCACGATTTGCCATCATATCCTGTTTTATCTGCAGAAGTTACTGAATTTCTCACGAAGGCATCTTCTGCTTCAACTGTGCTTAAAAAAAAAAAAAAATCACATGCCGTTTAAAATCCTGACACATCCACCTAGAGAGATACTGGGAAGAATTGGGGCTTACTGTCTGGAGGACTGGTTACTGTAGGCAAGGAAGCTTAGGAAATGAGGTCACCTGAAAGTGCAGGGCATAGAATCCCCAATGGAGTGGAGGAGCAAGCACCTGCAGCAGGTGTCTGTCTGCCCAAAACCTATTACAGAGTAAGAACTACCCTGGGAAAGGGCCTCAAAATGTAACAGCTGGGCCAGCGCCGCGGCTCACTTGACTAATCCTCTGCCTTGCGGTGCCGGCACACCGGGTTCTAGTCCCGGTTGGGGCACCGGATTCTGTCCCAGTTGCTCCTCTTCCAGTCCAGCTCTCTGCTGTGGCCCAGGAGTGCAGTGGAGGATGGCCCAAGTGCTTGGGCCCTGCACTGGCATGGGAGGCCAGGAGGAAGTACCTGGCTCCTGGCTTCAGATCGGCGTAGCGCGCCGGCCGAAACGCACCAGCCATAGCGGCCATTTGGGGGGTGAACCAACAGAAAAGGAAGACCTTTCCCTCTGTCCCTCTCTCTCACTGTCTAACTCTGCCTGTCAAAAAAAAAAAAAAAGATAAAAAGATATAACAGCTGATAAAGAGGATGCTTGGGAGACAATGAGTCACAGCTGAAGGCTTGCATGTAACTGCCTAGAATCTAGGAAAGGGGAAAACTTAGGTTAGAAATTGGAGTCTCTCAGCCTATCCAAGGATAAAGATGCTTTGATGCTATTGGCTAGTACTGCTAAGGCAGAGAGAGCGCGCCTAAGCGCCCATTCATCTTAGGGGAAACGGGCATTTCTCCTAGCAGCAGCTAATCCATTCAGTAAGTATAGAGAACCTCCCACGGGTCAGGGGCTGTACCAGCTGCCGAAGAAGTGACAATGGGCAAAACAGTCACAGTCTCTGTCCTGAAGCAGTCACAGTATTATTCTTGTTCACTCCTCACCTTTTCAACCTGTCATTTCGTGTGCTTTGTGGCATAGTACTCTGAGCAGGTGACCAAAGCCAATTATTCTGCTGTTAGGCCTCTTCTCACATTAGTAACGCTCTAGTTTTGAGTTGTTTGTGATTTGGGTGAATATAAACAGCTAGTCCTCCCCCCCCCCCCAATATATCTTCCTGATTACAACGCTGGGCCTGGTTACGGTAAGTGGACATAATGGGGCTAGGCTTTGGACTGGCTGCACCTGTGACTGTGACGTCAGCCCCCCCCCCCCCCCCCCCCGCCTCTTAGATCTCCTAAGGATCCCCACCCTGGGAAACCCTGCCAACCGTCAGGCCCCTGCCCTCAGCGGGCTCCCAAGGCCTCAATCACAGCCCTGGGCCAACCGGGATGGTGTGTGTCCTTCTTTCCAGAGCCCCACCAAGAGGGATTGAGGAGGTTCTTGGGGCATTGGATTCATGGGTGTCTTGAATTCCAAAGAGCTTGAATCAGAAACTACAGGTACTGTGGCCATATTTTAAAGGAAAAGGAGCAAAGGCCAGTGATGGTAAGTGGAGGGGAGTGGACATAATGGGAAGATGCTATGGACAGGCTGGGCCTGTGACTGTGAGGTTCGCCCCCAGCTGCTTAGCTCTCCTAAGAGGAACCCCTGAGGGCCAAAAACAGGCTCCTCAGGCCCTGGTAATTGCTGAAAACAGCAGGTGCGTATCAGACCTGACTCTGAAAAACATGCTCTCGGGTGGATGCAGGTTTGGGCCTGAGGCTTATACATTCAGGACAGGTGACTCTTAAGAAAGAAATACAAAATTAGACCCAGACCTTCAGAAGCGTTATTTCAGGAAGCAAGGGACCCTGAAGCTTAGGATTCACTTGTTGCATGATAAACCCACCTGTGTGTCCATGCTGGCGAATGAAAATACCAGGTGGCTGTGATCCCCAAAGATCAGAGAGCTCTCTGGATGCTTCGAGGAAGGAAGAAGCAGCGGTGAGTGCAACCTCAATGTTTTACTTTCTTGATCTTGTTAATATATAACACTCTTTTCTCCATCCCACTACATGCAGTTGTAGGTGTTGTTGTTGTTTTCTCAAAGATTTATTTATTTGAAAGGCAGAGAGACAGAGACATCTTCCAATCCATGTATTCACTCCCCAAATGGCTGCAACGGCCAGAGCTGGGCCAGACCGAAGCCAGAAGCTAGGAACCTCTTCCAGGTCTTCCATGTGGGTTCAGGGGCCCAAGCACTGGGCCATCTTCCGCTGCTCTTCCAGACACATTAGCAGGGAGCTAGATTGGAAGTGGAGCCTTCAGGACTTGAACTGGGATGCTGGCACTGTGGAGGCTTAGCCTTCTACACCACAGCGCTGGCCCTTTGAGTCCCAGCTTTGCCACACACCACTTGTGTGACGCTGGGCTAGTTATCCAACATCCCTCAACCTCAGGTTCCTTATTCATAAAAGGGGGCCAATAACACATCCCCTGTTAGGTGGTTCTAAGAATCAGGAATAATGTCTTTAAGGTGCCTGGTTTATAAGTCATAGCTGTTGTAGGAATATTATTGCTTTAGGTCCAGGGTAGGCAAAGTGCAGCCCATGGACCCAAACTGGCCCTCACTGCGTTTTTTTTGTAAATAAAGTTTTATTATAACACAGCCATGCCTGTTTGTTCCTTATGGCCTATGGCTGCTTTCGTGGCCCAAGAGCATAATTCAATAACAGAGACAGTATGGCATGCAAAGGTGAAACTGTTTATCACATGGCCCTACAACAGTGGGTCAACCTCTGACTTAGGCCTTCGGCACTTCACTCCCAACTGCAGTGACCTCCTACCCGGTCTCCCAGCCTCTGGTCTTCCTCCTGTGCTGCTCACCCTCTGCAGCCCATTGCCTTTCTAAAACATAAACACCGCTGTCCACTCCCACTGCTTGTAAGACCCTAGCCGACCTCCCAGTCTTTGCACTTCTCTGGTGTAGTTTTCCAGATCTGTCACAGTCTGGCCCCAGTCTTCTGCAGGCGCCTGTCTTCTCCTCCCTCCCCATGCTGTGTCCCGCATCCAGCCGCAGCACCGATGGGTGGCTTGTGCAGTTCTATGACTCTGCATGCCCAGCCCCTCTCTGGGATGCTCTTCTCTCTGTTCTCTGCTGTTCCAATGGGCTGCATCTTTCCAAGTTTTCTGCAAAGCTCCCTCTGACCTCCTGCTACTGTACTCTTGCATGTCAGGGCAAAGTAAGTTGCACTGCAACAACAACTAACCTCAGACTCTCAAGGACCCAAACTAAAAATGATTTGAACAGAGTCTGACCTCCAGAGTGCTCAACAAGCACCGATGATGGTTGTCATCTTCCTAAGAATGGGGAAAAAATAGCCCAACCTTTCCTTTGTAATATGTACACCGCTGATTATCTTATCAACAGATATTTGTCATTTTGCCTAAAATAAATGTCCTGGTAGAGGTTGTGGTTGATAAGTAGTTGTAACAAGAGAGCTTCACTTGGAGAGGGAAGGTTGGAAAGCCTGGGTAGGTAAACACGTAATGAAAAGGTCATACTTACAACTGCTTTCAGCCATAGTCTAGGTCCACAGCTACTTTCTCCAACTCCAATTCCTCAGCAAGTCCTGGAGGCAAGGAGTGGCCTCTACTTGGATGGGGGTGCTTGTACCCGTAGTCTCCTCTGCAGGGTGTAAAACCATGCATTACGTGCCTCAGTCGCTCAGGAGCCCCTCCAGGGTGTCTTCCATCTCCATCCCCTGTGCCCTGCTCTCTCCAGGCAGCTCCAGGGCTTGTCTTGCCTCCTGATGCTTGGTTTCTGCCTAGCCCCTTCAGCCTGACGCTGTGGGAAGAGAGTCGGCCAGGCTGTGCTGCTGTCTCACCAGCACCCCGATGAGCGGTGCACAGGCCCACCTACACTCCAAGGAGCAAGGTGGGAGCAGATTCAACTGTTAGTCAGCCCCAGCTGATACCAGACTTCCTGTGTGGATGTTTCCCAAACCCATGCTCTGTATTTCGGGTCCAGGAGCGGGCAGCCACTGAGCCACTGAACTTACCTGTTGTTTCGGAAACCATCGCTTGCTCTGCCTGCGCTCCCCCTTGCTGGCTGTGCTGCTGCGTCTTGCTGTCTTCGTTGCTCCCCCTAGAGACTGGATCTCTGCCTCTGAGCGCTGCCCCAGGTTCTGCATCCTACTTCCTTCTCCTGCTCAGCCAGAACCCCAGCGAACCCCAGGGCTGGAGATCTACACTGCCCTTATCGCTGCACTTCTTGTCCAGTCCTCTGCCTCGCCCACCATGTCTTGGCCTCAATCTGATTTTCTGTTCATTGCCTGGAACCCTTAACTTGGACCTGGATTAAATTTACTGTGCTTTGCAGGGATTTGGTGTAGTGACATCAGCCTCTCTGTGCCATGCTGAACATCTTCCCCTTTTGGGAACTCACTTCCCACTCTGATTTCTTTCTTTTGTTTTTAAAAATGTATTTGTTTGAAAGGCAGAGTTACAGAGAGACAGAGAAAGGGAAAGAGAGAGAGAGAGAGAGATCTTTCATCCTCCAGTTCACTCCCCCAGATGCCCTCAATAGCCAGAGCTGGGCCAGGCCGCAGCCAGGAGCCAGGGGCCTCTTCCAGATCTTCCACATGGGTTCAGGGGCCCAAACACTTGGGCCTTCTGCTGCTGCTTTCCCTAGGCCATAAGCAGTGAACTGGATTGGAAGCGGGGCAGCTGGGACTTGAAACGGTGCCCATAACGGATGCCAGAGTGACAGGCGGCAGCTTTACCCATTGTGCCAGCACCGCCCCTTCTGCCCACTCTGATTTCTTTATCAATTCCAATCTGCAACCTGGATTCTGACTTTGAGCTTCACTTTGTCCCTTTGTTGATGGACACGGTTCTGGGCTATTCTCTGTAAAGTTCTGAGTTTGAATTCTTTCAAACTTGATGCCTCAAATGTTCTAATATGTAAGATTTTGAGATGAAACACTAGGGCAAGTCATTCATGAAAATGGCTCATTGGTATAACAACATGTAGCTTTTTTTAATAAAGATTTTATTTATTTATTTGAGAGGTAGAGTTACAGACAGTGAGCGGTAGAGAGAGAGATCTTCCATCTGCTGGTTCACTCCCCAGATGGCCACAACAGCCAGAGCTGCGCCGATCTGAAGCCAGGAGCCAGGAGCTTCCTTCCAGTCTCCCATGTGGGTGCAGAGGCCCAAGGACTTGGGCCATCTTCTGCTGCTTTCCCAGGCCACAACGGAGAGCTGGATTGGAAGCCAGGACTTGAACCGGTGCCCAAATGGGATGCCGGTGCCGCAGGCAGAGGATTAACCTACTGTGCCATGGCACCGGCCCAATATGTAGCTTTTAAAATTTTATTCATATACCATAAAATTCGCTCTTCTAAAGATTTATTTTTTAAAAAATGATTTATATATTTATTTGAAAGAGTGACAGAGAGGAAGAGATACATAGAGCGAGCGATCAAGAGAGAGATCTTTCATCTGCTGGTTTGCTCCCCAGATGGCTTCAGTGGCTGGGACTGGAGCTGGGGCTGGGCCAGGGCAAAGCCAGGAGCCAAGAACTTCATCTGGGCTACCATATGGGTAGCAGGAACTCAAGTACGTGGGCCATCATTTGCTGCCTCCCAAGCACATCAGGAGAAAGCTGGATTAGAAGCATAGTGGCAAGGACTGGAACCGGCCCTTCAATATGGGATGCAGATGCCATAAGTAGCAACATAACTAGATAGGCCACAATGCCAGCCTTCTAAAGGTTTTTAGTAAATTTACAAAGTTATGCAACCATTCCCATTAACTAATTCTAGAACACTTGCATCATCTTGTATTGTTAGCGATCACTTCCCCAGCCTATGGTCACCAACTAATCTTTCAGTCTCTACGATTTTGCTTATTCAGCACATTTCACACAAATGCAATCATAGAATATGTGGCTTTTCAAGTGTGTTCTTTCACTTAACATAATGTCTTTTTTTTTTTTAAGATTTATTTGAAAGGCAGAGTTACAGAGAGGTAGAGACAGAGAGAGAGAGGTCTTCCATCTGCTGGTTCACTCCCCAGATGGCTGCAATGACTGGAGCTGTGCCGATCTGAAGCCAGGAGCCAGGAGCTTCTTCTAGGTCTCCCAAGTGGGAGCAGGGGTCCAAGGACTTGGGCATCTTCTACTGCTTTCCCAGGCCATAGCAGAGAGCTGGATCAGAAGTGGAGCAGTCAGGACTCGAACTGGCGTTCATATGGGATGCTGGCACTGCAGGCGGCAGCTTTACCTGCTATGCCACAGCACCAGCCCCCAGGATGTGGTGCTGCAAGTGGCAGCTTAATCTGCTGTGCCACAATGCCAGCTCCAAGGGTTCCAGTTTCTTCACATCCTTGCCAACACTTGCTGTTTTAATTCTAGCCCTCTAGCGAGTGTGAGGTTCCCTCAGAGTCTTTCATTCCGGTTTTGATTTGCACTCCTTTACAGACTCATGATGTTGAGCCCTTCTTTGAAGCAACACATATGGCAATGTATGACTTTTTTTTCTTTTTTTTGGACAGGCTGAGTGGACAGTGAGAGAGAGAGAGAGAAAGGTCTTCCTTTACCGTTGGTTCACCCTCTAATGGCCACTGTGGCCGGTGCACCGCCAGGAGCCAGGTGCTTCTCCTGGTCTCCCATGTGGGTGCAGGGCCCAAGCACTTGGGCCATCCTCCACTGCCCTCCTGGGCCACAGCAGAGAGCTGGACTGGGAGAGGGGCAACCGGGACAGAATCCGGCACCCCAACCGGGACTAGAACCCAGGGTGCCAGCTGCCGCAGGCAGAGGATTATCCTAGTGAGCCACGGCGCCGGCCCATGTATGGCTTTAACTCAACACACACACATCCATTTTGCCTAGCAGAGTCCGAGGCTGTGTGAGTTGCCGCCTCAGGTACTGCTGGTGGGTAGAGTGGAAGGGACACTCCTGAGACTGACTTGGAGGAAAAGGATCTCTGTGCGGCTTGACATTGATCCTCAGTGTTGCTGCTTCTGCCTGTCAGGTGGCACAGTATTGAGAGGGTGAAATGAGTATTGAATACACGTAACGTGTTCTTCTGGAGCTCACAATGGCTCGGTGATACCAGATAACAGGTCTGCCTCTGTTCTGATGGTCTGTGCCATCGCATGGATGTATCATTTGGAACACCATGCCTGCACGGAGAGTATACATGCCAGACACATGCTTATGCTTGTCCATTGCCTTTTCTTTCCTTACCTGCTCTTTTGGGCTCCTTTGTGTCTCTCTCTTATTGACAGTGGGCCATTGATGGTTAGTATCTAATTTTTATTGTCTGCATCCCTGAATTTTCACCTCATCTTGGACTGTGGAATGTGCTTTGATGTTCTTTGGTGAGTGTTCTGATACTTTATTATGAAAATGAGATCTTTTAAAAATTTTTTTAGAAGTTTATTTGTATTTCTTTGAAAGAGAGAGAGAGAGAGAGAGAATGAATCTTCCATCTGCGGGTTTACTCCTCAAATGCCCACAATAGGCAGGGCAGGGCCAGGCTGAAGCCAGGAGCCAGGAGGTCCACCCATGCCTCCTATGTGGGTAGCAGGGACCCACCCGAGCCATCCTCTGCTGCCTCCCAGGTGCACATTAGCAGAGAGCTGGATTTGGAGAGGTTCTAGGCGTTACCTGCACCACAAAGCCTACACCTAGAAGGAACCCTTGCTGGTACAGCCCTTCATTTTGACAGTTATTGCTATTCTGAGTCACCCTTGAGATATGCCATCTATTCATTTGAAAGTCTGTTTGCAAAGGCAGTCTTTGTATATGGACGCATTGGGATCATATTCAATAAAGTTCTCAACCACTGATACCTATGGTGGCCATCCACCAATCTAACGTAGCGGCCATTTGGGGGATGAACCAACGGAAAAGGAGGACCTTTCTCTCTCTCTCTCTCTCTCTCTCAAACTATGCCTATCAAAATAATAATAATAATGTTGAAAAAGAAAATGTTCGGGACAGGCATTTGGTGTAGTGGTTAAGATGCTACTTAGGACTGTGTCATCACATATCACATGCCTGTGTTTGAGTCTCAGTCCATTCCTGATTCCAGCTTTTGTTAATGAGCACCCTGGGAAGCATCAGGTGATGGCTCAAGTAGCTGGGTCCCTGCCACCCAAGGGAGACCTGGATAGAGTTCTTGGCTCTTGAATTTGGCCTGGTCCAGTTCTGGTTATTGTAGGCATTTGGGGAGTGAACAGCAGATAGTAGATATTTTTTTTCTCTCTCTCTTTCAGTTTCTCTGCCTTTCATATCAATATAAATACATGAAAAGAATTTTAAAAAAGGAAAAGAAAGTGTTACTTGTGGGACTGTTTGTAATGCTGAACAAATGCAAATAATTTAAATTTCCTTAAAAGAGAACTGGCTAAATAAAGCTGCATTTTGCAGGGATTGGCAAACTTTCTGCAAAGGGCCAGATAATAAACACTTTAGGTTTTGTGGGCCACGGGAGTCTCTGATGCAACCTCTCAACTCTGCTGTGGTGGTGCAAAAGCAGCCAGAAATATTATGCAAGTGAAAAGGCATGGCTGTATTCCAGGTAAACTCTGTCTAGGTGGTGGTTATATCAGCCTGCAGGTCATAGTTTGCTGACTTCAATATAGTGAACTCTTACTGTGTGATCGTTAGAAAGAATCAAATACATTGATAGGGACTGAGACATCTATACATCAAATTTTTTTTCTTTAAAGATTTATTTATTTGAAAGGTAGAGTTACAGAGAGGGAGAGACAGAGAGAAAGGCCCTCCATCTACTGGTTCATTTTCTAAATGGCCACAATAGCCCAAGCTGGGCTGGTCTGAAGCCTGGAGCCAGGAGCTTTTTCCAGGTCTTTCAAAAGATCCAGGTGCCCAAAGATTTGGGCCATCTTCTGTTGCTTTCCCAGGAGCATTAGCAGAGAGCTGCATCAGAAGTGGAGCAGCTGGGACTCGAACTGGAGCCCATATGGGATGCAGGTTTTGCAGGCAATGGCTTTACCCTCTGTGCCACAATGCTGGCCCCTCAAATTGTTTTTAGAACAAAGAATATATGGCTTTCAAATGTTATTAAAATTATTATTTAATTTATTTGAAAGGCAGAGAGAGAGAGCGAGCGAGCCCCTCATACACTGGTTCACTCTCGAAATACCAGCAACAGTCAGGACTGGGCCCAGCAGAAGCCAGGAGACCAGAGTTCCATTTGCATCTCCCCCATGGGTGGCAGAGACCCAAGTACGTGATTGTCATCTGCTGCCTTCCAGGGTGTATATAAGCAGGAAGCTGGAATCTAATATGGGATGCAGGCATCCCAAGCAGCATCTAGCCATTACACTAAACCTCTGTCCACTCTCAAAAATTTGGGGCACCCAAATAAACTTAACTTTTTATTCCGTTTTTCGTGAACTTTTTGAAGTGCATGTGTGATTTTGACATACACAAACACGCTTGTATAGGT
Source organism: Lepus europaeus (assembly GCF_033115175.1). Classification (NCBI taxonomy): domain Eukaryota; kingdom Metazoa; phylum Chordata; class Mammalia; order Lagomorpha; family Leporidae; genus Lepus; species Lepus europaeus. The sequence continues at coordinate 80,274,239 of NC_084839.1, read as the reverse complement.
CCGAGAAAGTCTAGAAGGACACACACCCAGTTGTGGACAGCAGTTATGCCAAGCCTGGACAAGTGGACACTTTTCCTCACCTTACTATTTGAATATTATGCAACGAGAGAGACTTGTCTTTGAAATAATAAAATAAAATTTAATTGCGATTTATTTTTACAATCCAAAAGAATTTTACTGGTCTTACTCATAATATGTACAAACCAGCATTCCACATAACATCTAAGTCTAATAACTTCACAGTCATCATCACACAGCACGGTAGCCCAGAGCCTCTTAGGGTCCTCAGAGGGAGTTTCCTCCCGTTGACAGTCACGGGGAAGGGAGCTTTGGCTGGGAGCCGTGGGCTGCACCAAGAGCTGGGGTCAGTGGGGCGCCTAGGACAGAGGGACCCAGTGTGGGTCTTCTCTAGTCAGCAGGCTGCTCCCACCAGCCCTTTCTTGGCCTGAACAGTCTCAGCTCCTGCGTTCCTGGACATCAGCTGCATCACCTGCCAGGAACCTCTGTCCCTCTTTTGCAGAAAGACCCCTGAAGGTCACGTCCCGGTGCCCGGGAAGGAGGCGGACACCTCACAGCCGCAATACGAGGCCGGCCATGTCAATAGGTGAAGTTCACGCTCTGGAATCCCGGCACCCAGGAGGTGAGCGAGAGTGGGAGGGGCCTGGGTAGAATAAGTCACCTCTGAGTCACTCTGAAACCTGAGTAAGAGTCCACCACATCCACCAAGGCACGGCAGGAAATTCTAGGCAGACAGAAGCAAGGGAGGGAGGTGCAACGCCTGGAAACACCTTAGAAGGCGCCATAAAAAAATTTATGAACAGAAGTGAGACTGAGAGACTGCGTGTGGATCAGGAAGGGGAACCAGCAGAAGGTCACAGGCAGGGGAGACAGGAAGTCAGATCTGACCTCCAGAGGGGATTTTTTGGGTGGTAGGGGAGGAGAGTGGGTGGGGAGAGCTGCTTATGATCTGTTGTCCAGGTAGGAAGTCCTATGGGAGGCGGGCATTGCGACACATCAGGTTAAGCAGCTCCTTGGGTTGCCCACATCCCATATGGGAGTGCCTGTTTGAGTCCCGACTTCTCTGCTCCCATTCTAGCCTCCTGCTAATGTGCCTAGGAAGCTGCAGCTCATGGCCCGGTACCTGAGTCCCTGCCCTCCGTGAGGGAGTTCCAGATGGAGTGTTTGGCTCCTGGCTTCAGCTTGGCCTAGCCCTGGCTCTTTTGGTGGCCATTTCTCCTCTCTGTCAATCTGCCTTTCAAATAAGTAAATTAATAATAATAATAAAAATAAAGGAGTCATGTGGGCCACAAATGGATTCAGACCTCTGCTAACAGTGTCTTTTCGTCTCTTGGTGTAGCCAGCTCTCCTTCAGCTTTTAACTTTTACTTAATTAAAAAAAATTTATTTACATTTTATTTGCAGAACACACACACACACATACACATACACGACTGTCTTTTCTGATTTGAGAACTGGGGAGAGTGGGATCTGTTTTTACTCATAACACGTCTGACACCAAACGCGTGGGTTTTTCCCTTATACCAATCAGTTGCCCACTCTGGATACCACCTGGGGTCTAAGAATTCAGTGCAGTCCTGACACTGTGTACCTGGAATTAGCATCAGATCCCACAATATTCCCTCATTTGAGATGCTACTCAGTAGTCCCAGATTGCCATCTGTGCTTCTCACCCCATCGGCTATAGATCATGGGTTTCTACTCCCTTACAGTCACAGAATCCGGCTCACAGAATCCAAGGGAACACTCCTGTTAGGTTTCTGTCAAGTTGGGATCAGCTCACACTTCCGTGAGATGCCTGGGCTGAGGCGTGGACTTGTGGTGGCTGCGGGCAAGGCAGGGGGAAAGCGTGCAGCCTCCATGCCCTCTCCACGCGGGCCACCCTCCTAGCACCCCGATATGCTTGCCAGCCTCGAAGCTCCAGAGCTCACTTAGGGGTTTTGATGGTGGTTTTTATGTGGCCATGACTGAGTCAATCAATGGCCATGAATGATTCACTTAATTGCCAACCCCTTTCTCCTCACAGAGACTGGGGGTGGGCCAAAGGTTCCAACTCTTGTAGGACCTAGGTCTTTCTCATGACCAACTCACATTCTGAAGCTCCCAGCCACCCAGTCATCTCATTAGCATACAAAGGACATGCTTATCACCCCAGAGGTTCCAAAGGTTTTCCTAGCTGTGTTGCCAGGACCAAGGACAAGGACTAAACCCTGCGTCTGCTTATCACAGGAGATGAGATGGGAGATGGGGGGGGGGGGGTAGAAAAGGGAAAGGAGAGTGCTTCTGTTATCTGTTGGGGTTTATTATGACTGCTGATGACAAGGTGAGGAGGTTGACTGGCACACCCATCTCCACCCCTGGACTGAGCTGACCCCGTCCCCACGCTCTTCTAAGTGTTCACACATCCACTGTCTGTCAGTGGCTTGCAGAATGCCCCTGAGCAACCTTCCACTGTGTGTCAGGGCAGCTTTTTGTCTTCATAAGGGGTCTCTCTTAACCTGTATCTGGTCCTAGAGCTCAAGTTTCTTGGCAGCTTTGTGAAACAAAGTTTCTCACATGGCCCATTCTCTATGCTCACAGGGGCTGGAGAATAAGTTAGGGCTTTTTAATTAAAAAAAAAAAAACTATTTTAAAAAATAGTTATTTATTTGTTTGCAAGAGTTACCGAAAGGGAGAGACATCTTACATCTGCTGGTTCACTCTCCAGATGGCCACAACAGCCAGGGCTGGGCCAGGCTGAAGCTAGGAGCCAAGTGCTTATTCCGGTCTGCCACATGGGTGCAGGGGCTCAAACATTTGGGCCATCTTCTGCTGCTTTCCCAGGTGCATTAGCAGGAGGCTGGATTGGAAGTGGAGCAGCCAGAACAGGAGCTGGCGCCCGTATGGGATGCTGCATTGTGGGCAGTAGCTTTACCTGCTATGCCACAAGGCTGGCCCCAAGCTACAGCTTTTTCTTGCATGTAACCAAAAGTGTGGCATGCATAGATTTAAGCAACAGGGGAACTTATTGGCTCACGTAACTAGAAATTGCAGAGGACAGACCCAACTTGAGGCACGGCTGAATCTAGAGGCATAAATGTTGTCTGGCCCTTGATCTCCCTTTCTCCTTGATGGTGCAATCTCACTTCCTGTCTACCTTCGGAAAGTTGTCCACCTGCAGCGGCAAAAAATAGCTGCAGTAACTCTAGCCTGTGCCTTTTATACCTAAGCCAAGCCAAAACCAGCAAGGCTCTTACCCATAAGTGCCAACGAGAGTCCCAAGAGTCCCTCTGATGGGGCCAGGAGGGTCATTTTCTTGGCCCCTGAGTGGACTGCTGAGGCCAGGGTCCCACAGCAGGAAGATGGATAGGTCCCGGGTTGGGGAATGAGCGACAGGTGTTCACCATGGTGGGGGGCCATGATTGAAGATGCCCTGCCCACCTTCTGCCTGCCACCCCCAGTAGAGCTTAGACGGCTCTGGCCCAGTGACTGTACTTTGTATCACATGGGAAATATTTCTACAAGGCCTGAAAAATAGGGTACCACGGAGCTGTGACCCAGGATTCTGAGACTGAAGCTATGTCCTGGCTCTAAAGGCAGGGTAGGCCCAGGATGCATGCTGTCTGGGTCAAGACACACCACGCACTCATAGGCCCTTTTAGTTTTATGTATTTAATTACCAACCTCTCTAGGGAAATGCTGGTGGCAAGAAGACAAAAATTCCAAACATGGAAACACTGCAGAGTCAGGAACTCTCTTAAGGTTGTCAGAGCCCTTGTCCTTCTGTTAGGTTCTGATTCTTTTCCCTAAACGGAACCTAGAAGCCCAATATATGAATTTGTTCCCTCGCCTGATAACCAGTTATTGATCACTGACTCTGGGCCAGAGGCTGGAGGTTCAAAGGTGAATAAAGCACAGTCAACAGCTCTTGAGAAAACTGCAGGCCGAGTGGGGTGACTCGCAAAACCAGTGGCCGAGGGGTACTGGATGGCATCAAATAATAAAGGTGAAAGGGAGAGCTTTGGAAGGAGGGAGGAGCCCCCTTGACCTCTGTCCTGGAGCCGGTTCACCTGTGTCTTCCACGGACCTCTCCCTCTGAGAAGCAAGTTCCTTGGCACAGTGGTGTTGAAATCTGCTGAGATCCGAGAGGGTAAAGTTGACATAAACTTTATGGAGGGCAATTTGTTCATTGCTAGCAAAATTTTCCACCATTTTCTCTTCTAGGGCTGTTTTCCCGTGCACGTGTGAGGATTCCTGTTATTTACAAGGCTTTTCGCTGCCGCAATGTTGGTAATCGCTAAGGCTGGAAATAACCTCAGTGCTCAACATAAATAACAAAGACAGCACAACCATGCCACAGAATACCAGGCAACTCTAACAGCGACAGGAGGACACTACACACAGATCTGGAACATTTCCCAAGATACACTGTGAAGCGAAGAAGCGCGCCTCTGAACTGTGCTGTACTATGTTGCCTTTTGCAGGAAATAAAGAGGGAAGACATTATACATTCATACAAACACACATCCAGACAAGGGGGCTTCAAAAAGCTTGTGGAAAAGTGGGATGAAAAGATAATGCGAATTTTTCATGAACCGTCTGAAGTTTGCTGCTACATACAGGGCACTTGAAAATATACAAACTGGCCCTGGAAGGAAATAAAAGAAATGCATGGGTCCTCTGGGGAGAGGAACTGAACTTCACCAGGTACTCTTGTTGCCATTTGAACTTTGTATTGAAAGAGCCCCTCCCTACTCTCCCTCGCTGGGGGCTAAGGGGGAAGGCGATCTGGCTCCAGAAAGGTTTGCCAGGCCGGCTTCATCTGCTGGCACGAGAAAGGCCATCTCCGGACATTTCTTCCTCCATGTTGATTGGCATGGACTTTTACTGTTATCACCAGCTGCTGCTGTTGCTTTGTTTTTTTTAACTGAGGTTTTTTTTTTTTTTCTTTAAGATTTATTTTATTAATTTGAGAGGAAGAGAGAGGGGAGGGAGGGTGGAAGGGCACGAGGGAGAGAGAGAGAGAGAGAGAGAGAGATCATCTATCTGCTGGTTGACTCCCCAAATGGCTTCAAATGTCCAGGGCTGGGCAGGCGGAAGCCAGGAGATGGAACCCCATCTGAATCTTCCACATGGGTGGCAGGGGTCCAAGGACTTGGGCCATCACCTGCTGCTTTCCCAGGAGCATGAGCAGGGAGCTGGTCCAGAAGCACAGCAACTGGGCCCTGGACCTACCTGAGCCCCAGCCGCAGCGCCATCAGGAGCTTCTTGACCTGCTGTTGCTTTCATTTCTGTCTCCCCTCCGTGAAAGACTGCGCCTTAACACGCGTGTGGGTTTCGTTCATGGAATGCATGGGTCCCGTGCTGGCAGCTGAGTGGACACCCCAGCACCCCAGCCTCCATTGCTGGCCAGTGGGGGCTGTTTTTGGCTACATTTGTTCCTCGATTGGGAGCTGTTCCAGTTGTCAGCTCTTCTTGCTGCTCCGAGGGGCAGGGAAGTCCCCTGTACAGCCACGTGCTTAAAACTGAAACCAAAGCGTTCGGGCAGGCCACCACGGAGGCGGGTGTCCACACCCATCTCCACCAAACCTCCCAAACCCTTGCTGTGGCCGCCTGCAAAGGAAGTTCAAGGCTGAGGTGGCCTGAGGATCCCAGCGCCTGGCAGTTTCTAAATCTAGATTGGTTTTCCCTCTAGATTTGTCCCTGCCTGCTCTCCCCACCCTGCCTTTTCTCTTGTGATTCACATTTTAAATTTAGCCAAGAATGACAATATTTTTCTAAAGGCGAAAAGAAGCCAGCAGGTAGTCTTTGTCTCTGCAGAGTAAGTTCCCTTCCTGCCTTTGGAAACCTTAAGGGGGCGCTGGGGGATCTGCCACACAGGGGAAGCAAATGAGAGCTACAGTGGTGGTGGTGGGGGGGGTGGCGGTGGCGGTGGGGCGCTGGACGAGCTGGGGGCTCCTGGGCTCACCCCCTCCCCGGCGTGGGGGCAGCTGCCCGCTCTGTTTTTCTCCAGACCTGGGATTTCCCTGATGGGGGAGGAGGCAGAGGAGAGTCGGATGTGAAATTCCATGCATGTTTTAATGCGCTGTGAGTGCCCAGCTCTACCATACGCCTCCTGGGGACTCACTCAAAAGTCTGCACTTCTGCCACGTTTCTCCTGGGTGTCCCTCACTCGGAAACCTTCAGTCCCTTGGGGTTTCCTTAGGGCGGCTGCACAGCACTTGACCTTGTACTTCAGAGGTCCCCTGCCTGGTGTAACCAAAGGTTGTTTGATCAACGGGGCCGCTCAAGGAGAGGCCTGCCTGGATTGGAATGGTTTAAATATTTGTTTTGGTTGTTTTTACTATTTAATCTGTGTCCTTACCCTTCAGCATTTCAACATTATTTAAAATTGCCTATGCCTTTGTTGATTATTTAGATTCCCCTTCCCTCTCCCCCCACTCCCCCACTCCCCCACTCACTGTTTCAGTACCAGATTTATTGAGGCAGAATTTACATGCCATATAGTCCGTCTGTTTAAATTCTATGATTCATGGCTTTCAGTGTAGCCGTGGAATTGCGCAACCCTCCCCACAATCAATCTGAGAACATTTCCTCACCCCTGAAGAGAAACCTTGCCCTCCGTGACACATTGTTCTCCCAGGAGGAAAGTTGCCCAGCTCTGGTTTCTGTCTCTACAGATTTGCCTACCCTGGCCATGGCATACACCTGGACTCATGCAACTGTGGCCGTTTGTATCTCTTCTTCCACACAGAATAACGTTTTCAAGGTTCATCCAAGCTGTAGTAGGTATGTGTGTCACACTTCTTTAGTGTTGAACAATATTCTGTTATATGCATAGACCACATTTTGCTGACTCATCAGTCAGTGCACGTTTGGGTTGTTTCCAGTTTTTGACTATGGTGAATAGTACTTCTGTGCTCACTCATGCAATTGTTTTAAAGATTTATTTATTTATTTGAAAAGCAGTTACACACACACACACACACACAGAGAGAGAGAGAGAGAGAGAGAGAGAGAGAGAGAGAGAGAGAGATCTTTCTGCTGGTTTAGTTTCCAAATGGCCAAAATGGCCAGGGCTGGGCCAGGTGGAAGCCAGGAGCCAGGAACCAGGAGCCAGGAACTCCATCCAGGTCTCCTGCATGGGTGGCAGGGGCCCAAGTACTCAGGCCATCCTCTGCTGCCTTCCCGAGAGCATTAGCAGGGAGCTGGATCTGAAGCAGAGCAGCCAGGACTTGAACTGGTGCTCCAATATTGAATGCCAGTGTTGCAGGCAGTGGCTTAACCTGCTGCAGCCACAATGCCAGCTCCTCATGTACTTTTTTTTTTAATTGTGGTAAAATATACTTAACAAAACTTAATATTTTTTGATTACAGAATATCATTAAATGTATGAAATATTTCACTTAAATTTATAGAACTGTACTTATATTTGTTATAATTTTCATTTCTTTGTTTTAAAAATTTTTGGGGTGATTTTAAAAAATGGTGGTAAAATATATGTAACATAAAATATATGTAACCATGTTGGGAGTTGGGGCCCAGGGGAGGTATTCTGGTCGTGAGGCCTGGGTTAGTGCTGCTATGAGAAGAACTGTGGGAATGGGCTCTGTCCTGCTCTAAGCTGCCTAGTGCTCTGTCCTCTGCAGGATGCAGCGTTCAAGGAACCATCCTGGAAACAGACAGACTGGGTCCTAGCCTGCCGGCACCTTGACCTTGAACTTCCTTGCTAACAGAACTGTGAGAGATCCATTTGCATGCTGTTATAGCAGCACAAAATGGACCAGGACAGCATCCTATTTACTTCTGTAAAAAGTTGGAATAAATAGTACATGTGAGGGGCTGGTGCTGTGGCTTCAGTGCCTGCATCCCACATGGGCGCCGGTTCTACTCCCGGCTGCTCCTCTTCCAATCCAGCTCTCTGCTATAGCCTGGGAAAGCAGCAGAAGATGGCCCAAGTCCTTGGGCTCCTGCACCCGTGTGGGAGACCCAGAGGAAGGTCCTGGTTCCTGGCTTCAGATCGGCGCAGCTCCAGCCATTGCGGCCATTTGGGGAGTGAACCATCGGATGGAAGACCTCTCTCTCTCTGGCTCTACCTCTCTCTCTAACTCTGTCTTTCAAATACATAAAATAAATCTTGAAAAAAAAAGTACATGTGAGAAAATAAAAGCTACCTCTAATCCTACCATTCTGTCACCAGAGATATCTGGTTTAACTTTTAGTTTTCATCTTTGTCATCATTTTATATAGAATAAAATATAAAATACATAAATACTGTGTATACTATTTTGCAGTCTGCTTTTATTTATTTATTTATTTATTGAAGATTTATTTATTTATTTCAAAGGCAGAGATATATAAAGAGAGGGAGAGACAGAGAGAGAGCTTCTTCCCTCCACTGGTTCACTCCCCAAATGGCCACCATGGCAGGAGCTTAGCCAGGCTGAAGCCAGGAGCTTCATCCAGGTCTCCCACGTGGGTGCTTTGAAAGGAAGCAGGGAAGACACTGTCCGGCCCTTTACTTCGTCCACACAAGGCACTGTCAGGAACCAGTCTCAGCCAATTCAGAGCTTCCCCCATAGAAGGATCTGGAAGGACTGACTGGGGGTGCCAAATATGTGCAGAGACATCTAAGCAGCTGTGGCGGTGGAGTCCGGACTGCAGCCTTCAGGGAATCCACTGAGGCCTGCCTGGCTTCGGATCTCCAATTCGTAAGCACTGTCCCACGTAAGGCTCCTGTGCAGGGCTGCTCCACCTTTGTCTCTGTGGCAGGAACCATAGCGCTAAGCAAAGGTGCCAAGTAGGGTGTTCCTGGACCATCTCTGATGGTGGTGTCGCTATATTTTTCATGTCGCATGGTGACATGACAGCTGTTAAAATTAAATGCAAAGGCATTAGGGAAGTTATATGAAGTCAAGGCTGGGGGGTGACGTTTTTAGGAGCTGGCTCCCAAGCCAAACAGTAGGTCAGCCTTCCCATCCCCCACCCAGGGACAGTCCCATGCCTGCCTCCCAGAACTTAGAGCCTCGTTCTTGCCTCCACGCACACAGAAATACCGCCAGGACAGCCAGCAGCCTCGGGACAAAGCAGCTGGGGCCTCCCGAGGACTCTTGGGAGGTACGTCCCACCATCCTTCCTTCCTTTATAACTTGCTTCCTAGTTTCTGAAACAGCTTTGCAAAACCTGGGAGCATTGCTGAGGTCAGAAAGACAAGCTCTCACCCACAGATGAGGTGGCCATGTCACGAGGGGGGGTGCACAGAGCAGGGGGCCCGGCTGGCAGAATGGCTGCTGCAAAGAAAGGCCCCCAGCTCAGTGGGTCTGAAATGCAAGCTCTGATTTTGGGCAGATGTGCCCCATCTCTCGACTGGTTTAAAAATGGCAACCTAAGCCAGGGTTTGGCAACTGATGGTTTAAGAGCCAAATCTGGCCTGCACCTGTTTTCATAGGACATGCAAGATTAGAGTGGTTTTCACATTGTAAGTGGTTGAAAAAAAAAAAAAAGAAAGAAAGAAAAATGACAAGAGAATTAGATTGCAGGACATGGGGGAAAATTACACGTAGCTCAAATTTCGGTGTTCAAAATAAAGTCTTACTGGAACACAGCCATGCGAGTTCATTTGCATATGGTCTGTGGCTGCCTTTGCCCTACCAGAGCAGGGCTGGATCCCTGCAAGTGTTGAAATAGCTGCAGAAGCTGCAGAGCCCAGTTCCCAGCTGCACCTTTGCAAAGTCACCAACCCCTGGCTTATGCGATCAATTTACCTTTAACAATTTTTATGTTTTTATTTTTTTATGGTATGCTTTTATCACATAGAACATGACATTTTGAAACATATATGCACATAGGGGATGGCTAAATCAAGTTAATTAACATGCATCACCTTATTTACTTGTCATATATTTTTGTGAGTTTTTTAAGCCACATTAAACATTGTTATTAACTTTTGTTTTTTAAGATTTATTTGTTTATTTGAAAGACGGAGTTACGGGGTGGGGAGAGATCTCCTATCTACTGGCTCACTTTCCAAATGGCTGCATCAAGCCAGAGCTGGGCTGATCCGAAGACAGGAGCCAGGTGCCTCTCCTGGTCTCCCATGCGGGTGCAGGGCCCAAGGACTTGGGCCATCCTCCACTGCACTCCCGGGCCACAGCAGAGAGCTGGACTGGAAGAGGAGCAACTGGGACAGAATCCGGTGCCTTGACCAGAACTAGAACCCGGGATGCCAGCGCCGCAGGCGGAGGATTAGCCTATTGAGCCACAGCGCCAGCCGCTGTTATAACTTTGAAGAGTTATTTTTTTAGATCGAATGAGAAAAATAAAAATAAAAATTGCTTTATCTTCATTTATCCTTTCTATAATGCTATTCTTTAAAAAATGTGAAAGTGAGTTTCTTATTTACATCATTTCTCTATTTATATCATTTCTCTTCTCTCTGAAGAACTGCTTTTGAGATTTTTTTGTTGTTGTCTCTGGTCTCATGTGTCCCTTAGGTACTATGTTATTTGTTTTTTTCCCCCCACTTTGTCCAAATGTATGGAATGGAGTTGGAGCAATGTGGAAAGTGGGGCTGATGTTTGGTCTAGCAACTGACACAGTGGTTGGGATGCCTGTGTCCCATAGCAGAGTGCCTGGCTCCAGCTCCGACTCATTTCCTGCTAATGCAAACCCTTGGAAGCAGAAGGCCATGGCTCAGATGGCTGGGTCCCTGCCATCCGTTTGAGACCTGAGATGAGCTCCTGGCTCCTGGCTTTGGCCTGGCCCAATTCTGGCTGCTGTGGGCATTTGGAGAGTGAACCAGCAGATGGGAGATTTCTGTCTCAGTAAATGAGTTTTGGGATGGGCATTTGACCCAGCGTTAAGAAACCCGACTGGGACACTTTTATCTCACACCGGAGCACCTGGGGTTGTTACCTGGCTCCAGCTCCTGACTCCACCTTCCTGTAAAAGCAGACCCTGGGAGGCAGCGGTGATGGCTCACGTAACTGGGTTCCTGCCACTCACAGAGACCTGGATGGAGCTTCTACCCCTGGGGGTGAAGCAGTGGATGGAAGTGCCATCTCCTTCTCTTTGTCGCTGTCTTTCCAGGAAGTAAACTAAAAGAGAAAATAAAAGCTGTTCCAGTTCTCCGCTGCCACTCCAGAAACGGACACCAGGTGGCGAGCTTTCCAGCTTTCTAAGGCGCCTGGTCTGAGCCACAGCAGCCGGCAGAATCTGCACCCTGGTGTATCCGGAAGCCGCTTACCGCTGCTTGCAGGCTTGGTGGTTTGAGTTCCTCCGTCTAACTTTGAGTTCTTCTAACGCTCTCTAACTTCAGTGTCACCTGGAGGGGGTACAGAGAATTCTGGCCAAAGGAGGATGAGAGAGTCTTTGAAATGGGGGCATCCCATACAGTGTTGATTGGAAGAGGGGCAGGAAAACTGGCCCTGTGGTACTTACCTCTGTGCCTGGAGCGCTGCAGAGGCCAGGCCGCAGCCTTGCCAGGAGCCCAGGCACCTGAAGGCATCGAATACTGATGATGCTGGGGCCAACTCCTGCTGGGCTGGCGACAGTCACCCTCGACCTTACAAATGCATGTGCCCCTAGGCCCAAGGACTCCCAGGGAAGTGAGCTGGGGATAATTAAGGCTTTGGGGTGCAGGGAAGTCTGGTGTGGCAGCCTTTTTCTTGGAGGCATTCAAATTCAAAATTGCTTAGAATAGTGTGCTGGCCCTAGACACCCATCTGTGAGCACCTTTAAAATGCACACCTGTGAGCTCTTCACCTTTAAAATGTGAGCTCCTCACCTTGAAAGTCTACACCTGTGAGCACCTCACCATTAAAACATCTGGCTCAGGATGAAGTCCAGACCCCTTAGCATGGCTCCAGGGACCTCACAGCTAGTCCTACCTTTCCCATCCCCGTCCCTGGCCAGACTGAGCTGCCACGCCCCTCCACTTGCTGTGTCTGGACCTTTTGTCTGGAAGGCCTCCCTCCCCTTCCCCACCTCATTCAAGATCCAGCTCACGTGCAGCGCAGTCAGCACTGCTGCTCTGCTTAACCCCAGGGAGCTCCTGTTGGATTGGAGTCGGCAAAGCCGCTGGCCCACTGGGTCCCCGGGATCAGGGCGATGCCATCCCCGGGCACGAGTCAGGTGCTCGTTGCTCTTTGGGTCCTCCCACCAGCGATGCTCTTCCCGCTTCCAGGACCTCTGCGTTCCCATGGGGCTCCGTGACAAGGGGCTGGTTCCTGCCCACACAGGTGGCGCTCGTGGGTCTCAAGCTGTTCTTTGCCCCAGATGGACAGCTTCTGCAAGGAGGTGCCCAGCTGGAGGTGCAGTGTTACCTCCTTATGCCCCCTAACTGCTCCTGACCATCCCTTGGTCACAGTTCCTGCCCACGTGATGATGTAGGCTCAGAAATCAGCCCCTTTCTGATGCTCAGGCTGCAACATAGCAGCCCTTCCTACCCCGTTTGCCTGGACCTTCAGCTTGTGCCCTCTTGGCTTGCAGAGGCCAACAGTTGGGCCTGTGAGTGGGCAAGCCAGGCAGAGAGCATCCCAGCGTGGAGGAAGAGGAGGGAGAGGCTCTCTCGGCCTGTGGGCAGAGGAGAGGAGCCAGGTGCGGGAGGGCCTTGGCAGCCCCAGCACCACCCAGGAGAGCGGGGCGTAAGGGATGGAGGAGCTGTGGCTAAGGACCCTTTATCTGTCCTGGTTCATGTTATCAATAGCGTTTCTAGAATGTCTAAAAAGAAGGGGCCCAGGGGCAGCATCCGTTGGGAGGTGAGTGGTCTGTAAGGTGGGGATGAGGGCGGCTCTTCCAGATTTGCCTTGAAGATTGGTGTGTCCAGTTTGGATGCTGCTTTCGCAGCTTAACAGAAACAGGAACAGGGCCAGTGTTGTGGCTCAGCAGGCTAAGCCTCTGCCTGCAACACCAGCATCCCATATTGGAGCATGAGTTTGAGTCTCCGCGGCCCCACTTCTGATCCAGTGAGATGGCCCAAGTTCTCTGCCACCTATGTGGGAGACCAGGGTGGAGGTCCTGGCTCCTGGCTTCAGCTTGGCCCAACTCCGGCTGTTGCAAACATTTGAGAAGTGAACCAGCAAGCAGGTGGAAGAGCGCGCGCTCTCTCTCGCTCTCTCTCTCTCTCTCTCTCTGCCTTTCAAATAAATAAATCAGGACATCTTTTTTAAAGAAATATTTTCCAAATTAAAAAAGGATTTATTTATTTATTTTGAAAGCAGAGTTACAAAGAGAGAGGGAGAGACAGAGAGAGATCTTTCATCCACTGATTCACTCCCCAGATCGCTGCAATGGCTAGGGCTGGGCCAGGCCAAAGCCAGGAGCCAGAAGCTTCATTTGGATCTCCCATGTGGGTGCAGGGGCCCAAACACTTGGGCCATCTTCTGCTGTCTTTCCAAGGCCATTAGCAGGGAACTGGATCAGAAAAGGAGCAACTGGGACTTGAACCAGTGCCCATATGGGATGCTGGTGTTGCAGGCAGTGGCTTTACCCACCATGTCACAATGCTGGCCCCTTCATTCATATTATTTAAAAAAAAATAGTTATGGGGCTGGTGCTATGGCATAGTGGGTTATGCCTCCACCTGAGGTGTCAGCATCCCATATGGGTGCCAGTTCAAGTCCTGGCTGCTCCTCTTCTGATCCAGTTTCCTGCTATGGCCTGGGAAAGCAGTGGAAGATGACCCAAGTGCTTGGGCCACTGTACCTATGTAGGAGACTTGGAAGAAGCTCCTGGCTCCTGACTTCTGATAGGTGCAGCTCCAGCCATTGTGGCCATTTGGGGAGTGAATCATCAGATGGAAGACCTTTCTCTCTGTCTCTCCCTCTCTCTGTCTGTAACTCTACCTTTCAAATAAATAAATAAAATCTTAAAAAATAAAATATTTATTTATTTGGAAGGCAGAATGACAGAGAGAGGGAGAGAGAAAGAGAGTGAGACACAGAGAGATCTTCCATCCTGTGATCTACTTCCCAAATGACCACAGCTGGTGCTAGGCCAGATCAAAGCCAGGAGGCAGGGGCTCCATGTTGGTCTCCCACATGGGTGGCAGGAACCCAAGTAATTGGACCAGCATCCACTGCCTACCAGGTGTACAGCAGGGAGCTGCATTGGAAGCGTGGAGTAGCTAGGACTCAGAGCAGGTACTCTGACATGGGATGCAGGCATCCCAGGCAATGGCTTGACCTGCTTTTCCACAATGTTAGCCCAGCCATCCTTTCTTAAGCACAGTACAAATAGCAAGAGCCACAACGAAATTATGCGCAACTTCAGAAGGTAGATGACATCACAGAGTCAAAGGATAAGCAGTCGTCTAGGGGGAAAATAGCCGCCACGCGTGCCGACTGTGGTACCATCCAGAGCCCCTGCACATCAGTGACGGAGGTGCAGAGAGCCCAGGTGAAACGGAGGCGATATACAGGGCCAGGTGAGTCATAAAACGAGATACAAGTGGCCCAAAGCTTATGGAAAATGCACAACCACAGTGCTCGTCATGGAAATGCCAAATCAGATGATACACTGTGATGATTAAATATGTTAATAAAATAATCTTGGTTTCACAAAGATTCTTTTAAAAATTTTTTTCCGTTAATTTTCTTTGTTTTTGAAAGGCAGAGAGGCAGAAGTGGGGGGGGGGGGGAGAAGGAATTTCCCTTGTGCTAGTTCATTCCCCAAAGGCCCATAACGGCTAGGACTGAGCCAGGCTGACCTCAGGAGCCAGGAACTTTATCTGTTCTCGCATGCAGGTGGCGGGAAGCCAGTTACCTGAGTCATCGCTGCTGCCTCCCAGCGTGTGCGTTAGCAGGAAGCTGGAATCCGACGCAGAGTTAAGACTTGACCCATGTAGTTGAGGGTATCCCAAGCACTGTCTTAACTGTTGCACCAAATGCCTGCTCCAGATTATTTTTATTAAAGTGACAATAATGAAAGATTTACAGTGCTGGTGACGCACGGGGTAAAAAGGCATCCTGGGGCCGGCACTGTGGCGTAGCAGATTAAGCCGCGGCCTACAGTGCCGGCATCCCATATGGGGGCTGGTTTGAGTCCTGGCTGCTCCACCTCCCATCCTGCTCCCTGCTAATGTGCCTGGGGAAACAGCAGAAGATGGCCTAAGTGCTTGGGTCCCCGCACCCATGCTGGGGCCCGGAGGAAGTTCCTGGCTTCTGGCTTCAGGTTGACCCAGCCCCGGCCATGGCGGCCATCTGGGGAATGGCCAATGGCAGATGGCAAATTGATGCCAGAAAAAAGGCATCTCCATGCACAGTTGGTGGAAGGGTTAACTTGCCTAACTTGTTTGGAGGGTGTGTGTCAGGGCGGTAAATTGAATCTGAAGAGCACGCTGTTAGGAAGCCATTCTACAGGACCCAGGCTCCTGTTTGCAAAGGCTGATAGACATGGGTGTACTTGGCAGCAGTATTTATTTTTATTTTTATTTCTTTTTTTTTCTTTTGACAGGCAGAGTTAGACAGTGAGAGAGAGAGGGACAGAGGGAAAGGTCTTCCTTTTGCCATTGGTTCACCCTCCAATGGCTGGCGCGGCCGGTGCACTGCGGCCAGCGCATTGCACTGATTTGAAGCCAGGAGCCAGGTGCTTATCCTGGTCTCCCACGCAGGGAGGACTTGGGCCATCCTCCACTGCACTTCCGGGCCATAGCAGAGAGCTGGTCTGGAAGAGGGGCAACCGGGACAGAATTCGGCGCCCCGACCGGGACCAAAACCCCATGTGCCAGTGCCACAAGGCAGAGGATTAGCCTATTGAGCCGCGGTGCCAGCCATTTTTATTTCTTAAAGATTTGTTTGCTTGAAAGGCAGAGTTACAGAGAGAGAGAGAGAAGCAGAGAGCTCTTCTACCGACTGGTTCACTCCCCAGATGTGTGAAACAGCTGGTGTTGGGCCAGGCAAAAGCCTGAAATTCCATCCAGGTCTCCCACATGGGTGGCAGGGACCCAGTACTTGGGCCATCCTCTGCTGCCTTCCCAGGTGCATTAGCAGGGAGCTGGATTGGGAGTGGAGCAGTTGGGTGTTACCTTAATCCACTGTGCCAGAACACTGGCCCCAGCAGTATTTATAATGGTATAGGATTATGATTTTTTTATATTCATCACTGGTTGGTTGCTGGTGGGATTTTAAAGGAATAAAATGAAATTAAAAAAAAAAAAACAAGATTGATCTACACATATGGAGGTTGAAAGATGGTGTTTTGTTACAGGAAATAGCAAGCTGATGAATATGTCTTCTACTGTGACCCTGTGATGGTGATGCCACCTCTACAGGGGTGTGCCTGTATGCAGGGTGCTCATGAACAGCACAAGGTCTGTTCACACTCACACTCTGCAGTAAGGAAGGACTCCAGACCAGAGCAGTGAGACAGGGGAGAAGCTCAAGCAGCTTTTGTTCCATCTGTGCTGCTTTAATTTTAGCAAGAATGAATCCACAGAGTGTTTATTGAAAAATAAATATTAAAGACACATGGATCACAATGAGACAGAATAGGAAACCCAGACATTGTCCCCCTGTAATTACATCCACTGATTTTCTTGTGTATATAAGTAAAACATTTTCATGCCCGTGCTGTGACACAGTGGGTCCAGCTGCCATTTGCAGTGCCAGCATCCCATATGGGTGCTAGTTCGAGTCCTGGCTGTTCCACTTCTGATCCAGCTCCCAGCTAATGTGCCTGGGAAAGTAGTGAAGGTTGGTCCAAGTGCTTGGGCCCCTGTGATCCATGTGGGAGACCCAGATGAAGCTCCTGGATCCTGGCTTGGGCCTGGCCCAGCCCTGGCCATTGCAGCCACTTGGTGAGTGAAACAGAGGATAGTAGATCTCTCTCTCTCTCTGTCTCTCCCTCTCTCTCTGTAATTCTGACTTTGAAATAAATAAATCTTTTAAGAAAAAATCAGTATATGATCAGAACAAGAATTTTTTTTTTTTAAAAAAGAAAGAAAGTGAAAAGTTTTTGGTTGATTTCTCAATGTATAGTTCAATGTAATGCCACTTTTTAAAGGCAATAACTTTGGTTCTACGGAAACTTTAGAATGCTACAGAAAGCAACAACTTTTTCCAGGAAGTGGGCAAACAGCTAGAAAGAGAAAGTGCAACCTTTTAGCAGCAGGGGCAACCCATCAGGTCTGCAAGTTTTACCTTTAAAATGACTCAAACCTTAGCTGGTGATACTCAACTAATTTTTTAAAAAGATCTATTTATTTATTTGAAAGGCAGAGTTACAGAGAAAGGGAAAGACAGAGAAAGAGAGAGAGAGAGAGAGAGAGAGAGCGAGAGAGAGAGAGAATCTTCTATCTGCTGGTTCACTCCCCAAATGGCCACACAACAGCCTGGGCTGGGCCAGACCAAAGCCAAGAACCAGGAGCTTCATGTGGGTCTTTGACATGGATGACAGGGGCCTGAGCAATTGGGCCATCTTTCTCAGGTACATTAGCGGGGAGCTGCATTGGAAGTGGAACAGTTAGGACTCCAACTGGTGCCCATGTGAGATGCTAGTGTTGCAGGTGGTAGCTTAACCTGCTAAGCCACAGCACCAGCCCCAGTCAACTGATTTTTTGCAAAAGTGCCAATGTAATTCAGTGGGTGAAGGATAGTATTTTCAACAAAGGGCATCCACATGCAAAACAAACAAACAAACAAATAAAATCTTGAGCTAAATCTTACACTAGACACAAAAATTAGCTCAGAACAGATCATGGATTTAAGTGTAAAATGTAAAGCTATAAAATATTAAGAAGGGAACATAAGAGAAAATATTCAGAACCTAGGACTCCATCAAAGTTCTTAGACATGATCTTAAAAACGCATGTCACAAAAGATAAATTAGTAAATTGGATAGCATCAAATGTTGAAGCTTTTTTCTCTAGGAAGAACCTTCCTAAGATCAAAAACAAGCTACAGGTGGGGTGACAATGTTTGTAGACCACGGCATTAGTTTCCTGTTGTTACCTTAACAACTTGCCATAAACTTGGTGGCTTATCATGAATTTACTCTCTTGGAGTTTGGGGCCTGGAGGCTGGAATGCAGGTGCCTGCAGGACTGGGCTCCTTCTGGAATCTTCTGGGGCCGTCCGTTTCCCTGCCTTTGGAGGTGGTCCACGTTCTTTTCCAGGGCCACATCTCCCACTCTGTCCCTGAACTTCCCACCTCTGTCTTCCAAGGACTCTTGTGATTGTCTTGAGCACACTTAGATAATTCAGGATCATCTTAGGACTCCTCACTCAGTCACACCTGCAAAGTCTCTCTTGCTGCATCAGAGAACAGCATCCCAGGTTCTGGGAGTCTGGATGTGGGCGTTCTTGAGGGGCCATTATGTTGTCCTGACACACGACTCATAACTAGAACATAGGAAAATCTTGCAAAACTCAGCAATCTGAAGAATGAGCAGGGGTGGGCCCTGTGCTGCAGTGGGTTAAACTGTCGCTTGGGAAGCTCACATCCTGTATCAGGTTGCTGGTTTGAATCCTGGCTCCTCTGCTTCTGACCCAGCTTCCTGCTAACACATCCTGGGAGCTGCAGATGATGGTGCTAGTGCTTAGGTCCCTGCTACCCATGTGGGGGACTCAGACGAAGTTCCTGGCTCCTAGCTTTGGCCTGGCCCAGTCCTGGCTGTTGTGACAATGGGGGAAGTGAAAGAGAGGATGGAAGATTCTGTCTGTCTCTCTCTTTCTTTCAAGAAGATGAAAATAAACATTTGAAAGTGTACAAGCAATCTACTTAAAATGGGCAAATCACCTGAGACTTTTTATTGAAGACACATACAGATGGAAAATAAACCCAAGAGTGTTCAACATCACTAGCCATCATGGGGGAGTAAATAAAGACTATGATGAGATAGCAACACATGGAATATACCTGATGGAACAGCTGAACTAGAAAGTAATTCAATCCAAATGCTGGTGAAGATGTGGAGAAATTGGGTCTTTCATACATTACTCATGGGAATATAATGAAGTGTAGCCACTCTGAAAGTTAATTTGGTAGTCTCTGTAAAAAAATTCTTTATGCACTCACCATATAACCCATAGAACCTGATTGTACTCCTGGGCATTTGTCCTGGAGATGTAAATTTAGATGTACATGAAAATCTATACATGTTGACGTCTACAACCTCCATTCTCATAGCTGATATTAAACAAACAGTCCCTTTGTTTCCTTTTACCAATTAATGTGCTGACAATAGGTTTCCTGATTAAACTTCCTTGCATTCTTGGTGCCTTACTTTGTTTTCTGTTGCTGTAACAGAACACACGGCACTGAGTGATTTAGTAAGAGAAGGGGTTTCTTTTGGCTCATCACTCTGGAGTCCTGGAAGGCCAAGACCATGCTGGCACCTACTCAGTTTCTGGTGAGGAATTGACCTGCAGCGTGAGTTTTGATGGGGACACACCATATTCAAACCACTGAGTTTATAATAAGCCTTAACTGACAATGTTGTAATAGTACTTTATTATGCTTTTGCTTAAATTTATTAGTGTAGAAATTATGTTAATAGTATTAAACCTTTTAAAAAAGCATTTAAAATTTTTTTATGTATTTGAAAGGCAGAGTTCCAGGTAGAGGGGGAAAGACGGGAGGAGAGAGAGAGAGAGAGAGAGAGAGAGAGAGAGAGAGAGAGAGAGAGACCTTGCATCCTTTGGTTCACTCCCCAAATGGTTACAATGGCCAGGTTTGGGCCATACTGAAGCCAGGGGCCTGGAACTCTGGGTCTCCCATGTGGACAGCAGGAACCCTCATAGGTACAGGGCCCAAGCACTTGGGCCATCCTCCGCTGCTTTCCCGGTGCATTAGCAGGGAGCTGCATCAGAAGTGGAGGCAGGACTCAAACCCAGCACTCTGATGTGGGATACAGGTGTCCCAAGTGGTGCCTATAGCACCCTTCTGCAATACGCCATGCCCACTCTAGTATTTTATTTAGAATGCCATAGCAACATGTACAGTGGATTTTGTTTTCAGGATCATAGTGGCTTTTTGAGATGTACTGGGAGCCGGAATCAATATCTGGCTTGTATTTAGATGTGAGCGGGGGGATTTATTAGGGGGATTGGCCCATGTGATGATGGAGGATGACAAATCCCACTCCCGGCCATGTGCAAGCTGGAGACCCAGGGAAGCCAGTAGCATGGCTCAGAGCAAGTCTGAAGGCTCAGAATCAGGAAACCCAAGGGCGTGACTTAGTCTGGGGTCAAAGGCCTGAGAACTGGAGGCTGCTGCTGTAGTTCCTGGAGAGCAAAGGCTGAAGATCCTGGGGTTCTGATGTTCCAGGGTGGGGAGAGAGCATCTCAGCTTCAGGAAAGAGAGAGAAAAGAATGAGCCCTTCTCTCCCTTTTTGTTCTATCTGAGCTCTCAGAGGATTTGAAGGTGCCCACCCCTATTAGGGGCAGGTCTTGTCCACTCAGCCCTGTGGGATGGACTGGTGCCTGGATCCAGACAGGCCAGTCCTCTGGTAACATCCTCGTGGACATACCCTGAAAGGATGCCAGGCCGCTTCTCTGGGCACCCAAGATGAACTAACTCCCATGGGAGCATATGTCCTGTTCTAGCTGCTGAAGCGAATTTTGAGGGGTTGAAATTGTTGCTGTCTCGCAGCTATGAAAGAAATCATCTGTGAAACCATCTGGGCCTGGCACATTTCTATGTGGTAGCAGTGTGTGTGAGTGTACATGTACCCACGCATGCATGCCCAGGAGCACTTGTGGGTGTATGTGTGTGTGTGTGTACATGTACCACACATGCATGCCCAGGAGCATCTGTGTGTGTGTGTGTACGTGTACCACACACGCATGCCCAGGAGCACCTGTGGGTGTATGTGTGTGTGTGTACGTGTACCACACACACATGCCCAGGAACACCTGTGTGTGTGTGTATGCACGCACGCATGCCCAGGAGCACCTGTGGGTGTGTGGGTATATGGGTGTGTGTGTGTGTTTGTGTACGTGTACCACACACGCATGCCCAGGAGCACTTGTGGGTATGTGGGTGTATGTGTGTGTGTGTGTGTGTGTACATATGCACACATGCCCAGGAGCACCTGTGTGTGTGTGTGTTACTCAATGTGTAAAGACTCCTGGCTGATTTTAAGTAGTGCACTGCCAATATTAAACTACCCCTTTAAAGTGTTTCCTGTTTTCCAGCTGCAATTTTACTTGTTGGATTTTTTTAATCGCCCAATTTCACCTTTATGAAAAGAAGTGTGACGATGTGCCTTTCTGCAAAAAACATATGATTGAAACTGATTTTGCCCCAGCCTGAGAATCTTCCGCAAGGATTTAGAGAAAAGCAATTTATATTCATGGTAGAAACAGCTCTTTAGTCTCATTTCTGTCATCTTGAGTTATGTTCTTCAAAAACGCTTACTTGTTCAGTCCTTTGTGAATCATCTTTCTAAATGAGCTGTACTTTCCTTGATTTTTACATAGAATTGGGCTCAGCTGCACACAACAGAAGCCCCACTAAAATCCAGGGACTTGAATATCGCAGAAGTTTAATGCTCTCTCTGATAAAGATGTCCCAAAATAGCAACCTAGGCCTGATATAGTGGGGGCTGAGAGAGAGAGAGAGAGAGAGAGAGAGAGAATGCTTCTCTCTGCCAGTTTACTCCCCAAATGTCTGCAATGACTGGAATTAGGTGGGGCTCAGGTCAGGAAACAAGAGCACCCCCGCCTGGTGTCAGGAACCCAGCCACTACGTGTGCGGTTGCTGCTTCCCAGGGTCTGCAATGGTAGGAAGCTGGAACTGGGAGTGGGCCAGGTGTGAACCTCAGGTGCTCCTGTGATAGACAAGGGCATCCTTACCAGTGTCTCAATTGCTATGCTAAATGCCTGCCCGGGTGTGGTGACTTTGAAGTCCCAGTCTCAAAACGGGGGCTCTTTCCAGCATTCTGCTCCTTCATCCAGCTTGTGGACTTGGCTATCAGAGTGGTTTAAGTCCTGGCTCTTCTGTTTCTGCCCGCTAATGTGCACCCTGGGAGACTGCAGAAGATGGCTCAAGTACTTGGGTACCTGCCACCCACGTGGGAGACCCAGACTGAGTTCCAGGCCCCTGGCTTCAGCCTGTGCCAGCCCTGGAGGTTGTTGGCATTTTGGCATTTGGGGAATGAGCCAGTGGATGGAGAAGTTCTCTTTGCCTGCCTTCTTTTCTTCTTTCCCTCCCTCCCTTCCTCCTCCCCCTCTTTCTTTCTTCTTCTTTTTTTAAGATTTATTTTACTTATTTGAAAGGCGGAGATAGAGATAAATAGGTAGAGATCTTCTGTCTGCTGATTCACTTCCCAAATGGCTGCAATGGTCAGGGCTGAGCAGGCTGAAGCCAGGAGCCAGGAGCTTCATCAGAGTCTCCCACATGAGCACAGGGGCCCAAGGGCTTGGCCCATCCTCCACTGTTTTCTCAGGATCGTTAACAGGGAGCTGGATTGGACATGGAGCAGCTGGGACTCAAACCAGTGCCATATGGGATGCTGGCATTGCAGGCAGAGGCTTTACCCATTATGCCACCATGCCGGACCCCTCTCTTTCTTTTCTCTGTCTCTCTGCCTTTCACATAAAATGAAAATAAATTTTAAAAATCTTAAAAAAAAAAAAAGAGGAAGAAAGAAACCCTCTGTGTGGGTGTGTATCCCCTTGGTTGCTTCCCTGGAAAACCCTAAGTGCTATAAACACTGAACACTCTTCTGAGAGCCAGGAGCAGCCTCAGCCACTGCTACTGCTCTCACCCGATTCTGAAGTCCGTTGACGCATCCCTGAGATCCAGCTTCCTTACTCAGCGTGCCCAAGGTGGGCCTCTGAGTCCCACCCCCCGTGACTGTCCCAGTGGTAACTAAGATTGTGTCTATGGTTCGGTTCTCTATTTGCTTTAGTGGATCATTGTGAAAGTAAGTATTCGTGGGGCCGGTGCTGTGATGTAGCAGGTAAAGCCGCCGCCTGCAGTGCTGACATCCCATGTGGGTGCTGGTTCAAGTCCCGGGTGCTCCACTTCCGATCCAGCTCTCTGCTATGGCTTGGGAAAGCAGTATAAGATGGCCTAAGTTCTTGTGCCCCTGCACCTGTGTGGGAGACCTGGAAAAAGTTCCTGGTTCCTGGCTTCAGATCAGCACAGCTCTGGCCGTTGCAGCCAATTGGGGAGTGAACCAGCAGATGGAAGACCTCTGCCTCTTCTCTCTCTGTGTAACTCTGACTTTCAAATAAATAAATGAATCTTAAAAAAAAAATAAAGTAAATGTTCATAAATAGTTCTTTACTAGTGTTTTAACTTTACTAGTGTTTTAACAACATCTTCTATATTCCATCACAAGATAGAATTTTGTGATGAGTGGAATCTGTCGTCTAGTCTTCCATGGAGTTGGATTCATAGAACAGTACTTATATATGACTCTGTTCTTTTCAAAAAATTATCTTCTGTGAATGGAGATATATATTCTGGCTCTTATTTTTTTAACTGTGAATTTTGAAATGCTTTTAAATGTACAGAGAACTTATAAGAATAGTACAAAGATTAACCAAGTGAGCCATGGCGCTGGCCCTCCTGATAGACTATTATTAGCTAATAGTCCACATTCAAATTTCATCAATTGTCCAACAATCTTCTTTTCAGCATTGCATTTGGTTGTCATGACTTTTTTATCTTTTAAAATTTGAGCCTTTCTTTGTCTTTTGGGACAAAAGACTTTTGAAGAAGAGCATAGGCCAGGGGCTGACACTATGGCATAGCGGGTAAAGCTGCCACCTGGACCCGTGTGGGAGACCCAGATGAAGCTCCTGGCTCCTGGCTTCGGCCTGGCCCAGCTCTGGCCATTGTGGCCATCTGGGGAGTGAACCAGTAGATGGAAGATCTTTCTCTCTCTCTCTCGTCTCTCCCTCTCTCTCTCTCTATAACTTTGCCTTTCAAACAAACACAAAAACCTTTTTTTTTTAAGAGTTGGCCAGTTTTTGCAGTGTCCTTTTTTTTTTTTTTTTTGACAGGCAGAGTGGACAGTGAGAGAGAGAGACAGAGAGAAAGGTCTTCCTTTGCCATTGGTTCACCCTCCAATGGCCACTGTGGCCGGCGCGCTGTGGTCGGTGCACCGCGCTGATCGGAAGCCAGGAGCCAGGTGCTTCTCTTGGTCTCCCATGTGGGTGCAGGGCCCAAGGACTTGGGCCATCCTCCACTGCACTCCCGGGCCACAGCAGAGAGCTGGCCTGGAAGAGGAGCAACCGGGACAGATTCCGATGCCCCTACCGGGACTAGAATCCAGGTTGCCGGCGCCACAGGCGGAGGATTAGCCTATTGAGCCGTGGCGCCAGCATGCAGTGTCCATAAGTTGGATTTGTTTGATGTTTTCTCCAGATTGGACTTGGGTTGTTCATTTTAGGCAGGAACAGCACGGGTGTGATGCTGAGTTCCTGTCCCTGTATCATATCAGGAGGTACATCAGGATGTTCGTTCTGTTACTGGTGAAGCCAATCTTAATTAAAAAAAAAATAATAATAATAGCATGTGATCTAAATCAGTCTGTCTACCTTTGCCCTAGGCAGCATGCTTGGGTCAGGATAGTGAAAGTTAGGTCCAGGGTTTTTATATAAATTGCATATAGAGAAGTTCTCTCCTGCTGTTCTTGTGCTCAAGAGGGATGTAGTCTTTGAGCTGCTACAGTCATATTGTTCCTGTGAGGGGAGAGCGGGAGGGCGGGCCCAGGAATGGAGAAGCAGAAGTAAGGGGTGAAGAGAAGTCATGTGTCTGTGACGTCATTCGACCGTCTCTATCAGCCACACTGAAGCAAAACCTACCCCTTGGACTTCTCATGCACATGACCAAATGAGTCTTTTTCGCTTAAGCCAAGGTGGAGGTTTTTAGTTTCTGACACAAACCGAAGAATCCTCACTATACAAGTATTCACCTTACTGAGTTTTTCCTAAGAACAACCCAGATCAAATAACCTGGAAAGCTGAGTAGCAGGAAACAAAATAAATGAAGAGCATGGCAGGAGATAACATTTGGCCAAAAACAAGTACTTCAAAGAATAGGTTCTTTTTAACCATAAATGATTCAGATGAATGTTTTGGGGCTGCATTAATGCAAGAGTGAGTTTTTCTCAGCAGAATGATTTTCCTAGGGAACAGAATTTCCCCATACTGTAGAAAAAAAATTCCTAGCATGGTTTGGGTGCTTGAGAACCTTCAATAGCATTCCTGGACCAGTGGTGTTTATCTTCTAACCGACAGCCAAGTCCTTCTGATCTTGTGAACGTCTACGAAACCCACCAACTCAACATTTTAGAAACAGAAATGGACGTCACAGAATTCAACATAAATGTTGAATAAAGCCAGGGCTGAGCCAATACAGCCATCTCTCACGCAATGTTTACGGCCCAATTTTCTGAATTTCAATGGGGAGATTAAAAAAACCTTAGTGCCCTTTTAGTTTTGAGCCAGGTCAAAGAATTCTATTATCTCATATTTGATATTATTTTTGTTGTTATTTGAGTCATCTGTTCATTTTACTTGAGAGACACTGGGGTTCAGAAGAATCTATTTGGTTTATTCTGAGCAACTACTTGACCTAGAATCTAGTTCTTAGTGTATGTGTGTGTATGTATATAAAATATATGAATATATAATATATAAATATATATTTATAATATGTACATATATATATATCTTGAGAGAGAGAGAAATATACAGAGGTGATAACAGACAGAGCAAACTCCTATCATCCACAAATGCCAGTAATGGCAGGGGCGGGGTCAGGCTAAAACTGGGAGCAGGGAACTCAATACAGATCTCCCGCATGGGTAGCAGGAAGCCAACCATTTGAGTCACCACTGCTATCTCCCCAGGCCTGCATTAGCAGGAAGCTGGATTCAGGAGCCAGAGCCTGGTATTGAACTCGGGTACTCCAACGTGGGATGTGGATGTCTAACTAGCGTCTTAACCACTGGGCAAAATTTCTACCCTGGCAGATGTGTAGTAAGCTGTGACTAAACAAATAAAGCAAGCCATGGTTCGGTGAATAACTACAGCGCCTGCAGTTGGGCCCCCACTGGTTGCTTATTCCCACCAACCCAGACTGAGTTTCTTCCTGGGATGCCCCTGATGTTAGCTTCTTGCCTGATACATATTTGGGAACGTGTAAAGACATTTTCTCCTTCCAAAGCCACACTGTGCCTCCCCATAGGATGCTGCAGTCTTCCCTTTCAACTTGAAGCAGAGAAATGAAGTCACATAGACAGACATACGTTTCTGTTTGCTTGTCAGATTACAATTTCTATAATTGTCCAAATAATCTAGAGGCTTACTAATTCTCCCTATGCAACATCTTTTACATCTGCCACACTTTCCTATCTTTAGTCAGTGGTGTGCTGGAGCCAGCTATCAGAACACAAAGGCACAGTTGTTAAAGTTTTAGAAAGCAGGCAGGTTGGTTTTTGAACTGTTGGTAGCTTGAAGTTGGCAATATTTACATGACAGAAATTGGCCGACAGTTATCAATCAGCTCTTCCCACCTCTGCCCTGAATGGAGCCGGTTGTTAGACTTAGCAGCATCCCATTATGTGCAGATCTTTCCCCAGTTTAAGCCTTCATTACCCGGTGCCCAGACTCTTACAATATCTCACCAACCAGCATCTCTGCCTGCGGACTCTTCTCGTTCCAGTGGATCACTGTTGGAGTACTTCTGACTGTAAGTCACAGAAAACACAACTATGCATTGTTTTAAGAATTCTTTTTTTTAAAGATTTATTTATTTATTTGAAAGTCAGAGTTACACAGAGAGAGGAGAGGCAGGGAGAGAGAGAGAGAGGTCTTCCATCCGATGGTTCACTCCCCAGATGGCCGCCACGGTTGGAGCTGCACCGATCCGAAGCCAACAGCCTCTTCCAGGTCTTCCATGTAGATGCAGGGGCTCAAGGACTTGGGCCATTTTCTACCGCTTTCCCAGGCCACAGCAGAGAGCTGGATCAGAAGTGGAGCAGCCAGGTCTCAAACCGGCGCCCATATGGAATGCCAGTGCTTCAGGCCAGGGCGTTAACCCACTGTGCCGCAGTGCCAGCCCCCACATTTCTTAAATACAAGAAAAATTATTCCACATAAAATGTGAAGATAAAGCACTTTCAGGAAAACTCAATAGCTCAAGGGCTCATCAGGTCCCCAGTCTTTGAGTTTTCAACTTTGCCATCCTCCTTATGTTAGCATTTCCCCTAATGGCTTCGAGATGACTGTTAGGGTTAGCCATCATACCTGCACACAGTGCCATTTGTATTCTTTTTTTAAGAGTAAATGCAGGCCGGCGCCGTGGCTCAATAGGCTAATCCTCCGCCTTGCAGCGTTGGCACACCAGGTTCTAGTCCCGGTCGGGGCACTGGATTCCGTCCCGGTTGCCCCTCTTCTAGGCCAGCTCTCTGCTGTGGCCCGGGAAGGCAGTGGAGGATGGCCCAAGTGCTTGGGCCCTGCACCCCATGGGAGACCAGGAGAAGCACCTGGCTCCTGGCTTCGGATCAGCGCTGTGCACTGGCCACAGCGGGCCGGCCGCAGCGGCCATTGGAGGGTGAACCAATGGCAAAGGAAGACCTTTCTCTCTGTCTCTCTCACACTGTCCACTCTGCCTGTAAAAAAAAAAAAAAAACAAAAAAAAAAACCAGAGAGTAAATGCAATCTTCCAAGAAGCCCCTAGCAAGCTTCCTCTTGGTATTCTTGGCCAGCATTGAAACCCACACCTGTTCTTTCATCAGTCCTGGCAATCATCATGGAATTGTCATAATTGGTTCAGACCATTGGTTCTGAAATCTTAATTTATGGGTTTATTTTTTCAAAGTTTATTTTATTCATTTGAAAGGCAGAGAGCGAGTGAGCAAATGAATCTCCTAGATAGGAGTGGTTTACTCGTATCTAGGTTTACTCCACAAATGCCTGCAACAGCCAAGGATGGGCCAGGCCGAAGCCAGGAGCCAAGAAACAGACCTGCTTGGGCCGTCGGCTGCTGCTTTCCAGGTGAATTAGCAGGGAGCTGGATTGGAGTTGGGTAGCTGGGACTTGAACCAAAATTCCGACATGGGATGCGGGTGTCCACGGGTGTCTCAAGTGGTAGCTTAACTTGCTATATTATAATGCTAGCCCATAATATCTTCTGATATATGAAATATTTTATAACATCCCTCTTTCCTGAGATGAAAATCAAAGATAATATAACCTATTCACATGCATACTTTTGAACCAAATCAATATGAGCCCTAATTGGAATATAAGTGTGAAATAAAGCAAGGCAATTTATGAAAAATATGCACATATGCATTTTAACATTTATGGTAAATTGTACTGTGGGTCCCAATTATTTTCTGTTCTCTTTGTAACAGAATAATACATCCCAGTCTGATGCCTTGTGACTTGCAGTGCCTCACTTAATTGATGGCAGAGTTGCTCTGGCCAGTGTAACATGAACAGAAGTGGCAACTGTAAGCCATCACATGACCCTTTCCCTTTCCCTTTGCCATAACAATAGCATGTCAGCATTAGCCTAGACCTCACGGTGAAAAAGACATGGAACAGAAGCAGAGTAACAAGTGATACATGATACGAACAAGAAAGACAGGCTTGTTGTAAGCCATTAAGATTTGGGGGGCTTGGAGCCAGTGCTGTGGTGCAGTAGGTTAATCCTCTACCTGTGGCTCCAGCATCCCATATAGGCATCAATTCGAGTCCTGGCTGCTCCTCTTCTGATCTAGCTCTCTGCTACGGCCTTGGAAAGCCATAGAAGATGGCCCAAGCACTTGGGCCCCTGTACCCATGTGGAAGACCCAGAAGAAAGTCCTGGCTCCTGGCTTTGGATCAGCCCAGCTCTGGCCTTTGTGGCCATTTGGGTGTGAACCAGTGGATGGAAGACCTCTCTCTCTATATATATATCTCAAATAAATAAATAAAATCTTTAAAAAAATGTTGGGGGCTTGAAGTTGTTTATTACTGAGGCATAACTTATCCGAAGCTGACTCATGCAACATGGCATGGTGACATTCTGACTTACAAAGGAGCAGTGTGCGCGTTCTGCTTATTTTCACCTATATGAGTATATGGCATTACCATGATTCAGCAGTTTTGAACACTGACACAATTGTGTTATATGAAACAACATAAATCAAGAGGGCTATTGGTATCAGTGCCATGACTGTCTGCCATGGTGATCAACTCTTAGTGAAGCTCTTGAGTTTAAAAAAGAGACATCTTTCAATTTACACAGTAGTTTGCATTCCTGGGAAATGAAGTGTATAATAAAATTGGGTGAAATTAGTAGTTGGTAGACTCATATAATTATAAAGAGATGTTTCACCTACATGAATAGAAGTTGTAGGTCTCCTGAAATGTTTAAAAACAGGCAAAATGTATACATGCTGTTAGAACTTATATAGGTGTGGGCCGGCGCCGCGGCTCACTAGGCTAATCCTCCGCCTTGCGGCGCCAGCACACCGGGTTCTAGTCCTGGTCAGGGCACCGATCCTGTCCCGGTTGCCCCTCTTCCAGGCCACCTCTCTGCTGTGGCCAGGGAGTGCAGTGGAGGATGGCCCAAGTGCTTGGACCCTGCACCCCATGGGAGACCAGGAGAAGCACCTGGCTCCTGCCATCGGATCAGCGTGGTGCGCCGGCCGCAGCGCGCCGGCTGCGGTGGCCATTGGAGGGTGAACCAACGACAAAAAGGAAGACCTTTCTCTCTGTCTCTCTCTCACTGTCCACTCTACCTGTCCAAAAAAAAAAAAAATTTTAGAACTTATATAGGTGTATGACTATAAGGAGGAATTAGGGGTGTGTACATTTTGATGAATATTCAGAAACTGAACTGGGTATTTTTCCATACGTATGTTACACTGCAGTAGGTTTTTTAAAAAGTTATGCCGGGCATTGGACAAATCTTTGATGTGAGAGGTTGCCCTGTGCATGCATGTGGGATGCTGAGTATTTTTGTTTGAGTATTTTTGATTTATGAATTGTTTGATATCTGAATAAAACTGATCTTCCCTTGGCCATTCCTCATAGCCAGGGTTGGAGGGGATGAGTGGGTGTTGGTGCTGTTGGTGATGGTATTGTTCTTGGTAGTGGTAATGGTGGTGAGGGGTGATGATGGTGGTAATGGAGATGGTGATGGTGTGATGGTAATAGTGTTGGTGCTGGTGATGATGGTGGTGGGGATGGTAATGGTGGTGGGGTGGTGGTTGTGGGGAGCCGGCCCCCACAACCTCTGTCTTCTGCCTGCCTGCCTAGCCCTGCCTGTAGACTGATGTGAACTAAAACAACCAAATGTTCCCACCGTTCCAATGTGCGCAGAGAGGCTATCAAAAGGACAGTACATACTCTCAAGGACACTCTCAAAAACAGGGAGCTGCGGCATGTGGGGATGTTTCTATTGTGGTTCGGGACTGTTGGGACAGAGGTCGGGTATGGGGAAGTGAAAGCTGAATTATAATTGGTGGATACTTTTAGTATACTTTGCTTTACTATATAATCTTGCAGCCTGCTTTGCTCGGGGCTGGAGGTTGAAGAGGCTCCCCAGGGAGACGGCCTCCGGTCCCTCTTCGCGGGGCTCCCTACCTTGGCCTGGGATTGATGAGGCAATAAACGCTGATGGCAGAACCTGTTACCGCGACTCCGCCTGTTTGTCGTTTGGCCACCGACAGGTGGTGCTGGTAGTGATGTCGGTATGATGGTGGGTGATGGTGAGCGGGGAGAATGGTAGTGGTGGTGATGGTACTGTGGCAGTGATTGTGAGAGTGGTGTTGGTGCTGATGGCGGTGGCGATATGATAGTGATGATGGTTGTGCCGGTGGTGGTGAGGATGCTAGTGATGTTGGTGATGGTAGTGGTTGGGTAGATGACCCTCATGGGCTCTCCTGTACATCTCAGATCACTTTGCCTCAACCCTCTAAATCTGCAGTGGCTCCCAACTGTCTATAGGATAAAACACTCAATTTAACATTCCTAGGCTAACTTTGAGGCTGCTTCTGTTTTGGCTGAACCACACCACCTTTTCCCTTTGCTGAATGTGCTGTGGTATCGCCAGGTTGCTCTTCCTTCTCGTGGGAAATCCCTGCTCTGTGCCTGCACTCAGGTGATTCCTCCTCGGTGATGCAGGCCCAGTCAACCGCTCCTTTGTTTACCTTCCCAAGGTGCTTTCCTTCTGTCTCTTAAGCGTTCTCTTTATTCTGCCTTTTGTGTAGTTGGTTGGCAACATGTCTTTTATGGCCTCTAGAGTGATAGGCACTCAATGGATGCTCAAAAAACATGTTGAGCTACACTGAGTAAGAACATAACCTTTGGAATTCAGAAATCAGCAACCTAATAAAACCTTGTAACCGGTTGAGATGTGTAGTTCCATCAGCAGCCTCCATTGTGAATTAACTGCACTTCCTTCCCCTCATTGTATTAAGATTACATCCTGGACCGGGCTCAGGGAGGGAAATGAAGCTGTCTGGCTCCCGTAAACCATGGTAGTTTCCACAAAGTTCCCCGGGCTCAGGCCCTGTCATTGTACAATAGAACCAACAGCTAGACAGAGGAGGAGGAGGCACTTGGTGGCAGCCTGGTCTCAGCACTGCAGGTGAGGCCAGCTATTTCAGTTACCACTCCACAGGCGTTTCATGAAAGCCTACTAGGGCGCAGGCTACGGTGAGAGTCACCGGTATCCACGAATAGGAATCTCTCCCCATCCAGTCTAACCAGGAAGGGGAGGTATGTGTCCAGGTAGCAGCAAAGAGATCTCTTTGGCACAGGTCTGTCCTACCATTCCTTTATGCAAAAACAAGGACCGACTATCTCAGCCTGGGGGGGTTCCCCCTCTTTGGTGTGCTGTAGCTGCCTGTCTCGTTAATTTTTAATTCCCCACGTCAAGGGACGGCACCCCTGGGATCAGGCAGAACGTGGGACAAATCCCTAAGCAATATGTCCTCCTCTTCTCCCCCTCCCGAAAACTCCACCCCTAGAATCCCAGGGTCTTCCTTTTGCTCCCAGCACCTCGCAGCCCCAGCTCCCCCAGCACTAGGCCCCTGTGGGTTGGTCCCACCCCTTCCCTTTGGGTTCAGGGGGTGTGACCCGCTCAGCCGCCAGCCAGCGCCCTTCCTCCCCGCTTCCACGTCCCCACCCTTCCTCCGGATCTCAGCACTCCCTCTAATGGCTAACGCTTTTGTGGAACGTTCCCAGCTAGGGCTAAAAGACAAAAAGCGAGGCTGCCCCCGCAGCTCCGGTTCTGAGGTCCTGTTGCTGTCTCCCTAGCGCCCGCCTTTGTTTCTCTTCTCCTGCCTCCCTCTCTGAGCTTCGGAAGGCAGCCTTGGGGGAGACTTCCCGACCTCGCCCCATTCCCAACATTCCAGATGGAGTCTTTCCCGCTTTCTCCCCAGACTTCCTATCACTGTTCTGTCCTGGTGTGGATCCGAGCCAGGGGGTGGGCAGGGGGAACACACTGGGACTCTAAAGACTCAGCAAAAACGCATCTTGTTCTTTTGAAAAAAAGCATTTTCCAAAGCAGTTTGCGGGAGACAAAGTGGGGTGACATTTTACATGGACAGCTTTATGAGCGACAGCCCAGCAGCCAAGAACCCATGAAACCTGATGGAACGGCAGGTAAAGCCAAAATTAAAAAAATCGGCCCCCGGGGGCCAGCCAGCCAGCCAGCCTTCTCCGCGACCCCCTCCTCCGCTCTGCGGCAGAGGGGGGCTCTGCTGCAGCGGCACCGCCCACGCACACTCAACGAAGAGACTCAGACCACGCCAGCCATGCCACGAGGTGTGTTTTATTTTCATTAATCATACAAATAATTTTCTATAATACCCCAGGGCAAACCGGAGAAATTTGGCAGTCCGATTGGGGGAGGGTCCCCTCGGAGACCCACAGGCCGGTGGCGGCGGCGCGGAGTGCCCGGGGTTCACAGTGCAGCTTGTGGCTTGCGTCCATCTTGCAGGTGGCTCGTCTTCCACATCACGACTTGGGGTCTCCAAGATGACGGGGGTGGGGCGGGGTGGGGTGGGGAATCCTCCAGGCTCTTAGGAAATTTCACTCCGTTTCTCCTGCTCAATGGCTGTGGAGAGCGGGAAGCGGGCAGCGGGAGGGTGAGGCCACCTTGCAACCCCACCCCCCCACCGAGGCGCTCACAGACCTGCCGTGGGCGAGGCACCCACGAGGTCCGGGGATTGAGCAAGAAGAGGCTTGGGGCTGGGGAACGCCCGGGCGCTTTGTGTTCCCGGAAGGGTGGCTGGGGCCGCCCAGACCCGGGTCCCTGGCCGGATGTGGGGTGAGAGGCTGGGCTGGCGCAGGCAGGGCGGGGTGGGTGGGGGTGGGGGTGGGCGGAGGAGCCCGCGGTTCCGGGGTGCACTCACTCTCTTTGGTCGGCAGGGTGTTCTTCTCCTGCGTCTCCGTCTTCTTCAGCTTGGCCTTATCGAAGCTGGCGATCTCCCCCATGTCCGGCTTGTCTGCCATTTTCTCAAACCCTAGTGTGCAAACCAAGACGGTTGGCGTGGGGCTGGGGGCTAGAAACCCCCTCTGAGCTGCCCGCCCGCCGACGCCTTCTCGACGTGGCACTCCCGCCGGGGCGTTGCCGGCAGCCGCCCCAGGCAGAGGATCCGGGCAGATCCCGCACCCCGCTCCAAAGCCCCAGGGCGTGGCCGGCCAGTCGTGCGTCCGGTCGGCGAAGCGCACCCCGCTGCGGCCTCAGCGAGCCCGCCCGAAGCACTAGCTCCGACCCCACCCTGCCGGCCCCGGCCCCAGCGCCGCGCTCACCGCGAGCCCGCCCGCTGCACTAGCTCCGACCCCACCCTGCCGGCCCCGACCCCAGCGCCGCGCTCACCGCGGCGTCTCGCTCCGGTTCCCGGTTCCTGGCGATCCCACTCGCGTCGCTGCAGCAAGAGACAAAAGAGCGGCGCCCGCCCCTCGCCTTATATACGCCGCGCCCCGGCCCGCCCCTCGCCCGCCGCAGCGGGGGCGGCGCTGGCAGCGGAGGGCGGGGGCCGCGCGGGCGCCTGCTCCGCGGGCCGCGCCCTGCGCCCCCAGCGCGCTGTGTGCAACGGTGGCGCCGCCTGGGTGGGCGCCGGGCCCGTGGGGGCTGTTCTGGGGGCTGCGATCGCCCGGGTGCGGGAGTCTTCAGCTCAACCCCCGCAGACGGCGCTTGGGGGCTGGCGGGGGAGGGGTGTTGGTTTTGGCGTGTGCTTGGTGTGTTGTGTGGGTATGCGGGCGTGCACGCGCGCTCTGCAGCACTCCCAATTCGTAAGGACACACCCCACCAGTGTGTCGCCGCCACAAGCTTGCCTTTAGCCCCTTCCGCCCCCCAAATCTCCTTCCCTGCCCCCCCTTTCCTCTTTTTTTTGGGGGGAAGCTGTGTCCTTTTGTGGTCTCACGCTGCCGGAATCCAAGCCGAGGGCCCCAGGGGTGTGAGTGGGGGAGAGTGGGGGACAGGTTCCCTGTGCTCTTGCCCCCTGGGGACCCAGCGGCCCTCTCTTCCTGGGCCGCCTACCCTGAGCTGGGCGGCTCCTGCGGCGGCGCAGCTGCTGAAATGCAACCTCCAGCTTTGTCTGGCGAGCGGGGGCGGAGCGGGAGTTTGGGGTGAGCTCGCAGTGTTCCTTCCCTCGCTGGGTTCCTGGGAACAGTGTATCCGAGGCTACAGTCTTCCTCCTTTTAGTTAACCTTGGCGATGGTAGGCACCCGCGTGCCTACAAACGCCCTTGTGCAATGTCTTTTCAGCCGGTGCAACAGCTTTTGGTAGTTAATAATTTCTGGGGGTGAAGCAGGTCGTTCTTTCATTCGTCCTTAACTTTTCCTCTTTTTCCAGCTTCAAGGGGGTATTAGCTCTGTGAAAGTGGGATTTGGAAGAGACAGCCTGAATTCTGCCCAGTCCTGCTTTTATCTGGTCCCGTCCCCCCCCCCCGCCCCCGCCCCGTGTGTGTAAGAATGTGATCTGTGAAACTCCTGGGTGGCCTTGGCAAGTATTTATCTGCACCTGTTTCTTCATCTGTAAATCGGGTTTAGCATAAGCTTAAATGACATAAAGAACAGGCATCGACAGGATGCTTAATATGGCAGTTCCGTTAGAGGGCCGCCCTACCATTTTATTAGCGTGAGTCACCTACTGCCAGAACACTCCATGTAACAAACCACCCCCAAACTCAGTGCCTTAAAAAAAGAATTGGTCTCCTTCAGCTGCAGATCACATGGTGCTCTCCTGGGTGTGGCTGGGCTTCCAGGGCCTTGCATCTGAGCTTCTGGTGGGGTGCAGGTTGGTTCCACAGGTGTCTTGTCCTCTGGCCCTGGGCTAGCTCGAGCTTGTTTTGTAGGACAGCATGTGGGCTGTAGTGCAAGAGAGTGCAGAAATGTGAAAGTGAAAGTTTGTCATATCTGATAACATCCCGTTGGCTAATCCCAGTGTCCATGGAATGAGGAAACATGTTCTACCTGTGGAGGAGAAGGAGGGAGAACTGAGCATTTCTGGAATGAAAATTTTTCATGGTCAGGGTAGATGAACAGCTACAACAAGCAGTGCCCAAGATGGCTTAGGGCTGGGACCAGTGTTGTGTTGCCTGGGTTAAGCTGTTCATTGCCCTTCTGATCCAGCTCCCTGCTAATGTACCTGGGAAGGCAGCAGGTGATGGCCCACATACTTGGGCCCCTGCCACCCATGTGGGAGACCCGGATGGGGTTCCAGGGTCCTGGCTTTGGCCTGGCCCAGCCCTGGCTGTTGCAGCCATTTGGACAGTAAACCAGAGGATGGAAGATCTCTCTCTGTAACTCTGAATTTCACATACATAAAATGATTCTGGGGGGAAAAAAAGATGGCTTAGGGCAACACAAATTTATTTTCCACTCCTGTGCTGGTGCTCCTGGTAAGGCACGTCTCCTCCATGTGATGACACAAGCACCCACGCTCTGTCTCTCTTGTCACTCAGTCCTTTTCTAGGTTCTGGAAGTCTACTCCATGCAGTGAGTGGCGAAAAAGGAGAGAAGAGGGGACCAAGCTAGAGTGTTGATGGGCGGAGCTTACCTCTTCCTCATCTCCCCAGCCAGGGCTCGGTCACATGATCTCACCAGACTGTGAGGGAGGCTGGGAGATACGGTCTAGCAGTGTCCAGGAGAAGAAAGCAGGGTTGAGTGGACTTGGGGCAGTCTCCACCATATGCTGTTGCAGACTCTGCTAAATTTGAACATAAACATTTCCAGACATATGGAGACAGCAACATTGGGAGGGTTTCACTGACCCTTGGTTCCTTTTCAAGTGCAATGCCAGGCATTATTTTACAGAAATATCCAGTTGTCCAAATTTAGACCCATGAAGGGTCTCCAATTCCAACTTTCCTTCATTGGGGAAACAAATGGATCTATTTTTTTTTCTAAATAAAGGTATAGAGACTCATATTTGGAGATATTGCAAATGTGAGGAGTGTTAAGCAGACATGTGGACATTTGTCTATCCTTGGTCAGTGCACCTCTGCAGCCCATCTCTCTCTCTCTTTTTATTTAAAGGTTTATTTATTTATTTGAAAGTTTGAGTTACACAGAGAGAAGGAGAGGCAGAGAGAGAGAGAGAGAGAGAGAGAGAGAGAGAGAGGCAGAGGGAGAGAGAGGTCTTCCATCCACTGGTTTACTCCCCAGTTGGTGGCAACGGCTGGAGTTTTGCCCATCCAGAGCCAGGAGTTTCTTCTGGGTCTTCCACGCAGGTGCAGGGGTCCAAGGACTTGGGCCATCTTTTACTGCTTTCCCAGGCCATAGCAGAGAGCTGGATCAGAAGTGGAACAGCCAGGACTCGAACCCCAGCACCTATATGGGATGCCAGCACTGCAGGAGTGGTTTTACCTGCTATGCCACAGTGCTGTCCTCCCCCCACCCCCATGTAGTTATTCAATAAATGTTTGTTGAATGCCCATGAAGCATCTAGCAGTGGTGTGAATATGGAAAAAAGTCAGTCTCTGGTGTTACACGTTTAGTGCAGTAGGTGAATGAGTTAACAATGCTCATGCTTTGCATTTACTTATGACTTCGGGTGTCATTTATATGTGATCACCTTTCAGCCTGCTGCTTGGAACAGACTGTGTACTGTTGACAGACAGTATAGCGAAAGCTAAAGCTCTCAACTCCAGCTGCGTGTCCATCTTGGTTGAGAAGGAAGGTCTGCAAAAGCTAGACTAGTAAGATGGACCTGGGAGCGTGTTGATGACTGTCCATCTGACAGGGGAAATGAACCTGATATGAGCAGATGTAAAGTCTTCTTGGCCCTCAAATCAGGCCTACAGTCTATGTTGTGGCACAGGGGGTTAAGCCTCACTTGAGACAGCATCCATATTGGAGTGCCGGTGTGAGTCTGGCTACTTCGCTTCTGAGCTGGCTTCTTGCTAATGCCCCTGGAAAGGTAGTGGATGATGGCTCAAGTGCTAGGGCTCCTAACGTTCCTGCTACCTATGTGGGAGACCCAGATGGAGTTCCTGGCTCCTGGCTTCAGCCTGGCTCATTTGCTGTTTGTTTCTCTTTCAAATAAATAAAGAAATCTGTCTTTAAAATAATTAAGTCTTTAAAAAAAATCAGCCCTACAAGTCCTGGGAGACAAGAGTAACAGTTAGGTCTCAGTGGCAGTGAGACTTGAGGCTATATGGATGGGAAGGAGCGCCAGTCCGCATTTCCTTTGAATGTGACGATGCCAACCCCTCCTGCTGCAGGGCCTCTGCCCTTCCTGAAGCACTTTCTTCTTTTAGGGATCTGCTTATGTGCCCCTTTCCTGAGTGGCCCCTTCCTGGCCACCCATATAGAGTAATGCCCTTGTCATTCTCCAGTCCTGCACATGTTTTATTTTTCCGCATGGAATACTCATCTCTAACCAATATATAACCACACATGTTATGTGCTGACTTATCTGTTTTGTTGTCTGTCTCCTGCAGCAGGAAATGGGAGGCCTAGTACATCTCGTCCACCCCAGTATCCCCAGCACGCTGTATGCTTGGGTTCCCCGTGTTTGGAGGCATTCAATGGGAAGTGGATAGCCAATACTGGGACTGCGGCAAACGGTACATGGGACCAGAACAGGCTCACAAGTGAGCAAAAGATCTTCTCCCCGGGTGACCTCCCTGGCGCTTCTGCTGCTTCGGTTCTATCTGTGAAGCAGCTTCCTTGTGGGAACCAGTTTTTCCAGCCCGAAAACAGCTTGATGACTTTGTCGCAAAGGAGGAACAGAAAGCTTGTGACTTCTGTTTTCTGCACCATCAAAATGTTAGCTACGTAGGGGATGGAATTTAAAGGCCTCATCCAAGATAAAATTATGAAGCAAGGCTTTTGAGGGTCAGACCCAGGAGTGGGTCTTCTGCTCTTTGATGTGTGGATTAACTCTTAAAGAAACCTTGGCAGGTGCTGAGGTAGCCCAAATGGCTAACAGCCAAAGAGTGGGCGAGAACATTACCATTTTGGTTTTCATCTCTGCCGCTAGAACAGCAATAGCGGTAGCAAGTAGTATTACCAAGCAGTTACGGCATTTCAGAGCCTCTGCTAAGGACTTGACAGGTTTTATCATCACCCAAATGGTGTGAAATAGCGCTGCTTTTAGCATCACTGCTTTACAGCATAGGGATCTAAGGCTTGGTCATGGCCACACAGCTGGTCATTGGTATTTCTGGGCCTTGAATCCAGGTCTGGCTCATTCCAAAGCTGAGCTCTTAACCGCTGCACCCAACCTCCTTGCCTCGATCTTGCAGCAGAGTTCACAACCTGGCAGTGTGGATCTAGTTTGCATTACATGTAACAAAAAATTTCAGTCAACACGCAAACATTGGAAAGGAGGTTTTCCAACTTCGCTTGACCTTTGACCTCAGAGACCACCTGCCCCACCCCTGGGAAGTACATGAAGTACTTGAGCATACAAATGGAACAAAAGTTCCCTCAGAACAATACTCTCACTGTGAATGAGACATTCTGGCCTTCTCTGTTCTTCTTCTTCTTTTTTTTTTTTTAATTTTGTTAAACTATTTTGAAATAATTACAAGTTCATAAAGTAACATATTGAGGTCCCCGTCCCATTCTCCTGACATTCCCCACTGATAACGTAACTATAATGTGCTGTCAAAACCAGGAAGCTGACATTGCTGCGGTCCATCGACTTTTTCCAGATTTCACCGATTTTACATGTACTCCTTGTGCATCTCTCTCTCTGTGTAGTTCCATGCAATTTTATTTTAAGATAGAGTTGTAATAACTCCCACCATAAGTCCCCTACACACCAGTTCCTTCACCACAAAGGGTCACCCTTTGTGTTAGCCCTTCAGAGTGCTAAAACCCCCCACCCAGAACCCCGGGAACCCACTAATTTGTTCTCCATCTTGGGGATTTTATTATTTCAAGGATGTTATATAAATGGAATCCTGCAGTTCGCAATTTTTTGAGATTGACTCTTTTCCCTTTCGCACAATGCCTTGGCCATACATCCAAGTAGCTGTTTTCTGAGTCCTGTTCCTTGGTATGGATACACCACCTATTGCAGGATGTTTTTGTTTTGTGTTTTTAAAGATTTATCTTATTTATTTGAAAAGCAGACCTATAAGGAGCAAGGAAGAAAGAACAAGAGAGTGAGGTAATCTTCCATCTGCTGCTTCACTCCCCAAATGGCTGCAATGGCCAGGCC
Source organism: Lepus europaeus (assembly GCF_033115175.1). Classification (NCBI taxonomy): domain Eukaryota; kingdom Metazoa; phylum Chordata; class Mammalia; order Lagomorpha; family Leporidae; genus Lepus; species Lepus europaeus. The sequence goes on along the minus strand of NC_084839.1, from coordinate 80,234,661 downwards.
TGGGCCAGGTCAAAGCCAAGAGCCAGGAACTCCAACCAGGTCTCCCATGTGGGTGGCAGGAGCCCAAGCACTTGGGCCATCTTCAGTTGCTTTCCCAGGCACATTAGCAGAGCAACTGGGATGCTGGTGATACAAGTGATGGCTTAACCCACTGTGCCACAATGCTGGCCCCTGGAAGATGTTTAGATTGTTTCTAGTTTTGGGATACCAAAAATAAACCTAGGGCTGGGCTCTTGTCCAGGGGTTAAACTGCCTGTTGGGACACGTACATCCATATCAGAGCACCTGGGGTTGAGTCTTGACTCCACTGCTGATTCCAGCTTCCTGCTAATGTGCACTTGGGGGGCAGCAGGTGGTGGCTCAAGTAGTTGAGCCCCTGCCACCCACATGGGAAGCCTGAGTGAGTTCCTGGCTCCAAGCCTCGGCCTGGTCAGTCCCAGCTGTTGTGGGCATTTGGAGAGTAAACCAGTGGTTGAGAGCACACTGTCTTTGCTGCCTGTTTTTCCAAAATAAATAAATAAATAAAAATGACAATGAACCTCTGTGTGCCTTCTTTGTGTGTAAGGTCAGACTTTTCATTTCTTTGGGATAAATGCCCAGGGAGGTGATTGCTGGGTCATATGGCAGGTGCATGTTGAATTTGCTAAGAAACTGCCAACCACTTTTGCAGAGTGGCTGTACCACATTTTGTCCCCCAGCAATGGATAGAAATCCAGTGTCTCAGCATCCCCACCGGTATGTGATTTTGTCATGGTTTTAATTTCACTTGTCCTAACAGGCAGGGAATCATGCCTTCTCTTGGTTTTCATTTGCATGTTTCTGAATTTACGTGTATACTCAGATCTCTCTCAGATCTGACCAAGATGTGCTAAAAATGATTCGAACTCCTATTTGATGTTTTCCCATGATTTCTCAGAATATTCTCAGGAATATTCTGTTCTTGTGGTTGTTTCTAAGCTCTGCATTTTTTTTTTTTTGGCTGCACATTAATGCACATCCAAACCTGGTAGGTAGCCCTTGGCCTTGATCTCCTTCTGCAAAGCAACACTATAAGGCTGGGGTGTGCAACACAACTTCTACCAGACATTTATGGGATGGGGGCTGGCACACATATTTTTAGTGACACATCCTTGACCCTAGTACTTCGTGTGCCATGGGCACTCTCCGCCATGCTTCTCCCTGGTTGTCTCAAACTCTCTATCTCAACCCCCCCCCCCCGCCCCCCCGGCCCTTTCTGGGAAAGAATATGGATATTCTGTGCTACTGGAAGAATCTATGAGAGAAAAGGCTTGAGTGAGAGGTCTGTGCTTAGGGGTAACTAGAATCGTGGGAGCCCCCCAGTGCTGGCAGTGGCACTCCCCACAAAGCTCCCTGATACTGGGGTACAGTCTTTCTTTGTTTCTAGGGTACAGAGCAGGGAGGCCTTGGCCTAGGGCCTGCATATTTCTTGTGCATGAGGTGGGGGTTCTCCAAAATGCTGGCCCCTCTTGCCTGGGCCTAACAGAGATATTACTAGACACGATGCTGCCAGGAATCAAAACAAAAACACAACAAAACCTGTACAAGCCACCGTAAGGTAAAACACTCACTGTTTCATTATTCCTTTTGTAGTCTTCACCCGTTTCTGTTCATTTCTGGTTTCTGTTTAATTTGCTCAATTTCCAGGAAATTGCCCTCCTCTGCATCCTATATTTATCTCCGTTCTTAAAGAATATGGAAATATCCATTTTATTTTTAGTTGATTTGCTCATTTCTGAATTCATAGTCTTTTCCTGTCTCTTTCATGACAATGTGCTACCCTTTGGCTTAGAGTAAAAAAAATTTTTTAAAGATTTATTTATTTATTTGAAAGGCAGGGTTAAAGAGAAGCAGAGGCAGAGAGAGAGAGAGAGAGAGAGAGAGAGAGAGAGAGATCTTCCATCCACTGGCTCACTCCCCAAATGGCTGCAACGGCCGGAGTTGAGCTGATCTGAAGCCAGGAGCCAGAAGCTTCCTCCATGTCTCCCACATGGGTGCAGGGACCCAAGGACTTGGACTATCTTCTGCTGCTTTCCAGGTGCATTAGCAGGGAGCTGGATCCAAAGTGGAGCAGCCGGGACTCATACTGGAGCCCATATAGGATGCCAACACTGCAGGGGGTGGGTTTACCCACTAAGCCACGGTGCTGGCTCTCAAAAAATTTTTAAAAGATTTATTTATTTATTTGAAAGGCAGAGTTACAGAGAGAGAGGGGATCAGAAAGACAGACAGACACACACACAGAGCGCTTCCATCTGCTGGTTCACTCCCCAGATGGCCACAATGGCCAGAGCTGGACCAGTCTGAAGCCAGGAATCAGGAGCTTCATCTGGGTCTCCCACATGGGTGCAGGGGCCCAAACACCTGGGCCATCCTCTGCTGCTTTCCCAGGCACATTCGTAGGGAACTGGATCTGAAGTGGAGCAGCTGGGACTTGAACCACTGTCCATATGGGATGGTAGCATCGCAGGGGGCAGCTTTAACCACTACACCACAGCACCAGCCCCTGGAGTGAAATTTTTAGGTTACCTCTTCCTCCCCTTCCTCACTCCAAAATCAAACTTTACAAAAAGCAATTGCCAGTTTACTGGTGGAGGAATAATAATTTGTAACAGGCAGGTACAATGAAAGGTTTTCCTTAAATGTGGTAAATACACACTTTCAGGCAAAACCATCTTTTCCAATGAAAAATGTAGATGTATCCATGAAGCACCTTGGGTAGCGCATGAGACCTGCATTCAAGCTGTGGGCCCTTGGACAATTCTTCGAACTTCAGTTTCCTTGTCTAGGTAATAGGGATGCTACTTGAGTGCCGTGAGGATCAGTGAGATGATGCATCTGAAAGCATTTTGCAGGTGAGGTGTGTTATGTGACAGGGAGCAGTTCAGCCACTTTGATTTACTCTGGGAAGTCTGCTCACTGAGTTTAAGGGCTCAGGGAATCTGCTTGGGCCCCAGCAGGAAACATACAACATGGCCACAGGGAAAGCCACCCAAGCCAGGGATTTAAGGTAAGTTGCAGTCTGATTTTGGGGACTTCGTAGGTGGAAGGTCAAGGGTAAGGTTGAGTCCTCAAGGAACCACAGGACCTTGACTGCCTGAGACATGCCAGTGCAAGGGCTTCGGTAGCTGGTGCAGTGAGGATGGAGGAGGGGCCAAAGCCAGGGGACTTCTGATGACCAGAAGCCAGGGAAGCCCCTGGGCCTTGGACCTCCCTGGAGAGAGGGAGAGAGAAGGAACCCCCAGAGAGTGAACAGTTCTGTTAGGGAGACTGGGTGAAGCCCTAGGAGACCGCTTCAAACAGAGTGCGCAAGCTCACCCACTCCCCAGCTGCTGCAGCGGGCACTCCCAGAGAAATAAAGCTGAATTTTCCCCCAAAATCCTGGTCTTAGAGCATAAACTTTGACCCCCAACACAATATAGTTTAAAAAAGTCTCTCCTGCTTGTTTAGTCTTTCTCCTATCCTGCTGTCTGCGTGTTTTCTGTAAAGGAGGAATTGTGATTGTCACAACCCCAAATGGTGACTCATGAGTGATTGTTAATTTGGAAAGTAAGGACCAGAGACTCACCCAGGCTCCCACAAGCCGCCGGGGTGGGGGTGGGGGTGGGGGTGGGGGGTGGCGGGTTGGGTTCCACTGGAAGCAAACCTGGAGACAGATCTCATGTGCAGGATGTTTCTTCAGGAGTTCCTTTGGGTTAGTTCCTGTTGAAGGGGAGGAAGGAAGTGGGATTGGACGGAGAAGTCCAGCTGTGATGTCCGTGATGACAGCCTCGGCACCCCTGACACCCCACGGGGGTCTCTGAAGCCAGAGTTTTCCCAAGGGCGTGGTGGCTGTCGCAGGGACAACTCTGGGCCAGCTGGGACATGCCCTCTCTCATGGCCCTGGGACACACTGCTGCCCACAGCCCCAGGGGCTCTGACTTTCTCCCTTCTTCCTCTTGCTGTCCAGACTCTTCTGCTCTCCCTTGCATGTACTGTCTCTGCTGCCTCTGTGCGCTGGTCTGCTCTTTCCTGGGCACCACATGTATGGGCCTAGTGTGTTCTAAATAGGGCCCATTCATGTTGACACAGGTCTGTGATTTCCAAACTGTATTCGTGGAACCCTAGGTCTGGAGCTGTTAGTATGTCCTTCGATAGCTGGGTGAACCATACTTGTGGGCCACTGCACTTGTCTCTGTGTGTGTTTGAACACTGCCCATAACAGTACATACACACATGCATGCGCACACATACAATCACACACACATAGATATACACACGCATTTATGTGTATATTTATCCCTCTGTATTGATGGGTTCCATAGCCATGGGTTCAACCAGCTACAGATTGAAAACATCTGGAAAAACATTATGTCTGCATTGAGCTTTTTAAAAAAGATTTATTTATTTATTTGAAAGAGTTACACAGAGAGTGGAGAGGCAGAGGGAGGGAGAGAGAATGAGAGAGAGAGAGAGAGAGAGAGAGAGAGAGAGAGAGAGAGGTCTTCCGTCTGCTGGGTCACTCCCCAATTGGCCACAAGGGCCAGAGCTGTGCCGATCTGAAGCCAGGGGCCCAGGCTCTTTGCCATCGATCTGCTGCCTCCCCATTTGCACTGGCAGGAAGCTGGGTTGGAAGCAGAGGCACTCCGATATGGGTGCTGTGGGTGTCCCAAGTGGCCGCTTAACCTCCTGTGCCACAACCCTGGCCCCAGATGGTTGCGCTTTGAAGTATAAGGCACACTCCCAGCTGGACCAGCCACATCATGCATGCCTACGGAGGCAGCCAGCGTAAGGGAAGCAGTCTTTAAAATGAGAGAAATTACAGGAGGTGTCCTTGTTACTTAGAGACAGATCGACACTATGGAAGCCAGAAAGGAAAAAATGAAAGACCCGCTCTTCCTTCCTCCCCAACCCCGTGCCTCCCCGGCTCCCTCCCCACCGAAGTCACCAGTGAGCTGTGTGCCCTACAGGACACAGACAGCTGCCTCTCTCATCCTGGGCCTTTGGAAGGGTTGTTTGATACTTCTTACTGTTGTAGTGCTGCAGTGAGCCAGCTTAGGGATTCCCGTGTGTGTGAGTGTGAGTGTGTGTGAGAGTGTGTATGAATGTGTGTGCACGCCAGTGTGTGTGTGAGTGTGTGTGCCAGTGTGTGTGAGTGTGTGGGAGTGTGTGCGCGCCAGTGTGTGTGTGTGAGTGTGTGTCTGCCCACGTCCATATTCCCTCAGGACGGACCTTCAGTGGTGTTTCTAGGTCAGAGGGCATGCACATTTTACAAGGTGCTGGTCACCTTACAGAACGTTTTTTAATTCCCTAGGGGATGTTGCTGGGCTTTTATTTTAGTACCTTGCGGAGGTGAAAATGCACTTTGTTTTAATTTGCTTTTTAAAATGATTAATTTTTAAGATTGTGGCAAAATATACATAACATTTAGCACTTCAATGCTTTTTAAGCAGACTGTGCAGCTGTGTGGCATTAAGTACGCTCACACTGATGGCAGCTATCATTATTAGTCTCTAGAATCTAGTAATTTTTTAAAAGATTTATTTATTTATTTATTTATTTGAAAGGCGGAGTTACAGAGAGAGGGAGAGAGAGGGAGAGAGGGAGAGAGAGGGAGAGAGAGGTTCCATCGGCTGGCTGACTCACCAACTGGCCACAATGGTGGGAGCTGCGCTGATCCGAAGCAGAGAGCTGGATCAGAGGTGGAGCAGGGCTTGGCGCTGTGGCGTAGTGGGTAAAGCTGCTGCCTGCAGTGCGGGCATCCCATATGGACACCGGTTCAAGACCCAGCTACTCCACTTCCAATCTAGCTCTCTGCTATGGCCTGGGAAAGCAGTGGAAGATGGCCCAAGTCCTTGGGCCCCTGCACCCGCATGGGAAGACCCAAAAGAAACTCCTGGATTGGTGCAGCTCCGGCCATTGCGGCCAATTGGGGAGTGAACCAGTGGATAGAAGACCTCTCTATCTTTCTCTCTATTTCCCCTCTCTCTGTGTAGCTCTCAATTTCAAGTAAATAAATAAATCTTAAAAAAAAAAAATTCCCCTTTCGGGGTACAGCCACCGCCTGCAGTGCCAGCATCCCATATTAAAAAAAAAAAAAAAAAAAAAAAGAAGTGGAGCAGCTGAGACTCAAACCAGCGCCCATATGGGTGCCACAGAGCTGGCCCCTGGTTAGTTGTTTTTCATTTCTTTTTCAACTTTGGTTTTCCTTCTCGCTATTTCTGTCTTCCCTTCTCCTTCCCCATGCCCTGTTCAGCACTTTGTAATCTTTTAACTTTTGTAAAAGTAAACCTGCTGTCCTCCCTGCCTCTTAAAAATTAGGACACGGTCTACCTTGTGGGTCTACCACTGTGAATGTTGCATGTTTGGCTCAGTTCCTTTTATATTATGTTAATTCCAGTAGCCTGCAAGGCAAGGGTGCCTGTTTCCTGTTTGCAGATGTTTGCAAATGAGGAAGCTAAAGTTCAGAGAGGTGACGTGACTTGCCTGAGGTCAGGTGGCTAAAGAGCAGCAGAGATAAAATGGGGCTCCTGCTCTGCACCCCTCCTGAGATTGAGGATTGACATTGGGAGGTGGCACTGTGCTAAGGGTGGGCGAGAGCAGCAGGAGGGAGTGCCAGGGGCAGTTTGAGAGACTTCAGGGGGAGGCTGGGGCGGGAGGGCCTGGAGGGTCTGGAGGGAGTGGAGCTCCTGAGTCTGGAGGAAGTGAGACAGGAACACGCTGTTCCCTTCTGCTCTTGTTGCATGAAATGTGGACGAAATTGCAGCTCTTGTGGGCTTCCCACCATGTCACACTGTGGCTTACAGATGGGGGGCCTTTTGGGAGCTAATTTCAGGAAGTTTCTTGTTCCCCCTCCCCTACATTCAATCTACTACCAAGTGTGGTGGATCTGGCTTCTGTAGTCTCATTTCACTTCTCTTGCTCCCTCGCCAGAGCCCGGCCCCGGTGCCCATGGTCCCTCCTGGCTCAGCTCACCACATCCACGTTTGCTCCTCCAATTTCCCCTGCATACTGCAGCCTGCGGGATGATGGAGGTCGGCTGCTGGAGACTCTCCCTTTCTAGGCGTTCCCTGCCTGGTTGTAAGTGCCCACCAGCCTGCACCCGGGAATGCAGCTTCCTGGCTCCGGTGCCTGGCGGCCCTTGCCTCCGCTGTTCTCTGGTTAACTCCTGCTCAGATTTTGGAGCTCTGCTGAGATGACGGTTCATCCCTGGAGTGACAGGCTTGGCTGAGGGCTGTCAGTGGCCTCTTGTGGCACTTATGCATATTGTAATTTCCTGTTAGTCTCTGTGTCTCTGTCCGGGCTGCACGCTACACCTGCCAGGGCAGCTTTTAACATGCTGCTGCTGGGGCTGTCCCACCTCACCCCGGGCATCCTGAGCCAACTAACCAGGGTGAGGCCCAGGCTGTGGTGAGTCTAATGTGCAACCAAGGGCTAACTAAGAAGCCCCTGGGGCCAGGGGCTGTCAGTCACCCCCCTAAACTTTCCCCTGGCACTGAAGTGTTCAGATAGTTAAGGGCATTGTGTAAATGAATGGTGCAGTTCTTGGCAGGGTTGCAGGCTCCCTTAAGGATAAAGACAGTGTCCACAGGAGGTGGGTATCTGGTGCCGGATGGGGAGCCAGCATCCCACGGTGAATTGCCTGGGTTTGGCTCTGCTCTCCACTTCAGCTCACTGCTAATGCGCACCTTGGGGTATAGGGGTGGTGGCGTAAGTATCTGGGTCTCTGCCACCCATGGGAAACCTGGGCTTTGACCTGGCCATTGCAGGCATTTGTAGAGTGAACCAGCAGGTGGGAGCTCTCTCTCTGTCTTTGTCTCTCTGCCTCTTTTTTTTTTAAGATTTATTTATTTGAAAGGCAGAGTGACAGAGAGGGAGAGACAGCGAGAGAAAGAAAAACGGAGGGGGTATGGGAGGAGAGAGAGATCTTCCATCTGCTTGTTCACTCCCCAAATGTCTGGAACTGCTGGTGCTGGGCCAGGCCAAACCAGGAGCCCAGAACTTCATGTGGGTCTCCCATGTGGTTGACAGGGACCCAAGTACTCGGGCCATCACCCTCTGCCTTCCCAGGAGCATTAGCAGGAAGCTGAGTCAGAAGGAGAGTCACCGCGACTTGAGCTGGTGCTGTGACATGAGACGCTGTGTTCCAGGAAGTGAGGAATGAGTAGTAACTGATTATTCGGCTCACATAGAGAAGGGCTGTAGTTCTTTAGATTCATAGTAAACATTACACATTGAGACCCTTGTCACTTATTTGTGATGGACCTCCTTTGGAGGACTTCTCTCCTCCCTGTTCCCACATTGAAACTAAATGCCATATTGTCAGAGGCCTAAAACCCACCTTCGAAAGATTGGTGTGTAATTTAAATTTTGCTGAACATTTCTTGAAATTTTTGTTACCCTTGAAGAGTAAGTAGTCAACACTTCCGTTACCACCCCCGCCTCCCCCCAAGAGCTGACTGTGGTCGCTGTCTCTGGTGTCTTCACTCTTCCTGCCACAAGCTGGAAATATTTTTTTCCCTCCAGTGTTCAGCAGTTGAACACGTTCCTTTAGCTTGCCTATTCCATGCAGGGAGACAAAACCTGGAGCTAGCAGGGCAGGTTTTCTGCAGCGCTCTCCTGGGAGGCTGGGCTCATCTTCACACACCAGGGACCCTTTCTGAGGGGACCCTTTCATGCAGGCACCAATGTGTACCAGACTCTTGGGAGCAAGTGAGCATTCGCCTCTGCACAGCGGCACCCATGTGGCGTGCAGAGAGAGGAGAAACGTGTGCCGACACCGCGGTCCGTCTCTGCACAAGATCTGGTGTAAGACCCACGGAAGCACAAGGGATGGCTGGGGTCTTGGCCAAGGTCATCCAAGAAGATACACAATTGTCAGTGCCCTTTGGCCAAAGAACACCAGGGGATTGTTTGAATGTGCTGTTGTTTGCAGTGAGGAGGAATTCCCTCTTTGTGTCTCATACCTTGGAGGGGCAGGTGGGGGTGTCTCAGGCTTGTTGTGGGACTAGGACTTGTGGTGTCAGGTGGCCTGGGGGGAAGGTTCAAGGAAGCAGGGCCTTGCTCAGGGTGCGTGCTCCCAGAAAGTGGGTGCAATTCGATTCAGTATCTGTACTAGCTCCAGACTGCTCCAGACTGGGTGACCTAAACAACAGAAGCTGGCTCACGGTTGCGGGGCCAGAAGTCTGTGAGCACGGTGAGTGGGCAGGTCTCCTTTCTTCCGGGTTTGTAGATGGCCAGCTCCCTTCTGTGTGCTGGTTACCCTGCTGTGTCCTTTGTGAATCCAGTTTCCTCTTCTTATAAGGACGTCTGTCAGAGAGCATTAACGCCCCATCCTAGCAGGCTCACTTTTCTAATCACTGTTTCTTAAATACAGCCACATTCTGAAGCTCAGGGCCTGGGGTTTCAACATAAGACTATGGGAGGTGCACACCATCCCCAGCCAGTAGCCTAAGACATCTCACCTGCAAGGAGTGAGGCTGAAGCTGGCATTGGCAGAGAAACATTAGCCAGGACAGGGAGTGTCCGATCCTCTGTGGGACTTGAACAAAGCTCATGTTTTGTCTGGGTTGAGATGTGATTGTGGAGTAGTCTTATTTTGTCTTCATTCACCATGGTCACTGAGTGGCCTTGTCTGATGTTGATGATCTTTTTTTTTTTTAAGATCTATTTATTTATTTGAAAAGCAGAGTTACAGAGAGGAAGGAAGAGAAGGAGGAGGGAGGGGGAGAGAGAGAGAAAAAAAATTTTTTCTATCTGCTCATTCACTCCCTAGATGGTTGCAAAGGCATGGGATGGGTCAGGCCAAAGCCAAGAACCAGGAGCTTTATCTGGGTCTCCCAAGTTGGTGCAGGGGTCCAAGCTCTTGGACCATCTTATATTGTTTTCCCAGGCACATTAGCAGGGAACTGGATCAGAAGTGGAGCAGCCAGGACTTGAACCAGGGTCCAAATGGGAATGCCAGCGCTGCAGGTGGTGGCTTTACAGGTTATACCACAGTGCTGGCCCCAATGTTGATGGTCTTTAAAAAAATATTATGGATTTATTTGATAGGCGAGGTGGGGTGGAGAGAGAGAGAGAGAACCCACTCCCCAAATGCCTGGAATGGCTCTGACAAGGGCTGAAGCCAGAAGCTAGGGACTCAATCCAGGCCTATCACATGGGTGTCAGGAACCCGGTCCCTTGAGCCATCGCTGCCAACTCCCAGCGTCTGCATTAGCAGGGAGCTGGAGTCAGGAGCAGAGCCAGGTATGGAACCCAGGCTCTGTGTAGGACTCAGCTGTCTTAACCACTAGGCCCAGTGCCTGCCTCTGTTGTTGACTTATGAGAACTGCACACAGCCCACAGGAAAACACCATGGTCTAGCTTTGTGGGTGTCAGGCCACAGGTATGACTGAGAGAGCCAGGCCAGGTCTTGGCTGGTAGGAGATTTTTTTTTTCCTCTTACAGTCTAGTAAAAACCATGTGCTTGGTCAGCAAATGCATCTTTCCCATCCTTTCCTACTTAGAAATTCTGGAGCCAATGCTGGGTGACGGAGGAAGTGTGACAAAGTCTAGTGAGTCCCCTTCCAGGAAGGGGGCCTGGGGGCCAGGCAGTGGAGGAAGCAGGTGTTTCCACGACTCCATCAGCTTAGGGCTTCAGCCTAAGGATGCACCCTGCTGAGAGCGAGCCACGGGACTCGTGCTTGGCCCCCTGTTCATCTTGTGTCTTAGTTACTGCTTGCCATGAATTCAAGGGCTTAGAACAGCACCCATTTATCATCTCAGTTTCTTGGGATCAGGTGTGTGGATTACGGCTTAGCTGAGTCCTCAGCTTAGAATTGCACGAGGCTGTGGTGCAGGTGTTGGCCTGGAGCAGGTGCTTATCCGAGGCTCAGCTGGGCAAGGAACTGCTTCTGCGCTCACTTAGGTTGAAGGTGGAATTCGGTTCCTCATGGCTGTGGGAGTCAGGGCAGCAACAGAGAGAGGGAGACTCCTGCAGGACTGGTGCAGCATTCTTGGGCTTTCACAGTCTCATCCCGTTTGCGGAATTCCACTGGTTAGAAGCAAGTCCTGTCCTCAAGCCAAGGACGGGTATTAAGCATGAGTATCAGGAGGCAGGATCTAGAGGGCCTGTCCACCACACCTGGTTGTACCCACCCTCTAGGGAAATGTGCAGAGTGTATTAAGGGATTCAGGTCTTGGTTGGCTGCAGGTTGAGCAACTCAGACAAGGAGAGGCAGGACAAAGGCACAGAGGTGTGGCTGGGGCCACAGCAAACTCTTTGCATGCTGGGAAAGCCTTTATTTTTGAGGGTAAATCCGATTTTCAGGAAGAGAGCAGAAACTTATCTACAGTGTAATTTGCTCAGGTGATGACTGCCCTGGAAGGGGCAAGCCTGATAGGTTTGTGTAAAATCAGGAAGCCCAAGAGTAAGGGCTCCAAAGAAGGACTTTAAGGGTAGGTGGACCTAGGAGGTGCTCTGGTTTGTGTCACCCCAAAAGATTAAGCTGAACCCCCACTGCAACAGCAGTGGGCAGTGGGACCTAAGGAGAAGACTTTGGGTCCTGAGGGTCCTGCTCTCACAAATGGATCAATCAGGAAAATAAAAGGCATTGAGACTGCGCGTTCGATCTTTTGCTCTCTCGCCCCCTTGCCTTCCACCGTGGGAATACACAGCATGAGGCCCTCAGTATCGGCACCTTGACATCAACTTGCTGGCATCCAGAGCGGTGGGCAAATGCATTTCTGTTTTTTCCAGGTTACTCAGTCTGTGGGATTTTGTTACAGCCTCACAAACCAAACCAAACAGGAGGGTTGCCAGGGCTAGCAACTGTAGTTGAAAGGGGAAGAGGAAGGAGCAGAGAAAGGTCTCCGGCACTTCAACATCGGAGCTATGGTCCAGTAACAGTGCTCAAGATAGGGGGGCTGAACTTGATACAGAAGCTCTGTGGTTAGGCAGAGAGGAAGCCACTGTTACCTTTCACATCCCCTTCCTGCCCAGCAAGGCCTCAGCCCAAAGGTCTGTAGAAGGCAGGTAGGAACCGGGCCCCGCTGGTCTCATTGTCGCTAGGTCTGAGTCAACACCAGGGAGCCATAGCAGACTTAGGAGTGGGTGTGGAGGCAATACAGGGAGAGCTGATATGATTCTACGGGATGTGTGAACATAGAGTGTTTTGCAGAATAAATCCTATTTGATGGTGGGTCTGGCTGAAAAGCTCCACTTAAAAAAAATGCCAGAAGCAAACAAAGTTATCCATGAACTAGATGTGCCAGACTCAATATCTGATCATAGATTGAGCCACAAAAATGTCCCAGTGAATTCAAAATGATTAAAATCATACCAAACATGCTCCCTGTTTACAGTGACATTGGATTAGAAATAGATAACAAGATATAATATCTAGAAAAACTCCAAAATCTGGGAGTTAAATAGCATTTTTCTAATTAATTCATGATCAAAGAGAAAAAAAAGTCACCAGGGAAGTTAGGTATAATGCAACTTTTCAAAATTTGCATGATGCAGCTAAAGTTGTACTAAAAGGGAAATTTGTAGCTTTCGATGCTTATATTAGAAAAGGAAAATTTACAGTCAATGCCTGAGGGTCCACGTGCTGAAGCTGGAGCGAAAAGAGAGTAACTCAAAAGTAAGCAAAATAAAAGAAACAAAGGTAAGAGCAGAAATCGGTGAAATAAGAGAAAAATAAGAAAATTACTAGGTTAAGTCATGTTTTGTGATTATTATTCCTTCCTCCTTTCCTCTAGCCACACTGATTGGCCAATAATTCATTCTCAGTGCAGGAGACCGTATGCAAGAGTAGTAATTACTTCTCTTGGCGTTGTGGATTTTTCCTCTCCTTACAGCCGGAGGAAAACAGTTCTTGCCAGTAGGTGGCAGCGCTGGCACCCGAACCAGGGCCTGGCTTGGGGACCAATGATTGCCCCGAAATGAAACGGAGCCCTTTAGAAGAGTCAACTCCAGACAGCAAATCCCCACTCAAACTGAGAACACGAAAAAGCGATTTCACAAAAACACCTGCACCCTAGAAGATGCAGGAATCCGAGTTTGACAAAAAAGTGGCTGTTGGTTCTTTACGCGAACTGGCTGACTGGCTCGGGCCTCTCCCCATTGCAGGCAGATCTGGGCCTCTGTCCCCCCAGCTGGTTGTCATGAGTCTCCATCAGATTCCCAAAGTGGACAGGGACTGAAAGCACGGAAGAACCAGAGACGGACGCTCCACCTGACGCCGCTCGGAAGCGAATGGCGCCTAGGTCTGGGTGTAAAGGGGAAGTGGTCAAGGGCTCTCAGGTGGGGGTGAGAAGAGGTGGGCGGGGTGCAACCCGTCGCTTTTATGTAATTTTTCTTCCTCAAGGACCGAGGCTGTAAAAAATCCCTTGCTCTGTGTGTGTGTGTGTGTGTGTGGGGGGGTGTCTTGGAGCAAAGTGGGGGACTGCACTTTGTAAGCCTACTGTGTGTGCCGAAGGTGGTGTCTTCCATAACCCCCCTTTAAGGGGGCGTAGAAACTGTTGCTTCCAGACTAAACTTCCAGGTGAGTTCCTTTGTGTAAATGAACCTTCCTTGATAAATAGCCCTTCGTTTGCTTCTTTGGGCTGTGTCACTCAAAGGCCACCCTCCGCTCAAACCCAAGCCTAAGCCCCAAGGCAGGAGCCAACAGGATTTTGGGTGGAGCTTAACGGACACTGCGGGAACTTCACTTTTCCCCTCCGGCTCACGAGCGGGAGGAACGCGGGTCCCAACTCCTGCAGCTGCCTCGCTGCGGGGCTGATCCGCGGCGAGGCGGGGTCGGGTCCCACGTGGCTGCTGCCGCCGGGCTCGCCCGGGCCCCGCCCGGAGGCCACGGCGCGAACTGCAGAGGCTGCGGGCGAGAGGCGTGGGGCGGCAGGCGAGCGCCTCCGGACTCTCGGCCCGGCGCGCCATGGTTGGCGCCGGGAGCGTGCAGCGCCCTGTGGCTGCGGGCTAGCCCGGCCCGGCGGCCCCCGCTACTTCGCCCATTCCCTCTGCCGCCGGGGACGCGGAGCCGTTGTCGGGAGGATGAATCCCCGGAGCTGGTTCCTGCTGCAGATCCTCTGCCTCCTGCCCACGGGCGCTGTCCCGCGGCGCGAGGCTCCCGCTTCTGCCAACTGCGAGCTCAAGCCCCAAGTAAGACGCGCGGCGCGCACGGGCTCGGTGGCCTCCCCGCACGTCCTGGGGGTGGCTTCCTTTCCAACCCTGCCAAGCACCGCGCACTCGGACCCCGAGCCAATTCCTGGGTCTGGGCTTCCACTCGCACGGCAGCGCCTCCTTGCTCGTGCGCCTCTCTGCGCCCTTGGGGCTCCCTTGCTCGCTGGAGCGCAAACCGCTCGCTGCAAGCGACTCGGTGCCCCGGCGTCTGCCCTCCGCCGGACCAACGGCGTCAAGGAAGGGCCCCCAGGGTCTCACAAGCCTGCTTTGCAAGCAGATCCACGAGGGCGGAGCCGGGCTGGACCTTGGGCGCTTTGCTTCGGAAGTTTGCTCTGTCCTGTTTTCCCCACGTGTTTAATTTCACCTGCTCTGAGCAAACTGTTAAAAGCATTCCGCACGCTGCCCCATTTCACCTTTCTATATTGAATGCTTGAATTAGGCGGGACTTGCGCAGCTGAAACCATTTCCCTTGTTTTGCGGCTTTGGGAAAACGAGGCTCAGAGAGGGAACCTGTGTGTCCCAGGTGGCGGCGCATTCGCAGGGACCGCCGCCGTTTGACAGGCTCGCGGTCGCGCCCTCGGCTGGGCGTCGTGCGGCAGAGGGAGGCCCGGGGACCTGTTCAGGTCCACCCAGTTCTACAGCAGCAAAGCGGAGCAAAAACGAGGCAGGTTTCCTTCTCCTGATCGGTTTTCTCATACTTGGAATTGCCTGCTGTCTTCAGCTCCCTCTCTTCCGAGCGTGCGGAGGTTGAACTCGGCGCGTTTCGGTCAATGGTTTCGAGCTCCCTGCGTCCCTGCTCTGCGGAGGCTGACCCCAGGCTCCTAGACGCCAGGTGCGAGAGTTCAGGGTCCCGCCACCCTTCGGTGACACCTGCGCCGCTCCTGGCCATTGGTCATCTTGTTCATCATTCTAAGCAGAGCGGAGGGCGGCCTAATGGAGCCGTTCCCAGCGCCCAGGGCTGTAGGGAAGCCGCACTTGCATTCCCTACGGCCCCGCGGGGTTCCTAGGCACAGGGAGACACTCGCGGTGGGCGAAGACTCCTGGGCGGCGGGAGAGGGGAGTCCGGCCCACGCCGCGTCTCTGGGGCACTCCCGGCTGCGTGCTCCTTACACTGGAGGCAGGAGCCGTATCTTCATATATTTGAAAGCAGAAGGTTTTTCACTTGGGCAGTCTATTTCCTCTGTAGTTATAGGACGACCGAGTCTTGATAAGGTCTCTGTTTCTCACTCTGTTAAAGATATCATTATGTGAAAGAAACACACACCCTTCAGTCTGCTAATTTACCCACAAAATGGCCAGCAAAAACCCGACCAAAGCCAGGAGCTAGGAACTCCATCTGGGGCCATTAGCTGCCCTCTCCCAGGTGCACGAGCAGGGAATTACATGGGGAGTAGACTGTTGGAACCAGCACTCCGCTATGGGATGCGGGCTGTGCCCACCAGGCCAGCATGCCTGCCCCACTTTCTTCTGAGTCTGCCTCGTGAGTCTTTCCCACTAGTTCTCCAACCTTTTGGTCTAGGACCCCTCTGTACTCTAAAATGTACTAAGGACCCCCAAGAGGTTTTATTTATGTGGACTAGGGGAGGTATTAGTCAAATAGACGCATATTCACACACTCATTCGATGACCCATCAGAGTTTCACCATCATGTTTGTGTACCCTTGAGAAAATCTTGCGTTCTTGTGAGAGAATGAGGCTCAGGGTGGAAAGCATCTTATTAGGAAATCGTTTTGATCCTATAGACTTTTTTTTTTTTTTTTGAAGATTTTATTTGAGAGGTAGAGTTACAGTGAGAGGGAGAGGCAGACAGAAAGGTTTTTTTTCCTATGGTTCACTCCCCAAATGGCTGCAAAGGCTGGAGCTGCGCCGATCCGAAGCCAGGAGCTTCTTCCAGGTCTTCCATGTGAGTGCAGGGGCCCAAGGACTTGGGCCATCTTCTACTGCCTTCCCAGGCCACAGCAGAGAGATGGATTGGAAGAGGAGCAACCGGGACTAGAACCCCGGCACCCATGTGGATGCTGGCGCCACAGATGGAGGATTAACCTGCACCACAGCCATGGCAGGAATCCTATATACTTCTAAAAGGGTCTTGGAGACACTCCCAGGTGTTCTCTTTGTGGGCAAACTCTGTCTTATCCTCTGGAGTTGGGAAGGGGCAGTCAGTGGCAGGGCTGTGCGCTGGACGCTATGCTGTAGAGGGCGTGGTGGGTAGGTCCCTGGTGACTGGGGACTTGAGAGTACAGAGGGGCAGTCCTGGACTCCAGCCTCCACTCCAATGCCCAGCCCAGGTAGGATTGCCATCGCCTGCAGGCTTGAGAGCTGCTTTGGTGTTGTTCGCAGGTTAATCATTAGAGAGGCCCCCTGAGCCCCAGCCGGCCCCCAGACACTGTAGGGTTTGCCCGGAGCACCACCAGGCTTGAGTCTCTTCCTTATCGATGTTCAAACAGAACCCTGGAGTGTTCTTTGCTGTTCCTGCCTGCTGACTTTAACAATGGCTCTCTCTTCCCCCCATTTGCTCTCCGTCTTCCACTTGGCCTCGGCTCAGATGTTAGTGAGAGCTTTGCTGATTATTCAAGGTGATGTCAAAACCCAGCCCTCTTCTATCTTCCCTGCTTTATTTTTCTCTGCAACACTTAACCACCCTTGGCTGATTGATTTTGTTTATTGCTCCCAGTGGAATCCTCATGGAGGTAGGAGTTTGTGTGTGTTGTCTCTGCTTTCCCAGTGCCTGGTCTCAACAGCTGCCCGATAAGTATCTGTTGGGTAAACGAAAGCCAGTTACCTTTGCTATTATCTGGCTGGTCTGCCAAGGGCTAGTTTTGGGAAGTGCAGTTGTCACAGGTTGTAGGATGCGGAAAGGTGGGGTTGGGGCTTAGGAGAGAATGCAGGGCCCTTTATTCTGTTTCATTGTGTGGACCACACACAGATGTGTGTTCACAACCTCAGCTTGGTATACAGGTGAGCTGCTGTGTCTCCGTCACTCGTGGCCATGTTCTCTTTGGAGGACTCTTGGAGCAGCATTTAGAAGGGACATGTTAGTGTTCAGATGGTTCCCTTTCAAGCTACAGTGCAATGTGGGTTTGTATCTTTATCTGCCTCTCTAGCTCTGTTTCTGTCTCTCTCTATTCTATGGAGGCAATCAGTCCTAGTCCTGAGATATCTCCCACTGAGGGAGACAGTGGCCCCTGCCCCTGTATAGTGAGTGTGCGGGGCTTGCCCGTGGGCAAAGGCCAGAGAAGAGCTCCCCGGTCAGAAGCCTTGGCGACTCTTCTTGAGCTTGTGCTCTGCTGAAGGTCTGCCTCCCAGGCAGCATCAGCAGCCTGCAGGAGTGGTCACTGGCGCACAGGATGGGAGGCGAGGGCCCCGCTTGGTCAGAACGGAGCTGCGTTTCTTGAAGCAACTCCACAAGGGAAGGTTCATCTCTGTAAGAAACACTTCCCGAGCTCCTGTGTAGGTGGCCGGTATCTCACCATTTGGGAACAGGAAGGGGAACAGGACACAGACCTTGGAGAAAAGCCTCGAATTGTGCTAAGCTGAAAGAGGAGGATGGGAGGAGGTGGCCCTCCAGGATTTCACCATGTCAGTGTGGCAATTATCTGGGCAAATCTTCTGGGATCTGGAGTTGGGTGCCCCACCTGAGACCAGTACACCAGTAGATACTAATGGAAAAAAGGATCTGACCCAATTGTGAGGCAAGTCTGTTGCATGTTAGGGTTGTTTAAAAGCTGGGTCTTGGATGGACATATGGTGCAGTGGTTAATTTGCCACTTGAAACACCTGCTTCCCACATCGGAGGGCTTGGATGCAAGTCCTGACTCTGCTCTGATCCCAGCGTCCCACTGATGCACATTCCAGAGGTGATGGCTCAAGTCCTTGGGTTCGTGCCACTCACATGGGAGACTTGGATTGAGTTCCTGGGTCCTAGTTCCTTGTTTGGCCCTGGCCCAGTCCTGGATGTTGCGGGCATTTGGGAAGTGAACCAGCAGCTGGAGGACCTCTCTTTGTCTCCTTGCCTTTCAAATAATAGACACACACATGGATAAATAAAACCTGGGTCTCAGGAACTCCCTGCCTGGCTTAAAACTGTAGGTTCCCCATTTAGCCTTGACACTATGTATATGTGTGTAGGGGGATAATAAGCCTCTCAAGCCCTCTGTTTATCCATCTAGGAAGAGCCAGTATCTTATTCAGTTGTGTATCCCCCTCTACCCACAATCCCTGTCTTTTTTTTTTTTTTTAAGATTTATTTATTTATTTGAAAGAATTACACAGAGAAGGAGAAGGAGAGAGAGAGAGAGAGAGAGAGAGAGAGAGAGAATGAGAATCACTCCCCAGTTGGCAGCAATGGCTGGAGCTGAGCTGATCTAAGGCCAGGAGCCAGGAGCTTTTTCTGGATCTCCCACGTGGGTGCGGGGGCCCAAGGACTTGGGCCATCTTCTACTGCTTTCCCAGGCCATAGCAGAGAGCTGGACTGGAAGTGGAGCAGCCGGGACTCAAACTGGCGCCCATATGGGATGCTGGCAGTGCAGGTGGTGGCTTTACCTGCCACACCACAGTGCCGGCCCCTAATCCCTATCTTCTCTTCTCTCTGGAGTGGGCACAGAGGCAGGTATCTGCCCCTCCCCGCCATGCCACCATAACTCTTGTTGTCTTGGTCCCCAGTGACATCCTTGCCCAGTCCAGAGATGAGCCCTCAAGTTCCCGGCTTGGGCCACCAGCCACACTTAACCACTTGTGGACATCCTCCTCCTCGCGGTGCTCTCTCCGGCTGGATTCCTGGGCAGCCGGCTCACTGGCTGCTCCTCATTGCCCTTGGCTGGCTGCTCTTCTTTCCCCAGCTTCCCAGGGTTGGAGGGCCTGACTGCTTTCCTCCTGCCACTCAGGGCCTTGGAGGTCGCATCAGATCCCATGGCTTGAAATACCGGCAGTGTGAAGGTGCCCTCGTTTTTGTCTCTGGCTAGGGCCTGTCCAAGCTCCGGCCCCACGCATCCCCCTCACAACTTGACATCGTCACCAGGTTGTCTGCTCTTGACGTCTCAACCTGACATTTCCGAAAGCAGACTTCGGTGCAGCATGTCGGGGGGCGGCCTGTGATGCTGGCATCCTGTATCCGAGTGCTGGTTTGAGTCCCGGTTGCTCTGCCTCTGATCCTGCTCTCTCTTATTGAGCCTGGGTACCTGGGCCCCAGAAACCCACGTGGGAGACCAGGGTGGAGTCCCTGGCTCAGACAACTGTTGCAGTCATTTGGGAAGTAAAGCAGCAATTGGAAGATCTCTCTGTCACTCTGCCTTGAAAGCAAATTATTTTTTTTTTGAACTTGTAGACTACATGCAGGACCGGAGCACCTCTCATCAACCTCGTCACTACCACTCTGTTCTCTCACTCAGTATATCAGCAACTCCTAACTGAGTGGCTTGCATCTGCTCTCGTCCCTCGGTAGTTTGTTCACTGCAGCCACCAGAGTGATCCTTGTAACACGTTAAGTCAGTCTCGGCACTTGTCTCTCAAACACCTGAGCCAGCTCCCATCCTACTAAACCTAAAAGCCCAAGTCCCTCCAGGCCATGTGTGGCCTGGCCTCAGTCACCTGTCTGGCATTTGCCTCCTGCTTGCCTGGTTAGTCATCGACTTATGATCATGTTGGCTTCCTCACTGTTCTGTAACACATCCAGACCCTTGTAGCCTCAGGGCCTTTGCACTGCTGTTGGGGGGATGCTCTTCTTCATGGCTCGCCCTCACCTCCTTCATGGCAAGGCTTAGACGTTCTTACGGCCATCACTTTCCTGATGCCCTGTCTGAAATCACACCCTCAGCCCTTTGCCCCAGAAACTCTCTGCTCCTTTTTCTTCTTACATGTTCTCCACAGCAATTATCCCTGATCCACCATAGGCAGGGGCCCTTGCTATGCTTACTGCTATATTCCTGGTGCCTAGAATAGCGCCTGGAACACAGGCATAGCACACGTGATTGTGGGGCCACTGAGTATGATGAGGCAGTAGGACCATCCACAGGAAATGCTTGGGTGGTGCCAGGCACCAGTGAGCACTTAGCTGCCTCAGCGTCACTGCTGAGGTTACGTGGCTCCATGCCAGAATGTGAGTGTCTTTAAAAACAAAAATCTTGTAAGTTTCCCTGAAAACATCGCACGATGGTCTTCTTTCTAGACAAATACTAATTGAAAAGGCCTCAATCAAGTAATAAAATGAAAATAGGTGCATGTAGAATAGATTTTGTTTCCAAAGGAAAGCACAGATGTTTTTAAGTAGGATGAGGCATTAGGCAGGTTAAATCTATTGGATAAAAGCAAACCAAAGCAAAACGAACTTCCTTCCCCACCACGCACACACCATGATCCTGCTGAGTGGATCTGGGTTTGTGTAATATCATGGTGTCCTGATCAGTGACAATGAATCAAGTGCCCATGGGTTGGTTGGTTGGTTTATTTTTGACAGGCAGAGTTAGAGAGACAGAGAGAAAGGTCTTCCTTCCGTTGGTTTACCCCTCAAATGGCCGCTACGGCTGGCGCTGCGCCAATCCTAAGCCAGGAGCCAGGTGCTTCCTCCTGGTCTCCCATGTGGGTGCAGGGGCCCAAGCACTTGGGCCATTGTCCACTGCCCTCCCAGGCCACAGCAGAGAGCTGGACTGGAAGAGGAGCAACCGGGACAGGATCCGGCACCCCAACTGGGACTAGAACCCAGGGTGCCAGTGCCGCAGGCGGAGGATTAGCCTAGTGAGCCACAGCACCTTCAGGTTTATTTATTTTTTAAAGATTTATTTATTTGAAAGAGTTACACAGAGAAGGAAGGAAGAGGGAGAGGGAGGGAGGGATCTTCTATCTGCTGGTTCACTTCCCACATGGCTGCAATGGCTAGAGCTGGGCTGATCCAAAGCCAGAAATCTCCTCTGGATTTCCCATGTGGGTGCAGGGGCCCAAGAATCTGGGCCATCTTTGGCTTTCCCAGGCCATAGCAGAGAGCTGGATCGGAAGTGGAGCAGCCAGGATTCGAACCCCGGCACCCATATGGGTCGCCAGCACTGCAGGTGGCGGCTTTACCTGCTACGCCACAGCGTCAGCCCTGCCCATGGATTTAATAACAGTACAGTGTGGTGGCCATGTCTCTGAGTTGGAAACCGTGTAGAAGTCCTTTGATAGACCACGTGGAATTGTGCAACTTGTTCTCTGCTGTAGTCACAGGTCCCCATAATCTCAGTGGCTTGCCCCCCTCTTTTTTAAGGGAGTTTATTGGGGGAAACCCGACAGACTGGAGGGAAGGGGTGAAGAAGGAAAAGAGGGAGAAGGAGAGCGTAAGAGAGATTGAGAGAGCCAGGTGTTCAGAAACTGGTCCTCTTAAACCTTTGCCGAGTGGTGGGCAGGGAAGTAGGAGCAGTGAATCCCATTAGGGTGGGGGTGGAGCTAACACCAGTGGTTGGGTCATGGGGTCACCTGGCTTCCAGCCATGCGGTGGGGGCTAGAGCCTAGGATGGTGTCTGAGGTATAGATCATGCCATAGATAAGACTGTGCCATTTTACTAACATTCCACTCTTTTTGTTTTTTTATAAAGCAAGAGTTGTATGGGATTACATTAGCCCCAAAAGTCAGGAGGGGTACAGGGATGATGATCTGTCTTTAGAGCTACTTCCTGCTGGTGTGGGGTGATGCCTCAAGCCACTGTCTCCCGGGTGGGCAGCTGAGTCTATCCCGGTAGCAGCATTTGGTTGACCGCCTGGTTGGAGAGGGCCTTGGTTCATTCCATTATCACCCCCTGTAAACACTCAGAATGTGGAAGGCCGGTGTGTGGATGGAGATCACGAAGCGTTAGGTGATGTGGAAGGAGTTCCAGGGGTGTCTTTTGTGACTGGCAGAAATCCCGGACCCCCAGGTAGCCCAGAGATCCCTAAAGGAGAGCAAAATCACTGGGGGAGCCTGGATCCGGGTCATGGCACCAATGTAAGGCCACCCCAAAACACACCACGCACCAGAGTAAGGGAAAGGGTTTACTGGGGGGAAACCCGACAGACCGGAGGGAAGGGGCGAAGGAGGAAAGAGGGAGAAAGAGAGCGTAAGAGATTGAGAGGCTCAGCCTCTTTGACAGCCCTTTCCTGGAAAATGAATCAAGTCGAACTAAAATTATGCTTTGAAGGCAGCCTCTAGCAAACGAGTTGGATTTGTGGGTAATAATTGTTTTGTTACCCATTTTAAATGAAGCTGTAGCTGTCGATTTCAGTTTTTTATTAGGGTCTATTCAACCAGTGTTTTCTGCCAGATTTAATTCTAACTATGAGACATTGGATCTTCTGTTTTTAAAAATTTGACAAGGAGAGGGAGAGAAGGGGAGGGGGATAGAAGGGTAGAGGGGGAGAGGAGAGAGGGAGAAAGAGGGAGGGGGGAGAGAGGGGGAGAGGGAGAGAAACTTACATCTGGATCACTCTCCAGATGCCCGCAGTGGCAGGGGCTAGGTAGGAGTGGAAGCTGGCGCTCGGTGTAGATTTTCCAGTGGGTGACGAGAAACCAGCTACCTGAGCCTTCACTGCTGCCTCCCAGGGTTTGCATTAGAAGGAACTGGAGTCAGAAGCCGGAGCTGGGAGTCCAACTCAGGCATTCTGATGTGGGCCAAGGGCATCACACTGGTGTCTTAATTGCTAGGCTAAACACCTGCTCAGACATTTGAGTTCTTAATTCTCCTTGGCAGACATTTCTTGGTAGATGTACAGTTTCCATTTGGCTGTTTGAAGTATTTAAAGAATCCCAAGGGCCTAGTCCTTTAGAAAATGCCTGGGGGCTGGAGATGACTCATCTCTACCTGCTATGCCATAGTGCTGGCCCGCTGATTCATCCCTTCATACTTCAACAACCGAGAGCTGCACAAAATTAAATCATCCTATTGTTTATTTAACAGTTACCCAATTTGTTATCATAACCTTAAGCTGGGGTTGTTAGCTGGCTTTTACAGAGGAGGGGATAGAGGTGCAGCGGAGAGAAGTAGCTGACACAGGAGGAGAGTTTAGGCTCATTTTGCCCAATCAGTGTGTTCTTGAAAAGTGGGCTAGGTGAGCAGAACTGTAATTTAAATGCGTTAAGAAGCAAGATTGCAGGCTGGGGGCTAGTTATGTGTAGTCCCTTTGGTGTGCACAAATTTTAAGAAAATAGTGGTCACATTTGGACAATTTTATTTAAAGCCAGGATTTTTAGTGAAAAAAGGTTCTAGAGCTCCAGACTTCTGTTTCTAAGTGGCCAGCTTGGGCTTGAGCTGCTGCTTATTGCTTTTTAAAGAATTTCTTTTCATTTAAAAGGCAGAGACCGACTTTTCATTTGCTGATTGCCTCTGTCTATAGCCACCAGGGCTGAGCCTCATTGAAGCCAAGAGCCTGGAACTGAATTTGGTCTCACACAGGTGGTGGGGACCCAAGTGCTTGAGCGGTCATCTGCATTAGCAGGAATCTGGATTGGAAGCCGAGGGGCTGGGCCTTGAACGTAGGCACTCCAGTGTGCGGTGAAGGTATCCCAAGCAGCGTCTTAACCCTTGTGTACAACATTGGCCTCTGGCTTGGGCTGCTGCTGGTTTTTTTTTTTTAATATTTTTATTTTTAATATTTGAAAGGCAGAGTTGCAGAGGGAGAAAGAACGAGAGCGAGCAAGCAAGAGAGATCAAGATATCTCTTCCATCTGCTGGTTCACTCCCAAAATGACCCCAACAGCCAGGGGTGGGCCAGGCTGGAGCCAGGAGTTTCATCCACGTCCCCCACGAAGGTTCAGGGGCCCAAGCACTTGGGGCATCCTCTGCTGCTTTCCCAGGCACATTAACAGGGAGCTGGATTTGGAGGTGAAGCAGCTGGGACTCGAACCGGTGCCCATATGGGATGCCAGCATTGTAGGCAGTGGCTTAACCTGCTGCACCACAGCCCCAGCCCCAGTGGCCTTGGCTTCTTAGCCAGGATCCCTTGTGGAGGACTGTAGGCCTGTGTGCTGCTGCTCTCCCCCCGCTGTGACTTCCTCTGCAGCCCACGTGGTGACTGACCGCTTCTGCTGGCGTCAGAGCGTGTCGTCTTGGCTGAGCGGTGTTTCTGTCGCAGAGGGCTAGGGGGTGGGGGACAGCTTCAGCTCCATCCTCATCTACCTATTTTGCAGTTCTGGGTAATGTTTCATTTGAAAATGGATTTTCATGTTTCTGGGTTGCTTGATAGTAGTTCACCCCACATGTGTGTCTGAACGTTACACTTGAACTCCTTGGGGGCTGTCTTGTGCGCTTTATACAATGCCTCTGAGTAAGTGGACACTTCGTGAATGTCTGCTGTTGAGACAGACACAGGAGCGAAAGGGCCTCAGACAAACAGCACCGCCCAGAATCCCACCTAGATCTCTGCTGTTGAACCAGAAAGTATAGTGAAAATGAAATGCAGTAGGACAACCCAAGCTATGAATCAGGACTCATGGGACTGTGGTTTCAGCCTTGGTTGCACATTAGGTTCACCACGGGAGCTTAAAAAATATCACGTGGAATCCCACCCCCAGAGACCCAGAGTGATTGGCCTGGAGTGGGGTCCAGGGGTTGGACTTCTACAAGCCTTGTAAGTGATTGTAGTGGGTGGTGGCGCTGACAGCTTCTGCCCTTGGTAGCACTGGATTTGAGAGCTGAGGAAGCCGGGGTGCCTGGGAGAGAACGGCGGGCTCCTCGGGTGTCTCTCACCACGGGTGTCCTTGGAGTCCAGCTCGTAGGGCAGGCCTAGGGTAGACCCAGGCCTGGTGATTGCTTTCTCTCTAGGATCAGCATTTTGATGGAAAAGGGGTAAAAGGATGCTGAATTTCAGACTGTGTCGAGGAATCCTGCTCCTGGCAGGTGAATCTACCTGGGCTCAAGAGTCTCAATCTGGGGCAGGCATTTGACCTAAGCTTAAGATGCCTGTACCCCGTATCAGAGTACCTGGGTTTGACTCCTGTGGCTCCTGATTCCAGCGTCCTGCTAATGCAGCCCTGGGAGGTGACAGGTGGTGGCTCAAGTAGTTGAGTCCCTGCCGCCCAAGTGAGAGACTTGGATTGAGTTCTTGGCTGGAGTTCTGGGCCCAGCCCCAGCTGTTGTGGGTGTTTGAGGGGAATGAATCAACACGTGAGAGCTGAGTCTGTCTGCCTGCTGAGTAAGAAAATTTAAAAAAGTCCAAATCCTACTTTGATTGTTTTTCTCCGGTAATCCAACTTCTCTCTCTGATTCACTTTTCTCCTTTCTGGTTCTTGGTACCTGCACCCCTTCCCACCTCCCAGTTGCCCCAGCACCCTCATACCTTGATGTCGTCTTTTTTTCTTTTTAGCAAAGCGATTTGAATTCCTTCTTATGGACCATAAAGCGAGACCCGCCGTCCTACTTCTTTGGCACGATCCACGTCCCATACACCCGGGTCTGGGACTTCATCCCTGACAACTCCAAGGAGGCGTTCCAGCACAGCAGCATCGTCTACTTCGAGTTGGACCTCACAGACCCCTACACCATCTCGGCCCTCACCAGCTGCCAGATGCTGCCGCAGGGTGAGAACCTCCAGGACGTGCTCCCCAGGGACATATACTGCCGCCTCAAGCGCCACCTGGAGTACGTCAAGCTCATGATGCCCTCCTGGATGACCCCGGACCAGCGGGGCAAGGGGCTCTATGCCGACTACCTCTTCAATGCCATCGCGGGCAACTGGGAGCGCAAGAGGCCCATCTGGGTGATGCTCATGGTCAACTCCCTGACCGAAGTGGACATCAAGTCCCGCGGGGTGCCCGTCTTAGACCTGTTCCTTGCCCAGGAGGCCGAGCGGCTGAGGAAACAGACTGGGGCCGTGGAAAAGGTGGAGGAGCAGTGCCATCCGTTGAACGGGCTCAACTTCTCCCAGGTGAGACTAATCGCACGAAGGACTTGGAGACATTCAGCTTGTGTTGCTGAATCCATTGAGTTCCAGCCAATTCTGCTTCTGGGCCAGGGGCACAGCTTATCTGAAAATTGTTCTTGCTTAAGAATGCTATTTGATTTGTCTGTTTCCACTTAGTATTGTTGAGACAGAAAACTTGTCCTTTATTTATTTATTTATTTTTGGGCCATTCCAACAAATATTGCCTGCTTTTGTAATGCATTTGAATTCAGATCATTCGTTAAGGAGCTTCTTTGAAAGGCTGCGGGTATGTTGGTTCCAACTTGGTGGTTGCAGGGCTGACCTGGTTTGAAAGTGGTACTGGCCATGGCTGTTTCTAGGAACTGCAGTCCAGTTGGGATCATTGTTGAACCTCCTCAGGATGCTGCTGCACTGGACAGTTTCTTCCTTTCTTATTTTTTTTAATAGGTGAATTTTTAAAGACTTATTTACTTGAGAGGCAGAGTTACAGAGAGGCAGAGGCAGAGGCAGAGAGAGAGCTCTTCCATCTGCTGGTTTGCTCCCCAAATGGCTGGAGCTGGGTCCATCCAAAGCCAGGAGCTTTCTGTGGGTCTCCCATGAGAGTGCAGGGGCCCAAGGAGTTGGGCCATCCTGTGCTGCTTTCCCAGGCCATAGCAGAGAGTTGGGTCAGAAGCAGCCAGCACTTGAACCGGCACTCGTGTGGGATGCCGGCACTCTTCCTCCCAAGGTTTATAGATTCTATCTCGGGACCACTGGAATTTCGGCTGCTATTCAAGAGTTCTTCACTTCTCATAAGAAAAGCAATACTTCATTAAAGTGCCATCATCTAATCGTCTTGATGGAAGCTGTGCTTGTTCTAAAGTGTATCAGATACCTTTGGGGGCCAATAGGAGTTCTGCAATATGAAATAAGTTTCTTATTTTGTAAAAATTGTCCATGGGTGGCCTTGGGAAGTCAATCTGCAGAATTTGGGGTTCATTTCCTGTTAACCAACCATCTCAGGCTTGGAAGATCTTGAAATGTTATTTAAAGGGCATAAGGACATCCAACATCCTTAAAATTATGTGCCTGAGTTGATAATGAAATGTTTAGGGATTTCACTGGTATAACTAATGCTGGTGTTACTAACATTAGTAATACTCAGATGCTAGAATATGCTTGGCACATTGAGACTTGTATAGAGAAGATGAGAGATCACTAATTTTGTTGATCTCCTGGGGGAAGTTTCTTGTGTTATTATGGAAGCCCAAACAGCCAATATGCTTACTTTTTTATTGTCTGCATTTAACCCAATGTTTTGATAAAGAAAGGTGCTTTGAAGGCTCATTGATTTTTTTGACCTCGTAAGTCTGAAATTTGTGAACATTCGTGAGCTGAAACCTTTCATATTTCCAATTAGAGAAAAAGGCTTAGAATAAAACATTAGCTCGAGCAAGCTAATGTTCTTTTGAAGCTTCCTTTGAAGAAAAGTGTTGCACTGGGTCTTGATGCATTTAAGACACTGCAGAGCACTCCAGTTATAGTGTCACGTTGAGTTCGTGACATTCTTATGGCTCATGTTTAGATGGATGAACGAAATTCCTTACAGATCTTAATGCTAAGCTAGTGGGGCTAGCATTGTTTAAACTTAGGAAAACATTAAATGGCTTATTCCTGAGACTTCAGAGGAAAATTTTTTTAAAAGATTTATTTATTTATTTGAAAGTCAGAGTTACACACACACACACACACACAGAGGGAGGGAGGGAAGGAGGGAGAGAGGGAGAGAGGAAGGGAGCTATTCCATCCGATGGTTCACTCCCCAATTGGCCTCAATGACCAGAGCAGCATTGACCAGAAGCCAGGAGCCAGGAGCTTCTTCTGGGTCTCTGATGTGGCTGCAGGGGCTCAAGGACTTGGGCCATCTTCTGCTTTCCTGAGCCAGCAGAGAGTTGGATTGGAAGTGGAACAGCTGGGTCTTGAACTTGCGCCCATATGGGATGCTGCCATTTTAGGCCAGGGCGTTAACCTGCTGCACCACAGCGCCAGGACAGAGAGACAGAATGTGATGCACTCCCATCTACTGGTTCACTCCCCAGGTGCCTGCAGAGTCCAGGCCTGTGCTAGGCTGAAGCCAGAAGCTGGGAACTCCATTCAGGTCTCCCATGTGTGTGGCAGGGACTCGATTACTTGAGCCATCACTGCTGCCTCCCAGAGTCTGCATTAGCAGGAAGCTGGAACTTTAACTCGGGCACTCACTCCACTGTGGCATCTAACTAGTAGGTTAAATACCTGCACCATGAGACTCTTTTGAAAAAGTGACTTCTCCATGTTTAATTTCTAGAAATAAGCAATAAACTCGTTACAACCCAAGTAGATAGCTCAGTGGCTTCTAACAATGCACATTCCCATGAACGGCCACCCAGGTCAAGAGAGTAAGTATTTCCATCACCCCAGAAAGTGAGCGTGAAGTTTGGATTGTGGCATAACTATGCAGCAAAGTGCATTTGATGGATTTTACAAGCAGAGCCATGGTACCCAGGGAAGGAAATAGAACAGCAGGTCCCTTGTCCCCCAAGGAGAACACCACCTGACATCCTTGGGTGTAAGTGAGTTTGACTGCTGTAGAACTTCACGTAAGTGGAATTAACCTGTGTTCGCTTTCAGTGCTTGGCTTCTCTCAGCATTACCTTTGTGATGCACTCACGTGGCTCTGAGTAGTTGTCCATTGCTCATTTTCTTGACTGTGTAGAATTGTAGCATTTCATCAGGTGTTGGGGTTGTAGTCATTAGAATCTCCCTTCTCAGTAACTCCAGACTACAAGGTGATCATTTGTGCCTGTCTGAAGAAGACAAACCCCAGCTCATTTACTACGGCCCCTTTCTCGCCCCGTTGAGAGTGGATGGTTCTTCTTGGTGTGTCTAGCTCTGAAGGAAGCCAGCAGGTGTTTGACCATACAGGGAGACAGGAGGTGATTCCTGAGCCTGCTTCCCCAACCTGCAGCAGCAGGTAGTCAGGGAGCAGAGGAGCCAGGAGAGCCTGTGCCTTGCCTTTGACACTTGGGAAGCCTGCTCAGAGGGGCCCTGTGGGTCTTCCTGCCAGGGCTCCTCTCTCACCCCCTGGATTTCTAGCGTGGGGCAGCTCGAGGTGGAAGCACAACTGAGACTGGGCGATGTGGCCTGAGAAACACTGTGCTGGCTGTAGAAAAAAGCACCGGACTTGGAGTCAGGTGCACTGGGGTTAGGATTCCTGAACTGCCACTTATCATTGTATTAGTCTCTTTTTAAAACTACAGTGTGAGCCCTGAGGTAGGCTGCTTTATAAAGAAAAGAGATTTAGTAGGCTCATGGGTCTAGAAGCCTCATGTAGATGGGCTTCTTGCTGGCAGAGTCCTGAGGTGGCTCAGAGCATCCCATGGCAATAGACTCTGTGTGTGTGTGTTTAAAGCTTCAAGGGGGCAATATGGGGACTCCACCTCAATGATCTTATCTAATCCTGATCGCTTCTCAAGGCCCCCCCTGTAAACACCATCATCAGATGGGGATTCAATGAAACATTGAAGCTTTGGGGAACACTCAAACCACATCCAAGCCATAATACCAGTTTGTGACTTTGAAGGGAGGCAACATGCAGGGTGTATTCTGATCCATCCTCACCAGTAATTTTATACTTAACTTCCAGCGTGGGCATTCTTCTTGATCTGGCATAGGGCAAAAAAAAAAGTTTTCCATTTTTATTATCTAGAGAGGAAGATTTTTCTCATATAAGAAGCTAAAGGAAAAGAGCACAGAAGCATAGAAGTGGAAGTGCAGAAGTTGCAAATGAGAACCTAGGGGCTGAATCCAGCCCACAGCTCTGATGTAGTTAGTGCAGTATTCTTCCTTTTGATGACTCCATTGTGTGTGTGTGTGTGTGTGTGTTTTTAGTGGGAGGTAAAATAGCAAGGTTTAGTAGGGAAGGGACATCCGTAAGGACAGATGGGCACCTCTCCAGACAGAGCCTAAGAGAGTGCCTAGTCGCTCGGACTTGGAGGGGGGGGAAGGAGTGAGGTTACATGGTTGAGTAGAGAGTACACCTGGGCAGGCCAGGCGGGCGGCTCAGCAGAGAGGCAGAGGGCTGAGCACGCAGTCTGGTTGAGGTTGGGGGTTTTTAAGGAGATGGGTCTTGCTTCCCTACCTCTGCTCCTCTTGGAACAAAGGGCTTTTTGGATGTAAGTAGAAAAACTTCTGAGTTTTCCCCTGAAGGTATCAGACAGGAGGAAGGTTAGCTGGCACTATCCTGAGTTTAGAGGAAGGGTGAGCAAGACCCCCTGGAGAATGGGGATCCGGAGCAGGGTGTTTGGAATGCAGACACTGGGCTGCATCTGGGAGATTGTGAAGATTCGTCAGGCAGAAGGGGCAGGGACCTCCACCTGGCAGGTTATCAGGTAGAAGGGGGCAGGGCAGGATGCAAATACTGGGCTGTCCCTGAAACATTGTTAGGATGACTTTGAGATGCAGATGCATATGCTGGACATAGATGTCTTCTCTTCAGGCCTTTATGTCACACACACATAAGCTCATAACTGACTTCCTACCTAACTTTCCTCCCTCAAGAGGCAATAACCAAAATTCTTCTTTGGGATTATGGGTGGAGTTCTGTTTTTTGTAACTTCTTCAAAGCTGGCATGTGGGCATTGAGGGGGATTTGGGTATTTCCTCTTGCTCTCTGTCCTATGGTGTGCAACAGTGGCCTTGAAAAGACTGTCCTGTTCGGTCCAGAGGGCTGCTCAGGTCATCCAGTGGAATGGGCTGGAAGCCTTGTCTGATGACCATTTGGAGTTTGACAGCTTTTAGTCTCCAATGTCTTCCTTTTGATGACTCCGTTGTTAATATTTAAAACTCAAGAAGTAATATGTGGAAAAAAGCCTGGCTTCTCTTGACCCTCCAGAGGACCTGGGACCCTGGAGCAGTCATCCCACAAGGCGGCAGGTGGCTGTGCTGGTTGTAATCACTGCCTTTAGGTGGGGCCAGTGCTGTCGCTGCAGCTGGCCACACTCCCCGCTCCTCCCTGATGCCTTCTCCTAGCTCTATGGACTCCTTCTAGCCTTCTGTTTGGCTCCTGTAGGTCTTTTTTTTTTTTTTTGACAGAGTGGATAGTGAGAGAGGTCTTCCTTTTTGCCGTTGGTTCACCCTCCAATGGCCACTGCAGCCAGCGCATCACGCTGATCCGAAGCCAGGAGCCAGGTGCTTCTCTTGGTCTCCCATGCAGGTGCAGGGCCCAAGGAATTGAGCCATCCTCCACTGCACTCCCAGGCCATAGCAGAGAGCTGGCCTGGAAGAGGGGCAACTGGGACAGAATCCGGCACCCCAACTGGGACTAGAACCCGGTGTGCCGGCGCTGCAGGCAGAGAATTAGCCTATTGAGTGCCGGCTCCTGTAGGTCTTCAGGCTCTTGGTTTGTAGTGCAGATCAGATCCCTGAATCAAACTGAAATTTGGCAACAGGTACCCATGCCTGGCGTGGGCACCTGGATTTGCTCTTGCTGTCTCAGGGAAGAGACCATCTTTGCTCTGCAGAATGGAGTGAGGTTATGACACCTATTCTCTGTCACGCAAAGTTTGTGTGTGCCCGCTGCGATGCCATTCCCTACAGGAAGAAGCAGTTGAGCTGGGAGCTGCTGGCCCAGCGAACACATGGGTTCACCTGTGCGGTCATCTTTTCCTCTCTGCCCGGGTGCGTTCCCATTAGACCCAGGTTCCCCTAGAGAAACAGTCTTCCTAAACCCCATCCCCATGATCATACTCTTCCTGTCATCTGTGTACAGGTTCTAGACCTGGGCCGTTGCTATGACGATCTCTTCCAAGGAGCTGGAATGTCTATCTGGCCGTGAGACTCTCCTAAGTGCTTCCCCAAGATGGCTCAGGAGTGACAGTGGGGTGAAGTGGAATCGGGGATAGCCCTAGTCTCCTTAGCACTAGGCATAGGAATCTGCCCCTTGGACCCAGCCGCGTGTAGGTTGGGCCTCTGAGTTAGGGTTTCCAGAACTAACATGCGTGCAGCTGGCTGTTCTGAGTTGCCTCTGCTCTTCCTATGCAAGGCCTGTGCCCTTGGGCTTCCAGCATCCCGAGAGGCAGCCAGGAGCGCGTCAAAGTCCTTTGTGACTCCCCAAATGCTCTTTAGTCCATGCTTTAATGTTACTACTTGAATTGTTGTGCAGAGAACCGTTTCTTTGTTATTGTTTACTGTTGCCAATAGATGGCACTAACATATTTCATATTTACCCTCCTGGCTGTCCTTTCTCTACTGTACTCTCCAGCAGTGCTGGTCCCTGCCAGCTCTTGCCGTCTTTACTGTGAGGACCCTCGCAGCTCTCTCTCCTTTGCACAAAGTGAAATCTTGAGCGATGGTTTGGGCCGCTGGGTGTGCTTCTGGACCTGGTGGAGCACACAGCGCATTTCTTAAGCCGCCGTTCCGGGTGTTGGGGAAGGTGGGGATGCTGTTCCTTGTCTTGAGTTTGCCTGGTCACCGAATAGAAGAAACAGCGGACTCTCGGCTGACTGTCTGGAAAGCTCAGAGGCAGCCCCTGCCCCTAGGAACTCGATCTGCCTGCAGGAGGAGGGCAGGTTATGAGAGTGACGCCCCCCTCTTGTGTCTGGCTTTAAGGGTCAGACAAACGTGAGAGGAGTGGGAGGCCTGAGCAGGCAAGCCGAGACAGAGGGGGTCAGAGTCCTTGAAGAGGGCGTGGCCTGCCAGACACCCTGTCCAGGACCCTGGGGATGCTACAGGACACTTTGCTTGGGTTCCCAGAGGCTGAGTGGCCAGAGTGCAGGGTCTGTGAGTACAGCTGCTGGGGACAGTTTCCTCTTGGTGATGCCCCCCTGGAGGCAGAGGGCAGGACAGCCTGAGAGTGAGTGCACGGCCAGCTGGGGCCCAGGTCTCCTGTTTCGAGGCCAGCTCTGTCTCTGAGTGCTGCTGCCCCCATAGGTGGAGAAGTCTGATTTTCAATTCCAGTAGAAGCAGGAGGTCTCCTTTTTGATATTGACCCTGGTGATGTTGATCTTTCCACATTTTCCGTATTGATTTGCAAATGGAGATCCTGTCGTTCTGTTTCCTTGGGAGGTCTGGTATAAAATAGAGGCCCAGGAAAAATATTCGAATGCCCTGAAAAGGAGCCCGTTTCTAAAACAGGGCACACAGCTGAGCTGCGTGGAGGCACATGCGGCTCCCTCAGTCCCGTGCTGGCTCCTCTGGCTGGTGGCCGATTCTGCATGTACACTACTTCCTCTGAGTATTTCCCAAACCCAGAGCAGACCCTCTGCTGTCCCCTCAGTGCCCTATGATGGAGCCCTGGTGACTTCTGCCCCAGAAGGTACAGGCTGCTTGAGGCAGGCCACGTGCTTGGTTCTTGTATGCCCAGCTCCCAATAAAGTTCCAGCACATGGGAGGTGCTCACAAGGCATTGATGGGTATGAGCAGGCACAGCCAGGTAAGACATGTGACAGATTTCAGTGCGCAGGGCTTGGAAGCATCAGTGGACTTGTAGCACCTTGGCTAAAACTAACCACAACATGAAGGTATGCCAATGACTTAAAAATGTTGAATGTGGCCCTTCTAATCCATACAAGCTGTGTCAAGACCGGTGTCGACTGGCCATATGAAATTCACATTAAGTCCAGTCTTTGGGTGAGCATTTGGCTTTGATCCCATTCTTTTACTGTCTGACGTTCTTTTGCAGCATTGCTGTATAGCGTCTCCTCCTCTTGTAGGTAACTGGACTGAAATGCTGCAGGTTCTGTAAGTACTCTGGGGGACTGTCACTTCTATTCCTTGTCTATACCTCCTCTCGGCTTTCATGGAAGCCCCCACAGGATGTTGACAGGGGCCATTGTCTTCATACATTGGAAGTCTGGGAGGGCTCTTAACTCTCCCAGGGGAGCTGCCTACAGCATTGCTTCCCTTTGGCTGTCTCTTTAATTGCTTAGTTTTTTGACCAGTCTTGGAACATGGAAGCCACTGTGTACCTCGTGGCCAGCCCTGCTGTTCATGAGCTTCCAGACGCAGGCGGTGGCTCAGTGTTTCCAGTTGGGAACGGGCCACCTTGCGATTTGCTTCATGTCTCTCCTTTGATGGCTGGTCTTTCACTGGGGACACATTTCTCAAGTCCTCGGCATGGGCCAGACACTGTTTCTTATTTTGGGGCTTCACAGGCAAAGCCAGGTATTAATCCTGCCTGCCTTCTGGACCTCTGCTTTCAAAAGAGCAGAGACTTTCAAACGGTGGGATACCACACCTGCTGCAGGTGTCTGACCCTGCCTGGCTGCCTTTGAGGCCATAAGAGACGTACCTCAGGGGAAGCTGTAGCCTTGTTTCTGCCCCATATCCCTGCTTCCTGCCTTGAGAGTGAGACTGGCAGTAGAGGGCTCTTTTTTTTTTCTTCCAACTTTTATTTAATATAAATTTCTAAAGTACAACTTTGAGATTATAGTGGCTTTTCCCCCTATAACCTCCCTTCCACCCACAACTAGCCTGTCCCCCACTCCCTCTCCCATCCCATTCTTCACCAAGATTCATCTGCAATTATCCTTATATACAGAAGATCAACCTAGTATATACTAAGTAAAGATTTCAACAGTCTGCACCCAGATATACAAAGTATAAAGTACTATTTGAGTAGTAGTTTTACCATTAATTTGCATAGTACAACACATTAAGGACAGAGATCCTACATGGGGAGTAGGTGCATAGTGACTCCCGTTGTTGATTTAATGATTGACGCTCTTATTTATGATGTCAGTAATCACCCGAGGCTCTTGTCATGAGCTGCCAAGGCAATGGAAGCCTCTTGAGTTTGCCAATGCCAATCTTATTTAGACAAGGCCATAGTCAAAGTGGAAGTTCTCTCCTCCCTTCAGAGAAAGGTACCTCCTTCTTTGATGGCCCATTCTTTCCGCTGGGATCCCACTCACAGAGATATTTCATTTAGTTTTTTTTTTTTTTTTTGCCACAGTGTTTTGGCTTTCCATGCCTGAGAAACTTTCATGGGCTTTTTAGCCAGATCCAAATGCCTTAAGGGCTGATTCTGAGGCCAGAGTGCTGTTTAGGACATCTGCCATTCTATGAGTCTGCTGTGTATCCCACTTCCCATGTTAGATTGTTCTCTCCTTTTTAATTCTATCAGTTATTAGCAGACACTAATCTTGTTTATGTGATCCCTTTGACACTTAATCCTATTGTTATGATCAGTTATGAACTGAAACTGATCACTTGGACTAGTGAGATGGCACTGGTACATGCCACCTTGAAGGGATTGAATTGGAATCCCCTGGCACGTTTCTAACTCTACCATTAGGGGTAAGTCCAAGTGAGCATGTGCCGAACTGTACATCTCAGAGGGCTCCTTTGAAACCCTAGCAGCAAGCTCATCCTTTATACCATTTGGGGGTTCAGCCCAAGCACCCCTCTGGTCTTTAGGAATAACCACCAGCATGACTGTCAAGGTGGGAGAGTGAGGGTGTGTGCTTTTCCACTCCTTTTCCAGTCTTCAGGCTGGGGAGGGGCGGGAGAAGGGCAAGGAGACAGGCAAGACTGGGCCCAGCTGTTAACTGGGACCCTCCAAGCATCTGGGTAAGGCCTTAGGGGGTTGAAGGGCGCTCCCTGACCCAAGAACAAAGCCAGGGAGTGCCCTGGAGGCAGCATGTGGTTGCTGGTGGTGTGGTGTCCTGTTACAACCATGGACATTGTGGTGTTTCTCTGTACTGGACTCTCCCTTACCTGTGGCTTCCTGTTCCATGGTTCATTATCAGAGGTCGGTTGTGGTCCATGAGTATTAAATAGGGGTGGGCAGTTTAGTTCAGTGGTTAAGAATCCAGTTAAGGGCTGGTGCCGCGGCTCACTAGGCTAATCCTCTGCCTGCGGTGCTGGCACCCCGGGTTCTAGTCCCAGTTGGGGTGCTGGTTCTGTCCTGGTTGCTCCTCTTCCACTCCGGCTCTCTGCTGTGGCCTGGGAAGGCAGTGGAGGATAGCCCAAGTGCTTGGGCCCTGCACCTGCATGGGAGACCAGGAGGAAGCATATGGCTCCTGGCTTTGGATCAGCACAGTGTGCTGGCCACGGTGGCCATTTGGGGGGTGAACCAACAGAAGGAAGACCTTTCTCTCTCTGTCTCTCTCTCTCTAACTCTGCCTGTCAAAAAAAAAAAAAAAAAAAAAAAAAAAAAAAAAAGCCAGTAAAGGTGCTGTGTCCCACATTGAAGTATTTGGGTCCATGCCCAGAGTTCGTTGCTCTGACACAGGGAGGCAGTGGTCATGGCTCAAGTACTTGGTTTTGCATTGAGTTCCTAGCTCCTGACATTGGTCAGGCCCAGCCCTGCTGTTGTGACCATTTAGAGAGTGAACCAATGGATGGAAGTCCTGTCTGTCTTTCTGCCTCTCAAATAAATAGGCAAACATTTAAAAAAAGGAAACTAAAAAAACTTCCAAAATATTAAATGGAAAATTTGGTATTTTGAGAGAGGAGGGAGGAGAGAGTAAGTAAGAGAACACACATGAGCAAGATCATATTCCCATAGTTTTTATCACAGTATATAATTGTTCTATTTTATTTCTATTAATCCCTTATGTGTTATTTATACATTAACTTTTATCATAGGTGTATGGTTCTAGAGAAAACGTGCTGTATGTAGGGTCTGTACGGTCTGCAGTTTCAGGCATCCCCAGGGGTTCTGGTGCTCACCCCCATGGGGTAGGGGCCTGTGTTCCTTTCCTCTGTCCCCGCCCACACGTAACATCTTGTGTTGTCCTATCTCCTACTCGCCCCATGAGCCCTCCTCTTGGCACTCACAGCACTGGGCTCCTAGAGAGGAGGGAACAAGGTTCTGGATGCAGCTTCGGCAAGCCCTGTGGATCATCCTGTGTGGAACCTGGGTGCCACAGACCTCACTAGCCCTGTGCCTGCTTCCTGCAGCTCACCCAGGCTGCAAACCTGGCTCACTGCTCCTGTGGGGGCTCTGGGCAGGCAGTGTAGGCAGCTGGGTTGCTGCTGGCTGTCTCCTGGAGCCAAGGAGAGCTCCGGAGATGCTCTCTCTGTGCTTGCTGTGTGTGGTGTCCGTGAGTCCCTACCTTGCCTCTGACCGGGCAGCTGTGGCCACATCTGGAGTGGCCTAGACTGGATGTTGTCTGAAGGGGCTGCTGATGGCTGATGACACAATTCGGGCCCGGAAGTGATTTTTTGAGCTGTTGTAGTGTAAAGCCCTCCTGGATGGCCTTGTGAATCTGAGCTACAAAGTGTTTGCAGACATTTGAGGCTTTTTTTTTTTTTTAAAGATTTATTTATTTATTTGAAAGTCATAGTTACACAGAGAGAGAAGGAGAGGCAGAGAGAGATATCTTCCATTTGCTAATTGGCCACAATGGCTAGAACTGTGCCGATCAGGAGCCAGGAGCTTCTTCTAGATCTCCCATGCGGGTGCAGGGGCCCAAGGACTTAGGCCATCTTCTACTGCTTTCCAAGGCCAT
Source organism: Lepus europaeus (assembly GCF_033115175.1). Taxonomy (NCBI): domain Eukaryota; kingdom Metazoa; phylum Chordata; class Mammalia; order Lagomorpha; family Leporidae; genus Lepus; species Lepus europaeus. The sequence goes on along the minus strand of NC_084839.1, from coordinate 80,197,173 downwards.
AGCAGAGAGCTGGATTGGAAGTGGAGCAGCTAGGACTCGAACCGGTGCCCATATGGGATGCTGGCACTGCAGGCAGCAGCTTTACCCACTACGCCACAGCGTCAGCCCTGGGGCTCTTGTGGCTGAACCCAAGCCAGGGGTCCTGATACCTGCTGAGGCATGTCCTGCAGCTCCCACCTCCCTTCCTGGATCCAGAACCTCAAGTGTTTGTCAGCCCCTCCCTTTGGGAGATGTAGCAAGGGATCCGAGAACAGCTGTTCCAGGTAGGACAGGGTTTCATTAGCTAGCTGAGCTCCCCTCACTGTGTGCTGTTGTTAATTTATGGTGGTAGCTCCAATCTTTTTAGGGCTCTGTGTCAGACTGACTTTGCGGTGTCACTCCTGGAAATTTATCACAGAAAAGAACTGAGGCTGCAACCGAGATGTGGGTTGGTGGTTATGACTCGTAGTGTAGTTGGTGATGTGAATAAAAGAGAAACAAGGGCTGGTGCCATGGCTCACTTGGTTGATCCTCCGCCTGCGGCGCCGGTGTCCCATATGGGCGCTGAGTTCTAGTCCCGGTTGCTCCTCTTCCAGTCCAGCTCTCTGCTGTGGCCTGGGAAGGCAATGGAGGATGGCCCAGGTGCTTGGGCTCCTGCACCCACATGGGAGACCAGGAGGAAGCACCTGGCTCTTGGCTTCGGGTTGGCGCAGTGCTATCCATAGTGGCCATTTGGGGAATGAACCAACGGAAGGAAGACATTTCTCTTTCTCTCTCTCACTGTCTATAACTCTACCTGTCAAATTAAAAAAAAAAAAAAAAAAGAAACAATGCACATACTGAGCCACTGGCTACTGGAAGATTATGGTCTCTCCAGGCTGTTGAATCCTTTGTGAATATTAGAAATGATGATGTGAACCCTGGATCGTAAACTTAAAAATCCATAGGGGCGGGCAGGGAAGCAGAACGAATGAAGCTGGCTTGTGTGGGGAGTGACGGGCTGAGGGGTGAGTACGCCGACTCAAGAGGGCAGTGGACACTCTGCGACCCAGCTGTTAGCCACAGGGACGTGTGCACCCAGTGTTGCCACGACTTTCCTATTTTTGCAAAGAGAAGCCAGAAGTCTGGGAAAATCATGAATTTTTTTCTCTTCCTTTCATTTTCATTTCCTTCTTGGCAGTGGGGAGGAGAGACACAGAGATCTTCCATCTGCTTGTTCTTTCCCCAAACAGCTCTAACAGCCAGGGCTGAGATAGGCCAGGGGCTAGGAGCTTCATCTGGGTCTCCCCTGTATGTGAAGAGGCCCGAATACTTGGGCCAGCCTCTGCTGCTTTCCCAGGCACATTAGCAGGGAACTGGATGGGAAGAGGAGCAGCCAGGATTTGAACTGGTGCCCATATGGGATGCCAGCATTGCAGGCTGCAGCTTAATCCCCTGTGCCACAGTGCCAGCCCTGTATATCCTGGTTTTCAAATGTTGTTAACCACTAGAAAAAAGTGAGCCCTCTGTGCAGTACAGCCCAGGCTTGGCACTAAGCTGGGTGGGCCTTGTAGATCTCTGATGTGCGCCTTCTGATGCGTAGTGTTCAGGCCCAGCCGCTGGTTCTCAAGGAGTGTCCCTGGATGGGCAGCGTCAGCGCCTCCTGCTGCTGTGGTCGACTGAGACCCTGAAGTTCATGTGTTGGAGACCTGACGCCCAGATTCATGTTAATAGTGTTTGGAGGTGGGCCTTTTTTTTTTTTTTTTAAAAGATTTATTTGAAAGAGTTACACAGAGAAAGAGAGAGGTCTCCCATCTGTTGGTTCACTCCCCAGGAGCCGAAATGACCGGAGCTGTGCAGATCTGAAGCCAGGAGCCAGGCGCTTCTTCCAGGTCTCCCACGCGGGTGCAGGGGCCCAAGGACTTGGGCCATCTTCTACTGCTTTCCCAGGCCACAGCAGAGAGCTGGATTGGAAGAGGAGCAGCCGGGACTAGAACCGGTGCCCATATGGAATGCTGGCGCTTCAGGCCAGGGCATCAACCCACTGCGCCACAGTGCTGGCCCCTGGAGGTGGGCCTTTGAGAGATAACTAAGATTGGGTGAGGGCTTGACAGTGGGGCCCACACGATTGACTGCTTTGGGTGCTTGATCGGAAGCGGAAGTGAGCCCTGAGCTGGCAGCTTGCTCTGCCTCACCATGGGGTGCCCTCCGTCGAGTTAGGATGTAGCACAAGGCCCTCACCAGATGGCCAGCTGTTCTGTGCTAGGCTTTTGGGCTTCCCAGACTCTGGAACTTCGAGCCAAATCAACTCCTATTCTTTTTAAAAAAATATTATTTGACACAAACACACATAGAAAAACAGAAGGAGGAAGAAAGAGAGAGGGAAGAAGGGGGAGAGAGAGAGAGAGAGAGAGAGGAATGGGGAGAGAGAGGAAGGGAGAGAGAGAGAGAGAGAGGAATGGGGAGAGAGAGAGAGAGAGGAATGGGGAGAGAGAGGAATGGGGAGAGAGAGGAATGGGGAGAGAGAGGAATGGGGAGAGAGAGGAATGGGGAGAGAAGAATGGGGAGGGAGAGAGGAATGGGGAGGGGGAGAGAGGAATGGGGAGGGGGAGAGAGGAATGGGGAGAGAGAGAGGAATGGGGGGAGAGAGAGGAATGGGGGGAGAGAAAGAGAGGAATGGTGGGAGAGAGAGAGGAATGGGGGGGAGAGAGAGGAATGGGAGGAGAGAGAGAGAATGGGGGGGGAGAGAGAAATGGGGGGAGAGGAATGGGGAGAGAGAAATGGGAGGAGAGAGAGAGAAATGGGAGGAGAGAGAGAGGAAGGGAGGGAGAGGGAGAGAGGGGAGAGAGAGCGAGAGCGAGAGCGAGAGAGAGAGAGAGAGAGAGAGAGAGAAAGTTCATCTGCTGATTCACTCTTCAGATACCAGCCAGGCTTGGCCAGCTAAAGCCAGGATCCAGAAACTCAGTCTGGGGTTCCCATGTGGGTGGCAGGCACCCAACTACTTGAGTCCTTTACTTCTTTCCTCCCCAGGGTGAACAGTGGCAGGAAGCTAGAATCAGGAGCAGAGGCAGGACTCCCATGTGGTGCTGGCGCCCTAGGTGGCGTCTTATCTGCTGGGCCCATCATTCTTGATGAATCACTGGGTCTCAGGTGTTTTGTTACAGCAACAGAAGATGACTGAGCCATCTGGGAACTTGTCAGTGATGCAGACATCAGGTGCTCGTCACAGACTTCCGGCTCCAGGAGTGACCGCTGCTCTGGTCTGACCAACCCTCCGGGTGATTCTAGCACAGCTCACGTCGCCCAGCCGCCAGGGACTCTATTCTCGGTTCCTGCCCTGGTCCCTATATTTTTATTGTCTCTGAGTGTTGCCCCAGGCTGCAGGGTTCAGAAGATTCCTTTCTGTCCTGAACTTGGAGCATCTGCTTTCTGTAGCACCACCGGCCACTCACTCATTTCCTGCCTCGCGGTGGCTGTTGAATAATTCGGTTCAGGATTGTCGAATTCTGATGTTTGTGTTTAATTTCCCGTGTGTTTATTTTGGCTCTTGAACTAGCATGTAAACTCCTAGAGTGCAAGGATCTTGCTTTCCTTTCGTTTTTGCGTGGGTCTTGCGCTGTGCCTTGTACATCTGCGTGTTTACTAATGGCCGGGTGCAATATGAGACCAGTAGCTTCCCGTCACTCCAACAGGCCTTGCTTTATTTATTTTATTTTTTATTTTTTAGATTTTTATTTATTTATTTGAGAGGTAGAGTTATAGACAGACAGAGAGAGAGACAGGGAGAAAAGTCTTCCTTCCGTTGGATCACCCCCCCAAATGGCCTCTACGGCTGGCACTGCGCTGATCTGAAACCAGGAGCCAGGTGCTTCCTCTTGGTCTCCATGCGGGTGCAGGGCTGAAGCACCTGGGCCATCCTCCACTGCACTCCCGGGCCACAGCAGAGAGCTGGACTGGAAGAGAAGCAACCGGGACTAGAACCCGGCGCCCATAGGGGATGCTGGCGCCACAGGTGAAGGATTAACCAAGTGAGCCACTGCGCCGGCCCCAGGCCTTGCTTTATTAACAACCAAACCCACACCCACAGCATGGACTCCCTGCTGGCGATTTTCCTCTTTACTGTGGACTGATTTCCTTTCTGCCCTCCACCCCCGCAGCATTGCTGGTCACACAATGTCAGTGCATGTCTTCCATCTTCCTATGGGTGACTCATGAAGAGAGGACAGGCGAGTTAAACACACCACAAAAGAGCGGTATGTGCGTGCCCTGTGGGCTGCATCCTCAAGGCCTTTGCAGGGCCTCTGGGAAGCTGCTGATAGACCCATTGAATGGGAAGACTCAGGAAAGGAGCCACCAGGCCCTTGGCTGCTGGCAGCAGGAGCGACCACACTGCAGGTGCGGTGGATTCTGGGCATGGCCTGTGCCTGCAGGGCTGACTTTTCTCCTCTGGGGCCCCTGTGGTGAGATGGCTGCCAAGGGATGTGGTTGACAGAGGGACTATAAAAAGACGGTTTTCTAAGTGATCTGAATTACTTAACAGAAATAGGAGGTGGATTTTTAGAGGGGCTAGGATTTAGACTGACAGAAGAAACAAGGGAGATACCATAGGAGCCATTGGTAGCCCCAAACTTGGGAAATTGCAAGCTGTGTTGGCCAAAGGGTGGCATCCCTGGCTGGCTCTGTGAGTGTTGGGGGTGGGGGTAGGGTGGGAGGTGATGTTGAGAGGGCTTGAGGGTGAGGCTGGGAGAGCCAGGTGTTCTTTGTGGGCAGAAGGAAACCACAGAGGCTGTTTTCTAGGGAACTGATAGCACGGGCAGCAATGCTGCAGGACGAAGCAAGGTATCTGGCAGCCGAGTGAGGGTTGGATGGGGGCCGAGACACCAGTCTGCCCGGCAGTGGTGTTGGAGTTAGTGAGTTGAGTCAGGGCCCCAAGTATGTATGTGAGCCTTGGGACCTTGGGTCATCAGGAGGGAAACACTGGGAATCTGGAAACACAGACAGCTGGGAGTGAGATGCTCCATTTTGATTGGGTTGCTCTGAGTGTGGACTTGGCCATGATCCTCTTGTAGCTTTTGAACAAAGGGAAAGCTGCCATGGATGCTGGTTATGAGCATTGGGGGAAAATATAAAATAGAATGCCAGAAACAAGCTGGACTCTGTCGAAGTGATGCTGTTTATAGCTATGTGGATGAACTGCTTCCCGCTTAGACCTAACGGGCCCCAGTCCTGTGTCCGCAGGGGGTTACGTGTGCGCTCCTAACTTTATTTTGCTGTTTGGTGCTCCATAGATTCTTCATTGGTTGTTACCCTTGAATCTTGGTTGTATGCTCACAACCTTAACTACAGGAAAATCACCTTCAGTGCAGAAGTTAAAAGAATGGCGATTTCTAAGGAGGGGCTGACTTCTCCTAGGCCTTGGAGGTGGAGATACTGCCATGTGTTCCTACTGCTACCTTAGCATTGGTGGGACTTGGGGGGAGGACGTGTAGTCGACTGCTTGGGCTGACAGAACAGATTGCCACGGGCTGGGTGGTTCACCAGAAATTCACTTTCCTCACAGTTCTGGAGGCTCTAAGTCCAAGATCACAGGATCTTGAGGTCTCTTGCCTTGGCTTGGAGACAGCTGCCTTCTCACTATGTCCCCTGTGCAGGAGAGAGAGACACAGAGAGTGGGAGAGAGAGATCTTTCAACCTCTAGTTCATCCCTCAAATGCCTGCAACAGCTAAAACCGAGCCAAGCCAAAGCCAGGAACCAGGAACTCAATCCAGGTCTCCTATGTGAGTGGCAGGGACCCAAGTTACTTGATCCTTTACTTGCTGCCCCCCAGGGTGTGCATTAGCAGGAAGTTGAAATCAGAAGTGGAGCAGGGGCTCAAACCTGGGCTTTCCTTTTTTTTTTTTTTTTTGTGACAGAGTTAGAGACAGAGAGAAAGGTCTTCCTTTTTCTGTTGGTTCACCCCCCAAATGGCTGCTACGGCCAGCGCCCTGCACCGATCTGAATCCAGGAGCCAGGAGCAGTGCAGGGCCCAAGCACTTGGGCCATCCTCCACTGCCTTCCCGGGCCACCGCAGAGAGTTGGACTGGAAAAGGAGCAACCGGGACAGAACCCAGCGCCCCAACCGGGACTAGAACCTGGGGTACTGGTGCCGCAGGCGGAGGATTAGCCTAGTGAGCCGTGGCGCCGGCCCAAACCTGGGCTTTCCAACACAGGATGCTGGCATCCTAAGTGGCATCTTACCTACTATGCCAAACACCTGCTCCTTTTCTTCTTACAAGGACACCAATCTTTTTTTTTTTTTTTTTTTTTTTTTTTAAAGATTTTATTTGAGAGGTAGAGTTACAGAGTGAGAGGAAGAGACAGAGAAAAAGGTCTTCCATCCACTGGTTCACTCCCCAAATGGCCGCAATGACCAGAGTTGTGGATCCGAAGCCAGGAGCTTCTTCCCGGTCTCCCACGCGGGTGTAGGGGCTGAAGGACTTGGGCCATCTTCTACTGCTTTCCAAGGCCATAGCAAAGAGCTGGATTGGAAGAAGAGCAGCCGGGACTAGAACTGGCGCCCAAATGGGATGCTGGCTCTGCAGGCAGAGGCTTAACCCACTGTGCCACGACACCGGCCCCAAGGACACCAGTCTTACAGGATCAGAATTCTGCTCTTATGATTTCATTTAACCTTAATGATCCCTCTTAAGGTCCTGTCTGCAAATGTGATCTCATGGGGGTAGGGCTTTTGCACACGAGCTTTGAGGGAGTCCAGCTGTGTTGGTAGTGAGATGAGATGCGCGTGCTCAGTCTGCTCTTGGGATGAGGGCAGGACCCAGGTGGAAAGGGGAAGAGTGGTCAGGACATGGAAGGCTTGGCAGGTGTCCAGGAGGGGCAGGGAGGGAAGAGAGGCAAGGCTCTGCCGTGGGTCTTTTCCAGATTCTCTCCTTGTACTTGCCTGGAATGTGGGAGACGCCATCATTTACAAAATGGTGCAGTCTTTGGATGGAAACATGGCTGATTACCTCTGACTAGTTTCTCTGGTCCTCATGAGTGAGTCCTTTGGCTGAGAAGAGCTCAGGTCCAAGTTTTGGGAAAATCTGGCCCCCTCCCCACCCCCACCAAAAAAGGGCAGGCGTTAATATGTAAAGTGTGGGGAACTTTAGCTCCCAAGTCTGGCAACATCTGTTAGTGTGATCAAAAATAGGAGCAGGATTGGCATCAGCATCTCGCATTGAGAGGCTGATCTAGACTATTCCAAGGGACTAGCTCCCTGGCAGGTAAGGGAGAGGGATTTTAAAGATGGGCCTCTGAAGTACATTCCCACCGCTGGATACCTGGGTGGGGAGGCCATGACCAGACAGCCTCAAGGTGTCTTATAGCATTATCTGGGTGAATGGTCTCAGGACACGGGAGACTGTTCCCCTACGGTTCCCAAACTATACTTCAAGGGACTGAATGGCGCTCAACAGTGAACTAAGGAAAAAAGACACAACAACCCCACGCCCCAGAAGGTGAGGCCTGCGCCTGAACAGATGGGAGGCCCTTTGTTCCGGAGCTGGGAGGCTGGTGGGGTGGTGCAGGGCTCCTGAGCTGCATAATGGGCGGCACCTTTCATATGCAGAGCAGCGCTTTGATCTGAGGGGGATGAGAGTGTTTGAAAGTGGAGAGGCTCGCAGGGGGGGCTTTGTCTTTCACAAAAAAGGCATCTGCCCGACTCGAACCCCCTCGCCCGCCCCCTCCAGCCCAGGGGCTCCTGCAACAATGCCCCGACTGGGACCTGGGTCTCCCCACAGCTGAAGAAGTCTCAGGAAAGAGAAAGAGGCCTGCTGCAAACGCTGGACAGGGAGCTTAATCGATTCTTTCCACAGCCCAGAAAGAAAGGGAGAGAGAAGAAGGGCAGTGGGGAGGCAAGGGGCGAGTGGGAAGGGAGGCTTGGGGGCGGAGGGGAGGCAAGGGCGGAATTTGAGTGCTGACATGCACTGTCCCTAATAAGCTTGTCACTTTGTCCAGTGAACCTGACTTTTCAGGAGTGGGGTGAGTGTGTCATGGATGCAGTAAGAAAGGGTGTGTGGCTGGGAAGACTTGCTTTTGGTCTTTTTTTTTTTTTTTTTTTTTTTTTTTTTTTTTACAGGCTATTGTCAGAGAAGGCAGGCACTAGGGTGAAGGTAGCAAGCTGTCTTGTGTTTTCCATGGGGAAAAGTTAGGCCTCCATTAGTCTTCATACCAGTAGAAACTCCGTACTGATGGGAGTTTTATCCCAGTAGTTCTTCCTTTCTTGCTGTCCCTTGAAATTGAGACCAGTGCAAATTAAGAGACTTGAAACAAAGCAGTTAACTGGTGTTTGACCCAGAGGTGGGCATTTTCTGCTGTGGACCATTTTTGAGCCTGTTCTGCGTGGGTAAGTGCACTCTTTGAATGTAATCCTGACAGTCAGCCAGTGTAAGGGCAGTGAGTCAGGTCTACGCAGGTCTAAGTGGCCCGGCCTGGGGAGAGGGGGGCCCGCGGAATCACGTTCTACGTAGGGCTGTCCCTGCAGCCTGTGGCTTGTGTAGGAAGTTGGGAAAGAAAGGAGCTTCTGGTATACCTAGTGGGAGAGAAAGTTGTAATGATATGGGCAGGCTGATAGGATTAAATTAGGTTCTTGAGCTGGATACACCACCCTTTTTGTGAACCCACACCCCTATTTGACCTCACCTGTACGACCACTATGTAGCCACTCCCCTTTGGAAGTGAATGAAGGGAGTGGAGTACCAGAGCCCCATACTTCTTGGTGAGGGCGGCCTTTTGGTTGTCCCTGATGCCTGCTCGCCCATGGCCCACATGGCTGCGCTCCTGCCCACCTGCTCTCTCTCCCTTGCAGCCTCCGGTCTACTCCCTGGGAAAGCCTGGTAAACTGCTAAACCCCATCACCCTTAAAGAAAGCCCTCCCCTGCTCTCATTAAATAAATGCCAAAACTTACCATGTCCTCTCTTTTGAGCCGATATTCAGAATTCTTACCTGAATAGGCAGCACGAACCCTCAAATATTAATATTAAAATGATTAATAAAGCTAGCCACATCAGTAAGAGGATGGTTTTGTGGACTTCTCCCTCAGAGTGGAAACTGACCTGGTGTAGTGAGCCCTGGGTGAGGGGCATTAGCACGTAGGACACAGAGGGGCACTCTGAGGCCGTCTCCGAGTCTCACCTGGCTGGTGCTGTCATAAGCAGGACAGGGCATTGTGGAGAAGCAGGAGCACGACCTCTGCTTGACTCGGATGTACACATCTGAATGGTCAGGCAGGTCTCGCCTGGGAAGATTGGCTTTATTTGTTTATTTATTTTTTAAAGATTTACTTATTTATTTGAAAGTCACAATTACAGAGAGAAGGAGAGGCAGAGAGAGAGAGAGAGAGAGAGAGAGGTCTTCCATCTGCTGGTTTACTCCCCAGTTGTCCACAACGGCCAGAGCTGTGCCGCTCTGAAGCCAGGAGCCAGGAGCTTCTTCTGGATCTCCCACGCGGGTGCAGGGGCCCAAGTACTTGGGCCATCCTCTACTGCAGGCCATAGCAGAGAGCTGGACTGGAAGTGGAACAGCCAGGACTCGAACCGGCACCCATATGGGATGCCTGCAGTGTAGGCAGCAGCTTTACCTGCTATGCCACAGTGCCAGCCCCCATGCCATAACTTTTTTTTTTTTTTTAAAGATTTATTTATTTGAAAGCAGAGTTACAGAGAGGCAGAAGCAGAGAGAGGTGTTCCATCTGCTGGTTCACTCCTCAGATGGCCACAACAACTGGAGCTGTGCTGATCTGAAGCCAGGAGCCAGCAGCTTCCTCCAGGTCTCCCACATGGGTGCAGGGGCCCAAGGACTTGGGCCATCCTCTACTGCTTTCCCAGGCCATAGCAGAGAGCTGGATTGGAAGTAGAGCAGCCAGGATATTGAACTGGTGCCCATATGGGATGCCTCACTGCAGGCAGTGGCTTTACCTGCTATGCCACAATGCTGGCTCCCCATTCCATAATCTTAAAGAAATTTTTTGATGGCCAAATGAGGCTGGAGTTACATGCAGGTGGTAGTTACTTTCTGCCCCGACCTGGAATTTTCCTAAATGAAACCACTTGAGAGACAATATTGCCCATAAAGTTATGTTTTGGAAGAGTAAATGGCCTCATGAATCCAGTGATTACAGCCTCATAGGGCTGGCTGTACCACTCCCTCAATTCCGGGAGTGAATTTCAATGCTATTGAAAGGCAGGACAGGCTGCAGCTCACTAGGCTAATCCTCCGTCTGCAGCGCCGGCACCCCCGGGTTCTAGTCCCGGTTGGGGCGCTGGATTCTGTCCCGGTTGCTCCTCTTCTAGGCCAGCTGTGGCCTGGGAAGGCAGTGGAGGATGGCCCAAGTACTTGGTCCCTGCACCCACATGGGAAACCAGGAGGAAGCACCTGGCTCCTGACTTTGGGCCTTTTGGGGGGTGAACCAACGGAAGGAAGACCTTTTTCTCTCTCACTGTCCAAAAAAAAAAAAAAAAAAAAACAAAAACAAAAACAAAAAACAAACAAACAAAAACAGGGCAAGGACTCTTTAAAGGAGACTGGGACCTGATGGTATGTAGCATCTACATTCAAGCTCAGCTCCAAGATTGTAGTGAGGAATAAACAGGGCCATTATGTAAAGTGCCTGCTGAGTAACACATATTTATTTGATAAGTTTGATGTTTTTTGCTCTTACCACTCCCCGTAGTTAAGGCTCACTTTTGTCTGTTCGAATGATCTCCTTTCCAATCCCTGTGCACACATTTTTACTTGCTTGTTCCCATCCTTTTATTCCTAGGCATTCTTTTCAAGCTAGCTGGAGAGACTGGGATGTGGTAAGGATTGAATTCTATTTCAGAATCCAGTACTTTGCAACCTTACTTTATTCGCTTTCACTCCAAGTCTCCATCCTGGAATGGTTGGTTAGCTGTGGGTTCAGAAACCTGCTTTTAGGCCAATCAGCACACAGCCTTCCTGTGGTCACTCTAATTGGTCTGCATGCCAGCAGGTGTCCTCAACTGGGTGGAAGAAAGCCCTGGGTTCCTAGCGAGAGTTTGTTTTTCTCTAGCTGGGCTTGGATTTTCCATTGATAAGGGAGTCCAGAAATGAAGCAGTTACATTTATGGGGGTGGGGGAGGGTATGCTTTGAGCTTTCTGCTGTGTGTGTCCTTAGAGTTTAAACCAACTTCTGTCCCCATTCTTCCTAATATCTCCATCTGGGTAATTGCTCCACAGAACACTTGCGTACCTTACCGGAAGTCACGGTTTTTCTCTACACTTCCATCAGCTGTGTACCTAAGCGGTGTACTGTTGGGTCATGTTCTTGAATGGTTCTCTAGTGGAACTCTTGCATCTATCCTTCTGCGTCTTGCTGGTGCCCTCAACCCTGTGTTATATTCACCCATACTTTTGGGTGAAGTTGTTCACTGTTTGTTGTCACCATTGTATGGCATTTCACCGATGCGTGCGGCACAGTTTGTCAGTATCCTTGTGGATGGATATTTGGGCGGTCACCAGTGTTTTTCTGTAAACGTTCTTGTGGTTGCTGCTTGTTTGGAGTCTCCATTTGGTTGTGCGCATCAATTATGTCTCCTTTCTGGTGGATGAAGATAATGTGGCTGCAAAACAGGGTGCATCCTTGAAAGTTGTATGTGCCCTTCCCTTGTACCTTGTACCGCTGGTGCAGGCTCCCCGTGGAGGTTTTGCGCACTGCCTCCGCGTGTCCGCTGTGAGCTGGGCAATAGGGAAGCAGAGGTTGGCCGCTCCTGTTTGCTGCTGTCTACAGTTCTGAGGTGAGGAAAAACTGTGAGGACCTGTCCCTGGGGCTCCCAAAACTACCCTGAGTGTTCGCATTTCTCCTCCACCGCCTACTTGATCTGTTGCCATTGCACATTGCCCTGTGTTCTTGTCCCTTCTCTGACAATCCTGCACCCTCAGCGCATTGCCCTCATCCTCCTCCCCAAATGTGACTCCACCTGCTAGAGAACAGGCTGACTTTGGGGGATGGATGAGGGTGCTGATGACGTCGTTGTTACTGTTATTGGATATATGTATATGTGTGCGTGTGTATATATGTGTACAATCACTCAATAGTTCACTTCTCAGATACCCAAAACAGGAGCCAGGAGCTCAATGTGGGTCTCCCACGTGGATGACAGGGACTCATTTGAACACATTATTGCTGCCACCCCGTGTCTGCATTAGCAGGAAGCTGGATTCATGTACCCTGATGTGGGGCATCTTAACCACTAGGTCCAACATCTATCTCATTGTTCTAGTTATAGCACACTAAAACTTTGACCTTGGGCTCTCCTTCTCCAAGTTGGTCCCAGTTCAAATATCCTACCTTTCTTTGTATTGGACTCTTCTCCCTAGTGTGTCTTGCCTTCCTCTGTGGTGCTGATAAAAGATTTGACAGTGAATGACAAGGCCCTGTGTGAAGGCATCAGCTCCTGGCAATTTTTATTGGACAGAATTTGTTGGCACTACATCCATCTAGTGGCTTGACAAGATGGTAACCATATGGGAGGCATTACAGAGGAGCTCTCTTTGGAGCTTCCTGGTGTATTATAACAGCTGGACTTGGGAACTTGGAATGTGGATGTCTTTTGATATTAGGTTTTAAGTGGTGGTTTTTAGGCTATTCCATAGGAAAGTTTATGTTTGATGGAAAAACCATTGAAAAGAATACATTTGGTGGAATCATGCTGACTCCACCTGCCGATGCCCTGACAACCACCTCCCTGTTAGCTAGTATACAAGTCAGACTCTGAAAGCTGTGGTGTAGGTGTTCCTGAGAGCTTGGTCCTGTCAGTGGTGCTGAATCAAACTCACGTGGACAAGGTTTGAAGATAAAGGAAAGAAAAAGCTTAATCTATCCATAGATGAGGAGGTAGCAGACTAACATCTATAGAACTACTGTCGTGCTGAGTGAGGGTGCTGGGGGCTGTAAGGAGGCTACAAGGAAGGGGGATTGGGAATAAGGAGAACAGAGGATCGGGACAGCTGCATGTTGGCTTCCAGCTAGGTGATAAGGGGCTGGTTGGAGTTACAGTGATTATTTGGTCTGGTTACATGTTCAGCTCATGTTCAAGTTCCTGGTTGGTCAGCAATGCAGTGCTCTTCAGGGAATTTTTATGGAGGTCAAGTGGACTTCAGTATTTTCTGCCCTGGGCCTGGAATTCCCCTGCCCAGACCTTAAAGTCCCTTACAATACTAGTTATCAGGGTGTTTATTGATAAAGCAGCTGGCTTCAGGAGTCTGGTGATTAGAACCTTGTAGGGCTGGATATATACTCACTCAATCCACTGAGTTAATTTTAGTGTTATCAAAAGCAGAGTAGAGGGCTGGTACTGTGGCACAGTGGGGAAAGCTGGGGCCTGGGGTGCTGGCATCCCATATGGGCTCTGGCTGGAGTCCTGGCTGTTCCACTTCTGATCCAGCTCCCTGCTCATGCACCTGGGAAAGCAGTGGAAGACGGCTCAAATGCTTGGGCCCCTGACACCTATGTGGGTGACTGGAAGAAGCTTCTGGCTCCTGAGTGTAGCCTGGCCCGGCTCTGGCCATTGTGGCTGTTTAGGAAGTGAACCAGCAGATGGAAGAACTCTCTGCCTGCTTCTTTCTTTCTCTCTGTAACTCTGCCTTTCAAAATCTCTTTTTTAAAGAGAGGGTAGGGATGTTTTAAGGGAGGGAGGTTGGGAAGCTGGGCTCTGATGGTCTGGCAACTGCACTCTATATAACGTTTGGGGCTGCATTTCATAGGGAATTGTCATCCAGGTGCCTGCTGGGGACTGCACAAACCAGCCAAATACGGAGGTGTTCCGTATTTGAAAGAAGTGATGATGTCAGATGTCTTCTTGCAGCTCTAAACCTTGACTTACATCTGTTTGTGGTTCCCAGCTCTGCCTGCATGCGTGTTAGAGTCCCCTGGGGTGAATGTAGGAGGAGATTCCTGAGAGTGCAGCAGTGATTATGGGAGACACTCATCAAAGTGGGCGGTGCAGCGGCTTGCTGGGTTTCCGTGCAGCTGTCACAAAGCACGGAGTGGCCCCGGGTGCCCTGTCTGGGCTGGTGCCTGTGATGAAAGGAGATAGGTAAGCTAGAGAGCATGTGAGGTTCGTGTCAGCAGGGAAGGGGATAGAGCTGGGAAACACCAGTGCACGAGGTCTCAGGACAAAGGTGCAAGGGTGTCTGGAAGAGGAGGCTGGTCTGAGATCTGAGAGGAATGACCCCGAATCCTTGCAGGATAGTTAGAAATAGTGAACGGTATAATTTCGCCCGGATTTCTCCCGGGGTCTGCCGGAGTCAGCCTGAGCATGGAGCTGAGGTCCCGGGAAAGCTTTGAGTTGGGGATGGTGTAGACTCCTCTAGGGTGTCTGCACCAAAGAGCTTCTGTAGTCAACCTGCTTTCTCACTTAAAAGGCTGCAGGGGCCTTAAATTATTATTATTTTTTTTTTGACAGGCAGAATTAGAGAGAAAGGTCTTCCTTTTCTGTTGGTTCACCCCCCAAAACGGCCGCCACGGCTGGCGTGCTGCACTGATCCGAAGCCAGGAGCCAGGTGCTTCCTCCTGGTCTCCCATGCAGGTGCAGGGCCCAAGCACTTGGGCCATCCTCCACTGCCTTCCCGGGCCACAGCAGAGAGCTGGACTGGAAGAGGAGCAATCGAAACAGAAACCAGCATCCCAACCAGGACTAGAACCCGGGGTGCCAGCACCCCAGGTGGAGGATTAGCCTAGTGAGCCACAGTGCTGGCCCAGAGAGCCTTAATTTTGTCCCGTGCTGCAGTCAGAAAGTTCTCATTTCTTTCTCACTGATTTGTCTTGGTCGTCGATATTGTCCTGTGGTTAAGAATGTCTCAGGCTGCATTTCTTTAAAAAAAAAATTGAGGAGGGGCTGGCACTGTAGCGTAGTGGCTTAAGCCACTGCCTGCAGTGCTGGCAACACATATGGACGCTGGTTTGAGACCCGGCTGCTCCACTTCCAGTCCAGCTCTCTGCTGTGGCCCGGGAGGGCAGTGGAGGATGGCCCAAGTGCTTGGGCCCTGCCCCGGCATGGGAGACCAGGAGAAAAACCTGGCTCCTGGCTTCGGATCGGTTCAGCTCCAGCCGTTGCAGCCAATTGGGGAGTGAACCAATGGATGGAAGACCTCTCTCTCTCTCTCTCTTTGCCTCTCCTTCTCTCTCTGTGTAACTCTGACTTTCAAATAAATAAATAAATCTTTAAAAAAAAATGGAGGACACCCATTGGCCAGACCTTGGTTCTTTTTTCCTTGTTTTATTTTACACCATAATACGTAGCTTTGCTGTTTGTCCATGGAAAGACTGCTACTGATTACTTAAAGACCAAAGAAGCAAAAACAAAAAAGTTGAGAGGGTCCATCTATCTACTGTATATTAATTGTCTATTATCTTTGTATTGTTATATATATATCATCATCTATTATCTGGTGCCTATAAGCCATTCTCAATCATGTATTTTCTGTCAATTATCATCTGTCTATATCGATGATCTGTCGTCATCTACCTTTCTATTATTTTCACATACAGAGATTGTCCCTGGAAAGACATTCGATTTGCTGGCAGCAGTGGTCGCATTTAGGGAGAGTGGCTGAGGAACAGGAACTGGCAGATGTGTCTGTTTTGTACCACTGGAAATTGTTGCCACATGAAAAGCAAAGAGCTGTGATTGACAGGTGTCGAGTTGAACTGTGCCTCCCTCAGATCCTTAGGTTGGAGTCCTCGCCCCTAGTACTTGATGCTGTGACTGTATGTGGAAGTAGGGTCTTTGCAGTGATAAAGTTAAGAGGAGGTCATTAGGGTGGTCCTTAGTCCAGGATGGCAGTGTGATTGTCAACAGGGGAAAATCGGACGCAGAGACAGATCTCCAGAGCGCGCCATGCATGGACTGCAGTGCTGCAGCCAGAAGCCAAGGAGCCAGCAGAAGGCGGGGGAGGGGCCCGAACAGATCCTCCTGTGGTCCAGAGGGAGTACTGCCGACACCTCGATGTTGAACTTGTGGTCTGCAGAAGTGCGAGACAATACATTTCTGTTGTTTAAGTGACTCAGCTTGGAGTACTCGGGTATGTGATGAAATGTTAGCAGCAACTGTAAGGGAAAGAACTGAGTGGAGAAGGGAGGTGGTGGGTGGCTGGGTAGAAGTTAGGAGGGTGATGAGTGGCAGGGAGCACCAGCCTGTGGGCTCAGCCAGGAGCCCCATTCCTGCTCCTTTGCCGGTCTCCCCTCCTGGCTGTCTGCTCCCTGCTCCCTGCGCCTGGGCTTTGTGGCTCCCTGCGCCTGGGCTTTGTGGCTCCCTGGAAGAGTCCTGTGTCCCTGTGTGTTCAGCTGTTACTGATCCTGCGGTGCTGGGAGATGAGGTCAATGACAACGGCCCACGCGGGATGGCCGGCTGGGAGAGACCCCGGCGCCAACTTACTGGATGCAGTTGTTTCTGAGGCTTTTGCTTATCCGCGAGTCACATCCTGAAACCCCACGTCTGTCACACTGACTCAGACTCTGTTAAGCACCGTCAAGATGTAAGTCACATTAAGAACCACAGCCGTGGGGCCAGTGCTGTGGCGTGGCGGGTTAAGCTGCTACCTGCAGCACTGGCATCCCATGCAGGTATGTGTTTGATTCCCAGCTGCTGCCCTTCTGATCCAACTCCCTGCTAATGGCCTGGGAAAGCAGCAGAAAATGTAGCAAATCCTTGGACCGCTGCATCCATGTTGGAAGACCTGGAAGAAGCTCCTGGTTTTGGTCTGGCCCAGCTCTGGCTGTTGAGGCCATCTGGGGAGTGAACCGGCAAATGGAGAATCTCTCTCTCTCTCTCTCTAACTCTGCCTTTCAAATAGATGAATAAATAAATCAATCTTGAAAAAAAAAAAAAAAAAGAACCAGGGTCCTCTCACCCTGTCTGAGGTTAGGGGAGGGGGTGGGAGGCCCCAGGGATTTGAGAAAGCTGTGTCCGGGCCTCGGTAGCGTTAATCGGAGCCAGTCTGGGGCTGTGTGTAACTGTGTCTGTGGAGACCCTGGGAGTGCCAGTCTTCCCAGCTGGGCTCTGCAGGAGTGGGTCGCCACCTCCTCTGGCCTCTAGGGATGGTGCCCCAGGCTCGACTGCAGGTTTTTCCCAAGGAGGTACTTCCACCTGTGCCTTCCCGGGCTCTTCCTGCTGTGGGGGAGCCCGAGGTGTGCGTGCAGCCAGGCCTGGTAGCAGAGGTGGGCAAGGCAGAGCCAGGAGGAAGGCACCCACTCCCTAGGTATGTGGTGGTGGCAGGCCAGCAAGCCCCCGAGACGTCGGGGGTACCTGGCTCCCAGGAAGTCCTATAAGGGGTTCCGACCTCACTCAGACTTTCCCCTCGGGAACTTCTCTTTGGTCCTCCCCTAAGGAATCTGTTTCATGAAGGCCTCTCTTCAGTAAACAGACCCAGGCTACCAGAGGTGCCCCACCCCTGCTAAGCTGGGAGGGCAGGAGTGTGGGGGGGCGGCCTCTGCTGAGGACCCAGATCCAGCTGTCCTGGAGCCTCTCCGTTGAGCCTTCCCTTGTGTTCACACAATGCGTCTCATCGAACAGACCCCGAGCACTGTTGGGTGCTCAGGATCTGCCAGGAAGCACGGTGGGCTGGGATGCTTGCTCTTCCCAGCCATGGAGACCCGGCCCCTCCACCTCATCACTTGGGTGGTCTAAGACTCTGTCTCTCCTGATCTCTTGGGTCAGTGGCTTGTCTTAAGCTGAGTTTTCATCTGGAAGACCTGAAAGCCTTTGAGAAGTAGCTGGGGGTGTGGAGACGAGTCTCATGGCGTGGTAGGTTAAGCCACTGCTTGTGACGCCAGCGTCCCGTGTCAGCGCTGGTTCAAGTCCCAGATTCTCTGCTTCTGATCCGACTTCCTGCTAATGCACCTCGGAAGACAGCAGATATTCCAAGTGCCTGAGCCCCTGCCACGCACTTGGGAGACCCACGTGGAGTTCCCGGGCCAGCCTTGACTGTGGCAGCCATTTTGGATGTGAACCAGCAGATGGGAGCTTGCTCTCTCTGTTTCTCTCCCTGTCCATCTCTTCTTCTCTCTCTCACTCTGCCTTTCAAGTAAATAAATACATAAAATCCAAGAAGTGCCTGGGGTGGAGATCAATACAATGGTAAAGTCCTCTGGGTTGTTACTTAGCGGTTGCAGCAGCCCTGGACGGAGGTGTGAGGTTACAGCAAGAATTTAAAAAGACATTTCTGTGCTTTCTGACAGCAAATGAAAGGCCCAGCACCGGTTCTGAGTTGCCGTCTGCTGCTCAAACTTCCTTGAAAGACCCATGTTTAGGTGGCTTCTCAGACCGCATGGGGTGACCCAAGGTGACCGCTTTCTCCCGCAAGGCAAAACAGGGAAGGAGGATTCTGGGGTGCTCCAAGGTCTCGCTTTGCTTGTATGTGGGCTGTCCTGGCAGATGCGAAGTCAGGGGAAGAAAGTTGAACCCTGAGCCTTTGCCTCTTCTCCTCCTTCCAGAAGCTTGTATGATACGCCACACCTCCTTCCCTCTCCCTCTTCCCCGGAGTCTTCTGGACAACACTTCCTCCTACAGGTGGAATGGAAGCGTCCCAGGGCAACCAGCTTGTCTGTCTTGTTCAGTCCTGTGTCTTCAGTGCTTGGGAGAGGAGGCGTAAGATAAGTACTCATTGACTGAATCTGGGAATGGGAGAAGGCACAAATGATTGAATGAATGAATGAATTCCCAGAACCTGTGGCGCTGTGACTTGCCTTGATTCTGTACGTCAATAGTTGACACAGAGTGAATGCTCACAACTCTTAGTGTTTGTTACACTTCCCTGTTCTTGATGACGCTGTCGGCCAGCCATTTAGTTTCCAAGATCACCGT
The DNA here is from genome assembly GCF_033115175.1 of Lepus europaeus. NCBI lineage: Eukaryota > Metazoa > Chordata > Mammalia > Lagomorpha > Leporidae > Lepus > Lepus europaeus. The sequence continues at coordinate 80,178,356 of NC_084839.1, read as the reverse complement.
TGTCCTCTTGTTCCCCGTCCTCTCATCGCTGACTCTGCTATGCCAAGGCCTTCCAGTCTTGAGCACGGCGGGGCCAGGACACCACCCTGCCTGGGCAGTACTAGCTGGGTTGTCATCCTGCTGTTTGCCATCAGGAAAGGTGTGTAAATCCAATAAGGAGGAGTCTGGCAACCGGAATCACTGGGACGCTCTAAACTCCCTATTGAGCATTTAACGTCACGGGGCTCAGTCACAGTCCAAGTGTGCAAAAGAAGGATGTGGTGTCTCGGCACAACTAGCCCAAGCTTGGAGAATGTCTCAGAGAAGATAGTAAAGCGAGTGGTGGAAGAAGGAAGACTGGGCAGTGGGGTGGAGAGTAGCCAACGTAGGACAGCGGCAGGCTTTCACAGTGGTCAAGGAAAGCTGCTTCGAGTGCTCCTCGTAGGTTCCCATGTCCTTAGCTTCAGCCTCGTAATTCAAATTTGATCGTGTAACAGAGGCCAATTACTGCCACTTGGTAGCAGCTTACCCTATGTACAGCCTCAGAGGGTTATCTGGCTCTGGCATTAGACTGCAGTCAAAGCCTACCTTGTTTACTAAGTGATGTAACCCCGAACAAGTTCTTTGATGTCTTTTTTGCCTTGTGTTCTTCATCTCTCAAATATATTTATCCTTAAGATGTTGGGAGGACTAAATGAGAACAGAGTGGCACATGTAAAGACTCAAACTATCTAATGTTATTGGCTTTGTTTTGGGATGCAAGCTGCTCCTGCTTTTTTTTTTTTTTTTTTTTAAGATTTATTTAGGTATTTGAAAGGCAGATTACAGAGAGGCAGAGGCAGAAGCAGAGAAAGGTCTTCCATCTGCTGGTTCACTCTGCAACGGCTGGAGCTGTGCTGATCTGATCCCAGGAGGCAGGAGCTTCTTCCAGGTTTTCCATGCAGGTGCAGGGGCCTAATCACTTGGGCCATCTTCCGCTGCTTTTCAGGCCACTAGCAAGGAGCTGGATGGGAGGTGGAACAGCTGGGACTTCACACAGTGCCCATATGGGATGCTGGCACTGTAGGTGGTGGCTTTACCTGCTATGCCACAGTGCCGGCCCTGGGATGCAAGCTTCTTTAAAGCTTAATCCTCAAAGATAAACCTGAGTCACAAACCTTCCAGCAAGGCTTTGTAAGCTTCTTAGGACAGGCAGAATGTCTCGAGGGTGAAGTTCACGTTTGAGTATGTTGAGAATGGACTGAATAAATAAATTCTTACTTCATCTATGTGACCCATGCAGTTTCCTCCAGTTTGCGGACTGCATGTCTGTTAGAATGGGTGGCTCAATATTATTTAAATACCAAGAAAACCTTAAGAAAAACATTTCAGAATCAATGGGAAGTCTTGGAGGAGGGTCCACTAGCAACAGGTGACTTGGACTTGTCTTGGATGCATTCAGGAGGACAGCACAGCCCATCTACGGTATCTGTGAGCTGCTCAGACTTCGAGAACTTGTCCTGGATGAGTTAGAATGAGACAGAATGTGTGAGACCTTGGCCGGGGCCAGCATGCTTAACAGGTGCTGCTGCTCCTTCCTTCAGCCCATCCTCACTTCCTTCTTCCTCCCTTCCTTGCATCCATCCCTCTCTTCCCCCTAGCTCCCTCCCTCCCTCCCTCCTTTTCTTTCCCTCCCTCTTTCCCCCTTCCCTTCTCTCCTCCTTCATCCCTCCTCCTCCCTCCTTCCTTTCTTATTCCTCCCTCTCTCCTTCCTTGCTTCCTTCCTTTTCCTTTCTTCTTCTCGGAGTTACATAGACAGGAAGAGATAGAAAGACATCTTCCACCTGCTGGTTCACTCCCCAGATGGCCGCAACAGCCAGGGCTGGGCAGGGCTGAAGCCAAGGAGCCAGGAGCTTCCTCAATGTCTCCCATATGGGTGGCAGGGGCCCAAACACTTGAGCCATCTTTTGCTGTTTTCTCGGGCTGTTGTCAGGGAGTTGGATCAGAAGTGGAGCAGCCGGGACTTTAACTGGCACCCATATAGGATGCCAGTGTTGCAGGCGGCGGCTTTACCTGTATGCCACAATGCATGCCTCAACAGGGTCTTCGTAGAGCTCCTCTCCCTCGCCTCTGAAGGCTTGTTTCTTCATCTTACCTGAAGTCAGGGGTTGTAGGTAGAGCTCAATTAATCAGGTTTTAGAATGCAATGCTTGGGCCACTGTTGTGGTACAGGGGCTTAAGGCACCACAGTCTGCAGTGTTGGCATCCCATTAAAGCTCTGGCTGAGGTCCCAGCTGTTCCATTTCTTTTTTTTTTTTGACAGGCAGAGTGGATAATGGGAGAGAGAGAGACAGAGAGAAAGGTCTTCCTTTTCTGTTGGTTCACCCCCCAGTGGCCGAGGCGCTACAGCCAGCGCACCGCACTGATCCGAAGCCAGGAGCCAGGTGCTTCTCCTGGTCTCCCATGCGGGTGCAGGGCCCAAGCACTTGGGCCATCCTCCACTGCACTCCCTGGCCACAGCAGAGAGCTGGCCTGGAAGAGGAGCAACTGGGACAGAATCCGGTGTCCGGATCGGGACTAGAACCCAGTGTGCCGGCGCTGCAGGCGGAGGATTAGCCTATTGAGCTACAGCAGCGCCAGCTGTTCCATTTCTGATCCATCTAGGAAATCAGCCAAATATGGCCTGAGTGCTTGGGCTGCATCATCCATGTGGGAGACCTGGTTGTAGTTCCTGATTCGAGGCTTTGGCCTGGCCCAGCCCCAGCCATTGCAGCCATTTGACCAGTGGATAGACAATCTGTGTCTCTCTCTGCCACTCTGCCTTTAAAATAAATTAAAAATTAAAAAAAAAAAAAAAAAGCAGTGCTCCTATCTGTGGAAGGCTGGGCTTCCTCATGCAGGCCATAACTCGCAGACCTGACCGTGGTGTATTTGTCCCTCTGATTGGACTGACAAAGCAGGCGCTCAGCCCTGGTTCATCACCTGCAGAGGGGTGGGGAGCGTGGGAACATGCTGTGGCTAGGAACATCCCAGATGCCAGAGGTGGGTCTGCAGGTCCTTGGGGAGGTTTCCTCCAGGACAGAAGGGGAAGGTGTCAGGGAAGAGAGAGAGGAGAGTGGGGGTTCTTACAAAGAGGGCTCTGTCCCTGCCTTTGATTAAGGCTGCATGACAGGGACAGGGAGTATCGGAGTAAGCAAAGGAGGTGGGTGGGGGGCAGGGCAGGTGCTGTGGTTTGAAGATGGCGGCTCCAAAGTTCAGGTGTTGCCAATGTGATGGAATTAAGAAGCAGACCTTTAAGAGGCAATTGGGGGCCGGTGCTGTGGCTCACTAAGCTAATCCTCTGCCTGTGGCACCAGCACCCCGGGTTCTAGTCCCGGTTGGGGCGCTGGTTCTGTCCCAGTTGCTCTTCCAGGCCAGCTCTCTGCTGTGGTCTGGGAAGGCAGTGGAGTTTGGCCCAAGTGCTTGGTCCCTGCACCCGCATAGGAGACCAGGAGGAAGCACCTGGCTCCTGGCTTTGGATCAGCGCAGCATGCATACCGTAGCAGCCATTTGGGGGGTGAACCAACAGAAGGAAGACCTTTCTCTCTGTCTCTCTCACTGTCCACTCTGCCTGTCAAAAAAAAAAAAAAAAAAAAAAAAAGGCAATTGGGGGCCCAGTGTTGTAGCACAGCAGGGACACCGCCTGCGACAGTGTCATCCCATATAGGTGCTAGTTCAAGATCTGGATGAAGCTCCTGGCTGTGGCCTGGCCCAGCCCCAGCCTTGGCAGCCATTTGGGGAGTGAACCAGCAGATGGAAAATCTCCCTCTCCTCCCTCCCCTCTCCAATAGATAGATAAGTAAACAAATCTCTAAAACAAAATAAGGCACAGATACATGCAGCAGTTCCAGTCCTGTTCCCCTTTTCTTCCTTCTTGCCAATGTATTTATTTGAAAGGTAGAGTGATAGAGAAGATGAGAGATAGGGAGAGAGAGAGAGATCTTCCATCTTCTGCATCACTCCCCAATTGGCTGTAAAAAACTGGAACAGGGCCACGCCAAAGCCAGGAGCTTGGAATTCCATCTGAGTCTCCCACGTGGGTGGCTGGAGTCAAGCACTTGGGCCATCTTCTGCCACCTTCCCAGGTACATTAGCAGGAAGCAGGATCAGAGGCTGAGCGGCTGGGACGTAAACCCGTGCTGCAACATGGGGGGGGGGGGCGAGCATCACAGGACCCTGCTTAACTTGCTGCACTGCCACGTAGATCCTGTCCAGTCCCTTCTACAGCTGGAACCTGCTGGGGTCTCTCTGTGCTCCCAGCCCCTCCCGGACCTACCCCCGGCTTCTTCCTTACAAACCAGCTCTTTTGGTCCCTTTCCCTCTTGGCCAGCCTCAGGTTGAGGAGTCTAAGATTTTCCATGTCTGTGGAGGCAGTTCCCGAGGTGTTAGCCAAAGGAGGCTGATGTGGCCAGGACTGTCTTCTTTTCTTTGGATGCCAGGGATTCGTGCTCCCTTTTTCTAAGCAAAGTCTGTATGTCCTTACATAACCAATACAGAGGTGAGGCCGTTGCCAGCCGTGGACAAAAGAAACACGGTGGCCCCCAGCAGTTGCCGTGTCAGTGAACTTCAGAGGGCCCTCTGTTCTCTCCCCTTTCAGGTCATCTTTGCTTTGAATCAGACCCTCCTGCAGCAGGAGAGCCTGCGGGCCGGCAGCCTTCAGATCCCCTATACCACGGAGGATCTCATCAAACACTACAACTGTGGGGACCTCAGCTCGGTCATCTTCAGCCATGACAGCTCCCAGGTGAGTGCGCTTGACCTCTGCGGAGCTCAGCACGCATTTCAGTACTGCTCAAGATGAAAGACATTCCCTTCCCCTCTCCCCCAGTCCTGCCATGGCCCCCGGACATCTGTGTACAAAGGACTGAGGTCATGAAGGGCTCTAAAAATAAAATGGGCAGATGGAGATGTCTTTGAGGGATAACAAAGCGCTACCGAATGGGAACCTTTTAGGGACAGAGAGGATCGCGGGTGAGGGGTAGTGCCAGGATCCCAGGCAGAGGGTGAATCTCCAAAGGACTCAGCAGCGGGCAGCAGGAAGCCGCCTTCAGAGAGAACAAGGGATGCCAGTCTGGTGGCCTCCTGGCTGACTCAGGGGACACTTTGAGAAATGAGGGAGCGAGACTTTGGCTGTAGCTTCCAGTGGCTTCTAGAGAGATGTGAGCCTGTTCGTGTGTCCGTGGAGTTCTTGCAGGGGTGGTGCGTGAGGGCTGGGGGTGCAGCCAGCATTTGCGACATGGGTCATTCCGTGTTGCAGGATTGCAGCGTGAGTGTGGCTGTGCTGGTGGGGTGAGTATACGCCCAGGACCAGCCTTGCAGGTGGCATCGAGGGGAAAGAAGTGGCTGGTAAGGCCTCAGAGGCTGGATGGATATTTGTTATGTTTATTGGCAGGTTTGCCAAAGGCCAAAGCTTGGCCCTTCTCCTCCCCTCACTGAGAAGCTGCAAGTGCCTGCGAAGCTCTGAGGTGGGGAGGGTGCTGTCCGTCCCCACCGCTGTCTAGTGCCAGAGTCCTCATGTGTGAGGATGCTGGGGAGGAGGGCAGGGAGCTGGTGGGTGTGGGTGGTGCTGTCCAGGTGTACGTTAGATTTCCCGTAAGGAAAAGTGTGTGGACCTAAGAGGTGAAGGAGGAAGAGCAGCAACAGTGAGAGGGACAAGAGAAGCCATCTGCAGCATCAGCCAGGATTCGGTCATCTTGTTATAACAGATGTGTCCAAGGATATGATGGGAGTGGGGTTTAGCCTAGCAGCTGACACCGGTTCCCCTGTCCCATGTTGAGTACCTAGACTCCCTACCTGCCTCTGGCTCTGGACGCCAGCTTCCTGCTAAGGTCCACTCCGGGCAGCAGCAGTGATGGCTCAAGCGGTTGGGTCCCTGCCACCCCCATGGGAGACCTGGATTAAATTCCTGGTTCCCAGCTCCAGCCTGACCCAGTCCTGGCAGTTATAGGCACGTGGGGCATGAACCAGTGCCTGGGAGCTCTTTCTCTCAGCCTCTCAAGTAAACACATGAATAATAAAAATTAAAAGCAACTTAAAAGGTGCAAGGGGCTTTCCAGAAAGTCTAGAGAGAAAAGTATGAGTGAGGCAGAGCAAAGTGGGAGGAGCAGGGGAGTGAAGCGACAGGCATTGAGAGGGACAGTGGGAGGCGGTGGTGGTCATTCTTATGGGGGGGGAAATGGGCTAAAGGTTAAGATCAATTGAGAGATTGACACAGCAGAAAAAAGTTAACCTGGGCAGAGGAATTGGAACAATGCAGGGAGAATGGTGCGGGTTGCGGGGAGGACAGGGGACTGATACCTTACGCATTTTCACCCCTGTGGCTCCTCCATCCCCGGCCTGCCCACAGTGCCCCTTCCTTTGATGGGGTGTCTCTGAGAACGTACCTGCCATTGGGAGCATGTGAGGGCCAGACAGTCGGGGAGGAGTGGTGCAGGTTGGGGGTGATGTTTGGAGGTTAAAACATGTTTCAGGGTGGCTGTGGGAAGTTGTCACTTGCACATCCAGGGTTACTTGTGGAGAGGGTGGCACAGGGCGAGTGCTCTGCCAAAGATTAAAAATGAATATGAGGAGCTTTTGTAAACAACATTTTTTAATAAAAGATTTATTTTATTTATTTGAAAGAGTTACACATAGAGAGAAAGAGAGGCAGAGAGAGAAAGGTCTTCCTTCCATCCACTGGTTCACTCCCTAATTGGCCACAATGGCTGAAGCTGAGCTGATCCAAAGCCAGGAGCTTCCTCTGGGTCTCCCACATGGGTGCAGGGGCTCAAGGACTTGGGCCATCCTTCACTGCTCTCCCAGGCCATAGCAGACAGCTGGATTGGAAGTGGAGCAGCTGGGACTTGAACTGGCAGCCATATGGGATGTCGGCACTGCAGGTGGTGGCCTTACTCACTACGCCACAGCACCAGCACCCGATGTGATTTTTAAAAAAATGACAGAGGACAAGCTGAAGGCTGCAGATCTGAAAATGAGGGAATATCTTTCAGGAAGTAGCAAGAGGTGTGTTATTCAGGGCAGATGTGTGGTGTAGTGGGTTAAGCTGCCACCTGGGACACCTGCTTCCTGTATCAGTGTGAGTGCTGACTCCACTCTCCATTCCGGCTTCCTGCTATGCACTCACAAGGAGGCAGCAGGTAATGGCCACGTAGTTGGGTGCCCCCCACTCAAGAGGGAGATCCAGCTTGAGTTCCTAGCTCTGCCTTGGACCTGGCTGGTCCTTTGCTGCTGTGGGCATTCTGGGTGTGAACTAGTGGGTGGGAGATCTCTGTGTGTGTCTCTTGCTGATTTGCCAATAATGGAAACAAATGCATTTAAAACAAGACCTGTTATCCAAAAAGGAAACTGGTGGCTCCACTGCAGACTGTGGAGACTGTCAGTGTTTTTGAGAGGCTGCTGGGAGGAGGAGAAGCAAGTGGGATAGGCATGGGGCTAAGGTAATGGTTAGCCTTGGGAAGCCATGGAGGCAGCAAGTGCTCAGGGAAGGGATGTGAGCCCAGGTTGGGGTGGGAGAAAACCACGGGCTATCCTCTCCTACAGCACCGAGTTGCAAGAACCACTTTGGTTGTCACAGTTGTGGTGGACTTGTATCCTGTCATTGATTGCTACACTGAAAGCAGTCAATGTGTATATCAGAATCAGGTGCAACACTTCCCCAGTAGGGCAAGGAACACGGAGAAAGCTAGAGAGAGAATAGGAAGTGGAGAAGTGACAAAAATGTAAGTGTATCAGCTTTATAAAACAGCTAAGTGTTTATGGAAATTACATGTTTTTGGTAGTAGAATAATAATTATTTATTCTAAAGTATGTTACTGCCTAAAACGATTTTCATGAAAAAGCATGTGTGAATTAAACAAGTTAAAACTGTGGATGTGCTATGTAAAGATACTGTCTCCTTATATAAACATGTGGTGTCAGAATCATTTAAGTGGAATAGAAATACTGTCTTAAATAGCCTAAGAGTTCCTGCGTGCACTGCATTTAGTACTTTTTCACTTTGGCTACAGGTGAGATTATGGTTGGAAACATAGCATATAGGAGACCACGAGAGAACAATGTGACCGCCCCCTACATGTGATCTCCCACCCACTAGTTCACTCCCCTTTTAAAGACATTTATTTATATAGTTATCTACCTACCTACCTACCTATTTATTTGAAAGGCAGAGTGACAGAGAGAGAAGGAGAGCTTCTATTCACTGTTGCGCTCCTTAAATGCCTGCAACAGCAGGTGGTTGGGTCAGGCCAAAGTCAGGAGCCAGGAACTCCATCCCGGTCCCCCATGTGGGTGGCAGGGACTCAGGTACTTGAGTCGTCACCTGCTGCCTCCCAGGGTGTATTAGCAGGGAGCTGGTTCAGAAGCAGAACGGCCGGGACTCCAGCTCACACTCCAATATGGGATGCAGGCATCTGGGTGGCTAGCGGATTTGATGCTCATATGAAACAACTGTGTTAATAACTGTATTGCACTTAAGTTATTCTTTTTCCTTTTTCTCTTGATGGAGGTTCCGAATTTTATTAACGCCACGCTCCCGCCTCAGGAACGCATCACCGCCCAGGAGATTGACAGCTACTTCCGCAGGGAGCTGATCTACAAGCGCAATGAGAGAATGGGGAAGCGGGTCAAGGCCCTTTTGGAGGAGTTCCCTGACAAAGGCTTTTTCTTTGCCTTTGGAGCTGGTGAGTTGCAGGGAGTTTCTGATTAGCCTCTGGGGGCTGATGGTTCTCTATGAAGGGAATGTTAGAGGCTTTCTAACTTGTTCCATTCTTATTACCCCAGCCTCACAGTAGCCTTGAAAACCCACAGGGTGGAACTGTGGTAGCTGTGAAAACCAGTCACCTAGCAGATGCCAGCGGGCAGAATGGGTTTGAAGCTCCCCCAAGTCCCCCATTCAATGACTTGTCACTGTTTGACCTGTTTGTTGAAAGTTTTACTTCCAAGCTGGTCCTTTTTTTTTTTTTTTTTAGATTTTATTTTTGAAAGGTAGAGTTAGACAGTGAGAGGGAGAGACAGAGAGGTCTTCATCTGCTGGTTCACTCCCCAACTGGCCCCAACGCCTGGAGCTGGGCCAATCCAAAGCCAGAAGCTTCTGGGTCTACCATGTGGATGCTTGGGTCATCTTCCACTGCCTTCCCGGGCCATAGCTGAGAGCTCAATCGGAAGCGGAGCAGCTGGGACTCGAACCGGAGCCCATATGGGATGCTGGCATCGCAGGTGGAGGATTAACTTGCTCCACAGTGTCGGCCCCTCACGGTGGTCATGATTTGGCCTGATTCACAGTCTACTGTAATACGTTGTGGATAGCTGGTGGGAGGAGGCAGGAGAGGAAACAGTGAGCCTAGTTAGGAGGATGCTGCCATCAGTCATATAGGACATGCTGGTGGCTTTGATCCAGACAGTTGCAGTGGCAATGAAAAGAGATAGGCTCAAGTCAGACACATTTTGAAATATGGCCGATAGAGCTTGCTATTGGGTTAGGTAGAGGAGAACAGAAATGCAAGCAGTCCTGGATGTTACCAGTAATTAGGCCCTCAGTAACCAGGTAGATGGTGGTGCCTCTTATGGGGACAGAAAGGGGGGTTGTTTGGATTCCAGGGTGTTTGCTGAAAACAATCAAGGGCATTGTTTAATATCATAGCTGCCTAACACAGCAAAATCAGTTGGGGTTGGGGCCAGTGCTGTGGTGCAGTGGGTTAATGCCCTGGCCTGAAGCACCAGCATCCCATATGGGCACCGGTTTTAGTCCCGGCTGCTCCTCTTCCAATCATGCTCTCTGCTATGGCCTAGGAAAGCAGTAGAAAATGGCCCAAGTCCTTGGGCCCCTGCACCCACATGGGAGACCTGGAAGAAGCTCCTGGCTCCTACTTTGGATCAGCGCAGCTCCGGCCGTTGCGGCCATCTGGGGAGTGAACCATTGGATGGAAGACCTCTCTCTCTTTCTCTGTGTAACTCTGACTTTCAAATAAATAAATAAATCTTTAAAAAAATCAGTTGGGGCTTCCAAGGGACTGAATTTAAAAAGTGTGAAAGGAAATAGAAGTGCCCCAGAGGTGATTTTTGAAAGCTGTGACATATTCCCCAGAGTCTAGAATGTCCTGTGCATGAGGAGAGCTGTGCGCATGTTTAGGGAAGACCCAAGAAGGTCCTCATCTCTCACCTCTGCCCGATCTTGAGACTCTGGACAAATAGAGAGTGAAAGTGTAGGCAGGGTTGTAAAGGCATGGCCCAGAACTCACACAGCCCCTCTGCAGAGGCTGGGAAACTTACTGCGTTTGGTCATTTGTGGAAATTTCTGTTCATTCGTTACCTGACTGCTCAGCTCACTGGGCGACTTCAGAGACCACACAAGACAAAGAATACAGACTTTACAGGGTTGGTCCTGGGGAGTCACTACTAAACTGTGGTAAGAACAGCAAGATAGCCAGGGAAGCCAGGTGTTCAGAGATGGCACACCAACATATTTAAAATGTCCAGTTTTCAGCACAAATCTATGGCCATTTCTAGGAAAAAAACCAATCAGTAGAAACTGTCTTTGTGGAAGCTCATATATTAGATTTACTAGAAGAGTTTTAACCCAGCTGTTATAAATATGTTGAAAGAGCTAAAATAAGCCATATCTAAGGAGTTGAGGAAAATTTCAGAATAATATCTCAGCAAATACAGACTATCCATAAAGAGAGAAATTAGGAAACAGAACCAGATTCTGGAGAGTGTGGTAGCTGACATGAAAAATTCACTAGAGGGACTGAGCAGTACATTTGAGCTGGCAGAAGGAATCCACATACGTGACTATGGGCTGATTGAGACTATTCAGTATGAGAAAAGGAGAGGAAAAAGAATGAATAAAAATGGCCGGCGCCGCGGCTCAACAGGCTGATCCTCCGCCTTGCGGCGCCAGCACACTGGGTTCTAGTCCTGGTCGGGGTGCCGGATTCTGTCCCGGTTGCCTCTCTTCCAGGCCAGCTCTCTGCTATGGCCCAGGAGTGCAGTGGAGGATGGCCCAAGTGCTTGGGCCCTGCACCCCATGGGAGACCAGTAGAAGCACCTGGCTTCGGATCAGCGCAGTGCGCTGGCCACAGCATGCCAGCCACGGCGGCCATTGGAGGGTGAACCAGCAGCAAAAGGAAGACCTTTCTGTCTCTCTCACTGTCCATTCTGCCTGTCAAAAAAAAAAAAATAAAATAAAAATGAATAGATTGAGGCCAGTGCTGCGGCATAGCAGGTTAAGCCTCTGCTTGCTGCACCAGCATCCCATATGGGTGCTGGTTCAAGTCCCAGCTGCTCCACTTCCAATTCAGCTCCAATGGAAGATGACTCAAATATCTGGGCCCTTGCACTCATGTGAGAGACCTGGAAGAAGCTCCTGGCTTCAGATCAGCCCAGCTTCAGCCACTGTGGCCGTTTGGGGAGTGAACCAGTGGATGGAAGACCTCTCTGTCCCTCCTCTCTCTGTCTGTAATTCTGCCTCTCAAATCTTTTTAAAAAATGAGCAGATCAGGCCGCTGCTGCGGCTCACTAGGCTAATCCTCCACCTGCGGCGCTGGCACCCCAGGTTCTAGTCCCGGTTGGGGAGCCAGATTCTGTCCCGGATGCTCCTCTTTCAGTCCAGCTCTCTGCTATGGCCCGGGAGTGCAGTGGAGGATGGCCCAAGTGCTTGGGCCCTGCACCCGCATGGGAGACCAGGAGGAAGCACCTGGCTCCTGGCTTTGGATCAGCACAGCACGCCGGCTGCAACACACTGGCCGTAGCGGCCACTCTGGGGGTGAACCAACGGAAAAAGGAAGACCTTTCTCTCTGTCTCTCTCTGTCTCTCTCTTTCGCTAACTCTGCCTGTCAAAAAAAAAAAACAAAAAACAAAAAACAAAAAACAAAAAACCAGATCTACAGAGACTTGTGGGACATCTTCATGTATACCAGTGTATACTTAGCGGGATTCCTACAGGAGAGGAGAGGAGAGAAAGGAACAGAATGGATAGTTGAATGAAGTCCAAAAGTTTATGAAAGCTATCAGTGCAAATTCAATGAATGAACTCTTAGGTCCACGCCAAGCTGCCTCACAGCCACACTGTCAAAAGCCACAAGTAAGAAGAAATCTTCAAAGCGCTGCAGTGGAGCAACTTACTGCATGTAAAGGATCCATGAGAAGATGAACAGAAGATTTCTCAACAGAGCCCAGGAGACTTTGGGGTGTGTGTGTGTGGCATATTAAAAGTGCTAAAATAGGCCGGTGTTGTGGCTTAACAGGCTAATCCTCCGCCTTGCAGCGCCGGCACACCGGGTTCTAGTCCCGGTTGGGGCGCCGGATTCTATCCCGGTTGCCCCTCTTCCAGGCCAGCTCTCTGCTGTGGCCCGGGAAGGCAGTGGAGGATGGCCCAAGTCTTTGGGCCCTGCACCCGCATGGGAGACCAGGAGAAGCGCCTGGCTCCTGGCTTCGGATCAGCGAGATGCGCCGGCCGCAGCGGCCATTGGAGGGTGAACCAACGGCAAAAAGGAAGACCTTTCTCTCTGTCTCTCTCTCTCACTATCCACTCTGCCTGTCAAAAAATAAAAATTAAAAAAAAAAAAAGTGCTAAAATAAAATGACAACATTTCCACTTCCAGCAAAACTACAAAAATTAAGAGGAAATTAAGATATCTTTAGATAAATAAAAACAGAATTTTTCATTAGCAGACCTATCCTTCGAGAAACAATGAAAGGAATCCTTTAGGCTGAAAGGAAAGGCTGCCACACAGTAACTGAAATCCACAGGGAATGGTAAAGCATATCAGTAGGTAGGAAGGGAAACATAAAAGATAGTGAACATGCATTTCTGATTATAATTCTTTTCTTACCTCTCTGGATTATACAATTACATAAAGCAATAATCATAAAATTTGTATGAATGGATTTATAATATATAAAGTTGTAATTTATGAAAATAGGAAAGAACTATGTTATAGGAAAGTTATGCTATTCAATTATGATAATATTAATTCAAATTGAAGGGTTTTAAGTTGTTAATTGTTATTCCTAGAGCAGACACTAAGAAAATAACTGAAAACATGCAGTAAAAAAAGCAAAAAGAGAATTAAAATGTGGTACTAGAAAATATCTCTTTAATATTTAAAACAGTTATAAAGGGGCAGAAGGAGAAGAGAAATATGACATATAGAAAAGAGATAGTAGGGCCGGCATTGTGGCATAACGGGTCAAGCCACTGCCTGCAGTGTTGGCATCCCATATTGGTGCTGGTTTCAGTTCTGGCTACTCCACTTCTGATCCAGCTCCCTGTTACCGTGCCTGGGGAAGCAGTGGAAGATGGCCCAAGTGCTTGTGCCCTTGCCATTCATGGAAGAGCCCCAGATGGAGTTCTTGGCTCCTGACTTCAGCTTTACCCAGCCCCCACTCTCCCAGCCCTTTGGGGAGTGAGGTAGCAGATAGAAGGTCTCTTTCTCTCTATTTCTCCATTTTTCCCTGTCAGTTTTTCAAATAATAAATCATTAAAAAGAAAAGAATTAGCATAATTCTGTATTATCAGTAATGACCTTAAATACAAATGTAAATAGAAATATAAGCAATCAGAATATGGCAGAACAGATAAAAAATGGTCCATCTAGTTGTACTTTTTATGTCTATAAGCGATTAAGGTTTTTTTTTTAGGATTTATTTATTTGAAAGGCAGTTTTAAAATTTTTTTAACTTTTATTTAATAAATATAAATTTTCAAAGTTGTACTTTTGGATTATAGTGGCTTTCCCCCCCATAACCTCCCTCCCACCCGCAACCATCCCATCTCCCACTCCCTCTCCCATCCCATTCATATCAAGATTCATTTTCAATTATCTTTATATACAGAAGATCAACCTAGTATATACTAAGTAAAGATTTCAACAGTCTGCACCCAGATACACAAAGTATAAAGTACTGTTTGAGTTCTAGTTATACTGTTAATTCACATAGTACAACACATTAAGGACACAGATCCTACATGAGGAGTAAGTGCATAGTGACTTCCATTGTTGATTTAGCAATTGGCACTCTTGTCTATGGCGTCAGTAATCACCCAAGGCTCTTGTCATGAGCTGCCAAGGCTATGGAAGCCTCTTGAGTTTGCCAACTCCGATCTTATTTAAACAAGGCCATAGTCAAAGTGGAGGTTCTCTCCTCCCTTCAGAGAAAGGTACCTCCTTCTTTGATGGCCCATTCTTTCCGCTGGGATCTCACTCAGAGATCTTTCATTTAGGTCATTTTTTTTGCCACAGTGTTTTGGCTTTCCACGCCTGAAATACTCTCATGGGCTTTTTAGCCAGATCTAAATGCCTTAAGGGCTGATTCTGAGGCCAGAGTGCTGTTTAGAACATCTGCCATTCTATGAGTCTGCGGTGTATCCCACTTCCCATGTTGGATCATTCTCTCCTTTTTAATTCTATCAGTTATTAGCAGACACTAGTCTTGTTTATGAGATCCCTTTGACACTTAATCCTATCATTATGATCAGTTATGGACTGAAACTGATCACTTTGACTAGTAAGATGGCACTGATACATGCCACCTTGAAGGGATTGAATTGGAATCCCCTGGCACGTATCTAACTCTACCATTAGAGGTAAGGCTGATTGAGCATGTGATGAAAGGCAGATTTATAGACAAGGACAGGGAGGCCTTTAATCCACTGGTTCACTCCTCAGATGGCCTCAATGGCCAGGGCTGGCTCAGACTGAAGCCAGGAGCTTCTTCCAGGTCTCCCACATGGGTACAGGGGCTCAAGCACTTTGGGCCATCTTCTGCTACTTTCCCAGGCCATTAGCAGAGAGCTAGATGGGAAGTGGAGCTGCTGGGACTTGAACTGGTGCCCACATGAGATCCCTGTGCTGTAGGTGGAAGTTTAACCTACTATGCCACAACATCAAGCCCCAGGGATTCAGTTTAGATTCAAAGGCATAAATAGACTGAAGGTACAAGAATGGAAAAAAATATACCTTGAAAACAGTAATTAAAAGAAAGTTGGAGTGGCTGTCAGAAAAAACTGACTTCAAATAAAAATTTAGTATCAGATAAAGGACATATTTTAATAATAAAAGGGTCAGTCCAGTAGGAAGGCATAACACATGTTCATCTAATAACATTACATTAATAACATTAAATACATGGAGTGAAACCAGATAGAGCTGAAGAACTACTAGATGGACAATAAAAGTGGGAGACGACAGCCTAGGATGGTTACTGGCGCCATAAACTAGAGTGTCAATTTGTTGAGTCAACAACAGGAGCCACTGTGCACTTGCTCCTCATGTAGGATCTCTGTCCTTAATGTGCTGTACATTGTGATTTAATGCTATAACTAGTACTCCAACAGTATGTTTCACTTTGTGTTTCTATGTGGGTGCAAACTGTTGAAATCTTTATACTAAATTGATCTTCTGTATATAAAGAGAATTGAAAATGAATCTTGATGCAAATGTAAGGGGAGAGGGAGCGGGAGAGGGGAGGGTTGCGGGTGGGAGGGAAGTTATGGGGGGGGGGAAGCCATTGTAATCCATAAGCTGTACACTGGAAATTTATATTCATTAAATAAAAGTTAAAAAAAAATGAAAAAAAAAAAAAGAATGCCAAAAAAAAAAAAAAAAGTGGGAGATTTTATTTAAAAAATTTAAAATTGGCCGGCGCCACGGCTCAACAGGCTAATCCTCCACCTGCGGCGCCAGCACACTGGGTTCTAGTCCCGGTCTAGGCATCGGGTTCTGTTCCGGTTGCCCCTCTTCCAGTCCAGCTCTCTGCTGTGGCCCGGGGGTGCAGTGGAGGATGGCCCAAGTGCTTGGGCCCTGCACCCGCATGGGAGACCAGGAGAAGCACCTGGCTCCTGGCTTCGGATCAGTGCGGTGCGCCGGCCACAGCAGCCATTGGAGGGTGAACCAACGGTAAAGGAAGACCTTTCTCTCTGTCTCTCTCTCTCACTGTCCACTCTGCCTGTCAAAAGAAAAATTTAAAATTTATTTTCGTTTTACTTGAAAGGCCTCACGGACAGATATAGAGAGATCTTCCAGCCTCTGGTTCATTGCCCAGATGCCTACAATAGCTAGGGCTGAAGCAACGTGAAGCCAGGAGCCCAGAAGTCCAGCTGGATCTCCTGTGTGGGTGGTAGGGACTAAAGCACTTGAACCATCGTCTGCTGCCTCCCAAGGTGTCCATCAGCAGGAAGCTGGAATCAGAAGCGGGGGCTGGGACTCAAACTGAGGCATTGCAGTGTGGGATGCAGGCATCCCAAGTGGTGTCTTAACTGTTGAGCCAAATGCTTGCTCCCATTAATTGATGTTTGAATGTTCTACCAGCCTTGCACACTTGAAATAAATCCCATTTGTGTATATTCTTTTGATACATCATTGGGTCCTAGTTGCTGATATTTGTTGAAGAGTTTTACATACATGTTCATGGGAGATATTGGTCTCTGATTTTCCTGTCTTGGAATGTCTTTATCTGGTTTTGGTCTTAGGGTAATACTGGCCTTGTAGAATGGGAGAGGAATCTTATTTTTTAAATATTTATTTATTTCTTTGAAAGTCAGAGCTACACAGAGAAGGAGAGACAGAGAGGTCTTCCATCCCCTGGTTCACTCTCCAGTTGGCTGCAACAGCTGGAGCTGCGCCGATCTGAAGCCAGGAGCCAAGAGCTTTTTCTGAGTCTCCCATGGGGTGCAGGGGCCCAAGGACTTGGGCCATCTTCTACCGCTTTCTCAGACAGTAACAAGTTTTGGTGATGATGTGGAGAAGTTGGCACCCTCACACATTGCTATTGGGGGTGTAAAATGGTGCAATCGTTTTGGAAAATTGACAGTTTATTAAAATCAAGCATAGACCTATCCTTTGAGTCAACATTTTGACTCAAAAACATGTATTCATGCAGAAATTTGTACATGAATGTTTGTAGCAGCATTAATTATAAAAGCCAATCCAAGTGTCGGTCAACTGATGAATGCATAAATAAAAATGATATATCTGTACAGTGGAATATTACTCAGCTGTGAAAAGGAAAGAAGTGCTGATGCACACTACATGTGAAGCGGAAAAAGCCACTCACCAAATTCTACACCTTGTAGTATTTATTTGAAATTTACATTTACATGAAATGTCCAGAACAGGCAAATCTGTACAGACAGAAAGGAGATTGCCAGGGACTAGAAGCAGGAAAGAATAGGGAGTATTGCCGTTGGATGCACTTTCCAGGGGTGGGAATGATGTAAATTTTTTTTTTATTTTTTATTTTGTTTTTGAATTTTTTAAGTAAGCAAATATATTCTTTATATTCTTTTTTTTTTTTTTTTTTGTTAAGATTCATTTGAAAGGCAGAGTTACACAGAGAGAGGAGAGACAGAGAGAGGTCTTCCATCTGCCAGTTCACTCCCCAAATGGCTGCAATGGCTGGAGCTGTGCCTATCCGAAGCCAGGAGCCAGGAGCTTCTTCTGGGTCTCCCACATGGGTGCAGGGGCCCAAGCACTTGGGCCATATTCCACTGCTTTCCCAGGCCATAGCAGAGAGCTAGATCAGAATAGAAGCATTCAGGATTAGAACCGGCACCCATATGGGATACAGGCACTGCAGACAGGGGTTTTACCTGCTATGCCACAGTGCTGGCCCCATTGAATTTTTTTTTTTTTAAGGTGAATGAATTTCATATCTACAAGTTTAGGAGCATAGTAATACTTCCCACCCTAATATCCCTCCTTTCCACACTCCTACCCTTCCTCCTTCCTTTCCCATTCCTTCAATTTTCACAATGATGAACTCTATTTTATACTCAAAAGGTTAACCCTGGGGCCGGCACTGTGGCGTAGTGGGTGAAGCTGCTACCTGCAGTGCCCGTATCCCATATGGGTGCCATTTCGAGTCCTGGCTGTTCCACTTCTGATTCAGCTCTCTGCTATGCCTGGGAAAGCAGATGGCCCAAGTCCTTGGACCCCTGCACCCATGTGGGAGACCCAGAAGAAGCTCCTGGCTATGGTTGGGCGCAGCTCCAGCTGTTGTGGCCATCTGGAGAGTAAATCAGCAGATGGAAGACTTTCTCCCTCTGCCTCTGCCTTTGCCTCGCTGTAATTTTGCCTTTCAGATAAACAGATAAATATTAAAAAAAAGTCAGTGAAAGAGTAACCCTACACTAAGTAAAGAATTCAACAAATAGTAATAAGAAAAAAGCACTATTCCTCAATGTAGAGACAAGGGCTGTAAATAATCATCAAATCTCAAAATGTAATGCATAGGAGTGAAACTGACATTTTTGGTACTCTGTTAGTTACCATGGGTCAGAGAAAGCATATGGTATTTGTCTTTTTGGGATTGGCTTATTTTACTGATCTTTTGTATTGTTTTTGTTTTAATTTTTATTTAATTTTGATTTATTCTCTACTTTTGGGTTTAATTTGTTGTTGTTTTTTCTAGGTCTTTGAGATGCATTGAAAGCTTGTTTATTTGGTGCCTTTTCAGTTTTTTTTGACGTAGGCACTGATTGCTATAAACTTTCCTCTTAACCTTGTTTTTCTGTATCCCATAAGTTTTGATACGTTGTATTGTTATCTTCATTTGTTTCCACAAAATTTTTAATTTCCTTTTTGATTTATTCTATGACTCACTTTTTATTCAGGAGCATGTTGTTCAGTCTCCATGTGTTTGCATATTTTGTAGAGATTCTTAATTTATTAATTTCCAGCTTCATTCTACTGTGGTCAGAGAAGATGCATGGTATGATTTCAGTTTTTTGAATTTGTTGAGACTTGTTTTATGGCCTACTGTATGGTCAATCCTAGAGAAAGTTCTGTGCACTAATGAAAACAATGTATGTTCTTCAACTGTGGGATGAAAGATTCTATAGATATGTTAGGTCCATTTAGTCTATGGTGTCGATTAGCTCTGTTGTTTCTTTGTTGATTTTCTGTCTAGTTGATCTGTCCATTGATGAAAATAGAATGTTGAAGTCCCCCATTAATATTGTATTGGAGTCTATTGAAGATCTTTCCTAGTCTTGTCTATTAGGTGTTCTATGTGCCGTGTGTACTTAGATGTCCCTTTCTTTCTCCAAGTTAGAGAAGTTTTCTGTTATATCACTGAGTAGGCCTTCTAATCCAGTCTCTCTTTCCACACATTCAGGAATGCCTAAGACCCTTATGTTGGGTCATTTAATGGTATCCCATAAGTCTCCAATATTGTTTTTAATTTTTCTAATTTCTTCTTCTTCTTTTTTTTTTCTTAGTCTGACACATTTCCAGTGATTTGTCTTTTAGCTCAGATATTTTTTCTTCTGCCTCACTAAGTCTGTTGTTATGGTTTTCCATTGTGTATTTTATTTGATATTTCTAATTCTTCATTTCTAATATTTCATTTTGATTTTTCTTCAGAATCTCAATTTCATGAGAAAATTTTTCATTCTTGTCATGTATGGGTTTAACTCACTAATTTGCTTCTCATTGCTTCTGAGTAATCTTATGTTTTTTTTTTTAATTTCTTTTCAGACATTTCATTAATCTCTTTGTCTTTCCATTCTAATATTGAAGAGTGATGTTCCTTTTAGAGAGTCATGTTGTCTTACTTATTCTTATTTCTTGAATTTCTGCATTTATTTTTAGGTATTTATGGAAATACTTGTTAGTTTTCCCCTCTGATGGATTCTATCTGAACAATGCCTCTGTGGCTCAGTGGAGTGTCTTCTCTCTCAGCAAATCGCAGAATTTTGTGCTGGGTGTGGCCAGGGAGCTCTGGTGGTGCTGCAGGGTTGGGTGAGAATATAGAGTAACACCCAAGTTGGGTTTGGTAGATCTCTATTGTCAGGAGGGGAGAGGGTATGATCATGCCTCTTGGTACAATCACAACCTCACCTCCTCTGTTCCAAGGTAATCTGTGACCAGGCTTTATCCCACAGTGGCTACGACCTCATCCATGCTGGTGCATGAACTGCATGCACAAAGGATCTTTGTGGTCCTCAGTGTGAGGAGGAAACCCTCTGCAATGACCCACTCCTGTCTCTGTGATTGTCCAGAGGTCCTGTTACACGTTGCACCGTATTGTTGAGTCACAGAATTCCCACAGTCACAGCACACAAGGCTCCCTCATTCATGGAGTGCAGAGGGTTTGTGTGGCCTTGCAAGCCTGCCCATCCACGGAGAGAGCAGAGATGTTCCCAGATCCAGCTGCCGGTAGGTGCTCCACCTTGGCAGTCTGAGCCCTGGAGCTTGTGATATGTTGAGGGGATGGGGACACTGCATAGTCCTAAGTGGGTGTCCAGCCCCCTGTCAACACTCCAGCCAGGCTTAAAGTCAGAGGGGAACATGACTTTTCCCCTCTGCGCACAGACAAGAGGCACTGTAGCCTCTCCTGGTGTTAAAATGGTGCTTCTCCCCACCAGCTGATGGGTGTTCTTGTTAGTGTATGGGGAGAAAGAATTGTGCTTTTTTTTAAGCTGGATTAGATGGGTACCCTGCCTTCTCTAGGGCTCCAGGCCAGACCCAAAGGCAGTGTGGTCTGCAAGGTACGGGCTGCTGAAGTGTGCTCTCAGCTCGCTCTGCACAGCTGGTGTCTCCTCTGGCTCCTGACTGCCGGGTCGTCTGCGCTGTCTGAGTTTGTGGCTGTGTGGTTGCACCTTCCACGCTGCTGGATGGTGTCTCTCTTCCTTCCGTAGGAGTTCACTGCAAACTTCTCTCCAACTCTACCCTGGGAATGAGCTTTGTCTGCTTTTCTTCTATTTCCCCCTGGTCAAATGCAGCATGTATGTTCCCTGTTCAGCCATCTTGGAGGGAGCAATAGGAATGTTTTGAAATTAGTGGTGGTGACTGTGTGACTTTCTGAATATTCTATAAAAAAACTTCACTGAATTGTATACTTTAAAAGGATGAAGTTTATGCAGATTGCATTCAAATATGGCTACTACAAAAATGAGGGATCTGGCTTGTTCACTGAAACATCTTGTTCTACCACCCAAATCAACAGCCGTTTCTTCTGTTCATCTGATGTTTCATATTTGGGTTGTGCACTGGAGGCATTGTTGGGTGTGGCCTGTTTCAATAAGTGTCTTTCTCTAACAAAGCTGTTAAAGGACCTTGACCTCGGTACCCTGATGGTGATGCAGGTCTCAGATGCCCCTGTGGCTCGTGTCCTAGTGGGAGCATCAGGAAAGCTTTGTCCTAAGGTGGAGTCCTGTGTTCCTGTAGATGCAAAGGGTGCTGGTTCTGTTCCTGCAGGCAAAGCTTCTAGCCCAGTGTGGGCCTTGGCTTTCTACTCCTGTGAACTCCATTGTCTCCCAAATGCTTTTCCTGTGTTCAGAGTCAGAAGGATGGGGCGCTGGGCAGAGGGGAAGTGTAGTCATGAGTTCTGGCTGGCGGGGGGATGGGCAGCTTCGTTGGAGCAGTCTGGCGGGCATGTCGTTGGGATTGGAGCTTTGTCAGGAAGACGGCAAGGGTGACACTGCAACACCTGGGCATGCCTGATTCTCAGGGTCCAGCTCATCTGGATCCAGTGCTGGACGAGGCCTCACAGCCCCAGGCACTCCAGGTGTCACGAGGGCCTGCATTGGCTCCTTCTGGGGCCAACTTGCCTGTCAGTGGTTCCTTTCTCTCTGTGCCCTCTGACACTCAGTTGAGCAGAAATTATTCTGCTCACCCTTGGAAGCTTAAAATTTGAAAAGCTGTGTGGTAGCATACTTAAAACAATTTTTAAAAAGATTTATTTATTAGAAAGATTTACAGAGAGAGGTAGAAGCAGAGAGAGAGGTCTTCCATCTGCTGGCTCACTCCCCAAATGACTGTAATGGCCAGAGCTGAACTGATCCGAAGCCAGGAGCTTATTCTGGGTCTCCCATGCCGGTGCAGGGGCCCAAGGACTTGGGCCATCTTCTACTGCTTTCCCAGGCCACAGCAGAGATCTGGATAGGAAGTGCAGCAGCTAGGATTCGAACTGGTGCCCATATGGGATGCCAGCACTGCAGTGATGCTTCAACCTGCTGTGCCACAGTGCAAGCCCCCAAACAAATTTTAACTCATTCATTTGAGAGAACAAGTGAGTCCCACCTGCTGATTGACACCCTTAAATGCCTGCAATGACTGGGGCTAAGGCTAGGCACAATCCAGGTCTCCCCCGAGTGTGGCAGGAACCCATCCACTTGAGCCATCTTTGCTGTCTCCCAAGGTCTGCAGAGGCAGAAAGCTGGACTCAGGAGCCAGAAATTAAACCTAGGTGATCCAATGTGGGACACGGGCCAGGCTGAACACTCTAATAGCAAATTTCGAATGCAAAGTGAGGGTAACCTAGAAATGAAAGCATCAGAGCTTAACAATCAAATAGCAACCTTTGTTGCAGAGATCCGGGGATCAAATGTGAAGATGAGAAATGGGGCTCACCTGTAGAGTTGGGGAAAGGAAAGCATGGAAGTCACAGGTGCTCTCAAAAAGTCTAATCACTTGTTCTCAATTGCTGTTCAGGTCAGTAAATGAGCTATCACTAGTGGTAAAAGACAGGACTTTTTCTTACTTATGTTTAAGGTAAAATATCGGCCGGCGCTGTGGCGGCTCACTAGGCTAATCCTCTGCCTTGCGGCGCCGGCACACCGGGTTCTAGTCCCGGTCGGGGCGCCGGATTCTGTCCCGGTTGCCCCTCTTCCAGGCCAGCTCTCTGCTGTGGCCTGGGAGTGCAGTGGAGGATGGCCCAAGTGCTTGGGCCCTGCACCCCATGGGAGACCAGGAGAAGCCCCTGGCTCCTGCCATCGGATCAGCGCAGTGCGCCGGCCGCAGCGCGCCAACCGCGGCAGCCATTGGAGGGTGAACCAACGGCAAAGGAAGACCTTTCTCTCTCTCTCTCTCTCTCTCTCACTGTCCACTCTGCCTGTAAAAAAAAAAAAAAAAAAAGGTAAAATATCATTTTATTTTTAAATTTTTTTTCTAGCTATTTTATATATTTCCCCCCAAAACCTTTTATATAAGGAATGTAAACTTCGCACATTTTATAACAACAACTTTAGGAACATGGTGATTCTTTGCACAGTATGTGCCCTCCCACCCCTCTTCCTCCTCCCTCTCATATTTCCATTCTTTCTTTTTACTAAGATCTATTT
This sequence comes from Lepus europaeus, assembly GCF_033115175.1. NCBI lineage: Eukaryota > Metazoa > Chordata > Mammalia > Lagomorpha > Leporidae > Lepus > Lepus europaeus. The sequence continues at coordinate 80,155,296 of NC_084839.1, read as the reverse complement.
TCAATTAACTTTATACACATAAGATTTACTTTATGTTAAGTAAAGAATTCAACAAATAGTATAAAAAAACTGTTCCTCAACAATCAAGATGAGGGCTGTTCAAAGCCATTGCATTTCAGAGTGTCAATTTCACGTCTATAGATTACCTTTTAGGTGCTCTATTAGATAGCACAGATCAGGGAGAACATATGGTGTTTGTGCTTTTAGGACTGGCGTATTTCACTAAGTATGATGTTTTCCTGTTTCATCTTTTTCTTTTTTTTTTTAAAGATTTATTTATTTGAAAGGCAGATTTACACAGAGGCAGAGAGAGTTCTCCCATCTGCTGGTTCCCTCCCCAGATGGCCACAATGGCTAGAGTTGTGCCCATCTGAAGCCAGGAGCTTCTTCTGGGTCTTCCACATGGGTGCAGGGGCCCAAGGACTTGAGCCATCTTCTGCTTTCCCAGGCCATAGCAGAGAGCTGGATTGGAAGTGAAGCAGCTGGGACTCAACTGGTGCCCATATGGGACGCTGGCACTGCAGGTGGTGGCTTTACCTGCTACACCATAGTGCTGGCCCCGGTTTCATCCATTTTTTCTGCAAATGACAGGGTTTCATTTTTAAAAATAGCTGTAATATTCCATGGTGTACATATCCCATAATTTCTTTATCCAGTGGAAGGCATTTGGGTTGACTCCATATCTTAGCTATTGTGAATTTGAGCTGCAATAAACATGGGAGTTCAGATAATTCTTTTTATATACTGATTTTATTTCTCTTGGGTAAATTCCCAGAAGTGGGATGACTGGGTCATATGGTAGGGCTATATTCAGGTTTCTGAGGAATCTCCATACTATCTTGAACAGTGGCTGTACCAATTTACATTCCCACCAACAGTGGATTAGGGTACCCTTTTTTCCCACATCCTGAACAGCATTTGTTGTTGATTTCTCTATGAAAGCCATTCTAATGGGGGTGAGGTGAAACGTCATTGTAGATGCATGAATTGATTTTTGGCATTTTATTCTGTTCCATTGGTCTATCCATTTATGTACCAGTACCAGGGTGTTTTGATTATAACCGCCCTGTAGTATGTCATGAAATCTGGTATTGTGATGCCTCCAGCTTTGTTTTTGTTGTATAAGATTGCTTTATATTTCAAGGCCTCCTGTGTTTCCATATGAATTTAAGCATCATTTTTTGGATTTCTTGAATGACCCACTGCTCATTCAGGAGCCTGTTGTTCAATCTCCATGTGTTTGCATATGTTCTAGAGATTCCTGAGTTGTTGATTTCCAGCCTCATTCCATTGTGGTCTGAGAAGATGCATAGTGTGATTTTGGTTTTTTGGAATTTGCTGAGACTTGCTTTATGGCCACGTGTATGGTGAATCCTAGTGAAAGTTCCATGCACTGGGGAGAAGAACGTGTATTCTACAACTGTAGAACAGAAAGTTCTGTAGATATGTTAGGTCCATTTGGTCTATATTGTCAATTAATTCTGCTCTTTCCTTGCTGATTTTCTGTCTGACTGATCTGTCCATTGCTGAAAGTAGGGTATAGAAGTCCCCATTACTATTGTATTAGAGTCTATGTCTCCATTTAGATGCATTAACATTTCTTTTATGTAGCCAGGTGCCCTGTAATTAGGTGCATATACATTTATAATAGTCACATCTTCCTGTTGAATTGATCCCTTAATCATTACATAGTGCCCCTCTTTGTCTCTTTTTAATAGTTTTTGTGTTAAAATCTATTTTGTCTGCTATTAGGATGGCTACACCAGCTCTTTTTGGTTTCCATAGCATGGATTATCTTTTTCCATCCTTTCACTTCCAGTCTGTGTGCATCTTTGTTAGTGAGATGTGTTTCTTGTAGTCAGCAAATAGATGGGTTTTGTTTTTTAATCCATTCAGCCAGTCTGTCTTTTAACTGGAGAGTTGAGGCCATTTACATTCAAGGTGACTATTGATGAATAACGGCTTTACCCTGCCATTTTTCCAAAAATATTCCTATTTTTTACTTTGGATTTCCTTTGGATTTCTGGGAGATTTTTTGCCTGCACCTTCTTTCATAAAGGATGACCATCCATGTTTCTGTTTCTATGTATAGCAAGCCTGGATGGGTGGTGACAAATTCTTTCTGTTTGTTATGGAATGTCTTTATTTTACTTTCATTCATAAATGAGAATTTTCAGGGTAAAGTATTCTGGGTTGATTTTTTTTTCTCTTAAGACTTGGAATATATCTTGCCATTCTTTCTTAGCCTGTAGGGTTCTGATAAGTCTGCTCTGAGTCTAGTTGGAGATCTTCTGAAAGTAATTTGGTGTTTCTCTCGTGTATATTTTAGAATCTTCTCTTTGTTTTTCTGTCATGAGTTTGATTATAATGTGTTGTGGTGAAGATTTTTTCTGGTCATGTCTGTTAGGAGTTCTGTGTGCTTCCTGTACTTGGATGTCCCTTTCTTTCTCCAAATTAGGGATGTTTTTAGAAATATTTGCACTAAAGAGGCCTTCTAATCTGTTCTCTCTTTCCATGCCTTCAGGAGCTCCTAAGTCCTCTATGTTTGGTCATTTGATATTCTGCTATAGATCTCCAACACTGTTTTTTAGTTTACTAATTTCTTGTTTTTGGTCTGACTGTAAAATTTCTAGAGATTTGTCTTCTAAATCACATATTCTTTCTTCTGCTTCACTAAATGTGTTGTTAAGGCTTTCCATTGAATTTTTGTTCTGTTGAATTCTTCATTTCTTTGTTTGTTTGTTGTTTTTTTGTTTTTGTTTTTTTAATTTGACAGGTAGAGTTATAGACAGAGAGAGAGAGAAACAGAGAGAAAGGTCTTCCTTCCTTTGGTTCACTCCCCAAATGCTGCTATGGCTGGTGCTGCACTGATCTGAAGCCAGGAACCAGGTGCTTTTTCTTGGTCTCCCATGCGGGTGCAGGGGCCCAAGCACTTGGGCTATCCTCCACTGCCCTCCCGGGCCACAGCAGAGGTTTGGACTGGAAGAGGAGCAGCCTGGACTTGAACCCGGCGCCCATATGGGATGCCGGCACCGCAGGCGGAGGATTAACCAAGTGAGCCATGGCACTGGCCCCTTGAATTCTTCATTTCTAAGATTTCATTTCGATTTTAAGATCACAATTTTGTAGGAAAAATCTTTCATGTCATGTATGGATTTCCTTAGTTCATGCATTTGCTTCTGATTACTTCTAAGTAATCCTATGATCAATTTTTTGAATTCCATTTCTGGCATTTCTTGAATATCTTCATCTTTACAGTCTAGTATTGAAGTGTTATTTTGGGGGCATCATGTTGTCATCCTTATGATGTCTTGAATTTGTGTGTTTATTATTTGGCATTTCTGTAAATGTCCTTTTTTTTTTTTTTTTTTTTCACTGTGGTGGCTTTTATCTTGGACTTTGCCTCTGTGGATTAGTGGAGTATCTGTTTTTTCAGTGAATACCTAGAGGCATATGGTGAGTGTGGCCAGGGAGCTATGTTTAGTGCTCCAGGGTGAAGGGAGTATCTAAGGTGACACTCAGGTTGGGCATGATAAGTCTCCTCCTTTTTTTTTTTTTTTATTGGAGGGGAGATTTGGTTCAGCTCTGATGGTGTAGACTCAGCTCACCTCCTTTCCTCATAGGAGAGCAGTGCTTAGATGCCAGTCGGAGCCTGAGCCCTCCCACTCAGACTCAGTGTTTTCACAGTCCCACCACACAAGCCTCCCACAGGCTTAAGCACCCAGCCCCCTGTCATTTCTCCCTGCCAGACTCTGGCATCTCTGCCTTGCTGGTTGCCGGGCACAGACACGAACTGGTGCAGCTGTTATGTATGTTCAAAATGGTGCCTTCTCTATAGGCTTGTTATAGGATGCTGTGGCAGGGGTGATCGGGGAGAGAGAAATGTGCTTCCACCATTTTTATCTGCTAGTTTGGCAGGTACACTATCCCCCACAGGACTCCAAACTGGTTTCCCTCCAGGATCTTCCTGCAGCTTTATTGCTAGTGCCTTGGGCTGCTGCATCTGGTCTTGCCTTACTCTCCCAAGGTGGTGTAGAGGCTCTCAGCTGCTGGGGTCCTGAGTTGTGCGCATCCATACCCTCCACATACATCCACTGTGCCCCTCTGATTTGTGTGAAGTTTCCTCTGCCATTTTCTCCCCAACTCTTCCCTGAGACTGCACTCTCTCCATTTTTTTTTTTAAGATTTGTTTATTTATTTGAGAGGGGGGAGAGAGAGAGAGAGGTCTTTCATCTGCTGGTTCACTCCCCAAATGGCTGCAATGGCTGGAGCTGTGCCAATTTGAAGCCAGGAGTCAGGAGCTTCTTCTGGGCCTCCCAAGAAGGTGCAGGGGCCCAAGCACTTGGGCCATCTTCTACTGCTTTCCTAGGCCATAGCAGAGAGCTGCATTAGAAGAGGAGCAGCCGGGACTCGAACTGGTACTCATATGGGATGCCAGCACTTCAGGCGTCGGCTTTACCAGTTATGCCACAGCACTGGGCCCTCTCTCCACTTTTTAAAAACTATCTTGTCTTAGACTAGAGCAGTAAGCTCCCTCCCTACTCCACTGTCTTAATCCTGTCAGTTTCTTCTTTGTTTTGTTTCTTCCCTGTGATGGGTTTTATCTTTGGACTATGCTACTGTGGCTTAGTGGAGTGTCTGCTTTTTCAGTTAATACCCTGAGGTGTGTGGTAGGTGTGGCCAGGGAGCTCTGTTCAGTGCTCCAGGATGAAGGGAATATCCAAGGTGACACTCAAGTTAGGTGTGGTAAATCTCTTGTGTATTTTTTTTTTTTTTAAATCAGAGGGGAGTTTTTTTCTGTTCTGTTTGCATTGTCACACTCTCACCTCCTGTCCTCAAAGGAGACCAGTGCCCGGGTGTTAGCCTCAGTGGGTAAAACATTCATCCGCACTGCCCCAAGAACCACACAAAAGATCTGTGTAGTCCTTGGCGTGAGCACAGATCCCACAGCAGTGACCCTCACCAGGGAAAGGGGGAGCCCCGACCTTGTGGAGCTGCCAACAGTGACTGCTCAAAGTCACAGGCATACCCTGTGCCCTCCCACAGTCACGAGTCCCCAGATCCCTTTCAGTTCCCCTGCCAGACTCGGGCATCTTCGTGTGGCTGGTTGCTGGGTGTGTGGACAGGAGCCGGAGTGGCTGTTATGTATATCCAAAAAGGCACCCACCCTCTCTTAGCTTGTTACAGGACACCGGTGCAGGTAGTCAGGGAGAGAAAAAAAGGTGCCCCATTTTTGTTCCTCTAGTTTGGCAGGCACACTGTCCCCCATAGAGCTCTTCCCACAGCTTTATCACCAGTGGCTTGGGCTGGCCTCACCTCCCTCTCCAAAGCTTGTGCTGATGTTCTCGGCTGCTGGGGTCCTGAATTGTGCACATCCACAACCTCCGTGTGGGTCTACAGTGTCTGTCCAGTTTGCATGAAGTTTCCTCTGCTATTTTCTCCCTAATTCTTCCCTGAGACTGCAGTCTCTCCACTCTTTTTAAAGCTACCTTCCCTTACAGTGGAGGTTGGCTCAAGTGCTTGGGCACCTGCACCCGCGTAGGAAACCAGGAAGAAGCACCTGGCTCCTGGCTCCAGCTCAGTGTAGCTCTGGCCATAGCGGCCATTTGGGGGGTGAACCAATGGAAGGAAGACCTTTCTCTCTGTCTCTCCCTCTCACTCTCTGTAACTCTACCTGATAAATAAATAAATCTTAAAAACAAAACAAAACAAACTACCTTCCCTTAGGCTAGAGCAGTAAGCTCCCTCTGTATTCTGCCATCTTGGATCTCCTTCCTTTTTTCCTGTTTAGGTGTTGATCTTACATCAGCTCATGCTGACTTTCAGCTCCTGGTTAGCCAGTCAGTGGCTGTAGCCTCCTCCACCCACCTCCTGACCCCAGATCAGGGCTGTGCCCCCTCTCCTGGTGTCTGTTTCCAGTTAGCGTTTGGTCTAGACTGGGGAGGTGGAAGCAGGATGTAAATGGTTTTACTAAACTTCTCCATGTGGTCTGAGGACTTCTGCTCCCCCCCTTTGTGGGAAGACCCAGAGTGAGGGTTGGGGTGGGGGACAAGTGGGACAGAGAAGTCTTAACCCCCAGGTAGCTGAACATCCTCTCTGTGCCCCTACCAACTCAGGATGACGTGGGTGCCTGGGAGTGTCCAGGTAGAAGCCAGCGCCATGGGGCTCTGCTTTCCTTGCAGGTGCATTGCTGCCATGGGCTCTCGTGGGTTCCTCACTGTGGCTCCTGAGACCCCCATGGGCAGAGACCTCTAAGAAGAGCAGATCTCAGATCAGGTTGCCTTTAATTTTTTTACTAAGTGGTGAGTGTGTAGTGGCCACTCCTTCAGCTCCACTGGCCAACCTGTTCCTTAGCACCTTTGCATTGCTTGCATTGCTTCCATTTCTCCCACAAAAAACCCTCATCCTTTAAGATCCTGCACATGTCACCTGCACCAGGAAGCCTAACTAGGTCAAGGTTTGATGTGCAGTCTGTGCCCTTAGCTGTGTGACTCCAGGCACTGTATCTAGCTGTTGTGATTTTCAGTGTCCGGGGCTCTGGAACTTATCCCTGGCCTGCCTTGTGGGACTGTTGCGAAGTGGGTTCCTGCAGCTCTCGGGACCTGCCCTGTGCTGCCCAGAAGGGAAGGGGGTGGTAGGGTCATTTCTTTGTTGCGGGGGTGGGTTTGGGGTCCGCCTGCCGTCCTGAGAACCCTGTCTTTCTGATGGTCTTTCTCGCCGCAGGTCATTTCATGGGCAACAACACCGTGCTGGATGTTTTGCGGCGCGAAGGCTATGAGGTAGAACACGCCCCCGCTGGACGACCCCTCAACAAGTAACCTTCCTGAGCTTCTGTCTGGTTGGCGGCTAGGGGAGCTGAGACCCCTCAGGGATGCCTGGGGCCAGGGCCCCCGGCAGGCTGTGTCCCAGCCTGGGAGACGTGGTGGTCAGGGTGGAGACGCAGCCTCTGCCCAGCTGGCGGGGCAGACACAGGTGCTGGGTGGGCACTCGGGGCTGTAGCGGGCACACTGCTCTTGTGTCTGGCAGTGTTCGAAATGGAGAGGAGGGCGAAGTGAAGGGTGCCCTGGGGGCCCCAGGAGGAGTAATTAGTCTTAATCTTCAGCACCTTTTTACCTAGGGTTGTTTTTTTTTAAATTTTTTTAATTTTTTAAAATTTTTATGATAAAGATTTGTTTACTTGAAAGGCAGAGTTAGAGAGGGAGAGACAGAAAGAGAGAGATCTTCCATACACTGGTTCACTCCCCAGTTGGCCATAGCAGCCAGAGCTGGGCTGACCCAAAGCCAGGAGCTTCTTCCCAGTCTCCCCAGTGGGTGCAGGAGCCCAAATACTTGGGCCATCTTCTGCTGCTTTCCCAGGCACATTTTAGCAGGGGGCCGGATCAGAAGTGGAGCAGCTGAACTCCAACTCGTACCCGTATGGGATGCCAGCACTGCAGGCGGCAGCTTTGCCTGCTGTGCCACAGCGCCGGCCGCTGACTTAAGTGTTGTGGAAAGCAGGATGGTAGCCTCAGGTCATCACGGTAGTGGAAAGGGCAGTGGGCCTGGCGGTGCAGGGATTGCCTTTCTGAGCCTTTTGGGGGACAGGAGCGGGTCTGTCTCTGCACACTTTCCTCCCCCCAAGTCTATCTGCTTTTCATTTTTCTGTGTAAGCACTCAGCGTCCCCATGGGCCCTTCTGTAAAGAACTCCATGCGGCAGGCTCCACGCTGGCCTCCCTTCTAGTTTTCTCCCCTAGGTCCAGTCCCGGTGGGCACAGGGGGTCCTTCCCTGCCGTAAACAAATACTGCAGCCTGGGGCTCCATCGGGGGCTCTTTCCTTAGGCCTCTGGCGGCTGGTGTCCGCGGTCAGGGTCTCCTGAGGCCCCTCCGCGAGGCTTGCAGGTTGCCACCTTGCTACCTGTCAGGGCTGTCCCTCTGTGCAGTTGTACCGCCAAGGCCTCTTCTCAGCAGGATGCCGGTTGTATTGGATTAGAGCTCATCCTACCGGCCACGTTCTGAGGTACAGGCGATTGGGACTTCATATGAATTTGGGGTAGGATGTAATTCAGCCCTAAACATCCCCTCTGTTCCTCTCACCGCTACTCCTTCCAGACTTGAGCTCACCAGCGCCCCCTCCTGGCAGAGCCCTCAGCTCCAGGTGGCAAATGCCTCTGCCACCAGAGGCAGGGCCCGGCTCTGGTGGTCTTGCTCGCCTGCCTGCCCACTACTCATCTCTGAGTGCCTCGGTGGAAGGCTCACCTCCTCCTCATGTTGTCTCAGCCAGCTTCTCTCCCTCCAGAGGCCCCCGTCTGGCAGAACCCAGGATTCTCCTGGATTCTGTCTCCCGGGGAAGTCCTGGGTACATCCTGGGCTCATCTTACCCCCTCCTCCCTGGCTCCCCCTGTATCCTGTGTGTCAGTAACAGCAGCTCCTCACACAGTCATTTCTAGTTTACAGAACCCCTGGCCTGAGACTCATTTCCCACCATAAACAGGTGCATGGCTTCCCCATAAAGCTCCTTTGGGGTGTGTATGGCCCTATCCTGGGGCTGGTGCCCATTTCAGGCCTTTCTCCCCACTCCCCGTTCATCAGCCTCCTGTTGGACCAATATTTCTTTTTCTTTCTTTGTTTCTCTCTCTCTCTCTCTCTCTTTCTAAGATTTTTTTTTATTTATTTGGAAGAGTTATATATATAGAGAGAAAGGTCTTCCATCTGCTGGTTCACTCCCCAAATGACTGCAACGGCCAGAGCTGTGCTAATCTGAAGCCGGGAGCCAGGAGCTTCTTCTGGGTCTTCCATGCTGGTGCAGGAGCCCAAGGACTTGGGCCATCTTCCACTGCTTTCCCAGGCCATAGCAGAGAGCTGGATCAGAAATAGAGCAGCCAGGACTCGAACAAGTGCCCATGTGGGATACTGGCCCTGTAGGCCCGGGGTTTTAACCCACTGTGCCATAGCACTAGCCCCAGCACCAATCTTTCAAGTACCCCATGCTCAAGCCTCCTGCAGCTTCCTACTGTCCTCTTCCAGAGTCTGGTACCTTCACACTGAGTCCTGGCACCCACTCTCTCCTCGGTGTAGATCTGCTGCTGGCTTCAGAGAACACGCTGTCCTTGCCACTCCTCTCCTGTGCGGATGCCAGTTCCCTGTGTCTTCCTCCCCTGCCTGGGAACTCCTGCGCTCTGTGGACCAGCTCTGCAGCCTGCCCTGGTCTCTCTGCCTCTCTCCCTCTGGTCTCCTTGAAGTCTGGCAGGAGGGCCCTGCCCTTTGGGGTCTCTGCTCAATTCAGCGGGACTGTGGGTCTGTCCTCCCCGACTGGGAGCTGCCAGAGAGGTGGGTGGGCTGGGCAGCAGGACCTGCCCAGTCTTCAGCCCCAGGCTGATTGGGCTGGTACCTGACATACTGTTCCTGGGATGCTGGAGAGGACCTGCCTGGCGTGTGGGGGTGTGGTTTTTGTTGTGTGTGTCTGCTACATACATGTTGCATGTGTTGTGCACAGTGTGATGTATCTGTCTGTGATGCAAGGGGCATGTATGTATGATACCTATACATTGCGTTCACACAGTGTGGTGTATAAATGGGGCATGTACCTGGTACATGTGCGTTATGTGTACGTAGTGTATATATCTGGTGTGTGGTTTAGGTGTGTATGACACATCTATGTGTGTGGCGTGTGTGCATAGTACATTATATGCATTGTGTGTATGTGATATGTATGAATGTCTGGTGCATGTGGTTCGTTGTGTATGTTGTGGGTGTGTATGTGTGTGGTGGTGTCTGTGTGTCTGCTGTGTGTGTTGTTGGTTGTTCCAAGGCTCCCTAATCCTTCCTGTAACGCCAACACCTGCCCCGGGGGAATGCAGGCTGGGAATCGGCGTTTCCTCAAAGCGCTCCGTGAGATTCTGATGCCAAGTGAGGGCTAGCAAGCAGCACGCTCATCAGACAGGGCTGCTCCCTCTGCCTGGGGAGGAAGGAGCCCTTACTGCTGGCTCATCAGCTTCACGGGGTCTCTCGGGAATTCTCAGAAGCAGCCTGTGAGGTGCGCATCTCTCCTTCCCTGATGGAGGACTGTGAAAAGTCGCACAGCAGCCAGAGCTGGCACGTGGCTCGAATCCCTCCCCCTCCAAACCCTTTCTTTCTTTCCAGTCTCTTTGTCTTTATGCTGTCTCCTTCCATCACTCATGACCTCCCAGCCTGGTTCTTTGATCCAGGACAGGGCTGCTCGGTGGCAGGTGGGACGTTGCCCTCCACTGCTGTGGTCTGGGTTAACGCTGTGCATGAGCCCAAGGCGTCTGGTCAGCAGTTCTGTGTGGCCTTGAGGATGAGCCCTCTCTTTCTTGTGGGGACTCAGGGCAAGGATCTAATTTCTCAAAATTGGATCCCCAGGAATGGTTATCCCACCCCCTGGGAAGAGACTGATGTAGGTCTAGCGGGATTCCTGCGAATTCCCGCAATAGTAAGTTAGAAAGGGAGCAAGCCTGGCTCCAGAGCCTCGCTGGCTTCCTGTCTGTGAAATCTCTGCTATGCCAGCTCCTACCATGGGAGGCCATCTGCCAGGAGGCCCTCATCAGACCCAAGCCGATATGGATGCCAGGCTCGTAAGCCTCTGCAACTGTGAACTGTGTCCCAAATGAGCCTCTCTTGTTTGTACGTTTCTCAGCTTCCTGTGTTTTGTCATAGCGACAGCACCCAGACGAATGCACCGGGTACCTGGCACACAGTGGGGTCAGGCTGGTGGATGTGTACATAATATCCCTGCAGGGACTGCCCAGGCACATTGATTTATTCTGCAGGGAGGATATCGGGGGAACCTGCCTCCAGTGGGCCTAGGTGAAGCCAAGAGGGAAATGCGCTCTCCGAAGGCGTTCTTATGCAGGGAGAAGGGATGGGATCAGGGGCGTGGGAGCAGGGGAGCTGGCCATGGTGAAGGGGCTGCTGAGGGCCAGGGCAGGGAGGAGGCAGGTGTTTGCTGCTGCTCCTCCGCAGCCATGTGACGGTCTCTGAGGGAGTCACTCTGATTGTATGCAACTTGAATCAGGTTAGCCTGGTGTGGTGTTGGGGCAAGTGAGTGGCTCACTGGTGTCCAGGATTAGGAACACAGAGCTAGGGGCCGGTGCATGGCTCATTTGGTTAATCCTCCACCTACGGCGCTGGTATCCCATATGGGCGCCGGGTTCTAGTCCCGGTTGCTCCTCTTCCAGTCCAACTCTCTGCTGTGGCATAGGAGTGCAGTGGAGGATGGCCCAAGTGCTTGGGCCCTGCACCCACATGGGAGACCAGGAGAAAGGGCCTGGCTTCAGATCGGCGCAGCGCCGGCTGTAGCGGCCATTTGGGGAGTGAACCAATGGAAGGAAGACCTTTCTCTCTGTCTCTCTCACTCCCTAACTCTGCCTAATAAAAAAAAAAAAAAAAAGAAAAAGGAACACAGAGCTGGCTGTGTATGTTGGGGTGCGGGGAGGGAACCTGATAGCCGCTGCCTTCTACCCGCCAGCAGCCTGGAAACAGGAGATGGCTGTGGGGTTGCCGTGTGGTGGGCAGAGGAGAGGAAGGGTAAGGTTCCCATCAGGCTGACTGGCAGAGGGCTTAGCTGATTCCTCCCACCTCCTGGGCTCATGGGACCGTGTTAGTGTTCTATCGCTGTCTTAACATGTTCACAAACTCAGTGGCTTAACCTAACAGATTGGTTTTACAGCTAGGTAGATCAGAGGGCTGTCTGATTGACTAAAGTCAAGGTGTCGGCAGAGCTGTATTCTTTTGTGGTAGGTCTAGAGGACTGTTTCCTCGATTTCCTCATACTTTTTTTTTTTAAATTTATTTATTTGAAAGAGTTACAAAGAGAGTGACGGAGATATCTTCCATCTGCTGGTTCACTCCTCCCTCAAATGGCTTCAACAGCTGGAGCTGCGCCAGGCTGAAGCCAGAAGACGGGAACTCCATCCAGGTCTCCAGCATGGGATGCAGAGCCCAAGTATCTTGGCCATCTTCTATTGCTTTTCCAGGCACATTAGCAAGGAGCTGGATATCAAAAGTGGAACAGCTGTGACTCACATCAGTGCTCCTATATGAGATGCTGGTGTTGCAGATGACAGCTTAACCCACTGCGCCATGAGGCTAGCCCCTGAAAAGTCCCTTTTACCAAGTAAGGAACATATTTAGTTTATGAGGACTAGGGCATGGACACCTTTGAGGGCCATTATTCTGCCCAACACATACATTAGTGAGGATCAGACAAATGTTCCCAGAGGAACTTGCACAGTGGGGTAACCTGAGGTCTGATCAGTCCTGCTTTTTTTTTTTTTAAAGATTTTATTTATTTATTTGACAGGTAGAGTTACAGACAGTGAGAGGGAGAGACAGAGAGAGAGGTCTTCCTTCCATTGGTTCACTCCCCAGTTGGCTGCAATGACTAGAGCTGTGCCGATCTGAAGCCAGGAGCTTCTTTCCAGTCTCCCATGCAGGTGCAAGGGCCCCAAGGACTTCTACTGGGCCCCATCTTCTACTGCTTTCCTAGGCCGTAGCAGAGAGTTGGATTGGAAGAGAGGCAGCCAGGACTAGAACCGGCACCCGTATTGGATGCCAGCACCGTAGGCAGAGGATTAACCTACTGCACCGGCGCCTGCCCCCAGTCTTGCTTTTGGTGTTATAAAACTTCATTTATCCAAAGGTTGAAGGCCTGGGAAAGAGAGGGGTCACACATGAAGTTTTATCTACTGTGTGCTCAACACTGGGTGCAGCTTGGTGCACAGGCTATTACAGTCGTTACTACCGAGATGGGTCAGTTTTACAGAAACAGCAGAGGCCGTGAAAGGTTAATTATCTCACCAAAGCTCCAAGCTCCCTGAGGGTTCTTTCTTGGGCACCACATGTCCTTCTGTTGGTATATGTCCTGAGATAAGCCATGTCAACCAGGGTGTGTGTTTCTTGGAAATTTCCATGGAGTAAAAAAGACTATGGAATACAGGCAGGGGATAAGCAGGCTATCAGTACAATGGTGGCTAAGCCTTCATGGGTAATTAGAGGTTTAGCTCCACTATGAGAACGCTGGTGGATTAAAATGTGGTAACCTGGGACTTGAGCCCATGATGGGGTGCTCAGGCCAGCCAGATGCAGCGGGGTGAATGCGGTGTACTGAGCAGCTGGAACTTCCTGGTGCAGGAGCACTGACTCCTGCTGCTCTTGGGACCTTTGAGCCTGTGTCCGAGCCCATGTGTTTGTGTGTAGGCTCTCTTTCCAGAGCTGACAGGAACCTTTATCCATACTCTCCATGTTTCCTATTGTGGGACTGGCTTAGCTTTATAATCTGAAAAAATAGCTTGACAATGAACGATATTTTAAAATGGCACTGAATCCTTGTTGGGGCCTTGGGCACGTCAATTTATTTTTCTGGTCCTCAGTTTTCTCAGTTGTAAAGTGGATGCTGTGATTCCCTGGGATCTTTTATCTTGGAAAAAGGAGCTGAAAAAACAGGAAAAGGAAAAGGAAAGTTATTTCCTTCGTGAGCTCCTCTACCCACCCAAACAGCACTCTTAACTGGGTCCTCAAGCCCTGGTTTGACCCCTGGAGCAGCTAGGTTGTGGACTTCTGTCTGTTGTGAGTTGAACAGAAACAAAGCTGTCATTTGTTCTGCTCTGAGGGCCACAGAGCACAGCCCTAGTGAATTTGAGATCATGTTCCTTGCTCAGTCAAAGCAATCGACTTTTCTTGAGTACCTGCTGTGTACCAGGGCTTGTGTGGGTCATGTGGAGGCCAAGGGAACACAGATAAAGTCTGTGTCATGGGTGGAGAGTCCAGGCATGCAAGCTCCCTAACCATTTGCTTCTGAATTCTCTAGGAAGCCAGCAAAATCTTGGAGAGCCTGCAGTGGGGCACATTTCCTCCCAAGGCCCCAGTTTCTTTGTTGACACATGATAAGATTCATCTAAGTGGAGACAGAAATGATTATAATAGGTCCTGTTGTCCAAGAAACTTCTAGATATGACATTGTTGCCATTGATTTCTCCACAATGTTGCAGTGGGTTGTTTCTGAGAGGAGCAGCATGGTGGGGGCAAGAGGCGCGGAGTCAACACACAGACCCCGGGAGTCGGGTGAAAGCAGGCTTGAGGCGAGCAGCCCGCAGACTCGTTTATTTCAGTTGGTACAACAGCTTATATAGCCAAGACCAGCCAATCTGGTCAAGGGGCGGTCTATGCCCCAACCAATCACAGCCTGTTGCCAGGCAGTTTCAAAGCCATCCAATCACAGCCTGTTGCCAGGCAGTTTCCAAAGCCAGGTGGGTTTCAAAGCCATTCCTGACTAACTGAAGCTCGCTTGCCAGTGGCCACCTTCGCATGGCCTTCTCATTCCACTACATTTCCCCCTTTTCGTTTATTTTTGAGCAACGGGAGGCATGATTCTTGGCCATACCATTGTTGACCCCGTTTCCATGTGGGCTCCGTACACAGCTGTGCCTGTCTTAGGTTGTCCCCCAGGGGATCTTACCCGTCATTTACTAACCAGCGCTCAAATCGAGAGACCACAGGATTGCTTGCTCAGATAGGGGTAGGAATGAGGAATAACGGTTATCAGGAATGGCATGACCACACACAGGCTGTGGGCCATTTGAGTGGCTGACCAGAGCTAGTGGGGTATACAACAGTAACAGATATGGCTTTAGGCAGTTTCTCAGGGTAGGATGATAGGACAGGTGCGTCTGCTAACAAGGCGGAGTTCTCGGTCTTGTTCAGCTGGTTCTGGTTGGCTGTCAGTTGCAGGCTTGATGTTTCTGGCTGGTACCCAAATGGGCTGTTCCGCATTCTCTGGAAAGACACAAGCATATCCTCGACCTTTGGTTAGCAGAGGGTGTGGTCCTTTCCATTCTCCTGTCAGGGGGTCTTTCCACCTAACCATAGGGGCTGGGGTCTGGGATGGAAAGGATCCCCAGTGTTTATAAGCTGGGCTGATCCCTTGGGAATCAAAAGTAAGAAAATTGATAGTGAAAAGGACCTCAGTCAAAGCAAGCTGTGGGTCTGAGGGTATATGATTATTTTTTTGCCTTTGTAAGCAAAAATGTAGTGGAATGAGAAGGCCATGCGAAGGTGGCCACTGGCAAGCGAGCTTCAGTTAGTCAGGAATGGCTTTGAAACCCACCTGGCTTTGGAAACTGCCTGGCAACAGGCTGTGATTGGATGGCTTTGAAACTGCCTGGCAACAGGCTGTGATTGGTTGGGGCATAGACCGCCCCTTGACCAGATTGGCTGGTCTTGGCTATATAAGCTGTTGTACCAACTGAAATAAACGAGTCTGCGGGCTGCTCGCCTCAAGCCTGCTTTCACCCGACTCCCGGGGTCTGTGTGTTGACTCCGCGCCTCTTGCCCCCACCATGCTGCTCCTCTCAGAAACAACCCACTGCAACATTGTGGAGAATTCAACGGCAACATGACATTATATTTCTGGGGTCCCCAGTATCAAGTTCAGGGTAGGGGCTTCCTCCCCATTTCCATTTGGGGAATTTCTTCATTTGACCTTTTTCTCAAACTAGATCTTTCACTTCTTTTATACCTCCTCCCTGTCTCCCTCACACAGGGCCATTAATACGAAGCAGACCCTCAGGTTCTATTGGGTTGTTGGAACTGAGGTCTGCTGCAGGTGGGTAGGTGGCTCATGAAGGCTGGATCAGAGCAACTGAGTTCTTACACGTGCTGGGCTGCTGCACCTGCATCATAGGGGAAACCCCAAATATGGCACATAATTGTAATGTTCCCCTTCCTCGGGCAGATGGGTCTCTCACTGCCTACATCTAGGGGCTACAATTCTCCTCTTACGGTTCCCTCCTCCTGCTGCCCCAAACCTTCAAACTTTTATTGAAGTAAGAAATTTGGTCCTTCTAATGCTCATTCCTTCGCTGGGAGAGGTGTTTGGGGACTGTAGAGGAAACTAGAAGCAATTTGAGTTCCCCCCATCAGCTGTGAAAACGTATGTCCTCTTTAGAGAAGATGGTTTAACGCCAGGTCTGGAGTGAGGTGGTTGGCAACTGATCCTGTGAACACTCCACCTGGGCACTGGGTAGCTGCCAAGAGTCAGAGAGCCTCTTTCTGGTTGGAGCCCTCAGGAGGGTGCAGGAAAGACTGACAGCGATAAGGAGTACTTCAGTCGTTTTTAAGCAAATGACAGTTATACATTTTCAAAACCTTACGATTTTTTTTTCTTCCCAGGGCTAGGGGATTTGGGAGTACAGTGAGATGATGTGTGAGGGAGAAACAAAGGTGTCAAAAGCAATCACTTCTGGGTGGCTTCTAGAACCAGTAACTCCCGCCCCCCCTGGCCTGCGTGAACTTTCAGATTATCCACTTGTTGTGAGGTCCAGAGCTGTCAGAGCCAGGGAGGGCGCCATGCCACGTGACCCTCCACATAGCTCCGCTTTCCACCCCGGGTACAGAGAGAAGAGTACAAGGCCCTTGTCTCAGCCGGCCCCGTCTGCCACCGTTGCTCCTGAAGTGCCCGCTCCAGAAGCCCTGGCGCCAGAAGCTGGGTTGGCAGGACACGCGTCGCTCCCATCCCACATGTCCCCAGCCGGAAGTATGGAACTTCCGGGCGAGGCGGAGCGGAAGTTCCGGAAGAAGCGGAAGCGGCCCCAGCGGAAGCAGCAGCGACTGCGGCAATTTAGCGACCTGTGGGTCCGCCTGGAGGAGAGGTGAGGCGGGCGGGCTGAGCTAGGCAGCCATCCGACCTTAGGGTGGCGGTGTGGACGAGTCCAACCCTGGTAGGGCTGGGCGCCTCCTTGTCGAGCTGTCCACCATGATGGATGGGTGAATCCGGATTTAAGGACTAGGGTGACATGGCCAGGACAAGGGTGACATGGCCAGCACAAGGGTGACATGTTTTTGCTTGTGAAGAACAAATGTTGAGGGCATGGGTGGGTCTGTTAAAAATAGAACGAGACCAGTATAAAGATCACAAAGGACGTGATTTTCCAGCCCTTTCTCCACCACAGATCTGGGGGCAGCTCTGTAGGAATGGATGTGTTTAACCCTCACGTGGTACTGGGGGCGGTGACCCCAGCAGGTACACTCCCTGAGATGGCTCCGGGGTGGGTCAGAGGAGGACAGGAGAGGCTGCGTCTGCACGGCCCAAGGGACGCTGGAAGAACTACACCAGGGAGGCTGGGATCCAGGATCCATCCTAATTTACTGAGTTCCTTCTGTATGCCTGCTGTTGTACTGGGTGCTGTGTCTGTGAGATGAGCCAGACAGACATTAGCTCTGCCTTCTGGGAGCTCAGGGCCTGCTGAGGAAGCCAGGTTCAGGTAATCTGCTAGCAAAGTATAGGGTGCTGTAGGAGTGTGTGTGCGTGCGTGTGTGTGTGTGTGCGTGTGTGTGTGTGGTGTGGGGGTCAAAGAAAAGCCTCCTTAAGGAGCATCCTTTTGACAGAGCAGAGGCCAAAGAGGAACTTGGATTGTTGTATGCAGGGATCCAAACCAAGATAAAGTGATTCTGTCTGGAGCCTGGGAGGCGAGGGAGCAGTGGGGCTGGGAGATAAACCTGGGGGCAGTGACTGTGACAACCTCTCATGCCTGGGGGAGGTGGGGAGCCATTGAAAGGTCTAAAGCAGGTGGCTGCATTTTTATTATTTTGCCTTTTAAAAGATTTATTTATTTGAAAGGTAGGGTGACAGGCAGACACACACAATCTTCCATCTTCTGGTTCGCTCTCCAAATGGCTGCAATGGCCAGGGATGGGTCAGGCTGAAGCCAGAAGCCAGGAAATCCATTTAGGTCTCCCATATGGGAGATGGTGCCTAAGCATTTGGGTCATCTTCCGCTGCTTTCCCAGGCTTATTAGTGAGGAGCTGGATTGGAAGTGGAGCAGCCTGAGCTGAAACTAATGCTCTGGTATGGGATGGTATGGGCAGCTTAGCCCACTGTACCACAATGCTGGCCTCTGGCTGTATTTATATTTATATTTATATTTATATTTATATTTATATTTATATTTACATTTAAAAGATTTATTTATTGTAAAGAGTTACAGAGAGATCCTCCATCCACTGGTTCACTCCCCAAATGACCACAGTGGCTGGGGCTGGGCCAGGCCAAAGCAAAGAGCCAGGAGCTTCATCCAAGTCTCCCACATGGGCATAGGGCCCCAAGCACTTGGGCCATCTTCCACTACTATCCTTGCATTAGCAGGGAGCTGGATTGGAAGTGGAGCACCCGGGAGTCCAGCTGGCATCCATGTTGGATGCTGGCGTCATAGGTGGCGGCTTTACCTACTACGCCACAACACTGGACCTCAGGCTACATTTTTAAATGAAAAGAACCCGGCAGGCTAATGGGACCTGGAGAGCAGGGGTAGATACTGTTGGTGTTCACTTCCCAGTGTGGTCCCTCAACCATCTTTCATTGATGGAGCAAGAAGTTTAGTACTTCTTCAGCTTGGGCCATTTCATTACACTTTGGCTGAGCTGAAAGGGCCAGATGAACCTGTGGTCGTGGGCCTCTCTGCTTGCACTGTTTTGACTTGGATCGCCTGAATTAGGGACAGTGAGAGAGGCAGAGACCCAGGTAGGAATCCTCATGACCTGGCTGTGCTGCTGTGGTGTCTAGGAAGGAAGCTCCCTGCCTATGATTGTCCTCAGGCTAAGGATTAGTGAGATGGGCCTTTTATACCAAGACTTTCGTAACAAGGAACTGTGAACCAAATGGCCATGACCAATATGCTGTCTTACTGTCTTCTACCATTTGGTTCTGGGAGCAGTGACTAAGGGCATCAAAGAGGGCCAGAGATACAGAAGGCCTAATTATACACCACTACCCATTTCTGCCTTCAGAGGGGAGAGGGAAAGAAGCTGTGTGGACATTTGGAAACCTTGGACAGTGCAGTGGTCTGTGCTATGTCCTGAACCTCTGTCTTTCTCTTTATCTCCTAGTGCTGCAGTCCCGCAGTTCCAGGTCCCTGTCCTGGACAGGCACATCTCCACTGAGCTGCAGCTCCCTCACCACGGGCATTCCCACCACAGTCAAATGGTGGCCAGCAGCGCCTGCCTGTCCCTCTGGACTTCTGCGTTCTGGGTATTGGTGCTAGTTTTCCAAGCAGAGACACACTTGCTGTGATGAATGACTGAGGAGCCAGGCCAAGACCTGACCGTTCAGACTGAAGGATGGCCACTTCTCTACT
The DNA here is from genome assembly GCF_033115175.1 of Lepus europaeus. Taxonomy (NCBI): domain Eukaryota; kingdom Metazoa; phylum Chordata; class Mammalia; order Lagomorpha; family Leporidae; genus Lepus; species Lepus europaeus. The sequence goes on along the minus strand of NC_084839.1, from coordinate 80,136,170 downwards.
CCACACTCTGGTCTGGCCTTGATAGGCACAACCCAGGAGGAGAGACTTCTGAAGAAGAAACCCAGTGTTGGCTCTTCTCTTTGCAAGGGATGACTTTGGCTTAGCATAGCAAGGTTGGGGGGAAGTGTACAGTTTTGTAACATAATGAATTGTGTAAAAATAATAAATTGTAAATGAGTTGTGTGACCATAAGTAAATACCTTTCTTGGTGGAGTTTTTCTCATGTGTCTATATGAGGCAAATGACTCTTGTTCACTGCCTGTCAATGCTATACGACTCCTTCTCTCCTGGTCCCTACACTGCTCAGCTATGACTCTAGATCCTTTCAGGCGCTGGCTTTGTGATTTGACCCTCTTCTCTGCTGCTGTTTTCCAGGTTTATGGGAGCCTGTAGGCCATGGAATTGCACTGGGCACCCCTCTGTTCCAGGTCTGGTGAATAGGAGCTCCCTGTGCTGACAGGTGCTTTCCTGTGTGCAGTATGTGTCTCGTGGATGTGCTGGAGATGGGGGAGATAGGGTCGTCACAGGTGCTGGGTAAGAAAGTGGTTTTCAAGCTCTGCTTCCTCCCGTCTTATTTATATATATGTTGGTGATATCCTTTCCAGATAAAATGTTATGAGGACTAAGCGTCCTGGTTGTGTCCAAAACGGGACCTCTGGCCCTGCTTAGCTTACTCCCTCCCCCACCCAAACCCTGTGCTTTCAGATCAGGGTCTCTTCTGGTCCTCCTGGGCTTCTGAGTAGCTTATAAAACCCCATTCTGTCCAGGACTTGGGTAGGGCTGATAAGTAGTCACTGTGTGTGTTCTTAGTCTGGTTTAGGTTTGTTTCTCTTCTTTTTCTGAGGCTTTCTGGTAGGTTTATTTTGTCATCTCCAGGGCCTACAAGAGATCTGTGGCCTTATTGAAAGACAGGTGTGATGGCACCCAGGGTCTGTGTCTGCCACCTTTGTTCCAGTCTGGGTCCCCTGTACTGCAGGGGAGGAGGTTGCCTTGCTGCCATGATTTAGATCATCCTAATGTGGTACACTCAGTGAGGTCTGAAGGCACACATGGGCAGAGGGTCTGCATAGCCACGTGTAGGCTCCAGCAGATACAAGTTTGCACAGCAGCCAGGCCCTGCAACCCACTCTCCAGTCACCTGTTTCTTGGGTGTGGAGAGGTTGTGGGATTGGCACGGTGTCCTGGGTGATAGCCGCAGTGGTGCCTGTCACCCATCCCTGGCTCTGCGGCTGGAGTCAGTCCTGCTCGATTCACCAACAGTAGTAGTTCCTGATTTCTGCGTTGAACTCTGGCAGAAGTGGTGCTCCCTGCATTTCTGTGTGGGTCTGTTCTTAACCGTGAAGGGTTTGGGGTAAAGGCAGAGAGGAACTCAGAGGGAAGGGTCACTGGGGCTGACCCTCTTCCTTCAGCTCCTTGTAAGGGAGTGGTGGAGCTTTCTGCAGAGGCTCACATCACAGTGTTCCCAGAGTTCCTTGGGTCATGTTATGGCCAAGGAGACGAACATTGTTGTTGGCAGGGCTGACACAAAATGGTTTGCCACAGAGGCTGGTCCATTTTAGCACTGGACCAGCAACCTCTGCTTTCAAGGGGGCAGGGACCCAAATGCACCTCATTGGGACTTAGCCACACAGGTTGATCCTAAAGTCAAAAGGCAACATTCCTTTGTACTTGAACAAGACTGACTGCACGTTCAAGAAAGCTCAGGCTCTTCCAAGGATGGTGGTGTAGCTCCATAGAGTGGGGAACTGGCACCGAGGATCAAGATCTCATTAGTCTACACGCTTGCCCTGTGAGTGTGGTCACTGCATCAGCCTTCCACACACTGGGCTTTGAGCCCTTTAATCTGGTCTAAAACTGGGGGCATCCATGGCCATGCTACTCAAGTGTACACAGGACCATTTTTTATGAGTGTGAAGAAGAACGGCTGTATGGGTGAGGGATGCTGAGTCCTGGGCCCTTCCCAGGGGCCCAGCAGGTTTTGATGGGAAGCGGCCTCTTACCTAATGTAGGGAAAACAGATTTAATGAGTGCATGCTGAGCCCACTGCTTTCAACAGGAAGAACTCAAACATTTTATTTTAGGTCATAAGAGAAATAAGTGTCACACTTAACTAACACATAGGTTAAATCAGACGTAACATGTTTTGCTTGCATAATAAATTATTGTCTTTTTCCACAGCAGGAAAGATCTCTGGACTGAGGTGGCCCGTTTTCACTCGTTCAGCTGGCAGAGCAGAGCTGATCCCTTGGCGATCCAGTAGTCTTTGGGCCGCTTGGAGGGTAAGAGGACAGTCACCACGAAGTTGGTAGAATGGCCTGATTAGAGACACAGAATAAAAAAGTTATTTAAGAATTGCCTCCTGGTACAAAGAGACAAGATGCTGAGAGTCAAGACACCTGTGACCCAGACCAGACTGCCTCTAAAGACATCAGGCAGATGGTCCTGTGTGGGTTTCAGTTTTAGGCTTTATAAAATGAAGATTTTTAGCACAAATGATCCTTTATGACCTGGCCAACTTGGACCTTGTATAACTTTATGAGCTATCTTTCAAGTTGTCTTCCAGCTGCATTGAGGAGCACTGGACTGGGATTCAGGTCAGAGTGTTCAGTGATGGAGGAGCAGGTTACGGTAGGTTGGGAACCCATCCATGCTTTGCCGGACTCTGCGGTGGTAGGCACTTGAGCTCCTGAGATGAAACAGGTGCAGTCACAGGTATTCTGTCATCAGCTCTGGGACTTAAAAGGTTCTTGTACAGATTCTTCACTGTGGGACTGTATGATGGGAACAGGACCAGGGTGAGGAGAGTCCTGCCTTAAGGTGGGCATTGCTATTTCTGGCACTGCAGACACAGGTGTGGAAGCAGGAGAATGTATTTCCTTAGCATAAAAAATGCTTGTATTTCCCCCTTCCTACCATTTTGTTAATCCCTGCATGGTGCATGAATGACCGGCTTCCCAGTTGTCATCCAGGGAAGCAGGCCTAGATGGTCTTCATATATGCACTTACTGGTTTCATGGGGCCCAGGAATTTAGCCCACAGTCCTAAGCATTGCACTGCAACTTCCTCTTTCACTTCTTCTGGCTCCCCTGGGTGGCTCAAAGCACATATTCCCTCAAGTAATCAGTGCCTGGGTTTGCACGAGTCCCTTTTTAGGTCTGTGGAAGCACTTGGGGCATAACCAAACCCCTAGAGCCACTGTCTGATTATTTAAAAGATTTACTTATTCCTTTGTTTGAAAGGCAGAGTGACAGAGTAGAGGGCATACATGCACACAGGCATGCAAGCACACACACACGCATCCACAAAATTTTCCTTCTGCTGGTTTACCACTCAGTGCCTACAACAGCCTGGGTGGGGCTAGGAGGGAGGAACTCCATCCGGATCCCCCACATGGGTGGCAGGGACCCAAGTATTTGAGCCAAAGACTGTTGCCTCCCAGGTGCGTTATCAGGAAGCTGGATTGGAAGAAGTGAGATCGCCAATCGGCTGGTTCACTCCCCAAATGCCTGCAATAGCTGTGGCTGGCCCAGGGCGATTGGGAGATAAAGGCAGGACTTGAGCCCAGGAACTCTGATATGGGATGCTGGCATCCCAACATGATAGCTTAATTTGCTGCACCACACTGCCAACCCCTGTTGTCTCCGATTTAAACAAAATAAACTTTCCCTTGCTAGAAATGAATTCAGCTGCCTTAGAAAATTCCTGATCTTACATATCACCATTGCTTTCTCAGGGGTTCCTTGTACAGTTTGGGCTAACTCAGCTGTCTCTGAGGGGATGGATGCTTGCGATTGGTGTGTGTGTCCCATATCACATGCCCGTTAGAAGTGAGATTCTGGAAGACTAATTTCAGAGGCCCTATGCCATAGTGGCTGCAGAACTGGGATGGCTAGGGGCCTGTGTTGGCACAGCAGGTTAAGCCACTGCTTAAGATGCCAGAATCCCATATTGGAATGCTATGTCCAGTTCTGGCCGCTCTGCTTCCAATTCAGCTCCCTGCTAATGTGCCTGGGAAAGCAGCCTAAGATTGTCCGAATGCTTAGGATCCTGCCACCTGCACGGGAGTTCCTAGCTCCTGGAGGTTGTTGTTGGGGTAGGGGGACAAGGTGAAGTTGGGAGCAAAGCACTCCATCAAGTTCCCCCTTATGGATGGCAGTGGCTCAACCATTTGCACCATCATTGCTGCCTCTCAGGGTATATATTAGCAGGATGCTAGAATTGGGGGCTGGAGCTGCAACTTGAACCTAGGTGCTCCGATAAGGGATGTGAGTAGCCCAAGTGGCTTCTTAACTTATGTGCCAAACACTTGCCTCTAGTGACATTGTATAAAATTCTCCAAAAGAATGTTGCTCTTCTTTGTCAGGTTTACTGCTAGCATCTCAATTTTGTTTTTATTTGAATGTTTTATCTCACTTCATTTTCTATTTGTTCTTGATGAAATACAAGCATCCTGTTGACTTTTATATCAGTCAATTCTGCTGAGCTTTTATTATTTCTAGCAGGTTTGCTGTAGATTATCTTAGGCTTTCCTAAGTAATCACTTATGTTGGCAAATAATTCTCTTTGTTTTACACTCTGAAACTCTGTTCATTTTCTTAATAGTTTGAGGAGGGCTTTCTATGTGATGTTAGACTCTTGGGGTTAGAGAAAATGCCCCAATACAGATTTTTAAAAAAAATTTTTTTGACAGAGTGGACAGAGAGAGAGAGAGAGAGAAAAAGGTCTTCCTTTGCCGTTGGTTCACCCTCCAATGGCCGCTGCGGCCAGTGCGCTGCAGCCGGCGCACTGTGCTGATCTGATGGTAGGAGCCAGGTGCTTCTCCTGGTCTCCCATGGGGTGCAGGGCCCAAGCACTTGGGCCATCCTCCACTGCCCTCCCGGGCCACAGCAGAGAGCTGGCCTGGAAGAGGGGCAACCGGGATAGAATCCGGCGCCCCGACCGGGACTAGAACCTGGTGTGCCGGCGCTGCTAGGTGGAGGATTAGCCTGTTGAGCCATGGTGCCGGCCTCCAATACTGATTTTTTAAAAATTTATTTTCATTTACTTGAAAGAATTTTAGAGAGTCGAGGGAGAGAGAGAGGCAGAGACCTTCTATCTACTGGTTCACTCTTCAAATGGCTGTAATGGTCAGGGCTGGGCCAAGCTGAAGCCAGGAGCCTAGAACTCCATCCGGGTCTCCCACGTGGGTAGAGGGCTCAAGTACTGCTTTCGTAGGCACATCAGCAAGGAACTGGATTGGAAGTGGAGCGACTAATACTTGAACTGGTGCTCATGTAGGACGCTAGTGTCACAGGCGGCAGCTTAACCTGTGGTGCAACAATGCTGGCCGTGATTTTTACTTTAATCAGGTTTCACCGTTAAGTATGAGATCGACTGCATTTTGAAATTACTGACTTGATCGATACCGCTGTTGTCTGAAGTTGAATGTGGATGAATGGGAGTCAGCATCGCATCCTCTGCTGTGAGATGAGATGGTCTTTGCACACACAGCAGCTTCCCAAGGTTTTCCAGAGTTCCCAGCTGGAGTGTGCAGCAGCCAGCGATGCTAATTGCTCAAGGGTTGCCCTTCCAGGCCTGAGAAGGTAAGTGTTATGCTTTGCCAGGTCTCTTTGATTGTGGATATTTACATTTTATGTAGAAATTTATCTATAAATATGTTATATATTTAAATAAAGTATATCTTTATACTTAGTGATTTATTTTATAGTTCTTAAATCTAATCTCAACATCCATAAATTCAGGGGCTGGTGCTGTGGTGGAGCTGGTAAAGCCGCCACCTGTGGCACTGGCATCCCATATGGGCACTGGTTTGAGTCCTGGCTGCTCCACTTCTGATCCAGCTCTCTGCTGTGGCCTGGGAAAGCAGCAGAAGATGGCCCAAGTCCTTGGGCCCCTGCACCCATATGGGAGACCCAGAAGAAGCTACTGCTTCCTGGCTTTGGATCAGCCCAACTCTGGCTGTTGCTCCCATTTGAGGAGTGAACTAGTAGATGGAAGACTTCTGCCTTTCAAATAAATGTAAAAAAAAAAAAAATCTATAAATTCACATCCACAGCCAGGGAAAAGCAGAAGCAGTGTTCAGACACCTCTCATTGGTTGTCATTTCTGGATAATCTTCATAAAGATAAGGAATTGCCTGCCTGCCTCATCTGAGAATTTTCATTATGGCTGCTTGTTCTGCACGCAGTTCACTGTGTACAGGCTCTGTCCAGAATGCTTTAGGAATAACCAACGTGTTCCTTTGAAACTGCTGAATGAGGTAGGTACTACTGGTACTCTTTGTTAAGATTGTGCAGTTTTTCTTCCAACATCTATTAGGGTAAATTATATTGTGAGCAGGAAGACATCACACTGCTAAATGTTCTGTTACTATTTTCTTTTCTTTCTTTCCTCCCTTCCTCCCTTCTTTCCTCCTTCCTTCCTTTCCTCCTTCCTTCCTTCCTTCCCTCCTTCCTTTCTTCCTTCCCTCCTTCCTTTCCTTTCCCTTTCCCTTTCCCTTCCTTTCCTTTCCTTTTCTTTTTTGACAGGCAGATTGCATAGTGAGAGAGAGAGAGAGAGAGAGAAAGGTCTTCCTTTTTGCCGTTGGTTCACCCTCCAATGGCCACTGCGGCCGGCGCATCTCGCTGATCAGGAGCCAGGTGCTTCCCCTGATCTCCCATGTGGGTGCAGGGCCCAAGGACTTGGGCCATCCTCCACTACACTCCCGGGCCATAGCAGAGAGCTGGCCTGGAAGAGGGGCAACCGGGACTAGAACCCGGTGTGCTGGCGCCGCAAGGTGGAGGATTAGCCTGTTAAGCCACGGCACCGGCCAACTATTTTCAAATTTATGCAATATGTTCATAAGCAGCATTAGTCTCAAGTATTTTTTATTGTCCATGGCATCAGTGTTCTACTACATGCAAATGAGTTGGGAGGTTCCCCTCCTTCAAACAGCTGAAAAAGTCTCTTCCATCCTTGAAGGTTTGGGAAGACTTACAAATCAATTTACTGTGCTTTTTTCAGGATACACTAGACTTCTTTAATTGGTATATTTTTGTTTTCTATCTCTTTCAGAATTGATTTAATGGCTTAATAAAAGTACTTAGAGGAGTTCTTGGAATTTAATCCTATGTAAATATTACTACATAAATGCAGAAAAACCAGAAATGATGAACACTTAGGCAATAAATTTATAATGACTAATTAGATTTCTTAAATTTTGGTATGTAATGATTTTCCTGTGCTACTATTTCTAATTTACATTATGATTTATTCTTTGACTCATGAATTAACACACATGAAGTTATGTATTTTTCTTAAATTACTATCTGGGGGCTTTTACTATTGAATTTTATCACCTTCGGTTATCCATATTGGCTTTTTTTCTTTCCCTATATTGTTCTCTGTAAACTTCCAAAACTCATTTATTAATTGTAGTAATTTTCTTTAAATAGAATTTTCTAAATATGTGGCATATCATCTATGATTGAAGGCAGTTTTATTTCTTCCTTTCTAGTATGGGTGCTTTTTAATTTAAGATTTATTTATTTACTTACTTGAAAGGCAGAGTTAGGCAGAGAGAGTGAGTGGTCTTCCATCTGCTGGTTCACTCCCTAAATGGCCTCAGTGGCTGGAACTGGGCTGATCGGAAACCAAGAGCTTCTTCTGGGTCTCCCATGCTGGTGGAGGGGCCCAAGGACTTGGGCCATCTTCCGTTCCTTTCCCAGGCCACAGAGCTGATAGATCAGAAGTGGAGCAGCTGGGACTTGAACCAGTGTCCATATGGGATGCCAGCACTGCAGGCGGCTTTACCCTCTATGCCACAGCGTCAGCTCCACCTTTTATTTCTTTTGATTGCATTGGCTGGAATGCCAGTAAAGTGCTGGACAGAAGTAAGGACAATGGACCCTGTCTTACTCCCTTTTCAAAAGGCTAGGTAATTGTTAAGGCATAATTTTTTCTTGGTTTTCAGATTGTATTTCTATGGATATGCCTTCAGATTCACTGACTTTCCTTTTGATATAGCAGGGATCACATTTCAGATATGAAACATATCTCATTCATATTTCAAATACTGAATGTTTTCAGTTCTGAAATATCCATTTTACAGTTTATTTCTCTGCTGAGCAATCTGTCTATAGTAATTTCTAGTGTGTTCATCTTACCCTGTGGAACGTAGTTCTAATAGCTGCTTTGAAGTGTTCCTCTGAAAATTCCTAATCTGGGGTGGCATTTTTTTGGCTCTTTTACCATGAGATTGGGTCATTGATTCTTGGAATTGTTGAGTGAGTCAGTGTTATGGACAATGTGAATATTATGTTTATAAATTTCAGGAGAATGTGGAAATACTATTGTTTTAGCAGGTAATCAACCCAATTAGGTTCAGACAGATTCTGTCTTGCCTTCCAATGGCGGTCTGTTTTTCTTTTTTAATTTGTTTGAGAGGCAGAGTTAGAGAGGGAGAGGTCTCCCATCTGCTGGTTCACCCCCACATGGCTACAATGGCCGGAGCTGGGTTAATCCAAAGCCAGGAGTTTCTGCCAGAGCAGAGAGTGGGATCAGAGGAGCAGCAGCCAGGACTTGAACCGGTGCCTATATGGGATGCCTATGCCACAGGCAGACTTAACCTACTATGCCACAGTGCCAGCCCTACTCAGTCTGGTTTTCTAAGTGTCATGCTGTGTTAGCTCTGTGCTACCCACATGCTTTTCAAGGGTTAGGCTGAGACTTGGATAATGATTTAAAACATAGCTCAGGGGGATCCAAGATGGCTGGGTAAGGTATAGCTACACTAACTTAAGCTCAGAGGACTGATGGAAATTTTCAGTGAAGCAGCAAAAACAAAAACAATGAAGACTCTGGGACAAGGAGAAGGAAGACAGACCACTGCCGTCAGCCTTGTGGAAGAGCCAGCTGTTGGCTGTGAGCCGCCACCCTGTCAAGGTAGGAAGAAATTGCCCTGTGCTCCACTACCCTGTTTTAGCTGAGAGAGAATTCCACAGTCACTGACTTTTACCTCTGCTTGGAGTGCTGACGGGGGTCTGAGCAACTGCCAGGCTTGGGACAGGGAAGCTGTCTTGCTTCTGTCCCCTCCCTTAGTCCCACAGAGTGCCATACTTGGCAGTGAAAAGTCGTGCAGCACGCTTCTGTTCTCCTATCAGCATCATGGTCAGAGGGCAACATGTGGGGTGAAGGACAGATCCCCTGCATCCTGTAGCTGTTGGAGTTTTTGGGTATTACCCAAGAGCTACACTCACACTATGTGAGCAAGAGGATTTACCTTAGTTTCTAGGGACAGAAGCAGCCCCCCTAAAAGATCTCTCACCCTGGGAGATCTGGATAATGAACCCACTATACCTTGCAACACCAGGATAGTAACAATTTGTTCTGGAATCTACCTGGTGGCCTCAGGGAAGAACCCACCTGCATTCCACTTCTCTGGATTCATCCTCTTTAGAGTGAAACCCCCTGTGTACCTGTAGTCACCCTATAGGACTGGAATAGGGCTCAGTTCACATCCCCTAATCCTAGGACTAGGGCTGTTTGTTTTATAAGCTGCAGCATCAGTTGAACTTTCCTAGCAGGAACTAAGGAAGGGTCTAGCCACATCACATAGTCCTAGAGCTGCGGCAATTGGTGCCAAAACCATTGGCATCACTTAGGCTTGCCAGGAGGACAAGGGGGCAGCACCCTTGTCTTCCTTAGCACCAAGAATGAGGCTCTGGCTATCACATTCACCAGGGAGACTGACACTGTACTCTCTGTGGACACAGGTCCAGCCATCACAGCCATCTGGGGAGTGAACCAGCAGATGGAAGACCTCTCCCTCAGCAACTCTGCCTTTCAAATAAATAAATAAATCTTAAAAAAAAAAAAGTGAAGGAGAAATACTTTCCAGATAAGCAAAAGCTGAAGGAATTCATAACACCAGACAAGCCTTACAAGAAACTGAAGGGCACGCTGCATTAGAAATAAACATCATGAAAATATATTTCACCACCAAATTCACTAACAGAGCAGGTAGAATCATTAGCCAACCAACAAAAGGGCAGATCTTAGTTTTATCTATCAGTACTAACCTTGAATGTAAATGGATTAAGTTCACCAACCAAAGGACTTAGATTGGCTGAATAGATAAAAAAAACCAACTATGACCTCCACTGTATGCTTCCTACAAGAAAATCACTTCACAAAGATACACAGACTGAAACTGAAGAGTTAGAAAAAGATATACCAGGCCGGCGCTGTGGCTCAACAGGCTAATCCTCCGCCTTGCGGCGCCGGCACACTGGGTTCTACTCCCGGTTGGGGCACCAGATTCTGTCCCGGTTGCCCCTCTTCCAGGCCAGCTCTCTGCTATGGCCCGGGAGTGCAGTGGAGGATGGCCCAGGTCCTTGGGCCCTGCACCCGCATGGGAGACCAGGAGAAGTACCTGGCTCCTGCCTTCGGATCAGCACGGTGTGCCAGCCGCAGTGGCCATTGGAGGGTGAACCAATGGCAAAGGAAGACCTTTCTCTCTGTCTCTCACTGTCCACTCTGCCTGTCAAGAAAAAAAGATATACCAGGCAAATGGAAACCAAAAGTAAACAGCCATAGCCATCTTAATATCAATCAAAACAGACTTTAAGTCAAAAACTATAAAAAGAGATAACATTTGTTTTGATAAAAGGTTCTATTCAACAAGACACAATAATTATCAATATATATGCACCCAACACAAGGCCACCCAGCTTTATACAACAAATACTCTTTAGACCTAAAGGGAGACATAGATCAAATACAGAAGTGGGGAGCTGTTATCAGTGGACAGGTCATCAATAAAGACACATGTGAGTTGAAAGATGCTATCGAGCAAATGGACTTAACAGATATTTTCAGATCATTTCACCCAAAAGCTACAGAATACACGTTCTCATTGGCACCTGAAACATTTTCTAGGATGGATTACTTATTAGGCCACAAATCAAGTCTCAGAAAATTTAAAAAAACTGAAATCATTCCATGTATCTTCTCAGACCATAAACAAGACTAGAAACAACAACAGACACTCAAACACTTGGAAATAAAATATGCTACTGAATGATGAATAGGACATTTAAGAAATTAAAAAGGATATTGAAAACTCTTGAAATAAAGTAAAAACATATCAAAACCTGTGGGATACAGCAAAAGCAGTACTAGGAGGGACATTTAGAGTATTTAGTGCTTACATTTAAAGAAATGTCCCAAAGATCTAATGACTTTTTTTTTTTTTAAGATTTATTTGAAAGAGTTACACAGAAAGGAGGAGAGGCAGAGAGAGGTGTCCTCCATCTGCTGGTTCACTCCCCAGTTGGCTGCAACGGCTGAGCTGTGCTGATCTGAAGCTAGGAGCCTCTTCCAGGTCTCCTATGCAGGTGCAGGGGCCCAAAGACTTGGGCCATCTTCTACTGCTTTCCCAGGCCATAGCAGAAAGCTGGATTGGAAGTGGAGCAGCCGGGATTCGAACCGGCGCTCATATGGGATGCCGGCACAGCAGGCTGGGGCTTTACCCACTACGCCACAGTACTGGCCCCTAATGACACATCTTGAAAACTTAGAAAAAAAGAGCAAACCAAACTCCAAATCAGCCAAATAAGCAAAATTGAAACTGCAAAAAATGTAAAAAAAAAAAAAAAAAAAAAAAAGAAACATTACAACTGATACTACTGAAATACAAAGGATCATAAGAAACTACTAAGTCGAATAGTATGTGAATAAGCTGGAAAACCTCGAAGAAATGGGTAAATTCTGGATTCATATAACCTACCAAGATTAACTCAAGAAGATATAGACAACCTAAACAGACCCATAAGAAACAACAGAATTGAAGCCGTAATCAAGCGTCTTCCATCAAGGAAAAATCCAGGACCTGATGGCTTTACTATTGAATTCTACAAAACATTCAGAGAGTAAGTAACTCCAGTACTCTTCAAACTTTTCCAGAATACTGAACAGGATGGAACTTTGCCAGACTTTTTTATGAGGTCAGCATTACTTTGATACCTAAATCAAAGAAATGACACAAAAGAAAACTATAGACCTATTATCTTAATGAACATAAATGCAAAGATTCTCAACAAAATACTAGCAAATTGAATCCAAAACCACATCAAAAAGGTCTAAATATGATCAGAGTTGCTGAACTCAAAAGGCTTCCATAGCCTTGGCAACTCGTGATAAGAGCCTAGGGTGATTACTGATGCCATAAACAAGAGTGTCAATTTGTTAAGTCAACAACAGGAGTCACTGTGCACTTACTCCTCATGTAGGATCTCTGTCCTTAATGTGCTGTACATTGTGATTTAATGCTATAGTACTCAAACAGTATGTTTCACTTTGTGTTTCTATGTGGGTGCAAACTGTTGAAATCTTTACTTAATATATGCTAAACTGATCTTCTGTATATAAAGAGAATTGAAAATGATTCTTGATGTGAATGGAAGGGGAGAGGGAGTCGGAAAGAGGAGGGTTGTGGGTGGGAGGGAAGTTATGGGGTGGGGGAAGCCATTGTAATCCATAAGCTGTACTTTGGAAATTTATATTCATTAAATAAAAGTTAAAAAAAAAAAGGTTATACATCATTATGTGATTAAGTGGGATTTATCCCAGAAATTCAGGGGTGGTTCAACCTTCACAAATCAATAAATGAATCACATCAATAGAATGAATAGATGCAGAGAAAGCATTTGATAAGGTTCAGCACCCCTTCATGATAAAAAGCCCTCCCTAAATTACCTATAGACGGGACAAGTACTGAGGCATAGCTGGTAAGTCTACCACCTAAAGTAGCATCCCATATGGGTGCCAGTTTAGTTCCTGGCTGTTCCACTTGAGCTCCAGTTCTCTGCTGATGTGCCTGGGAAAGTAGTGGGGGATGGCCCAAGTCCTTGTGTTCCTGTACCCACGTGGGAGTCCTGGATGAAGCTCCTGGCTTCTGTCTGGCTCAGCTCTGGCCATTGTTACCATTTGGGAAGTGAATCAGTGGACTGAAGACTTTTCTCTTTCTGCCTCTCCAACTTTCATATAGAAGGAACATTCATCAAAATTATAAAGGCTATATATCACAAACCAACAGCCAATATCATACTCCATGGAGAAAAGCAAGGTATTTCCCCTAAGATCTGGAACAAGGTAAGAATGTCCACTTTTACTCAATATAGTAGTGGAAATTCTAGCAAGAGCAATAAGGGAAGAGAACTAAAGGGCATCAACATTGCAAACAAGGAAGTCAAATCATCCATATTTGCAAAGGACAGGATGTTGTACATGGAAAAAACTAAACGTGCCACCAAAAAACTTAGAATTAAGAAATCAATTAGCAAAGTTGCAGGTTACAAAATAAACATACAGAATTGTAGTTTTTGGTATGCTACTGGTAAACTCGAGAGAAATAAGAAATCCTATTCAAATAGTCCCCCCCCTCAAATAGTTAGGAATAAATTTAACCAAAGAAATGAAAGATCTCTACAATGAGAATTATCAAACATTGATGAGTAAAATCATCAGGGACACAAAATAAATGGAAAGATGTTTCTTACTCATGGATCAGAAGAATTCATATCATTAAAATGTCTGTACTACCTAAAGCAATCTGCAGATTCAGTATAATCCATATCAAATACCAATAATAGTCTTACAAAATTAGAAAAAGAAATCCTAGAATTCATATGGAATCACGAAAGACTCAGAATAGTCAAAGGTTCCTGAATAAGAAAAATCAAGCTGGGGGCTGAGCTGGTGGTGTAGTGGGTTAAGCCACCGCCTGCATTGCTGGCATCCCATATGGGTGCTGGCTTGAGTCCTGGCTGCTCCACTGCCAATCCAGCTCCCTGCTAATACACTTGGGAAAGCAGCGGAGGATAGCCCAAGTGCTTGGGCCCTGTCCACCTATGTGGGGGACTTGGAAGAAGCTCCTGGCTTCTGTATGGTCCAACTCCGGCCACTGCTGCCATTTAGGGAGTGAACCTAGTGGATGGAAGACCTACCTCTGTAACTCTGCCTTTCAAATAAATGTTTTAAAAATATCAAGCTGGAGGCTCCATAATACTTGACTTTAAAGCATTCTACTAAGCTATATTAATTAAAATGGTATGGTACTGGCATAAAACCCAATAAATAATCAGTGTAACACAATAGAGAGCCCAGAAATTAATCCACATACGTACAGCCAACTGATTTTTCACAGAAGTGCTCAGACTCGGGCTGGCCCTATGGTATAGCAGGTAAAGCTGCCACCTGCAGTGCCAGCATCCCATATGGTTGCCAGTTCGAGTCCTGGCTGCTCCACTTCCGATCTGGTGCTCTGCTGTGGCCTGGGAAAGCAATGGAAGACGACCCAAGTCCTTGGGCCCCTGTACCTGTGTGGGAGACCTGGAGAAAACTATGGCTCCTGGCTTCGGATCGGCAGCAGCTCTGGCTGTTGTGGCCAACTGGGGAGTGAACCAATGGATGGAAGGCTTTTCTCTCTCTCTCTCTGCCTCTCCCTCCTTGTGTAACTCTGACTTCCAAATACATATTTTTTTTTTTTTAAAGTGCTCAGACCACACAGTGTGGTTAATCTCTTCAAAAAGTGGTGTTGGCAAAACTTGATGTATATATGTAGAGAAAAATGACTCATAACCTCTCACTATATATAAAAACTCAAGTTTAGGTCATTGATCCATCTTAAGACCTGAGACCATGAAGCTGCTGGAAGACAACGTAGGGGAAACACTCCAAGGCATCGGAGTAGGGATGACTTCTTGGACAAGACCCCCAAAGTGTAGGCAACAAAGCAAAACTAAACAGATTGGACAATATCAGACGCAGAAGCTTTTGTACAGCAAAGGAAATGATTGATAGAGTGAAAAGACAGCCAATAGAGCGGGCAAAAATATTTGCAAACCACCCGACGAAGGATTAATATCCTGAATATATCAGCAATTTTAAAAACAACAAAAACCAATTCAGTTGAGAAATGGGCAAAGTACTTCAATAGACAGTTCTCAGAAAAAGAAATAGAAGTAGCCAACAAATATATGAAAAAATGATCAACATTACTAGCCATCAGGGAAATGCATATCAAAAGCACTAAGAGATATCACCTCACCCCTGTCAGAATGGCTAAAATCCAACACACAGTGGGGCCAGCACTGTGGCATAGCGGGTAAAGCCGCAGCCTGCAGCGCCGGCATTCCATGTGGGCACCAGTTTGAGTCCTGGCTTCCCTACTTCCTATCCAGCTCTCTGCTATGGCTTGGGAAAGCATGGGAGATGGCCCAAGTCCTTGGGCCCCTGCAGCCACATGGGAGACCCAGAAGCAGCTCCTGGCTTTGGATTGGCACAGCTTCAGCCATTGTGGCTAACTAGGGAGCGAACCAGCAGATGGAAGACTCTCTGCCTCTCCTCCTCTCTCTGTGTAACTCTGACTTTTGAATAAATAAATCTTTAAAAAAAAAAACAGTAACAAATGCTAGGATGTGGACAAACAGGAATACTTATACACTGTTGGTGGAGATGTAAACTAGTGCAGCCACTGTGGAAAACAGTGTGGACATTTCCTGAAAGACTAGACATAGATTTGCCATATGCTCCAGCAATCCCTCTACTGGTGTATACCCAGAAGACTTGAATACGTTGTATCAAAGAGATACCTGCACCACCATGTTCATAGCAGCACTGTTTACAATAGCTAAAATCTGGAGTCAAACAAGGTGTCCATCAGATGAATGGATAAAGAAAATGTGGTATATATGCACAATGGAGTATTCAGCTACAAAAAACAATGAAATTCTAACATTTGCAGCAAAATGGAGGACATCAAGTTAAGTATAATTAGCTGGATCCAGAAAGACAAATATTGCATGTTCTCTCTTATATGTGGGAGCTAAAATTAGAAAAACTAATTTTGTAAAACTGCTTTATACCTTTATCAAAACAACAATTAAAGATGTTTTAATGACCTGTGGTTACTTTAAAATTTACTGTATATAGGTGAAATGGTCAGTTTTTCCATTCAATTGTTTATAGCTGTTGTCTACATTCCCACTAAACTAGGGTCTTTTTGAGTTTTACTTGTGAAATTTATTATTTGCTAAAGTACTAAGCCTTTTTACTATAAATTTAAAATGTTATCTCAAAGTAAAAAAAGGCAGGAGAGAGAAAGAACATCATTATCTTCAAACTGTATCTACAAAGCACACTGAATCTGTTAAAAACAAATTAAAAATTTAAAAAATACACAGCTGAGTTCTCAGTGTTTTGCTCTCCTGCTTTTGGTCTTCTCATACATCAGAGATTAGTCTGAGACTTGGATGGTGGTTTAAATTACAGTTCAGTTCTCAAAGACTTAGCCATGAGGCATTGGGTCTGACCTGCCACATGCCACTCACCCATTAGTTTGAGACTTAAGAAATGGTTTAAATTGTAGCTCCATGGTACCTTTCTCTGAAGGGAGGAGAGAACTTCCACTTTGACTATGACCCTGTCAGAATAAGGTCGAAGTCAGCGAACTCAAAAAGCTTCCATAGCCTTGGCAACTCATGACTAGAGCCTAGGGAGATTACTGACGCCATAAACAAGAGTGTCAAATTGTTAAGTCAACAACAGGAGTCACTGTGTACTTACTTTTCATGTGGAATCTGTCCTTAATGTGTTGTCCAATGTGAAGTAATGCTATAACTAGTACTGAAACAGTATTTTACACTTTGTGTTTCTGTGTGGGTGCAAACTGATGAAATCTTTACTTAATATATACTAAATTGATCTTCTGTATATAAAGATAATTGAAAATGAATCTTGGTGTGAATGGAATGGGAGAGGGAGCGGGAGATGGGGGGGTGTGAGTGGGAGGGAAATTATGGGGGGGGGGAAGCCATTGTAATCCATAAACTGTACTTTGGAAATTTATATTTACTAAATAAAAAAAATTGTAGCTCCATGCCCAAAGCCTTTGTTTTGGGTTTGGACCTGACATGGAATCAAGTGGCCACCTTGCAGTTTACAGGGGGTACCTTTTCCTAGATCTCTGGGGACACGCAGTTGGGGATTTGTGGTATGTTTGCAAAAGTCATTCTGGGGGTAGTATTGTGGCATAGCACATTAAGCCATTTGGAATGCTGACATTCTGTACTGGAGGAATGCCTGATGGAGTACTGGCTCCAGCTACTCCACTTCTAATCCAGTTTCCTGCTAACGTGCCTGGGAGGGCAGCAGAAGATGGCCCAAGCACTTGGGTCTCTGCCACTATGTGGGAGACCTGGATGGAGTCCTGTGCTCCTGGCTTTGGCAGGGCTCAGACCTGACTGTTTCAGCCATTTGGAGAATGAACCAGTGGGATATCTATCTGTCTCTGTCTTTCCTTCTCTCTCTGTTGTTCTGCCTTTCAAATCAATAAGTCAATCAGACTTTACAAAAATCATCCCATCTACTCTGGGATATCTCAATCTATGGACTCAAGTGGTTTGGGAAATTATCAGTCTTGATTTTCTATACATCCCTTCTGTTTGTTGTTCTCCTTCTCGGTTGCTACTGGACAGTTGTTGGAAACTTTGGCTCTTTCCTGTGTCACTCCCTGCCCCCACCTCGCCCCATCACACTGTGTTCTATGTTGAGGGATTTCTGCACTTCTTTCTTCACCCTCCCTTTGGCTCTCTCTCAGCTCATCTCAGCGCCCACATGGAATGCCGGCGCTGCAGGCTGCGGCTTTACCCGCTATGCCACAGTGCTGGCCCCACTGTGTGTTGGATTTTAGCCATTCTGACAGGGGTGAGGTGATATCTCTTAGATAGCTGCCTTTTGATCCGGTTCTCTTTCTCGGGGCTGTAGCTCTGTTTCCGGTCTACTCAGAGTGTTACAACATGGCTCTCCACTTACTAGTTTATTTTTATAACTCTTTCCAATAGTGAGTCAAAATGGAGTTGGTGAGACAAAGGGAACTTGGTATCTGATGAGTGCATCATTTTGAAACCGGAAGTCTGCTCATTAAACTCAATTTTCTACTCATTAGATCACTAGATTCTAATAACAGCAAGCACTAATTTTAGACATCAGTCTGCATTCGGTATTAGAACTTTACAGCATCTATCAGCTGCTATGGTACAGATGGCCTCAGCTTAAGTCTAGTTCATTGGCCCAAGATCTCCCTTGTGCATTGCAGCTTAGTCTTTGGCCTTTGATCAAAGTTGTCTTGGCCACTATTTGTACTGATACTGCGAACCTCCTCACCTGTGGTTGAGAGCGTCCCCGCGCGGGCGCCTGTTTTATAAAGCGGAGAGTGGTAAAGTGTGGTGCTCGGCTCGTAGTTCTGCTGTGGTTCAAAGTGCACCACAGGCAGCATCGGGTTCATCTGTCCAGGCAGCGCATCTTCTATCACCATCTCATCATCATCCCATCGAGAAGCATCCATGAACATCCCGTGAACAAGGACGCCGTCCTCAGGAGAGGGCAACTGAAAGACACCCAGAAGTTTAAGGGTGAGAGGAGCGGGAGATCAGCAGTTGGGACCATCTCCCATGTCCACATTCTTGCCCGGTCATTCGGAAAAGCACTCTACACATTGCTGTTATCACTCACATTTTAGGGAGGGAAATCTCGAGGCTCTAAGAGGTAGAGTAACATCTTCTCAATCTAACCCCAGATCTTAGGCTTTTTAACCCTGCGCTAGGAGATTTACATGTGGATAGCCCTGCGGAATGCAAGAATGGGCTTCAGACCATCCTCTATCGGAGGTGGAAGGGATAAGAGGACTGGGCTTAGCTGCTGTTCCTAGTAAGGTCTTTCCTGGGTCTGGATGCCCACTTAGAAGACAGATTATACAGCTGCAATACTTGCCTAGGGAAAATTCTTTTTTCTCTCTCAAAAAAATGAGGACTGGTGCTGTGGCACAGCTGGTGAAGTTGCCATCTGCAGGCCAGCATCCCATATGGGCATGGGTTCTAGTCCTGGCTGCTTCACTTCCAATCCGCTCCCTGCTAGTGTGCCTGGGGAAAGCAGCAGGGGATGGCCCAAGTCCTTGGGCCTGTGCATGTATGTAGGAGACCCAGAAGAAGCTCCTTGCTCTGGCCTGGCCCAACCCCAGGCATTGTGGCCATTGGGAAGTGAACCAGTGGATGGACGACCTCTCTCCCCTTCTAACTCTGCCTTTCAAATAAATAAACCTTTAAAAAATCATACTTTTTAGTATTTTTATTGAAAGAGAGGAACCATGCCCCTGCCCCCGTGGTGTTCTGTGACTGGCTGTCTCCCCTTGTGTACAGTGTCTGCTGATTGTGGGCACCTGTGTTGTCTGCCTGCAAGGAGAGACTAAGCAGGGTGGGCAACACGTGGTGGTGTCTGTGCTAGTGAATAAAAGAACGGTAAACTGAACTGGTTGTGGCTTTTTCTCTCTGTTGATCTGACCTTTCTGTTCCTTGGGTGCAGTGGGTGGGGCGGGGCTTCCTAGAGTTGCTAGGTGTGCTTGTGCAGGTTTGCCTGGGACTGTCCTGTCACCTGCTTACCACACCATGCACAGAAGCTGTGGGGGCATCCACCCAGATGGAATAACAGAAATAAAGCTGACTCCACATTTACCCTTGCTGTAGACACTTGCTGCATGGATGAGGAGACTGGCTGGGTAGACGGTCTGAGGTCTCTACCGATCTCTGAGATTCTAAAGATATTGTCATGGCTCAGTGCATGTGACCCAAGCAGAGCTGTGCTATGAACTGGGCAGGGTAGAGGGACAGAGGCCCTGGTGGTCCAGTGAGACTCTGTCAGTCATTCTTGGGGGTGGCCTGCTCGGGGCACAGTGCAGGCCAGCATCCCAAAAGGCCTTGGCGAGGGCTTTTCCGTGGGTGTGGCTTTGCGATCCTGCAGCCTCCGTGATTCCAGGGACGCCTTCCTGGCCAAGAAGGATCTCAAAATACTGAGAAATGCTTTTGCATCTCTAAATTCATTTCTCCTCTACTTTGCAGACTGTGTTAAGACACATTTTAAAAAAGACATATGCCTTTGCACTGTCGTTTTAAGATACAGATGATTAAGAAGAAGCGTGGATATTACCATTCTTCCTGAGTAAGTCACGGCTATGGGTCAATCTGATCTTTGTATGTTTTTTGCTGATCAGAGCAGAGAGTAGATCAATCAGATCTCAGTGCACGGATCCTGAGTGAATTACCCAGGACTAACACCACACTACTTTAAGGAAAGCTTAACAAAAGCCAAGCATCCCAACTACACTTATTAGTTAAGGAACACTTTCTTGGCAAGAGCAGTCTGGAGCCGATCTTTGATTTTGCGGCACGTGTAGAAAATAGCATTTATAAGGCACACTGGAGTGAATGTTTCAAGGCAGGGGCATCCCTCCCCCGTGGACACCCCAGCACGTCTACGCTGGGCAGCTCAGGTCAACAGTGGCTGTTCCCATCCCTAGCTGGGTACTGGAGTCACCGAGGGAGCTTTAAAAAACAACGGTGCTTGGGACCACCCCCAGAGGGTCTGATGTAGTTGGGGTCTGCCCTGGACACTGGAATTTTTAATAGCTTCTCGGATGATTCTAAACCCAGTCTGAGGATCCCTGATTTTCTGTAGCACTCATCCTCAAAAGGTAGTGGGCTTAGGACCTGTTAAAATAGAGATTTCTGGGCCCCAGGCTAGCAATTCTGATGAGGAAGCCTGGGGATGTTGCTACTGCTAGTCTAGGGTGGCACACTGAGAGCCAGTGCCACAGAGGCAGTAACTCTAAGTAGACAGTTTCAACTATTTAGCACATCCACGTTAGGTAGAAAGCAGTTGTAGTTAGAGAATGTATGAAGTTAGTGTGTCAATTCTGCTAGGAGGCAGTTTTATGAATCGCATAGATAAATTCAGTTCCTAATGCTAGTTTTTAAAAACAATATTTTCATTTTTTTGAAGATAGGGGAAGAGAAAGAGATGGAGAGAAGTTTTCCATCTGTTTGTTTATTCCCCACATGCTGGCAATAGTCAGGGCTAGGCCAGCTTTAAGCCAGGAGCCAGAAATCAAGCTGGATTTCCTATGTGGGTAGCAGACACCCAAGTTCTTAAGCCATCTGTTGCCTCCCAGGATGGGCATTAGCAAGAAGCTGGATCAGAAGTGGAGGAGATGGGACTTGAACTGGCCACTCTGATATGGGATGCAGGTATCCCAAGAGGTAACTTAACTGTTCTACCACCTGCCTACCCCTAACATTAGTTATTAATTGTGGGTGTACTATGTGCTGGCCACATGACACGTGCCATTTCATTTACACTGCACTTCAGTGGTGAGGTTTAGCATGAGCCACTTTACAGATGAGAACACTGAGGGACAGATACACGAGTAGTTGCTCCAGCACACAGTTGGCAAGGCAGGGAGTCTAGATTCAAACTCAGGCTGATTCTGAAACATTTGTTTTCAATCTCTTACAGGGAGCTAAAAAAACAAAAATAGTATTGCTTAAAAAATGTCACTAAGACTAATTCAGGCAGTCCTTATCTAGTCATTGCTAAGGGGTAGCTTGTCTTGGGCTGTGATGACCACTCTGCCCCTCCTGTTTCTGCACGTGGGAGGTGGTGGAGGACTGGGGCTGAGACTCGAACAGTCAGGTGGGCAGTACCTCCTCATCCATGGGCAGTTCTTGTCCGAACTTGACCGTCTTGGCTGCTTCTATCACTGCGGCTTGGTCCCGATAGGTGGGTATCACGTTGTACTTGAAACTCAGCTCGTCTATGGGCAAGTTGTATTTCCGAGCATGATTCTGAAGAGTGCCTGTAAGTACGGCAAACAGTCAACTGGCTCCGCCCAACAACAGTTACTCCCCAACCACCACCCCAGCTCAGCCCAACGGCTCACGCCAACCAGGCCGCTCTAGCATTAGACAGCTGTTTTTCCACGGAGAAAACCCAACTGTTGACACGTGACTCTGAGTGAGTTCACAGAGGTGGGAAGCCTGCAGGTCTCGTTGGGAGGTAAGGAGCCAAAGGCTGTAGAAACCCTGGTGGTGGTTAAGGAAAGGGAGAGGCCGTGTCTGGCTGATCTGGTGAGGAAGGTTCAGAGCTTCCCTCTGACTTCAGGATCTTGCCCATCTCGTTGTATATGGGCTACTTAAGGAAACAGAGTAAGAACCGGGATGATTAGGATTGATTGCCCCTTGGCCCTGGGCCCATCGAATGCTTTCCAGCCGGATTCTTCTAGGGCTGAGGGAGGGACATCAAGAGTAGTTTTCAGAGGGAAGGAGGCTGAACAGGTAGGTAGCAGGTGGTGGCCCGGGCGGGGTCCTGCACTGTGCTTCCAGGCAGCAGTGCCCACACTTACAGAACCCACGAGCAGCAGGGCTGAGCTGCTACGGAACATCTGCCGTTTCTACCACTCCTTTCCCCCTGGCCATGGAGGAGGCGCAGGGCCTCGGTGGACTGGCCCACGAGCAATAGCCCCGAGGGTAGGCCATTGAAAATACACATTGAAAGCTGTGTATAACCTTGTGTATAACAAATTGTGGTTTTTCCTGTAGGGTTTTTCAGGGGGAAAGCACTGGTACCTGTTAGAAATCCTTGAGGAAAGAAGAAACCGGAGATCCAGAAGGACTTGGGCTGTCCTCTTCTGAGCCACAACTGGAGGGGAGACAAAATATGGCACCGCCCTTGACTTCTGAGCTGGAGTTTGCCCGTCTTTCTCAGAGTCACATTTTGGAGGGCTTGTAGTAGGCAGAACCTAAACCAGTCCTGAGTGTGTCACCATCCCTCCTTTACTGCCTGCCCTGTGCTCCTTTCTCGTCCACCAGTCTGACTGCCAACCCAGAGCCTGGGTATGACAGAGGGTGGGCAAGGGTAGGGTAGCAGAGCACATACTCTGGACCTCCCAGTGGGGAGCTCAGACTCCTAGGATGGCCAGGAAGTAAAACAGAATACGGGAGTAAGGGCCTAGGGCGAGAAACATTATAAGCATAAGACTCTCATAGAGCTGTCAGTTGGGACATTTCTGTTTCTCTGAGCTCAGATGATGCCACACTGGTTGTGTCTATTTGTTAGCCAGGGCTTCCCGGGGACCTTTGGGCCAACTGTGTCATCAGATTCACCAAATCCCCAAGTAAGTGAATTTTCTTACGTCCACAAATGCAGTCCTCAGAATCAGGTCTCTGACCCATGATCCGAGCGGCTTCAGGGACGGGTAGGCTGTGTTGGACCACAGGGAGGGAACCTGGTTGTTGAGGAAGCTGTTATACACCTTTTCCATTTCTTCGGACATCACCACAAATCCAGCAATGGCTTTGTTGAGTGTTTCCAGAGAGGTCTGAGAGAAGAAAAAGGAGGGGTTGGTGCCCTTTAACAAATGTTGAGGGCACCCATCTGTGGAAGCCCGGGCTGCCCTGGGCTGATTCAGGGCCTGCCCGCTGGCCTCCATCTTCTCTGTGCGCTGTCTATAAGGCCAGGCCCTCTGATATTTTACACATTTTCACAACGTAGGACCCTAGGGGTGTAGCCCTTGGGGCCAGGGTTGCAGTTTAGGCAGTTGAAGCTAGAGTCCTGTGGGGGGAAAGAAGAGCAGCAGCAGACATCTTCCCCGAGGCCTGGAGAAATGGCCCCGGGAAATGCCACTCTCAGCTCTTCTCAAGGCTGAAGGAAAAACGGGGCTGAGTGATTTGGTGAGGGCAGGTAGGGGTGCAGCCCATGGGAAGCACCTCATGCCACCAGCCCTCTCTACCCCAAGCTGCCTGCAGCCCCCACAGAAAGGGGTGGGTTTGAGATGCGATCCATCTTCAGCCGGTATCAGACGGTCTCTCTGAACGGGGGACACCTCTCTAGAACGGGTCCCTTTTTCTTTCCTTCTCACAGCATAAGTCCTGGGAGATGCTGGGCTGGAGGCGGGGGAGGGACAGAGTGGTGTCTGCCACATGGCCAAGGCCACAGGCAGAGCAGACAGATTGGTTTAGGCCTTCATGGGCTTCAGTTTTGTGTCAACTGCCAAATACTGCCAACATATAATAGGAAGATGCTAGAGGCAAGAGTTGATTACATAATAAAGGCTGGAGCCACAAGCACACAGTGCTCAGATGGGCAAAGTGTGGGTGAAGCTAGGCTTCCAACCTCTCATTCCTTTTTCTTTTTGAAAAAAAGATTTATTTATTTGGAAGACAGAGTTACAGTGAAGGAGAGGCAGAGAGAGAGAGAGAGGTCTTCCATCCGCAGGTTCACTCCACAAATGGACACAATGATCAGAGCTGAGCTGATCTGAAGCCAGGAGCTTCTACCAGGTCTCCCATGGGGGGCATGGGGACCCAAGGACTTGGGCCATCTTGTACTACTTTCCCAGGTTGTATCAGGGAGCTGGATCAGAAGTGGAGCAACCAGGACTTGAACTGGCGCCCACATGGGATGGTGGCATAGCAGGTGGCGGCTTTACCAGCTACGCCACAGCACCGACCCCCCATTCCGTCTTAGGTCAGTCAATGCTTCCCCTGCTCCCAGGTATCTCCTCACAAGAGGCAGTGGCAGGAGAAAGAAGGGTTCTGTAAGATTTGTGCTTAGGGTCTTAGGCACGGAAGGGTAGAAAGGTAGCAGGAGGCCTGTCTGAAATGCAGGGAGAACCCACACAATGAGAGCTACAGGGTCAGACTGCAAGGGGCTCAAAATCTGCCTAGGGTGGACAGAGGTCACATGGAAGCTAGTACTCCCCCCAAAGGGGGCACCCAACACACAGTGCACTAAGTGGGAGAGAGCACACTTCAGGCGCTTTCTCTTCCCCATTGGCTATGTAATAGGGTGGCCTGCTCGTCCCCAGGTGCTGCCCTGGCTCTCGGTCCTTAACTGTTGGGAGGAGAGCAAGCTCACCAGGACCGCGGGCCCTGAGGCCTCTGGGGCTGCTGCCCTCCCTGGGCCTTTTTGACTGCACCACAAGGTTGTCTTGCTGCTCCCAAAGTGAAGGGAAGGTGATGCTGGCGAGAAAGCCAGTGTGAGGCAGGGCTGGGCAGAGGTCAGGGTGACGAAGGCCTCTGGGGCAGATACAGCACATAAAAACGGGCACCTCCTCCCCCAGATGGGAGAGCTGCGAGGCCCTCCCCTCACACTTCTGCTAGGCGAAGCCCGTTGCTGTGGGTGGATGGGGGTTCATTTGACTAGAAGAAGTGACCATGGGGGGACCTGAGAGACACAGTCACGTACTTGCACATTCAGAGAAGATTCAGCAGGTGTCTGTGTCTAAGGAAAAAAAGGTGATGAATACATGTTTCCCCGTCTTTAAGGAGTTCTTAAAACAATATGCTAAGTACAGGAATAGATGTGGGCACCTGTGGAGTGGCTCCTTGGTTTTATCTCATTTTGGACTTTACTGGGGGATCTTCTCACAGCAGCTCAGACTTTACCCTGACTCACTGAGCACAGAAGGAGGGAAGCCCTGACCTGGCTGCCTGGTCAGCTGATATTGGTGCCTCGCTGATTAGATGCCATAGCCTCAAGGTGAGGACTTCACACATTTGCTGACCCAGTGCCCACGTAACCGCCATGCCTAGGCAGCAACATTTGCAGACTTTGCTTCCCTAACAGGGGAGAGACTAGTCTCTGGCTTTAAAAGATCTATCCCAGTTTTTTTCCTAATCTTTTTTTTTAAATAAAAAAAAGAGAGAGAGAGGGAGAGCACGAGAGAGTGCTCTTCCATCCGCTGCTTCACTCCCCGAATGGCTGCAACAGCTAGGGTTGGGACAGGCTAAAGCCAGGAGCCAAGAACTGCTGGGTCTCCAACATGAATGCAGGAGCCCAAGGACTTGGGCCATCTTTTGCTGCTTTCTCAGGTGCATTAGCAGGGAGCTGGATTGGAAGTGGAGCAGCTTGGATTCAAACTGGCACCCACAGGGGATGCCAACAGTACAGGTGGAGGATTAACCTTCTACACCTCAGCGCCGGCCCCTTGCCCTAATATTATCCTCAAGCATTGACCTTGGGTCAGGTATTTGGCTCTCTGCTTAGCAGTAGCGTTTCTCCTATTAACATTCAATATTTGGTCTCTAGGAGTCTTCATTTTTCTCTTATCAAAGTTTTACACAGAGAAATTAGGAAGCATTTAACCATCAAGGTGAACCAGGAAGAGAGCATCTATGAGCATTAGGAAAAGGATCAGAGGGTTCCGTGAAAATTTCAGTTGCACTGAAATCATCTGGTAAGGTTATCAAATTCACATCCCCAGGCCTGAATTCAAGAAATTCCAATTCAGTAGGTCCCGAGCGTGGGGGTCACGGTAACTACACTGTAAATGCACATCACAGAGGATTCTAACGCATGGCATTGTGTGGCCCACACTTCGGAGAAACACTGGTTTTCATAGCCTTGCATAAAGACTGTATTAATCAATGCAAGCTAGACCTCAGGAACAAGTGCTGAATCACTCTTAATTGAGTGCTTAGGCTTTCAATTTCTAGTGAGTCAATGGTAATTCCATGGGTGTATGTTGAGATAATGAGGAGACTTAGGGTTTGTAATGTCCCTCATCCCCTCAGTCACTATAGAGATACAGCCTCGCGAGAGGATACATTCAAATTTAGACAATTTGGGTGTGAAGAGTGGATAGCGTTTCCAAAAGAAATGTTGAGGGGATGGGAATGGAAAGTTCTAAGAACAATCGCATCAAATGCATAGTTCTCTCTGAAGCTTGGCCACCCAGTAGGAGAGATGGGGACAGCCCTCATACATGTATTAGCTTCAGCAGGTTGTTAAAGCGGTCCACTTCCTGGCCGAGCACGGTGGTCAGGGAGTTCAGGCGTCCTTGATGGTCCTTGACGAAAAGGCTCTCAGAGGCGCCCTCCATTTGCAGTACTTCTGAAACACACAGAAAATTCCTCAGGTCAGTCATCACGGCTTTCTGTTCTCCTAACGTCAACACCGAAATGCGCTTATCTTGACATTTCTAAAACCGAGTTCTCTGATTATTTAATCCAGACACACAGGGCTTAACTGGAGCACTATTTCAATAGTTTAGAACTCTTCGGTGATCCACCTATGTGTATATAGAAGCAATCAGAAAATCAAGCTTTATTTTCATGCGTTTCAGGGAAAAAAAAAAAAACGTGTGTGTGTAAAACACTGATCCAGAGCATTTCATTTCTCATTTTAAAGCATGTTCCCCCTGGATATTCTCATCTTCTGTGCCAGTCTAGGCCAGGGGAGCATAGGCCCTTGATTGCTTAAGTAAAGAAGACTGGCTGTGCTAATGTGGGAGGAGGCCATGCGGTGGAGAACGTTGAAAGGAAGCCTGTCTCTTTCATTTGGGGTGACTCTGGGAGGGAAGAAGTTGAAGCTGAACTCAGGGTGAGTTAGGGAGTGAAGTCCTGAAGATTTCAGTGGGAAACACTCACCGGATAAGGGACAGTCCAGAAAGCAGAGGGGCCAGAAACCCTGGTCTTCCCTTTGACCCTGTAGGAGCACAGGCTTTGCACCTCTCTGCCTACCTGCATTGCATCTAGGCCAGAGGCCTGAGAGATGACAGAGACTTGGCATTGATCCCAAGTTGCTAAGCATGATTCACATGGAGCTCTGCATGTCTGCTGAGCTCTCTAGGCAAAGAAGAGTCTATGTAATCAGCAGGTCTGGACAACAGCGTGTCACTCAGCCCTGACTTTATCCCTAAGGGTCCCATTTTATGCAGATGATAGGAATTGTTTATTACCTGGAACTCTAGTCCGCACAGAGGCAACAAGTTCCTGGACGATTTCATCATTGCTTTTCCCTTCTCCACCGGAAGATGATCTTGGCTGAACCTCAAGTATGGTGTTGATTAAGGTGTTGGTCTCTTTGTACTGTGAGAGGTAAAAGGCAGATTGGTGAAGACTCGGATTCTCAGAAAGTCATTGGTTTGCACTTAAAAACCCCAGTGCCAAGGGGTCCTTTGGGTTTTGCTTCTCTTGCAGCCCCCCGCCATGCTGCTCCGGCTGGAGGTCTTTGACTCTAATAAATCTTGCTTTTAAACCTTAAAAAAAGAGTAAGTTGTAGCACAAATAGTTTACTTGTGGAAATAAGGGACATTCTCAGAAATGTAGGACATTCATTAAATGAGGACATTTAATTAAACTGTGGCAAGACTGTGTAACCTGAGATCTATCCTCAATATTTCAAAATAAAGTGATTTTATTTCTGAGAGAGAGAGATAGAGAGAAAAATTTCATATGCCAGCTCACTCTCAATTCAGGTCCCTCATGTGGATGGCAGGGACCCAAGAGCTTTTTTTTTTTTTAAAGATTTATTTATGTATTTGAAAGGCAGATGTTCCACTTCTGATTCCCGGGGACTCTTTGATATCTAGAGAGTGGGGGAGACAGAGAGAAGTGTTCCATCCACTGGTTTACTCCTCAAATGGTCACAACGTCTGGGACTGGAACAGGCTGAAGCTAGGAGCCTGGGACTCCATTCGGGTCTTCCACGTGGTACAGGGGCCCAAGTGCTTGGGTCCTCTTCCAGTGTTTTCCTAGGCATATTAGCAGGGAGCTGGATCAGAAGGAGAACTGGGACTCAAATTGGTGCTCATATGGGGTGCTGGCGTCACAGGCAGCAGCTTAACCCACTGCTCCACAGCGCCAGCTCCAAGGACTCCAAGTGCTTGAGTCATCACTTGCTACCTCCCAGAGTACACAGTAGCAGGCATCAGGGGTGGGGCCAGGACTCGAACTCAGGTACTCAGATGCACCTCCCTCTTGCCCTGTGATGCTCTGCATCATCATCTCAGGACTCTGCCAGCAAGAAGGCCCTCACCAGGTGGCCAACAAATGGGATCACCCGATCTTGGACTGTGAACCTCCAGGACTCAGAGCTAAAAGAAACCTCTCCTTAGAAAGTTAGCTTCTCTCAGGTGTTTTGTTATAGTGATGGACAGCTGACTGGCACCACCAGCCTTCCGTGCAGGTTGACTCCCAGCATGGACCTGAAGGCTGGGTGAGCCGTCCCCGAGGCTTCACTGACATAAACATCTCCTAGTGTGGACACGGCTTGGGAAGCTCCTGTCTGGTTGGCTCTGCTTCAACCTTGTCCTCACGGGCATACGCTCCATTCCTTTCTTCGTCTGTATGAAACCAGGGTGCCCCAGCAGGTTAGCGGACCCAGAAGCTGGGCGGGCACATGCTTTCTTCACCTCCAGGCCTGTGCAGTCCAAGAGCAGAAAACCCTGCCCAGCAGAGACTGAGTCCACAGCAACGGCTCTAGGAGGAACTGTCAGGCAGCCATGGGGACCACTGGCCGGGCTGGGGACAGCAGCCTTGCTCCTTTGCTTGTTACCTGTAGGAACACTACAGACCACTCTCATAACCAGTGGCTTCCCCTTCACATCCAGCTTGATCAGAGGAGACGCTGTGGCAATGCTGGGGCCTCAGCGGCTGACATGGCAGCCTGTGTGTGCGGCACACGGTTGCAGGATGCTCAGCCCTCTCCATTCCTGCCCTTTACTGGTTTCTGATAAACGTCTCGGTAAGTGCAGTTTGTTGGGGGAGAAGAAGGAATAATTTATATCCTTGGTGCTAAGACTTTACAGCCTGGATGAGGCACAGTGGTTTAGCCTAAGCCAGTAAAGCAAAGGAGTCTGTTGGCTGTTGTAGAGGCGAAGGAAAGCACATATGCTAGCCCAAAATATGCCCCAGCGGCACCAGGCTCACTTTGAGCTAAAAGCAACTGGAAACGCAGCAGATGGAAGAAGGGAAATCTAATCTTCCCTTCTCTTCCTGAAAACAGGAGAGAAAAAGTCCCATGTGGAAGATGGGAGAAAAGAAACATGCTTTGATTGGGAGGCATGGCCAGGAGAACAAACAGATCTTGTTAACAAATTCTTAGCTTTCTTTAGCCTCCCCAAACAATTCAGTTACTTTTCTGTAGTTATCTCTCCTTGGTCAATCTCATGCAAAGGCATGTAGGTTTTAGCACTTCTCTGAGTTTTCATTTCCTTATGAGTGTCACATAAAACTTTATTATAATTCTATTCTTGTATCCTGTTAAACCTATCTTATATCAATTTAGTTCCCAGTCCCACCCACACTCTAAGAGGAAAGAGATGGAATTTTGCCTCCCCTGCACAGTGTGAATGGCTCCAACACTCTTTCTGCACCTGCTTGGGGCTCTAACACTCTTTCTGCACCTGCTTGGCTCTTTCTGTTTACGCTGCCCTCATTCTTTCCTTTGGCAGGTGAGCTTTGTCTAGGTGGTGGATGGGAGGTGGTGGGTGTGTCAGGGACAAGGCCAAGACAGCTGTAGATACACTGCCTCCATAGGCAGTGAGTCCAGAGAGAAGACAGAGCCCTCCTATAAACCCCTTCCCCCAGCATCTATATATATTATTTCAGCAAAGGATTCCTACTCACTTAGCATGGGTCATGTGCCTACTCCTTGGGCCAATTAGCATGGCTCAGGGAGGGAGTACTGGTTTTGGCCAGTTTTGAGTCACATGCCCACTTCTGTGGAGGTGGGGGATGATTGGAACTTTATCAGAACTCCATGGAATAGGGAAAGGGCATTTGTCTCAAATGAAAGAATTTGGAGCCAGGGAATGAACTAATGCATTAAGACAGAGGAAGGGAGGCTGGACAGGAAAGCATACCAGGGGCCTCATTCTCCACCTGCTGTTCTGGCCATGCTGAAACCAATGGGAAACAAAACAAGACAAAAACTACATTCCAGGGACACACTGCCAAGAGCTTTACCCTTCTTACAATGCTGTCCTTCTCACAGCACCCAGTGAGCCTTGCCATACCCTCGCCCCCTTTCCGTCTCTCACCCTGCCCTCCCCTTCCACACCACACCCTCCAGGGCAAATAGTCAGGAGTAAACATTAACAGGAGGTTTGGTCACCAGATTTTCCTCCTGAAAGTAGAACAAGGAAAAACAAGATGCATTATTCTAAGTTCCCACTGAATGGCAAAGCGGTTTTAACGGTCAAGGGCAAGAAATGACTTCTTGATGCTCTTCTGGAAGTCCCACTTTTGATTCTCATGGACTCCTTGATATCTAGGTGTATTTCACTGCCTAAAACCTCTAGGAGCAAAACTTAAAGATGAACAGAAAGATGATTCCTTTTAGACTCATGAGGTCAAATCTAGAGCCCAGAGTTTTCAGATTCCCTGGGACACACCTCCTTTCATGGCTCTCTTCACCCACAGATGCCTTCATGGCAGATGGTGCAACTGGGATGCCCATGGCACAGAGGAGCTTTGAATGCCATGCAGAGGACATTGGACTACCCTTGGTAAGGCTGCAGCATCAGAAGGTCTTACACAGAAGAATGAAAATCTGGTTTGCTCTTTGGACCTACTGCTGTGGTCTAGTACGACAACCCTGATTTTAATGAAGAGCATTGTAATTTATATGCTTTGAACATTTGGTACAATGTACTTTTATAATCTAAACATGTGTGATCCATACATCTTTGTGTTAAACTAGATAAATGTGCCCAATGTGGCGGGAGAAGAGCAAAAGAGAAAAGGTCACTATTCATGTCTGCATGTTGTGGTGGTCTAGGAGCAGGCCGATGACAGAAAAGGCAGAAGACTGAAGATGGAGGGGCCTGTCTGGTGACCGGGAAAGTGTGTTATGACATCAGGGGTCTGTGAAGGATCCAGAGTGCACAGGCTAAATTGGAACCAACTGCTGAAGCCATGATGAAATAATACTTTTACTGTTTACGAAAATTATCTCAGTGAATTAATGATTGAAAATCCGAGTTTACATATACAACATAAGTAAACATGTCTTTGAAGACCATACCTGATACACTAGGTTGGCATTTTCATGCATCCCAAAAATTTCTGGGTCATCTATCAAAGGCAGGTTTTCAATGTAGTCCTTAAACTCTTGCAGGCTGTCAGCCACGGGGGCAAAATAGACACCTGTGATGGAAACACAGAGGAGAGAGATGTCTCAAATAGACTGGCTTTGATTGCTGTGTTTGGCTCTTCCCTGCCTGGTTTAGCTGTTGACTTCCATGGAAATGGGAATTGTTTTCTCTAATCCTTCTTTGCTTTCATTTCTGCGTCTAGTTTTGCTAACTTTTCTTGAGGCCTTGAGCGTCTGATCAGTGTTCTGATGTTGCGAGATGTCTATTCCAAAACATTGCAAGATTCTAAGAATCCAGGGACACACTGCTAAAACGTGTGTCTCAGTAAGGACTCCAAATATATGCTTGTGTTAGAGGAGACTGCTTTCATATTTGTTTGATTAAAAAAACCACCCTTCTTCAGCTTCCCAAGCCAAAAGCTACATTTATGAAACACTGATATCTAAGATTACTCATTTTTCCATAGCGAATACTGGATAAACTGTTGGAGCTTATCAGCTCTGAGCATCTAACAACTCAGTGGTAGGAGACTTTTATGGGCCTATACTGTACCAATCAGACTGCTCTATCCAACGGGATTAACTGTCAGGATCTTTTGATCTACTTGCTGTCTGACCCATAATGAGGTATCACCAACACACAGACTTGCTTTTTGGCTCGACTTGCTGTAATAGAAGTCTTTCTTAATTACCTTTAAGATATGTTAGAATATAACTTTAAGAACACATGTAGACATAACACAATCAACTGTAATAAGGAAATAACTGAAAGTGGTTACTGTACAGGTATCTTTCTATCAAACTAGCTCTGGGGGCTGGTGTTGTACAGTAGTAGGTAAAGCTCCTGCCTACAATGTGGGTATGCCACATGGGTGCTGGTTCGTGTCCCGGCTTCTCTACTTCCAATCCAGCTTCCTGATGTTGGCCTGGGAAAAGCAGTGGAAGATGGCTGAAGTATTTGTGCCCTTCCACCCATGTGGGAGACCTGGAGGGAGCTCCTGGCTTCCGCCTGGCCCACTGGGGAGTGAACCAGCAGTTGGAAGATCTCTGTATCTTCCTCTAACTTTCAAAATAAATTTTATTTATTTGAAAGGCAGAGGGGGGGGGGAGGGAGGGAGGGAGGGAGGGACAGAGAGAGAGAGAGAGAGAGATCTTTCATCTGCTGGTTCACTCCTCAGGCGGCCACAATGGCCAGGGCTGGCCCAGACTGAAGCCAGGAGCTCCTTCTGGGTCTCCCACATAGGCACAGAGGTCGAGGCACTTGGGCCATCTTCTGCCACTTTCCCAGGGCATTAGCAGGGAGCTGGATTGGAAGTGGAGCAGCCGGGATTCAAACCAGTGCCCATATAGGATGTCAGCATTGCAGGTAGCAGCTTTACCTGCTATGCCACAATGCTGGCCCTAAAATAAATAAATCCCCCCCCCCCCCAGATCGGAATGTGGTCAGACATGGGAATGGGGTGGGGATGGTGACTGGATTGAGAAGATTCGACACAGAGTCCCTGGGTACAGTGGCTTCCTGGGAAAAGTCCTGTCTATACTACTGAGAAGTCATTCACCTGATTCAGAATATTTATAATCATCTTCTAGTGTTTCAGGAGAAAAAAATCTTTTCAAGACAGTACGAAGGCATCTTTGATCCCAGGTGTCTGTAACTCTTCCGCCATATGTAATTTCACCTGAAAAGGAGTTTGCATTTTAAAATATATTACTGCTTCTTAAAAACTGATAATCATACTCAAATTCTAATGGCTTTTTAAAAAATATTGAAAAATGGAAGAGAATATCAGCATTTCTTTCTAATACCCACTCCTCTAAAGAATGTCAATTTTTTAAAAGAAAAAAAAAAACAACAACCCTAGTATATGTACCCTATTCTAATAATCTCACTTTTTCCAAATAACAGAAACCAAAGCCACTGAGTTCTATTTGTATATTTCTTCATCTTTTTATTTTGCTGAAGAATATTGATTTTTGAGTCCTTAACCCAACACTGACTGCAGTATTCTAAAACACCCACAGTTCCCATGGAACGAGTGCTTCCTTTAGGGGCCAGTGAGTAAAATGGAATCAAGCATTTGTAGCAAGGCATTCAAACTCTACTATGCAAAGGGGACATCCCAAGGAACCATCAGTGCCATTCACACTGGGAGGACGCCATCTCTGTGTGGCCAGCTGGGTAAAACCAGCGCCCTCCTGGTACACAGCTGGATGTCTGGGACACGGGGACACACTGACCGGTAATGTAAATGAGCGCATCCCAGGGAATCTTTCCTTCTTGACAGTAAAGGTTGAGGTTCAGTAAAGCACATTCCCTGTCACTGTCATTAAATTCATAGCAGATATTCCAACCCAGGGGGCCAAACTTCTTTCTCTCCTGGAACATAAAAATAAAATGATCTGAAATAAAATTTGCTAAAATTAATTTTGTGTAAAATTTTGAAAATTCAAACATTTCCATTGATTTGCATTTCCTCACAATAAAAAAAAATCAGTCAAAAAAATACAACTAGACTGAAGACATCAGATAGGGATATGTAGTTGGAGAGTCAGAATTCAAGTTCAACATGACATAATGATACCAGAGCAAGCAGTACCATTTGAACAAGGAGACAGTGGTGCTGAGTTCAAGGTCATCATTCAGGCAAGTCACTGTCCTAGTCATAGGTAAGGAAGAAGCTGTTAAAAGGAACAGGTGAGAATGAAGCTATTGCAAGAAAAATAAGGAGAACTTGATGACAGACAAAATACATGTGTGTGAAGAGAATAAAAACAATCCTGCAGTTCTGACTGTAGGTGACTGAGAGCCGGGGATCACTGATGTCAGAAACAGAGTCTGGAGGGGAGGCAGATTTTGGACACAAAGCAGAACTGAGGTCATTTTTTTGCAGGTTGAATTGGTCCTGGTGTGATCTTCCAGGTGCTGGCACTCTGAAGGCAATCAGAACAGAGGTTCAGGCAGAAGCTGCGAGATGCCAAGGCAAGGGCAACATCAGTGATGGAGTAAATAAAAACAAACAAACAAACTTAGGTTTAGACAGAATTGGGCTGGCTTTCAGTGTTTTGCAATGCCATTTGCAAGCTTTCTTACTATTATTTATTTGTTTACGCCACAACACACTTCTTTGTTACTATTAAAAGGCAGAGTTTGACATTTTGAGATTTGATGCTTGTTTAAAGTCCTCGTCTCTACTGTTGCGGAACAGTATTTTCTTCTATTTGTTGAATTCTTTACTTAGTGTAGGGTTAATCTCGCGAGTAGACTGAGAGTAGATCATTGTAAAAATTAAGAGGGAATAGGAGAGGAAGGAGGAGGATGGATGGGAGCGTGGGCAGGAGGGAAGGCAGGGTGGGAAGTATCACTATGTTCCTAAATCTCTATATATGAAATACATAAAATTTGTATACCTTAAATAAAATTAAAAAAAAAAAAAAGAGAAAACTTCTACCCTCCCCCCAACCAAAAAAAACCTGAGAGTTGATTGTACCTGAATAATTGCATGGAAGAAACAAATGCCAAATATTATTTGTCTCCATCTTCTTCCAAGGATATTTTCTTCAAAGAACGAAGGTGTCATTTCAGTAAACGCTCGTCTGATATTAGCACGTAAGCCTTTTGGAGGCTCGTTGGTTACCTGGATTTGGAGAGACCACACGTGGCAGAGAGGGGGATTGTGTACATGTGCAATGTTTCTGAATAGCGCACACAGACTGAAGTCACAGAGAGGATGTAGAGAACTGGTTCCTGGCAGGCATGCCTGGTGTGTTCCAGCCTGCTTTGTGTCTTTTTTTTTTTTTTAAGATTTATTAATTTATTTGAAAGGCAGAGTTACAGAAGGGGAGAGCGAGCGAGCCAGAGAGATTGATCTTCTATCTGCCAGTTCATTCCCTAAATGGCCACAACAGCTGAGGCTGGGCCAGGCCGAAGGCAGGAGCCAGGGGCTTCCTCTGAGTCTTCCACATGGGTGCAGGGGTCCAAGCACTTGGGCCATCCTCCACTGCTTTCTCAGTGGCATTAGCAGGGAGCTGGATCAGAAGTGGAGCAGATGGGACTCAAACCAGCGCCTATATGGGATGCCAATACCGCAGATGGTGGCTTAACCCACTATGCCACGGCTCCGGCCCCTGCTTTGAGTCTTGCTAAGCGCCTCAGTCCAGAAAGAATAGGGCCCAGTGTGGTCTCAGAACTACAGTGACTGAACCTCCTGTAGAAGAACCTCAGATCTTCTATGTGGTGTCCATTTCTCTAAATATGGAGAAAAAGCATACTAAGGATTTATTTTTAAATTGCATTTACTCATTAATTTGAAAGAAAGGAAGGATGAAGGGATAAGGGAGAGAGAAGAGAGATGTTTTATCTGCTGGCTCATACTCGAATGCCCACAACTGCTGGAGTTGGACCAGGCTGGAGTCAGGAGCCTGGAACTCCATCGGGATCCCCCATGTGGCTGGCAGACACCCAAGTAGTTGGGCCATCATCTCCCAGGGTGTGCGTGGGCGTGAAGATAGAATTGAGAGTGGAACTGGAACTTTTCACCAAGCAGTATGATATGGGATGTGGGGATCGCATCCAAGTGGCATGTTTGACCTCTGTACCAAACATCCATCCTGCTAAGGCTTTCTTCATTTGATTCTGGAGCCATCTTTAGAAATGGCACCATCCCATGATGTCCCATGACATGGGGCAGGGAGGGAGGAAGAACCTCTTGTTCCTCATATACAGAAGCTTCCTGCATATTGAGAACTTTCTGCATTGAAACCCAGTAGCCAGAGCACGCGAGGCCTGGGTCTCCACTGCTGAAACATTCCCTTAAGTCTGGGAGAGGATCTGTTTTCTTATATTGGGTAAGAAGTGGAAGAGTAGAATGACTAATAGAATGAGGGCAAGCAGGATGGGCATTGGCGTGGGCAACTGGTTGCCTGCTTGCTCTCAGGGGAGAGGATGCTGCCTTCCACCTCCCCACCCTGCTACCTTGACAAGTTTCTGTGCAGGGTCTGAGCTCCCTGGAACCCCTGGGTCAACATGACTGTTTCCCATCGTTCCAAACATTCATACATTACCTTGACAGAATTTTGAAGTACTGTGACAGGGAATGTATTACTGGGCATGGAGCTTAAGAAAAGCCGAAAAGTATCCTTGATCACAATATCTGTTTAAAACAAAGACAAGACGACCAAAATGGAAAATGTTTACATTGTGGTAGTGCTTTTCCATAAGAAACAGTTCCTCTAGGGAAAGAAACATGCTGTGTTTCAAGGTCTAGTTCATCTATTTCAAGTGTATTGCAAACTTTTAAAACAGAGTTGGGAAGAGTCATTCTGGAAACTTCACATGGGAGAGTGGCGCAGTCTAGTAGCTGAACATTTGGGAAAAGAAATTAGGAAATGTTGGTTTTCAATTCTTGATGAGACTTGAAAGGCCTTTCCTTTGAAATGGAGAAATTTTTCCATTGAAAACAGGGACAGTTGTGCCAGTTCATTTATGGATTCCCTCCCCGCCACCATTTAATTTCCAACAAATTGCAAAAAACAAACAAACAAAAAACAACAACAACAACAAAAAAAAAAGAAAAAGAAAAAAGGCGAGAAAGCTTTGTTTGAGAAGTAAGGGACTTCTCCCTTTGGCAGAGACGTTGCAAAAGGAACCGAGGGAGAAGGGGTTCAGAGAGACCCCATGAACAGCCATCAGCCAAGTACATCACTTTCTCTACTTTGTGAGCTGTGGACAGAGAACTTAATAAGAACAAGTTCCACTTTAGGTTCAAAAGGACAAAGTGAAACAGGAAAAAATCACTGTTCCCACCCCGGGAAGATGCAGGCTTTGTGAGGATGCCCTCCTTGGTTGTGGTTTTTAAGCAAACCATGCTGGCTCCCTCCCGAGGGCGCTGCACGGGCTCTTCCTGCCGACCCCTCCACTTCCTCACGTCTTGGTCGCTGTTACCTTCTGAGAAGGGTGCCAGACCGCACCATTCAGAATGTCTCCCTTCCTTTCTCCCCACTCCTGTCCATTTCAGCCTTTCTGCTCCTCTCCTTACCTCACTCTCCTTTTTATTCTTTCCCAGAACCCGGCCGCATTCTATCGCACTAGGTAAGTTACTGATTTTTTATGTGGTTTATTCATTTTCTGTCTCTCTCATTTTGTTTACCGACAAACCCTTAAGCACCAGAACAGTGTGTGGTACATAGCACGTTCTGAAGTATTTACCGAAGGAATGACTGCAGATCAAAGTTGAATGTTCGCTTCTTGGTTTGGTGATATATGTTCACAAGTTACATTATATAACCAAAAGGTAGTTCTTGTACAATTCCAGAGCAACATTGTTAGGGACAGATGACAAGCAGCAATCAGTTTTAGGACTAATGAACTAATTAATCAAAATAGCAAAGAAAGAAAAAAGTCAGGTTTTCAGCAGCCTTTTTCTCCCATACTGTTCCTCTTATAATGGTAGACGCATTTACACAGACATGGTAGAATTTTAGAGCTGGAAGGAAAAAGGCTGCAGAAATCATCTTAGTTCAGGACTTTCAGCACTGATGCTGTGCAAGCATTTCTTCCCAGGGGAAACTGAGGACCCGAGAAGAGATGGGGCACACAGGTGGGACGCGGCGGGCAGGACTCTGCTTGTGACCTGAGAACTTCAAGTGCAGAGGTTTTTGTTTGGCTCCCCTTCCCACCCCTTGTCCTTTCTCTTCTCCCTTTACTACTTGAATGCATTTAATTTTATACTGGCTCAAGTTAAACATAAGAACTCAAATGTTTACAGCAAAGGCCAGAAGCGGATTTTTCCACTTACTTAAGCTTTAGTGAGCTGCAAGCACTCAAAACCCAGCCTCCTTCAGCTGTCTCCCCTGGTCTGTCCAGTCTTCTGGGGGAACTGGCAAAGGGGCTGCTCTGGGTACAGTGAGGCTGCCTGATGTCCCCGTGTTCCGGGAGCTCAGGTAGCACCACTGTGCACTTTGCAGTTTTGGTATCTTCTTGATTAAAATTCTAATCATCAAAGGCCCCTGAGCAGTAGAGAAGACCTTGTCAATTCTATTTAGTGGAAATAAGCCACAGGCCCAGCTTGGGCCATCTTCTACTGCTTTCCCAGGCCACAGCAGAGAGCTGGATCAGAAGAGGAGCAGCCGGGACTAGAATCAGCACCCATATGAGATGCCGGCACTTCAGGCCAGGGTGTTAGCCCACTGCGCCACAGCACCGGCCCCGTAAATAAATAAATCTTTAAAAAAAGAAATTTGAACCTTTTTTCCTTTACTTCTATCATTTATAGAGGAATATTTAGTATGGTTTCTTGATCCTAAGTCTTTCCATTTCATTTTATCATGCCTATTGCGATATATTTGAAGTCCATATGCACCCCTCCCCCCATAGAAAACAATATGAAACAGAAATGTCATATGTTTAATTTGGAGCCTGAAGATCTTTTCAAACCCAGGTTGTATACTTTAGGTCTCAAATTTCTTCTTTTACTATGGGGATGCACAATGCCTATGGTAAAGAATTACTGTAAGGATTGCATTCAACAACAAAAGTCTGCTTTTGCCTTATTGTGCATATACCATGTGCTCAACACACCTGTATCAGTGAAGGTCTTGATCAGCTCTTCCATTGCCAACATCCAAGAAACAGCAAGATGGCAGTTTTGCAGAAATACCCAGTTTCCTGTTTTCATTGCATCCTTGATCATTTTTTCAGCAATGGGTCCTTGTCCTTGCCCCAGTGAAATCGACTGAACTCTGAACTCAACAACAGTGACAACATACTGTTATATGCTATTTTGAGCAACACAAATATTAAGAAATACAAATATGGTTGACTCTTGCCTAGAAGATGCATTTTGAAATAAGGGCAAATGTTTGTCTCTTTAGAAAAACATTTTTATTGTAGCAAAAACACAGAAAAGTGAAAAAATCATAGTTGCATCTCAATATGCAAAGGAGGTTGGTGGCAGGACTCCCCCTCCCCCACATATACCACAACACACAGATGCTGAAGTCCCTTATATGACAATAAAATAGTTTGGTATTTGCATAGGATCTATGTATATCGTCCTGTATACTTTAAATCATCTCTAGGTTACTTATAAAACCTAATACAAAGTAAGTGCTATGCAAATAGTTGTTATATTGTATTGTTTGAGGAATAATGACAAGATAAAAAGTCTATGCTTGTTTAGTATAGACACAATCGAAAAGTTTTTTTTTTTTTTTTTTTTTTTTGACAGGCAGAGTGGATAGTGAGAGAGAGACAGAGAGAAAGGTCTTCCTTTTTGCCGTTGGTTCACCCTCCAATGGCCGCCGCGGTAGGCGCGCTGCGGCCGGCGCACCACGCTGTTCCGATGGCAGGAGCCAGGTGCTTCTCCTGGTCTCCCATGGGGTGCAGGGCCCAAGGGCTTGGGCCATCCTCCACTGCACTCCCTGGCCACAGCAGAGAGCTGGCCTGGAAGAGGGGCAACCTGGTCAGGATCGGCGTCCCGACCGGGACTAGAACCCGGTGTGCCAGTGCCGCAAGGCGGAGGATTAGCCTAGTGAGCCGCGGCGCCGGCCTGAAAAGTATTTTTGATCAGCTCTATGAGTGATCACAAAAAAACAATTTTGGTTAAGAAGAGAACTTGGTTAAGAAGAGAACTTGGCGCTGTGGTGTAGTAGGCTAAGTTTCTGCCTGTGGAGCCAGCATCCCACGTGGGTGCCAGTTCTAATCCTGGCTGCTCCTCTTCTGATCCAGCTCTCTGCTATGCCCTGGGAAAGCAGTAGAAGATGGCCCAAGTCCTTGGGAGACCTGCATGGGAGACCTGGAAGAAACTCCTGGCTTCTGATTGGCCCAGCTCTGGCCATTGCAGCCATTTGGGGAGTGAATAAGCACATGGCAGACCTTTCTCTGTCTCTTCCTTTCTTTATGTGTAACTCTACCTCTCAGATAAATAAATAAAAATCTTTTTTAAAATTTTTTTATAATTTTTTTTTGACAGGCAGAGTGGACAGTGAGAGAGAGAGAGACAGAGAGAAAGGTCTTCCTTTGCCATTGGTTCACCCTCCAATGGCTGCTGCGGCCGGCGCGCTGCGGCCGGCGCACCACGCTTATCCGATGGCAGGAGCCAGGTGCTTCTCCTGGTCTCCCATGGGGTGCAGGGCCCAAGCACTTGGGCCATCCTCCACTGCACTCCCTGGCCACAGCAGAGAGCTGGCCTGGAAGAGGGGCAACCGGGATAGAATCCGGCGCCCCGACCAGAACTAGAACCCGGTGTGCCGGCGCCGCAAGGCAGAGGATTAGCCTAGTGAGCCGCGGCGCCGGCCATAAATAAAAATATTAAAAAAAAAAATAGAATTTGGTTGATAGTCCTGAGACATCTCTCCTATGATCCCATCCACTCCGATCATTTACCTCCCTTTGTCCCAAAGGTAACTCTTATCCTTCCATCTAGCAACAACATTGTGTATATACATGTATATTTCATATTGGTTCTCTCTCTGGAGAAGCCTGACTAACACAGACCCTGAACTATAAGTGAAGAGAAGGACTCCATCAGCCTCCTGTAACCCCTGGTCCAAGGGCCAGGTCAGACCAGTCCCTCCCTGCAGGAGCCCCTCAGAGTTGGAGGTTGCCTCCTGGTCCCCCATTTTCCCTGCCAGTCTGTGGTCTTGTGCACCTTCCTACTTCCTTGGACACCTTCTTGGGAAGGGTAAGGGAAGAAGGGGAGTGAGAAGACAGAAACTTCATGAGAAAGAAATCAGATCAGCTTACCCTGAAAGAGACATTTAAATCAGAGGAAATCATAATAATGTGAACAAGTTCAAACTTCAATCTTCCCCTCCCTTGTCCTTATCGCCAGCAGATTAGAAGCTCATAGGAAAGACAAGCTGAATAATAGAACATAAGGCGCGCTATTTCTGCTTTTATTTTTTGGAAGTTTGAGCCTAGGAAATAAACTTCAGTCCCTTTAGAGTTATATTAAAAACATGTGTTAAATACTAAACAAGTTATAATCACTTATTCCACTAGATTATTATACTTTAACAGTTTAAGCAATTTCTCTTTTTGGCAAATAAAATTCATATCTGTTTTTATGATTTTGATCCTATTTTAACAACATATCTTAATTTGCTTAGTAAAGGATACCTGACTATCAGGAATTTATACTCTACAAGAGGAAAAACAAAAGCAACTTTTAACTCAGACATATTCATAATAAAATTGTACAATGTGAGCTTACCGGTCTGAGTACCCACTTTCCCGGGCGAACCTCTGAAACGCGCCCATGGGATCTGAGCCCGTGCTTAGGATGAACACCAGGGGCGTGGTGCAGGACATGTCCTGGTAGAGGGTAGCCAGGTCCACAGGTGGAGTCTCTATAAACTGCTTGCCTAGATTTTCTATCACGAAGTCTGTAAGAGCAAAAACCACCTGCAAGTTAAAAAGGAAACACTTTAGAAAAGTGGTAGGTTGGGGTGAGGATCCTGGTGATTTTATCTTAGTTTTCCCCTTTGGTTCCTCCGAGGGTGACGGCATATACTTCTGCACTTATCCTCTCTCGATTGTGTATATTTCTTCTTATAGACATAACTTGGTGGATTCGAAACAAACTATCTACTGGAAAAAAAAAAACCCAAAATATCTACTGGAACCCTGATTCTCATGACATCACCAACAAGATGTAGCACTGTGTAAAAGGAGAGTCCCTCATTATATCTGCAACAGTCTCCCTTTATCTTTGGTGGATGTGTTCCAAGATTCCTGGTGCATACCTCAAACTCTGAATGGTACAACAAACTCTTTGAGGGGTCCTCTTTGAGGGGTCTTCAAAAGTTCATGGAAGATGCAAATTATAGAAAAAGCATACATAGATTTACCCCCCCCCTTTTTTTTTTTTTGCACAAGAATGCACTTGGGCTAACTTGTTATAAAAATAAAATGTCTCAACATTCATGGTACAAAGACAGAGAAGACATCAGTTTGAAAAGAACCCCCTTCAGAGCAACGTGAATTCTGCTAAAATGGAAGAACACACATCAAATTGATGGTGCAGCACGGCTGGGAGAATGGTGAAGTTATTGATGCTTTATGAAAAACTGATGGGGACAGTGGTTCACAAACGGATAACTTGTTTTGAGAAGGACAAGTCAATGCTGCAGATGGAGCCTGCAGAGGCAGACCACCGTGTAACTTTGTGAGAAAAAAATGAATCTTTCTTGTGCCCTCGATGAACTGCACCCGTGATTATCAGCAGAAACAGGAGCCAACACCACAGGCATCTCGACTGGTTCAGCTTACACAACACTGAAGGAAAAATTAAAATGCAGCAAACTTTGCTCCATGGCTGCCAAAACTGTTGGGAGCAGATGAGCTGCCGACGAGCAGAGCTTTCCACGGGAATTTTAAACAAAGGCAAGCCTTTGAAGAATCATAACAGGAGATGAAACATGGCTTTACCAGAACGTTTCTGAAGACAAAGCACAACCCCAGCAGTAGCCACTGAGAAGCAGAAATGGTGCAATCAAAGCACAAATGGACCAGGCGTAAGTCAAGATCCTGTAACAATCTTTTTTAATCATTTATTTACTTGAACAGGTGGAAAAGCAGAGAGGGACCTCTAAT
Organism: Lepus europaeus; assembly: GCF_033115175.1. NCBI lineage: Eukaryota > Metazoa > Chordata > Mammalia > Lagomorpha > Leporidae > Lepus > Lepus europaeus. The sequence continues at coordinate 80,092,831 of NC_084839.1, read as the reverse complement.
TTACTCTCCAAGTGCCCACAACAGCTGGGGCTGGGCAAGGCCAGGAGCCCAGAACATGATCTGGGACTCCCACGTGGGTGGCAGGGACCCAAGTACTTGAGGCATCATGCTTCCTCCGTGAATGCACATTAGCAGGAAGCTGGAGTCGGGAGCTGGAGTCAGAACCAAACCCAGGCATTCCCACCACATGGGATGCAGGTGTCTCAGGTGCACTCTTAATTGCTGCACCGAATACTTGCCCTGGCTTGACAGTTCTTCAGTTCCTGCTTCTGTACACCCTTCTATAAAACACTCCATTGTGTTTTTGTTGAAGAATAAGGACTCTGCGTAAACTACCAAAATTGTGTGCACTGTTCCGACACTTGTGCTTTGTACCATTACACTCAAGTTCCTGAATACCAGAGACAAAAATTAAGAGAAAGTTGAATGAACTAAGTGTTCACCCCAGGAGGGTAGGTGCAAGACTGTAGTGTCCCACATAAGCCAATGTTAGAATATCTTCTTCCTCCTAAAGGAACAGTTGACTACAGGTAGAACTGTTGGACACTCAGCAGGCTCTGCTTCTGAACAGAACAGGGAGCAACAGAGAGGTTACCTTGCAATCTCTCATTGTAGAGCTTGTCTCTGGTCTGTTTTAAGGCTTTCTTAGGTACTTTTTTCCTCTGGGCAAGGAATATATATCTTCAGTTTTGAAACTGAATCTGATCAAAGTTGAGGCTTAAAATTTCTAATGCGGAGCAGGTCCAAGCTATGACAATGGCCTGAGGTTGGCTACAGGTATGGGTGACTGGAGGAGACGAGATGCTGTGGTGTGGAGTTGGGGGTCAAGGACATGTGATGTTAGGATGTTGGATGTCCACGTGGACCCTGGATCTAGGTTGTGTGACCCTGCATGGTGGTGGTGGTGGTGGTGGTGGTGGTGTGTGTGTGTGTGTGTGTGTGTTTGTGGGCACGCATTTATAATTTAACTGGGGAAAGGTGGACTAGATATTTGATGACATCAAATAATTTTAAAGATGGGATTATGATAGTGTGATTATGCATTTTTTTAAAAAAATCTTTGCCTTGCAGAAATATAAATTTCTTAACAGCAAGATGATGTGATGTATAAGGTTTCCTTTAAAATAACCCTGGGAGCTGATGGAGTAGGCATGTGTATCAACAAAATATTTTTCTTTTTAATAAGTTTCTTTCTAATAAGTTTTGAAGCTAGGTGAATCATCAGGTTTGTTATTTTCTCATTTTACACATGCTTACACCATAAAAATGTTTTAACTCCTAATCACATCCTTGAATAACTAGACTCTTTCAGAACATGTCTTAGAACACTCCCAAATGTGATCAAAGTTAAAAACAGTAGAGACAATCACTCCAAATCCACAAAGGATTATTTAAAAGTCCTTAACATATTCAAGTAAAAACTTTACCCACATCATGCTACCAAACAGTGTTTCACACATCAACATGGAGGAATCTAGACTTGAGAATAGGTTTCAGAAATGTACAGAGCAGAAACATCTACAACATAATAGCAATGCTTCTCAACTATGCTTCTGGATTTTCCAGTTACTGTGCGTTTGTTCTCTCTCTCCACCTCTCTTCCTGTCCCCATCTTCTCTCCTATTTCTCAAACGAAAAGCCTCAATTTTCTGTCGTGCCTCTTACAACTTGTTACTCAGATTCTTGGCAGGTAATATTATTCTTTATTACGAAGAAAATTGGAAATTAGTTGTATATACATAAAACTGGAACTATCTTCAGTGATTTATTTAGCTTGTTGGTCCATTTTTGCTGTATTGAAAACTCTATACTTCCTTGGTTTCCATGACACTTCTTCCCCTTAATATTCTTCCTACTCCTCTGACAATGCCTTCTAATGGGACCACATCTTTTCTGTCTGCCTTTTAAAAACTGGCACTCTTAGGATTTTCATCCTCTGCCCACTTGTCTTCTCATTCTATTTGAGTTACTCTTCTACAATCCCCCAAATTCCCCTGGTTTTACTTCCCAACTCAGTGCTGACAATTCCCAGATACTTATTTCTGGCCCATATTTTCCATCAGCGTTTCCTATCCTCATATTAGCTGGCTTCCAGACTGCAATCCACTCTACAGTTGGCAAGCACTGTTTACCTAGTGACATCTTTCCCTGGCAGAGTTCTCTTTTCACGCTTGCTTGCTTGATACAGCTGCACCCCTGGCACCCATAAGAAATTGGAAGACACACCAGTTGCCTCAACTCTACATCCTGCTGCATCTCCATCTCTCCAATCGACTTCTGCTGTCTAAACTCAGGTGCCAAGTGAGGCGTCAAATGAATCTTGTGACTGTGGTTTTACACTCTTCAAATGCCTTCTCCCCATTTTGCCATGATCTTTAAAAACCCTGTAGTTTCCATATGCAGATGACGTAAGTTCTCTGCACAGTAGGAAAGGATGACCAGAACCACGACTGGCTCTCCACTCTTCTCTCCTCATTCTCTGTGTACAACACTATGTTCCAGTAAAAACAGTTTCTCTTTTCATCTACAATGACCTCTTAAACTTGGCCATTGTTACGTTCAAATAAATTCATGAATCATTAATGGCTAGTGTGCTTTAGTAGAAATAATTAGAACACAGTTCATTAATTAGGGAAATACTCTACCTTTTCTTCTTTACAACATTTAATAAGGATTAGCTTTTGGAAAGAACTCAAGTCTGGATTCCAAGAGTTCTTGTGTGTGGCATCCTCCTCCTCTATCATGAATTCCTCCTCCTCTTTCACTTGAGGATAGCCTTCCCATTCCTGTGGGTTGATGTATGTCTCAAAAGATTCTGGAAACAAGGTTTTGAAAGGTGCTTTAATTAGAGTTGTTTTAAACTTTGAAATTAAACATATACTTAGTAATTAAAAACACCTATGAGTTTTAACTACAAATGTAAATATATTAATCCCCCCCTTACATAATCCAAATAAAAACAAAGAATTTACAATGGGGTCAGAAAAATCTAAAGCAAACTACTTACAAAAAGCAAAACTGAAATAAAATAACAGAGGTTAAAAGTAAAAGGATGCAAAAAGATACTGTGCCAAGCAAATGCAGCAAAAAGAAAACTGAAGGATAAATTGATAAATTACAACCCAGGCAAACACAATAGACCAAATTATATTAATTTATTTTTAATTTTTTAATTTACTTGACAGGTAGAGTTATAGACAGTGAGAGAGACAGAGAGAAAGGTCTTCCTTCGGTTGGTTTACTCCCCAAATGGCCGCAACAGTTGGAGCTGCGCTGATCCAAAGCCAGGAGCCAGGAGCCTCCTCCTGGTCTCCCATGCGGGTGCGGGGACCCAAGCACTTGGGCCATCCTCCACTGCACTCCTGGGCTGCAGCAGAGAGCTGGACTGGAAGAGGAGCAACCGGGACTAGAACCGGTGCCCATATGGGATGCTGGTGCCGCAGGTGGAGGATTAACTTAGTGCGCCACGTGCCAGCCCCAAGGCCAAATTATATTAAAATGCAAGTTTCATAAAAACACAATATACTTCTAAATATCAGATAATAGTGTTAAAAATTACAAGAAAAGTAGAATAAAATGTAATAGTGACAAAACATGACCCACAATTATCAGTCTATGATAATGGAAGTAAACTGAAGAGTCTGGGATATCTGATTTGAACAATTTTAGTAAGAAGTCAATAAATTGACATACATATAACTTCTGCCCTAATAAGCAGAATAATATAGATGCCATCCCTGGCCATAGATTATAAGAAATTTATTTTATCTTTTAAAAAAAATCATAAAAATTTATTTGAAAGGCAGAGGTACAGAGAGGCAGAGAGAGAGAGAGGCAGAGAGAGAGAGAGAGAGAGAGAGAGAGAGGTCTTCCCTCCATTGGTCCACTCCCCAGATGGCTGCAATGGTTGGGGCTGAGCCTATCTAAACCCAGGAGACAGGAGCTTCCTCCAGGTCTCCCATGCTGGTGCAGCGGCCCAAGCTTCTTCCCAACTCCTACACGGGAGCAGGGGCCCAAGGACCTGGGCTATCTTCCACTGCTTTCCTAGGCCACAGCAGAGAGCTGGATTGGAAGTGGAGCAGCTGGGACTCGAACCAGTGCCCATATGGGATGCCTGCACTGCAGGTGGTAACTTCACCTGCTATACCACAGCATGGGCCCCTTGTATCTTTTATATATGAAGGTAAGGATCCTAGTTAACTCTTATAATAGTTATAACATGTAGTAAGGGTTAGCACTGAAATTTCTGTAAGTACAGGGTGCACGCTGTGCTATTAACCTCACAGAAAACCAACACAGCTAGGGTGTCATCCAGTGATGAAACATGTTTCTGAAGTTGAACATTAGACAAAATAGTTCGCTTGCATTTCCGTGCACTTTCTCCAGCTGGTCCATTGGAGCTCTCCTCCAAGGGTCTAAAAATAGTAACCAAAGAGCTGAGGATCCATAAAGATTTAGACACCAAAGATCATGGGCCTGGTGTAGTGCTTATTTCTGCAAGTCTTTAATTTCTGTATGGAATGTAGACAATTCCTTGGTATAAGACAAAAGGGCACACGAAACCACATGCTATTTATCTGGAGGTGGCCGAGTTACTCTGAGGATCAGCCAGCAACACCATGCCAGAAGACTACTTATCTGCTCAAGTTCTCATTATTTTTTGTACAACCAGCAGGATTCTGGTTCGTAAGATAGGATCTAACAACGCATATTTTAAATATTAACTCTCAACTAATCAAGGACAAGAAGTACTTAAAAATCCTAAAAGAAAAGGATGAAAGCAATTAGGAAGTTTTTGAAGGTAGGGATCAAGGGGAATTAATTATCAAATGTCACCTGCAAAGATGTAAAGCCTGCCTTTAGAGCACTGGCCATCCTATCACACATGTACAAACCTTCACAGTTCTGCAGGATTTCTGGAACAAACCCTGAAATTTAACAAATGAAATTAGGAAAATCTTTTTAGATTGCTGAAATTTTAGACCCAACTGACAGAGAAAACACATGATTGCTTTTATTTAAAAAAAAAAATGGTTGTCTTCAGAATACCTTTGCTTTTCAACTTCCACCCTGCTTCTCTATCTCTAGGTGGACAGGGCTCCACTGAGCCCTTTTTGCTTTAGACCTGTCTCTACCCGCCCATACCTGGGCTTCTCCTGTGAGCATTTTCCTTTCTGTGTTTTACCTCTTTCTCCAGCTCCAATTTTACTAGTGCATAGTCTAGGAACGTGATTTTCATTTGATGCATTTACTGAAGAACTTTTTTTTTCCTAGCCTTTATTAAGAAATCAAATGGTTATATTGGGATTAGAAATTGGTTCATATAGACTTCAAACCACTGTACTTGCTGGGAGTACTTAAGTAAACATTTATAGCAGGAGTATCAGAGTTATTATAAAAAGAGAAATAGAGTTTCAAATCCTTAATGGGGTAAATAAATGAGAAGGGTTAGAGAATGCACTTGAAGGCAAGAAAAAAAAAAAAAAAGAAAGAAAGAAAAGGCCTGGCCCTTCCCACTCTCAAAAATCCCTACAAAATAATAAGATGACAAAAGTAAGTCCAGGGGCCGGCACTGTGGCGCAGTGGGTTAATGTCCTGGCCTGAAGTGCCAGCATCCTATGTGGGCGCCAGTTCAAGACCCCACTGCTCACTTCCAATCCAGCTCTCTGCTATGGCCTAGGAAAGCAGTGGAAGATGGCCCAGGTCCTTGGGTCCCTGCACCTGCATGGGAGTCGGGAAGAAGCTCCTGGCTTCTGGCTTCGGATCAGTGCAGCTCCAGCTGTTGCGGCCAATTGTGGAGTGAACCATCAAATGAAGACCCCTCTCTCCCCTCCCTGCCTCTCCTCTGTGTAACTCTTTCAAATAAATAAATAAATCTTAAAAAAAGTAAGTCCAAATAGGTCTCTAGAATTGATAGCTTGGGCCAAGTAGTTATTTGTGGTAGAGGGTTGTTCTGAGCATTGTGGGAGATTTAGTAGCATCTCTGATGTCTGCGCATCATCTATCAGTAGCAGCACTCCAGCTATGGTAAAGAAATGTGTTTCTAGACACTGCAAAATGTCTTCTAAGAGATAAAATCTTCCCCAGCTATGGAAAATTGAAATAGTTCAATGATCACAATAAACGTAATTAGTTTAAAACTTGCCAGTTAAAAACGAGGGACTCTCATATGCCTCAAAGTAACAAGAAAATCCCACTGAAGATACACCAAAAACATGACACAAAAGAATTAGAAATAAAGAGTATAGAAGCATACAGAAGGAGGACACTAAGAGAAATTTCCTGTAGTAATAGTATAAAAAATACCTGAACAAAAAATATTCAGATTAAAAAGGAATAGTATTTAATAAAAAGAAAATTTATTAGAGTGAACAGTGCTAATCTTATATGTTTGTGTGTAATAGTGCAGATTCACAAGATATAATAATTCTAACATTACCCAAAAAACTAGTAATCTTAGTGGTACTCATGAAAATACCTTTCTTAGAATTTGATGGGTTAAATATAATAAACATTAATAAAAACAAGTACAATTAATAATTTTGAGCTGAGGCCACACATGAAACGTTTTACATAGACTGCACACACATGACTAAGTTGCAAATAAAGTCTAAACAGTTCTGAAGAATCAATTTCAAGAAGACTATGAACATAGCTTCCATGATAGAATTAAGTCAGGAAAAATAAAACCATGGGCCCCACATCCTAAGTGCTTTTAAACTAAACAGCATACTTCTAGAATTGAAAGGGCTACATGGGGGGTTGGCACTGTGACACAGGTTAATCCTCCGCCTGCAGCACCGCATCCCATAGGGGCGCCGGTTTGAGTCCTGGTTGTACCTCTTACGATCCAGCTCTCTGCTATGGCCTGGGAAAGCAGTAGAAGATGGCCCAAGTCCTTGGGCCCCACCCACATGGGAGACCTGGAAGAAGCTCCTGGCACCTGACTTTGGATCATGCCTGCTCCGGCCATTGCAGCCATTTCTGGCCATTGTGGCTATTTGGGGAGTGAACCAGTGGATGGAAGAGATCTCTCTTTATCTCCCTCTCTCTCCCTTTCCCTCCCTCTCCCACTCTCTCCTTCCCTCTCCCTCTCCCTCTGCCTCTGCATCTCTCTGTAACGCTTTCAAATAAGTAAAAATAATTAAAAAAAGAAAGGGCTACATTAATAATTAAAATTAAAAAAAAGAAAGGGAGGGGCTGGCCCTATGGTACAGTAGGTTAAAGCCCCAGCCTGCAGTGCGGGTATTCCATATGGGCACTGGTTCGAGTCCCAGCTGTTCCACTTCTGATCCAGGTCCCTGCTAACGTGCCTGGGAATGCAGCAGAGGATGACCCAAGTCTTTGGGCCCCTGCACCTATGAGGGGGAAATGGAAGAAGCACCTGGCTCCGGCTTTGGATTGGATCAGCTCTAACCATTGAGGCCATTTGTGGAGTGAACCAGCAGATGGAAGACTTCTGTCTCTACCTTTCCCTGTAACTCTTTCAAATAAATAAAATAAATCTTAAAAAAAAAAAAACTTGTGGAGACTGGCCGGCGCCATGGCTTAACAGGCTAATCCTCCACCTTGCAGCGCCAGCACACCGGGTTCTAGTCCCAGTCAGGGCACCGGATTCTATCCCGGTTGCCCCTCTTCCAGGCCAGCTCTCTGCTATGGCCCGGGAAGGCAGTGGAGGATGGCCCAAGTGCTTTGGGCCCTGCACCTGCATGGGAGACCAGGAGAAGCACCTGGCTCCTGGCTTTGGATCAGCGAGATGCGCCGGCCGCAGTGGCCATTGGAGGGTGAACCAACGGCAAAAAGGAAGACCTTTCTCTCTGTCTCTCTCATTATCCACTCTGCCTGTCCAAAAAAAAAAAAAAAAAAAAAAAAAAAACAAAACAAAACAAACAAAAAAAACCAAACAAACAAACAAGAAAAAACCAAAACTTGTGGGGAAAACTTAATATAGAATGTTAAAATTCAGAGCAGTTATTTGCCTTAGAAAGAGGGAAAGGATACTATGAAGAAGCATGAAGAGATTCTGGGATGCTGGTACTGTTATGCTTCTTTTTTAAAAAATTGTTTTATTTATTTGAAAGGCAGAGTTACAGAGAGAGAAGGAGAGAGAGCAAGCCAGCCAGCCAGAGATCTTCCATCTGCTGGTTCCCTCCCTGGCAACACTGGTTGGGCCAGGCAGAATCCAGGAGCTTCATGTGTGTCTCCCACATGGGTTCAGGGTCCCAAGTATTTGGGACATTTTCTACCAGTTTCCCAGGTGGATTACTGGGGAGCTGGATTGGAAATGGAGCAGCCAGGACTTGAAACACATCTATATTGGTTGGTGATGTTGCAGGTGGGAGCTTAATCTGCTATGCCACAATAGCAGCCCTTGTTCTATTTTTTCATTTGGGTGCTGCCTCATGAGAGTATATACAGTTTGTACAAATCAACTTGTACAATTTTGACTTGTGTAGATTTTTCTGTGGATGTTATTCTTCAATAAGTTAAAAGTTCCCTATTGAATTTAGCTAAAGCAATACATAAAAGTAAATTCATACTCTCACAATGGACATAATAGTAAAAGTGAAATACTGAAAAATTTCATGGGTTATGCATATATCAACTCAAGATGTTATAAAACTCTTAAGAGTCTGGTAAAGTGCAAGATATAAAATCAGCACACAAAAATCAATTGCCTTTGTATACACAGACAGTTCCATGGCTAAGAAAAAACTTTTAAGATCAGTTCCATTCATAACAGCTACAAAAAATTAAATACCTTGGAATAGATTTATTAGATCTCTACAATGAAATCACAAAACATTAAAGAAAGTTGAAGGAGACAAAAAAATGGAAAAATCTTTCATGTTCATGAATTGGAAGAATCAATATAATCAAAATGTCCATACTATCAAAAGCAATTTACAGATTCAATGCAATCTCAATTAAAATACCAAGGACATTCTTCTCAGATCTAGAAAAAATGATGCTAAAATTCATGTGTAAATACAAGAGATCCTGAATAGCTAAATCAATCTTATACAACAAAAACAGAGCCAGGGGCATCACAATACCCGATTTCAAGACATACTACATGACAGATATAATCAAAACAGCCTGGTACTGGCACAAAAACAGATATGTAGACCAATGGAACAGAACAGAAACTCCTGAAATCAATCCGCGCATCTACAACCAACTTATCTTTGACAAAGGAGCTAAATTCAATCCCTGGAGCAAGGACAGTCTCTTCAGTGAATGACGCTGGAGAAACTAGATCTCCATATGCAGAAGTATGAAACTAGACCCCTATCTTACACCATGAAAATCCACTCAAAATCAATCAAATACCTAAATCTACAAATCGATACCATCGAATTACTAGAGAGCATTTGGGAAACTCTGCAAGTCACTGGCATAGGAAAAGACTTCTTGGAAAAGACCCCAGAAGCACAGCCAATCAAATCAAAATTAGAAAAATGGGATTACATCGAGCTGAGAAGCTTCTGCATTGCAAAAGATACACTCAGCAAAGTGAAAAGGCAACTGACAGAAAGGGAGAACTTATTTGCAAACTACACAACTGATAAGGGGTTAATATCCAGAATCTATAAAGAGCTTATGAAATTCAATAACAAAATAAACAACCCAGTTAAGAAATGGGCAAAGGACTTGAATAGGAATTTTTCAAGAGAGGAAATTCAAATGGCCAACAGACACTTGAAAAAATGATCAGGACCACTAGCCATCATCAGGGAAATGCAAATAAAAACCACAATGAGGTTTCACCTCACCCCAGTCAGAATGACTCACACAGTAATCAACAAACAGCAAATGCTGGTGAGGATGTGGAGAAAAAGGTACTCTAATCTACTATTGGTGGGAATGTAAACTTGTGTAATCACTGTGGAAGACAGTATGGAGATACCTCAGAAATTGGGATATATTGACCTACCATCTATCCAGCTATCCCACTTCTGGGAATTTACCCAAACAAAAAAAAATGAGCATATGAAAGAGTGATCTGTACCCCCATATTTATTGCAGCTCATTTCACAATAGCTAAGATATGGAATCAACCCAGATGTCTATCAGCTGCTGACTGGATAAAGAAATTATGGTGTATATATACTCTATGGAGTACTACTCAGCCATAAAAAATCAAATCTTGTCTTTTGCAACAAAATGGATGCAACTGAGAATCATTATACTTAGTGATATAAGCCAGTCCTGAAAAGACAGACAGCCTATGTCTTCCCTGATCTGAGTTAACTAATAGAGTACCTAAAGTATAATGTATTGGAGTGAAATGGACTTTTTGAGATTCGATGATTGATTGCTTGCATCCCTTGTCTCTTCTGTTGAGGAACAGTGTTTTTACTTCATATTATTTTTTGAACTCTTTTACTCAGTGTAGGGTTAACTTTACACTCATTAAGTAAACTAAAAGTAGATCTTTATAAAAATTAGGAGTGAGAATGGGAGAGGGAGGAAGAAAAATGGTTGGATAGTGTCTGCTAATAATAATTGACAGAATTAAAAAGGAGAGAACGATCCAACATGGGCAGCAGGATACACAGCACACTCGTAGAATGGCAAATGCCCTAAACAGCACTCTGGCCTCAGAATCAGCCCTTAAGGCATTCGGATCTGGCTAAAAAGCCCATGAGAGTTTCTCAGGCATGGAAAGCCAAGACACTGTGGCAAAAAAAAAACAAAAAAAAAAACAAACAAAAAAAACCTAAATGAAAGATGTATGTGAGTGAGATCCCAGTGTAAAGAATGGGCCATCAAAGAAGGAGGTACCTTTCTCTGAAGGGAGGAAAGAACTGCCACTTTGATTATGGCCTTGTCTAAATAAGGTTGGAGTTTGTGAACTCAAGAGGCAGGTCATGACAAGAGCCTCGGGTGATTACTGACGTCATAAATAAGAGTGTCAATTGTTAAATCAGCAACAGGAGTTGCTGTGCACTTGCTCTGCATGTAGGATCTCTGTCCTTAATGTGCTGTGCTATGAGAATTAACAAATAATCTTCAAATAGTACTTTATGCTTTGTGTATCTGTGTGGGTGCAAACTGTTGAAATATACATAGTATATACTAAGTTGATCTTCTGTAAATAAAGATAATTGAAAATGAATCTTAATGAAGAATGGGATGGGATAGGGAGTAGGAGATGGGATGGTTTGTGGGTGGGAGGGTGTTTATGTGGGGGAAAACCGCTATAATTCAAAAGTTGTACTTTTGAAATTTATATTTATTAAATAAAAGTTTTCTAAAAAAAAAAAAAGAAAGAATTATTGGAGTCCAGGCAGGATAGAGGGTAGGGTGGGAAGTATCACTATGTTCCTAAATCTTTATATATAAAACTTATATAACTTAAAAAAAGAAAAAAACTAAGAAATAGAAAATAGATTAATAAACAAAATTAATTTTTTAAAAAAGATGTTGTGAAAACAAATAACCCACAATTTCTTAAAAATAAAATATTTTGAAATATTTTGTTGTGAAAAGTATTAACATTGCAGAAAAGATTAAGGGAAGCATTAGAATTAGGAATCAAGAGCCTGTTTACGATTTCCCTACAGCAGATCCTTGTCATATTACCTATGCGTATGGAAATAGGATGTAACAGTAAGTATTTTGTAAGGCCTTGAAAAACTGGAAATGATTCTTCTAAGTCACAGCAGGCGAACCACGTGGCAGTAAGTAGCCAGGGAGCTTCAGGTTTAGGAGGGCGTTCCTGTTAGAGGACAGAAGAAAATGAATATTAATTCACGAGGATAAACACAAATTACACTTTCACCTTGTCTAAGTGAAAAATCAAGCTGTGATAGCAAGTTAAAAATAATGATTATCCCAGGATAAGTCATAAGATATAGTGAGATAGAAATGGTGTGGAACCAAGTCCACCTGTGGGTTTTTCAGGTTGACATTTACAGAACACATCTATAATAACTTCTTCCACTGAGGTGTTGGAATCCCTCCAAATCATCCATGAGCTGAAATGAACTCTTTTTAAACTCTTGCTGATATTTTGACTTCCTCTCATGAATCATCAATTTTTTTTCCCCAAAGAAACCTTTTAACTTTAAAGAGGTACCCAAGAATGATACATCTTTTGTGAGCACTTGGACATAATTATAATACAGTTCTTAGAGGACCCAGGTCCTGCACGGGGAGTTAGTGCACAGTGACTCTTATTGTTAATTTAACAATTAACACTCTTTTGTGTGAGGTAAGTGATCACCGGCAGCTCTTGACATGAGCTGCTATGGCTATGGAAGCCTTTTGAATTCACAATCTCTGTCAGTATCTAGGTAACGCCATAAGCAAAGTAGAAGGTCTTTCCTCACTTCAGAGAAAAATACCTCCTTCTTTGATGACCACTTCTTTCCACTTCACCAATTTTTTTCTTTTTAAAGATTTATTTATTTACTTGAAAGGTGGAATTACAGAGAGGCAGAGGCAGAGGCAGAGAGAAAGGTCTTCCATGCGCTGGTTCACTCCCCAGATGGCTGCAATGGCCGGAGCTAAGCCAATCCAAAGCCAGGAGCTATGAGCTTCTTCTGGGTCTCCCACTTGGGTGCAGGGGCCCATCTTCCACTGCTTTTCCAGGCAATAGCAGAGTGCTGGATCGGAAGTGGAGCAGCCGGGACTCGAATTGGTGCCCACATGGGACGCCAGCGCTGCAGGTGGCAGCTTTCCCTGCTATGCCACAACGCCAGCCTCACACCAATACACTTAATATCACCTCGAGTGGTGACTCTTTTCCAGAAAGTTTTTAATTTGCTTTGTTCAGATTCAGAGGAATCACTATTTATGGCAGCTATAACTGTGTGAAATATATACTGTAGATAATAAGAAGTGAAACTTGACATTACTCCTTGAATAATGGACTGCAAAATGTAGGTTATGTTAAGAGGCATGAAAACAACATTTATTTCATGTGTCTCTCTGCATCAGAGATGCTGAGTGACCTGGTGCATTATCACTGAGTAGTAATATTTTGGAAGGAACTTTTTATTTTCTGAGCGGTAAGATCTTAACACAGGACTGGTTTCAACTTAAAGCTACAAGCTGCATTGCCTCTAACAAGTCAGTTCGTCCTTGGAAGCTTCCTTCTCCTCTTTAGCTATGAAAGTCCTAGATGGCATCTTCTTCCTGCATAAGGTTTTTTTTTTTTTTTTTTTGTCAACTGAAACATCCGTTGTTAGCGCAGCAACTTTCATCAGCTATCTTAGGTGGAGCTTCTGAATGATATTCTGCAGAGTCTACACCAGCACCTGCACTTCTATGTCATGGAGATGGCTTCTTTCCTTAAACTTCACGAGCCAACCTCTGCTAGCTCCAAACTTTTCTTCTGCAGCTCCCTCTCCTCTTTCAACCTTCCTTGAATTGAAGAGCTGGGGCCTTGGTCTGTGTAGGCTTTGGTGAAGGACATGTTGTGGCTGGTTTGGTGTTCTATCCAGGCCTCTACAACTTTCTCCGTTATCAGCAGTAAGACTGTTTTACTTTCTTATCATTCGTGTGTTTACCAGAGTTGCACCTTCAGTTTCTTTCAGGAACTTTTCCTTTGTGTTCACTGCTTAGCTAGCAGGTGCAACAGGCTGCGATTTCAGCCTATCTTAGCTTTCAACAGGCCTTCCTCACTAGGCTTAATCATTTCTAGCTTTTCAATTATAGTGAGAGCAGTGCAACTCTTTCTCTCACTTAGGCACTTAGAGACCATGGCAGGATTATTAATTGGTCTCATTTCAGTACTGTTGTGTTTTAGGGAATGGGGAGGCCCAGAGAATGAGAGAGAGAGATGGGGAAATAATCATTTTGTGGAGAGTTGGGACATGCGCATTTTATTAAATTTGCCATCTTGTATGGGCACGGCGCATGGCCCTCTGAAATAATTACATTAGTAATATAAAAAATAAATTATTGAAATTCCCAGATGCCTTCATGAGTATTCAGGCACCAACTCACACCTCATAAGAGAGGCTGAGATGGGAAGAGTTCTCTTTTGGCCAAGGACCATGGTTGGGTGTGCTATTCAGGCTTTCTCTCTGGGCAGCCCTCTGGCCCACTCATTATGGGTGTTTCTCTGTGGGAGGTGGCTCACTCTCACTCATGAATATATGCTTCCTCTCTCACTGTTAAGTAAATCCCTACCTGTGTGTGCTACGACACCTTGTTTACAATTCTTATCTCTGTGTGAGGCAAGCAACTGAAATAGAAATTAAGACACCAGCCGCACACCGGGTTTTAGTCCCGGTCGGGGCGCCGGATTCTGTCCCGGTTGCCCCTCTTCCAGGCCAGCTCTCTGCTGTGGCCCGAGAGTGCAGTGGAGGATAGCCCAAGTGCTTGGGCCCCTGCACCCCATGGGAGACTAGGAGAAGCACCTGGCTCCTGGCTTCGGATCAGTGCAATGTGCCGGCCGCAGCACGCCGGCTGCGATGGCCTTTGGAGGGTGAACCAATGGCAAAGGAAGACCTTTCTCTCTGTCTCTCTCTCTCTCACTATCCACTCTGCCTGTCAAAAAAAAAAAAAAAAGACAGCCATGCCCGCTTCATGGTGGAGAGATCTTGCCTGGGCTTGTCCTGCGCACATGGGGCACTGAGAGTCACACAGAAACGTCAAGTCCAGCCTCCCAGTGATGTGCCAAGCTCAAATGCTGGCAAACTGGTGCAGATGTCAGGTCTGTGGGGGAAAAAGGGTGGGGTTCCAGACTGGCAGGGTAGAGTCAAGATCTTAGGCTAGAGCTGAAACTGAAACTGTAGGCCAAGTCTGGAGGCTCATGACTAAGGAACCCTAAGTTTCTGGGCTACTCAGGACACTTGAATGGGCTGGGGCAAATTAGACAAAAGGATAAAAGTGAAGGGGACTACAGCAGAATTCATAGTGCTGTATCACAGGAGGTGACTGTCAAGTCATTGTATTACTTTTTATACTTTGTAATGACACATCTAGGCAAGAGAGGCCACGATGCCACAAATGGTATTGCAAAATCTGTGAATTCCAACTTTTACTGGATTTTTAACAGAAAGAGTCATTTATTTATTTGAAAGACAGAGGGACGGAGGCAGAGAGAGAAAGATTTTTTCTTTTTTTGACAGGCAGAGTGGACAGTGAGAGAGAGAGACAGGGAGAAAGGTCTTCCTTTCCGTTGGTTCACCCTCTAATGGCTGCTGTGGCCGGCATACTGCGCTGATCTGAAGCCAGGAGCCAGGTGCTTCTCCTGGTCTCCCATGGGGTGCAGGGCCCAAGGACTTGGGCCATCCTCCACTGCCCTCCCGGGTCACAGCAGAGAGTTGGCCTGGAAGAGGAGCAACCGGGATAGAATCCAGTGCCCCAACCGAGACTAGAACCCAGGGTGCCAGCGCTGCAGACGGAGGATTAGCCTATTGAGCTGTGGCGCTGGCCAAGAGAAAGATTTTTCATCCACTGGTTCAGCCTCCAAGTGGCTGTAATGGCCAGGGCTGGGCCAGGCTGAAGCCAGGAGCCTGAAACTCCTATGTGAGTGGCAGGGGCCCAAGCACTTGGGCCATCTTTCACTGCTTTCCCAGGGGCATTAGCAGGGAGCTGGATTGGAAGTGGAACAGCCAGAACTCCTACGGGATGCTGGCATTGCACACGGCGGCTTAACCTGCTTCACCACAGTGCTAGCCTTGGACTTTTACTCTTCACATCTGTAAGAGGACCAGCTTTTCAGGGCACGTTCCTATCTATTAGCTGACTGGTCACTGCTGACGTCTCTTTCCGACATGTGCAGACAGCACTGTGAAAGAGGTGAAGCATTACCACAGTACACAGTAGAAGCAGAGCTGGGCAGTAACGGGGCCTCCCGAGCCCCAACTCCCTCTCCACTGGACCACACAGCCAAGTGTGTAACCTTCAGCCACCAGAGTCACCTTGGAGCACTAGCAGGTGCTCGTGGGCTGCATCTAGAACAACCTTCCCCACCTCAGAATGAAACAAGTACCTTTTCCATTCCTGCAGAACCCCGGAGGAAGAAATTCCATTCAGTTTCCGTTAGGAACCCCTGCTGGCGCATGATCTCCACGCAGAGCATGAAGCTGTAGATGAGCTTGTGCTGTTCAAAGAGTCCTCTTGAAATATTGACATAGGCAGTTAGGAGAGTCTGCTCCAGCAGGATGTGCAGGCGATGCTGGAGATCATCTGTCTTCCTGGAACTTTCGATTGTTGTATTGAACAGCTGTGTGAGAGACAACTGCATCAGTATTTCGGATTTAATTTATTCTCTGTAAAGAAAAAAATCCCTGTTCCTACCTTCCGTTTCTTGCCCCCTCTTCCTCTATAGTCAGGGATGAAATAGCAGCACAGGGGGCGAGTACTGTACTACGAAAAAGTCTAGACTCCTTCCCAAACTGCTCTGTAATATTTATTTTCGGCACTCCCCTTTCTCTCCTACTTTTCAGAAATGGATAAATACGTTCTTGACATTATTTAAAGGGGATCATCATGATATGAGACAGAAAATTTCAGAAAGTGGAGGTGACCTGGCAGGACCAGTTTTCTCATCTCCAACTCAGAGTTGATACACCCTTAACTGTGGGGTAGGAAATGTAAGGGCAAGGAAGGTTATATACTGTTCTTAACACTTCCCCAAGATAATTTTTTAAAAGAGAGGAAGGAGAGGGAGGAGAGGGAGGAGAGGGAGGAGAGGGGGCAGAGGGGGGAGGGGGGGAGGGGAGGGAGAGGAGGGAGAGGAGGGAGAGGAGGGAGATTGATTTTCCAGCTGCTGATTCTCTCCCCTAATGGCCGCAACAGATGGAGCTGGGCCATGATGAAGCCAGGGGCTAGTAACTCCACCTGCTCCACCTGGTTCTCCCACGTGGGTGGCAGGGGTCCAGATGTTTGGCCCATCCTCTGCTGCTTTCCCAGGCCCACGAGCAGGGAGCTGGATGGGAAACGGAGCAGCCGGACTCCAACTAGAGCTCTGAAATGGGATGCCGTGGTTGTAGGGAGCAGCTTAACCCCTCTGTGCCACAATGCTGGCCACCCCCCAACACAATTCTCATTTTAAAAAAGCTTTATTTTTGTTTGAGAGGCAGAGTGATACACAGAAGAGGGGGAGAGAGAGAGAAGAGAGAAAGAGAGAGAGATGCTTTCCATCTACTGGTTCACTCCCTGTATGGCCAGGGCTGGGCCAGGATGAAGCCAGGAGCCCAGAGTTCCATCCTGTTTTCCTATGTGGGTGGCTGGGGCCCAAGTACTCAGCCATCATCTGCTGCTTTCCCAGGAACATTAGCAGGGAGCTGGATCGGTTTAACCTGCTATGCAACAGCAAGTGGTGGCTTAACCTGCTGTGCAACAGTGCTGTGTATCTCCCGACTCCCCAAGATAATTCTTAGGGTATAGAAAGAATGTGCTAGGATTCACATTGAAATTAAGAGAAACTGATCTTTAAAGGACACTTCCACCCTCATTCCCACCTGGAAAGTTTGAGAGCAGGCCCCTACCCAAACATGTCCCACCTTACAAGGACGCTGGGAAGACAGGAGTTGAAGGATGGGGTATGGGAGGGTCACAGGTAGCCTTACCCATTTCCTGCAACTCCCGAGAAGTGTGGAAGGCAGAGCTAAGATGTGTGAGGAAGCTGGGCAGAGCCTGAAACCATGGCCCTGCCTGGAAGCCACGGGGTAGGGGGCATCACAGCAGAGACTGCAGGAAGCTCCAACAGGGTCTAGAGGGGCAGCTGGCTCATGTCTCAGGACCCACAGCCTGAGGGGGCAATGTGAGAGGCAGGCCTGCCCAGTCCCTCGGACCAAGATGCGTTGCTCCTGGGCTGACCAGACAGAACAGAACAGACTAAAAGCTGGAAGGCCCCTGAGAGGCCCAAGGCACATCAGGGCCAAGAAGTGTACTTTACGCCCCCCCCCCCCCCCCCCCAGCTTTGCACTGCCATTGTCAGGCTTCTCTGCTATCCCTTCTGCCTCCATGATGGGATGCAAGGGGAAAACAGTCTGATTGCGTCAGTCTCCTCCCCCAAAGACAGCTCTCCCTTCCCCCACACTGAAAGGACTGGAGGAAGCACACCATTACTGTAGAGGATTCAGAAAGTCCTCGTTGATTCTCCTGAAAATTGGGTCAGCAGAAGATGGCAGAGTTGTAGGCTGGAAGACCGCTGGGAATGCAGTGTTAGGAAAAGGCCCCCGGCAGCTGGAAACTCTGGGGCCAAAGAAGGGTGGGGATGGCTCCTGGAGAGGCGTGCCGAGTTTTTCTGTGGCATCAGCAAAGCAAGTTCTCGTCTCACTCCGGGAAGTCTTCACTGCCAAAACTTTGGGACACTGAATTTGCTTTTGGGACAACGGAATGGTGCTGCAAAGGGCACGAGGGGGTGAGAACCTCACATATGTGATAAAACAAGAAAGTAAACAGTCCTATGGTGACTGTGGGAAAGGAACAAAGGAAAGAGATCCTTTTAAGCCAGAGCCAGGGCTTGGGGAGGAATCTGTTATATCAACAGTTCTGGGAAAAAAAATCCCAGAGGCCAGTTTGGTTAAGTTCAGTGCTATGAGGCCCTTGAGCTGCAACACTGGGAACATTAACAGTGGCAAGGAAGCCAGACGGCTGCAGAGCAAGCTTAAGGAAACAGCACCAAGTGGTGACTCCTGGAAGAAAAAAGAAAAGCAATTGAGAAGGGAGATGAGTGAGGGGGCTGAGGAAGCCAAGAGACAGGGAAGGTTGCCAGCAACTTTCTCCTCTTCCTCTGTAGAGGACTCCGTGGGGGGACCCGCCCTTGAACTACGTATCTGGACCCCAACTCCTGGAGGATTTTATTCCATAACTGGACTCACAGCTTGTCTCAGGCAAGAAACAACAGGGTTTAAAGGGAAGCCAGAGACAGGAGAGAGGAATTTCACTGACAACAGCAGGAGCACGCTCACCTGTTTAAAATATTTTAACGAATACTGGTACATGGGGTCTATCTCTGAGAGGCTTGCAATGACGAAGTACATCACGGAGCCCTGGGTGGCCACCGGCCGGTACTTTTCTCGTGCGACGTTGATCATCTGCTCCGTGGACTCTGCTTCTTTCAGCCTGGTTTTAATGGCGCCGGACGTGATCTGAACAAACATACAGTAAAATTCTTAGGGATCGGTTTCTGAGAAATAGCAGAATTTTTGGAATGTCACTCAGTCAGGTCTAAGGAACATGGGCAGAATGAGTTAGTGATTATAATGAGGGGGTCCCAGAAGGAATAACTGAGCCTCAGGTCTCGGGGACCCTCGTCTGACTCAGCCGACATCATTCCTTCCAGAGTTAGGAATGGGCAGAGGGGGATGGGCAATATGGTAGCCCTGGAGAAAGTGGAGCCATGCTCTTCTGAGATGCACGTCTCAGTTCCCTCTGCGATGTCAGCGCCAACACAGTCCACTTAATTCTTCCCTTGCTTCCCTGTGAGAAGTCCAGGGCACAGAAAGCAAACAGGGAAGGGATACTGAGGAAAATGCCCAACTGAGGGGGCTGGAGAGAAGCCGGAAGGAAAAGGTACTGCAGCTCAACCTGAAAAACCCATGGTTTCCCTTTCTTGGGCCCTCCCCCCCACAACTTTTCAGTTGTGGATATACCTAGGTGGCGATATCCTTCGTCTGCCGCCGGCAGCAACAACCGCGCTCCCCGCCCAGATCCCAATGTCCCTTTATGCTGATATCGTCCAATCAGATGAAAGGGCGCGTATAGCCTCAGATCGAAAGTTCATCTGTTTCACCTGGTTCTTCCTAGTTGTTTATGCAGAGTCCATTCTGTTTCATCTGTTTCACCTGCTTGTTTTTGTAGGCCTTGTGGTCCACCGATTGCTGCAAACTATGTAGATGAGGAGGTTCTCACAGGTGGCCAGCCTGCGGTTCCCCACAGGTGTCTTAACTGGCATTTAACTGCTTGGCTAGATGTCCACCCCTGAGACATTTTTAAATAAGGATTCTGGGAGTTGAGGGGAATTTAAGCTCTAGGTAGGAAGTGGCAGGAAATACAGGCAAAGAACAATCAGCCCAATCTCTATGCTAAAGAAAAAATGTCTCAAAGGCAACTCTTTGCAAAGAAAGAAAGAAAGAATCTTATACATGAAGATGGCAGTCAAAATGCATGCATGTACCTCCACTCCCTACTGAAAGGGGGGTTGAAAAAGCAGTGTGAATTCATGAGGATAGAGAATGGAAGAGGAAATATCAATAAAATATTGGGAACTAGGGAGCAGACAGAAAAGTGGAAGTGGTCTACCAGACCCAGGAAAGTGGATTCTCAAGATGGACAAAGGGAAAAAGTCAAGGAATCACTGAGTTTGTGAAACAGAAGCTTCCCCAAAGACTTAGGAGTTAGCCACAAGCACTTCTGGAAATGGGAAGGGCCTAAAGCAAGAACTGATTTTAAGTCCTCCAGTGCTCTCCCCGACTCCATCCAGCCAGCGGACTGCCCTGTCCCTACCTGGGTAGGAAGATCGAAGTTTCCTCCTGAAGAAAATGAGTTTTCTGAAGGCAGCCAGGCACAGTCGAGTGCCAGTACCATTAGTGGAAGCAGAGCTACCAGGTGGATGTGTGCACACTGGATCTGCCTTTATGAAGGGAGCCAGGGGTGGGGGGGAAGGCAGGCACGGTGGCTTTTTATAACAAGCCTTATAGAAGTCTTTTATTCTTTAAGCAATTTGCATGTAAAACCTTGATGGAAAAAAAGGGATCAATAATCAACTTCCAGAAATTAAAAACCAAGAATGAATAAAAAGAGGATCAAGAGACCCACGAACAACTAAGCAAAAGGAAGAAGGAAATGGGACACCCAGCATTACTTGTTTATTATTTCAATACCGAGATCTAAAGAGACTGTAGGACACTAAGCAGTCAATCATTTTGACACTAACAAAAGGCAAAGAATATAACCTTGAGTGCTCCTTTTTTAGTAAAGTCAAAGGGACATTTTAGTTAATTACCCTTTTTCTTCAATGAAAATAATTTGTAGGTTGTGCTCCTAACATACACTTTCTGAATGATGACTTGAATCTGAGAAATAATTCACTGTAAGATTACATGCTTAATGTTAAACTACCTTTTACTATAGCACATTTTTAGTGAATACCAATTAGGTTAAGTGCCATGTTTAACCCTTGGAGAAGGAATTCCAAGATCATCTCGTCACAGAATCTTGCTGCACAGAACTTAACCTAACAAGAGGTAGGACATGCAATTGGATCACTTCGGAATATGGTAAATATCAACAAGTGCTGTAGCAGAGGCTCAGATAAAGTGCTACAGAAATTATGAAGAAGAGGAGATCAATTCCAGCTGGAAAAACCAGGGAGGCTTCCTGGAGCAGGTGGCATTAACATGAATTTATTAGTGTGCTTTCCTTTCAACTTATAACTTTCCCCAGTTCTTTATATGACATGCTTTATTGAAAGAACGCAGAGGAGATGAGAGATAGACTTGTCTACAGTTTCTCTTCTCTGGTTGGTACAGAGGCCTGGCAGCCAGGTGCATGCTTTGTGTGTCCTCCCTGCAAGCTTCCAGATGGCCCCAATTCTTGCTTTAAAGCCCTAATGGCTGAGTAGGGAAAAGATGTGCTGATTCTGACCAGGGGAATATAGCAGAAGAAACGCGGAGGAAGTGAATTTCCAGGGGAGATTTAGAGAGAAGTTTGCAGTGGAAACTCCACAGAAAGAAGAAGAATGCCATGCAGCAGTGTGGAAAGTGCTGATGTGCAGCAGTGAGCAGGGCACCACACCCAAATCACACATCTGGGAGCTGGAGGAGACACCAGCGTCTGAGAGCAAAGTGGGAGCAGACCGTGGCGGCCCGTGCCACTGGTGATGTAGCATGAGGGAGAACCTTACGGACCACACTGAGTCTGGCCTGGACCCATAGCAGAGGGGCAGGGTACTCACCTAATCCAACAAATGAAAAACACAGTTCTTTTTCTCCATGCCCCCAACAAGGGCACTAGGCAACCGATGGGGACAAGGCTACATCTTGACACCAGTAGAGGCTGCGGTGGCTCTCATGCATGTGACCAGGGAATTATATGGAGGGAGAAGGCCACATTTCCCACAGATTTTGAGTCTGGCTGGAAGGGCTGACAGGGGAGTTGGTACCCTCTTAGGATTGTAGGTGCCCCCATCCTCTCAACCTATCACAGGCTCTGGGGCACAAACTGCCAAGGCAGCTGGCTCTGGAAGCGATTCTGCTCTCTGTGTGGATGGGGGAGGCCCCTGGGGCAGACACAGAAATTCTCTGTACCCTATGACTGTGAGAGCACTGTGCACTGTGACTGTGGGAATTCTGTGACTGTATGATAGGGTGGGGGGTATAGCTGGATCTCTTGACAATCACTGTGTCTGGTAGCAGAGGCTCAGAGCTCCATGACCACTGGGGTGGATCATTGTAGAGGGTTCCTTGCTCACACTGAGGGCTACACAGATCCTTTGTGTGGTTTATGAGCCAGCATGGATGGGAGTTGTACCCATTGTTGGATAGCCCTAGTGAGACCAGTCTGCAGTGGGAAGAGCCTGGCATGAGCCTGACTTGGAGCCCTGTGGGAGACGGTATACCTGCCAAACTAGAAGAGAAAAAAAGGAGCATGTTTCTCACCCCCTGAACACCCTGCACTGGCATCCTGTAACAAGCCAAGAGATGGTGGGTGCCATTTTGGACATATCTAACAGCTTAGCTAGCTCATGTCTGCGTGTCCAGCAACTAGAGGAGTGGAGACACCTTAGTCTGGTTGGGAGAACTGACAGGGGGTGGGTGCTCATGACTGTGGGAAGCTTGTGAGCTTGTGTGCTGTGAATATACTGTGGCTGTGTAGGAGGGTGCAGGGCATGGCTGGGACTTTGGGTAGTCACTGTGGGTGGCTCTACATGCTTGGGGCTCCCTGGTGAAGGTCATTGCTGTGGGACCCGTGTTCATACAAAGGACTGCACAGATCCTTTGTGTGGCTCTTGGGGCTGTGCAGATGAACATTGTACCCAGAGGGGCTGACACCCAGGCACTGGTCTCATTTGAGTAGAAGAGATGACATGACACTACACCACTGAAGCAGAGCAAACCTACCTTCTAATTTAAAAAAAAATATTTACCATGCCCACTTAAGTGTCACCTTGGACACTCCCTTCACCCTAGAGCACTGAACAGAGAGCTCCCTGTCCACACCCACCACATACCTCAGGGTATTCACTGAAAAAGCAGACACTCCACTAAGCCACAGAGGAATAGTCCAAAAATAAAAGTCATCACAGGGAAAAAAAAACAAAACAAATATCTCTACAAATGGGAAATAATAAACATAGCAACTCAAGAAACAAGAATAAGGAAGACAACATGCTGCACCCAAAAGAACACAACACCTCAATACTAGAATGTGAAGATGACGAGACTGAAGAAATGCCAGAAGTGGAATTCAAACACTTGATCATAGGATTACTTAGAAGTAATCAGAAGCAAATCCACAAACTAATGAAATCTGTATATTACATGAAAGAAAATTTCTCATATGAAACAGATCTTAGAGAAATCAAAATGAAATCTTGGAAACAAACAATTTAATAGAACAAATGAAGACTTCAATGGAAAGCCTTAACAACAGACTTGGTGAAACAGAAGAAAGAATATATATCTAAGTTAGAAGACAAAACTCTGGACTGGTGCTGTGGCATAGTGGGTAAAGCCAGCCTCTATATTGCCAGCATCCCATATGGATGCTGGTTCGAGTCCCAGCTGCTCCACTTCCAATACAGCTCTCTGCTGTGGCCTGGGAAAGCAGTGGAAGATTGCCCAAGTCTTTTGGCCCCTGAACCCATGTGGGAGACTTGGAAGAAACTCCTGGCTTCGGATTGGTGCAGCTCTGGCCATTGTTGGAGTGCCGGAGTTTTGGAGAGTGAATCAATGGATGGAAGACTTACTCTCCCTGCAATTCTCTTTCAAATAAATGAACATATCTTTTTTTTTTAAAAGATAAATCTCTGGAAATTTTACATTCAGACCAAAAATAAGAAGAGGAAATTAGAAAACTAAAAAATACTGTTGGGATACTATCAGATATCCACAATAAGGGTTCTGGGAGTTCCTGAAGGTGTGGAAAGCGAGAAGGATTATAAGGCCTTTTTAGTGAAATAATAACAGAAAACTTCTCTAATTTGGAGAAAGAAAGAGACATCCAAGTACAGGAAGCACATAGAACTCCTATAGACATGACCAGACAAGATCTTCACCACAACACATTGTAGTCAAACTCTCCATAGTAAAACATAAAGAGAGGATTCTAAAATGTGCACGAGAGAAACACCAGATTACTTTCAGAGGAGCTCCAATTTGACTCACAGCAGACTTCTCATTAGAAACCCTACAGACTAGGAGGGAATGGTGAGATATAGCCCAAATCTTAAGAGAAAGGAACTGTCAACCCAGAATATAATAGCCTGCAAAGCTTCCATTTATGAATGAAGGTAAAATAAAGACCTTCCATTACAAACAGAAATTGAAAGAATTTGTCACCACCCATTCAGCCCTACAAGAGATGCTTAAGGATGTGCTGCACACAGAAACACAGAAACATGGTCATCACTATGAAAGAAGATAAAAGAAGAAAATCTCTCAGTAAAAGTTCAAAAGGAAATTCAAAGTAAAAAATAGGAATATTCTTGGAAAAATGGCAGGGTAAAGTCATTACTTACCAATAGTCACCTTGAATGTAAATGGCCTCAACTCTCCAGCTAAAAGACACAGACTGGATGAATGGATTGAAAAAGAAAACCCATCTATTTGCTGCCTACAAGAAACACATTTCAACAAAAAAGATACGCATAGACTGAAAGTGAAAGGGTGGAAAAAGATATTCCATGCCAACAGAAACCAAAAAAGAGCTGGAGTAGCCATCCTAATATTAGACAAAATAGACTTTAACACAAAAACTGAAAAGAGACAAAAAAGGGCACTATGTAATGATTAAGGGATCAATTCAACAGGAAGATGTAACTATTATAAATGTATACACACCTAATTACAGGGCACCTGGCTATTTAAAAGAAATGTTAAGTGATCTAAAGGGAGACATAGACTCAAATACAATAGTATTGGGGGACTTTAATACTCTGTTTTCAGCAATGGACAGATCAACCGGACAGAAAATCAGCAAGGAAACAGCAGAGTTAATTGACACTATAGACCAAATGGATCTAACAGATATATACAGAACTTTTCATCCTACAACTGCATACACATTCTTCTCACCAGTGCATGGAAGTTTTTCTAGGATTGACCGCACACTAGGCCATAAAGCAAGTCTCAGCAAATTCAGATTCAAAATCATACCATGCATCTTCTCTGCCCCCAATGTCATGAAGCTGGAAATCAACAACTCAGGAATCTAGAGCATATGCAAACACATGGAGACTGAACAACATGCTCTTGAATGGACAGCGGGTCATTGAAGAAAAAAATCAAGATAAATAAAAAAAATTTCTGCAAACAAATAAAGATGACAATACAACATACCAAAACTTATGAGATACAGCAAAAGCAATGTTAAGAGGAAAGTTTATAGCACTTGGTGCCTACATCAAGAAGTTGGAAAGGTACTAAATAAATGAACTATCAATGCATCTCAAGGATTTAGAAAAACAACATCAAACCAAGGCCAAAACTAGTAGCAGAAAAGAAATAGAGAATAAACAAAATTGAAAAAAAAACTATATGAAAGATCAGCAAAATGCAGAGCTAGTTTTTTGAAAAAATAAACAAAATTAATAAATCATTGGTATAACTAACCAAAAAAAGACCCAAATCAATAAAATTAGAGATGAAAAAGGAAATGTAACTACAGACACCACAGAAATAAAAAGAATCATCAGAAATTACAACAAATTGCAGCTCAATTCACAATTCCTTAGATATGGAATCAAACCAAATGCCCTGTCTACTGAAGACCATATAAGGAAATGATGGGATATATACAGCAGGGAATACTACACAGTGGTAAAAAAAAATCCAGTTGTTTGCAACAAAATAGACAAAAATGGAAAACAATACTTAGTGTAAGTAAGCCAGTCCCAAAAGGACAAATACCATATGTTCTCCCTGACCTGTGATAACTAATAGAGCACCTAAAAGGTAATCTATAGAAGTGAAATTGACACTTTGAGAAGCAATGAATTTGAACAGCATTGTCTCAACAGCTGAGGAACAGTTTTTTTTTTGTTGTTGTTTCCATACTATTTGTTGAACTCTTTACTTAACATAAAGTTAATCATATGTGTATAAAGTTAATAGAAAATAGATCTTAGTAAAAAAATAAGAATGGGGAATAGGAGCGGGAGGAGGAAGAGGGAGGAGAGGGCATATACGATGGGAAGAATCACCATGTTCCTAAAGCTGTAACTATGAAATGTATGAAGTTTTGCATTCTGTAAATAAAAGGTTTTTGAGAAAAAATTCACAAATCAATAAATGTGGTACATTACATTAACAAATTGAAGAATAAAAACCATATGGTTATGTCAATAGATGTAGATAAAGCATTTGATAAAATATAACACCCTTTTATTGTAAAAGCCTTAAGCAAATTGATATAGAAAGAACATTCCCCAACACAATAATATATGACAAATCCACAGTCAGAATCTTATTGAATGGATGAGAGTTGGAAGCATTTCCACTAAGACCTGGAACCAGAGGAGAATGCCCACTTTCACCATTACTATTCAATATAGTCCTGGAAGTTTTAGCCAGAGCCATTAGGCAAGAAAAAGAAATCAAAGTGATACATATTGGAAAGGATGAAGTCGAATTATCCCTATATAAATCTGTGTATGGGGGAACCAAAAGACTCCACTAAAAGCCAATTAGAACTCATAAGAGAGTTGGTTGGGTATAGTTATCTCAAAAACTAAAAAAGAGGCAGAAAGAAAGATAGTAGGAAAGAGAGGGAGGGAGGAAGGAAGAGAATATCGTTATGTTCTTAGTCTTTTATCTATAAATCATTTTGAATCTGCTAAAAATTAATATTGAAATGAAAATTGAAACAAAAGCCCATGTAAAACTCTCAAAGACTGTAGCTGTAACTTTTGAAGGAATACATTTTGCATGAATATAAAAAAAATACTTGCCTTTGAATCCTGGAGTGTGTCGATAAGTTCTTCATTGTCCAGTATATTTCCTTCAGATGTGAAAAGCATTTTCAAGATTTTCTCTTCAATAGCTTTTAGCTGGTTTTTATCACTGTTGATCCTTACAATAAGCTTGATTCTTTGTTCTTCCAGCTCGGGTTTCTCGAGCCGCACCACGTCACTGGAACCAAAGTTGGAATACCGAGATTATGTCTGTGTTGGTGTTCTGAAGTTGACTGTTTTTTTTCCTTCCACTTATAATAGCTGTTACTCTGAACACTCTTTAGCTGAGGATTCACGCTAATGGAATCTAAAGGCACAATGTCGCTTTTCTTTGCTGGGTTTACACAGTGGCTTTTTGCTAACCATGAGTCAGTTCTGATTCTTCATCTTGTACTTCAGACCCTGGCCCTCGGCCACAGTTCCCACAGCTTCTACTCATCTGAGAAAAGGCTGCTCAATACCCTTTAATCATTCATTTATTTTCTGTCTCTAATGCTTTCTTGTGTCAAGTTGAGGATAGTGCCTGGAACGTTTAGTACCAGCATGGGAAATTTCAAAGTGCCACTACCACTATGAAATTATTCTTTAAGTCTTAATATATAGATTATTAACTGCATGAAAGCAATCCATTCTTATAGAAAGAAATATATAAAATAAGTTCCTGTTCATCATCCCCATCTCCAAACCTAATCTTTCCCTAGGGGTAACCATTATTTGACAAATCCTTCTCTAGCACTTTCTCTATTTGTGTATTTATATGTGCACTGACATGAAGTAAACTCAGATACACTGTTAAATGAGAAAATACTGTAAAATAATAGTTACAATCTGATATCTATATCTATCTATATCTCATTAACTGTGAATTCTGTGTGCCCCAAGTGACATATTTATGATGTTGATTCCTTCCATTTCTAAACTTTTTTTGTCTCTCCAAATAGTCAGGTCTTCATCCATGAAGCCATTCCTGACAGCCTTTTTCATCTTTTATTTTCTTTAAAATGATTTATTTATTTGAAAGACAAAGTTGGAGAGAGAGAGAGAGTGAGAGAGAGAGAGAGGGAGGAAGGTCTTCCATCCATTGATTCACTCCCTAAATGATTGCAATGGTCAGAGCTGAGCTGATCTGAGGCCAGGAACCAGGAGATAGGAGCTTCTTCCTGGTCTCCCATGTAGGTGCAGGGACCTAAGGACTAGGGCCATCTTCCACTGCTTTCATAGGTGTACTAGGGAGCTGGGTTGGAAGTGGAGCAGCCATGACTTGAACTGGTACCCAAATGGGACGCTGGTGTTGCAGGCTGAGGCTTAAACCTGCTATGCCACAGCATCGGCCCCTCCTGACTAGCTTTAGAAAAGCTCTGTCCTTGTCTAAGCATATGAACTTACATCTCTCTTCATTTCACTTTAGCAATTTGCTCCCAGCCCTCTGTGGGAGCTCATCTGTACTAGGCATCACTCTGTGCCAGTACCCTAAGAGTTTTACGTGGATTATTTATTTTAATACTGTGAAGACTCCCACGGGGTGGGCATTGTGGCAGCATGCAGAGGAACAAAGAGAACCTAGTGGGTTAATTTCTGAGGTCATGTGGCTAGGAGGAGCTGAACTGGGCGTGCACTGGGGTCTGCTGGCTCCAGGGCATGCACTGTGATGAATACAGTACCGTGTACTTACTCACATAGAGCTGATTGTTACATGCATGCTGAGTTCAGACACCTTACAAGTTACTTTCTATAGGCTGGTGCCGTGGCTCAACAGGCTAATCCTCTGCCTAGTGGCGCTGGCACACCGGGTTCTAGTCCCGGTCGGGGCGCCGGATTCTGTCCCGGTTGCCCCTCTTCCAGGCCAGCTCTCTGCTGTGGCCCAGGAGTGCAGTGGAGGATGGCCCAAGTCCTTGGGCCCTGCACCCGATGGGAGACCAGGAGAAACACCTGGCTCCTGCCTTCGGATCAGTGCGGTGCACTGTCCGTGGCAGCCATTGGGGGGTGAACCAACGGCAAAGGAAGACCTTTCTCTCTGTCTCTCTCTCTCTCTCACTGCCCACTCTGCCTATCAAAAAAACAAAAAAAAGTTACTTTCTATAAAAAAATCAGCTCCTCAAATCCAATTGGTTAGAGAATATTTTCAGAAAAGAGGAGTTGGAAGAATTTTGAAAGGAAAAATGATCTTAGGAAACTGCTCGAGAGAAGCATCAGTCAGTTAGGCAAGTGGAGAACCAGAAAGGACAGCCCGGGAGGACTGTGAGGCCAAGTAAGAGAATCTGGAAGAAGAAAGGAAGGCTGAAGGAGGCAGGCTCCCAGGGTGGCTTGAAAGAATTCCCTGAAGTTGACAAGGGTCCTTGTCTCACCCCAGGACTGAAGACCCGTGGTTGTCAGTCTCTGGGAGGCAGGGATAGGAGATGCTTCAGCATTCAAATTGTGAGGGCCCTGCAGAAAGCTGCGATGAGCAGCAGTGCAGTGAGGATGTGCTGCCTGCCCACGAGCTCATCAGGGCGGAGGGCAAACCAGCCAGTGACGGCTGCCAGACCCAGCAGACCTAGCTGCACCGCACACTGGCTGCAGGCTCCGCCTCCTTTTTCAGTGCCATCAGCTGGCAGAAACAGCAGGAAGATTCTGCACCCCATGACAGTCTCAGCACTTCCTTGTTCTCATCAGGCTACGTCTCCATGTCCCAGGCTGTCGGTTTAGTGACACGGCCAAGCTCAACTATACATAGGAATAAACGAGTCTGCAAAATGTTCAGCCATGTCCTTGGAATATGTCCATAAAACGAGGGCAAAATACCCTTTAGTTGGGAAAGAAGTTAAAGTGGGTAGAAGTTAAGCAAGTTAGTAGCTGGCAGACTAATTCCCAAAAGAAACAGAGAAAGTGAGACTTAAGGGGCTGTCACTATGGTGAAGTGGGTAAAACCGCTGCCTGCAGTGCCGGATCCCATATGGGCATTGGTTCGAGTCTCGGTTGCTTTACTTCTGACCCAACTCTCTGCTATGGCCTGGGAAAGCAGAAGATTGCCCAGGTCCTTGGGCCCCTGCCTCCACATGGGAGATCCAGAAGCAGCTCTTGGTTGCTGGTTTCTGATTGGCCCAGCTCCAGCCATTGCGGCCATTTGGGGACTGAACCAGAAGATGGGAGACCTCTCCCTCTTTCTATCTCTGCCTTTCAAACAAATAAATCTTTAAAAAAAGAGACTTAAGCTCATTAATGATAAAAAGGGTAAGTCAGAATGATCTTAACTTGAACATAAAAGATTTTTTTTTAACATGGATCTTAATTCTATTTTCCTTTAGGGTTAATGAATATACATACACATTTGGTTATATATCAAAAAGTTTCTAGGGAAAAAAAAACAAACCCAAAAGATACTTGCCTTCAGCATGCTTTACATGTGATTAAATCCCCATTTCTCAAAAATAGGATTATCAGTTGTTTATATAATCATCAGAATTAATCAAGAGGCAAAAACTCTAAGATATTACAATAATACTGATGGCTATTAAATACCATATATGCTCTTTGTCTCTGTCTCTCTCAGTCTCTCTGTCTCTTGATCTCTCTCTCTCGCTCTATTGATCTCTCTCTTACACTTTCCTTCTCCCTCTTTTCCTTCTTTGCCCCTTCCCTCTGGTCTGTCTGGTTACCCCAATAAACGCTTTCCCTTACTCTGGTGTGTGGTGTGTTTTGTGGCGGCCTAATATTGGTGCCGTGACCCAGACCAGGCTCTCCTAGTGACTTTGCTCTCCCTTCAGGGATCTCTGGGCTGGTTTGGGGTCCTGGATTTCTGCCAGTCACAAAACACACCCTGGAACTCCTTCCACACCACTGAACACTTAGTGATCTCCATCCACACACTGGCCTTCGACATTCTGAGTGTTAAAGGAGGTGATAATGGAATGAACCAAGGCCCTCACCAACCAGGCAGTCAACCAAATGTTGCTACAGGGATATATTTGGCTCCCCATCCAGGAGACAGCGGCTTGAGACATCGCCCCATGCCAGCAGAGAGTATCTTGTCACCACATGTCAGCAGGGAGTAGCTCTAAAGAAAGATCATCATTCCTCTACCCCTGCTGGACTTTTGGGACTAATATAATCCCATACAATTCTTGCTTTATAAAAAACAAAAGGGGGGAATGTTAAAAAAAATCACATACATGGCTGGTGCCGTGGCTCAATAGGCTAATCCTCCGCCTGTGGTGCCGGCACCCTGGGTTCTAGTCCTGGTCGGGGCGCTGGATTCTGTCCCAGTTGCCCCTCTTCCAGGCCAGCTCTCTGCTGTGGCCTGGGAATGCAGAGGAGGATGGCCCAAGTCCTTGGGCCCTGCACCTGCATGGGAGACCAGGAGAAGCACCTGGCTCCTGGCTTTGGACCAGCGCGGTGCGCTGGCCACAGCGCGCAGGCTGCAGTGGCCATTGGAGGGTGAACCAAAGGCAAAGGAAGACCTTTCTCCTTGTCTCTCTCTCACTGTCCACTCTGCCTGTCAAAAAAAAAAATCACATACATATATATGTAACATGAGGATGATTCTAACAGTTGTGGAAAAATGGAGTTAAAAAATAAATTCATGTTGGTTTAAAAAATTTGAGACTCATGAATAGTTTTTAATTTCATAATAAGCATTTTCTATGAGCTTTGTGAAATCATTACATTTGACGAGCCTCCAAAAAAATCTCATGGAAAATACCTATTATGAAAACACAATGCATGGGTTTAAATTTCTTCGTACTAAAACAAAATTATATTTTAATTCCAGTTTTCCATAAACCACTTTTAAAGGACCCTTGCATAGGCTTGCTGTGGTTTGGTTACAGTTTGAGTGTGTCCCCCAAAGGTTTATGAGCAGAAGCTTGGTCCTCAGGGTGGCAATGCTGGGAAGTGTGGAACCTCTAAGTGTGTGTGCATGTGGGGGGGTGACTGCAGGTGATTCCGTTACCGGAGACACTGCCTCAGAAGGGACTAATGAAGTTCTCAGGGTTAGTTCCCAAGCCCCTGGTTAGTTCCCAAGAGAGTCAGTTGTTACCAGGGAGCAAGCCTGGCCTGTGAGCTGCTCTCACTTCCGGTTCTCTCCATCATCTCTTCTGCACGCATCCCTGCCCTCGCGCTGTCTCCCATGTTGTGACACGGCCAAGGGGGCCCTCGCCAGAGCCCAAACAGAGGGGGCCACCTCTTCTCGTTCAGCATCCAAACTGTGAGCTAAGTAAACCTCTTTTCCGTGTCAAGCACTCAGCTCAGGCCTTTTGTTGTAGCAACAGAAAATGGACTAAAGTTTACTAAATATACTAAGAAAACACCTAGACAGCAGAGAAACAGGACAAAAGTAGATTTAGAGTAGCGGTCCCCGTCCCCCAGCCCCACAGGTAGGCAGCAATGGATTTCTAGGTACAACAGAATGACTGACTTACCTTTCCCAAGGCTGGAAATCCTACTCAAGGGCACGAGGCAGGGCTGGGCTGCCAGCCAGGCCTACATGGTGGCTAGGAATAAGGGGGCGTCCTTGATATTTTTGAGAAAACTGCAGGCCAGAGCAGTGGCAGCCAGCAAGCCATGAATGTGGAAACACAATGTGGCCACTGATTCTTATCTGTCTCTTTGTCTGAGGGTTCTTTTGTGTGCTCTCACATACTAAAATTTTTTCTTCATCAATATTTCTGAAGAAAATACTAAGACGGGTGGGCAAAGCTGCCCCTTGAGACACTGGCATCTCATTTCCAAGTGCTGGTTCCAGTCCTGGCTGCTTCCCGCTAGTATGCCTGAGAAGGCAGCGGGTGACCTGCCAAGTGCTTGGGTTTCTGTCACCCAGGTGGGAGACGAGGAGTTCCTGGCTCCTGGCTTTAGCCTGGCCCAGCCCTGGCTGTCCTGGTCATCTGAGGAGTATACCAGCGGATAGGAGATTTCTGTCTGACATTCTGCCTTTCAAATAATAAATGTATCTTTAAAAGGCACAAAATATTAAGAAACTCACAGCCTCTACACGCCTCCCTTCTTCCCTTCCCACCTTAACAGCTGATCCTCCAGACCTGACTTGGTTACAGTGAAGTTGATGATGGTGACTTTAATGCACACCTGGAAGAGAAGCACAGGGTACATAAAGATGCTTCAATACAGACAATAAAATCAGTGCTTTCTTTTTTAGAACATAGCCACGACCACTCAGATGATGGACCTCAGTTCTAACTGTGCACACATCCATACCCACACACATATTCCAAGCACAATGAGGCTTATAATATCCTAATGAAATTTTCTCCACTAGTGTGAGTAACAATATTTGTCATGCCTCAGTTTTGGAATCCTATGTTATTTCAAGCAAAGGTGAGCCAGGAAGTGTTAGAAGCAGTGCTCTAGAACCAACCTCTTGGATTCAAATTTCAGCCTATTCATTAGTGGATGAATGATGTTGAACGTACCATTCATCTGGGCTGAGCTCGAGTTCCTGATATGTAAAAATTGGTATAATAATAGTA
This sequence comes from Lepus europaeus, assembly GCF_033115175.1. Taxonomy (NCBI): domain Eukaryota; kingdom Metazoa; phylum Chordata; class Mammalia; order Lagomorpha; family Leporidae; genus Lepus; species Lepus europaeus. Next base: position 80,059,285 of record NC_084839.1, on the reverse strand, counting down.
ACAACTCATTGGGTAGCTGTGAGGACTAAATGAGGTAATAAAATCACTTAGCTACAGTGATGAAATATTAATGACTTGTGCAATATATATCTTTGTTAAAAAGAAAAAAGAGCTCAGCTACTAATAGAGCTTTACATATTTTTATCTCATTGTGACATGAAAAATTGCTACTACAGAATCATAATATTCTGACTCAATTGAATAAGTCAGTGGTAAAAATATCAATGTACATAATGAGTACTTGAATGCAATGCACTTCACATATGTTCCAATCCCTTGAAGTAGGCTTTGTCTTCTCTTTGGAGTTGACTGACTTGAGGATCCTGGAGGCAGACTAAGGTATGGTCACAGATCTGGGGTTGGGTCTGGTGTGCAGGGTACCCTCTCAAAAATTTAATGCATGTAAACTTGAAGATTTCAAGGTAGCACATGGGTCCCCTTGTTAAACTTGGAAATGGGACTTGGGATATGAGCCCTGTTAGTGGCTGTGCAATGGAGCTCCTCCAGGCTGACAAGGAAAAACTGACTCAGGCTTTTAATGACATTTCTCCTTCTTATTGAGAAATACATCCAGTTCATTCAACCTGAACACATCTAGTGAAGACATATAGCCATGGGAAATTCAAACACTAGGTCAAAAGGGCACTACTGGGAATGCACACTCAAGGGGTTTTGGCGGGTGGTGGTGCAGGTGTAAAATTCTCATGTAAAGTTCCCTCCCTGGAAGGACCCCACTGAGCACACATAGGTGTCTGTAGCTGGGGCAGTGTCCAGGGGTGCAGGGGTGGAGGGCTGAGTACCAAATTTCTTCATTTATGTTGCAATTTACCTTGGTCTTTGAGCTCTAGGGTAGAGGTTCTTCAAGTCCCTACTGGGGCTTCAGAACATGTGTGTAGAAATGGATGGGGCTCACGTGGCTCCCCACAAAGAGTTTAAGAGCACAAGGAAGGAGACAAGATGTCCCCTGCCTCCCCCAGACTTCAAATACAGACACCAGATGTTTGGACCATGATTCTCTAAGGTTGTCCTGTCACCAGACTTTTCAAGCGGGCAATCTCTGTATTTGGGAGATGTGCATTGGGTAGTTTCACACTTCAGCACTGAACTCTGCTACTCCCCACCCAGTCTCTCACTTAAGCTCTGATTCATTTATCAGCCACAATATCAGGGGAAAATGGGGGAGACGAGTGGTTGCTAAGAACAGTGGTGACCTGTGTTTATGAGGAATAGCTGTGGACCAGCAGGGAGACGGTGAGAGGGCTGGCGAGGTGCACAGTGCCATGAGGCAGGGCCTGGGGGCCATGCTGGGAGGGGCTTGAGTCTGAGGTACATGGAGAGTAGAAGGGCGGCTGGAACGGTAAGAGTGGAAGATGGTGGAAGAAGGGTGGGTTTATAAGGGGAGGAAGGAGAATGGAGGAGAGCCGTTTCCTCCATGTGGGAAGCCCCCAAAGGCTGGAGTCTCTTCACACTCTAAATACCCACTTAGGCTGACAATTCCAGACCAGCAGCTCCTACCTCAGGCAGATAGTGTGGATTGGGCATTTTGGTTGTCATGTAGAACTTAAAGTTTTTGTCATAATCGATGTCTGAATCTCCAAGGCGAATAAGAACTCGTCCACCACTGATGAAAGTTTGTTTCAAAAGAATAGGCTCTAGAGCTGGATCCAAGGTTTCTTTGAGCTTAAAAATGAAAACGCAAAAAGCCAGCAATTTGAATGCATCAGCTTCTCAAAATTCCTTAAGCTTCAACATTTACTTTGAGCTGTTTTAAGTGAGCTTATATTTATTAATGTTCCAACACTCCCTCTAACAGGATAGTCTAAGGCAATAAGAACACAAGAAAGACATCTATTTATCTATTATTTGAGAGAGAGAGAGAGAGAGAGAGCACATGAAAGAGAGAGAGAGAGAAAGGAAGAGAATCTTCCATTCCACCGATTCACTCCTTAAATGTCAGGGCTGGCCAGAGTGTGTATTACCAGAAAGCTGGATTGGGAGTGGAGCTGGAATCTGATAAAAGCTGTGGGCATCTTAACTGCTATGACCAACAGCGGCCCTGTAAGACATCTATTTAGATGACTCTGACACACCCTTCATCTCCATGAGACAGAAGCTAACAGAAGAGAGGTGGGGTGTAGTGAGCGACTGAAGGGGTCCCTTCAACAGGCTCCCGACAAATGAGGATCTGTTCCTGCTCATGGTTGTTCCACGTCAGGGGTTGGCAAACTGTAGCCTGCAGGCCCAAACTAGTCCCTTGAAGCCTGTTTTTCTAAAACTCTTAAACTAAGAATAGTTTTTACTTTTTGGAAGAGTTGTTAAAACAACTACACAAAAAAATCCTCAAACCAAAACAAAAACTATGCACAGAGACTGTGAGGACTGCAAAAACATCCCATCACTGGTGTAGGTGGTGGTTATGTAGACAGCGGTCCCTGGCAGTACGTCTGCTTTAAATTTTCAGCTGACCGTTAAGGGCCACAGTAAGTCCTGAGAATCAACAGAGTAAAAAAAAAAAAAAAAAAAAAAAAAAAAAAGAGATAATCTTTCTCACCATTAAAATAATGTCAAAAATTTGGTTGGACTATTGTAAAAACAGGGCTGACTGCTGTCTTTAGCAAGATGCAGATAAAGCCTAGGTAAGATTTCCAGAAAAGACCTCAAAGTTGGGGACTCACAAGAGAAAACAAAGTGAAAGCAAACCTCTTCCAGTAAGACAGGTAAACCTAGCCGGATGGAATTTTCAAGTGTTCGTAAGAAATTGCTATCTGTAAGCTTAATGATCTTTAAACCACTCTTGCTTTCCTTGTTCCTTATCCAACGGTTTGCCTGTGTGAGAAAGCACAGAGCAGAACATTTGCTTTAGAATCTCATGAATGGTTAGAATGTTGAAGCCGCAGAATAAAGTTTAGAAATGTCATTCAGTCTAAAAGTTGAAAAGTAAAACAAACAAAAAATGAAATAAAATACCTCTGCCCCAATAAAGATAACAGTTTTTGGGAGTCTCCCCTTTGTTCAAATTTGGAATAAATGCATAAAAGCATCATCTAGGGAAACACCCAATATTTAGGGTATCCATGTTTGTCTCCCTTGTTTGCAGAATGGGTTTTTTTCCAAGCCATTTTCTGAATAAGTGTGACCCATGAACTTAGACAGCCAGATAATGGGATTCTGTAAATTCCAGGAAGATCTTTCTCTAAATTCCTTTTTATCCTGACTTCACTCTGACTCTTCAGACCTCGCAGAACAAGGACTACCTAAGCAATGAACTTAAGTACATTTCTGCCCCCATAGCAAAAAGCTAACAGTCAACTCTGTAAACAATACAATCATAACCAAGTATGAGGAGAGCAACTGCACTCTTCCCTTCTTTCTTTCTATACCCATGAGAGACTTAGACAAGCAGACTTCTAAACTCTCCAGTAACTCTAAATCCCCATGTTAAAGTACACTTTCATAATTTTGAATAGCTCACTATTAAGCAGAGCTCACTGACCAATCTTCACCTCCAGCATTCGTAACACACCTGATCTTGAGGATCAATCATCAAAGGCCACCGTCTCCCTTGTGTAACCAAAATGCCATTTTCCGTTGATATCAAGTCACGGGGCAGTCCATCAGTGTTCCACTGCCGTATTTCATAGGGATCTCCAAGGATGTTAATAAGACTGAAGGAAGGATCGATTGGGATCTGCAGAGACTGACAGTACTGGATCCAGCACTCTATAAGCTGTGGGAGGAGGAAACCTTACTGAATAGGAACACTCAGTGTACGAGGCACACACACAATGTGATAGGCAGAGAAGAGCTAAGCCCTAGCAGTCCACATGGACATCCTGGCATCAGAGCACAGGCATAAGGAGTGGACTGAAAAATCAGGAGACCTGGGAGGTAGAATGACTTATTAACTGTGATTTTGGAATGTCACAGTGGTTTCCAACCAGGGATGCATCACCCCTCTTCAGACAATGTGGAGGCAGATAGAGAAGTTCAAGGTTATTACAATCACTGTGGGTGCAACTAGCAATCAGCATAGTGGATAAATCAGTGTCAGCATCATTATCTCCATCAGGGAGTAGTGCAGTCACATAGAGAACTGTTGGCCCTCAAAGGCACCATTAGCCCCAGTGAGAAACATGGTATTAGATAACCCTGAGCTCTTGGAGAACCTGACAGATTCTCTATACCACGTTTTATAACTCCGGGACAAGGGCATAACATTTTTAGGAAGGTATTTCTTAAAATTGGATAGAAAATCCATCCTTCCAAGTAATTTAGGTCTATGGAAAATGAAGGTAGATGGAACATTTATTCTCTTACAAGAGAGAAGTTTCATCTCTTTAAAGATTAAAACCGCAGGAACCGATTCACCTTGTCTCTGGCTCCTTCTAATTGCCCATCCCTCAGTGCCTGTCTGGTCTGTACAGAACATTCCTTCCTGGTGACTGTACATGTCACCATGGCCAGAAGGGGAGGGGACTCCCTGTCCCCTTTCCTTCTCCCAGGTCCCTGTGCTGTGTGAATGAGTTAATGACAGCTTCCTCAGGCAGGAGAAAGGGAGGAAAGTCTAGGTTTCAACCATCACTGGCCGAAGGGAGAGGAGGAGAGCTGTGGAATGTTTAAATAAATCTCCACTGTGGAGAGACCCTTCATCTGAATTCAGAAAACATAAAAACAAATAACACAACCCCCCCCCCCCACAGTTTCAGCTAGTTCTTACCAATCTTTATAGAAAATAAGTTTACTTACCATTTGCCTATACTGTGCTGTGAAGGCCCCATAATAGGCCACACAAGCTGCTGCTATGAACACGTTGCCAATGATATTTGATATCTCCTCTTGGAATTTCTGTATGCTTTCTTCCCATCGAACCTGCTCGTCTCCTAACGCAGCCGTCAGCTTTGCAGCACGCACTAGGCGAGCTTTCGTCAGGGACATATTTTTGGCTAGACAATTTTCAGAACATCAAGTCATGTTATTAAATATTTTGTCTAAAATCTAAGAGGTTTACCCACATGCTTCTGTTTACAGAATTAGCATTATTTAGCTAGCATGTCAATACATTTCTATGAAATCTCACATAAATCACTTTCCATTTCAGAACCACTCTAAGTTTGCCTCTTCCATGCCAAGAACTATTTTTTTCTTAAAGATTTATTTATGTATTTGAAAGACAGACATACAGAGAAATGGTGAGACAGTCACAGAGATCTTGCATCTGCTGGTTCACTTTCCAAATGGCTACAATGGCAGGGGCTAGGCCAGGCTGAAGCCAGGAGCCTGACACTGCATCTGAATCTCCCACATGGATGCAAGAGCTCAAGCACTTGTGTCATGTTCCGCAGCTTTCCCAGGCACATTGGCAGGGAACTGGATCAGACGAGGTGCAGCCAGGACTCAAACCAGCATCCACATGGGATGCTGGTATTGCAGGCAGTGACAATGTGCTGTGCCACAATGCCAACCCCAAGAAATGTTTCTGATAGTCCCTTACTCTGGTTGAAGACAGCACTCTGCACCCCTGTGGTATTTATTTTTTAGATCAAATTCATGCACTGCCTTGTGTTACAATGTACCATGCTCCAATGACCTTTGTTCAGATATACTGAATATGAATAATCTGTGTAGTTCGTCTCGCTTGAAACTAGAAGGCTAAAATGGGGTAATTCCAATGGAAATATGTCCAACATGTTGGATAAAAGCTGAGATTTGATTGCCTGAAAATTCTTTCTACTTTTGAAAATCAGGTATTTCTATTATCAGTGTAAATATTTAAAAAATATGTATTTATTTGAAAGGGAGGGAGGGAGAGGAAGAGGGATGGAGGGGGAAGGAGAGGGAAGGAGGGAGAGGGAAGGAGGGAGAGGGAAGGAGGGAGAGGGAGAGGGAGAGAATATGAATCTTCCATCTGCTGGTTCACAATCCCCAGATGGCTGCGATGGCTGGGGCTAGGCCTGACTGAAGCCAGATGCTTCAATCAGGTCTCCCATGTGGGTGCAGAGGGCCCAAGCATTTGTGCCATCTTTTGCTGCTTTCCTAGGCACATTAGTAGGGAGCTGGATCAGAAGGGGAGCAGCCAGGACTCAAACCATCATCCATGTGGATTGCCAGTATAGCAAGCAGTGACTTGTGCCACTGTGTTGTGCTACAATGCCAGCACCAAGAAATGTTTCTGATACTCCATTACTCTGGTTGAAGACAGTACTCTCTGAGCCCCTGTGATATTTATTTCTTAGATCAAATTCATGCACTGACTTGTGTTACAATGCACTATGCTCCAATAACCTTCGTTTAGATATACTGAATACACAAAATCTGTGCAGTTCGTCTCGCTTGAAACTAGAAGGCTAATGGAGTAATTCCAATGGAAATATGTCCAACATGTTGGATAAAAGCTGAGATTTGATTGCCTGAAAATTTTTTCTATTTTTGCAAGTCAGGTATGTTTACTATCAATGTAAATATTTAAAAAATATTTATTTCTTTGAAAGGCAGAGTTAGGGAGTTAGGGAGGGAGGGAGGAGGAGGAGGAGAGAGAGAGAGAATGAATGAATCTTCTATCTGCTGGTTCACATTCCCCAGATGGCTGCAATGGCTAGGGCTAGGCCAGACTGAAGCCAGTAGCTTTAATCAGGTCTTCCATGTGGGTGCTGGGGCCCAAGCATTTGTGCCATCTTTTGCCGCTTTCCTAGGCACATTAGCAGGGAGCTGGATCAGAAGGGGAGCAGCCAGGACTCAAACTGGCACTGATGACGCCATTGCACTCAAGGACTTCACCTGCTACACTATAATGCTGGCCACTCAATGTACATTTTTTGAGTTACTTACCCAGACTTTCTTTTTCATTCACACTTTTGTCATATTCATCTTGTAAGGCCTGTATTTGATCTTCTACTTGTTTTAGTAATGCTTGTTTTTCTCTTAGGGTAGCCATTGTAACATCAAGTTCAGCCTAATAAAATCAAGCAAATATTTAAGAGAATGCCAAAAAGAAGTCTGAATTTGCCCACTTATAATAGATATTAAAAAAATCATGATTTATGTTTCCTTTTCAGTGTCCAAAAGACTGATATACAAAGTTAAAATAGGGTAAAATATAAGAAAAATTAAAATAAAACCCAACAAAATAAATCATAAGAACAGATATACCAAGCATTTGATATGAATTACTTGCTATAATGTTATAAATTTTAAATAAAGCAGATTAAATATTTATGCAAGAGTGGAAGCTAATTATTGCTAATTAGTACTTTGTATAACAGGTCTATAAACTTTGGTTTGTAGGCCAAATTTAGCCTGCTGCCTGCTTTTGGATAGAATATGAGCCAAGAATAGTTTTAACATTTTAAAAATCACTAGAAAAAATCAAAAGAACAATATTTTGTGACACATGATAATTGCATGATATGATAATTGCATGATATTTGGTTTGAAGTGTTCACAGAAAACATAGCTATGCTTATTCATTTTTGTGTTGGCAATGGTTGTTTTTGTACTGCCACTGTAGAGTTGAGTACTTGCAACAGAGACCAGTTTGCAATGCTGAAAATATTTACTGTTTGGAGTAATATGGAAAAAATTTCTGATCCGTGTTCTATAGTCATGTTTTTGTTTTTGTTTTGTTCCATTTTTTTTTTTTTGGTAACCTGACCCACTAAATCATCAGTCTTTGTTCTTGTTGGGGAAACTACGGACTTCATATCTAATTATGGGATAAGTTCATTCTAAGACTTGACATAACACCTTCAGATACAGGAGGTATTTAACATGTAGAAGCAAACATCAGATGCTAGAGCCAGAAATCACATAAAAAATACCACAGGCTGATAGCTTCACTGATGAATTCCATCAGACTTTTTACAGAACAACTTTAAATTCTCCTCAAGCTATTCAAAACAATTAAGAGTGGGAATTCTTCCAAATTCCTTCTATGAGGCCAGTATTACCTTAATCTAAAACCAGAGGACACCAAAGAGAACTACAGAGCAATTTCTCTGATGAATATAGATGCAAAAATCCTCAACAAAATACCAGCTAATCAAATCCAATAACACATCAGAAAGATTATTCACTGGGACCAAGCGGGATTGATCCCTGGTTTGCAGGGTTGGTTGAACACATGCAAATCAATAAATTTTATACATCACATTAACAACTTTGAGGATAAAAATCATGTGATTATCTCAATAGATACAGAGAAAGCATTTGATAAAGCACAACTTTGCATGATAAAAACCTTAGCAAATTGAGTATAGAAGGAACATTCCTCAACACCATCAAGGCAATAGATGACAAATCCACAGCCAGAATCTTATCGAATGTAGAAAATTTGGAAGGATTTCCACTAAGAACCACAACCAGACAAGGGTGCCCACTTTAACCACTGTTACTTAATGTTGTCCTGAAAGTTTTATCCAGAGGCATTAGGCAAGAAAAAAAAATTCAAAGGGATATAGGTTGGAAATGAGGAAGCAAAAGTATTACTGTTTGCAGGTGACCTCATTCTATATATAGCAGAAACAAAACATTCCACTAAGAGACTACTGGAACTCATAAGAGTTGGGTAAAGTTGCAGGATATAAAATTAATAGCCATTGTATACACAGACAATGTTATGGCTGCGAAAGAACTTTAAGATCAGTATAATTTACAATAGCTACAAAAGAATGTACAAGATCTCTGAAAGATAGATATGTGAATGATCTCTATGATGAAAATTACAAAACATTAAAGAAATAGAAGACACAAAAAAGGGAAAAATCTTCCATGTTTGTGGATGGGAAGAATTAATATAATCAAAATGTCCATACCACTGAAAGCAATTTATGGGTTCAAAGCAATCCCAGTCAAAATATCAACACCATTCTTCTCAGATCTAGAAAAAACAATGCTAAAATTCATATGGAAACACAAGAGATCCTATATAGCTAAAGCAACCTTAAACAAAAAAACCAAGGTGGAGGCATCACAATGCAAGATTTCAAGACATACTACAGGGCAGTTGTAATCAAAACAGTCTGATACTAGCACAAAAACAGACATGTAGACCAATGGAATAGAACAGAAATTCCTGATATTAATTCATGCATCTACAGCCAACTAATCTTTGACAAAGGAGCTAAAATGAATCCCTGGAGCGAGGACAGTCTCTTCAACAATGGTGCTCAGAAAATTGGATCTCCATGTGCAGTAGTATGAAACAAGACCCCTACCTTACCCCTTAATCAAAAATCAGCTCAAAATGGAAAATGGATCAAGGATCTAGATCTACAATCCGATACCATCAAATTACTAGAGGAGAACATTAGGGCACCTCTGCAAGACACTGAGATAGGCAAAGACTTCTTGGAGAAGACTCCAGAAGCACAGGCAATCAAAGCCAAACTTGTCAAATGGGACTACATCAAGCTGATCAGACTCTGCACTGCAAAAAAGAAAAAAAAAAGCACTCAATAAAGTGAAGAGGCTATTGACAGAATGGGAGAAAATGTTTACAAACTGCGCAACTGGTAAGGATTAATATTCAGAATCTATAAAGAGCTCAAGGGCAAAGGGGCCAGTGCTGTGACGTAGTGGGGAAAGCTGCCACCTGCAGTGTCAGCATCCCATATGAGCATTTGTTCAAGTCCCTGCTGCTCCACCTCAGAACCAGTTCTCTGCTATAGCCTCGGAAGGTAGTACAAGATGGCCCAAGTCTTTGGGCCCCTGTACCCACATGGGAGACCCAGAAGAAACTTCTGGCATTAGACTGGCCCAGCTCCAGCCATTGTGGCCATTTGGGGATTGAACCAATGGATGGAAGACTTCTGTCTCTTTGCCTCTGCCTCTTACTCTCTGCCTTTCAAATGAATAAATGAGTCTTAAAAAAAAAACAAAAAAGAAATGGGCAAAGGACTTGAGTAGAAATTTTTCAAAAGAGGAAAATCCAAATGGGCAGCAGACACATGAAAAAATGCTCAGGATCACTAGCTATCAGAGAAATGAAAGTCAAAACCACAATGAGGTTTCACTTCACTCCAGTTCCAATGGCTGTTACACAGAAATCAAAACAAATTCTGGTGAGGATGTGGGGAAAAAGATTCCACTGTTGGTGGGAACGTAATCTGGCCAACCATTGTGAAAGACAATATGGAAATGCCGCAGAAAGCCGAAAATAGATATACCACTTCTGGGAATTTACCCAAGTGAAATGAAATAAGCCTATGAAAGAGTTCTCTGTACCCCCACACTTATTGCAGCTCAATTCACAACAGCTAAGTTAGGGAATTAACCCAGATGTAAATCAACTGATGACCGGATAATGAAATTGTGGTATTTATATAGTATGGAATAATCAGCCATTAAAAAAGAATAAAATCATGTCTTTCACAACAAAATGGATGCAACTGAAATCCACTATAATTAGTGAAATAAGCCAGTCTCAAAAAGACAAATATCATGTTTTCCTTGATCTGTGATAACTAATAGAACACCAAAAAAGTAAAATATATAAGCGAAATTGACATTTTGAGATTTGATGATTGTTTACAGCCCTGGTCTCTACTGTTCAGGAACAGTGTTTTTCTTACTATTTATTGAATTATTTATTTAGTGTAGGGTTAATCTTATGAGTACAAAATGAACTTAAAGTGTGTCATTGCAAACATTAAAAGAAAGAATTAGAAAAGAACTAAAAGAATTATGAGGGAGGCAGGCTAGGGTAGGAAATATCATTATGCCCCTAACTCTGTATAGATTGAATGCATGAAATATGTTCAGTTTAATGAAATAAAAAAAAAGATGGGCCAATGCCGCGGCTCATTAGGCTAATCCTCCGCCTGCAGCGCCGGCACCCCAAGTTCTAGTCCTTGTTGGGGCGCCAGATTCTGTCCCAGTTGCTCCTCTTCCTGTCCAGCTCTCTGCTGTGGCTCAGGAAGGCAATGGAGGATGGCCCAGGTCCTTGGGCCCTGCACCCGCATGGGAGACCAGGAGGAAGCACCTGGCTCCTGGCTTCGAATCAGCGCAGCGCGCTGGCCATGGCAGCCATTTGGGGGGTGAACCAACGGAAAGGAAGACCTTTCTCTCTGTCTCTAACTCTGCCTGTCAAAAAAAAAAAAAAAAGCCACAGGTCTATTTCTCGTTTTCCAGACAATACTAAAGACTCATTTTTCTTTAATTTTAGAATAAGGCTGATTTTGAAGAGAACTTCTAAGAATAATCTTTGCTAGCTAATGTTTGAAACAAAAAAAAAACTTCAAGAGCTTTGCCACTATCTGTGTGGCACAGGATCTCAGTGGCATTCTACACAAAGACTGAATGATTGATGATCACGTCCTTTACCTCTGAAAGTGATCATAAAACAGATAACATACCTGTGCAGCACGGAGTTTTTGTCTCTTTGGTTCCACTTCCTTGACTACCCGAGAGTATAAATCCATCGCTCTTACCCACATGCACATGGATTTGCATGCTTTGGATACTTTCTCTACCTTTTCCGGCACAAAATCGGGATTATTAATATACTTTTGAAGCTTTGCCAATATCTGAGGCTTTATGTTTTCTTTATCATACTCTAAAAGTCTTCTCAGGAAGTTAGAATCACCAAGGAGCTGTTTTGCTGTTGGCCAATCAGGCCTGAAAGGCAGACAGGATAAGTTAACAACACTGAGGTAGAGTAATGTAAGAACAAAAGAAATGCATCCTTCTGGGGATGACATTCCACTAGGTAGGTCGTTTTAATCCTGATACTGTAATCCCAGTAACTGTTAGTTATATGTATCACAATTGATTCACGGAGAGAAAGGTAACTTGATGACTGAGGTTCCATACAACTCAGACAGAAAGACTTATAAAATTCTAGAGTTTTAGAAATATAGGACATTATAGAAATAATGGCTTTATTTTTATTTAAAGATTTATGTATTTGAAAGTCAGAGTCACAGAGAGAGAAGGATATACCACACACACACACACACACATACAGAAAGAGGGAGAAGGGATGGTGGGAGAGAGGCAGGGAGGGAAGAAGAAAGAGGATGGGAGAGAGAGAGAAGAGAGAATGAATCTTCCATCTGCTGGTTCACTCCTGAGATGGCTGTTTGTTAGGCCAGGCTGAAGCCAGGAGCTCCTTCCATGTTTCTCACATGAGTGGCAGGGGCCCAAACACTTGGATCATCTTATGCTGCTTTTTCCAGGGTATTAGCAGGGAGCTGGTCAGAAGTAGAGCAGCTGGGACTCCAGTTGGCACCCATATGGGATGCTGGCATCACAGGTGGTAGCATAACTCACTACACTACAATGCCAGTCCCAAAAGTTTTATTTTTAAAAGTGCCTTGAGTACTCACTTTTTATCTTCTTTGCCCTAATTTTTTTTTTGACAGGCAGAGTGGATAGTGAGAGAGAGAGACAGAGAGAAAGGTCTTCCTTTTCTGTTGGTTCACCCCTCAATTGGCTGTCACGGCCGGTGCGCTGCGCCCATCCAAAGCCAGAATCCAGGTGCTTCCTCCTGGTCTCCCATGCGGGTGCAGGGCCCAAGGACCTGGGCCATCCTCCACTGCCTTCCCGGCCACAGCAGAGAGCTGGATTGGAAGAGGAGCAACCGGGATAGAATCTGGCGCCCCAACCAGGACTAGAACCCGGAGTACCGGCACCGCAGGTGGAAGATTAGCCTAGTGAGCCATGGCGCCGGCCATTCTTTGCCCTAATTTTGACCCTTAAAAAATCTCTTGCCAGGATCCCAAAATGACGTTCTTTATGTCTCTTGGTCAACCTTTCCCAAATGATCTCTTGCCAAATTGGTCTGCCAACAAAGAAAATCTAATTGGGTAAAAACATTCAGAGTCTGGTGTTGTGGTACAGTGGAATAGCTGCTTGCAACTCCTGTATCCCATATCAGAATGTCAATTTGAATTTGGCCATTCTGTTTCAAATCCAGGTCCCTGCTAATGCACCTGCAAAGACAGTGTAGGATGGCCTACTGGGCCATTGCTACCCACCCTGGAGACCCAGATGGAGTTCTAGACTCTCAGATTCAGCCTGGCCCAGCCCTCACTGTTCTAGTTAGTTGGTAGAGTGAACCAGTAGATGGAAGATCTCTTTTTCTGTCTTTCTCTTTCTGTTGGTCTTTCAAAAAAAGAAACCTTAAAAAAAGTTCAATAGTTCTCTGCCCAGAGCTCTCCATCTGTACTCTGCAGAGCCTCCTGTACCCTACCAGGCTACCATCTTAAGGGGCAGTGGGATGGCCTGGTGGTGGGGCTCTGGACCCTTTGTCAGTTTTACATAGAAAGGTTCATTGTAACAATTTTTTTAACTGAAAAAAGCATTGAATTGCTAAAGAAAGCTTGAAAACTATGCATCCCAAGGTGAAGTATGAACTGCTCAGTGCAGCGTTCAAGACCTTTCATGATGTGATTACTGTCCACCTGCTGAGAACTAACTCATTCCTTCAGCATCAAAGTCCTGAGGGCACAGTCCCACTCTGCCACTAAGCATCATCTCCTGATAAAACTGCGGCTCTCCTAGTGGACTTAGGGTTTCTTTTCTCAGCACCATGCAACTCTCATATGGCCTTAAAATCATTATGTTTCATGTCAGTATCCCCACTAAACTGTGTGCATCTTCTGGCGAAAGAGTTTATCTTTACAGCTTCCACCATCTAGTGCAAAACAGATGTTGAGAAAAATGCTTGCTGAATCAATTCATTGAGTGACTAACCATGTCAATGTGAGATTGGAGAAGAGAATGAACATATAAATGAGAAAAACAGTAAACAAATTCCATTAGGCATCCTGAAATGTGTATTATGAAAAAGCTATGCATGAATTAACATAAAATTAAACTAATTAATTCCGTTTTCCATGAATGTTTTTGCAGTGCCCTCACACATGATTCCGAGTCACTTACTTGGCATTCAGGAGAATGGAGATTGCTTCCATTACAGTCATGACTAAGTCTGGAGGCTTGGTAAAAACTCTGATTTCAGATATATCTGCTTTGTCTAAGGAATCCAGGGCTTTATTGGCGGCATCCAGGGCAGGTAGTGCTTCTTCAAGATCTCTCTGAGCATCGTCAGCTATCGCTTGGGTTTCTTCGGCTTTCACTTTTGCTGTTGCTTCATCTTCTTGCACAATGTGACGGACCTAACCATTGAAATATGACTGCGTCAGTGGTCTCATTACGGGTTAAGCATCCCTAATCCAGAAATCCAATCTGGAGTGACAACAAGATACCACAAGTGGAAAATTCCATCTCTGACCTCCTCATGTGAGAGATCCCAGTAAACAGGTCTGTACACTAAAAATATTGTATGCAATTGCCTTCAGCCTTTGTGTATAAGGTATGTACAGAATTTTATGTTCAGTCTTGTGTCCCACCCCAAGATATCTCATTTTATATCTATGTAAATATTCCAAAATTCAAAAAATTTCCCAATCTGAATCACATCTGGTCCCAAGCACTTTGGACAGGGAATACTCAATCTGTATCTGAATTTCAAAATTTAAAAGCAAAACCAGTAATAATGAGTAATATTTGCCCTTTGGAGTAGACCAGTGATGAAAGGGAATTAGTTAGAATGCATTTTGTACTCTCCTTTGCTCATCTTGTGACATGTTGATAGCATTATGGGGACAAAATTATTCTAACAAGGAGCTCCTTCCTAGGAGAGGATTAGCCATTTTATATTTGTAGGTGGAACTTCCCTCATCATTCTCTCTGTCCCACTCACTGGGCTGTTCTTGGGGACAGAACCTGGGTGATTTAGTAAAGGAAGATTATATACATCTTAAAACCATTGCTAAATGGCTAAGAAAGCATAGTTAAATATATCACATAATTACTTTAATGATATATATAATAAAGTAATGCAATCACATCAGTGAATGTATGTGATAGATCGCTGACCAAAACCTTGTCACCCACAGCATGAGAATTATGCAGCATACCTGATCTGCATTTTCTTGGTCCACTGCCAGTTTTTCCATTAGGGCTTCAACATCTCGTGATTTTGTTAGCAGCACAGGCTCTAAAGCTGAGAGATCTAATTTCATTTTATCCACTAGCATGTTTGTTTCTAATAGCTTGGTGAGGCCATTCTTCACCCGATCCTGTGCCTGAATGACAATGAAAATTTCTATTACAAATGAGCATTGTGAGCCAGAAGTTTGCTGGTATCTATTATTCATGTATTAGAATTTTACATCTTTCAGGTTGTGAATGGATTACAAGTGGAAAAATCTCCAGGTAATAGAATTCTGAAATGGCCATGGCATTCACCACAGTGTGTCTGGATCCACAGTTCCTGGCCACAGCAGTGGGATGCCACTGGACTGTGGCTCACTGAGAGTGATTGGTGCGTCATATTCTTTTTATTCTACATGGAAGTCTGTTGAATGAGGGATGAGTTCAGACAGGAAACCCTGGCGGCCACAGCTCTGGGACCTTATACACCCCAGGTGGGTTAGTAGGGCTGAGAATTGCAAGAGACAGGGTCCTGGGGGTCCAGCTCTGGTTGCTGGATCTGAATCCGACTTCTCATTGGTGAGAAACTCTTGACTGCAACCAGAGGGGTGGTATGTGGATTGGAGACACCTGAGAAGAACCAGTTTTTGAAGATGAGTCATGATGCCTGGGTCAAATTGGCAGGTTTCAAAAATACACTTCTAGTTATTTTACAAGGCATGCATTGGCCATATAAAAATTCTCTGAAAAACATTTAAGACATCTAAATTGTAAATGCTTCCATTTGCTACAACATTTAGAATATTGAACAATTAAGGCCATGTTAACAGCCTGATGATGAAGAAAAGGGCAGCCACTATTTTCTGAGGTCATAGTCTAAGACTTCATGAGCAGTGTCTTATCTAGATTATATGTATATGTACGTATATACAGACATAAGTAGATATTTTTACATCTCATGTCTGCTAAGGTTTAGAGAAGTTAACAGAATGTACTCAAGGTGAGGAGGCCAGAAGCACAGCACTCAATTCACGTAGTTTGATGGACACAAAAGTCCTGGCTCTTAGTGGAAACCACTCCTTCATGATAGACCACTAAGAGCTCATCTTTATGGCTGAGCACAACATTTTCTTCCTCATCAAATTCCACAGAGGTGATTCATTCTCCGCTTCACCTTGACGCTGTTGCAATGCCCGAATCATTCTGTTGAGTCAAGGATGCCTACGTATGACAGGTGGAAACTATGTTAAGGAAAGGGTCACACGGCAGACTGTTGAGGGCATGTAGCAGGATGGTGGGGACTCTGGGAGATAAGAGGGGACACAGCTCATTCTCAACAGTTTTGAGTTCCGTCAAAAAAAATAGGAGAGATTTCCTTGGACAACGCAGAACTTACTGAAACTAACTGCTTCCTTTTTTCATTCAGCATTAACAGGTAGAGGTTGATGAGCTCCAGGTAGGAGGTGGGCGTCGTGTAGTACCGCCTGCGGAGCTCTGTGTAGTAGCGCTCCGCCATTTGGGAGACGCTCAAATGGACATTCACGCACATGAGGGAAAGCTTTTCTTTCAGATCGTCACTTCCGGTGTCAACATTCGAGAAAAATGTTTTTGACACAGAAAGAAGTGCTTCTTTGGGCCACTGTAAAAAAAAAAAAAATCCAGAAAATCTGTTGGTCATTTCATTAATAGTTTAATAAGCAGAAATTCTCTGGTGCTCTTCCTTGCCTGGTTCCTCCTCTCACCTACTTAACGTCTACTCCTATCTCCAGTGCTTAATGAACTGAAAGACTTTGTCCTTTAAAGTGTGGTTTGGGTCTGTGTGTGCTGACCGGTGTGACCCTCAGGATAGCACCAGGCAAAAACAGGAGTTAATCATTCGACTTTTTTGGCTCAATGGATCATTGGGTATCTTTAGAATCCTATGAGCAGAGTAACATGTGTTAGGATCTCGTGTAACCTCAGGTTCATCACTGTTATCTGTATCCTACACACGCTTCAACTGAAGCAAAGCGCACAGTCACGCTGACTGGCCCCAGTGCCTTAGTATAGCCTAGAAATGCTTCCATAGTTTCCAGTGTGTCCATTTTGTATTCTAAGTGACTGCTTCATACCCTAGTCCATCTCCTCAGTTAATACTTCTTTTGTCACTGTCAGCTGATGACTTTTCTTCTTACATCACCAAAAAAAAAAAAATCCTAATTGCAAAGAATACTTTAGTGAACCCTTACCCCTGCTTCTGCTCCCTTTCCTGCATCTGTGCTTGTAAACTCCACCTCCCCTTCTTCTGTTCAGGGATAGGCTGTGTGTGCTCTGCCCAGGCCAGCCTCTCCACCTATGCAAGGATACTGGTCCCAAACCACTTAACTCTTCATGTTGCATTGTCAATACATTTCTCTCTTCTTGGATCATTTTTTTTTTTTAATCAGCACACACATATACACACATACATACTTCTTGGATTTTCCAGTTAGAAAACACTTTTCTCTATTAATCTCATGTACCTCTCTACCTTTTTCAAATATTTTTAAATATTTATTTTTTTACTTGAAAATCAGAGTTACAGAGAGGCAAAGGCAGAGAGAGCGAGAGAGGGAGCGAGAGAGGGAGCGAGTGAGAATCTTATATCCACTGGTTCACTCCCCAAATGGCCACAATGGCTGGAGCTGGGCAGATCTGAAGCCAGGAGCCTGGAGCTTCTTCCAGGTCTCCCACATGGGTGCAGAGGCCCAAGGACTTGGGCCATCTTCCACTGCTTTTCCAAGCCATAGCAGAGAGCTGGATCAGAAGTGGAGCAGCCATGTCTCCAACTGGCACCCATATAGGATTGCTGGCACTGCAGGCGGTGGCTTCAACCACTACATCACAGTGCAGGCCCCACCTCTTTATCTCTTACCCTCTTCTCTACTCTTTGCTGGGGAAACCCTTCCCAAGAGTTTCCTACAATCAGTCACTGATTGCTCTTCCTTCTCTCTCAAACTCTCCCCTCAGCACCTATTGAAAATGCTGTTTGTCAAGAGAACTGATACCTTGCTAATTTCTTTCTTTCTTTTTTTTTTTTGACAGGCAGAGTGGATAGTGAGAGAGAGAGAGACAGAGAGAAAGGTCTTCCTTTTTGCCGTTGGTTCACCCTCCAGTGGCCGCTGTGGCCTGCGCATTGTGCTGATCCGAAGCCAGGAGCTAGGTGCTTCTCCTGGTCTCCCATGTGGGTGCAGGGCCCAAGGACTTGGGCCATCTTCCACTGCCTTCCCGGGCCATAGCAGAGAGCTGGCCTGGAAGAGGAGCAACCGGGATAGAATCCGGCGCCCCGACCGGGACTAGAACCCGGTGTGCTGGCGCCGCAAGGTGGAGGATTAGCGCTGGCTATCCTTGCTAATTTCCTTGGTCTCCTGTCCCTTTATAAATTCTGCTATTTTTTTTTCTGATTGTCACTGTCATCCTTCATATATGAGCAAATTCCAAACAGACTTTAAAGCTAATGCAAGCACCTATGAGTTGTTTCCAGACAATGTTACATCAAATAAGTCCCACTTCTCATGGGCAGTCACCAACCTGGACAAACCAGTCAATGGTGCAGCAATTCACAAGTGATGGAAACATCCGGCATCGGGCCCGAAAAGCCTCCCCAACCGGGCTCATGCAGAGAACAACGTGTAGCTTCTGACGGACTCGGCTGATAAAGTACTGAAACACCTGGCAGGAAGGTATTGTGCAGTTTAAAATCAGAATGAAGCAACCAGGAAAATAAGTGTTGGCTAATGCACTTGAGGCTATCAACATCAAACAAAATTCATTTTCATACAGTAGATATGTGAATGGTCTTGTTCAATATCCGTTCTGATCTGTTTCCCTCTCACACATAGCCTGGAAATATTAAAAAGGACATTTTGCAGTCTTGATTGCAACTCTGGAGTTCTGGGTGTGAGTGTATTTGAGGAGACCCCTTGCATAAAGTGGAGAGTGATTTTCATGGAAGGTTTTTGCTTTGGGGCAGGGGACAGCTGGGAGAGAGGCACAGGGTACAGGGCATCATTCTTGCAGGTGGAGAGCGTGGCGGAAGTGGCAGGGTCCTGGAGCCATTATCTCTGCATGTGGCTCTCTATTTCGGTTGCTTCCTACCATGGCGTCGGAGCTGGCAGCTGACAGAGGATGCTGAAGGAGCTAGTGACCTCCTAGTTTGGCAGGAATGGTTGTAGCACACGCGGCAGCTTCCGTGACCATTAATTTCTGCGAGGGGAGTTTTATATTCACCCCAAGGAGTTCAGTCTGGAATCTCCTCCTTTGGCCCTCCCGGGGATTCTGCATCTTTGTAATAAATCCATCTGGGCTTACATTGGCTGAGGAAGACTTGCTGTCTGTACCCATAATCCCTAACCTAACAGTGGACGAAATTCTCTCAACAGGCTGCAGAAAGGATATGGGAAAGAACAGCTAAAACATGAGAGAAGGTGCAGAAATAAGAGAAAGGATTAGGGTAAGTAATGGTGCAAGGAATCTGGTGGGGTGTAGGAGAAATGGGAGCGGGCAGTAGGCACCCTGTTCCCGAGACAAGGGATTTCTGTTTCAGCTGTGTATTGCCTTGCTGCTACGGCAAGGAGATCAGAAATTCTAGACTCAGGCCTTCAGCCCTCCTCAGCCAGGACCCATGTGAGAATGAAATCAACTTGTGTTTAAGAAGGAATTAAGGAAGTTTGGATAACAATATGACTTCTGTAGCAAGGAGGGTTCCTGCTGTCTGCTTCCTATGGACCTTTCTGGGAGTCTGGTAGAGCAATGCTTTAAGCAGGGAGAGTAGTATAGACTGCATTACAGAGGAAACGAATTGTATTGAAAAAAATTCTGCCCTTGGACCCCTGAATGGATTCTGTGTACTGTTAAATAAAAAGCTAAGAATGTTTTGTGTTCAAAGTTAGATCATCGATTTGGCATGTCCTACCTCATCTCTATTCCCTTCAGAAATCCCGACTTCTTTTGCTCTTGGTCTGGTGGCTGCTAAAACCTGTTCCAGCTCATCCTTTTCGAATAAATTAGGCACCTCCCCAGAATTCAGGATATTATTTATATCTTCTAGGAACTCCTCCACTACAATCTGTAGAAGAAAGCAGAGTGATCATGTACATTTGGATATATATTTTATGTTTATCATATATTGTATTTATCATATGTAAGTTATAAAGCAAATATTTATCCTAGAATTTACATGACTTAATTTTATCTTTAAGAGAAGGTACTATAAAAAATATGAATCCTAAAATTTTTTTAAAGATTTATTTATTTGAAAGTCAGAATTACACAGAGAAGGAGAGGCAGAGGGAGGGAGAGAGAGAGAGAGAGAAAGAGGCCTTCCATCCACCGATTCAATCCCCAATCAGCCACAATGGCTGGGGCTGTGCCAATCTGAAGCCAGGAGCCTCCTCTAGGTCTCCCACGCGGGTGCAGGGGCCCAAGGACTTGGGCCATCTTCTCCTGCTTTCCCAGGCCACTGCAGAGAGCTGGATCTGAAGTGGAGCAGCTGGGACTAACCAGCACCTATGTGGGATGTGGGCACTGCAGGCAGTGACTCCACCCACTATGCCACAGCACCGACCCTGGAATCCTAAAATTTTAATGTAGCCAGTATGATTTTTCATTTTTCCTTCTGGTTTCATTTCTTAAATGGTACTCATATTTTACCTAGATCAAATCATTTGTATCCTGTCCCTTTATAATTTTGTCATAAATATTAATATAAAATCCTATAGAATATTTATATTTATAACCATAAATATGGAAGCAAAACATACCAGGGAATAGATGTGGCACATACAATGGACATTTACAGTCTTATTTCCATTAAAAGAACATTCTTAGGGGACCAGTGCTGTGGTATAGGTTAAGCCTCAATCTGTGGCACCAGAATCCCATGTGGGCATTGGTTCAAGTCCCAGCTGCTCCACTTCTGATCCAACTCTCTGATATGGCCTGGGAAAGCAGAAGATGACCCAAGTACTTGGCCCCTTCACCCTTGTGAGAGACCCAGAAGAAGCTCCCGGCTCCTGGCTTCAGATTGCCCAGCTCTGTCCATTGTGGTCATCTGGGGAGTGAACCAGTGGATGGACGACTCTCTCTGCCTTTCAAATAAATCTTCCAATAGAAAAAGGAATTATATTATTCTCTCTTACTGGACACTGAGGCTCTTTCAAATTATTCAAATTATTAGATATTCTTGTATATGCAGCTTTATATGCATAAAATCAATGTATGGGTTTTAGGTACTTATTGCCAATGATCTTCAGAAAGGTTTTGCCAATTTACAATCTCTCAGTGCCAACTGAGCAGCCCTCTAGCAGCACTGCATATTATGATTTTTAACCTCTGTTGATTTATAAGGTAAAAAGGAAAAAGCCCCACTGGCATTTTTATTTAAATTTTCTTGATTCCTGGTGGTGCTGGACATTTCTTCAGGTATTTAAGGCCCTCTCCCCTTTAATTAGAAACTTCCTGCTCACATTTCTTCTAACGGTGTGCTTATCTTTTCCTTATCCATTTGTAATTGTGATGGTACAGCAGGTTTTGCCTCCTCCAAACTCATGCAGGGGCTTAAACCCTGATGCCTTGGTGTTAATGACGGACAGATTCAGGGTGGAGACCTGGTCTAACTGTAGTATCAGAGGTGTGGTTGGTGGGAGGTCTTTGGGTTACTGGTGGTGTGCCCTCGTGGGCGGCTCCAGAGAGGTTTGATTAATTCAGCTCAAGTGTGGCCTCGGGTCTGTTTCCTGCTTGGCCCAAAGTGTGATTGCTGTGTCTCAGCATCCACCATGACCATTTCTGTCAGACAGCACACAACTGCAGGCTGAAATGCACCTTTTCTGTCTCAAGGAAGCTCCTCTCGGGTATTTTAGTTAAGGTAACGAAAAGTGGACTAATACAGTAATGCATGTTTTCAAACCAGTTGCAAACTCACTGCGTGTCACAGTGTTAAGATAATTCACCTGTTTTGTGTTTGTACTTTACTTTGCTTGTGATGTTTTAAAAATTAAAAGGAAGTTTAAAGTGTGTATGATGGTACTTCAAAAAGTTCATGGAAAATGGAATTAAAAGTTTTATTTTGGTACAAAAAATTTTTCCTGCAAGAGCTGGGGCTGGGCCAGGATGAAGCTGGGAGCTTAGAATTCAATCCAATTCTCCTACATGGGTGGCAGGGACCCAAATACCTGAACCACCACTTGCTGCTTCCCAGGGTGAGTGCATTAGCAGGGAGCTGAATCAGGCACAGAGCCAGGGCTCAAACCCAAGCACTCCAATATGGGATGTGGATGTGCCAAGTGGCGTGTTAGCTCCTATGCCAGTGCCCACCCTGATAAGTTTTTCATAATAAGCATTTTAATGAACCTTTTGAAGACCCTCTGTATATTTCAAAAATTCTTAATTTTAACTAATTTCTAAAAAGATTTATTATACCTAAAGTTAAAATCAGTGTTATTTATGCTACTCAAGTATAATCAGAGTATAAAATACTCATTCTTAGCATTAATCCGAGACCAGTGAAATTAACTGTTATAGGTATACATAAAATCTTATTTTATTTTTAAAGTGAAGTTTACCCCACAAACATAGCTCTTATTTTTTTCCTTTTCTTGAGTACAGCATATTTCCCCGATTTTCCTGCAGAATTATGTCCTTAAATGTACTTCCACAGAAGGAGTTTATGACTTTCTTTGTTGTTTCGTTCAAAGAAAAGTTAAACGTTCTCACTTCTTTAACCTTTGATCATATTTAATTACTCAGGATTTAAAGGGAGAAGTGATCCTTGGTAAAACAAAAATGTATCACAAAAGTCTTTCACAAGGTTCGGGAAATCTGTTATCAGAGGGAACAATGCCCTGAACTTTATCCTAGAAACCGTTGAAAGCACGCTCTGCACATCTGCCGCCGTTACGTGGAGACCGTGGAGACTGTTTCCATCTGTACCTGGGTGTCGGTGAACAGGAAGACCATGTTCTTGTCATCGACGCCAGCCATTTTGTACAACTTCCGCAGGTCGTCGTGAAAACTGTCATAGTTATATCCCCGGCTAAGTTCGATCTGCAAACACTTGTAACCACACATGTGAGCTGCCAGTCTGGTCAGGGACTGCTTCCCAGTGCCTCCCACGCCCACCAGCAAGGCGTTGCCTCTTTCCTGACGAATCATCCTGGCGATCCTGGAAGCAAAGCAGAGAAAGGTTATTTCAAGTTCACCGACCTGTCCTCCGCACAGTGGGCGGGCCCCAGGGCGGAGCCTCATCCCTGAGTAGGACAAGGCTGCAAGGGCCCAGCAGGCTTCTCCCGGCACTCAGGGTTGGCTGAACAATCTTGGGGGGTTGCTCCTTTTTTCGCTCCTTTCCCTAATTCTTCCAGGCCGCTGGCTCTCTGCCCTCGTCTTGCAAATTCGGAATAATGTAAAATCTTTTCTCTCAGAGTGTGAAAGATTTTGCCAGGGACCCCGGTTGATCTAGGCCACAGCTCATAGTGACCATTACACTGGGCAAGGCCAAGTCTCTGCTTGAAAGAAGCCGTGAGCAGAAAAATCACCAGGTCTAGGAAAATGACCTGCAGTTCAGGAGAGACCAATGGGAAAAGCTTGAAATGGATTTACTGCATGATACCAACCAAATTTTTGAAAATTTTCAATTCATGTTTACAAGAATTTAAAAAAAAAAGTGCTGCAATCATGACACTAGAGTGAGCGCTCAGCAAGAATAAAAACATCTGA
Organism: Lepus europaeus; assembly: GCF_033115175.1. Taxonomy (NCBI): domain Eukaryota; kingdom Metazoa; phylum Chordata; class Mammalia; order Lagomorpha; family Leporidae; genus Lepus; species Lepus europaeus. The sequence continues at coordinate 80,035,621 of NC_084839.1, read as the reverse complement.
GTTTAGGAAAAATTGGACAATGATGTAAAACCTGATTACTGAAAACCTCAAGGAAGAGGAGTTTCACACCAGGGAGACTATGGAAAATTGAACAGGTAAGGCACAGGACGGACCCAAGGAAGACACCTGGAACTCAGAGAAAGGCGTAGTGATAGCAGAATCATGAGAGGGAGAATGGAAGAACGACCAACCTAGGAAAAACAAAAGGGATCCCAGGGTCCCATAACAGGAATCAGAAAAGGAGACACAAACAGGACTAGACATGCTGCCCCAGGGACCAAATAACGAAAGACACCACGGAGCTGGGCCCAAAGAAGTCACTTAGGGTCAGGAAGGAAAATCAAATGACAGAGACGAAACACTAAGTGTTTTCTAGGAGATACACAAATATCATTTGCACGACAGAAATCTGTATTTCAGATGAAACTGGAAAGTTTTTGTGTGCACCTATGACAGAATTAATAGCTTACCTTCAAAGGAACAAAATAATTTTAGGTTGGTTTTACACATCTGATCTATGTGATACTATTCCACGTTAGAGCGGTTAGAAAGGGAAAAATGTTATGGCTCTGAGAATGAGTCATCTGCAAACTCCTTCCTTGAAGCTATGCAGAACTGTGAATAAACTTTGAAAAACCAGGAAGGGGGAAGGGAGGTCAGTCCGAAACTGAGCAGCATGCACAGGTCTTTCTATCACAGTTAGATAATAAAGGGAATGATGTTGTCAAGAAATTCTTCTTGTTAAAAACACAAAATGGCACTTTATTTGTCATTCTTTCTTTAGTGTTTACTATTATTTATATATGCTTATTTCTGAGACTATTGGGAACAAATGACTTATCCATTGTGTTTCCCAGAATGGAAGCTTACCTATAAATTCTTAGAAGCTTATGTATAAATGGATACAAAATCCCTCCTCCCCCTGTCCCAGCAGGAATTCTCTGATGTAGTAGATGAGTGACTTTTCCTCTAATTCAGTAGACAAGTGGTGACCTAATTAGTTACTATTTCAAAAGGGAGGTCCATCTTTCCATCTTAGGTGTGTGGTGACAACTTGGGGGCACGTGAGGAGTAGAATCTGCCAGGTGCATTTGCCCTTTGTAAGCACAGGCTCTGGGTTAAATCTTCTCTTCCTGATTTGGAAAGGCTTTTGCCTACTTCCTCTATGCCAAAACCCTAAAACCTCAAAGGTCATCAACAAATAGAAATGTAGTAAGAGCTAAAATACTAAATATTTAGTAGTTAATCCATAATCCGAAGCCCTTTATGTTGTAGGTGTCTGAACGCTCTTACTTAGAACTTAAGTAGAAATATGTTTTGTCTGATTCCTAACTATGGATCCTTTCTAGAAAGCAGAACACCTCGACATTGCTATTTACATGACAGTCCTTTGTGTATCTGAAAACCTAACCTGTACCACTCTACAAATGGTTTTTAATTTCCTCCCATAATATTTTAAACAAATCTTGAAAGGCCTGGTATTTCTCTTTCACAAAACAAAGAAAGATTATATGTATGATTAAGCCGGCTTTGCCTGTTGTCTGGTCTACTTTCCAGGAAGTTTCTCAGACCAGAGTGCTGCCATTATTATTTTCTTTGCAGGCTTAGGACCAGCCTGAGCTACGGGAATAAAAGTTGTTAGGGGATAGCATGTGAGTATGCTGGCAGAAAGACAGATGGAAGCAAGTGCTATCCCCACAACAGAATGACAAACGAGTGTATGTTATAACACTTGGGCTGTGACAAACATAAAATCCTGAGTTGAAGTTAATTAAAGAGAAGTACAGGACAGCTGAAAGACTATTTGCTTATGGTTTATGTGAAAAAATCCTGGGGATTTCATTGTTAGTCTTAACAAGGACCAACACTAAAATGTGGTTGACATGGAACAAAAAGCCATTAAAATGTTGCTGCGATAGTAGGCCATGGCACCAGATGTGAGCCCCAGCCTGCAATGTACTAGCCAGAGGACTTAGGTCAATTTATCTAATGTCTCTGACACTGCATTGTGTTAAAAAAAAAAAAAAAAAAGGCTGTGTCGATGTTTCTGATCTTGTTTTTCCTTTATCCCCATTGGGAAATAGCATCTTTGCCTTCTTATAAACTGGGTGGACCTGTACGATTGCTCTGACTAAAGGTTTGCTAGAAGTGATGCTATGTGGCTTTTGAGGCTGAGTCGAAAACACTGTTTGGCTTCTGCCTGGCTGTGTATTTTGGAGCGCTTGCCTTTGGAGTCCTGAGGCCCCCTGTTGAGAAGCCTGGCTTCCCCACTGCTGCCAAGTTGGAGAGACACACGGAAAGGCCACATAGAAGCAGAAATGCCACTCCCATAAAGACCCCCAGGAACCAGCAGATGAAGCCACCAAGAGTTGGAGTGGCTGATTAGGTAGCAACAGCCCAGCTGAGTCATGTTTGTAAAGAGGTACTGAACCACACGAGAGTGTTGTGACAGTTACACGAGCAGCGCCATGTTGTGGCTTTATATGCACACTAAGTGCCATTATTATTACTGCTTCGTAGGCTGGAACTGATATCAGGAGTCGCATTGAACTTCCTCTTTCTTTAGTCATACAGGTAGTTAGCCTTGTTATACTGTACATGTATCTTTGTGGAACCAGACAGAGCATGTAAAGACAAACCTAACAATTAATATTTAGCAAAAATAACCACCTCTGGATTCCACCAAAAGCTCATGTCATTTATACTTAAAGTATATGAAAAATAAGTTTTGAATTATAGTGGGAGCTGCTGAAAGAGCTTTGTCAATCTCACAAGTTAGTTTTACACAGCTTATTTTTACCCGTCAGTATAAAAGAAAGCAATCAATGCATAATTGGGCACCTTACAGCAGCATACCTTGAAACATGCTCTATAGCATCCTGGAAGAACACCAGCTTGACTTCTTTGGGGTTTATGAGGTTGTAATCATCAAGATAGTCTTGTAGAACATTTGCAATTTTCTCCATATCAGGCAAATCATCATAAATCCTATCAGCTTTATCTGCCCCAAACTAAAAGATGATTTATAGGAGAAGAACTAAGTTGGATTAATTTGATACATAAATATACATAACTTGTAAAATCCATTTAGCTTTTCATATGGTACACCTGAATTTCATGATGTTGTCTATAATATTCACATAGTAATAGGGCTCAGAAATAGTGTTTTAATTTTTCTTGCAATCCCAAACTCCAGTTTCAAACTTTTGCTCTTGGACTGTTGACATTAGATAAGCTAACTATGGTGCCGGCGCCATGGCACAGGTTAATCCTCTACCTAAGGTGCTCGCATCCCATAAGGGCACCGGTTCTAGTCCCGGTTGCTCCTCTTCCAATCCAGCTCTCTGCTGTGGCTGAAGAAAGCAGAAGAAGATGGCCCAAGCACTTGGGCTTCTGCACCTACATGGGAGACCAGGAAGAAGCACTTGGTTCCTAGCTTCAGATTGGCACAGCTCCAGCCATTGCGGCCATTTGGGGAATGAACCAGTGGATGGAAGACCCTTGTTTCTGTCTCTCCCTCTGTCTGTAACTCTACTTCTCAAATAAATAAAAATCTTAAAAAAAAAAAAAAGCTAACTAGTGGCAAATTATGCATGGCGGACTGCTTTTCTTATTAAAAAAAAAAATCCCAGAACTATATATAGTTTTTATTCAGCAGTTTTCTAGGTTAAGTAATCATTAAGAATGAAATTCACTTGTAAAACTATAGGGAGTTGAGTCCCTGTTTGGACCTATTGGTGATGTCTTTTCTTCATTGTAGCAATTGCCTTGGGGACATTTGCACCTGGAATTTTGAAAACACATACAGGAAATGCAAGAGGAGCCCAGCTTCTCTTTTTTCTTTGCTTTATTCCTTCATTTGAAAGTGCTATCATTAGAAACACACAGGAAACACAATCTTCTAAAAGAAACTTGGGGCTTTATTGTTAACAATAAATTTAAATAGATATATTTCATGCCAGTAAACTGCTTATTCTCCTTAAGTGTCAGATGGTAATACTCATCCAGAGGGGACTACCAGACTAGTGAGGTACTGCACCATAGAATGCAAAGATGAGCTCGTTCATTTGTTGAACTGGCATGGACTGAGAGCCTGTTTCGTACTTAGCTTTGTGAAGAAAGCTGGGGACTAAGAGTGAACCAAACAGCACGGCCCTTGTCCTCTTGGAGACATTGGGGATGTTTTATGTAAACAAGAGTCAATTTGGCAAAACAAGGTGGCTGGCTGTTAACATGGGTAGGTAGTTAGAAGACTTATTCTAGGCAGATCCAGAGGGTAAAATTAGGCTCACGTACAGAATTTTTTTTTTTTGGGGGGGGGGTAGGTTTAAGGAGCTTATAAGGAAATATAATGGAAGGTAAATAGAAGGAAAGTTTTGCTGTTAATCAGGATTACCCTGGAATGAAGAGGGTGGTTTTGTTAACTAACTAGCTTCCTATGACTGGGAACATTTGAGCAGTGAGAAGAAATTCCAAATTGAATACTGATAGTCCTGATTCCAACTACGCCCAAAATGAATGTAACTAGATCAGAGGTCAGAAGCTTTTTCTATAAAGCATGAGACAGTACATATTTTAAAATTAGCTCTCTGTCCTTATTACTACATTCAACTGTTGGGATGTAAGAGCAACTACATAAATAGTACACAAATGAATGGGCATGACCATGTTCTTATAAAACTGGGTTTACAAAAATAGTTGCTCCACTATTTAGTTTTCTCAGATGTAAAGTACTTATAAAACATAAACCTGAACTAGAAAATTATGTTTCATAATCTTCAAGCATACTCAAGTCAAAATGACATACTTACCTTAATGAAATCTCCAAATATGATGGGTTTATTTAAAAAATATTCCAGGCCAATTGCAATTCCAAAATGTTTGTCTGTCAAGAATCAAAACCAAGTTTAATGTAATGGTAAGCTTGAATGCTGTATTTTAGCAAGATATACAAAATAATATCAGCTGTTAGTTTACTTAGAAGTCTTAATTATTTTAATTGGAAAGTGAGAGAAGACCATGTTAGCAACCTGTTACTTAAATTTGATTATTAATCTCCATGATTTAAGATTAAGAATATTTAAATATTTTAGGCTTTTGCTAAATAATAAATATCGGATGCTTATTTAATATAGTAGTATTTTTTAATCAAAATGCTGTTTCTCCTATTTCCTCTATTTCACTAAGATTCTATACTGTTAAAAATATCAACCCCTCCTAAATTTTTTTCACACTTTTTCAAGCATTTTTACATATTTGAGCCAAAGAAAATATCTTTTACCCATAGATTACTAAAGCTCATTGTATCATCTTATATAAATGCATTTACATTTTCCTTTATAAAAAAATGGACTGCTTTTCTGTGGGGAAAATATAACTAAATAAAGATTTATACTTACTGGCCATTTCTGTCAAAATAACATGGAAATAGTGTTTATCTTCATTATTAATCAAACGATCATGAAAGACTCTTTGACATTCATGACAAAATAGTCTAAATATCTGAAGTTCTTCTCTTATTGTTCCTGGATCACACTGGAGGATGCCTTTTTTTTTTTTTTAGGAAAAAAAAGGAAAATTCAACTTGTGGAATCTAGCAATAGTTAACTAGTATATCCTTAAATCCGACTTTACCCACAAACCCAAGGGATATACACATGATAGTGATCCCCTTTTGAAAGCAAAGTGAGGACACATCTGACAATTTTTTTTTCCTGTTTTGTGATGATTCTTTAGCTGAACATGTGAAGTTGGTCAGACTTCACAGAATAAACAACATTCGCTTCATTGTTACATGGGTTGTAATGTTAAAATAAGGATGTCACAATTCCTGAAATATACAAGGGTACTTCAAAATGTTTATGGAAGATAGAATTAAAAGATAAGCTTATTTTGATGCAAGACATTTTGAAAATGTACATTGTTTTTTTTTCCCCATGGTGCATTTCATTCATTTTTTTTTTTTTTTTTTGAAAGGCAGACAGAGAGAACTCTGTATTTGCTAGCTCACTGCTCCAAATGCCCACAGGGACCAGGACTAGGGAGTCAAGAACGCAATCCAGGTCTCCCATGTGAGTAGCAGGAGCCTAATTACTTGAGCCCTCACCATTGCCTCCCCCAAGGTCCACATTGGTGGGAGGGAGGGAAGGAGTAAGGAAGGGAAGGAGGGAGGGAGGGAGGGAGGGAGGGAGGGATGTCTGGGTTCTGACTGCATAGAGACTCAGCTGCACAGCAGGCACAGGGGAAGCAGCCTCTGGAGGGTCTGACTGGGAGTTACCTCTGGCTGCTGTGCAGAAGACAGGGCTGGGCTAGACTCAAGGAAAGGTGAAAGGATGAACAGGAAGCAGATTAGAGAGGAGGCTCTTACTGTTAGGAATCTTGGTAACTGGGCTAGAGCAGTGGTAGAGGGAGACATGGGAAGTGGTCAGATCTAGGATATATGTAGGAGGTAAATCAGGTCAGGACTCTGCATGGCTGGATGGGCATTGTCAAAACATGTGGCCAAGGCTCGGGGGCGAGGATACCTGTGGCCAGGAATGGAGGGATAAAGCTAGAATTTGGTCTAGACATGTCCAGTTTACCCAGCATAATTGGATATCTGAGTAAGATCACTGAGAAGGATGCTGGATATGCAAATCACATAGAAGAGTGGTCAGAGCTAGAAGTAGGCACTTGAGTGCCAACTCTACATAGGTGGTGTTAACACCATAGAGTTGATAGGTTACCTAGAAGTATGTGTAGATTAAAAAAAAAAAAAGACCAAAGGCAGAGGCCTGGGCCCCAACATTTTGAGATAAGGAAGAGGAGCAGCAGCAGCCACTGAGAGAGAAGGGAACCTAAGACAGTGCGTGCCCAGGCTCTGGGGCATTACAGAAAGATGGAAGGATGAGTTGTGCCAAAGACGACTTGGAGGGGGAGAGGTGCCAGATGGTGCTGAGACTGGGAACTGAACAGTGGATTTGATGGAATGGAGAGAGAAACTTGGAAGAAGAGGAACTCTGCAGCATCAGGCAGAGAGTGTTCACTGGAAGGTATTAAAAGTAGAACTGAAGGGGGCAAGTGGGAAAATGAGGAGACCATTATTTAAGGGGTCTTTCCAGGAAGGGCAGAGAAACACCATCAGGGGGTTATGAGGCCTAAGGAGAATTATTTTTAAATGGGAGGTATTGCAATCGTTGAGAATGATCCAAGAGAAGGGGAAACATTGAAGATGCAGGAGAGAAGTGGGAACTATGAGTAGTGTCCCTGAGCAGGTGGGAGCAGATTGGTATTCAGGGCAGAGCACTACTGGTTTATGACAGGTGCAGCTCAGAGAAGGAAGATATAGGTTTATAGGTAGAATGGGAGATTTAGAAAATGAGGTAGCTCTGGGTCTATTGCTTTTTTTTTTTTCTTCAGTGAAAGACATATTATCAGATGGCAGGAAAAATGGGGAGGTGTTGTTGGCAGTGTGACAAGCTGGGAAGTGGTCAGCCTGGGGGTGGGGGTAGAGAGTGACTTGAACAGGGACCTGCAATAGAATTTCCCAGGGTGTCACGGACACCTGGATACACGTGATTCCACCGAGAGGTTTGTAAGCCAATGAAAATGAAGGGAAGCTGCAGTTCAGAGAACAGGGGCTTGAATACACTACCTTGAATACATTTGGATAAATCCCTCAAATTAAACACATAATGAGACTTGGCTGGTGTTGGCAGGAGATCAACACTCATTCTGTTATAAATCTCAACTGAGGCTTCTACAATGTTGGATGCAGTTTGCTTCACAGCTGGTGGAAAGTCATTCAGGAATCCATTCAAGATAGCCTGGAACCAGAAACAGAACATGAGAGGATTAGATTAAAAAATGAATAATTACCTTCCAAATAACCCAGATCTGATACTTTTGGTAATAAATAGGAAGCTCAAATCCAATACAAAGATATGTGGGCGCTAAAGCTCTTGTATTGCCCTTTGATTTCTTTTTCTTGCCTAATGGCTCTGGCTTAATCTTCCAGGAGTATATTGAAAGCAATGGTTAAAGTGGGCATCCTTGTCTCGCTCCAGATTTTAGTGGAAATGTTTCCAACTTTTCCCCATTCACTGTGATGCTGGCTGTTGGTCTGTCATAAATTGCCTTGTGTTGAGGAATATTCCTTCTATATCCAATTGACTTAAGGTTTTCATAATGAAAGGGTGTTGTATTTTAGCAAATGCTTTCTCTCCATCTATTGAGACAATCATAATCATTATTCTCCAGTTTGTTAATGTGATGTAACACATTTACTGACTTGTATGTTTAACCATCCCTGCATACCAGGGATAAATCCCACTTGGTCTGGGTGAATGATCTTTCTGATGTGTTGCAAGGTTTGTTTGGCTAATATTTTGTTGAAGGCTTGTGTGTCTATATTCATCAGTGACTCTGGTCTATAATTCTCTTTCACTGGTTTATCTTTTTGTGGTTTTGGAATTAAGATGATACTGACCTCTTAGGAGTTTGGGAGGATTCCTTCCCTTTTAATTGTTTTGAATAGCTGAGAAGAATTGGAATTAGTTCTTTAAAATCTGGTAGAATTCAGCAGTGAAGTCATTCAGTCCTGGGCTTTTCTTTGTTGGGAGGGTCTTTATTATCGATTCAATCTCCATATTGGTTATTGGTATGCTCAGGTTTTCTATGTCTTCATGACTCAATTTTTGTAGACAGTATGTGTCCAGGAATCCATCCATTTCTTCTAGATTTTCCGATTTGTTGACATACAGCTGTTGGTAGTAATTCCTGATGATTCTTTATTTCTGTGGTATCTTTTGTTACATCTCCTTTCTCACCTCTGATTTTATTAATTTGGGTTTCTCCCTCTTTTTGGTTAGTTGGGTCAATGGTATACCAGTTTTATTTTTTTGAAAAACCAGCTCTTCATTTGACTGATCTTTTATATGTTTTTGTTTCAATTTTGTTTATTCTCTAATTTTTTCTTTCCTAATTTTGGGTTTGGTTTGTTGTTTTTCTTGGTCTCAAGATGCACTGATAGCTCATTTATCTGATGTCTTTCCAAATGCTTGATGTAGGCACCACTTGCTATAAAAACTTCCCTGTTAATATTGCTTTTGCTTTTTCCCATAGGTTTTAAATATTACCATCTCCATTTTTGGGAATTTTTAAAATTTCCATTTGTCTTTTGGTGTTTTCTATGACCCAGTCTCTACTACTGTCATGATGGAGCCCTCTCTCCACTGGTTGCCAGGCACTCTTGTTCGGGGATAGGGAGAAAGAAACATTTTTGCTTGGTTAGGTGGGTATCCTGCCCCCCACACTTCCATTAGGGCCCTTGGCTTGATTCAAAGTCATTGCGATCTGCAAGGCTCTCCCTCCAGCAGTATCAGCAGTGGCACGAGCTACTGCAGACTGCTCTCAGCTCATAGCCTCCTGTTCTCAGCGTTGGGGATCCTGTGCTGTCAGTGCTCAGTGCTGTGCATCCACACCTTCCATGCTGATCCACGGCATCCCTCTCCCTTCAGAAGAATTTCCACTGAAGATTTCTCTCCAGCTCTCCCCTGGGAATGGCACTTCCTCTGCCTTTTTTCCCTTGCTGTTTTTCCATTGTCTAAAGCAGTATGTCTTTTCTCTTTTCAGGCATCTTGGAATTCCCTTGTAGGTCTCCTTTGACACTTTCCTTTCTCTGTCTCCCTCAACCGATCTTTGGTACATGTCTTGAATCCGTTTCCTTCTGTGTCCCATGATAACACCCACTTCTGCTTCCTCCCCACTCTCCCTCCTTCACTCACTGGCCTCTCCACTTCTACTCTGAATTCCCTTCCCATTTTCTTTCATGAACATCAGGTCACAGCTCCCCCAGGAGCTCCAGCCCTCCCCAGCTCCCCACCTCATCCCTCCCTCCCTGCTGCTCACTGTGTCCCATCCATGCTGGCTTGAACACCCTGTGATCCTTCCTTAGGACTCTGCACAGCCTTTCCCCTCTTCTCTAGTCAGGTCTTTTCATCCCTCATGTCTTGGTTGTGTCATCTCTCCAGAGAGACCTCCCTGACTACCAATATAAAATAAGCCCTCCCACCAGTCTCTTGATCTCCTAATAATGTACATGGTTTGAAAGAACATATTTTATGAGTTAGCCCCCACCCATAGTTGCCTGAGAAAATCATTACGGTTTTTAAAACAGATAAATTTTCATCACCATTAGTTTCATGGGAAGAAGCTACAAGAACACCTATCAGTGCTTGCCAGGTCATGTCTAGATTTTTGGCTTGTAGATGAGAGATTTTAGAAATAAACTGAATTATTTGTTGTTCAGCAAGTCTTGTGTTGAACATTAGCTTCCACAGCTTTTGAGGACTGTTTTTTTAAAAAGAGTTATTTGAAAGTCAGAGTTACACACACACACACACAGAGAGAGAGAGAGAGAGAGAGAGAGAGAGAGAGAGAATTTTCCATCTACTGGTTCACTCCCCAGTTGGCTGCAATAGCCAGAGCTATGCTGATCCAAAGCCAGGAGCCTAGAGCTTCCTCTGGGTCCCCTACATGGGTGCAGAGGTCCTAGCACTTGGACCATCTTTTACTTGCCTTCCCAGGCCAAAGCAGAGAGCTAGATGGGAGGTGGAACACCTGGGACTAGAACTGGCAAACTTATGCAGGTGGTGGCTTTATCCACTATGCCACCATGCTGGCCCCATGGACTGTCTTTTCAAGGTATTCCCCTCTGGGTCATCAACATGTGTTAAGCACAGTCCACATTGCCTGTATTTTGAGGACTCTCCTGAATGAAATTTAATCAAAATCTGTCCAACTGTATGTGTATGATAAAGAATAGTCTAGCTGGAATTTTTACATTATATAAGCAATGTGCATAATCTACATGAAAAAAGTTCCAGCCTGTCCATTTTCTATCACAAATTACTGGAACAGTTTCTGACATATATTGGTAATGGCATGTGTATTTCTACATATCTCATTTACCTCTTTATAATCTGTCTCAAGGAAGGAAATTCCGTGAAGTCAAGGATATCATCTGTCATACAATAGTTGCTCAACAGATATATGTTTAAGGAGTGAATGAAGTGCTATTAAATTTGTGTTCATGAGTTAAAATTGGAATATTAATTTCCTGAAGGGAGGTACTGCACTATGTGTAGTAGGCCAAGCTTCCTCCTGTAGCACTGACATCCCATGGCACCAGTTCATGTCCTGGCTGCTCCTCTTCTGATCTGTATCTCTGCTATGGCCTGGGAAGACAGTGGAAGATGGGCCAGGTGCTTGGGCCCCTGAACCTGTGTGGGAGACCTGGAAGAATTTCCTGGCTTCACATCAGCCTAGTTTTGGCCGCTGTGGCCATTTGGGAAATGAATCAGCAGATCGAAGACCCTTCTCTCTGTAACTCTCTCAAATAAATAAAATCTTAAAAAAGTTTCCAGGGGACTATGGGTTGGTATTTTACTGAGAACTTGGCTTATAAGACATGTTTGGCATCTTTGCAAAGCTCCCATTAAGAACATTAACAGAAGATGCAGACAGAATTCTCACAGTTTTGGGGAAAGATGCTTTAGCAAGAGGATATTATTAGTATTTTATGGAGATGATTATGATTTATCAATTACTGCTGTTATATCTTTCAAATTAGAAATTCCATTTAATGACATCAATTTACTTTGTTGCATGCCATTTGGTTTATCTTTGGAATGTATAGTGATACATATTTTGTCACAAACATTTCAAATAAATAAACACTCAGATGTGTATGTGGTGTGGTTTAAGGAAGAGTCACCCGCAACCCACATATTCCACATTTGTGCAAGCCAAGACCATTCATGAGTGATGTGCTCTCTGTATTTATGCACTGTTCGAGTAACTGGCAATGGATTATCAACACAATAGTGGGACAGACTAGATTAAAACTAATAGGTGATTAAAAATTTATAAATATATAATACATAAGTACTATTTAGATTCCTAGGCTTCTTTTATGTAGAAGTAAATGAATATATATGTTACACATAACAAATTTAATTTACTGATTTTACATTTCTTTAGTTCTTGGTTATACCAAGGTTCTTCCTTCTCAATACAAGGACAAAGGACAGGAAAGGTAAACGAACTCTAAGACACTGTTGAAATGGGTTGTGATTCAAAATGAAATTTAAGGGAGGTTCCAAAATGGTGTATAGCTATAGGACAGTCTGACTTACATGGGGCAAAATTAATGGAGAGTAAATACACTCATAGGATAGAGCCCTGGGGAAACCCCAGCAGGGGACCCAAAGCGAGCAATAGAAACATTCCAAACCATTGCCGAGGGAGCAAATAAACAGCAGAAAACAATGGCAGCTTGAAGATGCCTGCCACAGCAAACAAAGCAAGAGGGGGTTCCATGGGAGCCAGGGCCCACGGTGCCAGTACCATCTTTAAAGTTCCATGCGAACCACCGCCCCGCCCCGCCCCCAAACCCCTGCTACAGCAGAGTCCTGTAATCAATGGGGGAAGGGTATACAGGATCCTACCTTTTTTTTTTTTTTTTTTTTTTTTTTGACATAGGCAGGGAGCTGCCTTACCTCCCATAAGAGCCCAACAATAAATAACAGAGGTTGCATCCCACCCAATCAATGAGGGCTACAGCAATTCAGAATTCCTTCTTCCATAGGCCAGTTGCACTGCATCAGTTGCCTGGCAACAGTAGGTGAGTGAAGCACTGACTGGGTTTCTCCTACCTGCAGAATACCACTGAGAAGTAGGGGTGTGTGTGTGTGTGTGTGCTACAGTGGGTGGGTACTTTACACACCCATGAACCACACACCTAACCAGAGGAAACTCCATTCCCCCCCCCCCCCCCCACACTGAAGCTGGTTGGGAAGACCACACACAGACCGCTGCTCTGGGAACACCTAAGGTTCCTTATATACTGGACTGACTAGCAGAGTGAAGTGGCCCCATTGACAATCCACGACCCAGAGAGCCCTGGGAGCTGAATCTGAGAAAACAGTGACTGCGTAAGAGGAGACAACGTGGCTAGATCCTGGGAAACCACAGAGTGCCTCTCTGTACCTCCCAGCTCTTTGGTTACCTATAACAGCTCGTAACAGAGGGAATCTTGCTCACAGGAAAGACTCCACAGATCAAATATGCACTTCATTAAGCAGAGTACATGAGTGCTCTGCACACTGGGAACTAACACCAGGACACCCATCAGCTCAGAGGAGAGCTACCATGCTCAATGGGGGTCTTACCCTGGAATACTGAACAAGAGCATCATGGCCACCCAGCACACACCTCTTGGCATTCACTGAAAGTGTAGACATCCTGCTAAGCCCAGAAATACAAACCAAAGACAAAAGCTGCCAGAACAAATGCCGAAGAATAAAGGAAAAGATTCAAGAAACAAGAAAAAGGAAGTCACTGTGAGTCCTCCAAAGGAACACTACAACATTTCAATATTAGAAGCTGAAGATGAAGAGATTGAGGAAAAGCCAGAAAAGGAATTTAGAAACTAATCATAAGATTACTCAGAACCAAATTCATGAACTAAAGAAAACTATAGTTGACATGAAAATTTTCCCCATGAAATTGAGATCTTAAAGAAATTAAAATGAAATACTAGAGATCAAGAATTCAATAGATCAACTAAAAATGCAGTGGAAAGTCTTAACAGAGTTGGTGAGGCAGAAGAGAAAATATCTGAGCTAGAAGACAGATCTCTGGAAATTTTACAGTCAGAACAGAAACAAGAAGAAATCAGAAAACAATCACTGTTAGAGATCTACAGGATACCATCAAATGACCCAATACATCATTCATAGGAGTCCCTGAAGGCATGGAAAGAGAAAGGATTAGAAGATCTTTTTAGTGAAATAACAGAAAACTTCCTTAATTTGGAGAAAGAAAAGGACTTTCAAGTACAGGAAGCACATGTTACTCCCAATAGACATGACCAGAAAAGATTTTCACCACGAATCAGTGTAGTAAAACTCTCCATAGTAAAACATAAAGATTCTAAAATGTGCATGAGAGAAATGCCAAATTACCTTCAGAGGAACTCCAACTAGACTCAAAGTGAACTTCTCATCAGAAACCCTACAGGCTAGGAGAGAATGGGGAGATACAGTCCAACTTGTAAGAGAAAAAAAGCTGTCAACCCAGAATACTATACCCTGCAAAGCTCTCATTTATAAATAAAGGTGAAATAGGGAACTTCCACAACAAACAGAAATTGAAAGAATTTGTTACTACCCATCTAGCCTTATGAAAGATGCTTAAGGATGTGCCACACACAGAAACACAGAAATGGAGTTATCACTACGAAAGGTGGTGAAGGCAGAAAAACTCCCAGCAAAAGTAAAAAAGAAATCCAAAGTATAAAAAAAAGGGACTAAAAAAGGAAAAATGGCAGGGCAAAATTGTTACTTATCAATAATCACCCTGAATTTAAATGGCCTCCACTCTCCAGTTAAAAACAGACTAGCTAAATGGGAAAAGAAAACCCAGCTATTTCCTGCCTACAAGAATACATCTCACTAACAATACTAACAATGATACTCACAGACTTAAAGGTTGGAAAAAGATAATCCATGCTAACAGAAACCAAAAAAGAGCTGGGGTAGCCATCCTAATATCAGAAAAAATAGGCTTTAACACAAAAACTGTCAAAAGAGACAAAGAAGGGCACTCTATAATGATCAAGGGATTAATTCAGCAGGAAGAAGTGACTATTATAAATGTTTATGCACATAATTACAGGGTACTTGACTATTTAAAAGAAATGTTAATGGATTTAAAGAGAGATATAGACAAAAATACAATAGTAATATGGGATTTCAATAACCCACTTTCAGCAATGGACAGATAAACCAGACAGAAAATTAGCAAGGAAACAGAGTTAATTGACACTATAGATCAAATGGACCTAACAGAGCTTTCCATATTACAGCCACAGAACACATTCTTCTCACTAGTACATGGAACGTTCCCTAGGATTGATCACATGCTAGGCCATAAAGGAAGTCTCAGCAAATTTTAAAAAATGGAAGTTATATCATGCACTTTCTCTAACCACAATGGAATGAAATTGCTAATCAACAATTCAGGAACCTCCAGAACATATGCAAACACATGGACACTGACAACATGCTCCTAAATGAACAGTCACTGAAAAAATCAAAAAGTGAAATTAAGAAATTTCTGGAAACGAAGATGACAACACAACATATCAAAACTTATGGGATACAGCAAAAGCAGTGTTAAGAGGAAAGTTTAAAGCTATTAGTGCTACATTAAGAAATTGAAAAGGCACCAAATAAACGAATTATTAATGCATCTCAAGGGACCTAGAAAAACATCAAACCAAACCCAAAACTAGGAGAAGTTATTAAAATTAGAGAACAAAATTGGAACCAATAAAATACAAAAGATCAGCAAAATGATTTTTTTTGACAGGCAGAGTTAGACAGTGAGAGAGAGAGACAGAGAAAAGGTCTTCCTTCTGTTGGTTCATCCCCAAATGGCTGCCACAGCCAGTGTGCTGTGCTGATACGAAGCCAGGAGCCAGGTGCTTCTTCCTGGTCTCCCATGTGGGTGCAGGGCCCAGGGACCTGGGCCATCCTCCACTGTATTCCCGGGCCACAGCAGAGAGCTGGACTGGAAGAGGAGCAACCGGGACAGAATCCGGCGCCCTGACTGGGACTAGAACACGGAGTGCTGGCTCTGCAGGTGGAGGATTAGCCTAATGAGCCGTGGCGCCAGCTGAGCTTTTTTTTTTTTTTTAAGTAAACAAAATTGATACACCACTGGGCCAACTAACCAAGAAAGGAGGGAGAAGACTCAAATTACCAAAATTAGAGATGATAAAGGAAATGTAATAGAGAACCCATAGAAATAGAAAGAATCAGAAATTACTACAAAGAGCTGTATGCCAACAAAACAGGAAAGCTAGAAGAAATGGAGAGATTCCTGGACACACATGACCTACCTCAAAGGTGCCATGAAGACAGAGAATACCTAAACAGACCAACAACCAAGACAGAAATTGAATCAGTAAGCAGTAATAAAGACCCTCCCAATAAAGAAAAGCCCAGTATCAGATGGCTTCACTGGTGAATTCTACCAGACATTTAAAGAAGAACTCCAATTTTTCTCAAACTAGTCAAGACAATTTAAATGGAGGGAATACTCCCAATTATTTCCTATGAAGCCAGCATCACTTTAATTTCTAAATCTGAAAAAGATACAACAGAAAGAGAACTACATCCCTGATGAACTTAGATGCAAAAATCTTCAACAAAATACTTGTCAATTGAATCCAACAGCACACCAAAAAGACCATTCACCCAAAGTGGGATTTATCCTTGGTATGTAGGAATGGTTCAACCATTTCCAAATCAATCAATCAATGCGATACATCATATTAACAAGTTGAAGAACAAAAACCATATGATTATCTCAATAGACACATAAAAAGTATTTGACAAAATACAACACCCTTTCATGATGAAAACTCTAAGCAAATTGGGAATAGAAGAAACATTCCTCAACACAATCAAGGCAATTAATGACAAACCAGAATCCTATTGGATGGAGAAAAGCTGGAAGCATTCCCACTGAGATTCAGAACCAGGCAAGGATGCCTACTCTCACCATTGCTATTCCATATAGTCCTGGAAGTTTTAGAGCCATTAGGAAGGAAAAAGGAACCAAAAGGATACAAATTGGGAAGGAGGAATTCAATCTATCCCTATTTGCAGATGACATGATTCTATATATAAGGGATCCAAAAGATTCCACTAAGAGACTATTAGAACTCATAGAAGAGTTTGGAAAAGCAGAATATAAAATCGAACCACAAAAATCAACAGCCTTTGTATACACAGCCAATGCCATAGCTGAGAACTTCAAAGATCAATACCATTGATAATAGCTACCAAAAAATATCAAATACCTTGGAATAAATTTAACCAAGGATGTCAAAAATTTCTATGATGAGAATAACAAAACATTAAAGAAAGAAATAGAAGATACAAAAAAAAAAAAAAAAAAGGAAAACATTTTCCATGTTCATGGATTGGAAGAATCAGTATCATCAAAATGTTCATACTACCAAAAGCAATTTACAGATTCAATGTGATATCAATAAAAATACCAAAGACATTCTTTTAAGATTTAGGAAAAATTATGCTGAAATTCATATGGAGGCACAGGAGACCTCAAATAGCTAAAGCAATCTTATACAATAAAAACAACGAAGGAGGCATCACAATACCAGATTTTGAGACAGACTACAAGGCAGTTATAATCAAATGAGCTTGGTACTGGTACAAAAAACAGATGGATAGACCAATGGAACAGAAAAACAAAAAAAATCAATCCAAGCATCTACAACCAACTTATATTTGACCAAGGAGGTAAAAATCAATCCCTGGAGCAAGAACAATTTCTTCAACAAATTGTGTTGAGAAACCGAATTTCCACATGCAGAAGCATGAAATAAGACCCCTACCTTACATCTTTCACTAAAGTCCACTGAAAATGGAGTAAAGAACTACATGGACTAAAGACCTGACACCATCAAATTATTAGAAAAAACTGGGAAACACTGCAAGACATCAGCACAGCTGTAGTTCTTGGAAAAGACCCCAGAGGCAAAGGCAATTAAAGCCAAAATCAAGAAACGGGATTACAACAAATTGAGAAACTTCTGCACTGCAAAAGAAACAATCAGCAAAGTGAAGAGACAACCAACATAATGGGAGAAAATATTTGAAAACTACACAACTGACAAAGGATTAATAATCAGAATATATAGAGATTGGTTGGCGCCATGGCTCAACAGGCTAATCCTCCGCCTTGCGGCGCCGGCAAACCGGGTTCTAGTCCCAGTTGGGGCACCGGATTCTGTCCCAGTTGCCCCTCTTCCAGGCCAGCTCTCTGCTGTGGCCAGGGAGTGCAGTGGAGGATGGTCTAAGTGCTTGGGCCCTGCACCCCATGGGAGACCGAGAGAAGCACCTGGCTCCTGCCTTTGGATCAGCACGGTGTGCTGGCTGCAGCGCGCCAGCCGTGGCGGCCATTGGAGGGCGAACCAATGGCAAAACAAAGACCTTTCTCTCTGTTTCTCTCTCTCTCACTGTCCACTCTGCCTGTCAAAAAAAAAAAAAAAATAGAGAGATCAAGAAGCTCAACAACAAAACAAACAACTCAGTTAAGAGATAGGTCAAGGACTTAGACTTTTTTCAAAAGATGGAATCCAAATGGCCAACAGATACATGAAAAAATGCACAGGGTTGCTAGCAGTCAGAGAAATGCAAATCAAAACCACAGTGAGGTTTCACCTCACCCCCATTAGAATGGTTCTCATACAGGAATCAATGAACAACAATTGCTGAAGGGGCCGGCACTGTGGTGTAGTGGGTAAAGCTGCTTCCTACAGTGTCAGCATCCCATATGGGTGCTGGTTCTAGTTCTAGCTGTTCCACTTCCAATCCAGCTCTCTGCTATGGCCTGGGAAAGCAGTAGAAGATGGTCCAAGTGCTTGGGCCCCTGCACCTGCATGGGAGACCTGGAGAAATCTCCTGGCTTCAGTTTGGCACAGCTCTGGCTGTTGCAGCCAATTTGGGAGTCAACCAGTGGATGGAAGATCTCTCTCTGCGTAACTCTGACTTTCAAATAAATAAATAAATAAACAAAATCTTAAAAAAACAACAGTTGCTGGAGATGATGTGGGGAAAAAGATACCCTTACCTACTGTTGGTGGGATTGTAAGCTGGTAAAGCCACTATGGAAGACAGTGCGGAGATACCTCAGAAATCTGAAATATAGATCTACCATATGCCCCAGGCATCCCACTCCTGGGAATTTACCCAAGGGAAATCAAATCAGCATATGAAAGATCTATCTGTACTTCCATGTTTATCACAGCTCAATACCCAATAGCAAAGAGATGGAATCAACCCAAATGCCCATCAACTTAAAGACTGGATAAAGAAATCATAAGAATATGTACACCACGGAATACTACACAACAGTTAAAAATGAAATCCAGTCATTTGCAACAAAATGGATGAAGCTGGAAAACATACGTAGCAAAATAAGCCAGTCTCAAAAGGAACAAATTCTATGTTCTCCCTGACCTGTGATAACTAATAGAGCACCTAAAACGCAATCTGTAGAAATGAAATTGACACTTTGAGAAGCAATGACATTGAAAAGTCCATGCCTTGACTGTTGAGGAAGTTTTTTTTAAAATTTTATATATTTTTCCCTTTTATTTTACTTGCCATTTTTTCTTTCATATTAATCATTGAACTCTTTATTTAACAGAGTGAACCATATGTGTATAAAGTTAATTGAAAATAGATCTTAGTTAAAAATAAGAGTCAGAATAAGAGAGGGAAGGGGGGGCGGAGTGTGGGTGGGAGGTTGGGCACAGAGGGAAGAACCACTGTGACCCTAAAGATGTAATTGTGAGATGTATGAAGTTTGTAACTGTGAAGCAATATAGTTCTGCATACATTCTTGTGGACTTAACTCCAAGGGTACAGCTTAAAAATTTGCCATGGGACCCCAAATCCCTTTAAGCTGGTTAGTAAAAATAGCATTCTAAGTGTTATAGAGATCATATGGATAGGATTAAGTGTCAAAATGATCCTATAGATAGGTTCAAGTGTTAAAGCAATCATATAAATAGGATAAGTGTGTGATAATAATAGAAGCAGTCAATACAGCATATTCTCTAATTAGGCATTTATTTACAGGAGATAAGCTCCATTGTTTCATATCAGAGAGTATTCTCCCAAAGTTTTCCAAAATGTGGCCCTTTTTATATATCATCTTCACATTACTCCTAAAGAGCTTATCAAAATCAATTCAGATTTATTTAAACAATTTTCCATGAGTGTAAGCAGTTTCAATTTGAACAGAAAATCCCTTTGCACATACTATGGTTGTGGACGTGCTGGGTCTGCCCCTTTCTCTACTATACGAGGACCTCTGTTGGAAGAGGTCGACAAAGGTGAACTTAGAAGCCCAGTTAATTCCCCCATCACTGTGTGCTTGCAGACAAAGCTCTCCAGACTGGTTATCCAAACAATCTCATTCTACCTGTGCCGTTTACCGTTTCCTACCCCTGAAATTGCATTCATACAAGTACTTTCTGTTCCCAGGACTTCGTCCTTGTCATGTCTGAGAGCACACACACAGGAGGAAGTGGTGGCGATACCCACCACCACTCTCTGGGTGCCCATGCTGAGCTGTGTGTCACTCAAGGAGGGATGAATGGGCTGCCTGGCAACACTTTGATCGCGGGAACCCAGGAATTAATACATTTCCTCCCCTGCCCCTGGTCTATGTACGAGTCCATCCTCACCTGGAAGATCTGTTTCAGACTATGCTCCGAGGGCATTGGGAGGCACAGCATGCTGAAGTGCCGGATGAAGCGGGGTGTCACGGGGTTGCGTCCACCACCTGGAGGGGCACATGCCGCTGCGATGGTTACATCCTATGTGGGAGAAACCCACTCAGGTCATCTGGCCAAGAGAGATGCCATCTGCCCACCCCTACAGCAGTACTCACAGCCAACATTTTTGAGCCCCTACCATATGCCAGCATTGCCAGTTTTGCACACATCATTCAATACTTAATCCTTTTTTTTTTTTTTTGACAGGCAGAGTGGACAGTGAGAGACAGAGAAAGGTCTTCCTTTTTTCCGTTGGTTCACCCCCCAGTGGGCACTGCGGCCGGCACGCTGCGCTGATCCGATGCCAGGAGGCAGCTGCTCTGTCTCCCCACGTGCATCACCCTGCATCATAAATATCTGCCCTCAGAAGCCAAGCTCTGCGGGAGGCAGGGACTGTTTCACTTGTCCATGAATTCCCGAGGCAAGCACAGCAAGGATCCATTACGGATCAAAGGCACTGCATTACCTCCAAGAAACACGGAGGCCACACGTGAGGAGCTGAACAGTGTCCCCTACTCCCAGATACATTCAAGTCCTTCTCCCCGCTATCTCACAACGGGACTCTATCTTTATATAAGGGATATACAGAGGTAAGTAAGCTAAAATGTGGTCACTAGGGTGGGCCCTTATCCAAGGACTGGTGTTGAGGACACAGGCAAGAGGGAAGCCCACATAAAGACAAGGGTGAAGATGGCCATCCACAAGCCAAAGAGAAAAGACTCAGAATGTAACAAGCTTGCTGACATTTTGGTCTTGAATGTCTAGCCTTGGTAATTAAGAGAAAATTGATTTCTGTCATTCAAGCCACCCGATCTGTGATACTTTCCTATTAGGCAATATATAATATATAATATTGCCTAATTATTTAAATTTAAATACAAAAAGTAATAGTTTAAAACCTAAAGTCACCTGTATGTCTTTCCAAAAGAGTTTGTTTCTGTCATAAAATCCACCGAAGTCTTGATACTGCCGTAGCAGTTCAATGGGAGGCTGAGAGCCATAGCGATCCAGTCTGGGCATATTTAAGTCATCGACAAAAATCACAACACGCTTATTTCCAGGTGCTCCTGGGGAAATAGCATGAGTTTAATTTAAGAATCAGGATTTTCCCTTAGAAAACTCAAGACAAGGCTTAGGGATGGCTTTTGACTCAACGACCCGTTGTTCATCATAGTGAGCTCAGATCTGTTGTGAGGAGGGCCCAGTGGAGCTCTGCCCTGAGGAGTCCAGACCTCCCTCCAGCCTCATTCAGGCTCCTGGAGGTAGATGAGGACCTGGCCAGGCTAGGATGTCCACGGTGTCATCATAGATGGCCCCTCACCCTCTCTCTCAGAGCACATTATGGTGGCAACTCCCAGTGAGGTCTGGATCTTTTCTAATCCCAGAGCATGGCCTGGGCATGGGTGAGGAAGGTCATTTTCTTTTCACAAAAGAAATCAGGATGGAATGCCAAACGTTTCCTTTCATAAATAATCCCTTACCATCCTCACAGGGAAAACAGGGTTAGATATCCAAAGGCATTCTGATCACACCCAAGGGAGATCTAGGATGATGGAGCTGTTCATGCTGTATTTAATGTAATAAAAATCAATGCACCCATTCATCTTGGAAAGAATGAATTGTAGCAGAGGAAAGCAAGCAACGTGAACAGAGGAGGTGACTCCACCTACTCTAGCATCCAGAATTAGAGAACCAATGGGCAAATAGACATATCCCCGTGGCTGGGATTAATGATGGAAAGTGATTCCTAAGTAACTGAGGAAAACTCAGTACTACATCTTCTGGACCTTGGAAGCCAAGTAACAACACATACGTGGGAAATGGATCTAAGAGAATTATTCATAAAGATCTGCAGCACCCAGCAAGGAACAGGTTTGCATCTGTTGCCCATGTCTACTTTAGCAGAAGGGGAACCGTGAGAGGGGTCAGTGAAACAGCTGGCAATCCCCCTATTTGGCAAGACAGAGTCTACAGATGACTATGTGAATGGCAGCTGGGCTGGAGTGTTTGCTGGGTGTCCACCGAGAGGGCTGAGGGCTGGGTAAAAGGACTTCAGTCGTAAGGGGCTGCAGCAAGATGGGACTCACTGGGGGCTGAGAACCTGATTTCTAACCCAGAGAGCCTTCCCCTGGGGAGGCCAGTGCCTCACCTGCAAACAACTGTGTGGAGCCCGTCAGAAGTGCATTCCTGAAAGCATGACCAGCGCCTTCACAGAGAGGCCATCCACGGAGAGGGCCATCTCATTGCCAGCCAGGGGGAGACACTTGTCCTTTCCTCACCCCCTCCCCCAATCCCAACTCACCAGAATCACCAACAGTGAGCGTGGGGAGCAGTAAAGAGCGCCCATGCCTCTCCTCACCACTAGTACCTGGAGCCACAACCCTGGCTATGACAGAGAAGAGGAGCAACTTTGAATTGGGTTTGAGATTGAAATTTTGCATTGGTCCAGACTCAAAATGTCTGAACGTGACCAGGAAGTTAAGTTATTTATCCTAGAAGTTAATAAGGAAGGACGGACAGGGTGATACCACACAACTTGGTTGAACAGTTCCAGGCTGGTTCCTCATGGAGTTCAGAGACCTCAACGTGCAAGATATAAAGAGGGTGGTTTGTCTTAAATGGGAGGAAATCAGTGCAAGGGTGAAGAGCCTGGAGAGGCAGAGGTTGAAGATGTTCCAAGTCAAAGAGGAGGGCGATGGAAATGAGATCAAGCACTGAGAGATCTAGCGCAGGAAAGATTCACCTTTACGAAGTAAGCGCAGAACATAAATTAAACAGAAAATATCCAATTGTCACGACAAGCACTGATTGTATGATACATTAGTTTTATGAATAATTTGTGTGCGACCAACTGAAAGGATAATTCTTACCTAGGACGTTTTTTCTTTTCCTTTCCAGTTTCGACTCAATGATCTCTTGTGTCCTTGCAGATGACGTTTGAGCAGAAAAATTGAGATAAACAGGGACATATCCAGCCGATTCTTGTATTCTATTCAGCAATCCTTTTGCAATAACAGACTTTAAATAAAAAGTTAATTAAATTCACATTTAACATCTTTTGGTTGCCTATATCGGTTATAATTGAGTACAAGAAGAAGTAGGATAACAAGAGAGGTTAAAGTCAGATAGAAATGTGTACTTTGCTTTTACTAGATACCCCACTTAATTATATATATCAGAACCAAAGAAATGTTCTTATCAACTCTACCTCAGCAGAAGGTTTTATTTTAGTTTTTCTAAATTCCATCTTGGTTACTACCCAAGCCAATTTGATAGGACAAGTCACCAAAGATCCACATTTGTTTTAGAAATATTTAGAAGGAAACAGTGAGCCCATTTGGGTAGACTTTTCTAAAGCCAAGAAGCCTAAACGGTCCTCCTCTAACTGACTCCCTGCCTCCCACAAACAGTATGATGACACCAGTGCTGTGTCAGCTAGAAGTAAATCGGCAGATGGGACAAGCTTATCTTTATCAGTGATCTTTTAGGGACACAAACTGCTCTGGCCAATTCCCACAAAACCAGTGAAGTGGTGGTCTCAGAAATACTGATGGGATACAACACAAAAGCCCCTGTACATAAACACTAGTATACAGGATTTTCTGGTTTATGCAATATCAACCTAAGGATCTATTCACAAACCACCAAGCTTTGGAGTAATTCCCAGGGTTGATATAGAGTCACCATAGTTACTTTCTTCCTAAGACAGGCATAAAATTTCCCGAGGAATACTGTATCATTTCTGGTGCTGCCTCCTATGCCTACGTTTTTGGATAGTACTTCTTGTCTGACGTAGGTTTCCCACCTTGCCAACTCCAGTTAAGCCAGTGAACAGCACTGAATGCTTGACAGCCAGTAGCTTTTCCATCAGATACCCATAGCGCACTGTGTCAGTCGTGGGGACAAGCATCTCAAAAAATGGGACATCTCGGCTGTACTTGAAGGTAGGTATGATTCGTTCCCAGGGATCCAGCCTTTTGGTGTCAAAGTCCATGTGAATGCTCCACAGATCACCAGAGCTGGGAAGCTAAAGCACACAATTAAAGCTGGCTTTCAATAGGCAGTAGATCATATTGACACATGGTAGGAGACACAGTCTCACAGAAACAAGGGTGATCAGAGAAGATAAACGGATTTGGATTTCTTTCTCTCTATAGACCATTTTTTTAAAACATAATTATGCAATACAACGAACGAAAAAAATCTGATATGGTTATATTAAAATCCTGTGTTGGAATTGTAAAGCACTTTCAATTCAATTTAGCATTGAGAGGTTTACTCCATGCCACATCTTGTAGTTGGTGCTGGGGAAAAGTGCTAAAGGATGTCCAGTCTCTGTCTTCAATGATCTTATAATCCAAATGAGGAACTCAAGAACTTCAGGTAGTAGCCGTGGGGAAAGAAGGGATCCAAGGAAGTTGTTTATTACAGTCACAAAGGAGAGAAGGCTCATTTTTCAAAATTTGAGGGGTAGAGGTGGCAACAGAGCAAGAGTGAACAAAAGAACCTGTCTACTGTTTCACTCCTCAAATGCCTACAATGCCAGGAGCCAGGAGCACAATCTGGGTCTCATGTGAGAGGCAGGGACCTACTCACTTGAGCCATCATGGGTGCCTCCTAGAGTCTGCATTGTCAGGAAGCTGGAGTCAGGAGGTGGAGCTGGGGGTTGATCCTGAACAGTCTGATGTGAGATGCAGGCATCTTAACCATTAGGCTAACACCCATTCTTATCCTATTTGAAAAAACCTCTTGAGGTCCCATGTAACATCTTTTGTAAGATTTTAAGAGCCATCTCCTGCTGCCCTCTGATGATCCCACATGACTTGCGTGGAACTGGTGGGTGTGTCTGTCTTAACAGTCCAGTTGTCTTGAGTCTTCTTAATGCCACAAGCATCTGGAGGATCCAGTAGGGTCTCATGTTTACTGAAAATCCTAATCTAAAGGTCAGATTCTTAGAGAATCCTTTTTATTTTGGTAGCTTAATCTAATTTTAAAAACTTAAAAACTAAAAGAATACTACAAAGATCTCTCATGTGTCCTTTATTCAGATTTACCAATTGTTCACATTTTGCAGTATTTGTTTTATTACTATCTTTCTCTCACTCTGTGAGAGCCAATTGTACAAATGATTCCACCTTACTTTAAGTAGTTGAGTGTATTTTTTTTTTTTTTTGGACAGGCAGAGTGGATAGTGAGAGAGAGAGACAGAAAGAAAGGTTTTCCTTTTTCCGTTGGTTCATCCCCCAAATGGCTGCTACAGCTGGTGCACTGCACCGATCTGAAGCCAGGAGCCAGGTGCTTCTCCTGGTCTCCCACGCGGGTGCAGGGCCCAAGCACTTGGGCCATCCTCCACTGCACTCCGGGGCCACAGCAGAGAGCTGGACTGGGAGAGGAGCAACCGGGACAGAATCTGGCGCCCCAACTGGGACTAGAACCCGGGGTGTCGGCACCGCAGGCAGAGGATTAGCCTAGTGAGCTGCGGCGCCGGCCAAGTGTATATTTTCATACATAACCATAGTAAAAATAACCAAAATCAGGATACTGAACACTGATATTACTATGTTTTTTCTTTCTTCAAGTATTTCCAATTTTTCCTGTAACTATACTTTTTTTCCAAGTCTATATTACATTTAGTTTTTTTTTTTTTTTTTTTTGACAGGCAGAGTGGACAGTGAGAGAGAGACAGAGAGAAAGGTCTTCCTTTTTCCATTGGTTCACCCCCAATGGCCGCTGCAGCCAGCGCCCCGCACTGATCCGAAGCCAGGAGCCAGGTGCTTCTCCTGGTCTCCCATGCAGGTGCAGGGCCCAAGGACTTGGGCCATCCTCCACTGCACTCCCGGGCCACAGCAGAGAGCTGGACTGGAAGAGGAGCAACTGGGACAGAATCCGGCGCTCCGACCAGGACTAGAACCCTGGGTGCCAGCGCCACAGGCGGAGGATTAGCCTATTGAGCTGCAGTGCCAGCCTACATTTATTTCTATGTCATTAGTCTTTTTTCATCCAGAAAAGCTCCTCAGCTTTTGTGTCTCATGAAAGGACATATTTGAGTCAGTTTATTTTAGAAAATACTGATCAGTTTGGTTTTTTCAGGTGTATTCTCAGGATTATAGTCTGGGTATGTATTTTTGAAGAGAAATCACAAAGACAAGAATATAGCCCTCACAGTGTCCCAGTTCAGGAGGAAGACTTGACACTAATGAAGTTAAATTAATCAAGTAATTAAAAAGTTAATATCTGCACAGTTTCTATTAAAGTTACTATTTTGGGGGGCTGGCACTATGGCACAGTGGGTTGAAGACCTGGCCTGCAGCGCCGGCATCACATATGGGTGCTGGTTTGAGTATTGGCTGCTCCACTTCCAATCTAGCTCCTTGCTAATGCACCTGGGAAAGCAGAGGAGGATGGCTCAAGTCCTTAGGTCCCTGCACCCACATGAGACCCAGAAGCAGCCCCTAGCTCCTGGCTTTGTATTGGTTCAGCTCCAGCTGTTGCAGCCATTTGGGGAGAACCAGTGGATGGAAGACACTTGTCTCTCTAATCTTGACATTCAAAGAAATAAATCTTAAAAAGATTTTTTGTCTTTGAGCATATTAGTTTGTGGAAATACTTTCAAACCATGTAAATATTGTTTCTCAATAAAATTTCACCTACTGATTTTAGTATCTGTTGATGATTCCTGAATAAATCAATATTATGATAATGGTGTAATATGATGATTTCCTAATTCTATCCATGACTCCTACTACACCAATTTGTTGGGGCTGGTCTTAAGGAAGAGCTTTTTCTTCTCCTTTACATACTTATTTAGACATATACGGTTTTGTTAAAAGTCTGTAAGTGCACACTATTAATTTATTCAGAGGTAAAATTTTAGACAGTCATCATTTATTTTGATGCTCCGATATACCCAGTTTTGACCAGTGGGAGTCCCTCCCAACTGGCTCCTGAGTTCTTCTGACATGTCACATCATTCTCCACATTCTTTTTTATTATTCGGCATTAGAAGATCCAGGCTCATTTTGTACATTCCCTATACCAGTTTTGGAATCAACTCTTTCACTAAGGATTCCCGATTCCCATTCGTGGAGCACACGATATAGGAATTTGGATGCTAGTTATGCTCCTTTTGCTACTGAGGTGTCATTGTGTCTAATCTCTCTTAGCACAGAATTAAGGATTTGTGTATGTATGAATATACATAGACACATGTAACATACACACAGAAGCTCCTTGATGAATGAGGGGTTATGCCCTAATAAAACTATCTTAAAAGTACTGTAATTTAAGAATACACAAACATCAATTTTCATGTTTAGGTGTATATATGCTAATATTTTGAAAATTCACAAGTACTGACACCTCCAATTGCAATCCAGTAACACAGGGTACATTCTAATTTTTCTCCTCCCATATAAATCTCTAACAGTGAGAGACCTGTTTGTCATTATTCTCTATATCTTTATTCACTTCCTTAGTCTTAGGATACACAGAAAGTTGCTTTAAAATTGCAAACCATACTGTGAAAGAGATTTATAAAGCAGAAATTTAATATTAATCTATAAGAGTTTTTACATACTTACACTTCTTCATATAACTTGGAGAAGTCTAAATGTTTTAATGCAATACATGATATATATATATATACACACATATATATATACATACATATATATATATATATATATAGTTAAAAAGCTAATAGTTCAAAAAGTCTCTTGGTGAATAATCCACATTCACAGTAGAAATAAGGCTCTTAAAGTTTTAAAGCTTAATTTCAGTGATTCAGAATTACTGTGTTTGAATTTCTTTTGTTCTTACCCTGGCATCAGGATTATCATCAAACTGTGTTCGAATGAATGTATCAAAGGAATCCCAGTAGTTCTCAGTTAGGTTTCCACCCAAAGACCATAAATAACAGAATACAAAAGTCTGACATAGTACGGTGTTCAGCTTTGTCTGCTCCTGGAAGAATAAAGAGAAACAGTTTTATATTTTATAGGAAAACACAGGACTCCTAAGTTGTAAAGTCTAGAGGTCTTATTTTTTGTTGAGACACACAAATGGACACCGTGTATATTTTTATACCTCATTCAGTGGTGTAGAGTGATATGTTCTTATAGTTACATACAATAGAAGACTGAGAAAAAAGTGAGTGACAAGACATATTAGGAAAAGAAGCCCAAAGCTGTCTTTCAACTGACGACTACACCTTTGCTTATGACTGCATATGCAAGTTGCATAAACAGATTGGAAATATGTGGTATTGGAAATATGTTGTAGACAGCAAGGGAATCCAAAGTTTAATAGAGGAATAGACTATAGACTCTAGATTTTCAAGTTAGAAGGAATGTTAATCATTTCAGAAAACTTAGATTTACTTATAAAGGATCTGTACAATAATCTTATTTTCCTAGCATCATAGTAGTAAGAAAATTACTCATACCATTGCCAAGTTAGCTCCATCTTTCCCAAGTATTAAAGACTCCAATAAGCAACACAGGGTGGTGACTTTGCTGATGTCTACTTGTGGCATTGCTTGGCTGCACTTCTTGTTGATAAAATTTAAACCTTCATCAACATAACGTTGAAAAAGGTTCAATAAATATTCTTGAGTTTCCTCATTCAGCTGAAAAGGAGACAAAGAATATTTTAGCAAGACTAGATGAAATACATAATTAGGTTTAAAGAGATTAGTTAAAAATCTGTATATTTAAATATACTCAGTGACCTTTAGACCAAAATATATAAACATTAAAAAATAATCTCAGGGCACAGAGGTGTGACACCAGTAGCCTCAGGTACTGGAGAAGGTAATGCAGGAGGCCTGGGCTGTAGTGTGCTATGTCGATCATGTGTTTGCACTAAGTTCAGCATCAATATAGTGACCTTTTAGGAGTGGGGAACCACCAGGTTGCCTGGGGAATGGTGAATCAGCACAGGTCAGAAACGCAGCTGGTCAAAACTCCCATGCTGACCAGCATGAAAGTATCTGAAGCAAAATTTAAGGACACATTTGCAACACATGGAAAAGATTCTGGATAGTTGACAATGTTTAAATTCCAGACTAGTAAAGAGTACAGGAGTATTAGTTTTATTAATTCTTAAATTGTCCATATACATATATTTCATATACTCTCCTCTGTTAGTGATGTTTAACAATTAAGAATAAAAATATAGAAGTTTAATATATATATGAAAGGTAGTTTAAAAATGGATTCAGTCCCTCATTCCACTTCTACTCGACATTGCACAAGAAGTCCTAGATAATGCCATAGGACAATAAAAGGAAATGAGGTATACAGATTGGAAAGGAAGAAGTATTTGTTCACAGAACATGACTATCCAAATGAAAGTTCCCCACAAATTGACAAAACAAAGCAGGAACTTGGGAAAGCAAGGTGGCAAGATATGAAGTTAGCACATGCAAATATAAGTCACTTCTTTGTGTACTGTCAATGAACAACTGGAATTTGAAATAAATGTCATTAACACTGAAATCATTATAAAGCTAACAAAATATGTATTAAATCTCTATGAGGAAAACTAACACTCTGGTGAAACAAGTCAAAGAAGTCCTTAATAAATGGAGAGAAAACTAAACTTTGTTAGGGTTTCAGTTCTTCCTGATTTCATCTATAAATTCAGTACAATCTTAGTTAAGATTCCAGTAAGTTATATGGAAGATATTGGCAAAACATACCTAAAGTTTACGTAGAAAGGCAAAATACCCAGACTAGTAAATAAGATATTGAAGTTCAGAGTTGGAAGACCCTGATTTACTATAGTTATAATAATCAAGAGTGCATGGTTGGCAAAGGGACACAATAGGTCAACATAACAGAATAGACAGCTTAGAAATAGACCCAGACAGATACAGTAAACTGCAAGCTAATAGAGAAAGGATAGTCTTTTCAACAAGTGGTGCTAGAACAATTGAATATCCATAAGAAGAAAAAAGACTAGATCCTGACAGTATGCCTTTTATGAAGATTAATTCAAAATGGTTAGTAAACTAAATGTAAAACACAAGATATAAAACTTATAGAAGATAACATGAGGGAAATTTAGGTGACTGGGGTTTAAAAGTTTTTAGATATAACAACAAAAGCATATTTGAGAAAAAAATGGGTTAAGTTGTTCTTCATTAAAGTAAAAAGCTGCTCCGTGAAAGACTGTTCACTGTATTTGAAGAGAAATTTTTGTATTTGTATTGTTTTTTTTTAACTTTTATTTAATGAATATAAATTTCCAAAGTACAGCTTATGGATTACAATGGCTTCCCCCCCCATAACTTCCCTCCCACCCGCAACCCTCCCCTTTCCTGCTCCCTCTCCCCTTCCATTCACATCAAGATTCATTTTCTTTCTTTCTTTCTTTTTTTTTTTTTTGACAGGCAGAGTGGACAGTGAGAGAGAGAGACAGAGAGAAAGGTCTTCCTTTTGCCGTTGGTTCACCCTCCAATGGCCGCCGCGGTTGGCGCGCTGCGGCCGGCGCACTGCGCTGATCCGATGGCAGGAGCCAGGGGCTTATCCTGGTCTCCCATGGGGTGCAGGACCCAAGCACTTAGGCCATCCTCCACTGCACTCCCTGGCCACAGCAGAGAGCTGGCCTGGAAGAGGGGCAACCGGGACAGGATCAGTGCCCTGACTGGGACTAGAACCCGGTGTGCCGGCGCCGCAAGGCGGAGGATTAGCCTAGTGAGCCGCGGCGCCGGCCAAGATTCATTTTCAATTCTCTTTATATACAGAAGATCAGTTTAGTATATATTAAGTAAATATTTCAACAGTTTGCCCCTACATAGCAACACAAAGTGAAAAATACTGTTGGAGTACTAGTTATAGCATTAAATCACAATGTACAGCACATTAAGGACAGAGATCCTACATGATATTTTTTAAAAATTGATTAATTTTCTATGCAATTTCCAATTTAAAACTAAGTTTTTTTTTTCATTTTCAATTATCTTTATGTACAGAAGATCAATTCAGTATATACTAAGTAAGGATTTCATCAGTTTGCACCCACACAGAAACACAGAGTGTAAAAATACTGTCTCAGTACTAGTTATAGCATTACTTCACATTGGACAACACATTAAGGACAGATCCCACATGAGACGTAAGTACACAGTGACTCCTGTTGTTGATTAACATGGGAAGCAGGAGACACAGCAGACTCATAGAATAGCAGATGTCCTAAATAGCACTCTGGCCTCAGAATCAGCCCTTAAGGCATTTGGATCTGGCTCAAGAGCCCATGAGAGTATTTTAGGCATGGAAAGCCAAGACACTCTAGGGAAAAAAAAAAAAAAAAAAAGAAGACCTAAATGAAAGATCTCTGCGAGTGAGATCCCAGTGGAAAGAATGGGGCCATCAAAGAAGGAGGTACCTTTCTCTGAAGGGAGGAGAGAACTTCCACTTTGACTATGGCCTTGTCTAAATAAGATCGGAGTTGAAACTCAAAAGGCTTCCATAGCCTTGGCAGCTCATGACTAGAGCCTAGGGGGATTACTGACGCCATAAACAAGAGTGTCAAATTGTATTTGTATTGTTAATAACAACAATACAGGACATTGACTTGCAGAAACTATTTGCAAAATACAAAATCTGATAGAAAATTTGTATCCAAAATATACAACCCTCCAAAAACCCAACAATAAGAAAGCACATACAATTAAATGGAACAAAGACCTTTTTTAACATATTAAAGAAGATGTACAGATTATGAGTCAGCATATGAAGTCATATGTAATTAGGGAATTACAAATTAAAGCAACAAGATAGCACTACATGTCAGAGTAGATGAAATCCCAAACATTGATGATGCCCAGTGCTGGCTATGATGTGGGCAATAGGAACTCTTATTGTTGGTGGAAATACAAAATGATTAAAGCCACTCAGGAAGAGAGTCTGACAGATTCTTACAAAACTAACTATGTACCATACGATCCATCAACTATACTCCTGGGAATTTACCCAAATGAGTTGAAAGCTATGTCCACACAAAAACCTGCACACTAGAGCTTACGCCAGTTTTCACAATTGCCAAAACTTGGATAGGACCAGCATATCTTCAAGAAGGAGAATAGATAAATGAACAGTGGTACATCTATATGAAGTAATATTATTCAGTGCTAAAAAGAAATAAGCTATCAACTCACAGAAAGACATGGAGGCCTTTCCCTTTGCTAAGTGAAAAAAAAAATGTGTATTGCTAAGTCTGTCAAGGCTATGTTATATATAATTTCAACTGTATGGCATTCTGGAAGAGATAGTAAAATGGTTTCTAGGGGTTTGTAGATAAGAACTGATATATAGATATAGCTTCACTGTCCTAAAAATCTATTCTATATGATACTATAATGGTGGGTACAAATGACACAGAGTGAATCTTAAATGTAAAGTATGGACATTGGTTAGTAATAATGTGTCAACACTGGCTCAACAGTTTTAACAAGTGTACCATGCATCTATCCAATACAAAGGAGAAACTGTGTTTGGGGAAGGGGAGTACATGGAAACTCTCTGTACTTTGCTCAATTTTTCCATAAACCTAAAATGCTCTTAGCATAATCAAACCTGCTAATTAAAAATTACTACAGGAAGGTTTACAATCTTTTTGTATACATGAAAGTTCTCATTTCTGAGAATAATTTTGTAAAAAAAATTGGTTATTTAATTTAGTGGAGGGAGAGATGGAGAGTGGGAGAGAGGGAGAAAGGGAGAGAGGAAGAGGTCTACCTTTCATCCACTGATTTACTTCCCAAATCCCCCCAGTAGTTAGGGTTGGGCCAGGCTAAAGCCAGGAACTTCCTGGTCTCCCCGTGCTACTTCCCAGGGTAGGTGTTAGTAGGAAGTTAGTAGTGGAATGGAGAGTGGAGCTGGAACTTGCATCTAGGTACTCTGATATGGGATATGGGCATCCCAAACAGTGGCTTAGCAGCCTTGCCAAATGCCTTTCCATCATTTCTTTGGTAAAGTACTCCATTGTTATCAGATGAGAAAAACAACAGTTTTCAAAGTCATTTCTGGAGGGGCAGAGGCAGAGAAGAGGGTTTCCTTGGAGTCAGGGGTGGAATAGGGAAACGCTTCTAATGACTACTTTTTAAGTCAAGGTGAAGAGAAAATGCTACTTTAGAATGGAGAGGGTATGGAGGATAGTTTGGAACCGAGTTGTTCTGAATTGGGCCTCTGAGGTTAGAATGTGTCTTGGCTGTTTGCCCTACAACTGAAGTGGGAGGTGAACGGACTTTGTTTTTTCTCTGACTCTCAGAGGGGTTATGGGGCTCCTAAGAATCTACAAACAATGACAGAGTTCGGATTTAAATACTCTTTTTCTTCATTGTAACTCCATCTCATTAACCTTGAACTTTTTGCAAAGTATTTTCAATGCTGCAGCCTGTTCCAGGTGTTTCATTGGGAACTTGAGGGAGTAGCTTGTGTTTATACTCGAGAGGAACCATTCTGGAGAGAAGTCAGGCAGGGGAGGCAGGAAGTAGAGCCAGGTAGGCTGAGTAACAGTGGAGGCAGATGTGGGGGAGGGGCTGTAGAAGTTGATGGAATTCCCTCATGAGACCACAAGGAGCGCTTAACCTATTGCTACTTGTGCACTATTGGTCAGTGTGAGCCCTAACGAATGGAGGCATTGGGGAATACCTGGTTGTACTTACTTTTTTAGAAATACTCTTCATCCAAGTTTTAACATAAGGCATCCATTTCAATTCTCCGGGATCCACAAACACCATGCCACATCGACTTACTGTTGCAGGGGAGGCAACCCTTAGATCTTGCACCTAAAGTTGAAGAAAGTTCAGGAGGAAACAGTTAACGTGATACTTCCTTGTTCGGACCTCAGTGTGAATGATTCACACTTTGAAAGTTTAGCACTGAATGGCTTCATGTGGAAGAAATGTGGGAGAGCAGTAATTAGCTAGAAATGGGTAAGGAAACTTAAGTGAGGAATAAGGCAAAATAAAAAACAAACACACACACACACACACAAACAACTTGAACATATGTTGATATCATCAAAGCCTTATGGGAAGGGACAGTTATTTTTTTTCTTCTCTTGAATTTCTCTTTCCTTTCTCTTCTTGCATCCCAACACCTAGCCTAACACCTAGCACATGGTAGGCATTCAATCTCGTAGTTATGAATGAGTAGAGAAAGAGGGTGGTGTCCTAATATTTGCATTTGGTGCACATCCATATTTCAATCACTCAGGGTTGAAACTCTACTACAAAAGAGTAATTCAATAAGTATCTACAAAGAAATAGAATGACAGTTGGTATACTAGATAGTGAATGATATCAGTATGATAAAAACAATTTCATGACAGCTATGGTTTGTATATGATTTTAGTGTGTCTGATAAAGGGCTCATGTGCTGAATGCTTGGACCCAAAAGGACAATGTTAATAGGTGGTGAGAGGGCTGGTGAGGTGGCGTAGCTGATTAGGCTGTCGCCTGCAGTGCTGCCATCCCATATAGGTATCGGTTCAAGTCTCTGCTGCTCCACTTCTGATGTAGCTCCCTGCTAATGCATCTGGGAATATAGAAGATGGCTGAAGTCTCTGGGCTCCTGCATCCACGTGAGAGACTTGGAAGAAGCTCCTGGCTCTGGATAAGCCCGGCTCCAGCTGTTGCAGCCATTTGGGGAGTGAACCAGCAGATTGAATATCTGTCTCCCCCTGTCCCCTCTCTGTAACTCTACCTTTCAAATAAATTAAATAAATCTTAAAAAAGAAAGAGGTGGTGGGACCTTTACAAGGTGGGATCTAGTGGGAGGTCATTAGGTTACTGGGAGTGCTGTTCTGGACAGGATTAAGGAAGTTCTTGTGGGACCATAGGTCTTTAAGTGATGATTGTTCTAACAGAGCAAGACTGACCCTTTTCTCAGTCTTTGGCTTCTTGTCTCACCCAATCTCACCACGATGCCATCTGCCCTCACCACAAGCCCAACTGAAATTCAAGCTGGAGTACCCCTTTCAGTCTCCAAAACTGTGAGCTAAATAAACCACTTCTCCTTATAATGTGCCCAGCCTCTGGTATTTGGTTATAGCAGTGGCAGACAGACTAACACGAGGAAGGAATGCCAGCTGAGCCTGTGGTCTCACCCCACAGCAAGGCGCACATTTACCTCAAAGAGCATGTGGATCTGAGGTGTGAGTTTTATCCTCTCACTGTTGGCCAAGCAAAGCATCTTGTTGTCGTCCAACACTGTATTCATATTTTCAATCCAAAGAGCATCCACTGGCCCATCACTGATGATCCACTTATGGTCCTCGGAAGTATCATTTGCAGCTGCTCGGACGCTTAGTGCCATCAAACCGTCTTTCCATTCCAAGGTTATGTTGTTAACTTCACCATATAATTCACCCATTGTGATTGATTTAGGGTTAAGAACGTACGTTTTAACTGCTTGGAAAAAGGGGTTGCCTGTACCGAGTTTTTGCAGATTCCCTAAAGTTTCTGCTAGTATTCGGTAAACTGTGGTCTTTCCACCTCCTGTTGGCCCAACCAACATAACACCATGCCTTACTAGCATAGTCTCATAGAACTGTATCACTTTTTTAACCATACACATCTCAGGCTGAAGATTTTGTCCATTCATCACGTCCACGATTGTTGACTGCAAAATGCCATAATCATGTTCTGGAATTTGGACTCCAGGAAAAAGGTCAGATATGATTCCACTGGCAAAACAAAAAAAAAATCATTAAGGGTCACCAATGTTTGCTATTTTACCATATGTTACAATTAATTTATTAGAGATGACAAGCTGTATTTTTCCTCATTTGTCTCCTTTCCTTTTGAACATGAATTGTGTAAGACTGTCCTATGTACTACCACTTCTCTCATATCTTGTATAATTTTGCTTGTTTCCTATATAGTTGACAAATGTTCTTTAGTGTATTAGGAGAGTTTTGAGGGTAAGCAATTTCTTAATTTTCTATATCGTACCCAGAATGTAGCATAGCAACAAACACGTAGAAGGTAAAATTTCAACTTGGCTCCAAAGTTATTTGTACGATTTATTTGAAAGGTGGAGTTACAGAAAGGCAGAGGCAGGCAAAGAGAGACAGAGCGAGTGAGAGCAAGAGAGAGTGAGAGTGAGCGAGTGACAGAGTGAGACAAAGAGACAGAGCAAGACAGAGCGAGACAAAGAGAGACAAAGAGAGACAGAGACAAAGAGAGATGTCTTCCATTTGCTGGTTCATTGCCCAGATGGCTGCAATGGCTGGAGCTACGCTGATCTGAAACAGGGGGTTCTTCAAGGGCTCCCACATAGGTGTAGGGACCCAAAGACTTGGGTCATCTTCCACTGCTTTCCCAGGCCATAGCAGAGAGCTGGATCAGAAGTGGAGCAGCCAGGACTTGAACCAGCATCCATATGGGATGCCGGCACTGTGGGCAGTGGCTTCATCTATGCCATGGCGCTGGCCCCCTTCCAAAGTCTTTACACATATTGAGCAGTTTTCAAAAAAAAATTCATGTAAGATGTATATCACTGCAAAAACTATGCATGGGGGCTGGCACTGTGGAGCAGTGAGTTAAGCCACCACCTATAGCACCAGCATCTCACATGGGCACTGGTTTGTGTTCTGGTTGCTTTGCTTCCAATCCAGCTCCCTGCTAATATGCCACCCTCCACTGCTTTCTCAGGTGCATGTGCTTGGGCCCCTGCACCCTTGTGGGAGACCCGATTGAAGCTCCTGGCTTCAGACTGACCCAGCCCTGGCTATTACAGCTATCTGGGAAGTGAACCCATAGATGGAAGATCTCCCTCTAACACTGTCCTTAAAATAAATTAATCAATCTTAAAAAAACCCAGTATGCATGGAATTTAGAAAAATTCTACAGCAGAGCAAACTTATCTTTTAATTCCATTTTCCTTGAGCCTTTTCCTTTTTTATTATTAAGTTTACAAAACAAAGGTGTAATAGTATTACAATGAATTAAATTAAAAATACAAGTCCTAGGACCCAGGATACTTTCTTCTAGGAAACTTATAGAATTGTCACAAGTACAGAAAGTCAAACATAAGGAGCGTTCATCACTAGAATGGAAAACTGGGAAAAATCAAAATGTCCACGTCTAAGACTTTGCAAGTTAGAGCACACATGCTCCTCCACTTACAGTGGGATTATGTCCTGATAAACCCTGTGCATTTAATGTACATAATCTATGCAACATCACAGTTTACCACACAGCACTCTGTGCAGGGTCAGTTTCTTCTCAGAACCACGGAGGGTGTGCAGCATTGTGAGAGAGGATCATAGTGCACAACGATAGCCCAGGAAAAGATAAAAATTAAAAGTATGGTTTCTACTGAATGTGTGTCAATTTTGCAGCACTGTACAATGTTAAAAAGCATTAAATTGGGAGATGTTCCACTATGGCAGAATAGGGAGGGAGCTTACTGCTCTAGTCCAGGAGAAAATAGTTTAAAAATAGTGGAGAGCTGTGGTCTCAGGGAACAGTTAGGGAGAAAACAGCAGAGGAAACTCTATGCAAATTAGAGGGTCATGGTGGACCTACATGGAGGGCGTGGACACCCACAACTCAGAGGACAACAGCACCTGATGGCCTAATCACCAGCACTCGAAAGTGAGGTGAGATCATACTGTAGCAGCCCAAGCCATTGGCAATAAAACTGCAAGGAAGCCTCGAGGGAATTGGGCTTGTAGCCCCATGGGGGATAGTGTACATGCCAAACTTGGGGAGGGGGAGGAAAAAAAAAAGAGGGACACATTTTTCTCTCCCCAATCACTTTACAACGATGTCATGTAAAGAGCTGATAGAGCAAGTGCCATTTTGGACATACGCAACAGCTGCTCTAGCTCATGTTTGTGCCTAGGAGCCAGCCTAGTGGAGACTCTCGACTCTGGTGGGGAGAACTAACAGGAGGCTGGGAGAACATGACTGTGAGAGGCTTCTGTGCTGGGACTGTGGGATGACTCAATGTGTGGCTGGGGCAGTCACAGTGGGAGACTCCACATGCTCAGGGCTTCCTAGTTATGTGGTGAGGGACATTGCCGGGAAATCTGAGCTTACACTGAGGACTGCGCAGGTCTTTGTGTGGTCCCTGGGGCAGAGTGGATGAGTATTATACTCACTGAGTCCAGGCACTGGTCTCCTTTGTGGAGAGGAGCTCAGCTGAGCAGAATAAACTTCCCTTCTGATTTAAAAAGAAAAAAAAAAAAAAAAAAAAAAAAGATTTACCACACCAAACCTGGGTGTGTCACCTTAGGCATGCCCTTAACTTGGAGAACTGAACAGAGCTCCCTGGCCACACCTACCACACACCTCTAGATATTCACTAAAAGTAGACACCACTACTTACCTACAGAGTCTTAGTACAAAGATAAAAGCCACCACAGAAAGGAAAAAAAAAAAAAAAAAAGGAAGAAATGTGTATCTCCACAAATGCTGAACAAACACACTAATTCAAGAAACAAGAATAACGAAGACAACCTGACACCACCAAAATAACACTTCAATACTAGATTGTGAAGATGATGAGATGGAAGAAATGCAAGAAATAGAATTCAGAAAATTGATCATAAGATTATATAGAGGCAATCAGAAGCAAATGCACGAACTACTGAAATCCATACAGGACATAAAGGAAAATTTCTCATAGAAGAGTTTGGTAAATTATCAGGATATAAAGTCAATACACACCCCCCACAAACACACAAATCAACATTTTTTTGTATATAAAGAAAACGCAATGCCCGAGAAAGAAATTCTAAGATCAATGCCTTTCACAATAGCTACAAATATAGTCAAATACCTTGGAATAAATTTAACCAAGGATGTCAAAGATCTCTATGATGAGAATTACAAAACATTGTACAGATTTTGTATAGAATATAAATTTTGTATAGAATATACAAAAAAAGGAAAACAGGAGTCACTGTGTACTTACTCCTCATGTGGGATCTGTCCTTAATGTGTTGTCCAATGTGAATTAATGCTATAACTAGTACTGAAACAGTATTTTACACTTTGTATTTCTGTGTGGGTGCAAACTGATGAAATCTTTACTTAGTATATACTGAATCAATCTCCTGTATATAAAGATAATTGAAAATGAATCTTGATGTGAATGGAATGGGAGAGGGAGCGGGAGATGGGAGGAGTGCGAGTGGGAGTGAAGTTATGGGGGGGAAGCCATTGTAATCCATAAACTGTACTTTGGAAATTTATATTTACTAAATAAAAGTTAAAAAAAAGAAAAGGAAAAAAAAAGAAGTAGGGTATGGTGGGAAGAATCACTATGTTCCTAAATCTGTATACATGAAATGCATGAAATTTGTATACCTTTTATAAATTTTTTAAGGTTCATGAAAATTCAAATTATAAAAAAATTATGCATGGATTTCAAAATTTTTGCACCAAACTAAAAAAAAAATGAAATCCAGTCATTCGTAACAAGTCTCACAGAGACTGAATAGAGTACTTGAAACGAAATCTGTAGAGGTGAAATTGACACTTCGAGAAGTAGTGACTTGAGCTTCCCTTGTCTTGACTGTCAAGGAACAGTGTTTTTTTTTTTTTTTTCTTTCTTCATGCTATTTGTTGAACTCTATACTTAACACAGAGTTGATCATGTGTGTGTGTGGAGTCTATTGAGAATGCAGCTCAATAAAGAGTGAGGGTGGGAATAAGAGAGAGGAGGAAGTTGTAACTCTAAAGCTGTATAGTTCTGCATATATTTCTCAGACTTACTTTTAAGGGTACAGTTAAAAACTTGTCATGGGATTCCAAATCCCATTAAGCTTGGTGGTAAAAATACCATCTTAATTGTTAAAGGGATCATATTAAGCTTTTTTAAAAAAAGATTTATTTTATTTGAAAGAGAGTTACAGAGAGAGGTAGAGACAGAGAGGTTCACTCCCCAGATGGCCACAACAGCTGGAGCTGCACCAATCTGAAGCCAGGAGCCAGGGGCTTCTTCCCAGTCTCCCACATGGGTAGAGGGGCCAAAGGACTTGGGCCATCTTCTACTGCTTTCCCAGGCCCTAGCAGAGAGCTGGATCAGAAGAGCAGCAGCTGGGACTAGAACCGGTGCCCATATGGGATGCCAGCACTTCAAGCCAGGGCTTTAACCCACTGTGTCATAGCACCAGCCCCCACATTAATTGTTAAAGTGATGATATAAATAGGATCAACTGCCTGTTGACTGCAGAAGAAAAGCCATATGATTATCACAATAGACGCAGAGAAAGCATTTGATAAAATACAACACCCTTTCATGATGAAAACTCTAAGCAAACTGGGTATGGAAGGAACATTCCTCAATACAATCAAAGTAATTTATGAAAAACCCATGGCCAGTATCCTATTGAATGGGGAAAAGTTGGAAGCATTTCCACTGAGATCTGGTACCAGACAGGGATGCCCACTCTCACCATTGCTCTTCAATATAGTTCTGGAAGTTTTAGCCAGAGCTATTAGGCAAGAAAAAGAAATTAAAGGGATTGAAATTGGGAAAGAAGAAGTCAAACTATCCCTCTTTGCAGATGATATGATTCTTTATTTAGGGGACCCAAAGAACTCTACTAGGAGACTATTGGAACTCATAGAAGAGTTTGGCAAATAGCAGGATATAAAATCAATGCACAAAAATCAACAGCCTTTGTATACAAAGGCAATGCCATGGCTGAGAAAGAACTTCTAAGATCATTCCCATTCACAATAGCCACAAAAACAATCTAATACCTTGGAATAAACTTAACCAAGATCGTTAAAGATCTCTATGATGAAAATTAAAAAATCTTAAAGAAAGAAATAGAAGAGGATACCAAAAAATGGAAAAATCATCCATGCTCATGGGTTGAAAGAATCAGTATCATCAAAATGTCCATTCTCCCAAAAACAATTTATAGATTCAATGTGATACCAATCAAAATACCAGACATTCTTCTCAGATCTAGAAAAAATGATGCTGAAATTCATATGGAGACACAGGAGACCTCGAATAGCTAAAGCAATCTTGTACAACAAAAACAAAGCCTGAGGCATCACAATACCAGATTTCAGGACATACTACAGGGCAGTTGTTATCAAAACAGCATGGTACTGGTACAGAAACAGAAGGATAGACCAATGGAACAGAATAGAAACACCAGAAATCAATCCAAACATCTACAGCCAACTTATATTTGATCAAAGATCCAAAACCAATCCCTGGAGTAAGGACAGTCTATTCAATATATGGTGCTTGGAAAACTGCATTTCCACGTGCAGAAGCATGAAGCAAGACCCCTACCTTTCACCTTACACAAAAATCCACTCAACATGGATTAAAGACTTAAATCTATGACCCGACACCATCAAATTATTAGAGAGCATTGGAGAAACCCTGCAAGATATAGGTACTGGCAAAGACTTCTTGGAAAAGACCACAGAAGCACAGGCAGTCAAAGCCAAAATTAACATTTGGGATTGCATCAAATTGAGAAGTTTCTGTACTTCAAAAGAAACAGTCAGGAAAGTGAAGAGGCAACCAACAGAATGGGAAAAAATATTTGCAAACTATGCAACAGATAAAGGGTTGATAACCAGAATCTACAAAGAGATCATAAAACTCCACACAACAAAACAAACAACCTACTTAAGAGATGGGCCAAGGACCTCAATAGACATTTTTCAAAAGAGGAAATCCAAATGGCCAACAGGCACATGAAAAAATGTTCAGGATCACTAGCAATCAGGGAAATGCAAATCAAAACCACAATGAGGTTTCACCTCACCCCGGTGAGAATGGCTCACATTCAGAAATCTACCAACAATAGATGCTGGAGAGGATGTGGGGAGAAAGGGACACTAACCCACTGTTGGTGGGAATGCAAACTGGTAAAGCCACCATGGAAGTCAGTCTGGAGATTCCTCAGAAACCTGAATATAACCCTACCATACAACCCAGCCATCCCAATGCTTGGAATTTACCCAAAGGAAATTAAATTGGCAAACAAAAAAGCCGTCTGCACATTAATGTTTATTGCAGCTCAATTCACAATAGCTAAGACCTGGAATCAACCCAAGTGCCCATCAAGAGTAGACTGGATAAAGAAATTATGGGACATGTACTCTATAGAATACTATACAGCAGTCAAAAACAATGAAATCTGGTCATTTGCAACAAAATGGAGGAATCTGGAACACATCATGCTGCGTGAAATAAACCAGTCCCAAAGGGACAAATATCATATGTTCTCCCTGATCGGTGACAACAAACCGAGCACCAAAAAGGAAACCTGTTGAAGTGAAAGGGACGCTATGAGAAACAATGCCTTGATCAGCCCTTGTTGTGACTGTTGATGTACAATTTAATACTTTATCCCTTTTAGTATTTTTTTTTGTTTTAGTTAATACTACTGGTTGAACTCTGTAATTAACACACAATTATTCTTAGGTGTTTAAATTTAACTGAAAAGTGATACCGGTTAAACATAATAGTGGGAA
The DNA here is from genome assembly GCF_033115175.1 of Lepus europaeus. Lineage (NCBI taxonomy): Eukaryota > Metazoa > Chordata > Mammalia > Lagomorpha > Leporidae > Lepus > Lepus europaeus. Next base: position 79,992,725 of record NC_084839.1, on the reverse strand, counting down.
TAAGAGAGGGAGGAGATGTACAATTTGGGACATGCTCAATCTGACTTGTCCCAAATGGTGGAGTTAGAAATGTGCCAAGGGATTCCAATACAATCCCATCAAGGTTGCACATACCAATGCCATCTCACTAGTCCAAGTGATCAATTTCAGTTCACAATTGATCACACTGATAGGTCTAAGAGTCAAAGGGACCACATAAACAAGACTAGTGTCTGCTAATACTAACTGATAGAATTAAAAAGGAGAGAACAATCCAACATGGGAAGTGGGATACATAGCAGACTCATAGAATGGCAGATGTCCTAAACAGCACTCTGGCCTCAGAATCAGCCCTTAAGGCATTCGGATCTGGCTCAAGAGCCCATGAGAGTATTTTAGGCATGGAAAGCCAAGACATTCTGGAAAAACAAACAAACAAACAAAAAAAAAAACAACAGAAACGACCTAAATGAAATATATCTGCGAGTGAGATCCCAGTGGAAAGAACGGGCCATCAAAGAAGGAGGTACCTTTCTCTGAAGGGAGGAGAGAACTTCCACTTTGACTATGACCTTGTCTAAATAACATGGAAATCGGCAAACTCAAAAGGCTTCCATAGCCTTGGCAGCTCATGACTAGAGCCTAGGGAGGTTACTGACGCCATAGACAAGAGTGTCAATTGTTAAGTCAACAACAGGAGTCACTGTGTACTTACTCCTCATGTGGGATCTCTGTCCTTAATGTGTTGTCCAATGTGAATTAATGCTATAACTAGTACTCAAACAGTATTTTACACTTTATGTTCTGTGTGGGTGCAAACTGTAGAAATCTTTATTTAATATATACTAAATTGATCTCCTTCTGTGTATAAAGAAAATTGAAAATGAATCTTGATGTGAATGGAATGGGAGAGGGAGCAGGAGATGGGAGGGGTGCAGGTGGGAGGGAAGTTATGGGGGTGAAAAAGCCATTGTAATGCATAAGCTGTACTTTGGAAATTTATATTTACTAAATAAATGTTTTAAAAGACGTCTTTCTTGGTATAATAGATAAAAAAAAAAAAAAACAAAACAAACCTACACCATGGCACATCACTGTGAAAAATCAGAACACTGGAGACACAAAAAATATCTTAAAAGCTCTTAGAGGAACCATTCAGGAATGTGACCATCCGAGTAGCATAGGCACAGCAGTGGCAACATTGGAGTTTAGAAGGCAATTTCCTATCTGGAAATCCAGATGCAATGAAACCATTAACTGGGGGCGAGAGTTAGAACAAGCACGTTTTAAGACAGGCAAGATCTTGAAGTATTTCCTCTGCACCCTTTCTCAACAAAGTAGAGAAGAATGTGCTGTAGCAACATAAAGGGGTTGGCACAGGTTCTTGAAACAGAGGGTATGCTGGAGGCAGAGGCAGAGGAAGCCCCGTCTTCATCATGAATGGATTCTAGGATTGCAGACCCGCACTGGGCAGAGTGGGCAACCAGTCCAGGTCAGAGCAGGAGGCAGAGGGCTCCAAGGAGACAAGCTTAATAGAATATTATGGACAAGTAAAGACTTAGTTAAAGGAGATTTACACTCTGGAAGAATTTCAAGATGAATTACTGGTCCATTTATAGGAAATTAGGAAAAGGATTAAAAAATAAAACCAAGACAAGGAACCATGGCAGGGAAAATGAAAACTTGAATCAATTTATTAAAAAAAAAAAAGAAACATGGCTCAGTGCTGTTACTGTATTATCAGAATAAGGACAATTCAAAAAGTATGTGGAAAATGAAATTAAAATATAAATTTATTTCAGTGCAAAAACAAATCATGGAAACCCTGGTTATTCAGCTCAAGTTGATTTGTAATATAACTACACAGAGAAGATAGATGTAGGGGAAGAAGTATATGTGTATATCCTCATCTTCTTTTTAGTAACTTAATACCTAAAACTGGAAAATCAAGAAATGGCATTAATATGATGCTAAGATGTATGGAAGGAATCACAAAAGATAAAGGAAGACTTGAAAAACGATTGCCTTTGGCAAGTGGGAGCTGGTGCAGGGCTCGGCACTGTTGTTTCTCATGAGACTAATTTATGAGACTTTTACTTTTGAAACTATGTACATGTATAACTTGGGGAAACTATGTACATGTATAACTTGGGGAAACTATGTACATGTATAACTTGGGGAAACATAAACTCTAATAATGAAAGAAGCGGATAACAGCAATCATATTTTTATTAAGCTCCAAATCTGATTTTTTTTTTTTTTTAGGTCAGAAATCTCCCTTTGACCTGGAAGTCGTAACCAAGCAGTTTTACAGCACAGTGATTATTTATTTATTTCTTTATTTTTATTTGACAGAGTTAGACAGTGAGAGAGAGAGAGACAGAGAGAAAGGTCTTCCTTCCATTGGTTTACCCCCAAAATGGCCGCTACGGCAGGAGCTACACCGATCCGAAGCCAGGAGCCAGGTGCCTCCCCCTGGTCTCCCATGCGGGTGGCAGGGGCCCAAGAACCCGGACCATCTTCCACTGTCCTCCCGGGCCACAGCAGAGAGCTGGACTGGAAGAGAAGCAACTGGGCCTAGAACCCGGCACCCATATGGGATGCTGGCACCGCAGGCGGAGGATTAACCAAATGAGCCTTGGCACCGGCCCACAGCACAGTGATTTTAAAAAGTGACAATAAATGGTTGGAATGATACACCTTTACTACCCTATTTTAAACTAGTACTTCTTAGACTGCAGTAAGTGCCTCCAGAAGAGATGAGAAAGTTACTAGCTTGTTAGAGACAGAAACAATCGCAGACAAGATTCTGCTTCACCCCGTGTGACGGCTGTGCTAGGTCTAAACACCCACCTGAACAGAAGAGCGTCGTCGGTCAGGAATTTTGGCAAGTTGGAGTCTCGTAAAGCTCTTATCAACACCACATCTTCACTTAGGTCCGGGTTCTCTCTTTTTAAAGACCTAAATTCAAAGGGATCTTTCAGATGCTATCACAAGAACATAAGAACTTCCTAGTAGCCCTAGCCCTGGCATGGCAACCCTGCAAAGAGGAGGCACACTGAATTGGGGGGGGGGGGGGAGTAAATGCAATAAAACGGGGTAGAGTGGGCAGAGGCTGGGGCCTGTGCAGAGCCCAGGGATACCGGGGTCAGGCAGAAGGGGCCTGGATGTGCTGAACTGGAGCCACAGAGGTGTGTCCTGAGGGGGAGGACTGGAGAGATTCTAGATAGGGCCATTCCAAGAAGTGACAAACAGCAGGGTTGGGACCTGAGTAAGAGGACAGGAGTGAAAGCAGCTCAGACTCTCAGGTCAGAGGCAAAGTTTGTGAGATGAGCATGAACTGAAAACCGGACGGCGGAGTCTCTTAAACCTTGAGGCTTTGTCAGGCCACGTGGATCATTCATCTCATCATATACATAGCAGCCTGTGCTGGAGTCCACTCATCCTGTGTTCTGTGTTCCGGCAGGGAAGAATGTCTGTACTCAAACTCGGGTGCATGTGACCGATCCAGGGGAAATGAAATGAGTTCGGAGCTAATTGGATTTGGGTTTAATCCAAGGGCAACTCTGTTGACCTTCACAGGGAAGAGCTGTTGTGGAATGGGGAGAGCTGGCCCATTTCACTGGGACATGCAGGGTGAGGGGAAGAATGCTGACAACAGCAGCTGCGGACACTGATGAATCACTAGGCGCCAGCCGTTGTTCTAAGAGCCTATTGTGAATCACCCGCTTACTGCATTGGATTACGTGGCCCGGGATGCCACTCTTGACCACTTTGGTTTCTTACCCGGCCATGACCAGCACAGACTTCACAGCTCTCATGCCGAAGTCGTAGTGATCCTGCTGAGACAGCTGTTCGCTACAAAGCTTATACATCTGAGTCATTTTTCTTGCTAATATTTTACTGGATTCAAATCCTTCAGAATATAAAATGACCTAGAATATAAAAATAGATTGTGATGGTTATTGTTTTGCACGAATAACATTATATTAGTATAATACCAATGTAGTCAAAATCTACTTTAGGCATTATCCCGTTCCATGTTGTTACTTCGTTTAATAAACATAAGAGGTTTTCTGCATCACAGCAGTGTGGAAGCTTGTGTGGGGAGACCAGGGTACTGATTCTGCTTCTTGTCTGTAGGTGAAAATGTGGCCTGGGTGACATCTGGTTGATGGCGCAGCAAAGCCTAATGTTTAAACGTCATCATGGAGGTTGGCTGGTGTTACAAGACCTGAGTACCAAAGCAGATTGAGCTTCTCCCAGCCGATAAGAAGCCCACCTTGGTGAACAGTGTCAGGGATCACCACCTGCTACCTTTGCACTCCCTGGGAGCAAAGGGACTTATGCAGATATACAGCCTCTCTCCAGCCCTGGAGGCTGTCTTGTTCCTGACAGGTATCTGCACCCTTGGTTAAATTAATCAGCTGACGCCTGCTGTCTCTGACAGTGGACGTGGGAGTGGGAGTGGATCCTTCCTTCTAGCCATAATCTTCCCCCAAACACTGCACTCGACCTCAGTAGCAGGATTTGAAATGATGCAGAGAGTTCTTCCTGGTGTCTACTTGGGATACTTCTCTATTATGATTGATTAGTACAATATCCTGCACACAGTGGGTGATTTAAAATATTTACTGATGACTGGGTCCTTACTCATTCAATCTGTAATAGGAAAAGATCTTAGAATATTAGATTTTTAAATCTGTCTAATTTATTGCTGAGCAATATAATAGGACAAATGATGAAATGTGAACAAAATGTTAGGCTGGGATCTAAACTCTGTTTTCTCCCTGCCATTTATTATCCCTGTTCACAGAGAGGGTCAGAAGTGAAGACTCCTGAGATTCTTATGCAAACATTCTTCACAAAAGAGGGGAAGGGAAGACGTCTTCATTAAGGAACCAACAGGCAGGCCCATCCAGCACAGAACAGGCTCGCTCCTCAGGGGATAAGCTCCTCATCACTACTGTGTGGGCCAGAGCACTTGATGACCCCAGGACCTGCAGCTGGGTGGCCTCACTCTTAAGGTCCCTCCAGTTCCCTGATGGCTGCCTAGGAGGTGGTATGCCTGTGTGGCTTTGAGGCATTCAACCAGGCTGTAGAGCAGCATGAGGAAAGAGAATTTTCACTTTATTTGTGGGTTCTATAGATGGGGAAAGGAACAGCTGGTGTCCCCACTGCATGCAGGCTGAATCGATCATTCGAGAGGGGCTGAAGCATGCTAGGAAAGGATGCATGCTCATTTACTGCCAAGTAGGAGACCTTACTGGAGAGCTCCAAATAATGACTTCAGGGAAAAACTGAACATAGCTTCAGTGCCCACACTGCTTAAATATGAACACCTGAAAAACTGGTAGACTCCGGGCGTTTCCAAGCAAACCACGGGCAGATGCTCTTCTTTGAAAATTAATATTTGATAATGGTAATTCTATCTTGATTCCCTGATTTGCTCTGGTATCAAATAAACTATCTTGAATTCATGTTAGGAATAAATACTAGTAATTGTGTTAAAAAACAGTGAAGACACCACCTGTCTTAAGTGCTCCCCATCTCCCCATGGATTCACAGGTAAAATGAAGTAACAAAACCCAGTTTAAATACAAAGATGCCTTGAGAGCTACAGAGAGAATAGACACAAACGTGAATAATTAATTTATTACTATTTTTTTGGCTCAGCTGTTACAGACTCCGACCTCAATCACAGTGTTTAATACAGCATCTATGCAACATCCCCTGATATAAATAAAAAATAATTTTCTATATTTTCTAAGAGAAGTGAAAATAATTTAGTATTTTTAGAAATAATCCATATGTTTTAATTCTTAGAGATAATCCAATAAATCCCAATGAACTGGTTAATTAAACTCAGATTTATTTCAGCTTTAGGGGCCAACTATATCCAAAATATCATTCAGAGCCTTATGGATATAGCAGTAAAAAACCAGATAAACATGCAGGATGAATAATCATATCTACGCTTAAAAGCAAATCAACAAAGCACAACCATTACTAGTGTGGACTAACAAAGGAAACTTTCAACCTTGATATAAAGTTTCTTATTTGCATGGTAAATAAGAGAAACAAGCTGATCATTTTGCAGCTTATATAATGTGAAGCTCACCTCTGCAATCAAAGCATAGTTTGGAACCATCATAGCGAATGGTCTGAACAGGGCTTTCAGGTTGTCTGGCAGTTCAGTCCTCCCTGCGTATCCAGGGTTCATTGTGATGAAGGCTGCACAGGTCATTACCAATTTTATTTCCCGCCCCTCAAACATGAATCTAGAGAGCTGTTTAAAGAGGAAGTATGAATTAACACTTCTTGAGGCATCTGCAAATTCTTTCACATAATTATTTCCCCACTACAAGACTATAATACAGAAGCATTCAGGCAAAGACTACAGAACCCTGGCAAGAGGGAACATTGCTCCCCTGATTCTGTCCTGCTCACTTCCACTCTCTTCTGGGATCAGTGTTTTCTAGACCCTGTCTCTCTTCCTCTGCCTTACTCAAATTGTCACGTCCTTCCTGGCTTACCCTGAAATCTAGGACTCAACACTGTTTGCTAAGCCTCTTCTATTCAATTTAGGTTTATCGGCAACAAGATCTTCTCCACTTCCACTTTCTAGTATTCCTGAAATATATTCCAGTCTAGTCTTAGTCTTCAGGTGCTGCAGGGTCCATTATCACTGTCTTTGGTACCACCCTTCATTTTATTCCACAGTCAAAACCTGTTAGTACTTGTTGTATGTGGGACCCAGGATTAGGCACAGATGCACAGAGCTGATGGAGACTCATTCTCGATGTCCCAAGAAACTTCCAGGCTTGCTGTGTGCACACAGATCCGGAAACTGTGACCACTCAGAGATACGGATGCTATGGAGGAGGTGTGTGCAAATCCTAAAGAGGGAGCAGGGGCCTATTTGCGACCTGAGGAATGAAGGGCATCTCAGGGAGACAAGCAGGGGCAACCATTCCTGCCAAATGAGCAGGAGCAAGAAAGAGCACTGGATGTCCAGGGAAAGACCCGAGGTTTACTTTGCTGAAGTTCTAGGTGGGGGGTACAGCTAGACGGGAGCCTGAGCATCGAGAGTTTTGCACACTGAACCAAGAAATTTAGGTTTTGTCCATTCCTGGGGCAGAGGAGACTTACGCAGAGTGACAGGATGAAGGATGGCAGTGGAGATGCTGGACAAACCATGGACAGGGAGGTCAGTAAGGAATTATCATTGAGGAGATGATGCGAGCTGGAATTTGAGAAATGGAGATGACAGGTATATGGCAGATAAAATTAACAGAATTCAAAATGGTTTGGATTTTGGGGTTGATAGTTACAGGACAGCTCCAAGGTGGATTCCATGTTTCTCGCCAAGCTCCTGGACAGAGGTGCTATAACACACATAAAGACTACAGGGGAAGACCAGGATGCAGTTTTGAGGCCGTGAGTCACAGCCTGGAGGAGAGACTAACAGGAAGGGCAAATGGAGGCCAGCCCTGCGGCCACTAAATGGCTAACCAGACCGCTCTATTCCTGTGCGTTCGTTTCTGCATCCACCCCAGGGATGTGTCTTTATCTCCTCTAGCCGCTGGCAAAGTGAGGATGAGGTTGGTTAACTTCAGATATCCCCCGACCTTCCTTTCGTTTCTCCTGGCTGTCCTGCTGTTGGCAGTGCTTCCATCCCACCTCTGTTCTCTCTGGTCCCTGCTCCCACTCCCCTTGCTTTGTTCTCATCGGCTTACCCAGCAAGATGATAATGACCGGTAAGTTATGTTTGCCTGGAGGTCCTGTCCTTGCATTTAACACAGGCCTTTCCAGGGTCTGTGGGAAGCAGGAGGGAGTGTAGTTGAAGGAGATCAGACTTTATGTCACACTGATTTATGTGTGTGTGTTTGGCTCTGTGGTGTCTACAGAATATTTATTTTTTAACTTCTTTGAATCCTTTTACCTTGGGGAAAGTGCCATACACTTTACATAGGTTTGGTGCAAAGACAACGTCACCTGAAATGATTTGTATAATTTAGCAGCTCATTGGAGTCTACTTACTGACTTTATTTTTATTTGTTCTGCAGTTTGATTTTTTGTAGAAGTGATAATGAAAATATTGAATGATTCTTTGGCAGGGCACCTTCCTAGGAAAATGGCCCCTGTGTGTAGAACTCTAGATGAGTGCAAAGGTCCCTTTGTTGTGCCAGGATGAATCCTCATTGATGGACACTGAAAAGGTCCGGGGCTCCCCAAAAATGAGCCAAAGGGGGAGTGGGAGACCCTCATGAGGCTTGGGGCATTGGCAGACCTAGTTTGTTCAGTCTGAACACTAGTGTTGCCTTTTAGTGAATACATCTCAGAAGGTCAGTACAAGTGATAAGGGACTTGGTCCCAATCTTGACGCCCATTAGCTTTCGAATAGAAAAACCTCTATGCCAGCAGCAGGCTCCTAAGGGACTCCAACAGATGTTAAACAAGAGGATCGCTTCAGCACCTTCATCTGACTCCTCCCACCCCTCAACACTCCTTGAATTTGCCAGTCTGGAGGGGTCAAGTTCCTCTGGGAACTTTTCCCCACCAGCTCTGAGCTGAGCCTGGAGGCCAGGAGGAAAGCAGTAGGGCCCAGAAAAGGAAGAAACCTAGCAGAAGTAAATGTCAAAGCAAGAACAAGCAAGGCGAGGAGAGCAGGAGGAGGAGGACAGAGAGACATCATGTGTGGGTGTGTTTTGGGGCATGCAGGTGTGGTTTGGGTGGCAAGAAGAGTTGCTTGGAGGCAGGGGCTGACCCTCAGAGTCTCTGTGTCCTCAGCGGCCAGCACAGTACAATGTCTGTCTCTCTGTCTCATGTGGATGAGTAATTGAGTCACCCAAGAATGCCCTGTTGCTGTGATACTCAGACACACACACACAGTGGCATGGGAAATGTGGGCCAGAGAGGCTGAAGTTAGCAATAACTTTCCTCCCATGCAACATATTCTGAGTTCACTGCAAGCTTAAGAAATGCTACCCTTGGGGCTGGCATAGTGAACTAAGCCTCCTCCTGCAGCGTTGGCATCCCATATAAGCACCGGTTCGTGTCCCAGCTGCTCCTCTTCTGATACAGCTCTCTGCTATGGCCTGAGAAAGCAGTGGAAGATGGCCTAAGTGCTTGGGCCCTTGTGCCCACATGGGAGAAATGGAAGAAGCTCCTGGCTCCTGGCTTTGCATCAGACTAGTTCTGACCGTTGCGGCCATTTAAGGAATGAACCAGTAGATGGAAGACCTTTCTCTTTGTCTCTCTGTCCCTCTGTCTTTCTCTCTCTTGGTCTGTAACTCTACCTCTCAGATAAATAAATAAATCTTAAAAAAAAATGCTACCCCAATGCCTTACCTTTGCAGCTTTGGCATTCCTGATGGTGATGAGCTGCTGTGCGATGACTGACAGAACTTCTATGTCAATTCGGTTAAATTCATCAAAGCAGCACCAGGCGCCCGACTGTGCCAAGCCACTGAAGAAGCGCCCCATCATCTGAAATAAAATAAGCCGCTCAACTTTGCATTGCAGAGTTCAGGCCTGCAATAGTTAAATTAACAAGTACAAAGTCACAGCCAGAGAGGAAGAATAAGTTCTGGTGTGCTGTTACTCGGAAGAGTGATTCTAGTTAGCGATGTTGTATAGTATAATCCAAGATAGCTGGAAGAGACACATGTTTGAGATGATGGGTAACCTAAATATCCTCAGTTGATTATTACACAAGGTATACATGTTCCCCTAAAGAAGCATAATTATTATCTGTCAATTAAAAAGTGGTATCAATTAAAAAGAGGTGGTATGTGCACATAAGCGATATATATGACTTCTGGGCTATTTTCCATGAGCAATATATTTTTTGCTTCTCTCTTACTGATTTTAATTTAAGCAAAATACATTCTAATCAATTTTTCTTTTTTTCATTAACCTTCACTTGCCTCTACAAATAGTTAAGATTCCCATGGAAGAGACAAATTGAAGAATTTAATTTTTTTCTAAAATGTTGCTAACAGAAGCACTCATTTGCTTTAGAGACACAGAAGAACTACTGAGCAGAAGGCTACTGTGGGGGCCAGTGCCGTGGTGTAGCCAGGAGAGCCACCACCTGTGGTGCCAACACCCCATATGGGTGCTGGTTCAGGTCCCAGCTATACCACTTCCAATCCAGCTCACTGTTAATGCACCTGGGAGAGCAGGTGCATTAAAGTACTTGGGCCCCTGCACCCACATGGGAGACCTAGAAGAAGTTCCTGGCTCCTGGCTTTGGATTTGCCTAGGTCCGGTTGTTGTGGCCATTTGGGGAGTGAATCAGCAGATGGAAGATCTTGCTCTTTGTCTCTGTCTCTCTCTCTGTTTCTGTCTCTGTAATTCTGCCTTTCAAACAGATAAATCAATCTTTTAAAAAAAGGCGGCAGTGACGCACAGGTTAAGATGGTAATTTTTCATTTTCTCTACAGCAGAATCCTAGTGGTGGAAGAAAATGAGTATGGATACTGTGACTTGAGTTCTTGGTTAAGCATTTGCTACGGTTTGAATATTTGTTCCCCCCAGTTTTTAGCTTAATCCCTAAAGTGTTATGTTAATAGTTCCAAGAGGGTGAAAACTCAATCTGATTATGGTGTTAGAGGTGAGGCTCTGGGGAAGTGATTAAATGGATTGGGCTGTTGGGCGGGGGGGTTGGGGGGGGTGGAAATGCCTGTGATTGAATCTTAGTGGCTTTACCAGGGACCACATAGATACAGACCAATATGCGTGCTCCCTCCCTCCTACAATGTGCTCTATAATGCCTCTGCACTTTGCCCTCTGCCTCCTCACCAGATGCTTAAATTAATGGGGCCACTAGATCTTGGACTCGAGCCTCCAAGACTGTGAGCTAAGTAATCGTTTTCTCTCTATAAAGTTATTTGCCTAATGGATTTTGCTGTAGTTATGAAATCTCACTAATACAACATTTATATAACTGTTGCATTATACTGCATATGTATATCTTTAAAAACAGAATAGTTTTTCTGTTTCAGGTTGGTCAGTTGAGCATATACTGCTACCTCTCCTTTCTCCAATTCCCATGAACCACGGAAGAGCAGATAGATTTGTGTGTCTCTCCCTCTCTGTGGCTACAATTATGTCTGTGCCTGCTTAATAAAAACAGAATTGAGGAGAAACCAGCGGCAAGAAGAAAGCTTTAGAAAAAGTGGAAGATGCAGTCCAGGGAACAGAGTGCACAGCTGTGAAGGGAAAATTGCAGCCCCCCAGCAGAGGGACGGGAGAACTCTCCCTCAGCAGGGCCTCTAAGAAACTCCAAACCTGAGACAAGTAGACACAGGCCTCAAGGAGACTACTGCAACCATCCCAGGATCAGTACTTGGCAGGATCGATCAGGAGGTCCCTTCTCCCAAGCCAAGAAGTCTAAACAGGGAGATTTTAGTAACTACTTCCCCCACCAGGCTAACATCTAATGAATACCTTGTAGAGAAAGGAGATCTGCTGTGGGGAGATCTTAGGAGATACTGGGAGAAGACATTAAGCTTGGGAGGTAAGTAAGCAGAGACAAAGATGATTACAGACCTTCAGTTCCGTCATGGAGATTCAAAAATGATAAGAAAAGACTGCTCTGTTCAGGAGCGAACTCTGCTGAAAGGTACTGCTTTAGAGGGAAAACTTTTATTATCCGGTGTTTAATGGGGTCTTTCTGACTTCCTGACGTCTCCCTGTGGGAAAGCCTGCTGTGTACACGTCTCCACTCACTCCCACAGAGCTCACAATAGTTCTTTCATTTAGGAAAGGGGCATTTTGGGAAAACAAGCTGTCCACACTAATCCCCTTAGTCCTCTGTTCATACTTTTGGACCCAGAAGATCAACAGATATTTGGGAAAAATCAACATTAAGAAAGAGAAGGAATTAGAAGAATGAAATGAATGAACAACCCTGGAGAAAATGGGGATAATTTAGGGGGCAGAAGAGGATTAAAGAAAAAAAATCAAATAGAATCCTCAGATATTGGACAGGAAATTGCATTCCTCTAACAAACAAGAGGTTCTAAAAAAGGAATTAGTCAGAGATGAGAAACAGTCCTTGGAAATTAATAATAATATAGCCAAGACTTAAAAAATGAAATGGATGCACTGAACAATAGAATGGGTGGGATTAAAGACTAAGCTGGTATTCCGGATACAAAGCTTAGGAACTCCTCCATACTGTAGAGCAATGGTATGTGTATTTAGGGTATGCACCCCCTCCCCTAGGGTGTATGAAGACCTATCAAGGCATACTTGTGAATGGACACTTTTAAAGGCATAAACATAACACTACAGAAATTTATCTTGGATACAGGCCTTTCTCTAGAATTCACTTCCTTGAGAGTGTGCGTGTGCTCATGCCGGTTCCTTCCCTTCCGCCCTTCACAAATGACACTGTCTCTCCCACTTTGGATGGTGTAGCCTGTGCATGGCTAGGAAGGGAAGTGAGCATTTAAAATTTGTTTCTCATGTGACTGTGTTTGCCAGGTCATATGCCACATGCACAAAGGTCCCACAGATGCTACTACAAGCAGCCGTGCTCTCAATTAAAAAAAAAAAAAAATCCTATGGTGCTTTGCCCCAGGATGCAGAAACCCTGAGGGTATCAACAAAGGAATGTCCTGAGAGTCCCCAGAGGCACTGGATTCTAGCGCTAGTGGCCAGTGACTAACAGGAAAGAAAGGGGAGGGTCATGTGGGTGCTTACAGTGTGCCTTTTCCCAGGATGCCTCTTTCACCGGGTGGATGGCATAATGGCTAGTTGTCCCACCTGCGACTGAGGTTGGGGGAGGGGCTGCGTCCTTCACATCAGAAACTGGTTTATGCTTGCAAATGTCTCTGTGGTTTGCGCCTGATCCACGTGCAGTTTTGTGCCTGACTGACCACTGCTCTGGTGCTGGGAGCCTAAGCTTTTTTTTCCCCCAGTCTCCCGAGGAATTTCGGCCTGGGGTAGCTACTGAGTTTTCACATGGAAGGTGCAATTTAATGCATTATGAAAACAGAAAACGAGTTTAAGATTGCTACTCTAAAGATCCTGGGCAGAGAGGGGGCAATAAGTTTGGAGGGCAGTCTTCCATCCCTGGATCGCATGAGGCAGACATGAAGAGTCAGGCAAAGAGAAAGAAAGAGCTTGTGACAACCAGCAGAATTTATAAGGGTATGGGGTACGGGTCACTCTAAGTTGCTGGGCAAACACCTGAGTGGTCCACTTAAAGGAAGCGTTGGGAAAGTGGGGAGCCCCACCTGCTGGGTGGAAAGATGCCTCCAAGTTCTTATCTCTGACCAGCAGCCTGAGCATTTGGGTGTGCTGTAGAACTGAAACATTTGTCCAGGGTGACTGAGCCCTGCTCTGGGCATGAGCAAGTTAAAGTTGCATTCAACATGGAGGCAAAGGCAACGTAAAATTATAAGAATTCTCTACAAGGAGCAATTCCAAATATTGATCTTGAAGAAAGGAATGCTTCTATAATGACTGACTGGGTAACAAACACTTTTACAAGTCAGGTAGTTTCCAAAATTTGCTTTCAACAAAAGTGAAGGAGAGGTCAATGCCTACGAGCCTGAGATAACCAGGACCACACCTGTAGTCAAACACAATTGGGTTTAGTGTTTGTTCCAGGAAGGGAGACCACACACTATGGGGAATGATCTAGGGAACCACGGCTTGTCTCAGGGACAGGGCATTGGGAAGGCTGTTGCAGGGTGTGGGAAGCTTCATTGAAGAGTTTTGCTCTGTTTACTAGGTTGCCAGGGCTGCTCTCAGAAACTGCCATAAACTGGTGACTCAAAGCCACAGATTTATTCTCTCACAGCTTTTAGGCTGGAAGTCTCAACTCAAGGTGTTGGCCAAGCCATGCTCACTCTAAAGGCCCTGGGGGTATTTTTCCTTGTCTCTCTGCAGCTCCTGGTGGTTGCATTTCAGCAGCCCTTGGCACTCCTTTACTGGATGGCATCACTCCAACCTCTGTCTCCTGCATATCCCCACATGGCCTTCTCTCTGTGGGTCTGTATCCACACTTCCCTTTCTTCCAGGACATCAGTCATGGGATCAGTGCCCATCCAACGCCAGTATGACCTCATCTGAACTACATTACATCTGTCAAGACTGCAAGACTCTACTTCCAAATCAGGGAGCATTCACAAGCATCAGGTGTTAGGACTGGAACTTTCCAGGGGACACAGTTCAACCCCTAGCACTCTGAATCAGCTGCTGGTAGTCAGCGAGGGGGATTCTATGATGGCCGTCATAAACAGTGTCTATCCAGCAGACCGCGGGCCATGTAGCCAAAGCTGCCATTTGTAGACAAGAAGTGACTCCGGTGATGCAGGAGTGGGGGATATTTTGTTGTTTTTGTGATTTGGACAGAGTTCTTGTTTGTGTCTATTCTCTTTATGCTGTGGTTTCTGTTGTTGTTTTTTATGGTCTTACTCCATAATAAATGCCTAGTGAGCTGGTCTGATGTTGGTGGTTTGTGAAATTGTTTTTAACCAGAGAAATAAATACCCTATTTGAGCCAGGTCCATTCTTAGCTGAGGCCATTTGGGCTATTTTGTTTCTTTTTCAGAAACTTTGTAGCAATTGACCATTAGAAGTGATTTTTGGAGTTATTTTCTACCAATTTATTTTGTGATGACTCCTAATTTCAAAAAATTATTTTGTTTTATTTTATTTATTTGAAAGACAGAGTTACAGAGAGAGGTAGGGACAGAAAGAGAGGTCTTCCATCTGCTGGTCACTCCCCAGATGGTTACAATGGCTGGAGCTGCACCAATCTGAAGCTAGGAGCCAGGGGCTTCTTCCGGGTCTCCCACATGGGTGCAGGGGCCCAAGGACTTGGGTCATAGCAGAGAGTTGGATTGGAAGAGGAGCAGCTGGGACTATAACTGGCACCCATTTGGGATGCTGGCACCTCAGGCCAGGGCTTTTAACCCACTGTGACATAGCACCAGCCCCCTCAAAAATTTTTTATTTTGGAATATTTCAAACATACAATAGAGGTGAGAGGAAGTATATGTCATCCATTTAACAATTATGACCAATATTTTGCTGTTTTAATGAAAATTGTTGGAGAGTATTTTAAAGCAAACCCTAGGCATGGTATTATTTCACCATCAATTCTTCATAACCTAAGAATGTAAAAATTGCCAAAACTAAAACCACCTAACACACTCAAACAAAGGCTCAGTAATTCCTTCATGTCATCTCAGACCAGTCCATGTTTGACTTTTCCCCCATGGTGCCCAAACTGTCCTTTTACACTCAATTTGTTTGGAAGGCATGCAAACATGAGGTCCAAACATTGCATTTGGTTACTGTGTCTCTTAAAGCTTTTTAAATTTTTAACAGTTCCCTGCATCGTCCCTCTATTATGAATGTATATTTTGAAGGTCTATAGATAATCTTCCATATTGTCTTTCTCTTATTTCGTATTTAACTTTATATTTTTGTGGTATTAAAATGTTCCTGTATCTCATGTTCTTTATAAAATGGTATTTAAATGCATGACTTCATGAGGTTCATTAGGTTGAGGTATACATTATTTTGAACAGGAATAATTCATAAATTGTGTATCACAATAGGAGATACAAATTTCCTGGTTGTCCCACTTTAAGAGAACTTATGATTGATTAGTGGATTACTGGCCTGATTCATACATTATGAAGTTGCCAGTTAATTTATTATCTAGTGATTTTAGCAATGAAGGTCATTGATAGATTTATTATTTTTGAGAGGTTACAAACTAGTAATTTCTAATGTTATCATACCTTCATTTATTAATTATAATTCTTCTATAAAGAGGAATTTTCCTCAATTCTTTTGTTGTCCCCAGAAAACAATATACAGGAAAGACAGGACAAATGGCTAATTCATTTTTCTTTTTTTTACACAAAATTAATAGCTTTTTAATATATTGAGAAAAGTTAGGAAAATAATGAAAATATCTTATTCACAATTACAACATAAAGAAAAGCAAGTCTAAATAAAGGAGTGAAGACATCTGTTAAAAGCTACTGAGTAGCTTAAAGGAAGACTTGAGTTAACATGCTTTGTATGAATAGTTCAGCTTATTATTATAAAGCTGTTAATGTTTCTAATAAACATGTAAACTCAATGCATTTCCAGCTTCAACCCCAATATATCTTTTTGGGACCCGTATAAATGACTCTAAAGTTTTCTGGAAACCTAATCATGGACTATCAGCCAATTGAGTTATAAAAATAGAGCAATTAATAATAACTCAATTAGTTGAGCATCACTCAACTAGAAATTGAATTATGTTTTAAGGCTACGGTTGAAATGCTATACTATTACTGGTATAGGAACAGAAAGACAGGAAATGGAACAGAATATAAAATCAGAAAAATTTCTACACTTATTTGAGATCTTAGTATATAACAAAGGAAGCATTTAAATTTGTGGAGAAAAGAGGTAATGTTCAATAAACAGTGTTTGGCGAAATTTGGAAATAGTTAAATTTGCCTCATTTCTTATAGAAAAACAAATTCCAGATGGAATTAAGATGCTTTAATTGTATAATTTAATTACTTTTTAAAATGGGCGATAATAAAAACACTAAGTCTCTAAATGGGGATACAGTGGAAATACTTTCGTCACTTCATGCCACAGCTTAAGTGCCTATCCCAGGGGTAGAAGTTGCTATTGACATTTTTGTTGTCTCTACTCTGTACTCCCTCTTTTTTATAAATTTTTAAAATTTTTATTGACATAAAGAAACATTTCATAGGCATAGTTCTAAGAATAAAAATTACAACCATACTTCCCTCCCTTCAACTCTCCCTCAACCAACCCCCTCCCCTCTTCTTTCCATTTTTTAAAAAACTTTTGCAAAGACATAATTTCAATCTACTCCATAACCACAGGCTTAATTCTCAACTAACCATAATATTCAACAACTAAAAAGGAAGATCAGAGTTCCACATGAGACTAAACAAGGGCTAGAAATAACAATTATATGGGGACATGCTCAATCGGACTTGCCCCAAATGATGAAGTTAGAAATGTGCCAGGGGATTCCCATCAAGGTGGCATGTACCAGTGCCATCTTACCAGCCCAGGTGATCAATTTCAGTTCACAATTGATCACACTGATAGATCTAAGAGTCAAAGGGATCACACAAACAAGACTAATGTCTGCTAATACTAGCTGATAAAACCAAAAAGGGAGAGAAGGATCCAACATGGGAAGGGGGAGACACAGAAGACTCATAGAATGACAGGTGTCCTAAATAGCACTCTGGCCTCAGAATCAGCCCTTAAGGCATTTGGATCTGGCTGAAGAGCCAATGAGAGTATTTTAGGCACGGAAAGCCAAGACACTCTGGAAAAAAAAGAAGAAGAAGAAGACCTAAATGAAGGATCTCAGTGAGTGTGATCCCAGTGGAAAGAATGGGGCCATCAAAGAAGGAGGTACCTTTCTCTGAAGGGAAGAGAGAACTTCCACTTTGACTATGACCCTGTCGGAATAAGATCGAAGTTGGCGAACCCTAAACGCTTCCATAGCCTTGGCAACTCATGATTAGAGCCTAGGGAGATTACTGACACCATAAACAAGAGTGTTAAATTATTAAATCAACATCAAGAGTCACTGTATACTTACGTCCCATGTGGGATCTGTCCTTAATGGGTTGTCCAATGTGAAGTAATGACATAGCTAGTACTGAAACCGTATTTTTACACTTTGTGTTTCTGTGTGGGTGCAAACTGATGAAATCCTTACTTAGTATATACTGAATCAACCTCCTGTATATAAAGATAATTGAAAATGAAAAAAAAAAAACCCTTGGGGTTAAATTGGAAATTACATAGAAAATTAATCAATTTTTTAAAAAAAATATCATGCAGGATCTCTGTCATTAATATGCTGTACACTGTTATTTAATGCTATAACTAGTACTCCAACAGTATTTTTTTCACTTTGTGTTGCTATGTGAGGGTAAACTGTTGAAATCTTTATATATACTAAACTGATTTTCTGTATATAAAGAGAATTGAAAATGAATCTGATGTGAATGGAAGGGGAGAGCGAGTGGGAAAGTGGGAGGGAAGTTATGGGGGGGGGGAAGCCTTTGTAATCCATAAGCTGTACTTTGGAAATTTATATTCATTAAATAAAAGATAAAAAAAAGAAATAACAATTATATCACAAGATACGTATTTCACTCATACACTGTTTTTTATTCTATATTAATTGTCACATATTAGAGAAAACATAGGATATTTGTCTTTTTGGAACATGTTTATTTCACTAAGCATAATGGTTTCCAGTTGCATCCATTTTATTGCAAAAGACATAATTTTATCTTTTTTATGGCTCAGTAGTATTTGGTATGTGTATATACTACATTTTCTTTATCTGACCATCAGTTGATGGGCATCTGCACTGATTCCATATCTTATGCGTTGAGAATTGACCTGCAAACAACAAGGGGGCACACATAACTCTTTAATATGCAGATTTCATTTTCTTTGGGTAAATTCTCAGGAGTGGGATGGCTGGGTCATATGGAAGATCTAGTTTCAGCTTTCTTGCAACTTTGCCAAACTATCTTATGAGTACCAATAGTCTCTTGGTGGAGTCTTTTGGCTTCCATATATATAAAATCATGTTATCTGCAAACAGGTAACATGATTTCCTCCTTTCTAATTTTTATCCTTTTGATTTTTTTTCTTCCTTAATAGCTCTTGGTAAAACTTCTGAAACAATATTGAATAGCAATGGAATAGTGACATCCTTGTCATGTTCTGGATCCTAGTAGAAATTCTTCCAACTTTTCCCCCGT
The DNA here is from genome assembly GCF_033115175.1 of Lepus europaeus. NCBI lineage: Eukaryota > Metazoa > Chordata > Mammalia > Lagomorpha > Leporidae > Lepus > Lepus europaeus. The sequence continues at coordinate 79,973,934 of NC_084839.1, read as the reverse complement.
TCAATAAGATGCTGGCTGTGGGTTTATCATAAATTGCCTTGTGTTGAGGAATGTCCCTCTTATACCCAATTTGCTTAACGTTTTCATCATGAAAGGATGTTGTATTTTATCAAATGCTTTTCTGCATCTATTGAGATAATCATATGTTTTTTTTCCCTCAGATTGTTAATGTGATGTATCATATTTACTGACTTGTGAATGTTGAACCATCCTTGCATACCAGGGATACATCCAATTTGGTCTGGGTGAAATATCATTCTGATGTGTTGTTGGATTCAATTAGCTAGTATTTTTTTTGAGGAAATTTGCATCTATGTTTATCATGGATGTTGGTCTATAATTCTGTTTCTTTGCTCTTTTTCTGGTTTTGGAATTAAGGTGATGCTGGCTTCATAGAAGGAGTTTGGGAGGATTCCTTCCCTTTCAATTGTTTTGAATAGTTTGGGAAGAATTGGAATTAATTCTCTTTTTTTAGATTTTTATTTACTTTTTTGAAAGTCAGGGTAACACAGAGAGAGAAGGAGAGGCAGAGAGAGAGAGAGTTCTTCCATCTGCTGGTTTACTCTTCAATTGGCTGCAATGGCTGGAGCTACACCAATCCGAAGCCAGGAGCCTCTTCCAGGTCTTCCATGCAAGTGCAGGGTCCCAAGGACTTGGGCCATCTTCTACTGCTTTCCCAGACCATAGCAGAGAGCTGGATTGGAAATGGAGCAGCCGGGACTTGAACCGTTGCCCATATGGGATGCTGGCACTGCAGGCGCGGCTTTACCTGCTACACCACAGCACCAGCCCTGGAATTAGTTATTCAAAAGAATTCATAAGTGAAGCCATCTGATTCTGGGCTTTTCTTTGTTTGGAGGGTTTTTATTACTGATTTGGGTCTTCTCCCTCTTTTTCCTGGGTAGTTGTTGATTTTTTTCAAAAACAGCTCTTGATTTCACTGATCTTTTGTATCTTTTTTTGTTTCATTCTTGTTTATTCTCTAATTTTAATTATTCCCTTCCTTCTACTAATTTGGAGTTTGGTTTGTTGTTATTCTAGGTCTGCAAGATGCATTGATAGTTCACATATTTGATGCCTTTCCAACTTCTTGATGCAGGCAGTAACTGCTATAAACTTCCCTCTTAACACTGCTTTTGCTGTATCCAATAAGTTTTGATATGTTGTATTAGCATCTTCATTCATTTACAGGAATTTTTTTATTTCTCTTTTGATTTCTTCCATGACCCACTGTTCATTCAGGAGTGTGTTGTTTAATCTCCACGTGTTTGCATATGTTCTAGAGATTCTTGGTTGTTAATTTATAGTTTCATTCAATTGTTGTTAGATAAGATACATGATATGATTCCAATTTTGTTGAGTTTACTGACAGTAGCTTCATAACCTCGCATATGATGTATCCAAGTACAAGTTCCATGTACTGATGAAAAGAATGTGTATTCTGCAACTGTGGGATAAAAGGTTACGTAGATATCAGGTTTATTTGGTCCATAGTGTAGATTAGTTATGTTTCTTCTTTGTTGATTTTTTTTTTTACAGAAGATCAGTTTAGTATATATTAAGTAAAGATTTCAACAGTTTGCACCCACATAGCAACATGAAGTGAAAAATACTGTTGGAGTACTAGTTATAGCATTAAATCACAATGTACAGCACATTAAGGACAGAGAACCTACATGATATTTTTAAAAAATTGATTAATTTTCTATGCAATTTCCAATTTAAAACCAAGTTTTTTTTTTCAAGTTTCTTTGTTGATTTTCTGTCTAGGTGATCTGTTCTTTGATGAAAACGGTGTTTGATGTTGAAGTCGTGGATGGTGTCTCCACTTGCTGATGTGTATCTGCACTTTCCACACTGCTCCACGATGTTCCTCTTTTTTCTGTAGAATTTCTACTGAAAACTTCTTTCCAGCTCTCCCATGGGAATGCACTTCCTCTGCTTTTTTCTGCTATCTTCCCCTGGTCAGAATCAACACATCTTTTCTCTATCCAACCATCTTGGAATCTCCTTCTATTTCTTTATTTAATGTTTTAAAATTTTCATTGCAGAAGTCTTTCACATCATTGGTAAAATTTATTCCAAAGTATTTAATTTTTTTTAATGTCATTGTGAGTGGAACTGATGTTATGTGTTCTTTCTCAGCCATTGCATTATATGTAAAAAGGCTACTGATTGTGTGTTGATTTTATATCTTACAACTTTACCAAACTCTTCTTATGAGTTCCAATTGTCTGTTAGTGGAGCCTTTTGGCTCCTCTCTATATTGGATCATGTCATCTGCAAAAAGGAATAATTTGACTTCCTCCTTTCTAATTTGTATTCTCTTTGATTTCTTTTCTTTTCTTTTTTGCCTAATGGCTCTGGCTAAAACTTCCAGAACTATATTGAATAGCATCCTTGTCTGCTTGTGTATCTTAGTGGAAACTTTTTCCCTATTCAGTATGATGTTAGCTGGGGCTTTGTCATATATATAATCAATATATACATTGATTATATTGAGGGATGTTCCTTGTATACCCAATTTGTTAATTCTTTTCTTTGTCAACTTTTAGAATAACTTGTGTTCTACAAACCTCCAAGGTGATCAGTGAGTTTTTTGTTATAATTTTTGGGTGAAAAATGTAATTTTTCCACATACTAATGACTTTAAAAGATTTGATATGTTTGTTGGTATTGTTCTCATGTTAATTTTTGTTCAATTGATGCCCCTTTCAGTAATGCTGTGGTTATTATCTATATAATAATAGCAATTTATGGGCATTTTGTTGTTGTTTCAGCCAGAAGTAGATGTTGCAAGTTCATCTTATGCTTTATCAGCTCCAGGTCTAGAGTCAGTCCTGGTTACTTATAGTAGGAAATGGTACTTAAAACCACAGTTTGAGTAATAGAGATGTTTACTGTCACTAGTCTATCAATGTCCCTTTTCTGAGGACAGAATAATTAGATAATATTTGAAAGAATATTAGTATCAATAACATATCAAGAAACACTACAAATCCTTGGGAAGAGCCAAAAAAGCTAAGAGAAAATAGGCAAAATACATGAATAGGTATTTCACAGAAGAGGAAATCCTAGTGATTATAAACACTTGAAAAGATGTTCAACATAGTAAAGTTGTTCCCTAGTCACCTGGGAAATACAATGAGATACCATTCCATACCCTTCACACGGGCAACTATTGATGAGCCTGACAGCATGGGTAAGGATGTGGAACATGGGCAATCAACCGTTCCAGTTTCAGGGGAATATAAATTATCAAAATTACTCTGGAGAAGCTGTGTCCTTATTGAGTCAACAGAAGGATGGACACACTCTGCAGCCCATGCCCATATCCCAGGGTAGAGTAACCATCCATGCATGCATATACTGGGAGTGGGGGTAATATAATTCATACATATATACTAATTTATATGTATATATATGTAGTTATCTCTCTATATAGTCATATATATTTGCTGTACATGTAAATATTATATACATATATATTTAAAGGATAGAGAACATTTGACTTGGATCAAAAGACATGTCAGAATTTTGTAGCTGTCATTAACTAGTGTTGACCACCGGTATGTTACTTAATTGCTCCAAATCTTCCCCCCATCTATGCAATGGCAATATGTTCTCAGAGGGCGGTAACTGCAATGACATGCCCAGCGCTGAGTCTACAAAGTCACCACTCAGTGTTTGAATGTTTTGTTTGCTTCACATAGGCAAGGAGAGTTCTGAAGGGGAACAATTCTCCAGGGAAACCTCAGGACAAGAGAGAGCCTAGACGATAGGCGAGGCCATCCATCTGAGTAGGGATCTTCAGTTCAACGTCCTCCTGCCCAAAGCTCTCCTCTTTCTCATGAAGTTCTCAGGAATCAGCAGGAAAAGATAAGAGAAAAATAGGACAAGGAACCTCATTGGGACCCTGGGGGACACCAACACTTAAAGGGACATTTATGGCTGAAAAGAATAGCCTTTGCTAGATAATCTCTTTTGCCTTGTAAATCTTATCTTTCAGAAACTCTTAGAGGATGCCACTCTCCTTACTTTGGAAACTGCCTACCACATCTGCCTTTCAGTAGCCACACATGCCCATAGGACTCTGACTTTACCCCTTCTTATGGATATAGTCCACAGACCTAGGGATGGTCATTGGAACCCAACTTGCCAGCTAGAATCCTGGGTCCCAAATGTGAACCTGCTATTCTCTTGTCAAGGTTCTAGAGAGAAGGCCCTAATGCTCCTGAAGCCAAGGAGGTCCCCAGGGTGCCCTTGTTCTAACTCTGCCTCAGTAATGTTGTTCAGCTGTGCTTCGGAATCCACGCAATGTCCCACTCTCCCAGTACCTTTTTACTGAGTTTTTAAATTGTTGCTTAAAATATAAGAATTTTGTATGTTTAAAAATATGAATATCAAATTACTTTAACCACAGACAAAATAAAATAGGAGAGTATTTAAATGGGGAACAGTTGTAGGAAGTCCAGGTACAAAGAGTAGAAATGCAAAGATCCTGCAAATCCTGTGTAAAGGGTGTATGTTTTTGTATTCAATCGCTAGACAAAACAAAGAAGACATAATCCTAGTTTAGAATAACATGTAGATTTTACAGAACAGAAAGTTGGGACGTTGTGTCTAATAAAATTCTCATCTATTTAATGAGTTAGCAGATAGTATCCAAAGTTGATACATACAAATATAGAAATAAATGCTTGTGTTTGTAGCTTTAATAGCTACACCAGAATGACTCCACACAACCAAGGATCCCAGATCCTTTGAATCTAAGAGTTTCTTTCTAGGGGCCCATGAGGTCAAAGTAGTTTCATAATATTTTAAAGTGTTATTTATCTCTTCCATTCTCATTCTCTCATGGGTTGTAGAGTATGAAAAGGTTATGAAAATGTTTTCAGTTTTTAACATCACAAATGACCTTTACAAAACTACCACTTATCAAGTTTTGGCTTCAAAAAACAATATTGACAATTAGCCCCAAAAGTTCTTAAAATATTTCCATTTAGAGTACAATACTTACATGAGGCTAAATTTTCTTTAAACACTAGAGTCAAAAATATATCTTAACAGATGGAATGTAGGACCAAATATGAGAATTGGTTGTTTCTACTATGCCAAACATTAGAGACTCAGAAATATAAACTAATGCCACTAAAATATAGAAATATATAGAAATAAATATATAAAAATAAGCCAAGGAGTTAACCCCTAGGAATAAAAGCTCTTTGGAGGTCTCAATAATTTGTAAGAGTATCAAAGAGTCCCACAATCAACAAGTTTGAGAACTGCTGCACTGAATAAATCTTACCATTAGTTTTCACTTATTACACATTTCATTTTCACCATACAGTTAAAGTTGCACACTTCCCCTGTATTGCTGTCCCTACTTTATTTATAGCTCATCCCAACTCTTTACACTTATTGATTGTATAGATTTTCCTCCCTACCACTGCTTGGCAAATCCTCTTGCTCTGAGTTTGTACCTGCACTGCCCAGACCACTGCGTTTTCACTCTTCCATGTTTCTCTATTCCATTTTAAGCATTCTTTGCCCCCATTCTTTTGGGCTTTCCACTACCCCATTTTCTCCTCATTACGTTATGCCACAATACAAGTCAAGAAAGACACAACAAACACTTGATGCTAGTATTCAGAAGCCGGCACCCTACCTTATAGTCCAAACCATCGGAACAGTTGAAGACTACACACTGGATGGCAAGAGCTTTTGCTAGGTCTTTGGTCGTCTCTGTTTTCCCAGTGCCAGCAGGACCAGCAGGGGCGCCCCCCAGGTCAAGCTGCAATGCTCCCATGAGACAAAGATAGCAGCGATCCTGAAGAAACCAACAAATTGTCATTAATGAAGGGAACTGACTCTAGCCACAACTTCATGAGTCTTTCCCCTCTTATGGGACCAGGGCCACTATTTTTCAGAAAAGGTTTTAGAGCATTTGAAATACACCCAAAGATTCATGCATGTATGTAAATGATGCAAATGTTTGCTTTACAAAGATGCATTCATAGCAAATCCTTTCAAGAATTAATGTTAAGTGAAACTTTTCAATACTACATTGACAAAAAAAAGCAATCATATCAATATAATTGGGGTGATCAGCTACTTACTGTAAGGGGAGTAATAACCAATCTTGGGCATGCACCCAAATATTCATAGCCATAAGTGTACTGAGAGAGTGCCATTCTAGCCACACAGTTATCCACATCTACATCCCAATAATAGCGCAGTTGTCTCTGCCAGTCAAAGGATTCAACTGTGTCTACCTACACAGGAGATATAAATGATACACATATTAGGTACCCTTTTTTTCAGAAAGAAGTACATGATTTTATTTAAATAAAACATTTACCTTGGCTTGAACAAGTTCACTGACTATATCTCTTGCATGTACATCAATAGTAATCAGTGCAGTTATGATGTTTCTGTGTAACTTAGGAAGACTGCCTCGAACTATTGCAGCCAGGGCATTTAATCTCTACAAATTAAAAGCAAAATTCATAGTGAATTATCAACATCAGTTTGCATATTTATCTTTTTATTGTTATATTTAGAGTAGACATTTGCTAACATCAACTCATTTTAAAAATTTATAATTCTGTGACCAAATAGGATGATATTGTATGGGAAATACCATTCCCATAAAATTTCTTTGAAGTGTGAACTATTATTATCTTCATTTTACACTTGAGGAAATTGAAGGCCAGAGAGGGTAAGATGCTGGCAGCCACACAATTATGAAGTGGTGAAAATGAGGTAGACATTAGCTTTGAGGAAAGCCCATGCTCTTAACCACTATGTCATGGTATCTGTAGAGAAGATTGTTTCCTTTCAAAATTAAATGTGGTTAAAGGTGATACTTCTCATTTTCAGATTTAGTTTCTCACTGATAATCAGAAAACCTGAGTGTTCTAACCAAGCCAATGACATTAAATTTAAACACTCTGGGGAAAGATTTAGCTTGTGGTTTTCTTCTAAGTGGCTAAATTCCAGGCCGGTGTTGTGGTGTGGCAGGTTAAACTGCCACCTGCAATACCAGCATCACATATCAGAGCACCGGTTTGAGTCCCAGCTACTCCACTTCTGATCTATCTCCTGCTAATGGACCTGGGAAGGCAGCAGAAGATGGCCCATGTGCTTAGGCTTCTGCAACCATGTGAGAAAACAGGATGGAGTTCTGGGCTCCTAGATTCAGCCTGGTCCAGCTATAGCCATTGTGGCCTCTGTGCCCTTTGGGGAGTGAATGCACAAACAGAAGATCTCTCTCTCTCTCTCTCTCTCAACCTCTGCCTTGCTCTCTGTTACTCTGCTTTTAAATAAATAAAATAAATCTTTTAAAAAGTAGGTTCATGGGGCTGGCGCTGTGGCTTAACAGGCTAATCCTCTGCCTTGCGGCGCCGGCACACCGGGTTCTAGTCCCGGTTGGGGCGCCGGATTCTATCCCGGTTGCCCCTCTTCCAGGCCAGCTCTTTCTATGGCCCGGGAAGGCAGTGGAGGATGGCCCAAGTGCTTGGGCCCTGTACCCTTATGGGAGACCAGGAGAAGAACCTGGCTCCTGGCTTCGGATCAGCGAGATGCGCCAGCCACAGTGGCCATTGGAGGGTGAACCAACGGCAAAAAGGAAGACCTTTCTCTCTGTCTCTCTCTCTCACTATCCACTCTGTCTGTCAAAAAAAAAAAAAAAAAAGTAGGTTCATGGAACTTTCTTTGGAGGAGTTTTTCTCTTTCCTGGCTCTCTGGAGATAAAATTCCACAGAGGACCCCCCCCCCTTTTTTTAAATTATATTTTATGACAAGTCCTTTAAAATGCAATACTACTTGTAAATAGAATTAAATTTGGATTTGAAAGATTAGACCTTTATCTTTAGCAGATATATAGTTTGAAAGTATTGCCCCCATTCCATAAGTCTCTTTTCTATTCTATTGATTCATTGTTTCCTTTATGGTGCAGATTTTTTTAGCTTGATGCAATCCCACTTTGTTTTTTTGCTTATGCTTTTGGTGTTGTGTCCAAGAATCAATGCCAAGGCCAATGTCATGAAGCCTTCCCTCTATGCTGTCTAACAAGATTTTTATAATTTTTGAGCTTACATTTAAATCTTTAATCTATTTTGAGTTGATATTTCTGCATAATGTAAGATAAGGGTCTAATTTTTCTTTAACTCAATAGCAAAACCCCAAATAACCCAATTAAAAAATAGGCAAAGGACTTGGATAGACATTTCTCCAAAGAGATGGCCAATGACCAATAGTTACATGAAAAGGTACTCAACATCACTAATCATCAGGGAAATGCAAATCAAAACATAATGTGATGTAACCTCACACCTGTTAGGAGGGCTATTATAAAAAATAAAAATAAAAACAAGCATTGGTGTGGATGTGGAGAAAAGGAAACTCTTACATTATGGTGATGGGAATGTAAAATAGTGTAGCCACTGTGGAAAAAGTATGATGAGTCATCAAAATATTAATGATGGAACTACTATACAGGCATGGTCTAGTAATTCCACTTCTGGGCACATCCACAAGAACTGACACCCGGGTCTTGAGGAGCTATATGTCCATTCCCATTTTCACTGCAGCGTTCTTCATAATAGCCCAGCTGTGGAAATGTCCTAAATGTCCATCAAGAGATGAATGGATAAACTAAATGTGACATATAGGATATTAATCACCCTTAAAAAGAGGAGAGTCTATCATACGTGACAGTACAGATGAACCTGGCGGGCATTAAGTAACTAAAATAAGCTAGTCACAGAAGGACAATGCTGCATGATTCCACTTACATGAGGTGCCTAAAATAGTCAAACACATAGAAACAGAGAAGAAAGGTGGTTATTGGTGGCTGGGGACAAGGTAAAACAAGGTGGTCTTGTTCAATGGGTATAAAGTTTAAGTTATACAAGATGAATAGGTTCAAGAGATCTGTCACACAGCATTGTACACTTAAACATTTTTTTTTTTTTGACAGGCAGAGTTAGACAGTGTGAGAGAGAGTCAGAGAGAAAGGTCTTCCTTCCGTTGGTTCACCACCAAAATGGGTGCTGCGGCTGGCACGCTGCACCGATCTGAAGCCAGGAGCCAGGTGCTTCTCCTGGTCTTCCATGCGGGTGCAGGGCCCAAGCACTTGGGCCATCCTCCACTGCCTTCCCAGGCCACAGCAGAGCACTGGACTGGAAGAGGAGCAACCGAGACAGAACTGGCACCCTAACCGGGACTAGAACCCAAGGTACCAGCGCCACAGGCGGAGGATTAGTCAAGTGAGCCATGGCGCTGGCCTGTGCACTTAAAATTTTAATAGGGTAATTGTGCTTCCTTTAAAACAGCATTTCCCAACTATGACTATGAGTTTATTTTTAAAGATTTGTTCATTTGAAAGTCAGTGTTACACACACAGAGAGAAGGAGAGACAGAGAGAGGGAGGGAGGAAGAAGGAGAGGGAGAGGGAGAAGGAGAGAAGGAGAGAGGGAGAGAGGGAGAGAGGGAGAGAGGAAGGGAGGGAGAGAGAGAGATTGGCTGCAATGGTTGGAGTTGTGCCAGTCTGAAGCCAGGAGACAGGGGCTTCTTCCAGTTCTCCCACATATGTACAGGGGCCCAAGCACTTGGGCCATCTTCTGCTGCTTTCCCAGGCCAGAGCAGGGAGCTGGATCAGAAGCGGAGCAGCCAGGACTTGAACCACCGCCCATATAGGATGCTGGCACTGAAGGTGGCTGCTTTACATGATATGCCACAGTGCTGACTCCAAGAGTTTTTTGTATTTAAAGAAAAATATTTATAGGGACCGGTGCCATGGCTCACTAGGCTAATCCTCCGCCTATGGCGCTGGCGCCTCGGGTTCTAGTCCCAGTTGGGACACTGGATTCTGTCCTGGTTGCTCCTCTTCCAGTCCAGCTTTCTGCTGTGGCCCGGGAAGGCAGTGGAGGATGGCCCAAGTGCTTGGGCCCTGCACCCGCATGGGCGACCAGGAGGAAGCACTTGGCTCTTGGCTTCGGATTGGCACAGCACGCTGGCTGTAGTGGCCATTTGGGGGGTGAACCAATGGAAAGAAGACCTCTCTCTCTCTCTCTCTCTCTCTCTGTCTAACTCTGTCATATAAATAAAAAAAAAGAAAAATATTTATATTCACTCAATTCTTTATTGTTTCATTGATAATTGACTAATGTTTCTATAATCTTGAAGAAAAACATATCAGTGCCTAGAAATGCTACAAATACTGAGATTTCTTTACATTAATTAAACTTTTATGAGAAGTTATTAAATTCCATTTCTCCATAAAAGTTGCAAACCATTATAATCCTGGTGCTTGAATTTTTCCCCCAGTTTGTACTGTGTGTGTGTGTATACATGTGTATTTATACACACACACATATCTCACAAACATCAGGGTGATGTCACTAGGAAATGGAACAGGAATCATTCTAGTGCTACTCTCAAAGCTCTGTAAATCACGTCTGAGCATAAGCATTTCTGAAATAAAGTGAATTTGTGTTACACATGGTAATAAAAACCACTGAGATCATCCTGCATGGCAGTACAAGGGTACTTCAAAAATCTTTGGAAAGATGTAATTAATTTGGTGCAGAATATTTTTGAAATCCACACATAGCTTTCTTCAGAATATGAATTTCCCTTGAACTTTCTAGAGACCTCCTCAGAGGTTCAGTGTTATCCTGTTGACAATCTCACCTCAAAATTTACTTTTTCAAAAGCTTCCAGGGCCTCTACATGACCAGTGCTTTCTGTTTCCAGACACTCAGTCAAATCCCGACACCACATGATCTGAGAAACAGTTAGGATGACCTGCAAGAAAACGTCTTCTTTAAGAGTGGGGTGGCATCTCAGTAGAGAAGAATTCAGGAATGGAAAGTTAACAAGTGTGAGTTACTTGAGAGGGATGGCCAGCAATCACCCACTCTGTCCTCGGTTTGCCCTGATAGTCAGCGATGGCAGCTTTGCACAAGCGGCGCAGAGACGTGAACATGGCTTCTTCCACTTTACCAAGCCATTCCTCCACATTGCCTCGGGCTTTGAGGCCTTTCCCCAAACCTACCTAGAAGGTAATCAGAACAATGATAAATTGGCTCATGTGAGATTTTGAGCTGTGTAGTCCCTGAGCTTGTAAATACTGAAGTTTTATCACAAGTACCAGAATGTTCTATGGATATTCTACTTTACAACTTTATTTATTGCTTAATTTTAATGCTTCCTCACAGAACTAACTCCTTGAAAGAATAGTTCATAAACACCACATACATTTCTTCACCTGGTTTTGTTTTCCTACTCCCTGACATCTAATTTCTTGCCCTAATACTTCACAAAACCTGTTAAGGATACCCATGTCTTTCTTCAGAAAAGCTAATGGACACTTTTCAGTTCTTTTCTTATTTATTTCTCAGACTTCCAGCCACTTGTGTGTCCGATTTGTCTTTCGGCAGTTCTTCTACTCCACTTTAAAATTTTATGTTTTCCCAAGATTCTATTCTTGGTCATCCCCTTCTCTTCTGTAACCAATAATGACCAAATTCTTTAGTAAGAAGATCAATTTAGGATGAAGAAAATGTTTATGGGTTCCTGCTACTCCTATAAACACACTAGTGTGCTATAATAGGACTAATACCTTGGCATTGTCCTGCATACTCCTTCTGTCTGGAATGCTTATCCTCTTATGCCCATCTTCTTTGACTCCTGTGTGTGTTTGTGTGTGTGTATGTGAATGTGTGTATGTTTGTGTGAGTGTGTGTGAGACTTTCAACTCTGGAGTCACTTGGCTTCTTACCATCTGCTATTGCATTCACTTAGGTATTCACCAAGAGTGACTAGGTGTGCAGATGCTGCTGCCACTAATTTGCACTTACATAGTGCCCACTGGGTACTGCTGGCAGTAATTTACAGGGTAACACCTGTCAACTCGTTCATGAAGGACTTTTACTAGTTTCCATTTCACTGACGAGTTTATAGGGTGGGACTTGAGTCCAGGTAGCCTGCAGCAGAACTGGTGCTCTTCACTAGTCTACTATTGTGCCTCTTGTGGGGAGTTGAATAAGATATAGCTCTAGTTTTCTTCACTTTGTTTCCAGAAAACAGAGCTTGTATCTCTGTTACTGCATTTACTATGGTGGTTTTAATTGTCTAAGTCCCCATAAGACTTTGAGCTCTTTGAAGGCAAGACTTTTATTTTGGTTTTCCAGAATATCTCAACCAATGAGCTAACAGAGTGAAAATGAGTAGGCCTCCACCCCCAACTCTAGAAGAGTTCCAAAACTTATTTATAAAGAATTATCAACAAAAAGCACCTCACCCTTTCTCCCTCTGGTGACAGCATGGCTAAAATATCATTAGTATAAATCTTTTCTGGTTCTCCTTCCATGCCAGGAATCTTTCCTTCAGCAGGAGGCATGACAGCAAATTCAAGTTTGGAAATGGAGTCGAAGCATTTCCGTAAGTGTGGCTGCACGGCTTGTGGATTTCTTGTCTGGGCCAAAATCTCCAGAAGCTCATCATTTGATAAGAAGTAAAACCTGGAGGAAAGAAAATTCTGAAAATATAACTTGAAACTGAAGGTTAGCCTTAGGCAGACATAAAATAAACTATTTAGCACCTTCTCTTCCCCATCCAATTTCTTGGCCTCTGATGATATTGGTCCTGGAGTCCTTGGGGAGGCAACGTATCTCTAAATAACATTGTTCTAAGGATTAGTGATGATGCATTTCAAAATCTAAATTAGTATTTAATAATAAAAGATAGGTATTTTTTCATAAAATTATAAATTGCTAGCTCTTGTGATAATACTGACTCAGCTGTATGTTTGTCTTACTTGGCTTTGATCACATGTGGTCATGTGCTACATAATAGCATTTCTATCAACAATGGATCACATTCACAACAGTGCTCCCACAAGATCCTACCTAATGACACTGTTTGTGTAAATACACTCTCCGGTTACATAATGATGAAAATTGCTCAATAATGCACTTTTTAGAGAATATCCTTATTGTTAAGTCATGTGTGACTTACCTATCTCCCATAGAATCTAGGCTCGTACTCTCACATACCTAATATTCAATGCATTATGTGTTGAACAGATAATAGATGCAACAGAAGGTGCAGGTTCTGTGAATGTGCACCAGGCCAATCTCCCAACTAAAGATACATGCTATTCCCTGCAGCATGTGATACTGTGAAAAGTGGCAGAATTTATGATTTTACCAATACCCCATTTCAAACTATATGAAGCTATATCCATGTAGAAATAAAAACAATATATATAATATATTTACATACATAAATATATTTTGGTATTATTATCAGCAAGACAAGTAAAGGAAATTGTGTAGATAATAGTTTGCTATAGATCAAGAACCAGCCAGTTACAGCCTACAACCCACAAACCTGGCCTGCCACCTGTTTAGGTAAGTGAAGGTTTACTGTCACATAGCTATACAGACATACTTATTGACCAAGTCTTCTGTGCTACAATAGCAGATAATTAATTGAATTGCCTGCAAAGCCTTAAATATTTACTTTGTGGCCTTTTAATAAAAAATGCTATTCTAGATAACTAAAAATATTCTTCTAAATGCCAGTTGTCATTTAATATAGTTTCTGCCATATGTTTATTCCCTATGAATCACATCAAAGGAATTTGATTCATTATCCTAACTATCCTATAATAGGTAATGCAATCAGCAATTAAGGTTTGTGATGACAGTGATTTTCAAACATATATTTTTTTCCAATCAGCGAGGGTCCATTTTAAGAGCTGCATGCCTACCCCTAACTGTGTCATGTCTGAAGAATTAAGTGGTCAGACCAGCATTTGGTAACTGCCCTAGACGGTCACTGCCAACTTCACAATGCCCTTGCATTGGACGGCGTGGAGATGACATTTGTCAGCCAAGTTCAAGATGCGATTCTGCCCACAGATGCTCTTCCATGACACTTTCCAGGGGAAGGGGGAAGCAAAGCAGAAGCCAGGACTGAAGGGGGTGGGGTTTTGCCCTTTGTTTTCGGATGTCCTGATAACCACTCATTTTTTTAAGTGCAAGGAGCTGAGTCTTTGGAGGCACTTGGGGATCCCTGTCTGTGCTTTCAGATTTCCTCAAAGTGGCCCTCCATGCTTCCCTGTGCCTCTAGTTCCTGTGAACAACTCTAATTCCCTGGATATGGAAGTTTTGCTTTAAACACTAAGAGTGGCTTCCATGTTCCAGAACAGATGTGAAAATGGTCTGCTGTAGTCTCAGCTATGCCTGGAGCTCTAGGATCAGAGCTGCCAATGTTTAAAAATAAGATGGCAAGTCACCTGGGAGACAGGTGTAAAACTCCTTACTCACATGAGGGTATAAAGTGTTAAGGTCGGAGAGGCTGGAGAGAGGCATGTTAGGGGTCCCCTGCACCCCCAGGTGGAAGTCACTCTCCTCAGGTCTGGGCATGTTGGAGAGCATATTATGTCCCCACCAATAAACCTAAAGAAAATCCCTGCAGCCTCTCTCACTTTCCACATGCGCTTCTGTGGACACATGCATACATGAGCACACACACACATGTACGCCACCACCAGGAAACAGCAAAACCATGCTGCACTCAATTTACCCACTAAACCTTTACCAAATATTGTGGCTTTAACCTTGGGACACACTCCCCAACAAGATGCCAGATGGATTTTCATTACTGAAAATCTCTCTTATTTTCTTTTTTAGTTCTCTGACATTTTGAGGTTATAACTGTAACCTCAAGTTGATCGATAATCTCAGCTGCTGAAACATATCTTTGGTTGCTTTATAAACTTACCTTGGAAAGATCACCCTTTTTGATTCTAAATATGCCTCCAGACACTTCTGAATTTGATCAAGTAAAGCATTATTGTTTTGAAAAGTCTCCAAAAGACCTGTTGATTGAAAAACAAAAAAGCACCGGTAAAACCATGCTAAAATACACAATATAATTATTAAATGCTCATTTCCTTTTTTATAATTATTTATTTATTTGAAAGTAAAAGTTACAAGGGGGTATGGGGGGGGGGGGAGACAGAGAGGAAGATCTTCTGTCTTGTCTGCTGGTTCACTCCATAGGTAGCTGCAATGGTAGGTCCTGGGCCAGGCTGAAATCAGGGGCCAGGAGCTTCATTGAGGTCTCCCACATGGGTGTCAGAGGCCCAAGTACTTGAACCATCCTTTGTTGCTTTTCCCAGACCATTATCAGGGAACTGGATCAGAAGTGGAGCAGCCAGGACTGGAAATGGTGCCTATTTGGGATGGTGTCAATGCAGGTGGTAGCTTTACCTACTATGCCACAGTCCTGGCCTTGACAATATAATTTTTAATGGAAATAAAATATATTAACTTTTAAAAAAACTTTTGCTTCATCTGATAAAAGATTGGTATAATAAATTAAAATATGGAGGAATTGTGTAAAATTTTAAATATTACTTTAAATAATAATATTAATGTTAGTATTTACCATGTATGAAAAACATTTTTTAAAAAGATTTTTTATTTATTTACTTGAGGTGGTGGAATTACAGACAGTGACAGAGAGAGACAGAGAGAAAGGTCTTCCTGCTGCTGGCTCACTCCCCAAATGGCCGCAATGGTCAGAGCTATGCCAATCCGAAGCCAGGATCTAGGAGCTTCTTCTGGGTCTGCCACATGGGTGCAGGGGCCCAAGCACTTGGGCCATCATCTACTGCTTTCCCAGGCCATAACAGAGAGTGGGGTTGGAAGAGGAGCAGCCAGGACTAGAACCGGCATCCATATAGGATACCAGTACTGCAGGTGTAGGGTTAACCTACTGCGCCACAGCACCAGCCCCAGGGTATTTAATTCTAAGCATTGTTAGCTGGCAGCTTCCAGTCTTGGGGGCTGGGGATACACAATCCAAAGCCAAGCAGTTGCCTTCTCTTTGACCCCACAAAGCCAGTCTCTGTAAGGTTCTTACATTTTCTCACTTGGGTCTTTCTTTTTCTTTTTTGGACATGCAGAGTTACTCGACCTGTCCTCTTTCATCTTTAAATGCTGAAATTATGCCAGCAGGGTACTCTGTCTTCATTACCTAACTACAGCTCCTTAAAGAGCAACATTGTTTATCTTCGTGGTGTTGATACCTTCCACAGTGGCTGGCTTCCCACCCTCCCTAGAAACAAATCCATAGAGTTTACTTTGTTTTCACATTGTTTCCTAGGCTGCATGTAACCAGTGATCCAATCCAGTGCCCGCTCTTCACCCAAGCAGTCATTTCTCCAGCCACATCTCCTAAGCCTTTCTCCTTGGGAACTGCACCGCAAACCACATGGACTTCCTGGTTCACAGTGTGCATGCTGAGCGTGCTCTTTTGGCCTTTGCTCTTCCTTCTGCCTTTTACAATTCTCCCTTAGATTTACATGCACGTCTCACTCCCTTCTTTCCTGCAGATTTCTGCCCAGAAGTCACCTTATCAAAAAGTCTTCTAACCCAGACGGACAGTCTGTCTGTCTGTCTGTCTGTTTCTCTCTCTCTCTCTCTCTCTCACCAGTCCCAGCCATGATCTAGCCCTTATATCCCACTTTATTTTTCTTCATAGCTTGATCATCACTTGAAATGACACACATAGATCTATACTTCTTTATCTGAAACGCTGAAGAACTGATGTCTCTTGGGATCATATTTTTAAATAGCTCTAAAGTTTATTTTGTAGCAAATCTAGTAAGGCCTAAGATAGCGCTCTAATCAAACATGATCTCTTTTCATCAAAAGGTTTAAATATGATAATTAGTGGGCGGGGCAACAGAATAATGGCCCCTTCAAGATATTTATGTCCTAATCCCCTAAACCTGTGAATATGGAAACAGGAACTTTGCAAATGTGATGAAGTTAAGACTTTTAGGAGGGGAAGAACCCCCTAGATCATGTGGTGGGCCCAGCATAAGCACAAGGGCCTTTGTAAGAGGGAGCCTGAGAAGGCACTATGAAGACAGAGCAGCGGCTGGCATGACAGGTTTGCTGGCTGTAAGAGGGCCAAGAGCCAAGTATGGTGGGAAACTTCTAGGAGCCCTAAAGAGTTCTAATTCCATCATTCGTTACACTTTTTCCTTTCTGTTTCTGTCTTATGTTAAGAGTTTTTGAGAAAAACGAAGCATAACTGAGAAATCTGCTCCTTCTGGGGCAGGGAATATCAGCTGGAGGGCCTCGCGCTGCCATTTACTGAGCAGCCAGCAAGCTCGCCCAGACTCTGACACCAGGTCTAAGTTTCAATAGCCATGTGCGTGTGCACAGAAAGACTTTCATTCTACCTCAGCAGAACCAGAACTTGCTAAGCCACATCTTAACCTTGAGGATAGAAATGCAGTAAGAGGTAACATTTTAACCTGTTTTAATGAATCAATTAATAGTCATGTGTGGAGATTTTTGTGGTTCTAGAGCTATGGCGGAGTTTAAATAGCATGGGTCCACTGAATGCAAACACGTCTTCTGAACATTGTGACATAGGCACATCACCGATACCCTGGGGCAATATCCCCAAATTATAAAAACAGTGAAAAGAAGCAGGTTCTTCTGTGCCAAAACTACAAACCAAGCAGAGAGAGAATCATTATGAGAAAAGCACAGCGTTCAGTTGGCACTGCTTCCAGGAGTGCCAAAGGCAAATGGTCCGTGTCATCAATGCTGACAAGAATCAAGGGGCAATGTACTGCAGGTTAGATTCTTACAGGTGACCACCATCTTGTATGATTGTAAAGTCTTTCTGCTTTAAAAATTTTGATTTATACCTGGTTGAGTAGCGGCTCGGAGAGCGTTAGGCAGCCGGTTCACCTTCCGCATAATTTCTTTCCATGACTTATCCACCTGAAGGAACATCTTGGCCTCCGCAGGCAATTGCCTCTGAATATCTGGAGCATTGAAAATACTTTCTAGGTAGAGCCAGTTTCTCTGGCAGGTCAGCCACTCTTCCTAGGAGAAAAATATGGACATCACCAAATGCTGACTTCCAAATTGCACATGTACCTGTGGTTACACTAAAAATCTTTGTATGTGGGATAACTATAGCTTTTTCCTTGGGAGCTGCTTTATGCTTCCTTACACAGGTCCTTTGACGCGAAGCATCCTTAAAGGGTCCAAGACTCACCTTAACCTAAATCCACTCCACTCTCTACTGAGTGGAATTGCAATGATTCTCCTGTGGACCCAGAAAAACATGACCCCAGTGTCCAGACGAGACACCTGATAGGGAGGCAAGGTGCTTACTGAAAGAAATCCGAAGGGTTGGGGATGTGCTAAACGTAGTGATCATTTCTAAATATATACAGAGTTATCATGGTCAAAGTTTGCTATTCTTTTGTTTCAATTATGTCTGTGCTCTTCCTTGCCTGTTTTTAAATAAAGAAAAGTCAAAAAGGTAAAACCTGCTCATGACAAAGCATATGGGAAATTCAAAGACTGGGAGGAAGAAACAAAACATACATTGCTACTCCTTCTAGGGACTATCACTATTCTGGAAGATATCCTGGGGCAAGTTTTAGCCTAGTGGCTAAACTGCAGCTTGGGATGCCCAGGTCCAGTTTCAGAGTGCCTGGCTTTGAGTCCCTGCTTGTTCCCAGCTCCAGCTTCCTGCTAACCCTGGGAGACAGCACCGATGGCTCAAATAGTTGGGTCTCTGCTGCCCATGTAGAAGATGTGGATTGACCTCTTGGTTCCTGCCTTGGAGTTGTTGGAAGTATTTGAGGAATGAATCATTGAATAGGAACTCTGTCTATCTGTCTTTTTATATTTCAAATTGAATTAAAAATGAACTAAAATAAAATAGAAAGAGCAGTCCTTAAGAAACAAGGAATCAGAAACACTCAATGAAGAAATTTCTGTAGACCTCTGTGCTCCTGCCATTTCACATGTGGGTCTAAAATCCATGATAGAGCTTCTCACTTCTCTCTCTACTTTGGGGAGTTTCGCCTAAGCCCTGGTGTCACAGCACTTCCTGGCTTATCGCAAGTCTTGCACCTTCTAGTCAGATAATTTGGAGAGTCCCTACAATTCAGCACAGGATTCTTTTAAGGACCCTCCATGAAAACACAGGCTTTAACTGTGATCTGTTGAACTTGATCTTCATTCCTAGAGCTCAGCTGGTTGTCCAAGGGACTGGACAGCCATCAGATAACATGTTCATTTAAGAGAATAGATTTGTAAGATAGTACTCTTTGAAACATTAGGGAACAAATGATCTTTTCCTACTCAATGCCTTTGCTAGTTCACAGGTAAATTTTTAGATTAAGATTTATATATATTTGGCTCTAAGCTGAAAAGCCCTTCACTCAGCCCAACTTCCAAAGTGACCACTGCAGCTGAGGGGATGGTCAAGTAGGGTCAGCAACATTGCAGGCAGAACAATTTCTTGTTAGAGATGCCCCCTGCCTTTACCTGGCCAGCTCTCCTCCCAGGCCAGCCAAGTAATGAAAGTCAACAGAGTGCCTTCCCCTAGGAGGTTCACACCTCCCTTAGGATGTACCCCATGTGAAGAGATGGATAGGTCTGGGCCTCTTAACTTACAAGGCCTAAAGCCCACCAGATTATTATCAAGCCCCTTCTATCAGGTTCTATTTGCCTCTCAATCAGAAAACTTAATTGTAGCTTAGACAGCACCTTTCTTAGCTCCTCTAATAATGACTCTGTCCTTTGTTCTAGACCCTGTCTAGCGCACTTGGGCCTCATTCCTTTGTAATCATAACCTCTACTCTACCACCAATGGCTCTACTCCCAACCTGTGTGTACTGATGGTCCTCTTCCCCACTTAATGCTGTATAATTGTTCAGACCTGGTTAAGGCCACTCTTAGGATCATTGGTTACTATCCTCACTCTGTCTTTTATGACCTTGTCTAAATATGATCAGAGTCGGAGAACTTGGAAGGCTTCCATAGCCTTGGCAACTCATGACGACAGCCTAGGGTGGTTACTGGCGCCATAAACTAGAGTGTCAATTTGTTGGGTCAACAACAGGAGCCACTGTGCACTTGCTCCTCATGTGGGATCTCTGTCCTTAATGTGCTGTACATTTTGATTTAATGCTATAACTAGTACTCAAACAGTATGTTTCACTTTGTGTTTCTATGTGGGTGCAAACTGTTGAAATCTTTATACTAAATTGATCTTCTGTATATAAAGAGAATTGCAAATGAATCTTGATGTGAATGGAAGGGGAGAGGGAGCGGGAGAGGGGAGGGTTGCGGGTGGGAGGGAAGTTATGGGAGGGGGAAGCCATTGTAATCCATAAGCTGTACACTGGAAATTTATATTCATTAAATAAAAGTTAAAAAAAATGATTTATATAACCTCTCTTTTTCCCACTCTTATATTTAATGACCCTGTTGGAATAAGATCAAAGTCGGTGAACCTTAAAGGCTTCCATAGCCTTGGCAACTCATGACTAGAGCCTAGGGAGATTACTGATGCCATAAACAAGAGTGTCAAATTGTTAAATCAACAACAGGAGTCACTGTGTACTTACATCCCATGTGGGATCTGTCCTTAATGTGTTGTCCAATGTGAAGTAATGCTATAACTAGTACTGAAACAGTATTTTTACACTGTGTTTCTGTGTGGGTGCAAAATGATGAAATCCTTACTTAGTATATACTGAATCGATCTTCCATATATAAAGATAATTGAAAATGAAAAAAAAACACTTAGTTTTAAATTGGAAATTGCATAGCAAATTAACCAATTTTTAAAAAAATATCATGTAGGATCTCTGTCCTTAATATGCTGTACACTATTATTTAATGCTATAACTAGTACTCAAACAGTATTTTTTCACTTTGTGTTGCTATGTGGGGGCAAACTGTTGAAATCTTTACTTAATATATACTAAACTGATCTTCTGTATATGAAGAGAATTGAAAATGAATCTTGATGTGAATGGAAGGGGAGAGGGAGTTGGAAAGGGGAGGGTTGTGAGTGGGAGGGAAGTTTTTTTTTTGGGGGGGGGGGAGCCATTGTAATCCATAAGCTGTACTTTGGAAATTTATATTCATTAAATAAAAGTTTAAAAAAGATTTATAGAACCTAAATAAAATTAAATCAAGCTAAAAACCTGAAGTATAAGAGAGAGACTGAGTGGGAACATGAGTCGTAAGTTGATGCTCTGTGTTACTGTGGGGTAATGTGAGGTACGATGAAATAAAAAGAGGGTGTGCACCACAAGCACGTGTCTCAAGGAGACTTCAAGCAACGGTGAGCATTCTTCCAGTAAATAGAAGGTTGTGTGGCTTGATGCTCAAGGTGGCCCCAAGATGTGTGGATGCCCTTGTGGGGTCCTCTCCCTTGGGTATGGGTGCCACCTGTGACCTGCTTACAGCAAAGGTAACAGGACATACAGCATTACGTTTTTGTTATGTAAGACACAATATAGGTTTTTTTTTTTCCCCACCAAGATATTTTCTCTTCCTTGCTAGATTGCTGAAACAAATAGTCATGTTGTGGAAGTCCACCCAGAAAAAATCCATGGTCAACATCCAGCCATGGGAGATGACCTCCTGTTGAGAGCCAGCAAAAAATTGAAGCCTTTGGTACTAGAGTCATAGGGAAATAATTTCTGCCAAAAACCTGAACGGGTTTGAAAATGGGTCTTTCTCCAGTTGAAACTCTGATGAGATCCCTGAATGACTGCTTGATTGAGACCTTATAAGACATTAAGCAGAGGACACAGTTAAATTATGTCTGAACTCCCGACCCACAGAAACTGAGAGATCATAAATGTATCATACTTTAGTCCACTAATAAACATATATTGTTGGTGATATCTTGTTACATAGCAGAATTATATTACAAGGATGATGGTAATAGCATTTAGCTGTATAATTATGTAAAGAAGAGCTCAATACATGTGCATTTTCCTTATATTCAGAACATAATAAAATGTCAACATTAAATCTTATATTTGTTTTTTAAAAAGATTTATGTATTTTATTTGAAAGGCAGAGTTACAGAAAGAGAGAGAAAGAAAGACAGATGTCTTCCATCCACTGATTCATTCCCCAAATGGCCACACTATCCAGGGCTGGGCCAGTCTGAAGCCAGGAGCCAGGAGCTTCATCTGGGTCTCCCACGTGGGTGCCAGGGACTCAAGTACTTGGACTACTTTCCACTGCTTTCCCAGGCACATTAACAGGGAGCTGGATTGGAAGTGGAGCAGCTGGGACATGAACCAGCACCCATATTGGATGCTGGCAGTGCAGGAAGTGGCTTTACCCTCTACACCACAATGTTGGCCCCTAGATTTTATATTTCTATACTGTATAAGTACAATATTTAAATGACGGAACAAATTATTTCTAAGGTTCCTACAGTCCTCCATTTTATGAATCCCTGAATTGAAATGATCCTTACTCACCAGGGTTTGATTGAATAACGCAAGCTGTTTTTGCCACTCATCCACTCGCGGTTTCAGTGGGCCAACATACCGGGATGAGGCAATGGTTGCAATGTTGATAGTGCTGTCATCAAGAAGGACCTTTAAAGAACAAGGAAGTAGACATATGCAGCACCATGTGTCTGTGCTGTCCGTGATATTTCAGATTTTTAATCCCAAGCATACGTGTAAAGACCAACGTTTTGAACACATAGCTTAGCCCCACCTTCTGTTTCCTACCCCTCCATTCCCTTTCCTATTCTTAGCATTGTGTCTTAGAACCCACTCTGATAAATCTTTGCTGTTCCATTTGACTGTTAATGGTACAAGCTTTGGTTTGGTCCAACACTCTTCTCTTTTCTCTTCCTGTTATTAGATGGCTGGTAACTTCTTTACCAACTTGGCCACCTAAGCAGACCTCTATTTTTTTCAAAATATCCCACACTTGCAAGATTAGCTGTCTTCTGTCCAATGAATTATCACTTTTCCTTTGTCGTTTCAAGGAAGAGGAAACTGAACTCAGTCATATTGGACTCTGAATGGTCATACACAGTTTTCCTTCACTTCCCTCCCTATTGCTCCTCCTCATGCAATGGCATTCCTCAGAAAACATGTGACTTCAAAGAAATAATGTCTGTCGGTCTGAAGAATTTGTCTGTTTCAGCTGTAAGCTGCCTGTGAGTGGGAATCTCATCCTCTCACATCATTTGGCCTCCTACTGACCGATGTTCACTTTCGATCTGCTCTCCCGTCTATTACCCAGAGTGATATCCACTCCTTCTGTTCCAACATACACCTGGCAAAGCCCATTTATCTCCAACTTAGGCCTGGTTACACTATAGCAAACCAAAACTTTGTCTTCCAAATAGAGTTTTAACCCAGAAATATGCCTTTAGATTTCAAGTGAGTAAGAAAATGCCAAACATTGTAGATAGTGTAGGACATGGGCCAGCCATTCCTAATATCAAAAAATTCAAATGAAGTCAGCTTCTTAATGTGACAAAAACGCAAAATACTCTGTTATATTTCTTTTGCCTTGTTTAAATGGTTTGGAATGCCCTTGATTCTACTCTATGTCTATCAAGTCCCATCTAGTTTTTAAGGTCTGAATTGTCTTTGTGTAAAAGAATTCTATGATCACTTCATCATAACTGATCCTTCTTTGCTCTTTTAAGTTTCCCAACAATTATCAGTTATGGGATTAATCCATTACAGATTTTATTGCATGTGTAAGCATTCATATCAATTATTCACATTCTTATCCTGCTTTCCCAATGAGATTTCTTCTTATTTAGTGATTCTCATATTTAATTTTCTCAAACTAATCTCTCCCAGGACAGCTGTGGTCATGACCTTTGCCATGAGTTCTTAATAATCCAGTTACCCACCTGTATGTCATCTGTGCCTCCCAGGATAAATACATCTTTGGTGTCACGGTGAGGGAGAATGACAAATTCAGTTGTTTTCCAAGAGTCCTCCACCTTAGAAATAATCCAAGACTTAGGACCTTTAAATCCATTTATGTTTAACAATCAATGCATACATGTGGAATGAAATAATTATCCCATTTCCTTCTTACTGCCATTAAAATCTCTAAAACCCTCTTCTTGGTTAGATGACATGAATTTACCTAATTATACCTGATTAATTTTAATATATTTGACAAATTTGTGATACTCAGTGTGTTCTTCCTTTCATTTTAGGCTTTTAGAGGAAAAAAAAATTGTTTCATGCAGGTGATTTGTAGGAGTGCAAGTATTTTTAGGGTAAAAATTAGTGTTATAAGTAAAAAAGTCTTCTCACTGCAGTTAGAGCATTTATTACAGACTTCTCTTGTAGTTTGTGAAATAACACATTTTGGTTTCAAAAGAAAATTTTCCTTGGCATGTGGTTCCTTATGTAAGCACACAGATTTCAATTCTTTTGGTCATCATGTTTCTGTTGGGCTATAGGCTAAACACCAGGAATGGATTTATTGAGTGATAATAATAACAATTAATAATAAATGTAAGGAAGTGACAGAGGGGTGACTGATAATGAGAGAGTAAAAGCTGTAATTTTGAAAAATCCACCTAGTTAACCAAAAGTTGGTGATCTTCATGTTGAATCTGAAACCCTTTCCATGTTCTGATTTTCAGAATACGTGTATATTTTCCAGATTTACCTTTTTAAGAATTATTTCTAAGGCAGCTTCTCCAGAAGCCTGACCAGAGATGTCCTGGATATCTTGGCCAAATTCAAAAACGCGCAACTCAGAGAGCCTGTCCAAGGTCAATGGAACTTCAGAGTCCAGCAGAGTGGCATCAACTGCTTGTTCAATGGCTGCCCAATGTCTAAGCTTCAAAGTCGGGTTCCTCAAGTCCATGATAACTGGAAGCTGGAAAACAAACCCTCTCATAGGTACCACACATTTTTATCTTGAAAAACTAGCCCATAGCTTCTTTTTTCAATTTGTGTGTACAGAGGAGTGGAAAGAGAACTTACTTACTCTCTTACAACACAGAGAAATTCAGACAAATTGAAAATTAATGATTATTGAACTCATTGGAAAACTAGTTTATAGGACAGCCAAGTAACCCAAAATTTAGAGAAAGACTAGTAACCACAAGTTTCTCCTTAGGAAGAAAAAAGAACTGAGAATTTGCCTACCTAAGGCAGATATCTTGAGATCATATATAAGCTAGCAAGAAGGTTGAACTACAATTTTAAAATAAATTGTTAAAGACTAAGTGTGAAGTAGCATGGCAATGTTAAGTTCCCAGGTCTACAATTATATGGATGTTAACAGGGAAAATTGGGAAGAATCCAAAGAAAGCTTCTCTTAAGGTGCTGACTGGGTAAGGAAAACATTAGGCACTATTTCTAGGGTAACATATTGTTTTAACTCTAATCCTAGCTCATCCATTGAACAAAACACTGGATGTCCAGGGAAGAGAGCAACAAACATTGTTATAAGGCATTGGTGATAAGTCATTGGATATATCTGCACTTAACTGGAGAGATGGAGCATGTAAAGAAAGGTCTGTCCCTAGGGGAGGGTCAGAAATACAAGCTCAGCTCAGTGCTATGGCTACAGGGGCGGGGGGTATGAGCACCTCTGAAGATCAGAGTACTGAGAACAAGCGACACCGTGCCTTGCTAAGACAGAGGCTGAACCAGAATGTGAGGGAATATTCTTCCTCAACTCTTCCACCAGATTAACATGATTGTGTGAAAACAGTGGAATGCAGCGTGAAAAGCTGCAAGAGACAGATTCTCAGTAGGACACAACACAAAGGGAAGACTCAAGGTGAGGGGAAACAGAAATTAAAAAAAATAAGTCTTGGCAAGCCAGTCTAAACTCTAAATGTAATGTATCGCTAGGAAACTGCAAAGCCTGTGCATGTGTGTGCATTGAGGATAGCAATAACATAAACCTCACACCTAGCTCAATTACTAACTAGATTAAACATAACATGCACATAAAAAAGTTAAGTAGAAGGAAAGCCAGGTTAATCTCCAAACATAACATTTATTTATTAGAGCATCTACTATAAGGCACCTGATTTTCAAAAAAAACATGTAAGAGGGATATGCAAAGGCAAGAAAAATACACATTTGAGAGATGAATCAATAAGAACCAGACTCAGAAATGACATACATTAGAAAAAGATAATTTTAAAAAAACATGATTAACAGTTTAAAAATCTAATGGAAAAGGTAGAATACATGCAAGATCAACACGTCAACATAGATAGGGAAGGTAAATGAAAACTCAACTAAAAATTCTAGAAATGTGGGTGGATATTATCTTAGCGGTTAAGATGCTAATCAAGATGCCTGGGTCCCATACTGAAGTACCTGGATTCAATATGCAACTCGGGCTGACTCCAGCTTCTTGTTAATATGGACCCTGGAAGGCAGCACTGATGGTCCAACTACCTAGGTCCATGCCATCCCATGTGGAAAAGACCTGAATTGAGTTTTTGGCTCCTGGCCCAGCCCCAGCAATTGTAGGCATTTTGTGAATGAACCAGGTATGGGAGCCTCTCTTTGTGTGTGTCTCTCTCTGCTTCTCAAACCAAAAAAATTTTAGAAATGAAAAAAGACAGTATGAGAGATGATGTATGCATTTAATGGGCTTGATATGGTATAAATGAGTGCAAATTCAAGTAAATGACACAAAGAGAATGAAAAGAAAAAAAATTCCTTTTATTGATCTGGAAAGAGAATATGCTCATTGCTACTGGGGTGGTACTGCTTCCAGGAAGTGAAACAAGCTTTTCTCCCTTTAAGAGTAGTCATGTATAATGACTTCCTTTCATGGAGCACAGCATGGGAAGAGTGCAGAAAAGAAAAATGCCGCTCCAGCCATGTTACTGAAAGTCGTTTTGATAGCCCCTTTTATATGAAATTCTCAGAATACTTTACTTCCATAGTCTTCCTTATAGAAATCCATAACCTTAATCTAATCATGGGAGAAACTCCATGTAAACCCAAGTACAAACTACCTGACCAGTACTATTCAAGACTATTGAGATCAAAACCCAAGGAATGTCTGGGAAATTGTCACAGTCTAGAAAAGTCTAAGCAGACACGACAACTGAATGTAATGTTTTATCCTGGTTGAGATCTGGGGACAGAAAAAGGACACTAGATAAAAACTAAGAAAACTCAGATAAAGTATGGGATTTAGTTAAAAACAATGTATTGACATTGAGTCACTAGTTAGGACAAATGTATCATACGAATGTAATATGTTAACAACAGGGAAAACTGGGTGATAGATGCTTAAGAACCTTCTATATTATTATTACAACTGTTCTATAAATCTAAAATTATTCTAAAATTAAAAGTTTATTAGAAGTGAGGTTAAAAATTACAGAAGTGAAAGGAAAATTAGAAAAACCCACAATTATAACTAGAAACTTCAATACTTTTTTTAGTCCAAAACAGAAGAAGTAGACAGAAAGTCAGAAAGGATATAGGTGACCTAAATGACATCAACAACTGAACCTCCATAATTAACATTTATAGGATGATTCCTGAATAACAGAATGATTTCCTTTCAAGTGCATATGGTAGATTCACTAAAAAGTACCAGACCCTGGGTCATAAAACCAAGCCATAATAATTGAAAAGAATATAAGTCATAAAAATATGTATTTTGGATCATAATAGAATTTACTTCTATTCAATAAATCAGTAACACAAAGACATCTGTAAAATCCCCAAAAGTTTCAATAATAAACAACATACTTTTAAGTTGCCCATTTGTCAAACAGTAAGTTTCAGGGATTTAAAAATGTGTTTTTAAAATTTTTATTTGAGAGAGAGAGAGAGAGAGAGAGAGACAGACTTTCTAGCTGCTTGTTCATTCCTCAAATGACCTTAACAGCCACTGCTGGGCCCAAACTAGGACTCTGCATCTCAATTCAGGCTTCCCATATGGGTGGCAGGGACCCAAGTACTTGAGTCACCACCTGCTGCTCCCCAGGGTGGGACATGGAACCAGGACTTGAACCAAGGCACTCTCATACTTGTGTGTCACAAGTAGTATGTTAACCATTGTGCCAAAAACAAACTTGTTTTGAACTTAAGAAAACAGAAATACAATACACCAAAATGTGTAGGTTTCAGTACCAACTAAATATGAATTCATAGCATTAGATGCCTAGAGTATAAAAAAAGAAAAATCTCAAATAATCAACCTAAGATTCCACATTAGGAAACTTTAAAGAAATAGAAACTTAAGCCTAAAAAATACAGAAGAAAGGAAGCTAAGGCTAACTAATATTATACATTAAAAAAAGACTGAATGATTTCCCCTTAATTTCAGCCAAGAGGGCAAAGTTGTCCTCCATCATGACTGTTACCAACATTGTACAGAAAAAAGGCAAAATTAAATAAATAAATAAATACAAGGCTTACAGATGGTTAAAGAATAAAGCAGTCTCTCTTCATTGATGACATAATTATCTATAAAATTCTCCTAAAATTCAAAAATGAGTTTAGTAAGGCCAAGGATATAAGATTCATAGAACAAAGATGAATGGTATTCCCAATGGAATTTGAAATTTTAAAAATATCATTTACTCATGACAAGAGCCTAGGGAGATTACTGATGCCATAAACAAGAGTGTCAATTTGTTAAGTCAACAACAGGAGTCACTGTGCACTTACTCCTCATGTAGGATCTCTGTCCTTAATGTGTTGTTCAATGTGAATTAATGCTACAACTAGTACTCAAACAGTATTTTACACTTTATGTTCTGTGTGGGTGCAAACTGATGAAATCTTTACTTAATATATACTAAATTGATCTTCTGTATAAAAGATAATTGAAAATGAATCTTGATGTGAATGGAATGGGAGAGGGAGTGGGAGATGGGAGGGTTGTGGGCGGGAGAGAAGTTATGGGGGGAAAAAGTCATTGTAATCCATAAGCTGTACTTTGGAGATTTATATTTGCTAAATAAAAGTAAAAAAAAAATAAAGTTAAACAAACACTTACCATACAAACTAGTAGTCCCACTTCTCATCATTTACTCAAATGAATCAGGAACTCATGTCCACTCAAAAAGTTGTGATGAATGTTTGTAGCAGTTTTATTAATAATCATTAAAAAACTGAAAGTAACTCAGATGACTTTCAACAGGTGAATGGTTAAAGAAACTGTGGTGCACCTAGATACCAGAATACTACCCAGCAATAAAGATAGAACACTGATTCATGGGACAGTAAGGAGAAATCTTTTCTTAAAAATTCTAATGGTCATTTTTCCATTCAATGTTTGCAGCATTGTCTACATTCCCACTATACTAAGGTCTTTTTGCTTGTTTCTTGTTAAACATCTTATTTGGCCAAGTGTCAAGTCTTTTTACTGTACTATAAATTTAAAAATATATTATCTCAAGAACTAAAAAGATAAAGAAAGGGAGAAGGAAGGAAGGTGGGAAAAAGAGAGGGGGAAGGGATGGCGGGAAAGAGGATGGGGATAACATTATGTTATTTTTAAAAATTTTTTATTTAATGAATGCATTTTTACATAGATACAACTTTAGGAATACAGTGGTTCTTTCCTCCATGCCCCCCACCCCTCACCCATCCCACCTCCCATTCCCTCTCCCATCTCCTTCTTCATTATGGATCACTTTTACTATGACTTTATATACAGAGGACCAACTCTATGCTAATCATAGACTTCAACAATTTGCAACCACGCCCACACACAACATGTAGAGTACAGTTTGGAGAGAATTTGTAGTCGATTCTCATATTACAATTCAATAGGGACATTATGTTCTTAGAAATGTATTTGCTAAGTACATTGAGGCTGTTGAAAACTGATTAAAAGAAAAAACGGAGCACTTTAGCATTTTCATCCATTATAGTTATAAAAGATTATAATTTAAAGAACTATGAAACTATCATCTATATCTAATTTTAGAGTATTTTTATCACCCCAAAAGGAAGGTCTATATCCATTAGAACTCTTGGCTGTCATTCCCATCTCTCCCTCCTCACAGTGCCTGGTGACCATAAATCTACTTTCTTTATAGATTTCTTCATTCTGGATCCCTCATATAAATGACATAATATACCACGTAGTATTGTTGTGACTGACTTCTTTTACCTAGCATATTTTCAAGGTGCACCTTTGCTTTAACACACATCTGTATTTTATTCCTTTTTTTAAACTGCTGAATAATATTCTATTGTACGGATATACCACATTTTGTTTCTTAATTAGCTGAAAGACATTTGGGTTTTTCCACTTTGGGATATTATAAATCAGCCATGAATACTTGTGTAGAAGTTTTCATGTGGTGTGGATATATGTTTAAATTCTCTTATGTATGTATCCAGGAGTGGAATTACTTGGTAATATGGTAACTTTGTGTTTGATATTTTGAGAAATTGCCAAACTGTTTCCAAAAATGGCCCCACCATATTACCATCCCCCTAGCAACATCAGAGGGTTTCAGTTTCTCTATATATCTGCCAACACTTACTTTACAATCTGTCTTTTTTATCTTTTCCATCCTGGTGGGTATGAAGTAGCATCTAATGGCAGTTTTGCTTTGCATTTCCTTAATAACTAACAATGTGTAGCTTCTTTTCATAAGTTTTCTTTGAAGGAAATGTCTATTTAAGTTCTTTTTGCATTTTTAAGGAGTAATTCTTTTTAAAAAATATTTATTTATTTGACAGAATTACAGACAGTGAGAGAAAGCTCTTCCTTCCGCTGGCTCCCTCCGCAAATGGCTGCAAATGCTGGAGCTGGGCCTCTCCAAACCCAGGAGCCAGGAGATTATTCCAGGTCTCCCATGCAGGTGCAGGGCCCAAGCACTTGGGCCATCCTCCACTGCACTCCCGGGCCATAGCAGAGAGCTGGATTGGAAGAGGAGTAGCCGGGACACATGAACCAGCGCCCATATGGGATGCAGGCGCCATAGGCAGAGGATCAACATACTGCACCACAGAGCCTGCCTCCTTTGTGCATTTTAAAGAGCTACTTATCTTTTTATTTTGAGTTATAAGAGTATGTTATAGATTCTGGATACAATTTCATGGAGTGATCTTAAACACATTTTGCTAACTAAATGAAGCTAGAACCAAAAGGTTGCATATTATATTACAACATTTTTATAATATTATTACAGGCAAAATAGTAGGGACCAAAATCCAATCACTGATTATCTGAGGTACTTTTGGAGGGAAGATCTGTCTACAAAGGAACAACACTAGAGAATCTGGAGGTTGATTAAATTTTTCTGGATATACAGTTATGTTGGCTACATAACTCAAGCGATTTGTAAAAATCTACAGAACTGTATACCACAAGCAATGACTTTTACTAAGTCCAGATTTTAAGAAAATAACATAGGATTTTGAAGGAACCCAAAATGGAATGAATGCAGATTGTGACAAATGAATTTCTTTTTACAGTTGTCTGACATAATCACATGACAGGCAATGGGGAGGAAAGAGGTTGACTATGTAACTTTGGGAAAGTGTTTCATCTAGATATTATAAACTAAAAGGGGAAAACTGTGCAAAAAGACTCTTGGCAAGGTGAAAAATTACCCAATCCTTGTGCCTGAAGTTTTGCTTACTCTTCCTTCCTATGTCTTCTTTTAGTCCTTCATCTCATCTTTTTAAAATCAAAACTGTTTAAAAGGATAAAATAATTTCCCTTTTCATATCCATTTTAAGCACTGGCCTAGAGGTGGTGGTTTCAAAGGGATGGCCCAGATTCCCAAGTTTCTTCACATCACAGCACAACTGGAAAATGTTATAGTTGTATGGTTCCCCAAATGGACAAGTCTGCCCCTGGGCTCATCTGGCTGTCTAGAACTGAGTGGATCAGCGTCTTGGCTCAATTGTAACCTATTCCTGTACTATTTCCCTCATCACCTGAGAAACTTATTCTGAATATGCCTCTAACCAAGGCATTCATTTCATGATTTGGCCAGCTGAAAACAGCAAGGTAGTTTGTAGGCTTTGAGAAAAATAAACTTGACTGTTCTTTCTCCTCTCTACAAAGCTAAATAACTTAATCAGGGAATAATTCCTGACTGTGGTCTCGATACCAACAACCAATAACCAACTGTCTTGGAGTTTGAGAAATAATTTCACCAAACTTACCTTTTCTTTCATTTTTTCCACCTTATTTTTGAGCAGGGGCACTACGTTGTTGGGTGGCAAGCCTTTCTCCAGCTGAGTCACAAATTTGGCATATTTAGATACCTGACTATTTAGCATTTCTGGATCCAGGCAGTCAAATCTGGACTATGAAAATTAAAAAAAAAAACATTAAAAAAGAGGAAATGAAAATATATAACAAAAGGCAAGCTTGACAAAGTAAATAAATATTTTACTTTACTTGAATTTTCTTAGTAGTTAAATTGTTAATCTAAATCAACTCAGAACTTTTGGAAATGGCTTTATTTATTAAAATGGCTAATAATACACCAGACATTCCTTTTGTGATCTTATATTCCATATATTATTAAGTGAGGACCAATACTTGCAAAGTCTTCTAGGGAGACAAATAGTTAATTTTTACCATTGCTAACCAGACATTTCTTACCTGGTAGTCTCCCATTATTTGATTGTGTATTCATTTGACATGTCAGTTGGTCTTATGGAGAGTAATAAAAAATTGTTAAATCTTCATATTTCTATGTTTCTATAGATTCAATATGTTTGTTCTGCCCTCTGATGAATTTTCTTGTGTTTCTTAGGTTAAATGCAACCTACTTTGGAAGTTACTGCTCTAATCTGTGACGCAGTTAGAAAATTCTTTGAGTGTCCTTCTTCTCAAGAGTATTTTTATAATAAATAAATAATAGGAAAATGTGTAAAATTCTGTCTGATATTATAGTATATATTGTTTGTTTTCTGCTTCCTCCACAAAAAGCTAAGTTCTGTGAGAGTTTGGACTTTGTCCTGCTTATTCTTTATTGATTCTTTCAGCACTTATTACATTACCTGGGAAACATTTCCTGCACCATTGTTTTTTTTTTTTTTTTTCTAAGACATGTGACTTCTAATCACAGGCATCAGCAAAGGTAGTATGAATGAAAAGTGTGGAGGGGTATTTATGAAATCAATGGTGCTTCCAATATGTCCATATCACACTTGTCAGTATAGGTGGCCATCTATTTTGCCAACTAGATGGCTGATCCTTGTTAAGGTATGCATGTAATGGTACCCTAGAAACAAAACTTTGGGTACTTGAGTTGGTACTTGGCTTGATATACAATACTTGATATTGGTATTTGGCTCCTTAACTACTGTTGAGCTCTCGAAGGAAGATCTTAGATCTTATCACTTTAATTCTGTTCTATCACAATGAACAAAATGGTTTCCTTTTCTGGAGGACAAGAAGAACATAAAGCTAATATAAGAGAAAAATTAAAGTATGTAGATCATAAATTTCTACAGTTCTCAAGAATACTGTGCACCATGACAAGACTGTATTTAGAAACCTTATGGTAGTTAAATGTCATACAGTGAGGTCCTTTGATACTTCTGTCATTTAGCCTTCTTAAATGGAGCACTTACAAGAGTATTTTCTGCTC
Source organism: Lepus europaeus (assembly GCF_033115175.1). Taxonomy (NCBI): domain Eukaryota; kingdom Metazoa; phylum Chordata; class Mammalia; order Lagomorpha; family Leporidae; genus Lepus; species Lepus europaeus. The sequence goes on along the minus strand of NC_084839.1, from coordinate 79,940,484 downwards.
TATAGTATATAATGACAGAAGGAGTTTTGTGCATTTTACTGGAAGTTGTTAAAAATCCCCATACAACTGTCACTGTACATTTTATTGACATTAAAAATACCCTGATTTGTTTAAAATAATAGTTCACATTATTAGTATTTTAAATTTAATTAAAAAAAACTTAAGAATGAGAGCTTCTTTTCTACCTTCAACCAGTCTTGCTGGAGTTTGTCCCATTCAGAGAAAGAATCCCAGAGCAATTGTTTGAGCTTCAGTTCAGCGCTAACTTCTTCCAAAGCATCAAATTTGGATACTTCTACCTTTAAAAATATAGTAAATAAAATGCACTACTTAGTTTTCAGATTAAAAGATCTTATGTCATCCTCTTACTAAGAGTTTCTGATACACTGACTACTTGGCAGAATGTGGCTCTTAAAAGGGAAAAGAAGAAGAGAGAAACAAATGAAAAAACCCATGATACCCCATGTATATTACAATTTCCACTTGAGAACAAAAATAAAACTTATATTTTTTAGAGCTTAAATCTCCAAGAATATGAATAATATAGGAATACCATGGGAATTCTTCATTGAATTGGACCACATATGCACTTAACATGCCTGACTTTTGGGCAAACAAATGATTTTGGAGATACTTTAGGGCTTCTCTAATTATTGATGAGAAGTTGGTTCTTAGATGTACTTAAATGACAGAAGAGGTCTCTGGTGAGAGAGAATGCAAGGTTTAAGATGGAAAGGACATCCTGGTTTCTTGCTTCTTTCTAACTTCAAGGACTGTATCATCAACCCTATGAAGAGGAAGGGTACAAGGAAATCTAAAGGATTTGTTTCCATAAGAAAAGCTCTGAGATTGTTTAGGCTTGGAGGTGGGGAAACCTCTAGTGAGCTAGTGAGTTAGTATTGGGCCATTTGATAAACTAGGGCTTTGACACTGGGATTTAACCTTGCCTTCCATCAAGGGCTGGAAATGATTTCCTGCAACCTAAATCAGTAGACTTTCATTTCTAGTCCCCAAATGACTGAGAGCAAAGAAAGAAGGATAGATCACAGGCAACTCATCAGTATAAACATGAAGAGTTGAAGGATGGAGATAGTCTTCCATTTTAGGCTCTGGTTTGTTTAAAAATTATTTTTAAATTTATGCCTTCCCCTTTACTTATATCATTATAAAAGCATATAAAACATAGAGATTTTTTTAACTGTAAACTACAGCATTGTTTTAATTAATTAAATATTTATCTTTATTTTATTTGAAAAGCAGAGAGATGGAAAGACAGACCCACTGGTTCACTCCCTAAGTGCCTATAACAGCCAGGGTTGGGACAGGTTGAGGCCAGCAGCCAGGATCTTCCACATGGGTAACAGGGACCCAAGTACTTGAGCTACTATCTGTTGCCTTCCTAGGGTATGCAATAGCAGGAAGCTGGATTCAGAAGAAGAACCGGGACTTGAACCAGGCACACTGATATGGGAGGCTCAAGTAGGGTCTTAACTGCTGTGCCAAATGCCTGCACCTACAGTATTGTTAACTATAACAATCTTAATAATTATATTAGATCTCCTAATTTTTCATTTTTTATTACTGAAATTTTATATCCATTGAACAGCATACTCAATCCTCTTTCCCCTGCCCTCTGATAGCCACTATTCTACTTTCTGATCCTATGAATTTGACTACTTGAGATATGTAAGTTGGATCATGTAGTATTTATCCCCATGACTGTCTTATTTCACTCAGCATAATGTGCTCCGGTTTCAACCATTTTGTAGCATGACAGGATTTCCTTCTTTTTAAAGGTTGACTAATACTCCTTATATGTATATACTATATTTTCTTTATCCATTTACTGGTTGATGGAGAATGTTGTTTCCGGATCTTGGCTATTGTGATTAATGCTGAAATGAACATAGGAGTGCAAGTATCTCTTCAAGATCCTGATTTCAATTCTTTTGGATATATGATCAGAAGCCAGACTGCAGATTCATATGGTAGTTCTATTTTTGAATTTTTGAGGAAACACCCTACTGTTTTCCCTAGCAATGGCACCATTTCACACCCCCACCAACAGTATAAAGGTTCTAATTTAGCCACATCCTTGCCAACATCTGTTATTTACTTTGTTTCTTTGATAATTATTATCCTAACAGGTATGATTTGATACTTTACTGTGGTTTTCATTTTTATTTTCCTTATGATTAATCATATTGAGCATCTTTGCATGTACCTATGGCTATTTGTGCCTTTTCTTTGGAGAAGTGTCTATTCAAGTGTTTTGCCCATTTTAAAATTGGGCCACTTGATATTTTGTTATTTGTGGTGTAGGAGTACCTTATATATTTTTGATAATAACTTCTTATCAAATATGTAGTTTCCAAACATTTTCTACCATTATATACATTGCCTTTTTAAGTCATGTATGGAAAGGGGCTCTGGCAGTGAGTTTGTGTCAGTTAAACCACTGCCCTTGTTCTTAGTATCTTCTAGGCATCTAGAGTATATTGGGTCTTGTCAGGACTCTGAGACAGGCAATATAGAAGCTGGTCCCAAGAGCAGCTCGCCTCCTAGAAAACTGAACAGAAGCTCCAGCTCTCTCCCTCCCTGTCCACAGAGAAGCTGGGGTTTGGGAGTTTTAGTCACTTCTGTGCTGAGGCATGGGGTGGCGCTATAGCCACTGGTGTGTACTAGTCCAAACTCAAAGTGGTTCTCCATCTGGGATACTTTCCTGCCCATGCTGTGATTCAGGCAAGACAAAAATCAGTTTCTCTGAAAAGTCAGAACGCTGTCTTCCCCTAACAGTAAAAGTCTGTGGTTCCTCAGAATTGTGTGTTACTGTGCTAGGGCTAGGGACTACAGTGAATGGGTAGCATGGGTTATCCTAGTGGCTTTACTGCAGGTGGCTTCACATTTGCCCTGGAAACAGGAGACTCTCAACTGGCCTCTCTGTATGTCTCACAAGGGAAACTGGTTCATGTGTTGTTGAATCAGTGTGACTGGGGGTGAAGAGGAAGTAGGGCTTCACAATCTGCCATCTTGCTGACAACACCAATGTTATTCTTCCTGACTCAAAGAGTATCTACCTGTTAGAGCTTCTCAACAGTGTTTCCCCCACAATCCTCTCCCCTTGCTACTATTTATATCTTGTAGTACTACATACCTATCATGTAGATCAGTTAACCCAGAAAAGCTTTTAACTCTAGTTCTCTCATGCCCAAACCTCCTGTCACAAGTTATACACCAGCTTCTTTGGTACTGAACTCATTATTTTTCAGATTGCTCTACCGAGCCCTGGCCTCTGGAGTGGATAGCGCATTAGATAATGCTCTGGCCACTCACATGCAGATCTTGAAGAGACAGGCGCATTCCCATGTGAGGTAGAGACACACCCCTCCAGGACTTTTGAGAGGTGGGCAGCACCTTTTTCATTGCTGGTGCCCCTCTGCTTTTGACCACAGCAATATTTTCTTACTGGTCACTGGAAAAGCAGTTCAAAGCACCTGCATCCCTTTTCTCTCCTTTGATAAACATCTTTTAGCTTTTCAAACCTATCCTGTTGGACCCATTTGATTCCTGCTGAGCTGAGGATTTATCGTTTCACCATATTGGCACATGAAATCTGGGCAAATCACGCCATGTTCATGGAATCATAACATACATATTGGATGTAAAAAAAGCTTGAATCTTACTCAAGGAAGGACAGAAAGATTTTAATTGGTCACATTAAAAAACACATATACATTTTACTATAGAAACTATAGTTTCTGGTCTGAAAGTTTTTTCATAACTCACAATTACTTTTTTTTCCACAGCTACAAAAGTCACATTTATTATTTTTTCCAATGCTGTTTCTAATTAAAGTTAAGGAATTAATAAGTGAATATGTTAATGGGGCCATAGAAGGTTTTACAGTTTAATAAAACTATCACATCCATCCTATCACTTGAAAATCACCACACTGTGAGTCAGGAAAAAATAGTTATCATCTTGATCTACAGATGAGAAAAACTCAAGACCAAGAAAGTAATAATACAGAGTTGTGATGGGTCTGGGTAGGCTCTGAAGGCTATCAATGATATCTTTTGTTCAATACATTTTTAAAATTTTGTTTCAGGAATACAACTTCATGAATTTAATAAATACAAATTTGGGAATGTGATGATTCTTCTCCCTCCTTTTCTCCCTCCCACCCATACTCCTGCCCCTCCTCCCTCTTCCTTTCCCATTCTTTTTTTTTTTTACAAAGATTAGTTTTTTTAAAATTTTTTTTTAAATTTTTGACAGGCAGAGTGGACAGTGAGAGAGACAGAGAGAAAGGTCTTCCTTTGCCATTGGTTCACCCTCCAACGGCCGCCGCAGCTGGCGCGCTGTGGCCAGCGCACCGCGCTGATCCCAAGGCAGGAGCCAGGTGCTTTTCCTGGTCTCCCATGGGGTGCAGGGCCCAATCACTTGGGCCATCCTCCACTGCACTCCCGGGCCACAGCAGAGAGCTGGCCTGGAAGAGGGGCAACCGGGACAGAATCTGGTGTCCCAACCGGGACTAGAACCCAGTGTGCTGGCGCCGCTAAGTGGAGGATTAGCCTGTTGAGCCACAGCGCCGGCCTACAAAGATTAGTTTTCAGTTAATTTTTATACTTATAAGATTAACCCTACACTAAGTAGAGAGTTCGCTGATCAGTATGAAGCAAAACAAACAAAACAAAAAAACAAAAAACAAACAAACAAAAAAAAAAACAAGAAGAAAAGAACAAAACCAAACAAATAAAAACATTGTTCCTCAACAGTCAAGACAAGGGCTATTCAAAATCATGGCATCAAAGTGTCAGTTTTGCTCCTATCGATTACATATTAAGTACTCTTTTAGTTAACACAGATCAGAGAAACCATATGGTACTTCTTAGTATGAAAGATATTTTGTCTCTCCTGTGTACTAATCTTTTAAGCATTTGAATGCAGGGAGCACATTTGGTATTTGAGACTACGTATAGCACACTGACTAGTACATAGTTGCCCAAACACTGAAAGTTTATGATCACATTGAAAATTCATGAGCTTAAACCCACATTTTAAAAACAGACAGGCAGAACTGACATTACCTTAAAATTCTTCTGATAGGATTTATATTGAAATGCACGTTTTTGAAGATCATCTAGAATGACCTGGAGCTCATTCAGTGTCACCTTTATTTTGTCTTGGTCAGCATTAATATCCAAAATCTGTGGATCCTATAAAATAAAGAAGTTTCCGGTTAGTCATTCCTATTTTATGATGAAGACCAATTATATTAAATGAATTATAAACATTTTCAAAACAGATTTTTGTCTAATTCTCTTTTTTCTCTGACTATTGGGAACTATGTTAAAAAATGTTGCTTTTCCAAATTTTAAATTGATACATATATGTTGTAAAAAAGTACAGAAGTGTATAAAGAATTTCCATGAGGGTAACTGTTTTTAAATAGTAGCTAACGTATTCTCCTTCATCTGCTTACATTTTCTACATTTCTTCAACCAAAATGATTTTGGGAAAGCAGAGGTGAATGTAACAAGAACGAGATCAAAGAGGATATAAGGAAAATTTTCCACTTTATAATAAAGGAATAGAAAGTCCTCTGATTTTATCACCTGATACTTTAATTTTTTGATGTTGATATGATTTTAATATGAAGATAACTGATCAATATCATTCATAGATATGATTCTAAGATAAATGATATTCTCTTCCTCCCACCCCCCTCCTCCCTCCCTCCTTCCCTTCCTTCCTTCCTCTCCCTTCTCCCTCTCTCTCAGTTTTTGATTTACACATTTTTAATTTACAATACAGTCAAGGGCTTAATGCTTCACCAAATGAAGAATTCAACAAGTACAAAGTTAAAAGGCTCTAGTTTAGCAGGAATATAGGCAAGGGCTATAAACAATAATCAAATGGAAATATGGCCATTTCAGCCATAGGTAATAACATTTTTTAAAAAAATTACAGCTCATTAAAACTAGTTGTATAACATTCTTAACCACTGGTTTGAAAAAACTAAGTTTGACAAAACTGTTTGCAGCAATATGAAACACACAGGCATTTCTTTCTCTTTCTGTTTTTGTTTTTTGATTTTGTTCTTTTATCATTGTTAAATTATTATTTATTTCTTGATTTTAGCTACCACATATAAGGGAGAATATGTATGAAGTATTTATCTTTCTGTGTTCAGCTTATTTCACTCAACATGATGTTCGCCGCTTGTGTCCATTTTTTTTTTGCAACTGGTAGAATTTCATTATTTTTATAGCTGAGTAATATTCCATTGTAAGTGCATATATGTACGTATGCACATACATACAATTTTTTTTTCATGTGATGATGGATACCTTTGTTGATTCACAGTTTGGCTGCTGTGAACAAAAATGAAGACTAATGTCCTGTTAGGGTTTAAACCCCAGTTAATAGAAATGGAGTAGTTCAGGAGCAGAGTAGAAATAGTTAAGAAGGTTAGGCAGAATCTGAGGAAATTGCAAGAATTCTTAGAATTAGTATAGCCACAGCTTGGGTAGGTCAGTTGTTCCATGTCTTGTTCAGCATGGCCCTGCATTCAAAATGAGAAAATGCTCTGAATTAGAAAAAGCTAAGGGAAGAGTCTATGTGGAAGGGCTTGTGTTGACATTCTGGTGCTTCATGGATTGATGGCAATGTAGGTGACACTGAAGTTCTTACAGGTCTTGAATCTGGTAACAGAAACTGTTGCAAGAAATCGTGAACCAGAATGGATTTGAAGTCAGGATAAGAAATCCAGATTACTTGAGACTGTAGGCTATGGCAGAAATGATGGGGTGTAGCTTAGGGGTTAGCATGGTACTAAAGAACCCAGGAAGGAGCCTTAGCTACCACTGCCTGAAACAACCACGTCCATCAAGCCAAACTGCACTGTAAGTTCCTGCCATCTGAAAGATAACGTGAAGACCAGATACCCTTCCTCTCCGCCTACCATGAGGAAACATAAGTTTCTCCTTATAGGGGAAGAGGTGGGATAGGATGGTGGCAAGGCTGAAGAAGTGTCCAATAGGGAATCTAGATTTGGAATTGAAACAGACATTTCAAATTAAAACACATTGCGTTATCATCAATTGCCACATTTAGGTTTTCTCCGCAATTCTCCACATCAGCAGGAGATCTTGACAACAACCTTTGTGTATACAATGAGGTTATAGTTCTCTGCCCATGAGTGACAGTGAATTGATTTCAAATGCTCTATGGAAGAAGCATTCATTGGAGACAACCCATACTATCATTCTCTCTGTGTGTGTGCATCATGCTGTATAAAGTGCACCATTATGCAAAAAGCATATGCTGGCACTTCTCTCTCTAATGCTCTTCTATGCACACCATGAATAACTACTCATACTTCCTAATAGTCTGCTATGTGCAGAACACAGCACCTGGAAGAGATGTGGTATTTGGCCTAGCAGTTAAGACCCTCATGTTCCATACAGGAGTTCCTGGGCTGGATGTATGGCTCCAATCCTGACTCCAGCTTCCTGCTATGCAGACACTGGGAGGCAGTGGTGATGGCTAAATTGAATGGGTTTCTGCTACCCACATGGGAGACCTGGATTGAGTTCCTGCTCAGAGTTTTGGCTTCAGCTCAATTCTGGCATCTGCAGGCATTTTGGGAGTGAAACAACAGATGAGAACTCTGTCTTATCTGCTTCTTGAATAAATAATAAAAAAAAGTACACAGTACAGCAGTTAATAGAAGGTTACTAACTATTAGAAACAGTTTGCATATATTTGAATTCTGGTTCCTCCATTTATTATCTGCATTATCTGGGCAAGCTATTTAAACTCCCTGTACCTTAATTTCTTTCTCTGGAAAATGTAAATAATAAAACTCTCTGGATGTTTTAAGAATTAAATAAATTAAAATCAGCAAATGTAATAAGAATGGTTTTAGGATATTCTTTACTTTCAAAATTGTAAACAATTCCAAATGTTCATCAACCATGAAATTGATAATTAAATTGTGAAATCAATGAATCACATAAAGGTTCATTCATGTTGCTTTGTGTGGATCCACACACAGAAACACAAATGAATCTCAGGGACATAAAGGGCATAGTTCTGTCAACTAAGTCAAAACTAATTCATGACATTAGAATTCAAGTTGCTACCTTTACAATGGAAGAAAAGATTAATAATTAGGAGGGGACAGTGAGTGTAACAGCAATGATGTAGTTCTTGACACGAGTAGTAAATACACGGATACTTTCATTTTCTAATAACTCCCTGAGCTGCACAGCTATCACAGAATGGAAACTTTGGTCTGTGAGAAAGTACAAAAGCACCTCAGTTCAAAAGTAAAAACATTGTCAAGTCCTTTGAACTACGTCTGACAAATAGCACATAATGTTAGCTGTTTTATGTGTCCATGTTAATTCACAGATGTCTGTGTTGTGTTCCTTTGAGCGGATGTACTTTAAAATTCTTCTTTAATCCTATGCTGATGGGCCTTTTCCCAATTTTTTTTAAATTTTTTTATTTATTTATTATTTTTTTTGACAGGCAGAGTGGACAGTGAGTGAGAGAGAGAGAGACAGAGAGAAAGGTCTTCCTTTTGCCATTGGTTCACCCTCCAACGGCCGCCGCAGTAGGCGCGCTGCGGCCGGCGCACCGTGCTGATCCGATGGCAAGAGCCAGGTGCTTCTCCTGGTCTCCCATGGGGTGCAGGGCCCAAGCACTTGGGCCATCCTCCACTGCACTCCCTGGCCACAGCAGAGAGCTGGCCCGGAAGAGGGGCAACCGGGACAGGATCGGTGCCCCGACCGGGACTAGAACTCGGTGTGCCGGTGCCACAAGGCGGAGGATTAGCCTGTTGAGCCACGGTGCCGGCCCCAATTTTTTATTTGATTATAACTTCACATGGTTTTATACTTTTGTGATAAGCTTTAGCCAAAGTTAATCATGAAATAATGAAACATTACAAGATAATATTTTGGGTATGCCTTAGTGAATTATCACCCTGACATTGATGTCTGTTCTATATTCTTAAAAATAACTTCTATCTTTTCTATAGAAAAATTGGTGCAAGATAACCAAATATTCCTCTCTACCATTTATCAGTTTAAATTCTGCCTCTTTCTCAAAAGTAATAATTTTAAAATAATAAACAAACTTTAAAATTGTGACAATAGCTATAAAATGTGCAAGGAAGTTGTAAAAACACATACTTTAAAATAATAAATACAATATATTTTAAAATTATAGAATGTGCAAGGAAATTGTAAAAACACACATATTAAAATAATAAATACAATATATTTTGCTTGTGATGGTCTGGAATTTATTCAATAACTAGAGAGAGAGGTTCAGAAACACTTTAATTTTAGATAGTAGCTCTAATACAATGTTGACTGGTTAGAATGGACCCATGAAAAACAAATATTAAGTTAGTTTAAAATGAAATGTAGCTTGTAAATGGTTTAAATAGTATATCTTAAATGTTCTCACCATAAGAAATAAGTATGTAAGGTGATGGCCAAATTAATTAGTTTAATTAATCATTTCACAATGCATACATAAATCAAAACATCATATTGGTCTCGACAATATATACTATTTTTATTTGTTAATTATATCTTGATGAAAATGCAATAAGCAAACTTTACACACTTAAAAAAACTTTTTTAGCTTACCTGTGCTTGCAGTTTTATTTCATTCACTTCATTGTTTAGGTCTTCAAGATCTCTACCTAGATGCAGGCAAAATTGCTTAATACTTGTTTCTCTGTCGCCTACTGATTTATCAATGGCATTCCGAACAGCAACAATGGATGGTTTCATGGTTGCAAAAACAGCAAAGTCTTCTGGAGGTGTGGGTACCTGATATTGTTCAATAAGCTTGTACATCTGAACCACTACATTCCCTTCATCTTCCAGGCTTTCAATCTAAATAGAAACGTTGACTGGTTAAATAGAACAGAACTCTAATACACCCTTTAAGTTATTTCCCATGGAAGACAGCCACTGTGTAATATGAACATCAAGCTGTGGATAGTGCACAACGGGAAGTGCATTCAGTGTTACAATCAAACTGACTGAAGCCTGGTGAATGGCATATATTGTCATTGCTCCAGCACAGGTAAGCAGGCCTGTGAGGTCAGTTGGTCAGGGCTGAACACAATTAGTAGTGCACTTCCAAATTACTCTTCTTCATCTCATTCATTCCCTAACAGCATTAAGCAGGGCCAGTGTGTGCTGTGAGGGGCTCTGTTGTAACATGTGAGCGGCCATGCCTGGGGGCTGAGCACCGATTGTCCCAGTGCTGCCCCTGTCGTCTGACTGGGTCATTTTTACATTACACGCTGAGTAGGTTCACAACTCGGCTCTATGGTGACTTTTTCATCATCCTTTAAGAAATTATTTTATTATATTCTAATGATAAAAACTGTTTCACTTTGACGTCTTACCACCAGTGGACAGTATATTTTTTTAACAGTATATTTCTTGTCTTTCCTAATTTTCTAGCACCTCCCCAACCCCCAACTCTGCCATATGCTTCTAGAAGGAGGAACCATGTTCATACTACTCAACCCAACCTCCAGGCCACAAGCTGAACCACGCAGCAATGAACTGGGACCAAGACAGCCTGGATCATTCTGAACACCGGAAGAGCTAGACCACGGCTGTTGGCAGAGGTGTCTTGCTTTCACGTGGAAGCAGAGCCGGTCCCTGACATGAGAAGACAGCTCAGAGAGGTTCTCAGAGAACTAGCTGCCAACCTTAGCTCGCTGAGCCCTGAATCCATTTACCAGGCACCTAGAATTGATACTGGAGGAGAGAGAGAATCTCATTCACTCTGACTTGCTAAACCTGGGTAGTTGCTGGTGGCCAGACTTGCTGCAGAGCAAGGGAAGTGAAGCAGACAAGGGAGAGAGATGCAGAGAGAAGAGACGGAGCGAGAGGAACATCTGTGTTTCCTAAAGTTGTCCTGTTCCTGGTTTCACTCAGTTCCTGAGTGTAGTTACGTTCTTGAAGGGAAGTCTCATAAAACACCCTTACACACTGCAGTAGGGTCCCTATTTTGGCTTAAGCTAGCTTAAGTGAATTTCAGTTATTTGTCCAATGAGGTTTAGTGAATGCAGACAATAATACATGCTGGGCATCTTATAACCCTTGGGATATGCAAGTACCAATGAGGAAACTCACTGCCATTTGCCATTTTGAGAAGTCAGTGATTTCTAAATAAGAAACAAAGCTGCTCCTTTTGTACGCATGTAAAATAGCCTTGTAATTCTGTGAATAATACACAACAAGTGATCCACTTGTTAATGACTTCTTTCATTTTAATTTATAACATTTCTTCAATTTTCAGATATTTAAGAAAATAATGCATTCTATTTCAAGTGCCAAACTGAAATGAATGTGAGTTTATGAAAAATGGCCTACTGAAGACAGATGCTATATTGCCCACCTCAGGGAAGGATCTGAGAGAAGGATACCAGGTGTCCAGAGAGAAAGAAGCAAGGGAGATAAAGGAGTGTGTGTGTGTGTGTGTGTGTGAGAGACAGAGAGACAGAGACAGAGACAGAGAGAGAGAGAGAGAGAGAGAGAGAGAGAAACAGAGAACACTGACTCCTTCATTTGCCTCACTTGAGTCTCATAAATCTACTTTTCCCCCTACTGCATTGTCTGCACTATAGCCAGTTTGAGTTGGGGTGCTTTTATTCTTAACAGTAAAGTTCATGACTAGCACTCAGAAACAAGTCAAGGCTTCTATTATGACTAATATCTTGATTACAATTCTGTTGCCATTTATCAAAAGTTAGAATTGCAATGAACTATAGTTGAAAATATTGGCTTTGTGGTCACAGAGGCCCAAATTTAAATTCCAACTCTACCACATACATTTGTGAACCTGGGCAACATGGCCTATTTTAGTCTCTGGTTGCTCATTCACAGAAAGAGAATAAAAATGATCCATACTTGGGGGTGGCAGTTGTGGTACAGTGGATTAAATAACCACTTGGGATAGCTGCATCCCATGTTGGAGTGCCCATTTGAATCTTGGCTATTCCACCTTTTTTTTTTAAGATTTATTTATTTATTTGAAAGTCAGAGTTACACACAGAGAGAAGGCAGGGCAGAGAGAGAGAGAGAGAGAGAGAGAGAGAGAGAGAGAGAGAGAGAGAGAGAGAGATATCTTCTATCTGATGGTTTGTTCCCCAATTGGCCGTAATGGCCGGAGCTGTGCTGATTTGAAGCCAGGAGCCAGGAGCTTCTTCCAGGTCTCCCACGCGGGTGCAGAGGCCCAAGGACTTGGGCCATCTCCTACTGCCTTCCCAGGCCATAGCAGAGAGCTGGATCAGAAGTGGAGCAACCGGTTCTCGAACCAATGCCCATATGGGATGCCGGCGCCTCTAGACAGGGTGTTAACCCACTGTGCCACAGCGCCGGCCCTGACTACTCCACTTTGTATCCAACTTCCTACTAATGCATCTTGGGAGAACGAAGATGATGGTTCAAGTGCTTGGGCTCCTGCCACTTATATGGGAGACCCAGATAGAGTTCCTGGTTATGGCCTGGCTAGCCCTAGCTATTGCAGCAGTTAGGGGAGTGAAGCAGCAGGTGCAAGATCTCTCTCTCTCTTTCTCTGTAACTCTCACTTTCAATAAATAACTAAATCTTAAAATACATTATCTATCCTTGAGTCTTTGGGAGGATTAGAAATGTGAAACATGTGAAAAGTACAGTACAATGCCTGACCTTTAGTAAGACTTTGGTAAATGTTAGCTGGCATAATTGCTGTGATCTAGGATATCCAGTTACTTTGAATGTGTTCCTGATATTTTGACAGCTGTTTCTTGATCATTCATTTCTCCTTCTTTCTTGTCATATTTCTTTCTGACCAACCACAAGTTCTGGAATATTTAGTTAAATGAGATAATCAACTCACCCGTTCCTGAATTTCATCAAGAAATACTAAGCTATTAACATATTCTATGGTTGTAGTAGGGACAAACTCAAGTTTATATTCTGCATCTTGTGCCTCGGAAATAATGGCGTCTACTTTTTTCTTGCTTAAACGAGGAAGCATAGAATTTAGCACCTAAGAAAAAGAAAATGTAAGTCATAAATTCTTGAACGTTTCCAATTCATTGTATGTTTCAGACAAATCTTAATTGGGCATGTGTTAAACTAGCAGGTATTGGAAGCAGCAGTATAGAAAGGGACTTTTTTTCTCTTTAAATTACTGTTAGTCAAATAAGCCAATAGGAAATCCAGGTTTTGAAGATCATTTCTGGAACAAAAACGGCTGCACAGCTCATCAAAAACTTAGCTTAACTGCTCAGGTATCTTGCAAATATGCTTTCTGCTTTGTGTCCTGCGTGGGGAACATTGTGCTGCCCTCCCCAGGATTAATTTCTTGACTTTCATGTTGGGTGATGGCCATCTGCTTCCAGATGGGAATCTGCAGTCTGATTGATCACTACACAGATTCGAGAATGGCCTCCTTTGGTCTAAGAGACGGAATTAGAGCAGGCTCCTGACCTCAGTTGATCCAATCAGATTTTTGTTTATGGCTGAGAGAGGTATACTCAGAACTGCAACTTCTCTTTCTTTCTGTACACTAGCAAGGAAATAATTAGCCCATGGAACTTCTGTCTTCTATTTCAAAACTCTGAGGGAAGACTTTTCTTAGGATGAAGCTGGCACATTGGGAGCCTCAGCAAAGGGAATGGAAGAAATTGCATCCTTAGTAACACCACTGAGGTATCAGATCAAACGTCCCTAATGTTCAGCCAGGCTCTGGACATTTCAGATGCAGGAGGCTCTGAAATTTCTGACTGCTTAATTCAGTTTTCTTTGATTTGGAACATAGTAGTGCTCAAAAATGTTTATTGAAATTGAGTTGAATTTATTCTAAGTATAGGCATTTTTTTTCTTTTTTAATAGATGAAGAAGCAAAACTCTAGAAAAAAAAATAATGCTACACAACTAATTAATGGCAGAACAGATACTATCACTCAGGTCTATACTCTTCTAAACAGTGCTCTATCTTCTGTCATCTGTACTAAGGGCAGCAAAGGTTTCCTCTAAGAGCCAGAGAGCAAATATTTAAGATTTGTTAAGACATAGAATCAGTTGCAATTCCTCAACTCTGCTCTTATAGTGATAAAAGAGCTACAGACAATATGTAAACAAGTTGTCTTGGTGTGTTTCGATAAAACTATGTATATAAAACAGGAGGCAGCCTTGACTATCTTTGTGGTCTATACTTTTTCAATCCCTATCCTATGCCATTGTCTTTCTGGAAGCATTTGAGAATGTATGGGTACATACTGGCTCCAAAGGAGATTATTGTGTTGGTTTTTCAAGTTATTGCAGAAATTTCTCTATGTCTACAACTCATATAAAAATAACCAGACCTTTAGGGACAATCATGTATCAGAAAATGATCCCCTGAGCTTGATTTCAGTTTCCCAGATAACCCAGCATTCCCACGAGGACACAGAGCTGTTACAGTGGTATGTCATTTGCAGGAAACCTCAAAATGGCCCAACAGAGCAAAAAGGAGGTTAAGAGGCAAGTCTGAGGCCTGCAGTCCCCTTCCTTTCTCATCTGAAAGATCACTGTGTTTGTACAGAGAGAATATGGGATTTTTTTTTTCTAGAAATCAAGGATATCCAGTAGCCTTATGTTAATTTAATACTTTCAATACTAGAAAATAAATACATATATACTTTTGTGGTGGAATAATCATAAAATAACTGTAGAGACCACGGTTGAAGCTTTTTCTGGCTCATGGTTACCTCCAAGCATCGCAAAGGTGATGGAATTAGCTTTTCCTTTAGCAGCTTCGTGTCAATGAGCAGCAATCCTACATTTCTGGTGGGTCTTAGAGCTACGGCATCCTTGTGCTGTCTGTGATATTTTTCCAGTTGATCACTAAAGAACTTAACATCTACATAAAATAATGAGTATAAATCATAAAAGATATTATATTAGATTTTAAATGACTATACAGTATACTAAATATCATTATGTTAATAAATTTATTCATGTATTCATAAGGTTATTATTCACAGAGTGCCTTGTTTTAGAATGTTAATTCACAACACTTTGAAACATTTCATTCTTATAATAAACTAATATATTACAATTAAATGTTTCCTGGTGCCTTTTTAAGAGATGATAGACAATAACTTATAATTAGAAGATACAGTCTGGAATGAACAAGATTCTCTAGCTAGATTGGCGTGAAGCTGGGCTAAATCTAAGAGTTTGTCCACAAGATACCACAAAGGAAAGCATTTTGAGAATATTCACAGACAAAAAGTTGAAACACAAGAGACTGAATATGGTAAAAATTATTTTCATTCCTCTGCTCAGCACCTGTCTGCCCTTCCTGCGCCCTTTATTATGGTTAAGTCGTTTATCTGTTTGGCTCTGGCATAGGCTGCAGTTGTATTTTGATAGTCTTCTAGCTTACATTTTTTCCCCTTCTCCAATCCACCTGGAACAAATGAAGCCTGAGTATCCATAAATGCATTTTTATCAAAGCTCTGGTTAAAAACAGCTCTTTCTAATCGACAAAGAGAAAAAAAGAGTATAGAAGGTAGAAGATAAATAAGATACGCCCCCACTTCTTTTGAGGTAGAAGAAAGCAGTAAGTATAATAGGTACACAGGGTTACAGGCCACAGGAGCTGGTTTCTTACTAAAGTGCTGCATAATCTTGAAGATACTATTGTCTTTACGAATCTCCATTTCCTTATTTGTATAATGTCTGTAGAATTGTGATGATTATATGAAATGCCTGGAAATCACTTAGTGCAGCATCTATCATGTCATAAGTGCTTAGTAGGCATAGAACTTGTTAGTAAATGTTGATATTTATAGGAATGTGATGGTGAAATATGATTGATTATGTCAGAATATAAAAACCCCTCCCCTGATCATCCATGGAGGCTAGACAGGGGGATAGTCTGCTTAACAGTTCAGTTAAAAAGACATTTTTAAAGGATCTACAATATGTGGTCTGTCATAGTAGTTTGAGTGTATAAGAAAACAGGATAGATATGGTATCCAAGGGTCAAAGCTACCTTCTATCAACCTGTAAGAAACAGTTCAATTAAGAGGTTTAGGAAGCATCAGAAGTTCTAAAAGAGGAGGTATTCACTAAGCTCCTAAATCTGTATATATTAAATATATATATGATATTTTTTCACCTTATATAAGAATTTTGAAAAAAAAAAAAAAAGAGGAGGTATTCAGAGTTTGAGTCCAGGCCAATATCCAAGGTCCTAAACAGTAAATAGTTAATACCTGTGAGAACCTGGCCCCAGGATTGCAAGACTGGCAATCCCAGGTAGAACCAGGTTAAGAGAAATCAGGGAGACTAGAGACTTCACTCAAATGAAAACTTGGATATTGTAGACTGTTTTCTTTTGTTAGGAATAATAAATCTAATGATATAAATTCACCCGAGTCTGATATCATGACCCAGAGTTGTTGGTTCACACCAACCACATCTCAATGTGGTCCTGGGAAAAAAGAGCAACTCAAATTCCCGTGCTAGGAAAATTTAAATAAACCTTATTTAATGGTATTGGTATTTGTATACATTCCTTTCAACTCTTCCCTTATACAGGCCTTAGCCCTGCTACAACTTCATACAGAAGATAAGCCATTAACTGGGAACTGCTTCTCATATTATCCTGAAATAGAACAGTAACACTGAGTAAAATAA
Source organism: Lepus europaeus (assembly GCF_033115175.1). NCBI lineage: Eukaryota > Metazoa > Chordata > Mammalia > Lagomorpha > Leporidae > Lepus > Lepus europaeus. The sequence continues at coordinate 79,923,757 of NC_084839.1, read as the reverse complement.
AGGAAAAAAATAATTTTATGAAAAACAACCTTGAAATTAATAAACTGTTTGTCAGGTCAACTCATTTCGCCTACCAAATCCCACCAAACAGGAACTTAGAAGTCTACAAATCTTGTCATATCCATCAAAAATCATTACTGGAATGAGAATGTAAGTGAAATGAAAAACTTACCAGGTTCCTGAAGTTTAAGAGCTTGTAAATCAAGACTTTCATTTTCCTTGAAGAATATCTGAAATTTTTCAAATGTAGCTGCATATAGGGAGGCAGATTCAAATGCTGCCTGAATAGTTTCCTGAATATTATAAACAAGAAAAAAATTTCATTTTTCTTGAATAGAATTCTCTTCACTAGCACTAACACACACACACAGACATTCACACTGCTTCTCTGTTCTCAGTGGTATGTTATGCGTTGACCTTAGGAGACATGCATGAGAAAAGATACCACTCTTGATGTCAAGGAACAGGTAATATGTTCAAGAAGAAACTGTTATGAAAATTTTAAAAATCCATCTTGAAATCTGACTTTTGACAAATTGTTTAGAACTGAAAGAAAGGACATATGTAATTTTTTGTTTTTTGGTTTTTTTTTTTTTTGGTTTCATGGTGAACTTAAGTATTACTAGTAAACATATTGCAAAGAGGCAATGCCTATTACTTTCCAAACTGCAAACTTTGTGTCTTAGTTGAAATGCTTTTAGGAAAAGGCAAAACTATTTAGCATGCCTACAGAATCATTTACTTAATCTTACTATCAAATCCTTGACTGGCCAGTCTCTCATTCAAAAATGTCCTCCATACTTTGCCCTGATAAAATCCTTGCCCTCACCTTGAGTTCCTCTCTCCCCTTGTGGAGCTCTTCATGTTGTTAGATATATTGTTAGCTGTGATATATGATGCAAATAGATTCTCCTGTTATAATTGTATTTTTATTTTATGATTCTTTTGCCTTGAACAAGTTTTTTAATTTTTTTTTTGACAGGCAGAGTGGACAGTAGAGGGAGACAGAGAGAAAGGTCTTCCTTTTTGCCGTTGGTTCACCCTCCAATGGCCTCCGTGGTAGGTGCGCTGCGGCCAGCGCACCGAGCCGTTCTGATGGCAGGAGCCAGGTGCTTATCCTGGTCTCCCATGGGGTGCAGGGCCCAAGCACTTGGGCCATCCTCCACTGCACTCCCTGGCTACAGCAGAGAGCTGGCCTGGAAGAGGGGCAACCGGGACAGGATCGGTGCCCTGACCGGGACTAGAACCCGGTGTGCCGGCGCCGCAAGGTGGAGGATTAGCCTGTTAAGCCACGGCGCTGGCCAAGTTTTTTAATTTTTATGTCATTGCATTTATCAATTTGTTCTGTTGTTACATCTGATTTTTGAGTCCTAGTCAGTTATCCCTTTCTTATGAACAAAATTATAGAAGAATTTGCCCAAGTTTTCTTCTTGTAGTTGAATGGTTTTATTTTACACTTAGTTCCCCAGTCCATGTATTCTTATGTATAACATGGGATGTAGATCTGATTTTATATTTGTTCACATGGCTACTCTGTTGTCCCACCTCCATTTAAGAAAAAGTCCAGGTTTGTATCTGGGATTTGAGGTACTATATTTGTCATTTAATGAATTTCTATGTGTACTTGGATATATTTCTGAACTTTCTATTCTAGTCCACTGATACCTATACACTTAGGTGTCAGTAGTCCACTTGTAAGAGTATAGACTGTATATTTAATATTTGGTAAGTATAGTACCCCTCATAGCTTTTCTTTTGCTCAGCATTAAGATATTCTTATATATCTATTCTTACTTATCAGCTTTACTGCAAAATTTGTCTAGCTCCATGAGAATGCTTATCAGTATGTTATTGTATTAAGTTTATGAATTAATCTAAGGAGAAAGAACATCTTTATTGTGTTGAGTCAATCCCATTTAAGCACTTCTGTTCAAGTTTACTTTTGTGTCTTCCAGAAGATTTAAAAAAAAAGTTTTCTTCATGTAGGTTCTTAACATTTCTTATTGGATTCACTCCTAATGATATCACCTTCTTTGTTGCTGTTATGAGTGAAGTGTCTCCTACTAGGCTTTTTCAATATTCTAGATATAATAGGTAGCACTGTGAATTTCAAGCCTTTGGAGATTTAATAACATTCTCCTTTGAAACCATTTGGACCTGATACTTTCTATAAGGCATTTATTTGATAACTTCATTTTGTGGATATTAGTTTTCTATTTCTGCTCTTGCTGATTTAGGTAAACATGTTTGTGTAAAAACTATTTTATATAGGCTTTCAAATTTACTTGGAGTAATATCTGCAAAGTAATATCTAATTTTTTTCCATTTTGATAGTTATTTGTCATTCCCCACTGTTAACTTTGATTAGCTTTTCTATATCTTTTTTTTTTTCAGTTGATCTACTGAAAAATCTTCTACCCCTAGTGTTTCTATTTATGTTCCATTTATGTTTCAGAGCATCTCTTTACTTTGTAAAAGTGTTTCCTGTGCTATTTGGTGCATAGAAATTTTAACTGTTACTTTAATTACAAATTGTGATTGTTTGAACCAGGTGTCTTTGCTCTGTTTAATGCTATTGATTTAGACTCGACTCTATCTGATATCAAGGTGCAGAAGACAATTAACATAGGAGGCCTGACACTGTTATTGTTAGAAAGACCTGCTTGCAATGTGGGCCCTTGTTCAGCAATGTGAATTAAATTTCAGAGGGGTTCCCACAGTTCCCTAACTGGAAAGAATGGCTCACGGTGGCACAACTGTTTGTGAAAACAATGTGGTTTCCCCTGAACACCTGTTTTCCTTCCAGGAGTTTGGAATTTTGGTGTATGGTAGGTAGAGAGTGCCTGTGTAGCCAGTCCCCAATATACACACCTTGGCCACTGAGACTCTAAGGAGCTTCTCTGATAGATGACATTCTACACGTGTTGCCACAACTCATTGTTGGGGGAGTTAGGAGTGCCCTGTGTGCCTCCACAGGAGCTGTTGCTTGGAAGCATGCACCTGGGTTTCTCTGGATTTTACCCCATGTGCTTTTCCCCTTTGCTAATCTTTTTCACTATAATTAATCTTCAACTTTAGTGAAACTACGTGCTGGGTCTGTGAGGTCTTCCAGCAATTCTTGGAGAAGTGGCGGCTATCTTGGATCTCTGACTCACAGGATCAGAAACCTTGCTTACCTTTGCTTCTACACCATTGAGCATCTCTTTTTGTTTAGTGTTTCTGAATTACTTTATTTTAGATTTTTCTCTTGACCTAGCATATTGTTTTGTTCCACTTGTGAACCAAATATTCACATTCCTTTATATTACTGACATATTTAATCTCATTTTGCTCATATGTTTTGTTTTTAAATAATTAATTTTATTTGTTTGAAAGGCAGACAGAAGAGAGAGTGAGAGTGAGAAAGAGTTCTCCCATTCTCTGGTTCACTTCCCAAATGCCTGTTACAGCCAGACCTGGGCCAATCCAAAGCCAGGAACTGGGAATTTAATCTGGGTCTTTCACATGGGTGGCAGGGACCCAAGTACTTGAGTCATGTTATTTTTAAATATGCTCTATGGTTATTTTTACTGTTTATTTCTTCCTCTGTGTGATAGCTTTTAAAAGATAAGATTAGTCATGTATTTTCTTATTGATCTTTTATTTCATTTTTTTGGTTGTTTCTAAATATTTTTAATAAAATTTTTATTAACAGTTCCTTTGACATATAGAAATTGTACATATTTATAAAGTAATATGTGCTGTTTTGTTACGTATATACATTGTGTACTACCCAATAAGGGTAAATACATTTATCTTATCAAGTATTTAATTTTTAAAATTTTAATATTTAACAATTTTTAACATTTTACCACATTTAATTTATATGTAGGCATTATGTACATGCACATATATATTATTTCTTCTTGGAAACAGGGAAGTTAATATCAACAAATGTGAGACTCATGGCACTGATCATAGAGTCGGGGGGAGAAGGGTACATTGTCACATACATGGTGTAACTCAGTAAAGCTATAACTATATACTAAAAATGTGACATCCGCCCAATTTTTATACTCTATAAGAGAACTGAGAAAATGTGATACTTGTCTTCTCTCTCTGAGTTTGGTTTATTTCACTTAGCATAATGATCTGCACTTCTATTCATTTTTGTTGCAAAGGTCAGGATTTCATTCCTTTTTATGTCTGTATAACATCCCATTGTGCATATATACTTCATTTTCTTTATTCAGTCATACCAGTTGACAGATATCTAACTTAATTCCATAGCTTTGCTATTATGCATTGGGCTATTACAAACATGGAGTGCAGGTATGTCTTTCATATGCTGACTTCACTTCCTTTGGATATATTCCCAGAAGTGAGAGAGCTGGGTCATATGGTAGATCCATTTTTAGTGTTTTGAGGAATCTCTATGCTGTTTTCCTTAATAGTTGTGCTAGTTTACATTCACACCAGCAATGCATTCTAGTGCCATTTTCTCTACAACCAACCTCACTGGAATATTTTATTGTTTTATTTTGGATAACAACCATCCTAACATCAGTAAGATGATACCTCGTTGTGGTCTTTACACAATTTCATGTGTGGTTTTCCCCAACTTCTTCGGTGCCAATCAATAAACTTATTCTTACTTCCTATTTTCATCTTTTTGTTGTGAAAGTTGTATTATTTCTATTTCATTAGAACTTAACACTTTTATATACTATTCTCCCATCCTTGTCTCTATCATTGTTTTAGGCCATGCTAAATCTCTAATTAAATACATTCAACCCTAGCCTTCAGGCATCTTTTTTCCAAAGTCATCTGCTTGTAGTAGATTAACATTTTTTTCCTATAGCCCCAACACTTACAGGACTAGCTTGGCTCAATAAAAGTTCTTAATTCACACTTTCTTCCCGTGGGTTTCTTTAAAAACCCTGCTCCACTATTTCCCTGCTTTATATGTTCTTTTTGAGAAGCTTGATGCCAATCTAATTCTCTTACCTCTGAAAATTACTTAATCATTTTTCTTTGAGATCTAGATTTTTTTAGCTTTAAAATACAGCTGTTTTGGGGCCGGCGCTGTGGTGCATTGGGTTAATGGCCTGGCCTGAAGCACCGGCATCCCATGTAGGCGCCGGTTCAAGGCCCAGCTGCTAAACTTCCAATCCAGCTCTCTCTTATGGCCTGGGAAAGCAATAGGAGATGGCCCAAGTCCTTGAGTCCTTGTACCTGTGTGGGAGACCCGGAAGACGTTCCTGGCTCCTGACTTTGAATTGGTGCAGCTCCCGCCGTTGCAGCCAACTGGGGAGTGAACCAATCCCAGTTCTTAATTTTGGCTTTGACTGCCTGTGCCTTTGGAGTCTTTTCCAAGAATTCTTTACCTATGCCATTGTCTTCCAGGTTTCCCCAATGTTTTCTAATAATTTGATGGTGTTGTGTTGTAGATTTAGATCTTTAATCCATGTTGAGTGGATTTTTGTGTAAGGTGTAAGGTAGGGTTCTTGCTTCATACTTCTGCATGTGGAAATCTAGATTTCCCAGCACCATTTGTTGAATAGACTGTCCTTGCTCCAGCGGTTTAGCTCCTTGGTCAAATATAAGTTGGCTGTAGATGTTTGGATAGATTTCTGGTGTTTCTATTCTGTTCCATTGATATATCCATCTGTTTTTGTACCAGTACTAAACTGTTTTGATTATAACTGCCTTGTAGTAAGTCTTAAAATCTGGTATTGTTATGCTACTAGCTTTGTTTTTGTTATATAAAATTGATTTAGCTATCCAAGGTCTCCTGTGTTTCCATATGAACTTCAGCATTATTTTTTCTAGATCTGAGAAGGATGTCTTCAGTGTTTTGACTGGTATCATCTTGGATCTGTAAATTGTTTTTGGAAAAATGGACATTTTGATGATATTGATCCTTCCAATCTATGAACATGGAAGATTTTTTCTTTCTTTTTTTTTGTATCTTCTTTTATTTCTTTCTTTAATGTTTTGTAATTCTCATCATAGAGATCTCTGACATCCTTGGTTAAATTTATTCCAAGGTATTTGATTTTTTTTTTTTTTTTGTAGCTATTGTGAATGGGATTGACCCTAGAAGTTCAGTCTCAGCTTTGGCATTGCCTGTGTATACAAAGACTGTTGATTTTTGTGTATTGATTTGATATCCTGCTACTTTGCCAAACTCTTCTATGAGTTCCAATAGTCTCTTGGTGGAGTCTTTTTGGATCACCTATATATAGACTAATCTCACAACTGACATTTACATTTGTTATGTTTGGCTGTTGTTTCCTTTGCATTTGTTTTTAGGTCAGATAATATAATGATTCGTGAAAAAAAAATGTAGCTGTTGAATACCTTCTTTAATACTAGTATTAATGCAAATAACCAAAGAACTAGGATACTTTTGGAGTTAGAACCAATATACAGTAGAAATAACTTGCAAAGTTATAAATGTACTAGGGGACAGTAAAATAATGAGTATTTATAGCTTTTGAATTGATTTAAAGTTTTGTAGTTGAGAATAGAATTCCACTTTAACCAGGTATAGAAACAGTAGTAGATGTAGTGTTATATTTGCCTTTAAAATAATACTATAATAACTATTTAAACCATATCTTTATGAAATGAGCAGTTTCAAACACCATGTATGTAGGGTTGTATGTATAATCGATATCTATGCCTCACAAATAGCTAAAGTTTAAATTTGAAAATGATACAAGCAACTGGTATCAAGGAGCAAAATTAATGACAGGAAGTCAAAGGTTTCAATTCTCCTCCCCACACAGGGGATTCGGTCATCCATAGATCTAGTGGGGCATGAGGGTGAACAAAGCGAAAGTAGCACCGTTCTGTCTCTTTTCACATCAATCTCCTTTATACGTGTGCTTCTACTTACAAAAACTGAACATTTCAGTTTATGGGGTACTGCTTTTCAATGTTTTAAGCATACAGAGGTCAGTTGCCTGTATTTGAGCAGCTCTGAGTAGATATCATTACGTATCTTTTCCATCTATGCCATATTTTAAGAAAGCATGAACCACTTGATAACAAATGCCTTCAACAGAAAAGGCTGTGTGGGCTGGCAATTCAGGCTGGTTCTGCTTCTGTCTCTCAGTATTTCTGAGAAATGCAAGCAAGTGGATCTCTAATGATGTATAACTGTTTTGCTAGATAGTTTAATGCATTTAAAAGTTATCCCATGCCTAATGGGACATGTTTAAGAGGACAAACATTATTTTTTTACATTTTGTCATTTGGTGATTAGTTGCAATAGAACATTTAAAGATAAGAAAGGAAGAGAATATATTACTGAGCTTCAAAACTGAGACTATGAGTATTATAAAATAGTTTTGATAAAAGTAACTGTACCTTTATTTGAAAGATAATTGTGTGAAAATGGTTATCATCATCAAATACTGCTGACAAGCTTGGCCCAGATCCACAGGTTTTTTCTTCAAGTTTGTTGTTAATGTAGGGGCTGGTGAACGCATCAAAATATGGATCAGGCATGAGATTAGGAACTGACAACACAGTGTTTTGAAAGTGATTAATTGCACCTGAAATGCCATCCTGTTAGAGAGAAAAGCACAGGCATAAATGTAAATGCATAGGTAACCATATTACTAAATTTTTTTTTAGTTTTCCGAAATTTTCTAATTTAGATAAACAAAAATTTGCAACACATTTGGATGACTTCTGTACTTGAAATGTGAACATATACTTGAAGATCAAAAAATAAGACTAAGAAAAAAATCATACATGAAAACAAAGATTTATGTGCAAGGATACTTATTGCAGCATTACTTATAATAACTAATTTGAGAAACATATTAATGTCCAAAAATTGAAGTTTGGTTGTAGAAATTATGGCATATTTGTACAATGGAGAATTATGTGTTTCTTCTTAAATTATTTAATGACACAAGGAAAAACTTATGATACAATGTTAAGGAGAGGGATGGAAGGATATAAAACTGCATATAATGAATGATACCATCCTAACTGAAACGTGTGTCCACTTCTATCTATGTACATACTCTCATGGTAATTTAGACAACATACCAGGATACCAGTATTTACAAGACTGGGAAGAAACATAAACCATGCTAACAGGAATTATTTCTATTCCTTGCACATAGGATTGTGAATAATTTTAACAATACTTTTCTGTTTTTCAATTTTTCTTCAATAAACATGGATTAGCTTAAAATTTATAGCAAATATAATCCTAATTAGAGAAAATGGGAGAAAGAAAAGGAATTTCTTCAAGTGAGGCTTAAGAGGTGAGCTGGAGCTTGCCAAGCCTCTAAGACAGAAGTACAATCCTTGCTAAGTCATCCTGTGTGGGTGTGGGTGGTGCAGTAAGGGGGTTGGTCTGGGAAGGCCAGCAGGTTTGAGTCCAGTGAATCAAGGGGATTCTGGGACACCAGTGCCAGTGTGGAGAAGTGGGACAACACCCAGTTAGCCCCTCATAAAAGGCCTGAGCATAATGCTGACTTCTAGTGTGTTAACTTATAGGCAACAACTCCCCAGACTGTGGCCATGAACTACACTGGTGACAAAACGGTCTAACCATCAGGTAAGTTTGGGAAGAAATCTTGGGTTAAACTAAACCACATGGATTATTCTCAGAACCTTATAAACAGGATTTTTATGTCTGTTATATGCAAATGTATATTGTAAACTCTTTTCTCTTAAAATGCCTATCAACATCTCAAAGTATTCTTTGAAAAATGCTACTATAGGCAAAAGAGAAAATTTCAAAGATGAAAGTGATATGACTACATTTGCCTGAGAATAATCCTACTATCAGCAATGTGGGAAGTGAGTTAGAAGAAAGAGGCATGCAGGAACAAACTATTACATGAGGTCAGATGAGAGATGGTAAGGTTCCTGTTGAGGGGAGAGGCAGAAGGAGTGCAACCCAGACTTCACATACAAGACTTGGTGACTTGGACCAACAGAAGGAAGGGAGAATCTGGGATAACTCCCAGAATGCTGGCCTGAACCTCCAGAAAGTATCTTTCATTGAGATGGATATGAGGAGGGAAGAGTAAGTTCTGGAAAATGTTGATGAGTTTAATTCATTTTCTTAAAAAAGATTTACTTGATAGACAGAGTCACAGAGAGATAAGGAGAGAGAGAGAGAGAGAGAATGAATCTTCCATCCATTGGCTCACTCCCCCAGAGGATCACAACTGGGACTAGGCCAGGCTGAAGCCAGAAACCTGGAGCTTCTTCCAGGTCTCCTACTTGGGTGCAGGGGCCCAGACACTTGGGCCATCTTCTGCTGCTTTATCAGGAGCATTAGCAGGGAGCTGGATGGGAATGGAGTAGCCTGGTCTCAAACCAGCATCCACATGGGATGCTGGCCTGTGCCACGGTTTAACCTGCTACGCCACAGTGCTGGCCCCATCATGTTGTTGAATTAGAGATAATTGTAAGCATTCTGGTGGAGATTTTTCAGATGGTTATGACCTGGGGTTTAGAAAAATATATTGAATGGGAATATATTCATATATTTATAATACATCATTCTAGAAGTGGTAGTTATAATAATGGGCACAAATAAGAGCACTTAGGAAGAACATACAGGGTGTGAAGAGAATGGAGCCTATAAGAAGAACAATGATAAAGGGCCAGGCAGAAAGAGACTCTTGGAAAGAAGTCTGAGAAAGAAAGGGTGTTGGTGTAGAAGTAGAGCCAAGAAAAATGAAACCAGATGGAGGAGTCTTTTCCAAGAGGTGAAGCAGAAAACAGAATCAAATGCAATAGGAGGCCTGCCAAACACAACAGGAAAATAAGAATTGAAAAGCACGTATTAAATTAAGTATTAAGAAACTACAGCTAACTTAAACAAGTAGCATGTAAAATGTCATGGCTTAGGGCCGGCGCCGTGGCTCAATAGGCTAATCCTCCGCCTTGCGGCGCCGGCACACCGGGTTCTAGTCCCGGTCGGGGCACCGATCCTGTCCCGGTTGCCCCTCTTCCAGGCCAGCTCTCTGCTGTGGCCAGGGAGTGCAGTGGAGGATGGCCCAAGTGCTTGGGCCCTGCACCCCATGGGAGACCAGGAGAAGCACCTGGCTCCTGCCATTGGATCAGCGCGGAGCGCCGGCCGCAGCGCGCTACCGCGGCGGCCATTGGAGGGTGAACCAACGGCAACAGAAGACCTTTCTCTCTGTCTCTCTCACTGTCTACTCTGCCTGTCAAAAAAAAAAAAAAGTCATGGCTTAGGTATATAAGCTTCCTTTAAGAGTAAGTTCTATATGTGCATGTGTGTTTAAAACAGCCAGATGGGGTAATTAAGACTAATGACCAAAATAATTGTGAAAAAATAGAGGATTTATGGATGATAGTTCTATTTACATGTCTACTGGTTATTTTGAGGTTGGTTGTATGAAGTAAAATCTGACGTTGGAATGTACATGCACACACATATTGATTATGTCCAGAGTATGGTCATGTATTTTTCATGTGTAGGAATTAACATGAAATGCGGGTCCTATGATAGAAAATGAGTAGAGTATTGAATTTTTTGAGGCCCATCACTTGGAGGTAAAGAACAGACAACTGCTTGCAGGAGAATCTCCTTGTGTCCTCTGCAGTCCAGGAGTGCCACGAGGTGGACATGAGTCTCGTATCCAGGAGGGGACTCTGAAGTCTAGTGACTTTACGCTTGGGAGATCCTGAGTGATGTTCCAGCCACAGGGACCTCAGCAGTCTACCTGCAACTGCCAATGTCATCAAATAAGCTGCTTCATAAGTTACAGCATCACAGACGTCCGGAATAGGAAGCAACCCTGGAACCCATCTGCCTTCTCATCTCACAACGCGGAAACGGAACCTCAGACAGGGAAGTGGTTTCCCCAAGGTCAAAACGCTTAATTGCAAAGCCAAGACAAACATCTAGAGATCTGATTACTAGTGCTTTTGCACCACAATGTAACAGCTAACAACAGAAAATAAAGACTCTACTTGGCTTGCTAATGTATCCACGTACAAAATGTGGTAGACTGAGTTATAACATGGATTCCAAGAATCCTGCCCCCATGTGAATAATCTCCTGCTCTTAAGTTTGGTTGGGACCTTGTGAATATGATAGGCATCACTGTCGTGAGTAGGTTACGCCATATGGAAAAGATGGGCCATTAAGGTCCCACATCCATTGATTTTGAATTAATCAAAAGGGTGACTATCCTGGGTATACCTGACTGGAGCAAGAGAACGCCCTTGCAAGAGAGACTGGGTCCTTTCTGAGAGAAATTCTGCAGCAGGCGTGGAAGAAGCAACGGCCACATTGTAATCTGACTTGAGAGCAGGCTGCGTGTCGAGGAACCACAGTGGGCTTCCAGGACCAGGGATCATCTGCAGCTCACATCTGTCTACCGCTGGAGACAGCTGGGTTCTTGCAGCAGCCTGAGGGGCCTCAGAGGAGGCTCCTTCTGCAGCTGAGCTGGAGATGAGACCCCAGTCCCAACACAACATGAGCTGCACCCTGGAGATGCCCTGAGGCAGAGGATGAGATGAACAGTGAGCATCCAGACCCCTGACCCACGGAGCCCAAGATAATAAGCAGTGGTTGCTCTGTGCTGCTCACTTTGTGGGCTTTTGTTACAGAGCAATAGGTAATTGAACCAACCAAGTTCTCTCAGATGCAGGACACTTGTTAAAGATTTCAAAGGTGGTATTTATAACATTGCTACTTCTTGAAGGGATACCTATAGCCAGTTCCAGGTTTTGTACTGAATGTCTGATCTGCCTCACATTAGAGACAGCTTTCAGCAAGTCTGTAGGCACGTGTGCCACCACGCCACCAAGCAGAGCCATGCTTTCTCTCTCAGGATGCTTCTGGAGAACTGATGACTAGCTAAGGGTAAAACAGTTGCTTCATTTTCCAGAACCTAGCTTATCTGTGGACATTACATGAAGAAACACGTACCAGAAAGTCTTCCAAGGATGGCTCAAAGAGTAGAGAATGGACGGTTAGAATCAGTTCTGTGAGAAACATGGGAATGAGAGATTCGTCTTCTTCTTGTTTTTCTATCACGGGGGCTCCCTGAAATAAGCACATTGGTGATGTTATAAAGACACAAGTACCAAGATGTAAAGTAAATAAAAAAAAAAACAAATAAACTTAAGTTTATACAAATAGTTGAATTAATTACCTCATGGAAAGCCTTTCAAAGAACAATACCACAGAAAATTTTAAAAAAAGGCAAACACTGAAATACTACATAGCAACATAAAAGTTTTTTTTTTATTTTGAAAATCATTAATAAAATGGAAAGGCAAACAATAAACTGGGAAAATATATTGGCAGTATATAAGCCAATACAACATTGGCTATATTTAGGTAGAAATATAGTTGACATAGTTAACAGAAATAATACTATCAAACCACTTAAATAGAAAAGTGTTAAAATAGAAATGCACCTGAAAATGACAATTTTAAAAATACAAATGACCAATCAACTTCCTCCTTTTTTAGTTCTTTAAAATTGTTTTTTCAGTAACATTTGCTGAGTATTTAATGTGTTCCAGGCACAATGCTAGGTATTCCTGTAATTCCTATACCAGTCATATTAAATGGTAGCATTACCACTCCCATGAGAAAATGTGACCTGGAGAAGATAGAAAATTTTATTCAGGCCACACTGGCTATTATTCAAACTCAGGTCTTTCTGATTTCCATACCTATGCTCTTATCCTGGCCCAGGGGTAGCAAATAAAACAATATAGTATTTAGGAGCAGCAATATGATGCTTTGTACTCAACAAAATGACAAAAAAGAAAATGAGCAACATCTGCTGAGCATGTGGGCAACTGTGCATCCTCCAATATTGGTAGGAAGGCTGTTAACTGACAAAACTCTAGAGAGTTATACATCAATTACTGATCAAAAGTTAAAAGGTGTTTTCTATTAAAGTGTACATATTTCTGACCCAGTAAGTCTACATTTAGCAATTTTCTCTAAGGAGAAAAATCAGAGATATGTGAAGAATATCTAGAAAAAGATGTTCTTTGCTGAATTATTTTAAGTAGTGAGAAAGTGATCAATAAAAGAAAATGGATTGGGGCCAGCACTGTGACGCAGTAGGTTAATCCTCCACCTGTGGTGCCAGCATCCCCTAGGGGCACCGGTTCTAGTCCCAGCTGCTCCTCTTTCAATCCAGCTCTCTGCATGGCCTGGGAAAGCAGTAGAACAGGGCCAAATGCTTGGGCCCCTGCACCTGCATGGAGACCAGGAAGAAGCTCTTGGCTCCTGGCTTCAGATCGGCACAGCTCCAGCCATTGTGGCCATTTGGGGAGTGAACCAACAGAAGGAAGACCTTTCTCTCTGTCTCTCCCTATCACTGTCTGTAACTCTACCTCTCAAATAAATAAAACCTTTAAAATTAAAAAAAAAGAAAATGAATTACAAGAATTATATTTCTGTGAGAAAATATTACATGAGAAGAAAGTATGTCATCTCAAGAGATTTTTCACAATACATTCAGTGGAAAATGATAAAGCTGTAAGTAAATAATGATGTCATTTTCCCCTTGGAAATTGTTGTCTCTGGGTAGCAGAGGATGACTTTATTTGTACATTTCTGTGTTTTTAAATTTTTCTTCACTTAGCCTACATTATTTTGTTTTTAAAGATTTATTTATTTATTTGAAAGTCAGAGTTACAGAGAGAAGGAGAGACAGAGAGAGAGAGACAGGTCTTCCATCCACTGGTTCACTCCCCAATTGGCTGCAAGGGCTGGAGCTGAATCAATCTGGAGCCAGTAGCTTCTTCCAGGTGTCCCACGTGGATGCAGGGGCCCAAGGACTTGGGTCATCTTCTGCTGTTTTCCCAGGCCATAGCAGAGAGCTGGATTGCAAGTAAAGCAACCGGGACTTGAACAGGTGCCCATATGGGATTCTGGCACTGCAGGCAGAGGCTTTACCTGCTACGCCACAGTGCCGGCTCCAGCCTACATTACTTTTATTTTTAAAGGTTAACTTTTTATTTGTTAGGTAACGTAAACTATAACACTCTGAAGAATAAAATAATTTTCCCTTTTTAGTCCCTTAAGAGTAGATTTTACAGAGCATGTTATATAAATTCTGATAAAAATCCAATTTATCACTTCGTTTATGGATTGTGCTTTTGTGTCATCACTAACAAATGATTGCCTAATCCCAGGTCACATGTATTTTTCCTATGTTTTCTTCTAAAAGTTTTATAGTTTTATGTATCCCCCTTAACTTTATGATCCAGTTTGTTTTAATTTTTGAATAGGTGTTATTTTTAAGCTGAGGGCAACTTCTTTAAATTTTCTTTCCTTTTTTGGACTATTGATGTGCAATTATTTCAACAAGTTTTTTTGAAAAGCTATTCTTTCTGCATTGGCTGCTTTTTATCTTTGTAAAAATTAATTAGCTGCATGTGTTGCTTTATTTTTAGATTCTTTATCTTTTTTTTTAAATGAATTTCCATTTATTTATTTGAAAGTCAGAGTCATAGAGAGGGAGAGGCAGAAGTAGAGGCAGAGAGAGAAAGAGGTCTCTAACTGCCAGTTCACTTCTCAAAAGGCCCCAGTGGCCAGGGCTGGGCCAGCTTGAAGCCAAGAGCCAGGAGTTTCATCCAGGTCTCCCACACGGGTGCAGTGGCCCAAGGACTTGGGCCACCCTCCGCTGCATTCCCAGGCACATTAGCAGAGGACTGGATCAGAAGTGGAGCAGCCACTTTTTGCATTGATATGTGTGTTTCTCTGTTCTTCAATATCACTATGTTTGACTACTGTTACATTATATACAAATATATGACAACTAACCTACATTACTTTTACAATTGTATTACTATTTAAATGTGATAGTCTTTATCACAGGAGGAATTGGAATAGGGAGGAGAGAGAGCAATGAAAAGCAGCATGTGACTACAATTAAACTTTTGGAGAAAAGGGAAACTGAGGTAAAGAGCTCCAGGTCTGGAATTACACAGTTTTTCCCTGGAAAGGAAGTTGAGATGAGGAGGTAGGAAGTTTAATGAAACCACATAAGCAGGTTATTCTATGTTTTTAGGTATTCTAGCAAGAAGCTATTATCAAAATGGAGCTAAGGGAAAGCTTATTGGGAAACTTGGATAGGAGATAGTGTTATTTCTCCTTAACCTCAGCTAAAATGCCCATTTTTTGTACTATTTTATAACCAGTGTCCCAAACTATGTCTCTAAGATCAGCATCCCCTCCCAAAGGTAACCCAAAACATAAAGATAAACTTCCGTTACTTGCTTCTCTAAATAAACTACTGCTGTATGTTTCTATTATATCATTTTTCCTGATTCTCTGTGTCATATCATGCCCATTATGACACCCAAACTTCTTGACTTTCAACACTATATACTTAGAATAAGGAATGGTACATGGTAGTAAGTACTAAAGAAGTATGTCCAGGGCTGGCGCTGTGGCACAGCAGGTTAAATCCATGGCCTGCAGTACCGGCATCCCATATGGCCACCAGTTCGAGTCCAGGCTGCTCCACTTCCAATCTAACTCCCTGCTAATGAACCTGGGAAAGCAGCAGAGGATGGCCTAAGTCCTTGGGCCCCTACACTCAAGTGTGAGACACAGAAGAAGTTCCTGGCTCCAGGCTTCCACCTGGCCCAGCCCCGGCCATTGTGGCCATTTGAAGTGAACCAGGGGACAGATGATCTCTGTCTCTGTCTCTCTCTGTGCCTCCTTCTCCCTGTCTGTAATTTTGCCTTTCAAATAAATATATAAATAAATCTTAAATGAAAAGAAGATGTTCTTCCAAGAATATATGAATGACCTTTAGCAAATTCCTATGAGAGGCAGCAACATTCTGACAGCACAGTCGGCTCTTACTCTGCTGCTAGATACTTACTGATGTGCTGCTGGTTTTCCTTTGACTGCTACGCACATGGTAGGCTCTGATTAAACTGTGAAGTCACCTAAGTATTTCTCAATATTCCCATAACAGAAAATCGCATTTATTCATAGTAAGCACTCCTCAATATGTTAACCAATGAATATTCTTAATTTTGTCTGAATATACCTTTTTATCAGTGACTTCAGTCTTCTCTTCAGTAATCCATCTCTGAATGACATCTGCTGAAGGTGTTCGCTTTAGCTTGTCAGCAAGATAATTCAAAAGAGAGTTAACAGAATTTACTGTTAGGACGTGCATTGTGTTCTGAATTAGGTAGTCATTTAGACGGATAAAGCTTGAAAAGAAAAAAAAAACACAGATTCAATTTTCACACTTTTGACAGTGGCTCTAAAGCAGGTGTTAAAGTATCATACTTCTTCTTGAATTTTCATTTATATATTATAATATCAGAGACTTATTGTCCACAAGAGTTGTTCTTAGATAGTTGTTCTTAGATATTCGTCCTTTTAAAACACAAACATATTAAAATGTATAGCATACATTTAGCTAGGTGTTCTAACTCATCAATAGGATAGTTTTCTTTTTTAAAATATTTTATTTATTATTTTATCAACAGGATATGCAATGAGCAATGTAGTTGTTAAGGAAAAGGCACCCAGCTTGTCTTGAAAAAGGATTATAAGATCTTTTTAAGATGTTAAAGATTGGGGCTGGTGCTGTGGCGTAGCAGGTAAAGCTGCTGTCTACAGTGCTGGCATCCCATATGGGCACTGATTCAAGCCCCGGCTGCCACACTTCTGATCTAGCTCCCTGCTAATGCACCTGAGGAAGTAGTCCATAGGGCCCTGCACCCATGTGGTGACCAGGAAGAAGCTCCTGGCTCCTGGCTTTGGATCAGCCCAGCTCCAGCTGTTGTAGCCATTTGGGGAGTGAACCAGTGAATGGAAGTGCACTCTCTCTCTCGCTCACTCTCTCTCTCTCTCATCCTGTAATTCTGCCTTTCAAATAAATAAATGAATCTTTTAAAAATGATGCTAAATATTAAAAAAATACATCTGAAACTTGTACTCTAATAGTAGAACTATGAAATCTTTGCTTTTTGATATTATTTATTTATTTATTTGACATGTAGAGTTATAGACAGTGAGAGGGAGAGATAGAGAGAAAGGTCTTCCTTCCATTGGTTCACTTCCCAAATGGCCCCTATGACTGGCATGCTGCGCCGATCCAAAGCCAGGAGCCAGGTCCTTCTTCCTGGTCTCCCATGTGGGTGCAGGGGCCCAAACACTTGGGCCATCCTCCACTACCCTCCCAGGCCACAGCAGAGAGCTGGACTGGAAGAGGAGCAACTGGGACTAGAACCTGGCAAGTGAGCCACAGCGCTGGCCCCAAAATCTTTGCTTTTGAGTAAATGTTGTTTGACAGTAACTGCTAACCCAGAAGTGCAAATTTTATCTTCTTACTTGGGGGCTCAGGATACAGAACATGTGAGCAAGACAAATAGAGTAACTTTCTATCCTGGTCAAATAGAGCTCCCGGGTCCCTACTACCTTGAGGTCTGGGATGGTGTCCTCAGACATGGCTTCACTGACTTTGGCTGCTACAGACATTTTCATACATAAACTGGTAAACAGAAGACAGTTGTAAAATTTGTTGCAGGTGGGGCCAGCACTGTGGTGTATCCGGTAAAGCCACTGCTTGTGTCTCTGGCATCTCTTTTGGGTGCCAATTCAAATCCTGGCTTCTCCACTTCTATTCAATTCCCTGCTAATGCACCTAGGAAAACAATGGAAGATGGCTCAAGTGCTTGGGCCCCTGTACCCACATAGGAGACCCAGAAGAAGCTCCTGGCTTCCCCCTGGCTCAGCCCTGGATATTGTGGCCATTTGGAAAGTAGTCCAGCAGAGGGAAAATTTCTCTCTCTCTCTCTCTCTCTCTCTCTCTCTCCCTCTCCCTCTCCCTCTCCCTCTCCAACTCTGCTTTTCAAGTAAATAAAATAAATCTTTAAAAAAATGGTGGAAGTGAGTACTAAGTAACAGTAATCAGTGTTTTCTAGTTCCACAGACAACTTTTCATATGGTGTTTGGTGATTTTGTTTCCAAGAGTTATTTTTATTTTTATTTTTTCTACTTTTTTTAAACTTTTATTTAATAAATATAAATTCCAAGAGCTATTTTTAATCATATGATTTTAGAGTGATGGAAAAATCCAAACCCAGGACAGTCAAAGCAAGACACCACTGGGTTCCCTGTTGAGTAAGCAAGTGGCAGAGGGAATGCTAATGAGGAAGATATTGCTACCTTCCCTGATTCCCAGCTACAAAACCCACCTTAGGGTTAGGGTGGAACATTGTGTGGTTCTAAGGTTGAGTATAGTTCTCTAGTGATCAAAAAGCCGGGCAGCCCTCCAACACTATATGAGGGACTCCATAAATCCGTGTGCCTGACTTCTCCTTACCACAGCCAGCTCTATTTAATGGTCTCTGTGTTCCAGGATGAGCTGGAGAGAAACAGAGCCATAGAGATGAGAGGGGGGCTCTTGGCTCTGGACTTACTCTCCGGCTTCTACCAACCAACTTACTCCAGGAATTGCTCTGCTGGGTGGGACCTAGAGAAACAGGCTCCTGAGCATGCACTCAGGTCACCATATCCCCCAAATTCATCATCACTATCAATGAACCCTCCTGAAGGGTTTAATTTTTTTAATCAAATGACATATAATTATTTAAACATTTAGTTTATTTATTTGAAACTCAGAGTTACACAGAGAGGGAGGGAGGGAGGGACACAGACACAGACACACACACACACACAGATCGCTCAATCTTCCATTTGCTGGTGTTCTTCCCAAATGGCTACAAGGTCAAGGGCTAGGCCAGGTTGGAGCCAGGAGCTAGGAACTTCATCTGGGTCTCCCACGTGGGTGACAGGGCCCTAAATACTTGGGCTATCTTCTACTGAATTCCCAGGCAAATTAGCAGGGAGTTGGAATGGAAGTGGAGCAGCAGGGACTTGAACTGGCACTCATGTGTTCCCAGCATTGCAAGTGGTGTCTTAACCCTCTGTATCACAATGTCGGCCCCAGAGACATCATTTATTTATTAAAAGGAATTATATTTTTTATTTTATTTTTTCAACATATATATCTAAAGTATACAACATGATGTTCTGACATATATAATGAAACGCAAATTAACATATCTACCACCTTCCAGGGGTCAAGTTTTAACAAAACATGAGCAGGACAGATGCTCTAATTTTTCTTAAGAGAAAGATTAATCATTTACCACGTTAGCCTCATGCAATGATGCCTTTTGCTGGCCTGTTCTGTGTATGTCATTTTCTCAGATTCTCCATAAGTAGGCAATTCAACTGGGGTTTCATGGAAGTGTCTACCATCTGGCAACTTACAATAATCTAAGGACAACAGAAGGTACAACAACATGAATTTCTGTGTAAGAATTCTTTTTATCAGTGTGGATTCAAAGAAAAGAGAAGTAAAATTCAAATACAAAATTGTCTGGGCTATAAAGCATTTCAAACACCAGCACGTAGAGTCCAGTTATTCAAAAGACTTCCATATCAAAGGTTTTCAACTCAACAAAGGACTGTAGATAGTTTATTAGGAGTTGATTTATACCATGCTATCTCTTTCCTAGGAATATTTTGCTTTCCTTTCCGCTTTGCATGTCAATAATTCGAGTGTTCATGGCAACTGGGCCAGTCCCGAGATCCGCCTAATCTCCTAATTGTAACAAAACCTACTGCAGCAAGTTTAAGGCTCTGAGTCTCCTCTAAAATGCTTAAAATTGAGCAAAATTCTGTATCCAGTTTAAAAATGTTATACACAAGAAAGATTAATGTGACAAAAATGCAGTAAATGATGTTTTCCCTCCTTCTGCAAAACACATCAAATTTATAACATTGCAAGCAAAAGTTTGCAGGAATTGAAAAATAGGATCATTATTTTAACTTTAAAATGTAGGATAAAAAGGCGCTGATGTTTTAGAAAGCTGCTACTTCTGACATGTCGAGGTTCTTTCCTCTCCATACCCTCAAGAGTTTTAAATGTGCAGTCGTCAGGAATAAATCCCACGGCGCGCAAGGCACATCGACAAGCCTTCCTGACCACGTCTTTGGCCTCATTTCGAAATTCTTCTAAGCGCTCCGTCACCTGAATATTGATGAAGATGTATAATTAATGACACTAAAGTAGTAACAGGAAAACTATACCTTGAGTCTTATAGAAATAACTCCTTACCTCTGCCAGTCTTATGACTTGTGCAACCTTAAATTCCTGCAGGGTGTAGGTGTGACATTTTTCAATAGAACAAAGTCCCATAAAACTCAATTGATAACACAAGTCATTTATTTTAAGAAGAGCTGGTCGCAAATACTAAATGAAAACAGGAATTTATCATTACTTAGTAAAAAAAAGAAATCTTGATTTAAAAGTATAAAAATATTTGGAAAGCAAAATGGTTATTAACAACAATAAAAAGCTAAAGTTACAACTATAAAATCCATAGATTAAATAAGAACACTTCCGAAACTTTTTCCTTAAAGTATTCTTTAAATTATCAGATTTAATTTGTCTGAATTTCCTGTTCATTTTGCAAAGACATACAATGGAATGAAATTTAGTGTGAGGAACAGAAGCCTGGGCAATGACTTTAGGTTTGACTAACGACTTTGACTGTTAAAAGGTTCTTTATGTTACCTTGAGTAGCATATAATGTCCAGTCATAATGATAATACAAGGGCCCGTGCATTAATCTAAAAGGCTATGACAAAGAGCAAAGGTGAAACTAACTTTATATTTTCTGTGGCTCTGGAAGACTGCTTTATTGTTCTCAAAATATTAAACATGGAGTTAGCAATGACCCAGCAATTCTGCTTCTAGATATAAGCTTAAGAGAAATGAAAATATATGTCCAGACAAAAACTTGTACATCAATGTTTGTAACAGCATTATTTTTAATGCTCAAAAGTCAAAGCAACCCAAATATATGTTAACAGATGGGTAGATAAATAAAATAGGTATATCCATACAAAGAAATATAATCCACTGTTGAAAAGAAATGTTACGCTACAACATAGATGAATCATGGAAACATTATATCAAGTAAAAATGTCCATCACAAAGAAACCTATTTATGATCATGTTTGTACAAAATGTACAGAAAAGTCAAGTCTATGGAGGCAGCAAGCAGATGTACAGTTGCCTAGAACTAGGAAGAGAACAGGGGATTTAGGGAGAAATAGAAATTACTAATGATTATTGACTTTTCTTTCTGGAATGATAGATATGTTTTAAAATTGACCATGGGGTGTCTAGCACTGTGGAGCAGCAGGTTAAAGCCTGGGCCTGCAGTGCCAGCATCCCAAATGGGCACCAGTTCGAGTCCCGGCTGCTCCACTTCCAATCCAGCTCTCTGCTATGGCCTGGGAAAGCAGTAGATGATGGCCCAAGTCCTTGGGCCCCTGTACCCACGTGGGAGACCTGGAAAAAGCTCCTGGCTCCTGGCTTCGGATCAGCTCAGCCCTGGCCATTGTGGCCATATGGGGACTGAACCAGAGGATGGAAGAACTCTCTCTCTCTGGCTCTACCTGTTTGTAACTCTGTCTTTCAAATAAACAAAATAAATCTTTAAAAAAAGCAGACAAAAAAATTGACCATGGAAATGGTTGATAAATTAGATGACTGTACTAAAAATTATTGAACTGAATACTTTAGATGGGTGAAGTATACACTATGTAAATTTTATATTGGTAAAGTTGTTATAAAGAAAATTCAGGCATAGGTGCTGTCAAGGTTACTTTTTTAAAAATTACAAAAAATGCTATTCTCTTCCTTCCTGCTCTAGAAGAATATGTCAGCCTAGCTAGCTAATTACAAAAATAAAGCTAGTGGGGTTGGCACTGTGGCACAATGAGTTAATGCCCTGGACTGAAGCACCGGCATCCCACGTGGGCGCTGGTTCTAGTCCTGGCTGATCCTCTGCTGATCCAGCTCTCTGCTATGGCCTGGGAAAGCAGTAGAAGATGGCCCAAGACCTTGGGCCCCTGCACCCATATGGGAGACCTGGAAGAAGCTCCTGGCTGCTGGCTTCAGATTGGCGCAGCTCCAGCCGTTGTGGCCAAATTGGGGACTGAACCATCGGATGGAAGACCTCTCTCTCTCTCTCTCTCTCTCTCTGCCTCTCCTTCTCTCTCTGTGTAACTCTGACTTTAAAAATAAAATAAATCTTTAAAAAAAATAAAGCTAGTATGAAGTGTATGGGTTAGTATGTAATTCATTTTTTTAAAATTATTTTTTATTTTTTGACAGGCAGAGTGGACAGTGAGAGAGAGAGACAGAGAGAAAGGTCTTCCTTTTTGCTGTTGGTTCACCCTCCAATGGCTGCCGCGGTTGGCGCGCTGCGGCCGGCGCACCGCGCCGATCCGATGGCAGGAGCCAGGTGCTTCTCCTGGTCTCCCATGGGGTGCAGGGCCCAAGGAATTGGGCCATCCTCCACTGCACTCCCTGGCCACAGCAGAGAGCTGGCCTGGAAGAGGGGCAACTGGGACAGAATCCGGTGCCCCGACCGGGACTAGAACTCGGTGTGCCGGTGCCGCAAGGCGGAGGATTAGCCTAGTGAGCCACGGCGCCGGCTGTAATTCATTTTTTTAAAATTTTTTTTTGACAGGCAGAGTGGACAGTGAGAGAGAGAGATAGAGAGAAAGGTCTTCCTTTGCCATTGGTTCACCCCTCAATGGCTGCCACGGCCGGCGCACCGTACTGATCCGAAGGCAGGAACCAGGTGCTTCCTCCTGGTCTCCCATGGGGTGCAGGGCCCAAACACTTGGGCCATCCTCCACTGCACTCCCTGGGCCACAGCAGAGAGCTAGGCTGGAAGAGGGGCAACCGGGACAGAATCCGGTGCCCCGACCGGGACTAGAACCCGGTGTGCCGGTGCCGCAAGGCAGAGGATTAGCCTATTGAGCGGCGGGCACCAGTGTATGTAATTCATTTTAAAATCAGTGAGGACTGAAGAGCCAAATCAGCACTGGTAGGAATGGCAGACAGAGGAAACAATAACTCTCAGCACATAAAATAAGAGACTATGGCTTGAGGATTGAGAGACATAATTTTACAGACCAATCTTGGAAGAACTATGCTTAGTTACAGAGTTAGGATATTTGTAGTGTTCAAGATGTGGTAAAAGATGAAAGGTAGTAAAGTAGCTTCCAATGACTGATGGATCTTAATGAAATTAGAGGCCTAGGCATTGAGTTTGATGCCACAGAAGGACTGCAGTGTTTTCCCACAGCTCAGAGTGCTTGATGGCATGGATGACTTGCAATGGTATATCATGTGTGTTTGTTTGGGGCTGATATTTATGTTAGCCATAGTCCTTGTATGTTCCTTTGCTGTATGACTGACATGTTGATAAGAGTCTTTCAGATTACCTCACACAAGATGAAAGAAATGACCTGTAAAAAGCAAGCCTGAGGCTTCTAACCTGACAGAGTGGTGATGCAGTATCATATAAACAGACACCTGAGCACTCAGCACTCTGAACCTAACAGTAATGATCACTTCAATTCACGCCCAGGGGTCAAGCAGAAAACTTCTAATGTGAATTGAAATTCAATATAGAGTTCAAATATGTCCTCACACCCTTTCACAGTTCTTTTTCCATGATCATTGTCTAAAATGAATTTTAATATTTTTCCCTACGGTGAATCCACATATGACATATTGGTACTGCTAATGAAAACAAGCCCCAATTATTTTATACCATAAATTACAGATTGTCTAAGATGAGGGGGAAGAACCAGGCTTCATCAGCTTACTATGCTCAGAATAATACACACAGCTTTCTTGACCAACAAAAAAAAGTGTCTGGAATCCAAAATCTCCTCTTAAATTTTGCATTTTGCAACCTAGTTAAAATTTGCATTTTGCAACTCTAGTTAAAAATGTAGAAATGTCACTAGAGTGCCTGACTTCTAAATGACAAGACAGGAAGAAAACTGCTAATTCTCTTGAAGAGATAGAATGTTCTATTTCAGGGAAAGTCTATTTCAACACCTGTAATATATTCACATGTTCTTTTTTCTCTAAATAATTCACTTACATATGATTAATAAATACATACAGGATTAACAATGAACAAATTTTTCCGTAGAGATTTTCGACATCCAGTGATTTTCTTAGTGCGGACATTCTTCTTCCATACATTGAAAGCTTTCCACTTCCGGAAGAGTGAAAATATGGGAATCTTAGTGAGTTCTCTGTGATACAGATATTCCTGCTCCCACCGATCGATTTCAATAAATTCGATGTCGTCATTATAAATGTGTGTTACCGCCTTTTTGCTAATAGTGTAGTAGTCATTTTTATTGATATTCTCATAAGCTACAACTCTATGGACAAATAAAAATTGGAACAAGTTAATAAAATATTTAATAAAAAATTAAGTAATTGTATTACTCTTGTTGTAAACAGATAAAATGCTTCTAGAGAAATATTATTTAAACTTTCAAAAATTTTAATAAACTACTTTTAGGTTAAGTAAACTACTCAAGAAAAAGGGAGGCAGACAATTGTAAAGAACATTCGGACTTAAATAGATTCCACACTTGGCAATGTGTTTGATCATTATATTTACAAGACTTTTATAAAAGAACAAATTAGTTATAGATTTTTTAAAAATGTAATAGTCCCTTATGACAATCATGTTAAACTAAGTTTCTATTTATTATTAGCTCTTAGAAACTACTCAGTTATATAGAATTATGAGAAAGATCAAAAGAGGAAAACAAGATTGGAATCAAGACTCAGATTAAGCTAAAATATGTCCAGTTTATAGCATTAGAAATAATTCTTGAGAAATTGTTGAATTCAAGATAGCTCTTTTTCAACAGCTGTCAAAGGCATTCTTCCACTTTATGAATAACAGGAAATATGATTATGTAAAGAAAAAAAGCAAGAATGAGATTAAAGTAGATGTAGGCATCAGGAGAAGAAAACAGGGTCATGATGAGAACAGAAAGACTGATTCTTTAAAACTTCTTAAAGAATTTGCTTGAGGCCAGCGCTGTTACGTAGTAGATAAAGTTGGCTCTTGCGGTGCTGGCAACCCATATGGACACCAATTTGAGTCCTGGCTGCTCCACTTCCAATCCAGCTCTCTTTAGTGGCCTAGGGAAGCAGTAGAAGATGGCCCAAGTCCTTGGGCCCCTGCACCCACTTGGGAGACCTGGAAGAAGCTCCTGGCTCCTAGCTTCTTATCGGCACAGCTCTGGCCAATGTGGCCAATTGGGGAGTGAACCAGAGGATGGAAGACCTCTCTCTCTCTGCCTTTCCTCTCTCTGTGTAACTCTGACTTTCAAATAAATAAATAAATCTTTAAAAAAAAAAAAGAATTTGCCACAGCACAAAAACATTTTCTGGAATTTCAGCTATAACATTAGAAATTTTGTATGTAACAAATATTCTATGATAGAATAAGTGTGAAACATAATATAGGGCCTTATTAAAATATATTTAGGGATCATGAAACTCTGTGACAGCTTATAATAAGATAGAACTTGGGAACAAATAAAAAAATTCCAAACTGTTTCTTTTTTTTTTTGGACAAGCAGAGTTAGACAGTGAGACAGAGAGAGACAGAGAAAACGGTCTTTCTTCAGTTGGTTTACCCCCAAATGGCTGCTACGATCGCACCAACCCGAAGCCAGGAGCCAGATGCTTCCTCCCTGGTCTCCCATGTGGGTGCAGGGCCCAAGCACTTGGGCCATCCTCCACTGCCTTCCTGGGCCACAGCAGAGAGCTGGACTAGAAGAGGAGCAACCGGGACTAGAACCCAGGGTGTCGGTGCCGCAGGCAGAGGATTAGCCAAGTGAGCCACGGAACCAGCCTCTATGGTTTTTTTTTTTTTTAAAGATTTATTTATTATTTGTAAGTCAGAGTTACATAGAGAGAAGGAGAGGCAGAGAGAGAGAACGCATCCATCTGCTGGTTTACTCCCCAGACGGCTGCAGCAGCCGGAGCTGTGCCGATTTTAGAGCCATGAGCTTCCTCTGGGTCTCCCATGCGGGTACAGGAGCCCAAGGACTTGGGTCATCTTCTACTGCTTTCCCAGGCCACAGCAGAGATCTGGATCAGAAGTGCAGCTCCGAGACTTGAACTGGCACCCACATGGGATACCGGCCCTATAGACAGAGGCTTTACCTGCTATGCCACAGCGCTGACCCCCAAACTGTTTCTATGTTAAAACCATGCAAAAAATAATGTGTACTAGAAAAAGGTTAGATAGAACACACCAGTGAAAATCAACTGTTTCCCATGTCTGTGTTTTCTGGTTCTTGGCTCTGCATTTTGAACCTGGAGTCCATGACCCTAGCATAAACTTCAGGTCAGCTAAGAAATTTTTGCTTGTGTTGTGTGTAAACAAATTCATGTACCAATATGGTTTGTTTTTAAAAGATTTTTAAAAATCTCATACATTTTGGGTTAATCAAAAAGCAAAGGATCACGGCATAAATAATTTTTAGTTTTGAATAAGGGAGCTGGTGTGGCATGACAGGTAAAACCATTGCCTCCAATGTTGGCATCCCATATGAACGTTGGTTCAAGTCCTAGCTGCTCCACTTCCAATCCAGTTCCCTGCTAATGGCTCAGGAAAAGCAGTGGAAGATGGCCCAAGTGTTTGGGTCCCTGCTACTCTTATGGGAGACCCAGTTGAAGCTCTTGGCTTTGGCCTGACCCAGCTCTTTCTGTTGCTTCCATCTGGGGAATGAACCAGCAAATGGAAGATCTCCCCTCTCTTTCTCTCTCTCCCTTTTTCCCTCTCTCTCTGTAACTCTTACTTTCAAGTAAATTAATAAATCTTAAAAACAAACTGAGGAAGAAGAGTATTTTTGATTCCAAGATGGCAGAATAGTGAGGGGGCTTACTTCTCTAGGCTTGGGGAAGATAGTTTTAAAAAAAAATGGAGTGAGTGCAATCTCAAGGAAGAGATAGGGAGAAAACTTCAATGGAAACTCCTTGGAAGGAAGGGGGATTCTGTGGACCTGCGGGGAGAGTGTGGACATGCAACATGAGCACAGACACAACAAAGGACCCCAGTAGCCAAGAACCTGAGCACCAGATCTGGACAGTGAGGTGACATTAGACTTCAGCAACCCATGCCACTGTGAGGAGAGCCTGGCGTGAGTCCAGCCTGGGACCCTGTGGGGGACAGGGTACCTGCCAACCAAGAGGAAAAAAGGAACATGTTTCTTTCTCCCTGTCCCAGCACACAGCTACTGGTTGAGTGGGGGTGGGCACTATTTTGGACATATGTAACAGCTGCATTAGTTCATGTCCATGCCTGCCCAGCAACCAGCTGAGAAGAGACACCTGAGTCTTTCTGGGAGGACTGATGGGACTGGTCACCCACATAGGATTGTGAAGTGTCCCCAGGCTCCCAACACATCACAGGCTCTGGGGCTCACACTGCCTAGGCAGAGCACCCACAGGTGTTGTCTCTGAGAGTGTCTCTGTAACTCTGTGGATGGGACACGCTAGTGGGGTAGGGCAGAGTGGATGCTTGGCATCCTGTGACTGTGGGAGGCTTGTGTGATGAGCTTGTGGGGACACAGTGACTGCAGGAGAGGACACAGATGGCTTCTGGGTCTCTGGGCACTCACTGGGAATGGCTCCACATGCTAATAGCTTCCTGATTGCCAGCAGTGGGTAGTTGCAACAAGATCCTTGCTCACACTGAGGACTGCACTGATCCTTTGTTTGATTATTACAGCAGCGTGGATGAGTATTGTACCCACTGTGGGCTAACACCAGGCAGGGCATTGCTCATTTGGAAGAGAGGAGGTGAGGGAATGACTATGCCAACAGAACTGATCAAACTTTCCCTTCTGATAAAAAATAGATCTACCACGCTCAACTTGGGTTATGTCCTGAATACCTCCCCCAACTTTGGAGCACTGAACAGAGCTCCCTGACACACCCAGCACACAGCTCTGTGTATTCATGAAAGAGCAGATGTTCCACTAAGCCACAGAGGCATAGGCATAGCCATCAGAGGGAAAAAACCAAGTATCTCCAAAAATGCCTAAAACTAAATGCTGAAATTCAAGAAGTAAGAATAAGGAGGACAACATGACAACCCTCCCAAAGGAACACAACAATACTTAAATATTCCAAGTGAAGATGAAGAGATTGATGAAATGCTGGAAATTAAATTAAAGAATTAATCATAGGATTACTCAGAAGCAATTAGAAGCACATCCGCAAATTAAAGAAATACAAACATGACATGAAAAAATTTTTCCCATGAAATTGAGATTTTAAAAAGAAATCAAAACGAAATATTATAAATGAAGAATTTGGCCAGTGCCGTGGCTTAACAGGCTAATCCTCTGCCTTGTGGCGCCAGCACACCGGGTTCTAGTCCCGGTTGGGGCACCGGATTCTATCCCGGTTGCCCCTCTTCCAGGCCAGCTCTCTACTATGGCCCGGGAAGGCAGTGGAGGATGGCCCAAGTCCTTGGGCCCTGCACCTGCGTGGAAGACCAGGAGAAGCACCTGGCTCCTGGCTTCGGATCAGCGAGATGCGCCGGCCGCAGCGGCCATTGGAGGGTGAACCAACGGCAAAAAGGAAGACCTTTCTCTCTGTCTCTCTCTCACTATCCACTCTGCCTGTCAAAAAATAAATAAAAATTAAAAAAGAAATAAATGAAGAATTCAATAGATCAAATAACAAATGCAGTGGAAAGCCTGAAAACAGACGTGGTGAGGCAGAAGAAAGGATATCTGAGCTAGAAGACACATCTTTGGAAATTTTTCAGAGGGACAAAAAAAAAAAAAAAAGAAGAAGAAAGGAAATCAGAAAAAATTAAAAAGTGTCAGAGATTTATAGGATACTATCAAACAACTCATAATATGGGTGCACAGGAGTTCCTGAAGGCATGGAAAGAGAATGGATTAGAAGGCCTGTTTATGTGAAATATTTACAGAATACATTCCCAATTAGAGAAAGAAAGGGACATCCATGTACAGAGATGACCAGAAGAGATCTTCACCATGACGCATTGTAGTTGATCAAACTTTCCACAGTAAAACATAAAGAGAAGATTCCAAAATGGGCACAAGAGAAACACTAGATTGCTTTCTAGTCACTTTCGAAATAGACTCAAAGCTGACTTATTATCTGAAACTCCATAAGCTAGAAGAGAATAGTGAGACACAGCTCAAACATTCAGAAAAGAAAACCTGCCAACCTGGAATTCTGTACCATACAAAGCTCTCATTTATGAATGAAGGTTGAAGACTTTCCACAACAAACAGAAATTCAAAGATTTTGTCACCACTCATCCAGCCTTACAAAACATGCTTAAGGATGTGCTACACACAGAAACACAGAAAAATAACCATCACTATGAAATGCAGAAAATCTCTCAGTGAAGGTAAAAAGGAGATCCAAAGTATATAATAGGAATATTTATGAAAAAAAATGGCAGGGCCAAGTCATTGCTTTTCAATAGTAACCTTGAATTTAAATAGGCTCAACTCTCATGTTAAAGGATATAGGCTGGCTGAATGGATTAAAAAACAAAACTCATCTGTTTGTTGCCTACAAGAAACACATCTCACCAACAGATACTCGTAGACTGAAAGTGAAAGGATAGAAAAAGGTATTCTGTGCTATGGAAACCAAAAAAGAGCTGGTATAGCCATCCTAACATTAGACAAATTAAGACTTTAACACAAAAACAGTTAAGAGATATAGGGCACTATGTAATAATTAAGGGATCAATTCAACAGGAAGATGTGACTATAATAAATATATATGCATCCTTTGGCCGGTGCCGCGGCTCACTAGGCTAATCCTCCGCCTTGCGGAGCCGGCACACCGGGTTCTAGTCCTGGTCGGGGCGCCGGATTCTATCCCGGTTGCCCCTCTTCCAGGCCAGCTCTCTGCTGTGGCCAGGGAGTGCAGTGGAGGATGGTCCAAGTGCTTGGGTCCTGCACCCCATGGGAGACCAGGAGAAGCACCTGGCTCCTGCCATCGGATCAGCGCGGTGCGCTGGCCGCAGCGCGCCAATCGCGGCGGCCATTGGAGGGCGAACCAATGGAAAAGGAAGACCTTTCTCTCTGTCTCTCTCTCTCACTGTCCACTCTGCCTGTCAAAAAAATAAATTAATTAATTAAAAAAATCAATATATATGCATCCAATGTCTGGGCACCTGGCTATTTAAAAGAAATGTGAAGGGATCTAAAGGGAGACATAGACTCCAGTATAATAGTAATGGAGGAGCCAGGCGCTTCTTCCAGCATGGCTGCATCATTTTCAGCAATGGACAGATTAACCTGACAGAAAATCAGCAAAGAAACAACACAGTTAAGCAATGGGGGCTGGTGCTGTCGAAGATAGGTTAATCCTCTGGCTGCAGCATGGGCATCCCATATGGGTGCTGGTTCTAGTCCCAGTTGCTCCTCTTCTGATTCAGCACTCTGCTATGACTTGGGAAAGCAGCAGCAGATGGCACAAGTCCTTGGGCCCCTGCACCTGTGTGGGAGACCTGGAAGAAGTGCCTGGCTCCTGGCTTTGGATTGGCCCAGCTCTGAGCCCTTGCAGCCATTTGGAGAGTGAACCAGTGGATGAAGACCTTTCTCTCTGTCTCTCCCTCTCACTGTCTTTAACTCGACCTCTCAAATAAATAAATAAAATCTTAAAAAAAAGCATTTTTCAAAAAAGGGAATGCAAATGGCCAAGACACATGAAAAAAGGCTCAAGATCCCTAGCCATCAGAGAAATGCAGATTAAAACCAAAATGAAGTTTCACCCACCCCAGTTAGAAAGGCTTTCATACAAAAATCAACAACAAATACTAGCAAGCAAAGGGTACTCAAATCCACAGTTGGTGGGAATGTAAACTGGTGTACCCACTATGGAAGACAGTATGGAGATACCTCAGAAAGCTGCATATGGACCTACCATAAGACCCAGCCATCCCACTCATGGGAATTTATGCAAACAAAATGAAATCAGCAGATGAGAGAGTTATCTTGGAGTGATTTTCTCCCAAATGTGAAACTTATAACTTGCCATCAAGCCAACCTAAAAACCAGGACAGCTGACGGTGGCCCTGGCACATGTCTAGAAAGCTCGCTCTGCAGGCTTCATCTGCTTCTGACAGCAAAGGTGATCCATGATGTTGACTTGTTGATGATCGGTGACACTGGGAAACCCCTCCCACTTACATATTTTTTTCTGCCCATTCAAGATCTTTATTCTTAAGCCCCTAAACATTTTCCTTCTCTATACATCTTAACTCTCTGTTTCTAAAAAACAATTTACTTATTTCAAAGTTGGAGTTAGAGAGAGAAAAAGAGGGAGAGCTTCCATAAGCTGGTCTAAAGACTACTATTATCTAGCAGTTATTGATGTCTGTAGATTTATTAACATCTAACAAACTTTATTAAAAATTTTTAAAAATATCCTGGATTATAGTAATCTATGCTATCTAGCATGTTGATCTACTAATGGTATTTACTATTGTATTTGCTTTTCTGGTTCCAACTAAAAGGTTTTCAATAAACTGGTGAAACTGCAATTCTGCATTCTAGCTTCTTGATCCTCCTGTTCTCAGACTAATCTAAAAGCACAACTTTGTTCTATATTTTGTTCTTGTACGTGCTTTATAAAGTTTAAACCCTTTCTGAGTGGGCTGGGTCTCTTCTGCTGTGGTGTTGATGTAGCTTGCTGGTACCACAGATTCATTTGATAACATTTCTAAACAAAAGAGATATTTAGGCAAAAAGATAGGGGTATTGCTATAGTTCAGAAATTCAAATTTGAGACAATCTTAACTTCATTGCCTAATTTCTAATCTTTAAAAACTACTATGTTTGTCTCATAGATGTAGTAATTTTCAAGCTTTAACAGAAATTTGTCCATTATGAATGAATAGAAAAATACTTGTCAAAAATTAATTGTAGACCTTAATGCTATTAGAAAATGAATTTTTAAAAATTTAGAAAATTTGCCGGCGCCACAGCTTACTTGGCTAATCCTCTGCCTGCAGCGCCAGCATACTGGGTTCTAGTCCCAGTTGGGGCACCGGATTCTGTCCCAGCTGCTCCTCTTCCAGTCCAGCTCTCTGCTGTGGCCCGGGAGGGCAGTGGAGGATGGCCCAAGTGATTGGGCCCTGCACCCGCATGGGAGACCAGGGGGAAGCATGTGGCTCCTGGCTTCGGATCGGTGCAGTGCCAGCCGTAGCGGCCATTTGGGGGATGAACCAACGGAAAGGAAGACCTTTCTCTCTATCTCTCTCTCTCTAACTCTGCCTGTCAAAAAAAAAATTTAGATAATTAGTGTTAAAATGTTTTATTTTTGGCCAGCGCCGCGGCTCACTAGGCTAATCCTCCGCCTTGCGGCGCCAACACACCGGGTTCTAGTCCCGGTCGGGGCACCGATCCTGTCCCGGTTGCCCCTCTTCCAGGCCAGCTCTCTGCTGTGGCCAGGGAGTGAGTGGAGGATGGCCCAAGTGCTTGGGCCCTGCACCCCATGGGAGACCAGGAGAAGCACCTGGCTCCTGCCATCGGATCAGCGCGGTGCGCCGGCCACAGCACGCCTACCGTGGCGGCCATTGGAGGGTGAACCAACGGCAAAAAGGAAGACCTTTCTCTCTGTCTCTCTCTCACTGTCCACTCTGCCTCTCAAAAAAAAAAATTTATTTTTGACAGGCAGAGTGGACAGTGAGAGAGAGAGACAGAGAGAAAGGTCTTCCTTTAGCCGTTGGTTCACCCTCCAATGGCCGCCGCGGTAGCGTGCTGCGGCCGGCGCACCGCGCTGTTCCGATGGCAGGAGCCAGGTGCTTCTCCTGGTCTCCCATGGGGTGCAGAGCCCAAACACTTGGGCCATCCTCCACTGCACTCCCTGGCCACAGCAGAGAGCTGGCCTGGAAGAGGGGCAACCGGGACAGGATCGGTGCCCCAACCGGGACTAGAACCCGCTGTGCCGGCTCCGCAAGGCGGAGGATTAGCCTGTTGAGCCACGGCGCCGGCAAAAAAAAATATTTTTATGTTTTTATTTTTTAAAGAAAAACTCAGGATGTGATTAGAAAAACAGGACAGTAATTTTATGAATTTAAAAAGTAAAATGAAAAAGTAAAAAAACATTTTAAAATCTGTACACATGTATCATTAAAAGCACTTTAGAAAACTGGGAAAGCCTACAGTGCTCTTTACCAAAGCGACTTTATTAAATTATGCTTTGAGGTAAGAACTTGGTGCCACAGTTACGCTGCTGCTTGGAACACCTACATCTATATCACGGTCCTTGGGCTCTAGTTCTAGTCATGGCTCTGCTCCCAATTCCACATCCTGGGAGGCGGCAGGTCAGATGGCTTGAGTACTGTGTCCATGCCACCTAAGTGGGGGATCTGGATTGAGTTCCTGTTTCCTGACTTCAGTCAGGCCCAGCCCTGGCTTTTGTGGGCATTAGAAGAGTGAACCGGTGGATGAGTGATCTTTCTCCTTCTTGCTCTCTTATCTCTTTGTCTATTTCTCTCTGTCATTCTGCCTTTCAAACACATAACAATTTTTAAAAAGAAGAAAGGAGAAATGAAGGGCTAGAAACAATATTTGGGAACATGTATAAATTGTTATTTTTTGGGGGGAAGATCTAATACTAAACAATAAAAATACTATGAAAATAGCTATTACATATACTATCTGTGAATAGAAAAATTATATAGAACAAGAACAAATGAAACCAAAACACAAAACTAAACAAGGATTTTTTATGTTCCTTATGTGCACAAAACAGTTTTGCTATTAAGCTTTCTTGTAGAAAACTAAAGACAGAGTCTACAGAGACAATTACCTTAAGTGACACGATTCATTAGCAAGACAACATGGGCTGTATCATGTCCTACTAGTAGGCTGCTCGCTGGCCAAGGGGATTACATATTCTTACCCCTTAAAATATTTTCCGAATTCAGGAAGTTTAACAGGGTAGCCATATGAATATTACGAAAATAAAATTTCACTTGCAGCAAATTTCTCAATGATTTTTCTTTTTAAAAAATAGATAAATTTCGAGGGGGCGGAGCCAAGATGGTGGATAGTGAGGACGTGCGCCTTAGTTTGGGAAAATAAAGTTTCATAAAAGTGGAATTACTGTAGCCTCAGGAAAAGACTCAAGAAAAAAAACTGCAGAGGAAACGCTTCCGGATCTAGTGGATGTGACACAGAGGACCTACAGGGAGCCCACCGCGTGGAAAACCAACCGCGGGAGACGAGCCGAGCCGCAGGAGCCAAGCCGCAGGAGACGAGCCACAGAATCTTGCCAGCGCAGGAACCAACGGAGGGTAAGACAAAGACCTCAGAAACCCGAGACATTGGGGGGGGGGGGGGAAACAGAGGCCTCTCCCTTCACTCACCAAGCAAAACAAAGAGCACCGCGATTTTACATATGTAAAGTGCAGCCAAACTCAGTAACTTTGGCGAAACTCAAGAACACTTTGAGGGCTGCATAAAATCTTTGTGTGGTCCCAGGGGTAGATCAAACGAATACTCACAGAGGCCAGATTTCAACTACCCTCAATTCCACTCCCAACTGGGTCAAAAAAAAAAAAGAGAGAGAGAGAGAGCAATCCAGCAAGGAGCAAGGGAGTGAACAATCTGGAAGAGTCGCTCTTTGCACAGCCTTAAACCTGAAGATTCAAGCATAGCTCTCTGGCCACACCCATCACAGCCCCTAAGGATCCATCAAAGCAGACAGCTCACTTAGAGGCATAGTATAACGAGAAAAAAAAAACACCACAGCAAAAAAACAAAAACAAAAAACAAAAAACAAAAAAACAAAAAAAAAAAACATAAATTATCTCCAACATGCCAAACAACAAACATAGAAGCCGAGGTAACAAGAGCAAGGAAGACACTATGACGCCCCCAAATGAACAAGACACGGCAATGCAAGATTATGAAGATGAAGAGATAGAGGAAATGCAAGAAGCAGATCTCAAAAAATTGATAAGAACATTAAGAAGTTCTCAAAAACAAATTCTTGAACTACAGAAATCCTTAATGGACAAGATAGAAAATCTCTCTCGTGAAAATGAAATATTAGACATTTCTTCCACTTAATAAGGCAGCACCACACATCATTTACACAGTAGCAAAGTAAGGTAACCAACAAAAAATGAATAAATCATATGTAAAAAATAATTTGAAGAGTAGGGGATGAAACAGCATAGGAAACTCTTCCGGAACTAGTGATTCACAGTGTACCTGCGTGGAGAGCGTGGGAGCCCAAGTTCGGGACACCAGCGGCAGACTCAACACACCAGCGCTGGAACGCGAGGTGAGCCGAACCACAATAGCCCGAGACACCAGCGGGCAAGCGGAAAGAGGAGGCTAGAGGGAACGAGGCTTGAAACTCCGTGGGGAAAAATTCACCAGGCTAACTAGAAGAGAGAGAGGAAAAAAATAAAAAAAGTGACCTATACGGACACAAGTTTCTCTCTCTCCGCTCACCTCTCAAAGGCGAGCAAGACAGAGCAGGCGCCATTTTGGATATACGTCATAAGCAGGGCGACCTCAGGTCTGCACCAGCCCTGAGCCTAGCAGAAAAACCTGACTCTGGGGGGAGGGGTGAAATAACAGGAGATTAGCATCTAACTTGGCAACCCAGTGGGAGATTGCAGGAGAATTGGAGCCCACACTGAGGGCAGCAGAAATTCCCTGTGTGGTCCGTGGGAAAGAGCTTACGATCTCTGGCTCCTGTGGGTATATCATTTGCCTGCTAATTACCTCCAATTACGTTCAGCTGTGCGGAATTACTTCCCTTTTAAATCAAAAAAAGAAAGAGAGATTTACCACACCTAACCTGGGAGTGTCATCTTTGACACACCCTCAACCCTGAGGAACCAAACACAGCTCTCAGTCCACACTCATCTCAAGCCTCTAAGGCTCCACTGAAAGCAGACAGTCCACTTAATATAGAGCCATAGTGTAACAAGAAAAAACACCACAGTGAAGAAACCAAATATCTCCAACATGCCAAACAACAAACGCAAAAACCAAGCTAACAAGAACAAGGAAGACACTATGACACCCCCAAATGAAAAAGACACCCCAATTCAAGATTATGAAGATGATGAGATCGAAGAAATGCAAGAAGCAGATCTCAAAAAATTGATAAGAACATTAAGAAGTTCTCAAAAACAAATTCTTGAACTACAGAAATCCTTAATGGACAAGATAGAAAATCTCTCTCATGAAAATGAAATATTAAGGAGGAATCAAAATGAAATGAAACAACTAGTGGAACAAGAAACTGTGATAGTGACGAGAAATCATAATGAAATGAAGAATTCAATAGATCAAATGACAAACACATTAGAGAGCCTTAAAAAGAGAATGGGCGAAGCAGAAGAGAGAATATCAGACTTAGAAGACAGAGAACAGGAAAGGAAACAATCAAATCAAAGAAAAGAAGAAGAAATCAGAAATCTAAAAAATACTGTCAGGAATCTACAGGATACTCTTAAAAAACCCAACATTCGGGTTCTAGGAGTACCTGAAGGCATGGAGAGAGAGAAAGGATGAGAAGGCCTTTTTAGTGAGATACTAGCAGAAAATTTCCCAGGTTTGGAGAAAGACAGAGACATCCTAATACAGGAAGCTCATAGAACCCCTAATAAACATGACCAAAAGAGATCCTCACCACGACACGTCGTAATCAAACTCACCACAGTGAAACACAAAGAAAAGATCCTAAAATGTGCAAGAAAGAAACGCCAGATTACTCTCAGAGGATCTCCAATTAGACTCACAGCTGACTTCTCTTCAGAAACCCTACAAGCTAGGAGAGAATGGCGAGACATAGCCCAGGTGCTAAGAGAGAAAAACTGCCAGCCCAGAATATTATATCCTGCAAAGCTCTCATTTATGAATGAAGGTGAAATAAAGACCTTTCACAGCAAACAGAAATTGCAAGAATTTGTCGCCACTCGCCCAGCCCTGCAAAAGATGCTTAAAGATGTGTTACATACAGAAACACAGAAACACGGTCACCAATATGAAAGAAGGTAAAGGTAGGAAACCTCACACCAAAAGATCACAGGAATCTCAAACCATATATTAGAAAGTATCTTTGGCTAATGGCAGGGCAAAGTTATTCCTTCTCAATAGTCACATTGAATGTTAATGGCTTGAACTGTCCAGTTAAAAGACACCGATTGGCTGATTGGGTAAAGGAACAAAACCCATCCTTTTGCTGCTTACAAGAAACCCATCTATCCAACAATGATCCATACAGGCTGAGAGTGAAAGGCTGGAAAAAGATATACCATGCCAACAGAAATGAAAAGAGAGCGGGCGTAGCCATCTTAATATCGGACAACATAAACTTTACCACAAAAACTGTTAGGAGAGACAAAGAGGGGCACTATATAATGATTAAGGGATCCATTCAACAGGAAGATATAACGATTATCAATGTATATGCACCTAATTACAGGGCACCAGCTTATTTAAAAGACTTGTTAAGGGACTTAAAGGGAGACTTAGACCCCAACACAATAGTACTGGGGGACTTCAATACTCCACTCTCAGAGATAGACAGATCAACAGAACAGAAGATCAACAAGGAGACAGCAGATTTAAATGACACTATAGCCCAAATGGATCTAACAGATATCGACAGAACATTTCATCCTACATCTAAGGACTTTACATTCTTCTCAGCAGTACATGGAACCCTCTCTAGGATTGACCACATACTAGGCCATAAAGCAAGTCTCAGCAAATTCAAAAGAATTAGAATCATACCACGCAGCTTCTCAGACCACAAAGGAATGAAATTGGAAATTGGCAACTCAGGAATCCCTAGAGCACGTGCAAACACATGGAGATTGAACTACATGCTCCTGAATGAACAATGGGTCATAGAAGAAATCAAAAGAGAAATCAAAAATTTTCTGGAAGTAAATGAGGATAACAGCACAACATACCAAAACCTATGGGATACAACAAAAGCAGTGTTAAGAGGAAAGTTTATATCAATAGGTGCGTACATCAAGAAATTGGAAAGACACCAAATAGATGAGCTTTCAAGTCATCTCAAGGATCTAGAAAATCTGCAGCAAACCAAACCCAAACCCAGTAGGAGAAGAGAAATAATTAAAATCAGAGAAGAAATCAACAGGATTGAATCCAAAAAAACATTACAAAAAATCAGCCAAACGAGGAGCTGGTTTTTTGAAAAAATAAACAAAATTGACACCCCATTGGCCCAACTAACTAAAAAAAGAAGAGAAAAGACCCAAATCAATAGGATCAGAGATGAAATGGGAAACGTAACAACAGACGCCGCAGAAATAAAAAGAATCATCAGAAATTACTACAAGGACTTGTATGCCAGCAAACAGGGAAATCTATCAGAAATGGACAGATTCTTGGACACATACAACCTCCCTAAATTGAGCCAGGAAGACATAGAAAACCTAAACAGACCAATAACTGACACAGAAATTGAAACAGTAATAAAGGCCCTCCCAACAAAGAAAAGCCCAGGGCCAGATGGATTCACTGCTGAGTTTTACCAGACATTTAGAGAAGAACTAACTCCAATTCTTCTCAAACTATTCAGAGCAATCGAAAAAGAGGGAATCCTCCCAAATTCTTTCTATGAAGCCACCATCACCTTAATTCCTAAGCCAGAAAGAGATGCAACATTGAAAGAGAATTACAGACCAATATCCCTGATGAACATAGATGCAAAAATACTCAATAAAATTCTGGCCAATAGAATGCAACAATACATCAGAAAGATCATCCACCCAGACCAAGTGGGATTCATCCCCGGTATGCAGGGATGGTTCAACATTCGCAAAACAATCAACGTAATACACTACATTAACAGGCTGCAGAAGAAAAACCATATGATTCTCTCAATAGACGCAGAGAAAGCATTTGATAAAATACAACACCCTTTCATGATGAAAACTCTAAGCAAACTGGGTATGGAAGGAACATTCCTTAATACAATCAAAGCAATATATGAAAAACCCACGGCCAACATCCTATTGAATGGGGAAAAGTTGGAAGCATTTCCACTGAAATCTGGTACCAGACAGGGATGCCCTCTCTCACCACTGCTATTCAATATAGTTCTGGAAGTTTTGGCCAGAGCTATTAGGCAAGAAAAAGAAATTAAAGGGATACAAATCAGGAAGGACGAACTCAAACTACCCCTCTTTGCAGATGATATGATTCTTTATTTAGGGGACCCAAAGAACTCTACTAAAAGACTGCTGGAACTCATCGAAGAGTTTGGCAAAGTAGCAGGATATAAAATCAATCCACAAAAATCAACAGCCTTTGTATACACAGGCAATGCCACGGCTGAGGAAGAACTTCTAAAATCAATCCCATTCACAATAGCTACAAAAACAATCAAATACTTTGGAATAAACTTAACCAAGGATGTTAAAGATCTCTACGATGAAAACTACAAAACCTTAAAGAAAGAAATAGAAGAGGATACCAAAAAATGGAGAAATCGTCCATGCTCATGGACTGGAAGAATCAATATCATCAAAATGTCTATTCTCCAAAAAGCAATTTATACATTCAATGCAATACCCATCAAGATCCCGAAGACCTTCTTCTCAGATCTGGAAAAAATGATGCTGAAATTCATATGGAGACACAGGAGACCTCGAATAGCCAAAGCAATCCTGTACAACAAAAACAAAGCCGGAGGCATCACAATACCTGATTTCAGGACATACTACAGGGCAGTTGTTATCAAAACAGCATGGTACTGGTACAGAAACAGATGGATAGACCAATGGAACAGAATAGAAACACCAGAAATCAATCCAAACATCTACAGCCAACTTATATTTGACCAAAGATCCAAATCTAATCCCTGGAATAAGGACAGTCTATTCAATAAATGGTGCTGGGAAAATTGGATTTCCACGTGCAGAAGCTTGAAGCAAGACCCATACCTATCACCTTACACAAAAATTCACTCAACATGGATTAAAGACTTAAATCTACGACCCGAAACCATCAAATTATTAGAGAGCATTGGAGAAACCCTGCAAGATATAGGCACAGGCAAAGACTTCCTGGAAAATACTCCAACAGCACAGGCAGTCAAAACCAAAATTAACATTTGGGATTGATTCAAATTGAGAAGTTTCTGTACTTCAAAAGAAACAGTCAGGAAAGTGAAGAGGCAACCAACAGAATGGGAAAAAATATTCGCAAACTATACTACAGATAAAGGATTGATAGCCAGAATCTACAAAGAAATCAAGAAAATCCACAACAACAAAACAAACAACCCACTTAAGAGATGGGCCAAGGACCTCAATAGACATTTTTCAAAAGAGGAAATCCAAATGGCCAACAGGCACATGAAAAAATGTTCAAGATCACTAGCAATCAGAGAAATGCAAATCAAAACCACAATGAGGTTCCATCTCACCCCGGTGAGAATGGCTCACATTCAGAAATCTACCAACAACAGATGCTGGAGAGGATGTGGGGAAAAAGGGACACTAACCCACTGTTGGTGGGAATGCAAACTGGTTAAGCCACTATGGAAGTCTGTCTGGAGATTCCTCAGAAACCTGAACATAACCCTACCATACAACCCAGCCATCCCACTCCTTGGAATTTACCCAAAGGAAATTAATTTGGCAAATAAAAAAGCCATCTGCACATTAATGTTTATTGCAGCTCAATTCACAATAGCTAAGACCTGGAACCAACCCAAATGCCCATCAACAGTAGACTGGATAAAGAAATTATGGGACATGTACTCCATAGAATACTATACAGCAGTAAGAAACAACGAAACCCAGTCATTTGCAACAAGATGGAGGAATCTGGAAAACATCATGCTGAGTGAATTGAGCCAGTCCCAAAGCGAAAAATATCATTTGTTTTCCCTGATCGGTGACAACTGAGCGCCAAAGGGGAAACCTGTTAAGTGAAATGGACACTATAAGCAACAATGAACTGATCAGCTCCTGTCCTGACTTTAGATGTACAATGTAATACTTTATCCTTTTTAGTATTTGTTGTTGTTGTTGTTGTTCTAGTACTATTGGTTGAACTCTGTAATTAACACACAATTATTCTTAGGTGTTTAAATTTTAACTGAAAAGTGATCCCTGTTAAATAGAAGAGTGGAAAAAGAGAGGGAGGAGATGTACAATTTGGGACATGCACAATCAGACTTGCCCCAAATGATGGAGGTTAGAAATGTGCCAGGGGATTCCAATACAATCCCATCAAGGTGGCATGTACCAATGCCGTCTCACTAGTCCAAGTGCTCAATTACAGTTCACATTCGATGGCTCGGATAGGTCTAAGAATCAAAGGGATCACACAAACAAGACAAGCGTCTGCTAATACTAACTGATAGAATCAAAAAGGGAGAGAAAGATCCAACATGGGAAGTGGGATACACAGCAGACTCATAGAATGGCAGATGTCCTAAACAACACTCTGGCCTCAGAATCAGCCCTTAAGGCATTCGGATCTGGCTGAAGAGCCCATGAGAGTATTGTAGCCATGGAAAGCCAAGATACCATGGAAAAGAAAAAAAGAAGAAGACCTAAATGAAAGATCTCTGTGAGTGAGATCCCAGTGGAAAGAACGGGGCCATCAAAGAAGGAGGTACCTTTCTCTGAAGGGAGGAGAGAACTTCTACTTCGACTGTGACCCTATTGGAATAAGATCAAAGTCAGCGAACTCTAAAGGCTTCCATAGCCCTGGCAACTCATGACTAGAGCCTAGGGAGATTACTGACGCCATGAACAGGAGTGTCAAATTGTTAAGTCAGCAACAGAAGTCACTGTGTACTTACATCCCATGTGGGATCTGTCCTTAATGTGTTGTCTAATGTGCAGTGATGCTATAACTAGTACTGAAACAGTATTTTTACACTTTGTGTTTCTGCGTGGGTACAAACTGATGAGATCTTTACTAATTATATACTGAATCGATCTTCTGTATATAAAGATAATTGGAAATGAAAAAAAAACATGGTGTTAAATTGGAAATGGCATAGAAAATTAATTTTTAAAAAAATATTATGTAGGATCTCTGTCTTTAATGTGCTGTACACTGTTATTTAATGCTATAACTAGTACTCCAACAGTATTTTTTTTTTCACTTTGTGTTGCTATATGGGGGCAAACTGTTGAAATTGTTACCTAATATATACTAAACTGATCTTTTGTATATAAAGAGAATTGAAAATGAATCATGATGTGATTGGAAGGGGAGAGGGAGCGGGAAAGGGGAGGGTTGTGGGTGGGAGGGAAGTTTTGGGAGGGGGAAGCCATTGTAACCCATAAGCTGTGCTTTGGAAATTTATATTCATTAAATAAAATTTTAATTTAAAAAAATAGATAAATTTCTAGCACTGTAAATAACCTGGTATACCTAGCGTCATTTGCTTTGGTACACTCCTTGGGAAACCTCCCTTTGCGACTGTATTACTCAAACATTCAGCATCTAGAACCACTTAGTGGGCACTCAGGACAATTCAGACCATCAATTTCCTATAAATTTTGTAAAGGTCTTATCACAAATTTTAAAATATATGTCATAATATTGTAAAATTAATAAAGAGGTTCTCTAGCCAGCTGAACCGAAGGACAGTGTGAGGATCCATATTCAGCTGGCTGATTTTTCCAGTCTTTTTAAAATTACAATGTCTTGAATAACAACTTCAGTTCTTTGGAAATAGCAGTATGTATTTGAACTCCTGTCAGATGGTTTTAGATCTCTGGACAATGTATGGACCCCGGCTTTTTAGATCATTTTACCTGCACCTGTTTTTAGCACAGATCAGATGCTAAGCTGACAAGTAAGTTACACTCTAAAGCTGCAAGGCTGCTTCAGTTTAAGAGACGGCAGTAAGTAAAAATGCTTAGAACTCTGACTGCATTCGGATTGAAAAGCAGCTCCTCAAACTTTCTCATTTTTTTTTTTTGACAGGCAGAGTGGACAGTGAGAGAGAGAGAGAGACAGAGAGAAAGGTCTTCCTTTGCTGTTGGTTCACCCCCCAAATGGCCGCTGCAGCCGGCGCACTGCGCCGATCCGAAGCCAGGAGCCAGGTGCTTCCTCCTGGTCTCCCATGCGGGTGCAGGGCCCAAGCACTTGGGCCATCCTCCACTGCCCTCCCGGGTCACAGCAGAGAGCTGGCCTGGAAGAGGAGCAACTGCGACAGAATCCGGCACCCCGACCAGGACTAGAACCTGGTTTGCCAGCGCTGCAGGCGGAGGATTAGCCTATTGAGCCG
This sequence comes from Lepus europaeus, assembly GCF_033115175.1. NCBI lineage: Eukaryota > Metazoa > Chordata > Mammalia > Lagomorpha > Leporidae > Lepus > Lepus europaeus. The sequence continues at coordinate 79,880,555 of NC_084839.1, read as the reverse complement.
CAGCACCGGCCCAAACTTTCTCATTTAAATATGCTTTTTGGATAGGTATGTCCCTAATATGTGATGAAGCATTAAAATCATCAAATGTTGACAAGAGCCAAGTCTTGGGTAATTTGCCATTTATAGAATGCAGCCACCTAACATTGCAATATTATATTCTTAAGAATATTTTGAGACTATGGCTACATGGGAGGGTATAGGGTGTTACTGGGTCTTTGGTAGTTTGTCTATTCAAAATGCTAAATATATCTCTAAAACATATTTGAGCAACCCCATTAAAACCATAGAAATGGCCTAGTTTCATAAAATGATTTGAATCATTTTATGTACAAACGTGTTTATCCTCAGCTTGTATATTTCATGATGGAAATTAAAATCTTCTAATCACTAATTCATGGTATGACAGAGGAAAGGTACATGGACAGTAGCTCTGATTGTGTAAGATTCACAATTTCACTCTCTTCAATGCTAAGAAGGGAAGGCCTACACTTGCTCTCTCAAAGCAGAGCAAAATCTTCCTTGCTGCACACAGCTAGGTGCTCAGATGCTACTGACTGCCACATGCATTTTCCAATCCAAATCCCAGCTCACAAATAAATACAAAACTTCCACGGCACTTGTTTTTAGTAATAATTGGAACAAAGAGTTGTTAAACACCTTTCCCTCATATATTACTGCACTTATGGCAAACACTGACTTGTGCACTACATGGTATTTGTTAAAGCAAGACATAAATAAGGAAATTTTTTCAGCATCTTATATTTCCTCTGACTCCACCTTTCATAGGCAACTCAGCAATGGTGTGTCTTTTTTGTGTGTTTGCTAAGAGGAGTGCAGCTTTAAATGATTTCTATAGTTTAGATCTGTTATACCTCCATTCAGTTTTTACTGGAAAGGATTATTTTTAAAAAGATTTTTAAAATTTTATTTATTTAAAAGGCAGAGAGAGAGAGAGAGAGAGGGAGGGAGGGAGGGAGGAAGAGGTAGAGGGAGGAAGAGAAAGAAGAAGAGAGAGAGAAAGGGAGAGAGAATCTTCCATCTGCTGGTTTATTCCCCAAGTGGCTGCTACCAGGTTGGTGAGAAAGTCAGATTCAGGAGTGGATCCAAGACTAGAACACACGTACCCACATATGGGATGAGCATGTCTTACGCAATGTTTTATCCAGTGTGCCAAAATATCTGCCTCAAGAGGCGCCAAGATGGCGAAATAAGGAGGGAGCTTACTGCTCTAGTGTAGGGGAAGATAAAAAAGCATTGGAGAGACTGCAATCTCTGGGAAGAGTTAGGGAGAAAATGGCAAAGGAAACTCCATGCAAATTAGAGGGACACTGTGGGTCTACATGGAGAGTGTGGATATGCACAATTCAGGATTCCAGCAGCCGAGAGCCTCAGCACCAGGTTTGGAGAGTGAGGTGAGGCCAGACTGCAGCAGCTCAAGCCTCTGGTGATAAAGCTGCGGGAGGAACCTGGCATGAGTCTGGCTTGGAGCCCTGCCAATCTAGAGGGAAAAAAGGGGGCACATTTCTCTCTCCCTGACCACCTGGCACTAGTGTCCTGTAAGAAGCCAAGAGAGGGCAGGTGAGATTTTGGACTTATGTAACAGCTGTGCAGCTGGTGTCTGTGCTTTCAGCAAGCAGCAGGGAGGAGACACCCAAGTTTGGCTGGGAGAATTGACAGGAGGCTGGGTGCTCCTGAATGTAGGAGCCTTGTATGCCGGGACTGTGAAAACACTATGGCTACGTGGGAGGGTACAGGGTGATACTGGGTCTTTTGACAGTCACTGTGGCAGCTCCACACACTCAGGGCTCCCTGATTCCCTGGTGAAGGTCATTGCTGCAGGATCTGTGCTCACACTGAGGACTGCACGGAAACTTTGTGCGGTTCTTGTGGCAGTTCTGATGTATATTGTACCCACAGGGGCTAATGTCCAGGCACTGGTCTTCTTGGAGGAGAGGAGGTTGAGTTTGAGACTGTGCCAATATAGCTGAACAAACCTCCCCTCTGATAAGCAAATATAAAGAGGTGATTTACTTTTCCCAATTTGAGAATCACCTTGGACATTCCCCTCACCCCAGAGCCCTGAACAGAGCTCCCTGGCCACACTCAGCACATGCCTCAGGGTATTCACTGAAGCAGACACTCCACTAATCCACAGAGGCATAGGCCAAAGACAAAAGCCATCACAGGAGGAAAAAAATAAAGCAACAAGTATCTCCACAAACGCCTAAAAATAAAAGCAGAAATTAAAGAAACAAAAATAAGGAAGACAACATCATGCCCCCAAAAGGAACACAACAACACTTCAACACTAGAAAGTGAGAATGAAGAGGCTGAAGAAATGTGAGAAACGGAATTCACAAAAAAATGATTGTAGAATTACTTAGAAGTAATCAGAAGTGAATCCACAAACTAAAGCAATCTGTACATGATATGAAAGAAAATTTTTCTCATGAAATTGAGATTTTAAAGAGAAATCAAAGTGAAATATTGGAAATGAAGAATTCAATAGAACAGATTAAAAAAATGCAGTGGAAAGCCTTAACAACAGAATCTGTGAGGCAGAAGAAAGAATATCTGAGTCAGAAGACAAATGTTATAATCAGACAAAAAATAGAAGAAATTAGAAAGTTAAAAAACAGTGTTGGAGATCTATGGGATACTATCAAACGACCGATCCAACATATGGGTCTTAGGCGTTCCTGAAGACATGGAAAGAGAATAGATTAGAAGGCCTTTTTTTTGTGAAATAATTACAGAAAATTTCCCTAACATGGAGAAACAAAGGGATGTCCAAGTACAAGAAGCACATAGAACTCCTAATAGACATGGCCTGACACATTGTAGTCAAACTCTCCACAGTAAAACATAAAAGATTCTAAAATGTGCACAAGAGAAATACCAGATTACTTTCAGAGGCTCTCCAATTAGAGTCACAATGCACTTCTCAGAAACCCTATGTTAGGAGAGAATGGAGAGACATAGTCCAATCTTAAAAGAAAAAAGCTATCAACCCAGAGATTGTACCCTGCAAAGCTCTCATTTATGAATGAAGGTGAAATAAAGACCTTCCATAACAAACAGAAATTGAAAGAATTCGCCACCATTTGTCCAGCCTTACAAAAGATGCCTAAGGATGTGCTACACACAGAAACATGGTCATCACTATGAAAGAAAGTGAATGCAGAAAATCTCCCAGAAAAGGTGCAAAGGAAATCCGAAGCGAAAAAAGGAATATTTATGGAAAAATGGCAGGGCCAAGTTGTTACTTATCAATAGTCACCTTGAATGTAAATGGCCTCAACTCTCAAGTTGGCTGGATAGAAAAAAAAAATCTGTTTGCTGCCTATAAGAAACATATCTCATCAACAAAGATACATACAGAGTGAAAGGATAGAAAAAGATATTCCATGCTAACACAAAAACTAAAAAAAGAGCTGGTGTAGCCATCCTAATATCAGATGAAATAGACTAACACAAAAAATGTTAAAAGAAAATAAAGGACACTATGCAATGATTAAGGGATCAATTCAACAGGAAGATGTGACTCTAACAAATGCATACACACCTTATTACAGGGCACCTAGTTATTTAAAAGAAATATTAACGGATCTAAAAGGAGACATAGACTCTAATACAATAGTAATGGGGGACTTCAATATCCCACTTGAAGCAATGGACAGATCAACCAGACAGAAAATCAGCAAAGAAACAATTAATTGACACTATAGGCCAAATGCACCCTAACAAATATCTACAGAACTTTTCATCCTACAGTTGAAAAATACACATTCTTCTCACCAGTGCATGGAACTTTCTCTAGGATAGACCTTAGGCCAGCCCATAAAGCAAGTCTCAGCAAATTCAAAGGAATCAAAATCATACCATGCATCTTCTCTGACCATAATGGAATGAAGCTAGAGATCAACAACTCGAGAGTCTTTAGAACATATGAAAACATATGGAGAATAGTATGCTCCTGAATGAACAGTGGGTCATAGAAGAAATCAAAAGAGAAATTAAAACTGCTGAGGAACAGTTTCATTTTCATAGTATTTCTTGAAATCTTTACTTAGTATAGAGTTAATCTTCTGTGTATAAAGTTAATTGAAAATACATCTTAGTAAAAAATGTGAATGGGAATAGGAGAGAGAGGAGGAAGAATGGTGGGAGTGGGGTTGGGAGGGTGGGTCTGGTGGGAAGAATTACTATCACTGTGTCCCTAAAGTTGTATTTATGAAATGCATGAAGTTTGTATACCTTAAATAAAAGGTTTCTGGGGGAAAATGTCTGCCTCTACACTAATTTTAAAAAGAGTTTTGTAAAAATGTATCTTCATCTTGTTTACCCATTTTTAATATGTTAAATATATGTAGCATCTAAATAATTGCCTTTATTCATTAGGTTATAATATTTGGAGTTCAAGCTGGAGAGGAAAATGTATCAAACCCTAAAATGCAGTTACAAGCCATGACTTCAAGAATATCTGCTTAAAGGAAACCTTGCATATTACTATCAAGCATCACCCTGTCAGTCCAAAACAATGCAAAACATCAACTGAAGTCCCCTGGTGAACACACTCACCAATCTAGAAATACATAAACCTCCAGCATTGGATGAAAACACAAATTTGTTTCACAAAACTAAATACTTCGTTTTGTGCTGTTAAATAGAAGAGAATCAACTTGACATTTGGCAAAATTTGGCTTTTACAATAGGGAATGAACATCACAAGTAACATTCCTTGATATCGGGGTTATTGAATGATTTTTTTCAGAAGATAAAACTATGAATACATTTTCATATATGAATCAAAAAGCCTATTTTTAAAATCAGCAAATAAATCATTTGTCCATTAGTCTTCACTTAAGATCTATAAATTTCTCTCCAAAAACTTATAAAGAACTGTGAAAAGAAAGCCGCAAGGTAGGAGAATTAATGCTAATGACATTAAAGTATTAACTATTTAGAAATTGAATATTAAGGTTTATATTAAAACAAAACAATATTAAGTTAGATATTGAAACAAAGCTTTAAATTCCATTATATATTAATTCTCACATTTTAAGTCAAACTATTTCTCTCATCTTTCAAAAATCTCTACTTTGACCCCAATTTACTTTCACCTACCACCCTATTTGTTCTTCTCATTGACAGCTCAGAATTAGTTTGTCCAAACCCAAATGCTCGTTTTTCCTCTGACAAATCAGGTCCCTCCAGTCTTCTGTGTGTCAGTTAATAGTAACTCTACTTCTCTTGCTTACACAAATGAGTCACTGAAGTCATGCTAGATTATTCTGTGGCTGTCCACCTGACTTTACCTTTTCCTGGATTACTTTTACATTTCCATAATGAGACCCATTTCTCCACCACCTTACAACTACCACTAGGTCCATTTCTCATCTAAATAATTACAGCATTTAATTGGCCCTCCTGTTTCAAATTTGCTCCCCAAGTCTATTCTCTACAGAGCAGCCAGTGTGATTTGTTTTCAAAATATAATACAGGCCGTGACATTCATCTGCTCAAAACCCTTCTCTGGTTCTCCATTTTTCCCAAAGTAAAAACGGAAGGCATTACAGAGGGCGAGAAAGCCCTGTGTGATCCTTCTCCTGTGCCTCACAATTTCTGCTGTAGCCACGCCAGCTTCCTCTCTGCTTCTTGAACACACCAGGTATGCTCCCACTGCAGGTTGTTTGTATGCATTTTCCTGCTGCCTTCAACACTCTTCCCCTCTTCAACCCTGTAATTCACTCCTCTATCTCCTTGAAGGAGAATTGTATTAAATTATATTAAAAATTACACTGTATTAAATTAGTCATAGTAAAAGATATAATAAAGGAAAACTGGCATGACATGTCAAGCAAATCATGCATCATTGAGTTTTATAGACCGCCATTTTTTCCATAGTGATCACAAAGTATCAAAAGTGTTTGTTATACTGATCAAAATTAGATAGGAAAACACTACGTAAATACATGAGATGCACAACAATGTACTGTTCCATAAAGTAGTTTTTATAAACAGGTAAAAGATAAAAATTGCTATGAATAGAATTGAATTATAATTAGATGATAATCAAAATAATATTTGATCACATTTATCATTAATACTGAAGAAATTTTGGGTGATATTTGCAATCCCATTTGTAATTTTAATGTTAAATAAACTGGTTCATAAAAGAGAACTCACTTCAGATTAAATGTATCGTATTCGATGGAAGACTTTGCTACTGCAGGGACCATATAAAGAAATCCAAGATGCTCATTATCTTGTATTACTTTAATAATTTGCAGAGGATCACGGATGTTGGCTTTAATGACTTCATCCTGATCTTGGAAAAAGAATTTAGGATAAGTGGAAGACCTGGTGCTGAAGAGACCTCTTCTTCCGATCCCAGCACGTGGCAGCTTAGAAGGAGAGGGAGAGAACGCCTCATCAAAGGGCCGATGGATCTAAATGAAAGTCAATTTTCAAAAGAATTAGTTTTTTCACACATGAAAGGTGAAGATATATTAGCCCCAATTATCAAATTGCATGAAATGTCTATAGCTCAAAGGCAAGCATTTTGGAACTGAAATTTTCAAACTACTGCTCAATCTTGATACTCCTCCTCAGCACTCCCTTACCCAGAGGCCCATCCCCTACCCCACAGGACAGTTCCAGTGCTGGCTCTCATTGGCTCTCCTCTCCTGTAACCCAGTGCTCATCACATCTAAATACAACCAGCTCTCTGGTGTTCCTGGGAGTCCACCCTCCTTGCTTAGTTGCTCTGCATTCATCCTGACTGTCGTTTCTCCCCTAAAACTCCTCACTTGGTTTTGACAAACTCCATGCTTTTTTTTTTTTTGGTGCAAAGTTTTTTTTTTTTTAACTTTTATTTAATGAATATAAATTTCCAAAGTACAGCTTATGGATTACAATGGCTTTCCCCCCCATAACTTCCCTCTCACCACAACCCTCCCCTCTCCCGCTCCCTCTCCCCTTCCACTCACATCAAGATTCATTTTCAACTATCTTTATATACAGAAGATCAATTTGGCATATATTAAGTAAAGCCTTCAACAGTCTGCACCCACACAGAAACACAAAGTGAAAAATACTGTTTGAGTACTAGTTATAGCATTAAATCACAATGTACAGCACATTAAGGACAGAGATCCTACATGAGGAGTAAGTGCACAGTGACTCCTGTTGTTGACTTAACAAATTGACACTCTTGTTTATGGCGTCAGTACTCCCCCTAGGCTCTTGTCATGAGTTGCCAAGGCTATGGAAGCCTCTTGAGTTCACCAACTCTGATCATATTTAGACAAGGTCATAGTCAAAGTGGAAGTTCTCTCCTCCCTTCAGAGAAAGGTACCTCCTTCTTTGAAGACCTGTTCTTTCCACTGGGATCTCACTCACAGACATCTTTCATTTAGGTTTGTTTGCTTGTTTGTTTGTTTTTTGCCAGAGTGTCTTGGCTTTCCATGCCTGAAACACTCTCATGGGCTTTTCAGCCGGATCTGAATGCCTTAAGGGCTGATTCTGAGGCCGGAGTGCTGTTTAGGACATCCGCCATTCTATGAGTCTGCTGTGTATCCCACTTCCCATGTTGGATCGTTCTCTCCCTTTTTTTAATTCTATCAGTTAGTATTTTCAGACACTAGTCTTGTTTATGTGATCCCTTTGACTCGACAAACTCCATGCTTTTCCACGAGTAAAGTCCTGGATAGCTGCTATCATAATTCATAAGAAACATTACTTCTTCCTGAATGTGAGGATGGTTCTCTTGAGTACTAGGACTCATTGTATCACAGCCTCAGGGAAGCACATATTTTATTAACAGTTGCGTGTTCTGTTTAAATTCTTCTCAAGCTTAAATGTGCATGTGAATGATCTGGCAGTCTTTCTAAAGTGAAAATTCTCATTCAGAAGTGTTGGGATGGAGCCTGAGATTCTGCATTTCTAGCCCAGTTCCTGCTAGCCATGGACCTGGACCAGACTTGGTGCCAGCAAGGCTGAGTCCCCGTCTCTACCATGTCCACACGCTTAAGCGTTGCTCTGCTCCCTGGTTTCACTGTCTGTGCTCCCTGTACCACCTACACTCCTTAATTCCTTTTCCAAAAACCTTGAGGGTGGCATCACTCACATCTTTTCTTCCCATGCAGAAAGTAAATCACCATGTTTGAGGAAATCTGACAGTAACTCCACAGGCCATCACAGTGTCTCTAACAGTACAGGAGTAACTAGCTTTAAGGTAAAAGAGTTACCATACTGGACCTGCTTTGTTAAAGCACTGATGTAAATATGTAAATGATAAGTGTACTATCTGTTGCAAAGCTGATAGACGTTACCATTTTTACAAGAAATCTATTACCACAAGCTCTGTCAGCAACTTTCCCATAATGTTTATGTTTAAAAGGGTAATTACCCTCTATCTCTGTTGACAAGGAGCTTGAGAAGCAAAGCCGAGCATGGTCAGAGCTGAAGGAAACACAAATTTGAACTCAAAAGGTAAAATGAGCTCTTCTACTTATTGGCCAGGATGGAAGCAATGGTACTGTTCTCTAATAATGAAAGAACAGCTCAAGCTCAACCCAGAACCAGGAAAGGTGCACACTGCCTTATCTCAATGTTTCAACAAGGGCTATATTCTCTTTTAATATTTTATGAGACTAAAATATTAAGATTAAACAGAAAATGCATTAAAATTTTCTCTATTACATTCTTTAAAATGTTTTACTGCATTCTAAGTATTAGATTTCTTCAACAAAAGGCCATTTTCATCTGTAATTTTCTAATTCAGTAAGAAAATATGATTCGATTTAGTAGTTACATATGTTTAGTTTTGGGGGAAGTGACTAAAGGAAGCAACCATTCTTGAGATGAAGAACACTGTAGTATTCCTTTCTAATGAATGTACCCTACAATTTGATAAACCAGTATCTTCCTTAATATCCAAAAAGCTTTCCCTCTCTCCCTCTATCCCTTTGTTCCTTCCTCAATCTCCTAGGCAATCCAAATGGTTGTACTTCAATTCTAATTTATTTTGAGAAACCAACCCGCTTTTATTTACCCTCTTCTCAGAATAAATTCCCTCTTCATTTATATGGAACATCCACCCCCCTTTTTATATCTGTCCTTAACCCCTTTTTACTTAATTCTTCACTGGGTGCCAACCACAATTAAGAGGCATAACCTACAACTCAACATTCATTTTCAGCTCCCCCTTCCATCCCAGATGTACATACAATTTCTTGCTTCTTTAAGTTTTTGAAGCTCATTTTATGCCAAATGAATTAATTTATGGATAATTAAATCTTTCCTGGATCTATTTACCATAGGAAGAGAGAGGGAAAGAAAGAGTGAGAGACAGAGACAGAGAGAGAGAGAGAGTCAGAGATCTTCCATCTGCTGGTTCATTCTCCAAATGGCCACAATGACCAGGGCTGTGCAGGCTGAAGCCAGGAGATTCCTCTGCATTTCCCACATGGGTGCAGGGACTCAAGGACTTGGACCATCCTCCGCTGCTTTCTCAGGTTCATTAGCAGGGAGTTGGATCACAAGTGAAGCAACTGGGACTCAACTGGCATCCATATGGGAACCCAGTGCCGCAAGCTATGGCTTCAACCAGCTGCGCCGCAGCATTGGCCCCTGATTTCATTCAGGATGATCTCAACCAAACCCAAAGTGAGCACCCATGCATATGTGAGCACCCATCCATATCACTTCTCTTCAAACCCCACCTCTCCCACCTTTTTTTTTTTTTAGATTTATTTTATTTATTTGAAAGTCAGAGTTACACAGCGAGAGAAGGAGAGGGAGAGAGAGAAGGGGGGGGAAGAGAGAGAGAGAGTTAGTTTTCCATTCCTTTGGTTCACTCCCCAAATGACCGCATTGGCCAGAGCTGAGCTGATCCAAAGCCAGGAGCTTCTTCCGGGTCTCCCACAAGGGTGCAGGGGCCCAAGGACTTGGGCCATCTTCTATTGCTTTCCCAGGCCATAGCAGAGAGCTGGATTGGAAGAGGAGCAGCTGGAACTTGAACTGGCGCCCATATGGGATGCCGGCGCTGCAGGCTGGGGCTTTAACCCACTACACCACAGCGCTGGCCCCCACCTTTTCTATCTTATCACTTTTCCACTTATTCCTCTGAGATTTGTGCAACTCTAAAGGATGGTTTTTCCTCCACTGAATCTCCCCCCGGCCCTAGGGTCTAAGAGTTCTTTCTTTCTTTCTTTCTTTCTTTCTTTTTTTTTTTTTTTTTTTTGACAGGCAGAGTGGACAGTGAGAGAGACAGAGAGAAAGGTCTTCCTTTTGCCGTTGGTTCACCCTCCAATGGCCGCCGCGGTAGCGCGCTGCGGCCGGCGCACCGCGCTGATCCGATGGCAGGAGCCAGGTGCAGGGCCTAAGCACTTGGGCCATCCTCCACTGCACTCCCTGGCCACAGCAGAGAGCTGGCCTGGAAGAGGGGCAACCGAGAGTTCTTTCTTTTTAATTCTTCACTATTTTCTTTCTACCTTTAGTGATCAAAGCTCTTATGCTCCACTGTATTTGAATGTCCATTTGCCCACCTATTCACTTCCAGACTCTGAAACTCTTAAGGACACAGGCTGTCTTCAATTTTGCATTTCTAGCACTTAGCTCAATGCCTAAAACCAAAATAGCACTCAAATGTTTAATGTGCACCTCCAAAGTTCCCTTTGAATCAAAAGCTCAGAGTAATCTTGGCTCTACTGTGACTTTCACTGCCCTTCCATTTTCTCCCATCTCTGCACCCTTCTTTAATTTTTTTCAGATATTCATTTAAAACCAAACTCTGGTGATTTCTCCCCTAAGTTACTATTCATTTATGTGTTGCAAGCAACTTTCCCAATCTACAAGTCTCACTAGCTAGCTGGCTCAGTCTCAACTTTTATTGCCCTTCACCACGGTTTTAAAGATTACCATTTTTGGTAAAAATTATGAAAATGGAAGAAATTATAACCCCAGAGGGCTGACATCTTGGGACTGGTGTTGTAGCATAATGAGTTCAGCCACCGTCAGCAGCACCAGCATCTCATATGGATGCTGGTTCAAGTCTTCCCTGCTCCACTTCTGATCCAGCTCCCTTCTAAAGTACCTGGGTGAGCAGCAGAAAATGACCCAACTACTTGGGCCTCTGCACCCACGTGGGAGACCCAGATGAAGCTCCTGGCTCTGGCCTGGCCCAGCCCGTGCCATTGCAGTCATTTGAGGAGTGAACCAGATGGAAGATCACTCTGAGATCATGTCTCTCCATCTCTCTCTCTCTAACTCTAGTTTTCCAAGTAAATTTAACAAAAGAAGAAAGTATAACAACATTCAAAACATTATTACATTTTCTTCTAACATACAAGAGAAGATCAGATGACACTGTACAGGTGCCAAGAGCTTCCTTTATGATTTTCCTTTACTGTATAGAAGTTCCTTAATAGGATGAAGTGAGAACTATATTTCCCAAACTCATATGCAACCTTATAGAAAATGAAATTCTACTGTTCTTGTGAGTTAAAAAGCACATTATCAATTCTATACCGAAGCAAAATTAAAAATATTAAGTATTTCAATATTTTACCTGCTTTTTTTTCACAGTATCTTGCTGTTCAAGAACCAGAGTAGGTAAAGTGACAGAACTTCTATCAGCAGTGCTTGTTGAAGGTTTAAGGAGTCCTTGAGCCTTTAGCTGAAATCGGTTCTGTTCGTATATGTATTCTGGCTGCTTATGATCTTGGTAGACTTTCAGCACTGGCTTTGAGAGAGAGAGAGACACACACATTAATCTCTTCAACAATAAAGTGAGCTTGCCTTATTCTTTATTACTTTTGGATATTATCCCTGTTGGAAATTGATCCCTGGACTAATTTTGTATCAAAACCAGAATCCTAAAAGCAACTACAACCATTCCCTGGCATATTGCTTCAATAAAAAAATTTCTTTGCTTGATTTACATTAATTCTGTACTGTTTTACCAACAAATAATTCTAGAACTAGGGTTATCAGGGAAAAGGCCCAGAACTTAGGTATGTATAAAATTTTATATTTCCTAATTATTGACCAGAAACCTCCAATATTCACAACTCCTACAACTATAGGAAGGAGCACAAAATCCTCTCACACTACCCAAAAGTCTCATAATCATAACTAAAGATCTAAAAATTGGCATTATTTTAAGATAAATCTGACTTCAAATTATGACAACAGAAATCCAGCTTTTATTTATTTAATTTTAATTTCAATTAGTTTATAACAGATTCAATGTGCTTTGTAGATACTATTCTAAGAATGTAATGATATTCCCTTCTAATCCCTCCTTCCTCTTCCTCACACCCTCTTTCCTACTCCATTTCTTTTTTAGTTTTTGAGATAACATTATTTTAAATTTACATTATAGTAAAAAGGCTTAATACTTCACCAAATAAGAAGTTTAACAAGTGAAAAATGAGAAGATCCTAGTTTAGTGGGAATATAGACAACCACAATCCATTAAAACTATAGTAGTGCAACATTCTTAACTATTGATGAAACCAGCTTTTAACATAATAAACTAAAGCAAAGTATTCCCTGTAACGGTTTTTGTTTCTAAGCAGTAGAAATTTAGTGTGACATTTAATCTCCTATATGATGGATGAGAAAAGTCTTGAAAGTATGTAAACTTTTCAGGTAAATTTCCTTTGGTTTTGGATAAAAATCTCTTTTGAGTCACTTATTGAGGAAAGTAAAAGTCAAGTTATGTGAGCACTGACCTGGATTGGAGACCAGAATTACACGGTAAGAAGGGGAAGAAAGAGTGATGATTTACAAGATGATTACAAGAGACCAAGCAGGGGCCGGCACTGTGGTACAGCGGGTTAATGCCCTGGCCTGAAGCGCCGGCATCCCATATGGGCACTGGTTCGAGACTCGGCTGCTCCTCTTCCGATCCAGCTCTCTGCTATGGCCTGGGAAAGCAGTAAAAGATGGCCCAAGTCCTTGGGCCCCTGCACCCATGTGGGAGGCCTGGAAGAAGCTCCTGGCTCCTGGCTTCGGATCGGCAGAGCTCCAGCTGTTGCGGCCAATTGGGGAGTGAACCATCGGATGGAAGACCTCTCTCTCTCTCTGCCTCTCCTCTCTCTGTGTATCTCTGACTTTCAAATAAATAAATCTTAAAAAAAAAAAAAAAAGACCAAGCAACAATCTATAATCACAGTGCTAAGGTGAATGTATTTTAAAAACCCTTCTGTGAAACTTATTGAAATGAACATGGAAAGCTGAAATGATGGAAAGATGACAACAGCATATCACAACTAGATAGGATTGGTACTACACTGAAGGAGAACTGAGCACTGAACACACAGCTAACCATCACTCCTCTACACACACATGCATTTGAAAATACAAGTCAAAATAAAAGATTACTGTGGCTCACTTGGTTAATCCTCCGCCTGCGGTGCCGGCAACCCATATGGACACCAGTTCTAGCACTGATGCAGCACTGAAAGAGAATTACAGACCAATCTCCCTGATAAACATATACACAAAAATCCTCAATAAAATTCTGGCCAATAGAATGCAACAACACATCAGAAAGATCATCCACCCAGACCAAGTGGGATTTATCCCTGGTATGCAGGGATGGTTTAACATTTGCAAATCAATCAATGTGATACACCACACTAACAAATACAGAAGGAAAACCATATGATTATCTCAATAGATGCAGAGAAAGCATTTGATAAAATACAACACCCTTTCATGATGAAAACTCTAAGCAAATTTGGTATAGAAGGAACATTCCTCAATACAATCAAAGAAATTCATGGAAAAAACCACGACCAGCATCTCATTGAATGGGGAAAAGTTGGAAGCATTTCCACTGAGATCTGGTACCAGATAGGGACTCCCACTCTCACCACTGCTATTCAATATAGTTCTGGAAGTTTTAGTCAGAGCCATTAGGCTAAAAAAGAAATTGAAGGGATACAAATTGGGAAGGAAGAACTCAAACTATCCCTCTTTGCAGATGGTATGATTCTTTATTTAGGGGAGCCAAAGAACTCTACTAGGAGACTATTGAACTCATAATAGAGTTTGGCAAAGTAGTAGGATATAAAAATCAATGCACAAAAATCAACAGCCTTTGTATACACAGGCAATTCCTCAGCTGCGAAAGAACTGCTAAGATCAATCCCATTCACAATAGCCATAAAAACAAATACCTTGGAATAAACTTAACCAAGGACGTTAAAGATCTCTACAATGAAAATTAAAAAATCTTAAAGAAAGAAATAGAAGAGGATACCAAAAAATGGAAAAATCTTCCATGCTCATGGGTTGGAAGAATCAATATCATCAAAATGTCCATTCTCCCAAAAGTAATTTATACATTCAATGTGATACCAAACAAAATACCAAAGACCTTCTTCTCAGATCTGGAAAAAATGATGCTGAAATTCATATGGAGACACAGAAGACCTCGAATAGCCAAAGCAATCTTGTACAACATAAAACAAAGCTGGAGGCATCACAATACCAGATTTCAGGACATACTACAGGGCAGTTGTTATCAAAATAGCATGGTACTGGTACAGAAACAGATGGATAGACCAATGGAACAGAATAGAAACACCAGAAATCAATCCAAACATCTACAGCCAACTTATATTTGGCCAAGGAGTTAAACCTCTGGAGCAAGGACAGTCTATTCAACAAATGGAAATATACCAACAACAGATGCTGGTGAGGATATGGGGAAAAAAGGACACTAACCCACTGTTGGTGGGAATGCAAACTGGTTAAGCCACTATGGAAGTCAGTCTGGAGATTCCTCAGAAACCTGAATATAACCCTACCATACAGCCCAGCCATCCCACTGCTTGGAATTTACCCAAAGGAAATTAAATTGCCAAATAAAAGAGCTGTCTGCACCTCGATGTTTATTGCAGTTCAATTCACAATAGCTAAGACCTGGAATCAACCTAAATGTCCATCAACCCAAGACTGGATAAAGAAATTATGGGATATGTACTCTATAGAGTACTATACAGCAATAAAAGAAAAATGAAATCCGGTCATTTGCAACAAAATGGAGGAATCTGGAATACATCATGCTGAGTGAAATAAGCCAGTCCCAAAGGGACAAAAGTCATATGTTCTCACTGACCTGTGACAACTAACTGTGCACCTATAAGGAAACCTGTTGAAGTGAAATGGACACTATGAGAAACAATGACTTGATCAGCCCTTGTCCTGACTGTGGAGGAACAACAGTTTGGCATATGCTCAATCAGACTTGCCCCAAATGGTAGAGTTAGAAATGTGCCAGGGGATTCCAATTCAATCGCATCAAGGTGGCATGTACCAATGCCATCTCACTAGTCAAAGTGATCAGTTTCAGTTCATAATTAATCATAATGATAGGATTAAGAGTCAAAGGGATCACATAAACAAGACTAGTGTCTGAAAATACTAACTGATAGAATTTAAAAGGAGAGAACAATCCAACATGGGAAGTGTGATACACAGCAGACTCCTAGAATGGCAGATGTCCTAAACAGCACTCCGGCCTCAGAATCAGCCCTTAAGGCATTCGGATCTGGCTCAAGAGCCCATGAGAGTATTTTAGGCATAGAAAGACAAGATACTCTGGCAAAAAAATGACCTAAATGAAAGATCTCTGTGAGTGAGATCCCAGTGGAAAGAACGGGCCATCAAAGAAGGAGGTACCTTTCTCTGAAGGGAGGAGAGAACTTCCACTTTGACCATGACCTTGTCTAAATATGATCAGAGTTGGTGAACTCAAGAGGCTTCCATAGCCTTGGCAACTCATGACAAGAGCCTAGGGTGATTACTGACGCCATATATAAGAGTGTCAATTGTTAAATCAATAATAGAAGTCACTGTGTACCTGCTCCTCATGTAGGATCTCTGTCCTTAATGTGCTGTACATTGTGATTTAATGCTATAACTAGTACTCAAACAGTACTTTATACTTTGTGTTCCTGTGTGGGTGCAAACTGTTGAAATCTTTACTTAATATATACTAAATTGATCTTCTGTATATAAAAATAATTGAAAATGAATCTTGATGAAGAATGGGATGGGAGAGGGAGCAGGAGATGGGATGGTTGTGGGTGGGAGGTAGGTTATGGGGGGAAAAGCAGCTATAATCCAAAAGTTGTACTTTGGAAATTTTTTATTATTTTTAACTTTTATTTAATGAATATAAAGTAAAAAAAAGAGACATAATTGGGTCCAGTGATGTGGTGTAGCATGTAAATCTGCCACCTGCAACACTGGCATCCCATATGAGCACCAATTCTAAACCTGGCTGCTCAACTTCCCATCCAACTTCCTGCTAATTAAAGGACTTATTCCAATCAAAAGGCTAATGTGCCTTTTTGTAAAGCAGTGGAGAATGACCCCAGTGCTTGGGCTCCTGTATGCACACAGGAGACCTGGAGGAAGCTCCTGATGCCTGGCTCTGGACTGTCCCAGCTCTGGCCCTTATGGCCATTTGGGGAGTGAACCAATGGATTGAAGATATCTCTCCCTGTCTCTTTGTGTGTTTTTGCCTTTCTGTAATTTTGCCTTTCAAATAAATCTTCTAAAAGAGATATAACTAAAATATAAATGCATAGTTAAGTTATATATTATTACAATTATCTATGAAAGAAAGGTGTTGGTATTTTAATACCATATGAAATAAATTATCAATCAAAAGTATTATTAGCGATAGAGTCAGTTTACAATAAAAGGATTAAATTCACTGAGAAGATAAGTATTTAAGTTTATATGGCACATAAAACTGAGCTAGAAAGCAGGATTATTAAACCAAAAACTCAAACACTTGCAACAGTACAAAATGGCAAAACCCTCTCTACACCCTTCAATATCCAAGCAGGTAATGACAACCCAACAGTCCTGGTGTTGAGGAAGCAGATGGAAGGGAACAGAGCATGTAATGGCCTTGACAATTAGAAAACCTAAACTTTCCAACAGGTATTCAGAGGAAATTACAGTAAGAAAAACTGAGACTGACTTGGAAATCATGTGGGTGTCTCAAAATTGGTTCATAGGTTACTGGGGCAGTCCAATGTAGTCCAGGTCCTATAGGTTTCCTTTTTTTTATTTTTATTTTATTTTTTGACAGGCAGAGCGGACAGTGAGAGAGAGACAGAGAGAAAGGTCTTCCGTTTTGCCGTTGGTTCACCCTCCAATGGCCGCCGCGGTAGGCGCGCTGCGGTCGGCGCACCGCGCTGATCCGATGGCAGGAGCCAGGTGCCTATCCTGGTCTCCCATGGGGTGCAGGGCCCAAGGACTTGGGCCATCCTCCACTGCACTCCTGGGCCACAGCAGAGAGCTGGCCTGGAAGAGGGGCAACTGGGACAGGATCGGTGCCCCGACCGGGACTAGAACCTGGTGTGCCAGCGCTGCAAGGCGGAGGATTAGCCTAGTGAGCCGTGGCACCGGCCTAGGTTTCCTTTTTTTTCCTATAGGTTTTCAAGATCAAGAAGACAAAGATTCATATTAAGGTAAAGTTCCACACTGGAAAACAGCTGCATGTAGTAGAATCCTGAGTGGAACAGGCACAATCAGAATGAAGTAAAAAGAAGGTCCAGATAAATGTGTGGGGAAAGGAGCAGATGGCACAAATCTCAGAAGGTGCACAGCCATCTTTGCAATCAGTTAGTGAAAAGAACAGATAGGAAAGGTCTAATGCTCTAAAAGCAATTTTACCCATCCCGTCAATAAAATGTACAGCAAAACTAACATCACATTACAAATGTATTGTAGGAACATCATGAGGGAGTATAGTCAACTTTTACACTAAGTTAATTAAGCAAAAAATAGAACATGGAACAAACTAACAACCCTACCATTAGTAAAAATGTGCTACAATCAGAACTTATAATCCATTATCTCAAAGTGTCTTTTAAAATAGCTAAAGCAATCTTATACAACATAAACAAAGCCAGGAGTATCACAATGCTTGATTTTAAGACACACTACAGGGCAGTTGTAATCAAAAAAGACTGGTACTGGCACAAAAACAGACTTACAGACCAATGGAAAAGAACAAAAACTCCAGAAATCAATCCATGCATCTACAACCAACTTGTCTTTGACAAAGGAGCTAAAATCAATCGCTGGAGAAAGGACAGTCTAACAAATGGTGCTGGGGAAACTGAATCTCCATATGCAGAAGTATGAAACTAGACCCCTACCTTATAGCTTACACAAAATTCCACTCAAAATGAATCAAAGACTTAAATCTATCACCTAATACCATCAAACATTGGGGGAATTCTGCAAGACATTGGCATAGGCAAAGACTTCTTGGAAAAGACCCCAGAGGCATGGGCAATGAAAACCAAAACTGACAAATGGGATTACATCAAGCTGAGAAGCCTCTGTATTGCAAAAGAGACACTCAGCAAAGTGAAGAGGTAATTGACAGAATGGGAGAAAATATTTGCAAACTACACAACTGTCAAAGGATTAACATCCAGAATCTATAAAGAGCACAGGAAATTCAACAATAACAAAACAAACAATCCAGTTAAGAGATGGGTGAAGGACTTGAATAGGCATTTTTAAAACAAAGAAATTCAAATGGCCAACAGATACTTGAGAAAATGCTGAGGATCATTAGCCATCACGGAAACGCAAGTCAAAACCACGGTGAAGTTTCACCTCTCTAGTTATAATGGCTTTTATACAGAAGTCAACAAACAATAAATTCTGGCAAGGATGTGGGGAAAAAGATACCCTGGTCCGCCGGTGATGGAAATGTAAACTGGTACAGCCACAGTGCAAGACAGTATGGAGATACCTCAGAAATCTGAATACAGACCTAACATATGATCTAGCCATCCCAATCATGAGAATTTAACCAAGGAAAATGAAATCAGCATATGAAAGAGTGATCTGTACCACTATGTTCATAGCAGCACAATTCACAATAGCTAAGGTATGCGATCAACCCAGATGTCTATCAACTGTTGACTAGATAAAGAAATTATGGGGCTGGCGCCATGGCTCACTAGGCTAATCCTTCACCTGCAGCACCGGCACCCCAGGTTCTAGTGCCGGTTGGGGTACCGGATTCTGTCCCGGTTGCTCCTCTTCCAGTCCAGCTCTCTGCTGTGGCCCAGGAAGGCAGTGGAGGATGGCCCAAGTGCCTGGGCCCTGCACCCGCATGGGAGACCAGGAGGAAGCACCTGGCTCCTGGCTTTGGATCAGCACAGCACGCTGGCCATAGTGGCCATTTGGGGGGTGAACCAACAAAAAAGGAAGACCTTTCTCTCTGTCTCTCTCTCTCACTGTCTAACTCTGCCTGTCCAAAAAAAAAAAGAGAGAAAAAAAAATTATGGCATATATAAACTATGGAGTACTATTCAGCTGTAAAAAAAAATGAAATCCTGTCTTTTGTAACAAAATGGATGCAACTGGAAACCATTTTACTTAGTGAAATAAGCCAGTCCCAAAAAGACACATACCCTATGTTTTCACCTAACTAATAGAGTACCCAAAATGTAATGTATTGTAGTGAAATGGACATTTTGAGATTAGATTGATTGATTGCAGTCCTTGTCAGTGTTTTTTTTTTTCTTCATACTATTTGTTGTACTCTTTTACTTAGTGCTGGGTCAACTATACAAGCATTACGTATACTGAAAATAGATGTTTGTAAAAAATAGATGTTTGTAAAAAAAAAAAAAAAGAGTGGGAATGTGAGAGGGAGGGGAAGGAAGGTTTGGAGCATGGGTGGGAGGCAAGGAAGAGGGGGGACCATCACTATGTTCCTAAATCTGTATATATGAAATATATGAAACTTGTATAAAATAAAATTTTAAAAACGAGAGATATTAAAAATAAAATGGAATTGGAATTAGAAAAACTTGGAAAGATAAAGTGAAAAATGCGATATGAAATAAAGATTTGATTCTTCATGCTGCAAGGGTATACCAAGTATTGGGGATGTCAATCCAGAATGACTCATACTGGTATATATCCTAGTAAAAGTAGTTGAAAAAAAAAACAACTGAGAATCTAGGAAAGACAAAGTCACTCATAAAGAAAAGAAAATCACATTGTCACTAGATTTTGTAAGTAGTTTTTTTTTTTTTTTTAATGTAAGGAGAAAATGTAATACATGTTTAAGCTACGCATAAAGAAAAGCAAGTATGAGTCAGGGATATCCTATCCATACAAACAAATATTCAGTATAAAAGTTCCAAAATGCTATGAATACGCAAGAACCCAGGGAAGATACCTTCCAGAGGGAATCTAATACAGAATGAGCTTCAGACAACCAAAGGGACTATAGAGACACTGAAATTAAAACTGGGAGAGGAGCTGGGCTGTGGCTCAGCGGGTTAATGCCCTGGCCTGAAGCACTGGCATCCCATATAGGTGCCCGGCTGCTCCACTTCTGATCCAGCTCTCTGTTGTGGCCTGGGAAAGCAGTGAAAGATGGCCCAAGCCCTTGGACCCCTGCACCCACATGGGAGACCAGGAAGAGGCTCTTGGCTCCTGGCTCCGGATCAGCACAGCTCCAGCTGTTGTGGCTAATTGGGGAGTGAACCATCAGATGGAAGACCCCCCCCCCCCCCCGCCTCTCCTCTCTCTGTGTAACTCTGACTTTCAAATAAATAAATAAAACCTTAAAAAAAAAAAAAAACTGGGAGAAAGGAACGAAAAGTCCTGGAAATGGATGGTGGTGATGGTTCCATAACATTGTGAATGTACTTCATACCACTAAACTGTACTCTTAAAGTTGTTAAATGATAAATGTTATGTAAATTTTATCACAATAAAAATGTTGGCATCCAATATGTAATTAGTAATCTTTGCATAGCATGCAAATGACTGTATTCTCTGACAATGTAGAAACAAAACAGCAATCACAAACTTAAACATGTGAAAAGTTAAAGAAAATTCACTAATTACCCTATACCACTGCTCTCAACCTGGGACAATTTTGACTCCCTGGGGCATTTGGCAATGTTTGAAAACATTTTTAGTCGTTACAACTTGGGGGTGTGGCTGGCATCTGAAGGGTAGGAGTTTAGGATACCGCTAAACATTCCACAATATAGAGAAGACCTCTACAACAAAGAATTATCTGGCTGAAAATGTCAATAGTGCCAAGGTTGAGAAATCCTACAACTAGAAATAAAGGTAAGGCAGTTAAAATTATATAGTGGGAAACAAAAAGAGGAGAGCTTGGAAATTACTACCAAATTTCAATTTTACTTATAATAGAGCAGTACTAGGCAGCAAAAACAAAGTTTACAAAAGAACATTTATACAAAAATACTCATTTGAATAAAAACACAGCATTTCCTAAATACCAAAAGGTGTACTTAGAAATGGAGGAACCTAGTTAAATATGTCATATAGCAGAAGATATTTATCAAAGCTACTTATTATTCACACACACACACACAACTGAGGACATATATTTCAACCATATCAATAAATTATATATTTAGACTTACAGAGTTAACACCAAGACACATTTTTTTTTTTTTACAGGCAGAGTGGACAGTGAGAGAGAGAGACAGAGAGAAAGGTCTTCCTTTAACGTTGGTTCACCCTCCAATGGCCACTGCGGACAGCACACCGTGCTGATCCAAAGCCAGAAGCCAGGTGCTTCTCCTGGTCCTGGGTGCAGGGCCCAAGGACCTGGGCCGTCCTCAACTGCACTCCCAGGCCACAGCAGAGAGCTGGACTGGAAGAGGGGCAACCGGGACAGAATGCGGCGCCCCGACCAGGACTAGAACCTAGTGTGCCAGTGCCACAGGCAGAGGATTAGCCTATTGAGCCACGGCGCCAGACTAGACACATTGTTAATTGAAAAATCATGTTGAAAAAAATATATGTGGTGGAGTGCCCTTTATCTAAGAAGCTGGCAGGTACAAATTTGCACACATACATGTGCATGAGTTTAATTTGTTAGTATTTCTGACAATGGAAAGAAATCACAAAATTAAAAATGTTTTATAGTAGGAGGAAAAACAGGGTGGAGGTGACCCATTTTGATAAATAATATTGTAGATTTGGTTTTGTAAGTAATTTAATGTTTCATATAATTATGAATAAAAGATAATTTTTAATGGCCGGCGCCGCAGCTCACTAGGCTAATCCTCCGCCTTGCGGCACCGGCACACCGGGTTCTAGTCCCGGTCGGGGCACCGATCCTGTCCCGGTTGCCCCTCTTCCAGGCCAGCTCTCTGCTGTGGCCAGGGAGGGCAGTGGAGGATGGCCCAAGTCCTTGGGCCCTGCACCCCATGGGAGACCAGGAGAAGCACCTGGCTCCTGCCATCGGATCAGCGTGGTGCGCCGACCGCAGCGCGCTACCGTGGCGGCCATTGGAGGGTGAACCAACGGCAAAAAGGAAGACCTTTCTCTCTGTCTCTCTCTCACTGTCCACTCTGCCTGTCAAAAAATAAAAAAAAAATTAAAAAAAAGATATTTTTAACTATTTTATCAATGCTTTTAAAAATTATCAAGCAAATGTAAATGTGTATCCAGTTTGCAGCATAACTATATTTATAAGAACTCTGTTGAATGACTTAGAATATAGTAATCTCACTTTATATTCTTAATGGGATTTAGCCTTAGGATGCAAAGACTTGCAAAAATAAATTTCAAACAGTTTTTGATAATTATAATTTTAGGGGTAATATTTATGATTATGAGATAATTATACTTAAACTAAGGCAAAATAAGCAACTAATGCCATTCATAATCAGAAATTTCAAAGTTAAATTAAAAAGTAGTAGTAATGAACCTGAATTGAAAATATCACTATGAACTTATGATGTATTCTATCTTACAGATGTCTTAAGACTTCCTGTGTCTATTCAATGAATATGTATAGTAACAATGGCTAACCAGTGTCAAGATTATGTTCTGTAAATATAATTTAATTATAAAATCAGTGCTCCTTAAAGTAATGGCTGAGTACATGTTTGAGACAGGAAATAATACATGATAAATCTGCAATATGCTGTATCATCAAATAAGGGTGCTATCAAAGCCACTAGATTTTATTTCAAATGACTAAATCACTGGGGCCGGCACTGTGGTGCAGCTGGTTAATGCCTGAAGCGCTGGCATCCCATATGGGTGCCGGTTCCAGACCCGGCTGCTCCACTTCCAATCCGGCTCTCTGCTATGGCTTGGGAAAGCAGAAGATGGCCCAAGTTCTTAGGCCCCTGCATCTGTGTGGGAGACCTGGAAGAAGCTCCTGGTTTCAGATTGTCGCAGCTACAGCTGTTGCAGCCAATCGGGGAGTGAACCGTTGGATGGAAGACCTCTCTCTCTCTCTCTCTCTCTCTCTCTGCCTCTCCTTTCTCTGTGTAACTCTTTCAAATAAATAAATGTTAAAGAAAAATGGTAATCTGGAGCCCTTACTCGTCCAAACTTTGGAATAGGTCCAAACTTAATGAATATATCCAAACTTAATGAATAGGAGTGAAATTCACATTTTGAGATTTGATGATTGTTTACAGCCCTGTCTCTACAGTTTAGGAACAGTGTTGTTTTTTTTTTTTTTTTTTGTCGTACTATTTGTTGAACTCTTTACTTACTGGGTTAATCTTGTGAGTATAAGGTAGACTTAAAGTAGATTTTTAAAAATTAACAGAGGGAATAAGAGAGGAAGGAGGAGGAAGGGTGGAAGTGTGAGTGGGAGGGAGGGTAGGGTGGAAAGTATCACTATGTTCCCAAATCTTTATATATTAAATACATGAAATTTATATACCTTGAATTAAAAAAATAGTAATAAATCAAATCCAAAATCACACAGAAAAGATCATACATCATGATCAAGTGGGACTTATCCCAGAAGAGTAAGGCTGGTTCAACATTCAAAAATCAAGAAACATCATAAATCACATAAATATAATGAACAACAAATCATATAGTCATCTCAACAGATGTAAAGAAAACATTTGGTAAGATTCAACATACCTTCATGATAATAACCCTCAACAAATTAGTTATAAAAGGAATATTCCTCAAAATTATAAAGGCTAGATATCACAAACTAACAGCCAATATCATACTGACTGAGGAAAAGCTGAAAGCATGTTAGAATTGAGAAACCAATTCAGTAAAGTTGCAAGTTACAAAATAAACAAAAAACAGTAGCTGTTTTGTATGCTAATGATGAACTCACATAAAGAGAAATCAAGAAAGAAATCCCACTCACAATAGCTACAATCAAATATTTAGGAATAAATTTGACCAAAGTAGTGAAAGAACAAAAAAATATCAAACATTGATGAAAGAAATCATCAAGGACACAAAAACATGGAGAGATATTCTTTGCTCTTGGATCAGAAAAATCAATATCATTAAAATGTCTATAGTACCTAAAGCAATCAAAGATTCAATGCAATACCTATCAAAATACCAATGACATTTTTACAGAAGCAGAAAAAGGAGCCCTAAAATTCATATGGAATCACAAAAGACTCAAAATAGACAAAGTGATCCTGAACAAGAAAAATCAAGCTAGAGGCATCACAGTACCTGATTTTAAAGCATACTACAAAGCTACAGTAATTAAAACAGCATGATGCTGGCATAAAAACTGATACATAGGGGCCAGCGCTGTGGCACACTAGGTTAATCCCCTGCCTGTGATGCCGGCATCCCATCTGGGCACTGGTTTGAGTTCCAGCTGCTCCTCTTCCAGTCCAGCTCTCTGCTATGGCTTGGGAAGGCAGTGGAGGATGGCCCGGGTGCTTGGGCCCCTGCACCCGCATAGGAAACCAGGAGGAAGCACCTGGCTCCTGGCTTTGGATGGGCGCAGCTCCAACCATTGTGGCCATTTGGGGAGTGAATCAACGGAAGGAAGACCTTTCTCTCTGTCTCTCTTTCTCTCACTGTCTGTAACTCTACCTGTCAAATAAATTAATTTAAAAAAAAAACTGATACAAAGATCAATGGAAGAATACAGAGCACAGAAAGTAATCTATATACAACTAGCCAACTGGTTTTTATCAAAAGTACTCAGACTATACAGTGGAATAAGGATAATCTCTACAAAAAATGGTATTGGTTGTATATGTGTAGAAGAAAGAAATCAGATCCCTATCTCTTATCAGATAAAAAATCAACTCAAGATGGATTAGAGATAGAAATGTAAGATCTGAGTCTATTAAGTTTCTGGAAGGAACTTAGGGGAAACAATCTGAGACACTGGTGTAGATGGCTTCTTGGATAAGACCCCCAAAGCACAGGCAAAAAAGCAAAACTCAACAAATGGGTCTATATCAAATTCAGAAGCTTTTGCACAGCAAAGGAAATGATCAATAGAGTAACAAGACATCCAACAGAATGGGAAAAATATTTGCAAACTACCTGACAAAGGATTACTATCCCAAATATATCAACAACTTAAAAAACTCAATAACTAAAAAAAACCAACCAATCCAGTTGAAAAATGGGCAAAGGACTTCAATAGACAGTTCTCAAAAGAAGAAATACAAATGGCTAACAAATATATGAAAAATGCTCAACATCGCTAGCCATCAGGAAAATGCAACTCAAAAGCACAGTGAGATATCACCTCACTCCTGTCAGAATGGCTGAAATTCAAAACACAGAGAATAACAAATGCTGGTGAGGATGTAGACAAAAGGAAACACTTATACACTACTGGTGGGGATGGAAATTAGTTCAGCTGCTGTGGAAAACAGTGTGATTTCTTAAACTCAAAATAGATTTACTATATCAAACAGCAATCCACTACTGGATATATATACCCAAAGACTTGAACACAATATATCAAAGAGATACCTGCACCGCTATGTTTATAGCAGCACTGTTCACAATAGCCACAATTTGGAATCCACCAAGGTGTCCATCACCAGATGAATGAATAAAGATAATGTGGTATATATATACACACACACACGATGGGATGTTATTCAGCTATAAAAAAGAATGAAATTCTGCCATTTGCAGCAAAATGGATACAACAGGAGGACATCATGCTAAGTAAAGTAAGCCAGACCCAGAAAGACAGATACCGCATGTTCTCCCTATATGTGGGAGCTAAAATTTAAAAAACAAACAAAAAAGATAGAAAAACGAAAGAAATGTCTGCTTGCATCAGTATTGCTGCAAGTATGGTTTTGTAAAACTTTGTTTTTAACTTTTTCAAACCAATGGTTGACAATAATATACCACTACAGTTTTAATGATCTGTGATTACTTTAGAATTTACTGTATGAGTGAAATGATCATTCTTCCATTCAATTGTTGTTTCTAGCCATTATCTATATTCCCAGTAAACTGGGGTTTGTTTTTTACTTGTCAAAACTTCTTATTCAGTCAAGTATTAGGCCATTTTACTGTACTGTAATTTTAAAATGTTATCTAAAAGACTTTTAACAAAAGGGAGTAGGAAGGAGGATTTAAGGGGGAGACGGAGAGAGGGAGGAGGAAGGGAGTATCATAGAATTGTATTTACAGGACCAGCACTGTGGCACAGTGTGTTAAGCCCCTAGGCTCAGTACCGGCATCCCATATGGATGCTGGTTCAAGTCCCAGCTGCTCCACTTCCAATCCAGCTCTCTGTTGTGGCTGGGAAAGTAGTACAAGATAGCCCAATTCCTTGGGACCCTGAACCCACGTGGGAGACCCAGAAGAAGCTCCTGGCTCCTGGCTTCGGATCAGTGCAGCTCCGGCCATTGCAGCCAACTGGAGAGTGAACCAGTGGATGGAAGACCTTTCTCTTTCTCTCTCTGCCTCTCCTTCTGTGTAACTCTGACTTTCAAATAAAGAAATAAATCTTTAAAAAAGAATTATAACCATAAAGCACATTGAATCTGTTAAAACTAATTAAAAATTAAAATTAAAAAAGGGTGATGTCCTGTAGCAATGTGGATAAACAGTAATCACATTTTACGTTCTAAGTATCATTTCCCATTACAAACAATGCTTGGTTTCATGGCTGTGGCATGGAAAATGCAAGGTAAGCCTTGAATATCGTGCTGTACAGAAATCAGCAGAGTGCTCAAAACTGTTAGCAATATGTCAAAAAGACATACAGACTTTAGGACCCTGGAGAATTGAAGCACCAAGATTAAAAATTATAATAATGGAGAATTCTGAATTTTAAAAAAGCTATAAATCTACACTGACAGTTTGAAATAAGTACTTGAGGAAAGGAGATAAAGATGCTCTGTACAAAGGAATACTAACTAAAAAGTGTAGAATTATTCTATTCTAATGACAGAATTAGAAAATTAATGTTAACACTTGATCAGTATAACACTTGAGCTAGGCAAGTATTGATTGATTTAGGAAATGTTTGACCAATGGAGGCTAAACTAATTTTGTTAAAGGTTTTCAGGGAGCAAGACATTTGCACAATGCCAAATTATCACTCACGGATTACACATTAATTTGTACTCTTAACTAAATGTTTAAACTAAGCAAACATTCACAATCATCACCTTAACCAAATGTTTTAACTAAGCATCAAGAATAGTGAGCCAACATGATGTTATACACTTTGTGAGCTGATAAAATATAAAGCTTGCAGTATCTATCACCTATGAGGCAAGCATGCAAAAAAGGCTTCTTAAGCCTCCAGATTTAAAGGAGATAAAGAAACGAGTCAAATGATACCATGAATAAACAATCAGACAAACCCAGAATGTGTAATATACTACAAGATACTGCTAGACTCTTCAACGAGTCAACTTAGCAAAAATAGTAAAGAACTCTTTAGAAGAAACTATAGAGCCATAACTGCCACAACTTAATCCTTATTAGATTCTTGTTAGGAGTAAAATGTTCTAAAAACACTTGGAGAAATTCCACTGTGAAATAGATTTTTAGATGATATTATAATAATTATACATAGAATTTTTAATATTCTTAGGTGTGAACATAGTATTGTAGTATGGAAGGAATTGCTCTTCTTAGGGCTGCATGCCAAAGTATTTAAGAGTAAGGCACCATGACATTTATAATTTATACTAAATACCAAAGTAACAAGCATATAGGAGTACATGTATACAGAGAAATATGAAGCAAATATGACAAAACATTCACAATTCTTGAACCTAGATAGACGGTATATACATATTTACTGTACTTTCAACTTTTCTGTATATTTGAAACTTTTTGTAATAAAAAATTGGAAGAAATTGAATTTTTTAAATAAATTATGTAAAATATTCAAAATAGTATAAAGTCACATTCACTATGGTGATCATCTCTGAGAGAGGAAAAAGGGCACTGAAACTGAACTATAAAGGCATTTAAATATATAAGTAATATATTCCTTTAAAAAATAAACAGTAAATAAAGTGGTCAAAATTCAACATTATTAATATGGGCACAAACACTTGTTTATTCTTATAATTTTTGTATATTTGAAAATTTCATAATAAAACCAGAATAGAGGCAAACTTCTTAATAAACTATATACTATTTAGCAAAATCAATAGCAAACATAAATTACCTTAAATAGTAAAACCTTAATGGGGACATTTGGCCTAGCAATTAAGATGCTAGTTAAGATGCACCCATCCCACATCAGAATGCCTGGGTTTGATTATTGGCTCTAGATCTGGACTCTGGTCTATTTATATGAACCCTGGGAATACTACTGATGGTTCAGTTAACTCATTTCCTGCCACTCACACAAGACATCTTAGATTGCATTCCAGGCTTTGATCTTGGGCCTAGTCCACCCTGGCCATTGCAGGCATTTGGGAAGTGAAACCATTAAATGAGTTCTTTCCCTCTATCTGTCTCTGTCTCTGTGTCTCAACACCTTATTATAGCATACTATTAAGTCTCTTTGAGTTTGAAAAACAAAACTGCAAACAATAGAGAAATGCCAACTACTAATTATAAGAAAAATAACTTTATTTGGAAAAGATACTTAATAAAGTTTTTTTTTAAAGATTTATTTATTTATTTGAGAGACAGAGGGAGGGAAAGACAGAAAGGTCTTCCATTCACTGGTTCACTCCCCAGTGTTCACAACAGCCAGAGCTGGGCCAATCTGAAGCCAGTAGCCAGCAGCTTCCTCCAGGTCCCCATGTGAGTGCAGGAGCCCAAGCACTAGGGCCATCTTCCACTGCTTTCCCAGACTATTAGCAGAGAGCTGAATTGGAAGTGGAGCAGCCAGGACTGGAACTGGTGCCCCTATGGGATGCCAGCGCTGCAGGTGGAGGCCCAACCTACTACGCCACAGCACAGGCCCCTAATAACTGTGATAAAATCATTAATCAAAAAGAATACTTTCTTAACATCTCAATGATTAACATCATGCTTAAAATAGGGAAACACTAGAAACATTTCTACTGAACTCAGAATGACAAATGTGTACTGTCCCACTGTTATTTACAATGTTCAACTGAAGCTAGCAATATAATTAGTGTAGAAAAAATACAAATATAGAAATTGGAAAGAAGATAGTAAAAATATTCTTATCAGATAATTTTGTTTATCTGAAAAGCATAATAAGACAAAAAAATACTAGGACAAAATTAACAGAGAAACAACAGCCTGCAAATAAACTTAAGAAATGAGAGTCATATGAAGAATTAAAAATAAAAAAATTATGTAGGATCTCTGTCTTTAATGTGCTGTACATTGCTATTTAATGCTATAATTAGTAATCCAATGGTAGTTTTTTCACTTGATGTTGCTATATGGGCAAAATGTTGAAATCTTTACCTAGTATATACTAAACTGATCTTCTGTATACAAAGAGAATTGAAAATGAATCTTTACATGAATGGAAGGGGAGAGGGAGCGGGAGGGGGGAGGGTTGCGGGCGGGAGGGAAGTTATGGGAGGGGGGAAGCCATTGTAACCCATAAGCTATACTTTGGAAATTTATATTCATTAAATAAAAGTTTAATAAAAAAAAAAATACAATGTTCACAAAAGAAGATCAAAAAGGGACCAAAGCTATGGTGTAGTGGGCTAAGCCTCCTCCTGTGGAGCCAGCATCCCATATGGGCACCAGTTAGTGTCCCAGCTGCTCCACTTCCAATCCTACTCTCTGCTATGGCCTGGGAAAGCAGTAGAAGATGGCTCAAGTCCTTGGGCCCCTGCATCCAGTGGAAGACCTGGAAGAAACTCCTGGCTTCGGATCGGCGCAGCTCTAGCTGTTGCAGCCAATTGGGGAGTGAACCAGCAGATGGAAGACCTCTCTCTCTGCCTCTCCTTCTCTCTTTGTAATTTTGACTTCAAGTAAAATAAATCTTTAAAAAAATTATACATAAAAATAACAGCTAGGAAAGTTCGAGAAGAAAGTTTAAAAAAAATGGAACATGGAGAAGGCCAGAAAGATACTATCATTTGAACAGGATTTGGCTCACAAAACTCATGCAGACATTTAAAACTCAAAGTCTTATGTTAATGAATGAACTGATGTCAATAAGTGATGGATTAAATAAGGGTGGGAGCTTGATTCAAGTATAGAGTCTGAAGGTTAAACCTTTTTGGAGTGATTGGATTACATTGAGAGTGTGGAACCCCATGATCAAATCATGATGGCTTAATACAGATAAAAATGTATGGGAATCAAATGGACAGCTTGTGTTTTGATTGTTGTTCTTAGCCCTTGTTTATACTCCTGTGCAACTGTGGTATTTCTACAACTGTGGTTGTCTTCTTACCTATGAAATACATGAAATCTGTTCTCCTTATATTAATAAAAGTTAAAAAGAAAACACTGCTTTAGAGGCTTGCATCTCATATCAGAATGGTGAGTTCATCCTAGGAGACAGCAGGTGGTGGCTCAAATACTTGGATCCCTGCCACACATGTGGGAGACCCATATTGAGTTTTGGTCTCTTGCCTTCTGCCCTGTCTCACTCCTGGCTGTTGTGGACATTTGGGGAGTGAACTAGCAAAAGGGTATCTCTTTTCTCTCTGTCTTCTTGCCTTTCAAAGAAAATAAAAACAAAATAGAGATCAAAGGACATAAACAATGAGCAAGTTTCCAGTCTCTTTGCCTCCTGGCTCACCACGTGATCTTCCCTCTGCAAAGATTCCGTCATCCATGACCTTTATTCAACAACAGACCAATGGGGCTGCATGGTCTTGGACTGTGAACCTCCAAAAGTGTGAACCAACGCAGCCTTCTTCTCTCTTAAGTAGTTTCTCTCGGGTATTTTAAATAAAAAGTTGACTAATGCAAAAGGCTATATACTGTAGATAGCTGTTAATAGCAGATGCAACAGAAAAGGTACTCAGAGATTGGGGAAATCGCAGCTAGAGAAAAACACAAAAGGTGAATAGGAAAAAGAGAAGGAAGAGGGGGAGGAGAGAGAGAGAGAGAGACAAAAAGGAAGAAAAGAGGACATGGAAGAGAAAGATAAGGGGAAAGGGAAGGAAGAGGGGAGGAGAGGAGAGTTCATCACAGAGAAAACACACACAGTATTACCAACTCTGAAAAGCAGTCAAACTACCGACACTTACACATGTGAAGCCAGTCACTTAACTATTAAGCTACTTTCTCTTTGCATGATAGAACTTCAGGTTATTTTCACTTTATTCCTTATTATTTTTAAATGTTGTATGAATTATTATATTCATGTATTGTTTGTAATGTACTAATAGAGAGCTGAAACAACACAATCTTCCTCAGACTTAGTAACTTAAAAAAAGACATTTTGCTAATAAATCTGTTTTAGGCAGAACTCAGCGGGGACATCTGGTCTCTACTGCCAAGGCAGCTCAATGGTTGTTCTATTCATGTAACTGGAAGTTGGTACAGGCTACTGGCTGATTCAGGTATCTCAATACCATTGTAGTTACCCAATGTAAAGTTGTCACCTATCTGTTTCAACCACATTCCCTGTATTGTTTTCTCAACAGTGCTTATCATTGATGAAATTATGCAGTCTATTTATTTAGAATTACCAGAATCCACAGGAATCTTGCCTTTGTTCATTGCTATATCCCCAGGGCAGAGCCTGGCACACAGTAGGTATTTTGTGAACATGTAACATACATAATGAATTGCATTGGTGACAGAACATCAGTGGTTAATGATATACTCTGTCAAATATATTAAAAAGAAATATATATAAAAAAGTTTCATATTAATTCCATGGGAGAGACAGAGTAGGGTGGACCTCATGCAAACAACTTGGGGTAGTGCAGACACACCCTGCTGGAGAAGATGGGGTAGCAGTCTGTGCCATATCCACCTTGCAAATGGAAGTTCATTGTCAATAATAACTGTTACTTTGAATTTTATGGTGATTTCAGCTGTATTGGTTTGTGATTTTCATCCAAGATGTTAACTTGGTTATTAGTAATTAGAATTAATTCTCAGCTAAGACTAGGGTGGACATTATGGTTCAACAGGTTAAGCCACTGCTTGGGATGCCTGCATCCCATATGAAGTACTGGTTGGGGTTCCAGCTACTCTGCTTTTCATCCTGTTCCCTGTTAATTTGCCTGAGAGGCAGCAGATAATGGCTGGATATCTGGGTCCTTGCCACCCACATGGGAGACTGAATTGAATTCCTAGCTCCTGGCTTCAGCCTAGCCCAGCCCCAGCTGATGTGGCCATTTGGAGAGTGAACTAACAGATGGAGGATCTTGATCTCTCGATCTCTATTTTTCTTGCTCTGTTACTCTGCATTTCAAATAAATAAATAAATAAATAAATATTTAAAAAAAATTAACTCTCTAAGACTGTTGAGACAAAGGCAAGTAACTTAATTTGAAAATGGACAAAGGTTCTGAACAGATAATTCACACAATAAGTAATTTATATGCCAATGAATGAATAAAAATACATCTAACCTCATTAATAAGATGCAAATTGCATCAATAATTTGATACTATTTTTAATCTATCAGTCTAGCAAAAGTGAAAGAACTAAGAGCATTCAAATTGTCAAAGACGTGGATAAGCAGGCCCTCTCGCACAGTGTAGGCAGAAATGTAAATTGATTTAACTTGTCTAAAGGACAACAGGGAAATGTTTTTCAAAATTAAAAATGTACACATTTTATGACTTATAAGATACTACTTCCAGAATCTGTAGGTATACAAAGACAAGGTCACTCAATATTGCATTATCTGTAGTAGTAAAATAATATGCGCGTGCACACACACACAAATAAAAAGGAAATACCCTGACCTCCCATCATTAGGAGACCAGTAAATGGGCATTATGTTATTATAGTATATCCATGCAAAAAAGACAGTACTGCTGTTAGAAAAGATACCCCCATATACACAGATTGGAAGATTTCTATTTATTTTAGGGGAGAGCCAGCAAGCTCAAAGACAGAGAATGAACTCCCATCTGTTAGTTCACTCCCTCAATGCTCACAATGGAAACTCAATTCAGACCTCCAAAATGGATGACAGGATCCACTCAACTTCTTGAGCCATTCCTATTGTCTCTCCAGATCTGTACCAAGAAGCTAGAGTTGGGGCCAGAGCTGGGTATTGATATGGGATGTCCCAACCATGCCTTAACTGCTAGGCCAAACACACAACCCTAAGTGAAATAAGCACTTTTGAGGATCAGTATGATTATTGTATAATCATATATGTTTATACACACACATGTATGAGAATTCTTCTAAGTTTCTGGGAAATGAGCATTATCTTTTCATTCTATTCTTTCACAGACTTTTTGAAATACTCTTATATATGCAAATATATTTGAATAAACATAAAACAGTTGGAAGGGCAATGAATCACTAATAATGCTGAATACGTGAGCATGGGGATGGACATTTTCAATTTTTACTTTACACAAATATGCACAAAATTTTCAGGCAACAGGTATGTACCTTGAAAGTAATAAAACCAGATAACCATATATAATATTCGTACTAAAGCTTTCAGTACTCTAATATTTAACAATATCTAACACTCCTAAGGAGACTATATTATACTTCATTCTAGAAAAGATTTATGTACTAGAAAACTTTATTCACGACTGTCTCTACCAACTCAATGCCTAGAACTTAACTTTTGTGGAATAAATGTTTACAGTGTTTACAACTTGAGTGAAAAGTTCTTAATGTTCAGATTTTTCATTCCTTCTCAGCCAATTAAGAGTCTGGACATGACGCCCATCTCCCAAAGCAGTTTTACCACTTCCTCTGTTGCTGGAAAGTGTCTAAAATGCTGGTTTTTTAACTTACCAGAGGCTCCAGTCTTACGGGCTGCTGGCGTTTTCTGGTTCTCTCCTGCGCTCTTGTGATGTGCTTAAATGTCAGAGTCTGTGTTTCCATTTCATTTTCTGTGGGTGGTACATAACTGACTCTTCCCTTTACCTTTACACTACTATGCCGTGGATGCACAGGATTTTGTACATTATCTTCAGAAGTTTTCATTTTATATTCAGGATTTATGGTCGGAAAATTCATCTTCACTCCTGGAAGGGATGGAGTTGTGGAAAGAAACAAAAAAAGTAGAGAAAGGATTGGGGAAGGCGGCAAATGGAGGAGGAATTAAAGGCTAGGCACAGCTGAACTTGCTCATCTTTCCCAAAGAAAACCTCTTAAAGTTACCCCAGTCTTCCCAAACTAAGGACTTGACCCAGAAGGCTTGGGGGGCTTCAACAGCCCTTGTCCCCGGGGTAGGAGACAGGAATTTGCATTTCTGTTAAGTTCTTTGGTGATGCTGATGCTACACCGGCCACTCATCTGAGGATCCTACTGCTCTGGATTTGGAAAGATGAAGAGAAATGCAGTTAGCATTGAAATCAATGTTTCTCATATTTGAGTATGCAAACATTTGCTGGGGAGCTTGCTCAAAATGCAGTAATTCTAAGACAGGCAATATTAGGAATACAGCCTAGTTATTCAAGAAGAAATCAAAGGAAAAAGAGAACTGAGGTGCAAATCCCAGAACACTGCTCATGGAGATTTTACATGCAAGAGAATCCCTTGAGGAGCTTGTGATAATGCATTTTTAGATTCATACACTTCGAATAGCAAGGTCCTAAAACATTGGAAGCACGAACCTTGTGTAATGGTCTTGCACTCACTCCCCATCAATACCAAAATTCCACTTCAAAATGCCGTTCAAAGTAGTATCGTAGCACAAGAGATCTTGAAGCAGATATTGTCAGAGTTAAGTTTTAGTCTAAATCCGTTCTGGCTGATAGAAATATGAAAGCTTTGTATGCAATTTTAGTTTTCAAATAACCACATTAAAAAAAAAACAAGCCAAAGGAACGGGTGGAATTTTTAGTGTTTTAACTTATCTAAAACACTATTATTTCAAAACACAACCAATACATGATTACTGTATTTCATTTTACTTTCTGGTACTACGCCTTGAAACTTCAGTGTGAAATTTATTTACAGTTAGAGAACATCTCAACACAGTAGCCACAAGTGTCCAGTGACTACCATATTGAATAGTACAGGTCTAGATTTGGCCATCCATTGTGAGATCTTGGACAAGTGTCTTGATACTGCTATTCCTCACTTTCCATCTCTGGAAAACCACAGCAGGTCATCACTGAAATTCCTGCCCGCTTTCTCTGAGACTTTTCCTTTGTTCCATAAAGCTAGGCTGAGTTTCTGGCACAGAAGTGGGAGCCCAGCACCGAGGCTGGGTTCCGCCGGACTCACCAAGTCCTATAGAAGAGCCGTGTGCGAGGGACTCCAGAGACAGAGCAACGTCTGGTCTGGGAGTAGAAAGTCAGCTCCAACCGGGAGTGTTTGCCGTTGCCTGGCAGCCACCTGGCCTCCCGAGGCTCTCCGCGCCAATGCGTCACCTGTCGCCACGGCAACGCCCCGGCCAGTCAGCGCTCTGGGTCCAGGAGCGCCTGCCGGGTAGTGCAGCCAGGCAGTGCCTCTGGAACCTCTCCTACCTCGCGGGACGGTGGACAGCCGGCTCCTCCTCTGCGGTGGGAACTGAGCGATGCTCAGGTGCTGGAGGTTGGCCAGCTGAGGTGGTTTATTCCTTTGCTTGCCGACAGCCCACACCTGCTGCAACTCTCATTCGTTTTCCCTTAAGAGGCTTCAGACGGACTTGATGGCTTTAAACTAAGTTTCTCTGGTTGAAAAATTCGAGAATCTCATGAAAGGGACGTATGTTGTGTAGTTGCTCTCAAAGGGCAAGACGGTCTTGCATCTCTGTTCCACCTACTAGCATGGTCCCGAAAGTGTCCTAAGGCTCGAGGAACGAGGGCTGTTCCCCCTCAAACTCCGCTGTGCCCTTTCAACCAACGTTCTTTTCCATTGGAAGGGAACCTAGTGTTAGGCATAGCTCAACCCATATCACTTAGTTCCCCTTCCTAACCACCAAGCAGCCCTACTTAAGTCCCCAGATGATTGCTACCCATGCTGCACAGAGGCCATCCTATTGAAGACCAGGACTGGTTGATTCTGGATCAGAGGAAGCAGCCTTGTCACCTGGCTCCAGGAATTGTTGGACTAGATGGCAGAGCCCTGTTTTCGACCTCCTCTGCAGAATCACATTATCGATGGAAATATCTTCTTTTAGTTCTCCTTTTTTCCACCCTGATGTTTGTTCTTGACTTTATGTTAAGCCCTATATGAAGTGCTTTACGTGTAATGCTCAAGACTGCAGTTTGTTAATCTTAACATATTCAGGTATGTATTTCAGGTGCTCGTATATGTACCACCGACAAAGTAGAAAACCATATAATGGTAGGGAGCCAGAGGAGAGATTAGAGATCGCTTAGTCTAACTCCCCCATTTGAGTAGTAAGGGACCTGGGACTCAGAGCAAGAGATTTGCTCTGGGTCTGGCAACAGTTCTGTCAAAGGCCAAACTGGAATATAGACCTACTGGTCCCAAATGAAGAACTGGGACAGTAGGGAAGTTTAAAAACAGTTTAGGGGTTGACAATATGCCAGTGTCCCATATCAGAGTGTCCCGGTTTGATGCCCAGCTCCACTCCTGGGTCCACCCTCCTGCTAATGCATTCGCTGGTAGGCAATGTGATAGTTTAAGTGGTTAGGTCCCTGCTGCCCACCCAGGGGGACCTGGATTGCATTCCATCACCTGGATTTGGCCCCAGTTGAAGGCTTTCATAGGCATTTGGGGAGAATCTCTCTGCCTCTCAAAAAACAAAAACTCAAAACCCATTTTAAAAAACTTCAAATGTAAACATAACAAATACTCTTTTCACACAGATGAAAAGTACACGCAAAGCCAGTTGAGCAAAGCCAATAAAATGTAATCATTTGTATAACTAGTAATAAAAATAAAGGCAAAGCTTACCTAATTCATTAGAGCATCAAGTGATATTGACATGAAATGTTAGACATACTCCCCAAAATAGATTTCATTTTTGAGGTGCAGTGACAATTTTAATCTGTTCCTTTCAAGTTTATGTAGTGGAGAAAAGGCTATTGTTTTTCAGTCCTAGAATCCACCCTTTTAGTAGATGAAGGTGGATTGTATTCACATGTTACCATATATACCTGAGCATTCTAAGCTAGGGTATAGGGGGATTGGAAAACATGGAAACCTGGAGTTTTATGAAGATACTGCTATATAAAAACTGCTCATCAAATCTCCTGGTTAATTTTTTTAAATGTGGCAAGCTGCTATCTTCATTACCAAGTGAATACTTACTGAATGACTGTAGACATATAAGAGCATTCTGTAGAGCCAATGGAGTTTCTTTCCGTAGTCGTAGAAACATGCAAATTAAAACTACAACAAGCTACCGTTGTAATGGCTAGAATGAAATGGTTAAAATGGTGATTTAATCTACTAATTGTTGGCGAGAATGTGAAACAATCCACACTCAAAAGGAGTGTACTGTTTATAGAAATATATAATAGTACAATAACTTTGGAAAACAATTTGTTTCTTCAACTGTTAAAACATTTACCTATGATACCTTCCAGCCATATTATTCTTTTTTTAACTTTTTCTATGCAATTTATTTTATTTTTTTACATTTTTAAAACTTTTACCTAATGAATATAAATTTCTAAAGTACAGCTTATGGATTACAATGGCTTTTCCCCCCCAATAACTTCCCTCTCACCACAACCCTCCCCTCTCCTGCTCCCTCTCCCCTTCCACTCACATCAAGATTCATTTTCAACTATCTTTATATACAGAAGATCAATTTGGCATTTATTAAGTAAAGCCTTCAACAGTCTGCACCCACTCAGAAACACAAAGTGAAAAATACTGTTTGAGTACTAGTTATAGCATTAAATCACAATGTACAGCACATTAAGGACAGAGATCCTACATGAGGAGTAAGTGCACAGTGACTCCTGTTGTTGACTTAACAAATTGACACTCTTGTTTATGGCGTCAGTACTCCCCCTAGGCTCTTGTCATGAGTTGCCAAGGCTATGGAGGCCTTTTGAGTTCGCCGACTCTGATCATATTTAGACAAGGTCATAGTCAAAGTGGAAGTTCTCTCCTCCCTTCAGAGAAAGGTACCTCCTTCTTTGATGACCTGTTCTTTCCACTGGGATCTCACTCGCAGAGATCTTTCATTTAGGTGTTTTTTTTTTTTTTTTTTTTTTTTTTTTTTTTTTTTTTTTTTTGCCAGAGTGTCTTGGCTTTCCATGCCTGAAATACTCTTATGGGCTTTTTAGCCAGATCTGAATGCCTTAAGGGCTGATTCTGAGGCCAGAGTGTTGTTTAGGACATCTGCCATTCTAGGAGTCTGCTGTGTGTCCCACTTCCCATGTTGGATCATTCTCTCCATTTTTAATTCTATCAGTTAGTATTAGCAGACACTAGTCTTGTTTGTGTGATCCCTTTGACTCTTAGACCTATCATTATGATCAATTATGAACAGAAATTGATCACTTGGACTAGTGAGATGGCATTGGTACATGCCACCTTGATGGGATTGAATTAGAATCCCCTGGCACATTTCTAACTCTACCATTTGTGGCAAGTCCGATTGAGCATGTCCCAAATTGTACATCTCCTCCCTCTCTTATTCCCACTCTTATATTTAAGAGTTCACTTTTCAGTTAAGTTTCTTGTTTTCCAAAAGATTTGTGCACTACTAGTTCATAGTAGCTAGTAGATAAAATCCAACTTTTCAACAAAGGAATAGAAGACTGGTACAATCATAAAATGGGTTACCTTTCATCAATACAAATTAATCATTGCTATTCACACAATGGATTAATTCTCAGATGATTTTGCTGGGTTGGAGAGCCCATGTCAACAACTAGTGCATTCTGTATGCTTGAATTTATATGAAATTCTAGGAAATGCAAACTAATCTATACTGGCAGAAAGAAGATAAATGATTGACCAAAGTAATGGCTTTGTTATGTGTCACCTTGGCTTGCTCAAAACTAATTCCCCAGGACTCTTTCTCTTGCATGTTCACAGTCTGGAGGGGTCAAGAGAGATTCTCTCATTTGAAGGCCTAGGGGGTCAGCGTTCCCTGCAGCACACATGCACTATTCCTAACCTGTGGAATCACCTCTTTAGTACAAGGCAGCAGCTGGCTGGTGTCTGTGTGCAGCTTCATAATAAAGGAGCCTGGCTTCTCTAAGACATTGTTATTACCCATATCAGAGGCAACGAGAATGGACACAGGTGTCCATGAAACATGTGGTCACAGAGTTCCAGTCCACTTGGGAAATTCCCTGTGGATTACCAGCCAGGTAGACTTTACTCCATCAACAGTCACAGAGGCAGCCTTACTGAGACTGCTCAGTCTGCCCCTGCAGTTACACAAGCTATTTGCTTGGTAATAAATCTGTTGCTTCTGTTTTTCTGCTTGAACCCTGGTTAATGCACCTGGATAGGACAGGGGTGGGCAGGAGGGAGTGTGAAGAAACGTTTGATGGTTATGCCCTCATCTTGATCAAGGTGACTGTTTAACCTGTGCTTCCATGTACAGAAACTATCAAATTGTAACTTTAATGTATGTCAATTTTAGCTCATAAAACCTTTGTTTAAGAGTAAAAATCTGGGACCCTGAAAAGAAACACCAGAAGAGTAAGGTAAATGAAAAGGTGAATGGCCCTGACATTCTTTTCTTTTTTAAAGACATATTTATTGATGCTGAGTTAGAGACACAGAGACAGAGAATAAGAGAGAATGAGAATCTTCCATCTGCTGGTTCACTCTCCAGATGGCCACAGCAGTTGGTGCTGGGCCAGGTCAAAGCCAGGAGACAGAGGCTTCATCTGTGGTCCTGCATGTGGGTAAAAGGGGCCCAAACATTTGGGCCATCTCTTTTCCTGCTTTTCCTGCTTTTCCCAGGCCATTAGCAAGGAACTGGATTGGAAGCAGAGCAGCTGGGACATGAACCAGTGCCCATATGGGATGCCAGCACTGTAGGTGGCCCCGGAAACCTCAGCCCTGAAATCTGCGTAATCTCAGTAGGCTAGTGCCCTGAAACAATTGAATGAGACAAAATTTCTCTCTAGAAGAATATAAGCCTCAGACCTCAGATTATTTAAACAATAAATATCCAATAAATATATAGTATATGGTCAAAAATAGTGACATGAGAACTCAAGAGAATATGAATGAGATCCGATCATGCTTTAAAAATAAAAAGCAAAAAAAGGAAAGAAAGCAATATAAGGAGAATCAGGAGGGCACAAAATTTCAGAATAATTAGAAGATAACTTAGAAAAACTTGGAAGAAGCCAGCGCCATGGCTCACTTGGCTAATCCTCCGCCTGTGGCACCAGCACCCCAGGTTCTAGTCCCAGTTGGGGTGCCAGATTCTGTCCCGGTTGCTCCTCTTCCAGGCCGGCTCTCTGCTGTGGCATGGGAAGGCAGTGGAGGATGATCCAAGTTCTTGGGCCCTGCACCCGCGTGGGAGACCCGGAGGAAGCACCTGGCTCCTGGTTTTGGATCAGCACGGTGCGCCGGCCGTGGCGGCCATTTGGGGGGTGAACCAATGGAAAAAGGAAGACCTTTCTCTCTGTCTCTCTCTCTCACTGTCTAACTCTGCCTGTCAAAAAAAAAAAAAAAAAAAAAGAGCA
Source organism: Lepus europaeus (assembly GCF_033115175.1). Classification (NCBI taxonomy): domain Eukaryota; kingdom Metazoa; phylum Chordata; class Mammalia; order Lagomorpha; family Leporidae; genus Lepus; species Lepus europaeus. The sequence goes on along the minus strand of NC_084839.1, from coordinate 79,839,621 downwards.
AAACTTGGAAGAGTGTTAGAAACTATGAAAATAAGTAAGATATTTAAAGAACAATAAATATGTTGTATAACTCTATAATGCAATGATCATTGAGTTTAGTAGATGGAAGTACTGTTTTAAGATACAACCTGAATAAACTTTCATTTAAAAAAATTATTTCTTTATTTATTTATTTGAAAGAGAGGAGAGAGGGAGAAGGGGGAAAGAGAGAGAGAAAGAGAATCTTCCACCCACTAGTTCACTCCCCAAATAGCCGCATGGGAACTGGGTCAATCCGAAGCCAGGAGCCAGGAGCTCCCATGTGGTACAGGGTCCCAAGGACTTGGGCCATCTTTTGTTGCTTTCCCAGGTGCATTAGCAGGTAGCTGTGTCAGAAGTGGAGCAACCAGGACTCAAACCAGAGCCCATATGGGATGCTGGGGCTGCATGCTGTGGCTTTAACCCACTACGCCACAGCATGGACCCCCCCCACCCCCGCCCGGATGAACTTTGGCAATCTTATACTCAGGGAAGGAAGCCACACATAAAAGGTCATATAATGTATTATTCCATTTATATAAAATATCCAGAATAGGCAAATTCATACAGAAATCAGATTAGCGGTTTCCAGGGGCTAGGAAGAGGGGAACTGGGGAGTAACCGCTTAATAGGTATGAAGTTTCCTTTTGGGTGAAGAAAATATTCCAGACTAGATAGTGGCAATAGTTGCTTAACAGCATCAAAGTATGAAATGTCACTGCTGCTAAATTTAAGATTATGTTTAATACATACAAACAAACATGGTAGATACTTATGGCATAACATGAGACTGGATGGCACCTCAGTCTGCAGATTCATGGAAGAAGGTGGGAGAAATGTCCCAGCTATAAAATCTAGTCTATGCAAGACCATTGAGAAGCGGCTGGTGTTGGGCATAGTGTGTTAAGCCACTGCCTGCAATGCTGGCATTCCATATGGGGGCCCAGACTTGAGTCCCAGATGCTCCACTTTCTATCTTTCTTTTTTAAGATTTGTTTATTTACTTGAAAGTCAGAGTTACACCGAGAGAGGAGAGGCAGAGAGAGGTCTTCCATCCGATGGTTTACTCTCCACTTGGCTGCAATGGCTGGAGCTGCGCTGATCCGAAGCCAGGAGCCAGGAGCTTCTTCCCGGTCTCCCATGCAGGTGCAGGGGCCCAAGGAGTTGGGCCATCCTCTACTGCTTTCCCAGGCCATAGCAGAGAGCTGGATTGGAAGTGGAGCAGCCGGAACTCGAACCAGTGCCCACATGGGATACCAGCACTGCAGGCAGCGGCTTTACTCGTCTGGCCTCAGCGCCGGCCCTGATGCTCCACCTAATCTAGCTCCCGGATAATGTACCTGGGAAAGCAGCCATAGATGGCTTGAGTACTTGGACCCCTGCCACCCACCCATGAGGGAGACCTGAATGGAATTCTATGCTCCTGGCTTTAAGCTTGGCCCAGCTCTGGCTGTTGCAGCTGTTTGGGACATGAACTAGCACATGGAAGACTTCTCTCTCTCTTTCTCTCTCTCTCCCTTTCAAATAAAAGTAATTAAAACTTAAAAAAAAAAAACCATTGGGAATTGCAGAATGAAGCACAATATTTTGGGTTTTATTCACTGCAGGATCTGATTTGTAGTCTTGTGGAAGTTTAGGCTCAAAAACTTACCTCATCTGGAAGGAAGTTACCGCACACGGAAAACACAGCCCGGAGTTCATGATGGAGAACTGGAGGGCTGGGAAGGACAAGACTGCTTGTTAGGACATATGTGATATACCAAATTGAGGGGAGATCTTGAAAGCCAGAAGCCGTGTGTCTTTCCAGGGAACATTACCGGGTCTGTGGCTGCAATTCTAATGCTATGCACCACTAGTTTGCCCAGATGCTTTAACACCACTTACCTGTCACTTTCTGATTATTTTTATCCTAATATTGGACTATTAGTTATTCAGTAATGATTTTGCTATATGTGTACTCATAAAAATATACTACCATATGAATTTTCTGGGCACAAAAATAAAAGTCAAATTGTCAGCTTTTTATTCTTTAACTGTTCTATATATTCCCCAACTGTTGCCTATGTTAGGGAATCACAGAGTAGGCCAATGCAGTAAAATTCTGGGTTGGTAATCCCATCTTACCACTAAGGTCCAGGAAGTAAATTTCTCTTCTGCCAGTAAATTACCAGGAAAGGAGAATATAGTCCCCAAATAACTGCATTTTATTCCAAATTGCTTGCTCAAGAAAAGTGAAGGCACATGGAGTTGCAAAGCCATGTGTGCGAAGGTTCCTAGTAGTTTTACTTGTAACAACCAAGCTTGGAAAAAGCCAAATGTCTATACATAGGTGAATGGATAGGCAACCCAAAGTACAAACATATCAAGGAATACTGGAGTGTTGACTCAGCAATAAAAAGGAACGAACTGTTGATGCCTGAAACAATATGATTAAATCTGAAAAACATTATGCTGAGCAGAAAAGTCAGACACAAAACAGTATGTACTGTTTAATTATAATTATGAGTATGAATCTCTGGAAGGCCTAATGTAGTCTGAAATGACAGGAAATATGTTATTTGTTGTCTAGAACTGGGAGTAGCATATAAGATGGACTGACAAGAGGGGTTATTGGGGATGTTATATGTCTTGGTTATTTTACTGGCTGCAAGGATGTACAAATTTGTTAAAACCTGTAGTATGTCTTAGACTGTCTTCATTTTGTCATCTGTAAATTATAACAATTAATTACAAATTATATTCCTAAACTTATACTTCAAAATCACAAGTGACATTTTCCAGGCCTCATGCCAGACCTGGTAAATTGGAATCTCTGGAATTGGCATCCAGATATGTGTGTGCTGAAAAAACCTTTACAGATGATTCACATGAGCATCTCTGGTTAAGAGCCACATCTGCAGGTGAAAGATGGAAAGATCATAGAGTTAGATTAAATTAAATAAGTCCAAAACAGTTTGCATAACAAGGCTATATTTTTATAAAAAATGTATAGACTCAGAAACTATATGGAAATAAAACAATTGTTTATGAGATTTCTGGGTATTTCATATTACAGTCTTTGCTTTTCTGCATACTCAAAAATAATGACCATATATTCATTTTCATTGAGAAATATGAGTTATTTTAAAATTAGCACAGGGCTGATCTTGCGGCACAGCAGCTTAAAAAGCTGTTTGTGAGGCCGGCACTGTGTAGTGGGTAAAGCTGCTGCCCGCAGTGCCGCCATCCCATATGGGTGCTGGTTGAGTCCTGGCTGCTCCACTTCCAATCCAGCTCTCTGCTATGGCCTGGGGAAGTAGTGGAAGATGGCCCAAGTCCTTGGACCCCTGCACCTGCGTGGGAGACCCAGAATAAGCTCCTGGCTCCTGGCTTCGGATTGGCACAGTTCCGGCCATTGTGGCCAGTTGGGGAGTGAACCAGTGGGTGGAAGACCTCTTCCCTTTTCCCTCTCTTTTTATAACTTTGCCTTTCAAATAAATAAATAAATCTTAAAAAAAAAAAAAAAGCTGCTTGCAATGCTGGCATTTCCAATCCAGCTTCCTGCTAATGTGCCTAAAAAGGCAGAAGATGGCCCAAGTATTTGGTGATCTCGTACCCATATGGGAGACCAGGACAGAGTTCCTGGCTCCTGGAGTTGGCCTGGTCTCAAGCTGGCTGTTGTGGCCATTTGGGGAGTAAACAAGCAGATGGACAGTCTCTCTCTCTCTCTCTCTCTCTCTCTCTCTCTCTACTTTTCAAATGAATAAATAAATCTTTAAAAATGCAAATAAAACCATAAAAAAAGCATAAAGTAGAGGAATCATGAACTTGGTGCAGGCCAGGATGGAAGGCATCAGCGCTATTGGTGGAGGAGTTGGCCTTCAGTAAAAAGGAAGGGCATCCATTCCATGTAGATGGAAGGCAGCAGGCAGTGAATTAGGTAAATTAGGAGATTTGAGGCCAGATTTTTTCCATTTTCTCTATAAAGCAGAAGATGAGGTCAGCTGCTGGGAAGGATGGAGGTGGGAGTGGTGCCGGCTTTGTATAATTCACATGGGAACTAGAAACTCATCTTTAGCCTTGACTGTCCAAAGTTTCAGGAATGAACTTCTTCTTCTTCTTTTTTTGACAGGCAGAGTGGACAGTGAGAGAGAGAGACAGAGAGAAAGGTCTTCCTTCTGTTGGTTCACTCCCCAAAATGGCTGCTATGGCTGGCACGCTGCGCCGATCCAAAGCCAGGAGCCAGGTGCTTCTCCTGGTCTCCCATGCGGGTGCAGGGCCCAAGCACTTGGGCCATCCTCCACTGCCTTCCTGGGCCACAGCAGAGAGCTGGACCGGAAGAGGAGCAACCAGGACAGAATCCGGCGCCCCGACTGGGACTAGCACTCGGGGTGCCAGAGCCGCAGGCGGAGGATTAGCCTAATGAGCCGTGGCGCCGGCCAGGGATGAACTTAAAATTATATTCACACCGTGTGTGTTCATTTATTTGTCTATAGATTTGATCACATTCTTAAAGGAGTCTGTTACTGTTGTCCCTCAGAGATGAAAACTGTACACACTCAGCAGGTGTGCTGCCTTTCCCAGCGGATATAGGCTACCGTATTTTGTTGCTTCATCACCACCTTGTGGTCAAATGAGTGTACTGCTAAAGGCGTTAGAAATTGTGAATTAATGTAGTGCTTTTAGATTTGAAAGGGACTTGAGCATTACACGGTATAGTGTCTCACAAATAATCAGAATTAATTATTACTATAAAGTTTTCCTGGCTCCTGGCTTCTGGATCCTGGCTTCGGATCGGCCCAGCTCCAGCAATTGCGGCCATTTGGGAAGTGAACCAGCAGATGAAGACCTCTTCTCTGTCTCTCCCTATCTCTGCCTCAAATAAACAAATAAAAATATTTCTTTAAGATTTATTTGATTTATTTGAAATACAGAGTTACAGAGAGAGATAGAGACAGAGAGCAAGGTCTTCCATCTGCTGATCTACTCCCCAGATGGCTGCAACTGCCAGAGCTGCGCTGATCCGAAACCAGGAGCCAGATGTTTCCTCTGGGTTTCCCACGTGGGTGCAAGGGTCCAAGGACCTGGGACATCCTCCACTGCTCTCCCAGGCCATAGCAGAGAGCTGGATCGGAAGAGAAGTAGCCAGGACTAGAACCGGCACCTAAATGGGATGCCAGTGCTTCAGGCCAGGGCTCTAACCCACTGCACCACAGCGCCGGTCCCTAAAAAAATAATTTTAAAAAAAGTTTTCTCAAAGATGTTGAGCCAATGTGTGTATGCATAAGTGAGAATCCCTGGTCCAGTGCAGATTCAATTCCTGGAATTAAAGGTCTTTGCAGAAGATCCCAGAGCCAGTGTGTTTCTGATTTTGAAAGGCCGTGGAGCAATGGTTCTGAAACTCAGCTGCACATGAGGATCACCTGGAGAGCTCTGAAAAATCCTGCTGCTCAGGCTATCCACTTTACTAATTAAACTGTTTAAGAGTGAGAGTGCCAGACATGAGTGCTTTTTTCCAGGTGATTCTAATGTATGGGCAAGTCTGAGAGCCTCTGCCACAGGCCCTTACTATCTAAGTGTGAGCTGCAGGCTGGAGCGTGTGTACTCCAGATCTTGTTAGACATCAGACTCTCGGGACTTGCCCCAGACCTCCTGTATCAAGCTGTAGTTCAGTAATTCCTAGGGGGTTCACTGCATGTTAAGTGAGGAGTGATGCTATGGAGAACAGTATGCATGTCCAGTAAGTCTGTGGGATATGCCAAGCGGGAATGATGGCTGGAAGGTGGCTTCTCATCTCTGATCACTTCCAGTTACAGGAAATCCATTATTTCTTTGCCACTGTTGGGCAGATCTAATTGTTAGAGTTAGTTCTGTTGTGCTGCATGTCAACGATTCCTTTTTTGTTGTTTCCACAAGCTGACAAATTATTATTATTTTCTCAGTCATCCTTTGTTCCTAAAGATTTATTTATTCATTTATTTGAAAGGCAGAGTTATGGGCAGTGGGGGAGATCTTCCATCCATTGGTTCACTCCCCTAATGACTTGTAGCTGCCAGGGCAGGGGCCAGGTTGAAGCAAGAAGCCAGGAGCTTCTTCTAGGTCTCCCACATGGATGAAAGGGCTCAAGCACTTGGGCCATCCTCCACTGTTTCCCCAGGCACATTAGCAGGAAGCTGGATTGGAAGTGGAGCAGCTTGGACATGAGCCAGAATCCATATGGGATGCCAGCATTGCAGGTGGCAGCTGAACCTGCTATGCCACAATGCTGCTCCCAATCATTTTTTGAATCTCTTCTCCTAACCATCAAATTTCTCCAGTGTATGTATATTTTTATACATAAAATAAAATAAATATATATTTTGCCGAAGACTCCCTAATAATCCTATAGTAAAAAGTAAGATTCTAGGTGCAGTGTAACATAATAAGAACAGTAGGAAAATGACTTTCCTTCATCTAGAAATTTCACTAATGATTTCTTTTTGCTTCCTGAAAATCGGGGAATTATAGTCTTTGTCAATTGCTATATTATGGAATTGTATGCAGCAAAAAAAAAAAAATCAATATTGATGATGCCAAGGCCTCCGGGCACTCAGAGTGTCCTGATCATACACAGAGATACAAACATGGGAATCCTGGGCTAAGACAATGGTGACCTTTTCCTCCAGGGTAGTCAGGCACCTGTCTCCCAGCCTGTTCTCCTAGGATAACATCCTTGAGCAAAGACAGCCTCAGTGTGTTTGTCAGGGGAACTCTCCAAACCCCACGTGCTGCCTCTAATCTTGACCCATCCTCTCTATCCTACCTTTGGCTCCAAATTCAAACTAATGACAATCATTCCTGTTCTCCTCACCGAGGCTCTAGTTTCTCATATTTGAACACACCACATCTGTGTACTATTGTACTTTGTGGAGCTCTGACCTGACCTTTTTTTGAGATTTTTTTTTTTATTTGAGAGGTAGAGTTACAGACAGAGAGGGGGAGAGACAGAGAGAAAGGTCTTCCTTCTGTTGGTTCACTCCCCAAATGGTCACAATGGCCAGGAGCTGCACTGATCAGGAGCCAGGAGTCTCCTCCTCTGGGTCTGCCACGTGGGTGCTGGGGCTCAAGCACTTGAGCCATTTTCCACTGCTTTCCCAGGCCATAGCAGAGAGCTGGATTAACTGGATCAGAAGAGGAACAGGCAGGACACGAACCAGCACCCATATGGGATGCTGACACTGCAGGCAGAGGCTTAACATCCTATACCACAACGCTGGCCCCTGACCTGTGGTCTTAATCCCTTAAATCTGAATAAGCAGGGACCAGTGCTATGGCGTAGCAGGTAAAGCTGCCATCTGCAGTGCCAGCACCCTATACGGGTGCCCATTTGAGTCCCAGCTCCTCCATTGCTGATGCAGCTCCCTGCTGATGCACCTGGGAAGGCAGGGGAGGATAGCCCAAGTGCTTGGGTCTCTGTACCCACGTGGGAGACCTGGAAGAAGCTCCTGACTCCTGGCTTTGGATCAGTGCAGGTCCAGCATTTGCAGCCATCTGGGGAGTGAACCAGCAGATGGAACACCTCTCTCTCTCTCTCTGCCTCTGCTTCTCTGTAACTCTGCCTTTCAAATAAATAAATAAATCTTTTTTTTTTTTTTGACAGGCAGAGTTAGATAGTGAGAGAGAGAGAGAGAGAAAGGTCTTCCTTCCGTTGGTTCACCCCCCAAATGGCCGCTACGGCCAGCGCGCTGCGCAGATCCGAAGCCAGGAGCCAGGTGCTTCCTCCTGGTCTCCCATGTTGGTGCAGGGCCCAAGCACTTGGGCCATCCTCCACTGCCCTCCCGGGCCACAGCAGAGAGCTGGACTGGAAGAGGAGCAACCAGGACAGAACCGGCGCCCCAACCAGGACTAGAACCCCGGGGTGCCGGTGCCGCAGGCAGAGGATTAGCCTAGTCAGCCGCGGCGCCGGCCAATAAATCTTTTAAAAAATATATAATATCCAAACTATGATGCACAGCTAATTAAAACATGGAATAGAATTGTACGTATTAACATGACACTGGGAAATGTACTCAATATATTGTTAAGTGAGAATGTGTGCTTCAGAATATTGTTCACCATCCGATGATTTTGTTAAAAAGAGTTAAATATAGGGTAGTATACAGTTTATTTATATGATATATAGCTTATACATATAATACTAAAGAAAAGGTTCATCAAGCCCTGCCATAGTAAATATATGTACATCGAGAAAGAATACAGAGTGATAGTAAATATAGAAAATCATCATCAAGTCAATGTAAATTATGATTCTAATTTTATTTTTATTTATATATTATTAAAAGTATTTAATTTTATTTGAAAAAGAGAAAGAGAGAAAATCTCCCAACCACTGGTTTACTTCCCAAATGCCTGCAACAGCTGGGGCTGGGTCAGGCTGAAACCAGCAACCTGGATTTTCCCATTTGGATGGCAGGAACCCAAATACTTGAGCCATCACCTGCTGCTTCCCAAGGTGTGCATTAATAGGAAACTGAATCAGAAATGGAGAAAGGATTCAAACCAGGCATTCTGATATGGGATGCGGTGTCCCAAGCAGTATTTTAACTGCTACACCAAATACTTACTCCCATTCTAATTTTAGTAGATATGAGTCTCCTAGGAAATTTCTTGTTGCTGTCAACTTTTGCCTTAGTCAGGATTTTGTAGTCTTTATCATTATGTATTATTATCTTAAAATATGTTGGGATTTAGTAAGCTAATACCAGAGACTTTGGAAATTGTGCTTTCAAACGGTGAGAAATAGTGACACACAGTGGACAATAGCAGAAAGCTCTGAGAATTACATTCACCAAGACTCAGACATTTGGATGAAGAGCTTTTGCAAAGATTATTCCTGTAGACATTAGGGTAATATAGCATTTTGAATACACCAAACTGCTTTTATTCTTTCTTAAAGCTCCACAAAACCTTTTTCCTTTTCTTTTCTTAGATGTAAACTTAGAGAAATTAGCAAAATGGGTCAAGATAGAGCTATCCAAATTGGATTCTGTAGGTGATTTAACAACACAACATAAAAGTGGTTTCTAAGCAATGGTGATAGGAGAGAATAACCAAGCTGACATACACAATAGATGTATTGAAATTGATGGCGCTAGACATCTCTGGAAATAGGGGCCTCTGGAAATAGGAGGTTGGCTACAGTCTGTTTAAGATGTGGTCATGTCTTTTTTTTCCATCCCCTGCCGCAGGAAGACTGGAAATGTATTATTTAGAGTGAGTATAGATTAAGGAGCAGTAGGCACAGTTGAGAGTACATACCACATTGAAAAAGTGAATACTACCTGAATGGGTGCATACAAAGTGATCAGATCACCCATTCCTCTTCCCTACCCAACTCCTATATTGGTGGCATGGGATATCTAATTATTTCAGTTTTCTTGGGACTAAAGGTATTGCCAGGATGGAGATTTTCAGTACTGAGCAAACCAGGCTGAGTTGGTCACTTAGCCTTAAAACCTTAGTTGGTAGACTTCCACATTCTGTACAGGAGACTGGGAGAGTCTTTTGTGGGGAATCCTGCAGGCCCAGGAGGAAAGACCTGAATGTATGTATGGTAGAGGCTCTACAACTATGTAACTTGGCCAGACCAACTTTGTAGGGGTGCTCGCAGTGAACAAGCTCCACCTGGGCACATGGAGGTTCTAACAGTGTTGCTAGACACCCCTCTGAAAACTAAGCAGATAAGTAAGGACTGTTAGACAATTCAAGGAAGGCCTCTAACACCCAATACAGAAGCCAAAACATCCAAACAAGAAAACAACTTGTAGGGTAAGCACATGATTCAAGTTACAGTCATCAGAGTCTTTCTCTAGAGTTTTAAAAAGTGGCCTAGTGGGCTGGCACTGTGTTGCAGAAGATTAGGCCTCCACCTGCGTCATCAGCATCCCATATGGGCACCACCAATTCAAATCTCAGATGCTCCATTTCTGATCCAGCTCCCTACTAATGTGCCTGGGAAATTTTCAGAAGATGGCCCCTTCACCCATGTGGAGACCTGGAAGAAGCTTCTGGCTTCTGGCCTCTGGCTCCTGGCTTCAGCCTGGCCAAGCCCCCTTTGTTGCAACCATTTAGGGAGTTAACCAGCGCATGGAAGACATATATATATATATATATACATACATATACATATATATACATATATATATATATATATATATATATCCTTGTCTCTGTATATCTGACTTTTAAATAAATAAAATAAATCTTTAAAGAAAAAAGTGGTCTGGTAGACCTTCCTCTCCCTCCGCAGTCCCACTCTTCATATCCACATTCAAGATAGAAAGAAAGGAACAAGGTTAAAGATGTACTTGTCCATATTTAGAAAAAAAAAAGCAAAAAGCTCTCCTTGATGCTCCTACATTAGATTTTAACTTAGGTCTCATTGAGCAGAACTGAATCCAATGGTCACATCTGACAGAAAGGGAGGCTGAGAAGGCAGGGCACAGAATTGTTATACTTGGTTTGAAACAATCAGATTCATTGCTTAAGACTGGACATTTTGCTACCTCCCCCCACTGATAAGGAAGAACAAGCAAAAAGATGCTGTATAGGAAAATATGTTGCCCCAGGAACCAAAGTAAGCAGGTAAATGTTAAAAACTATGGGAGAGGGAGCGAGAGATGGGAGGGTTGCGGGTGGGAGGGAAGTTATGGGGGGGGAAAAGCCATTGCAATCCATAAACTGAACTTTGGAAATTTATATTTATTAAATAAAAGTTAAAAAAAAAACCTAGAATTCTCATACATCCCTGGTAAGAATGGTACAGATAACTTGTAAAAACAGATTATCAATTTCTTACAAAGTTAAAAATACACTCTTCATTTGACTTAGGTTTTCCACTCATAGATAAAATAAAAACATATGTTTACCTCAAAATCTGTATTGCATATGTGTATGGGTAGTTTATTCTCCAAAACTTGGAAGCAACCTAATGATGTCTCAATGAATGAATGGTAAACAGACTGTGGTACATTTACACAATGGACTCTACAGCTCAGCTGTGTAAGGGAACAAGCTATTGGTTCATGCAGCAACCTGGATGCTTCTCTAAAGCATTATGCCAAGGGAAGGAAACACAACTCAAAATTATATCAATATAATCATTGAACTTTCTGGAAAGGAAAACTATAGGGACAAAAAACAAGTCAGTTATTGCCAGGGGCTGGAAGTGGAAGATGGGAATGATTTCCAAACTTAAGGAAAGTGGATAAAAGGCCTCCCACACAGTGAGTACTCCCTTTTTGTTGCCTTCTGGGTGCATGGCTTTTGGGTCACCTGCTCTCTGCCTTCCTGCCTGCAGGCTTGTTCCACGTGGCTCCAGGCCTACTCTTTGCTTGGTATGGACCCAACTTAGCTTCTAGACTTCTCTTTTTCCACTAAATAAAGCCCTCAGTCTCCTGCACATTTCTCTCACTGAATAAAATTCTTAAAACTTACCATGTTGTCTGATCTATTTAAGCCAGTATTCAGAATTCTCTGAATACGTGGCAAGAGCCAATAAGGCTTGTTAATATTGAAAAAATATTAATAAGCAGGATAGTATCAAAAGCAGTAGCTTCACATTGCGGTAAGTTATTGTAAAATTTGCAAATACATAAGTTTGGACCAGTAAAGGCCCCAGATTACCTTTTTAAAAAAAAAGATTTATTTATTTATTCAAAAGACTTCCATCTGATGGTTCACTCCCTAATTGGCTGCAACGGCCAAAGCTGCGCTGATCCAAAGCCAGAGGCTAAGAGCCAGGAGCTTCTTCTGGGTCTCCCACGCAGGTGCAGGGGCCCAAGGACTTGGGGCATCTTCTACTGCTTTCGGAGGCCATAGCAGAGAGCTGCATCAAAGTGGAGCATCCAGGTCTCGAACTGGTGCCCATATGGGATGCCTGTGCTTCAAGCCAGGGAGTTAACCCACTGTGCCACAGCCCAGGCCCTAGCCCAGATTACCATTTTAATGCCTTTTATGTGGTAGAACAATGGCTTCCAAAGATGTTATTTTTAAAAACCTACCTTTCCATTAGAGATTATGATGGGAAAGAAGAAAGGAGGTCAGATAGACAGTGAACCCTACTCTATCAAACTATTCAGTGTTGTAACTGCTTCTTGTCCCTGTGTCTCCAATAAGACTCTTAGTAGGAACTGAATTTTTCATCTCTGAACTCAGAGCCCTGAATTAATCTCTGTAATATGAGCAGTCTTCAAAAGGTGCATGGAAAAAACTGCATAGACTTAAAAATTTTTTGCACCAAGCTGGGACTGTGACCTGCGATGCCAGGCCGCAGTTCATGTCCCGGCTGCTCCTCTTCTGATCCAGCTCTCTGCTATGGCTTGGGAAAGCAATAGAGGGTAGCCCAAGTCCTTGGGTCCCTGCACCTACATGGGAGACCTGGAAGAAGCTCCTGGCTCCTAGTTTCAGAGCAGTCCAGCTCTGGCAGTTATGGCCATTTAGGGAGTGAACCAGCAGATGGAAGACCTCTCTGTCTGTCTGTAACTTTATCTCTCAAATAAATACATTAAAAATCTGTTAAAAAAAAAAGAACTATAATTATAGTGTGGCACATCCATGATAGCCCAGAATCTCCTCTGTTTTAGCAATGGTCAGAAGAAGAAAATGACTCTTCCACTCCTTTGTAGAAGTAGTTCCCTAGTGAGGTTGTCTCTGCATCCAGTCAAGATAGATTTTTCCAAAACAGCCTTTAATTGATTCATATCAATTGCTGTTAGCAGTTAAATTCAATGATTTGGGCTCAAATGTGAAACTGATGCTATGCCATTGTGGCTATCTCTGCCAAGTGAGGTAGAGATTCAAATCCAAACCTACAGGGACTACATAGAACCCACAACCCCCATGGAGCCTTTCCCCTTGCTTTCTATCGCTAGGAGCACTACTGCTACAATGATGATAATGATTTTATAGTCTCATGGTTAGAGAAACTAGGAGTCTTTTTTTTTTTTTTAATCTATTTGACAGGTAGAGTTATAGACAGTGAGAAAGAGAGACAGAGAGAAAGGTCTTCCCTCCGTTGGTTCACTCCCCAGATGGCCACCACGAGCCAGGAGCCAGGTGCCTTTTCTGCCTCTTCCCGGTCTCCTATGCGGGATCAGGGGCCCAAGCACTTGGGCCATCCTCCACTGCCTTCCCGGGCCACAGCAGAGAGCTGGATTGGAAGAGGAGCAACCGGGAATAGAACCCGGTGCCCACAAGGGATGGCAGCGCCACAGGCGGAAGATTAACCCAGTGAGCCAGGCGCCAGCCCCTGAAACTATGTCTTTTTTATTTATTTATTTATTTATTTTGACAGGCAGAGTTAGACAGTGAGAGACAGAGAGAGAGAGAGACACACACAGAAAGGTCTTCCTTTTTCTGTTGGTTCACCCCCCTCCAAGTGGCTGCTATGGACGGTGTATATTGCAGCTGTCGTGCTAGCCAATCTGAAGCCAAGAGCCAGGTACTTCCTCCTGGTCTCCCATGCAGGTGCAGGGCCCAAGGACCTGGGCCATCCTCCACTGCACTCCCGGGCCACAGCAGAGAGCTGGACTGGAAGAGGAGCAATGGAGACAGAATCCGGCGCCCCGACCGGGACTAGAAACCGGGGTGCCGGTGCCACAGGCAGAGGATTAGCCTAGTGAGCCGCGGCGCCGGCCTACTATGAGTCTTTATAATGGAGGGAGCATTTTTGTATTATTTCTGGTTTCCCTCATTGTCTTTTAGATTTCAAAATGACTCAAACCTGGTGTTCAATAAATGTTGAATCAGACACACAATATAAGCTATTTAATTGGCTGAGCCAAATAAGAGCAACAAAACCACTGCCTTCTGAGAAACAGTACCTTTCTAGCAAACTTAATTCATTGGAACACTGAAAGAATACATTGTCAAGTCATCCAAAACATTTCAAGTCAGTGGTCATAAAATTCTTAGTCTCTAGACTAGGTGTTCATTTTTTCTCCTATAGTAATGTGTTGGAGTGTTTTACTAGGATCAATGCTCACAATAGGGAAGGGACTTCTTGGGATTTCAGATCTTATGACCTGAGATCAGGTCCCAGCTTTTGATTTTTGTGAACACTGTGCCTGCCTTATCCAGTACAAAACTGCTGTCAGGTTTTGGTTCTGGACCAAGATGGAATGGACATGCTTCTCTGTATTCCAATCAAAGACAGTTAAGATTCCTGTACATTATGAGTATGTGAAACAAATATAAGAAGACTTGCAAATGCAGAGAGAAGATGGAAGGCTTACGAGGGATTTGAGACCTAAGGGATGACATGGCTGTGAGTTTCTTCTTGCTTCACATATCCTGCACTGGATGATGGAGAAGTCGGCAATCTAGAATCTCCTACAGGAGTAGAAAAGCATACCCTCTCTCGCTGAAAGGCCAGGATAGGGGAAGACTCACAAGATGGACAGCATTCAGAGTATAACCTCCTATCTCAGGCAAAAATCATGGTCCCATTAGCCTAGACTTCCACACTTGCTCAGCTGTAAGGAGTGTTCCCCTTTCCCTGCACTCACACAACTAAAGTAGCATCAGAAAAGACCTAGTGACAGGCTGGGACTTTCATTCCTGCTCAGAGACAATGAAGTCCTCCCATAAAGGTCTGAGTAGAACTCACAAGGAGATGCTGAACTGCTACTCCTCATTACTGCCTAGCAATAATGAGCTACACTTCCTGCCTATGGTGTCAGAGGAAGCCACATGGGAAGCTGCAATTTTCACTACCATGCAGTGGAACAAGGCATCTCCCATGCCCATTGTCCTCCCAGTAAATCTATAATTCACTATTGCCTCCTGTAAATCTGTAATTATTTCAAAATAAAAGGTTGTTTTTTTAAAACTCAATAACTTTTCTGTTCTTTTTTTCATTATCTCATGGTTATACTAGGTGACTGTATGTCTTCAATAGGCAAAGGAGTGGAGAGGATGGTAAGAGAGGGAGAGGAGGAGAGAGAGAGGACCCCATATAACTGAGCAAATTTCTAAGGTCTATTTCCACATTTGTTCTCTGTGCTAGGTGAGTTATTTCCCACTTGGTAGATAGCTTGAAGCTAATTGCCTCTCATGCCATCACATTATGGTAATCTATATCTTAATTTTTATATTCCAATTTTTTTTGCCCCCACAGAGATAAGAATTCAAAGCAGAAGTTGTAAGATACAGAAGTGAGAGTAGAATTTATTAAAAAGAGAAATAGTGAATATGCATTCCTGGGAGAGTGTTGGCTACCTTGCACAGAGAGATACCTGCCATGAGTTGGCCAGAGAGTTGCCTATAAGGAAAGAGTGTGGGAGGAGGCCAGAGAAGGATCAATTAGGTCTGTAAGCTGAAAAGCAAAAACGGCTGCTTCCATGTGTAAGGGTCCCCTTTATAGGGTTGGGTGTGGTATCCTAATTAAATATACAAATGGGGTGGAGCTGTATATTGGGTGTGGTTTAGTGTGCATGAGGCTTTCTTTTTTTTTTTTGTTATAGTCATTGCATACTGTATTTTAGAAAGCACCTTTAGGGTTTTTTTTTTTAACTTTTATTTAATGAATATAAATTTCCAAAGTACACCTTATGGATTACAATGGCTTCCCCCTCCCCATAACTTCCCTCCCACCCGCAACCCTCCCCTTTCCCGCTCCTTCTCCCCTTCCATTCACATCAAGATTCATTTTCATTTCTCTTTATATACAGAAGATCAGTTTAGTATATATTAAGTAAAGATATCAACAGTTTACACCCACATAGAAACACAAAGTGAAAAATGCTGTTTGAGTACTAGTTATAGCATTAAATCACAATGTACAGCACATTAAGGACAGAGATCCTACATGAGGAGTAAGTGCACAGTGACTCCTGTTGTTGACTTAACAAACTGACACTCTTGTTTATAGCCTCAGTAATTTCCCTAGGCTCCAGTAATGAGTTGCCAAGGCTATGGAAGCCTTTTGAGTTCACTGACACTGCTGACACTGACACTTATATTTAGACAAGGTTATAGTCAAAGTGGAAGTTCTCTCCTCCCTTCAGAGAAAGGTACCTCCTTCTTTGATGACCTGTTCTTTCCACTGGGATCTCATTCACAGAGATCTTTCATTTAGGTCATTTTTTTTTTTTTGCCAGAGTGTCTTGGCTTTCCATGCCTGAAATACTTTCATGGGCTTTTCAGCTGGATCCAGATGCCTTAAGGGCTGATTCTGAGGCCAGAGTGCTGATTAGGACATCCGTCATTCTGTGAGTCTGCTGTGTATCCTGCTTCCCATGTTGGATAGTTCGCGTGAAGCTTTCTGGGTGTTTCATGGAGCTTCCACCTGGAGTTTAACTTCCAAGTGGTCATAATAGCATCTCCTCCTTCCTGGTCCTGGATGAGACACAGGTCCATCAGGGGAAAGTGGATGTACTGGATTGACAGGTAAGGAGTGGAATTACAATGCAGGGCTAGAGGCAGACATGGTGAGAAAAATCTTCCAGTTCGCCTATTCCTCCATATCAAGTCTGTTACCTTTACCACTGGCTGGCACATGCAGAACCAATATAAGAAGGACTTTGAGTATAAAAGGCTTTTAGTATCAAACTCTGAGAACTACTGGTCAAAAGCAGACTTGGCTGGCACCAAGGCTCAATAGGCTAATCCTCCACCTGTGGTGCCGGCACACCGGGTTCTAGTCCCAGTTGGGGCACTGGATTCTGTCCCAGTTGCTCCTCTTCTAGGCCCGTAGCCCAGGAGGGCAGTGGAGGATAGCCAAAGTTCTTGGGCCCTGCAACTGCACAGGAGACCAGGAGAAGCACCTGGCTCCAGGCTTCAGATCAACGCAGTGCGCTGGCCGTAGTGGCCATTGTTGGGTGAACCAACGGTAAAAGGAAGACCTTTCTCTCTGTCTCTCTCTCTCACTGTCCACTCTGCCTGTCAAAAAAAAAAAAAAAAAAAAAAAAAAGAAGCAAGGACTTGCCAAATGCGAGGGGCTGCATGAGGATCAGGTAGCAAACTTCTAAAAAGTAACTGATCTGAGAGATTCTGATTCCTTAGCTTCTGAAGAAGCATTAAGGAGCCAAGGCTGCTGTGGTTACTGTTGGCTCCAACTGTTGATCTGACTCAGAGTTGAGCTTGGTGTTCAGAAATAATTCTTGATCTGCTTCATTCTAAATATATAAATTAGGGCATGCCAGTTTCTCTCTGCTTTCGTTTGTATTTGTTTTGTAATGGTAGAGATTTCGCTTTCCCATTTTGGGCTAATTTTTAGGATAAAATGGAGTGCAAGAAAAATCTGAGGTGGAATAAGTTTTACCTTCTCTACCTCCCACTTGTCTGATATTTGTATTTTTAACTGCCTTTTCCTGGAGTCCTCAATCCTGCTGGCAGGAAACAAAACAACAACAACAACAACAAAAACACGGAGATATATACAGACCCCTTCCACAGAAGCTGTGCTCTCTGAGCATTGATTGCCTTCAAGGAAAGCAAATTGGCAGCAACACCCAGAATGCCATTCAGAGCCACATCTGTCAGGCCCTGATAAGCCACAGCCAGGTCTGCCCCAAGGATCTGCCTCCTGAATCTTAGTTGTTGGAGAAAATAGAGCTGGGAATCTGAGGTTGCTGATGTCGTGAGTGAGACCACTGGGCTGGACAGATTCCCCGGGCTGGTTTAAAGACCCAGGAAGAATGGATACTCTCAGATTCCTCCAGGAGGGAGCAGTTTGCACTCTTTCAATCCATCGTTTCCAAATGAGGTGATGCTACTCAAAACCTTGATACATTAAGGTGACTGTCTGGTTTGATTTCATTTACAGGAAAATCCAAAACACTGAGCCATCTATTTCATTGCAAATATTATTTAAATACTATTGCTTTCAATACCATTGTAAAAATCAACTTGTTGGATCAGAGGGAAGGTGTACTGGCAGTTACCTATCATGGGCCAGAGAATATACAATTTATTTTTTGTGTGTTGCTCTTCTTATTCCTTATAACCCTGAGAAGGGGCCTTGGGCACAGCACATAGGATATTACTTGGATTGCTTGCCTCCCATATCAAGGTGCCTGGGTTCAAGTCCTGGCTCTGCTTCCAACTTCAGCTTACTGCTGATGTGCATCCTGGGAGGCAGCAGGTGATGACTCAAGTACCTCAGTCTCTGCAACCCACATACTGAGTTGCTGGTTCCTGGCTTTGGTCTAGCCCAGTCCCAACTGTTGCAGGCATTTGGTAATTATACCAGAAAACAGGAGATTTCTCTGTGTCTGTGTCTGTCTCTTTTTCTCTCTTCCTTTCAAATAAAATTTGAACAATTAAAAAAAAAACAAAAACCCTGAGAGGTAGGTGCTGTGATTCATATTTTACATATCAAGGAAGCCATGCAAGAGGGGTACCTCCCAGAGATAAATCTGTGAAGGTATTCCTGTGTGTGGGGTCGGGGAGGTGGTGGTGGGTGGTGGAGGCTTCTCTTCACTTGAGCAAAAGAAGTTGCCATCTATGTCATGGCAGAGGCAGAGCCAGTAAATTCTCTGGTAGCCCTGAAAATAACTTCCTTTAGGCTAGTAGCATGGACCACCATTGGATGTGACTTCTCTTAGAGCAGGTGTAGAGGAGGGGCCACAATCATTGGGGAGAAAAAGAGTGGATGTTGGATTTGCAAGGTGCTAGATGCCTGGGCCTGTCTAGAACCAGTACTCCACAGTCACTGTGGCACCACTCAGCAGGAAGTGAGGGTGTTCAGCAATGCTGCCTGAGAACATGGGCTTCTGTAGCCTGATCCTCTGTTACCATGACTAGTTCTGCCAGAGTGTCAGAAACAGGTTCCTTCCTATCTAGTATTGTCATAAGCATCAAGTGAAACATATGGGGATAGAGAAAAGAGACCTGAGCATCTGATTTCCTTGCTGTTTGCAGCATATGGGAAACAAAGCAGAGCCTATAAGCTGCTCCTTGAGGTTCCTTAAATAGAAATGAGGAAGTGAGACTCAGAGACATTAGGGGATTTTCCCATGGTGACACTTCTGCAGAGCTGGAGCAGAGGAGCTCAGGATGGTAAAGCCCACAACGTTTATTTTCTTTTCTACATGTTAGTGAGGTCTGTCACATTCACCAGCACTGGGAGGATATATAGAGGTTGGTTATTTTCTTTTTTTTTCTTTTTATTTTTTTGACAGATAGAGTGGATAGTGAGAGAGAGAGAGACAGAGAGAAAGGTCTTCTTTTTTGCCGGTGGTTCACCCTCCAATGGCCGCTGCAGCCGGCGCATCTCGCTGATCCGAAGCCAGGAGCCAGGTGCTTCTCCTGGTCTCCCATGCAGGTGCAGGGCCCAAGGACTTGGGCCATCCTGCACTGCCTTCCCGGGCCATAGCAGAGAGATGGCCTGGAAGAGGGGCAACCGGGATAGAATCCGGCGCCCCGACCGGGACTAGAACCCAGGGTGCTGGTGCCGCAAGGCGGAGGATTAGCCTGTTGAGCCACGGCGCCGGCCCTGGTTATTTTCAAGCTAGATCTTGTTTCTTTTTCTACATATCATTTTCTCTCCCCTCTTTTGGGGCTGAGTTTATAATTTTTAAAGAAGAGATAACATTTTGTTATTATTAGACATTTGTAAGTCTCAGCTCCAATTCACAGATTAAGAGGGAATAATGAGGGACGTGTGGGTTGGCTCATGGTCTGGGGGTCTTGAGTGGTGACACAGATTCAAGGGCAGGAAGCCATTTCTGTGACTTTCCCTCTGCCTGGAATGCCTGCTGCCCACTGTTGTCTACCACATTGGCACCTGTACCTGCAAGTACATGCAAGTCTTTTCAATCAGTTGGTTCTAATGTGTTGCTAGAGGAACTAAGACAGAGACATTCTCTTAGTGAAAGGTTTGGTTGGAACCTCGAAGATGTAAGCCTGGAGTGAGAAAAGTCTTTATGAGAATTTATTTAAACTACTGGATCTACCTATGTCTGAGGGATATGTCCTACATTTTCTGGGTTAAATGAGCCTATAAAAACAATGATGGATGTTTATTATGTTTACTATTTATGAGTTTCTCTAATAAGTATTTTACATATGTTATCTTGTTTAATCCATAAAATAATCCTATGAAGCAGGCACTACTATTATCCGTATTTTACAATTGGGGAAGTTGAGGCACACAGATTTCCAGGTAAGGTATAAAACTGGGAATCCGGTGCCCCAACCGGGACTAGAAACCAGTGTGCCGGCGCCGCAAGGCGAAGGATTAGCCTGTTAAGCCACGGCGCTGGCCTAATCCTGCCATCCCCTCCTCACCCCACCCCTACCCTGGGGTCTTCTTTGGTCTTTTAATCTAGAGTTCTCTGCCCCAGAAGATGGTATTCTTGGGATTAAAGCCTCAGCTTTCCTTCCTGGCACACACTTCACTCATGGCAACAATATTCATCTTGCTACACCAAATACTGCCCTGCTTGCCAATAAGGGCTGCACCAGCCAGCCTCCTGCCTTTAGAATTCTCCAGGCAGGAGGCAGACTTAAGTCTTCACATTTAGGCCTGCCTTCCAAACCAAAGATTTCCCAAGCACTCTACCCTCTAGGGCACTGAGGCAGGTTCATGAATGTCTGCAGTTTTGCAGGGATTAAGCACCAGTATTCTTTGAGCCAACAATTTATGGGGATGGGGGTGGGAGGAAATAACACCATTAGCGTGACAACTTGTAACTCAGAAGAATCAACCCCCTTATTAAGTGAATTCCAGTCTGATGCTTATTTGAGTGAGCCTAGATTGTCAGAGTAAGAATCCAAAGACAACTCTGGCCACTTCTTGTCAAACTCTATAGAATGGCAACTCTTAGACTGCTCTCCTTAGGATGCAGTGAAACTTAGGGCCTGCTGGCCTCAGCTTTAGGGTTTTAGTCAAAATTGTGACAAATGGAAATGTTCCATTCCACATCTTTTTACACACATTAGTTAAAACCTTTAAAACATCATCCTGACATGTGAAGAAAGCCCTTAGCTATAATTATAATAATGATAACTATCATATAATGACATTATTTATGATGTACTAGGAACTTGACATAGTAAATGTAAACTGTTCACAACACTTATTTTTAAAATATTGATTTATTTATTTGAAAGTCAGAGTTACACAGAGAGAAAAGGCAAGGCAGAGAGAGAGAGAGAGAGAGAGGAGAGAGAGAGAGGTCTTCCATCTGATGGTTCACTCCCCAGATGGCTGCAATGGCTGGAGCTGTGCTGATCTGAAGCTACGAGCCAGGAGCTTCTTCCCGGTCTCCCACCTGGGCGCAGGGGCCCAAGGACTTGGGCCATCTTCTACTGCTTTCCCAGGCCATAGCAGAGAGCTGGACAGGAAGTGGAGCAGCTGGGTCTTGAACGGGCACCCATATGGGATGCTGGCGCTTCAGGCCAGGGCGCTAACCCACTGTGCCACAGCACCGGTCCCTGCTCACAACACTCTTATAGAGTAGGGAGTTTCAACCTCTCAGTGAGAAAATCTGAAACCGAGGCCACACAGCCAGTGGCAGAGCTGGAATTTAAATCCAGAAGTGTCTGATTTTCAACTTTAATCTGCATATAAAGCTGAGAGGTATATTTACTGTCTAGTGCAACTGTTCCCCATCTGTGAGCTTCTGAAGTGGGGTGAGAGTGTAGTTATTCAAGGGATTAACAAATCCTTAAGTTCATCAAACATTATCTGTGGTTTCCATAAGTAATGTATATACTAATATTTCTTCTACATATAAATTCAGTTGAACAAATAATGAGTTTTCTCTTTGTCTGGACATTGTTCTAGGTGCTGGAGATATACCAGTGTGTAAAACGAGCTAAAATGTCTATATTCATAGAACTATAAATTCATTAAAATCATACTGAAATTATTTAATTTTTGTCACCATATATTGTATCAAGCAAATGGAAGTAAATGTATAAATATTATCAAGTGGAGGCTCAGGAAGAATTTTGCTATTTAAAGTGGATCTTCATATTGGACGTTGTTAGAAGCACTGATACTATTGAACTTTGAGGAATTCAATTATCACAAAAGAATGACCCCCCTAGGTGAGGAAGTTTGTTTGCAGCTAAGTCCAATTCCAGACTGAAAATATTTGGGACACAGAGGAAATATTGGGCAATCTCCTTGGGTAGTGCCACTCACTCATCACACAGCTCAGTGCGAATTATGATTACCTGAATAAACCAGGACGACAGTATTACTGATGATAGTGATGAGGAACCTCAGGAGCACAGTTTTAGGCAAGGAAGCAGATGACTTTACCTCGTTTACCTTTTGACCCTAGGACTGAGGTTCCTTCTAGAGCTCCTACAGGAATGAAGGGTTTGTGCACGCAAGGAACAAAGTCACGTGACCTCGGACTTCTTAGGCTCCTCAGAGCAAAAGCAGTTTACACACTTCGTGCTAGCCAAGAGGTGTGCGACAGTTTGCTTAACCAAGATTCCTAAGTTCAGGGAAGGTGTCAGTAAGATAGTTTGGTCTCTCTGGCCCGGACCTTCCCTTCACGGGCCACCGGCGGGGGCAGACTGGCTACACCATCCGCAGTCCTTCCGGGTCTCCAGCAAGGGCAGGCGATAAACGAGGGGCAGGGGACTGGCTCGGCTCCTCATACCTCACCTCGCAGTTTCTCCACTCCCTTTGTCCCTTCGCCCCTCACCTCCTGGCGTGGGCCGCCCGCCGGCCCTCTCGCGGCTCTTGACCCAAGCGCCCGCTTAAAAACTACATTTCCCACAATGCCACGCGCCAACCAGTCTTCATGGGGCTCCTCTAATGCCTTTATAATTAAGATGATTCAAATTCACATTTCAGAGGAAGAAGTTATTTATTATATGCTCTCCGAGAATCTGTCGCTCCTCTTTCTCCACACACCATGTCCACTTTCAGTGACGACTCCCCCATTTCAGGAAATTCTGTCAGGCTATCCTTTGGCCACCCTGCCCCACAGGTTTCGGGCCCTGCAAGGCCCCCGGGGGCCTAGCAGTGTCATTGGTGGATGACCGCAGCCCTAGCTGCTGCCGCTGCTACCGCGACCATGGTCTCTGGCAGCAGCGGCCTCGTCGCCGCCCGCCTGCTGTCGCGCACCTTCCTCCGTGAGTGCGGCCGGGACTCCATTTTCCTGTCCCCTTCGGGCTCCGGGGTCCGCAGGGCCCAACGACCTGACCCCTGGCCGCAGCTGGCTCCTCAGGGCTGCGCCGCGACGCGGGCTGGGAGGCCCAGGCCCGGAGTGGGAACCTTCTTGGGTGAAGGGATCCTTGGGGCGGGGCTCTGGCTTAGGCTGCTGGAGGATGGTGACGAGGGTGGTGGAGTTAATTCGAGGCTGGGAGCCCTGTAGAGCTGGGAGCGTGCTCTTCCCCCGCGCTGCCGAGTGGAGCAGTGGGGGTGGCGCCTAGACGGGCCCTATTTGGAGCGGGGAGTGAAGAGGACTAGGATGGACTCAGCTGGGAGGGTGAGTGTCTGGATGGAGAGATGGGGCAAGGGATTTCCTAGCAGGATACTGGGAGATGGAGCCGTCTCTTGTACAGGAAGAGTCCGAGGTCCGAATTAGGGTCAGGGGAAAGGCGGTTTCCGCATTCAGAGTCAACAGAGTCCTTTAGACTCCGGGAAGTTTAGAGTTGACCAGGACCTTCGCCAGGTTATTTGCAGTGTCTCCACCAGGCAGAATGAACACCTCACTTCTCGAAAACTTCCCACTCAGGGTTCTAGTCCTTGAGTAACACTGACTGTTGAAAATCCTTGCTGTGTTCCAAGTCTGTGTGCTTGTCAGATAGGTTACAGTAGGAAGAAACTTTGGAATTCGCCACATCAGAGTTTGAAGTCTGGTTAGTCTCTTTACTATCTGTGTGATAACCTTGTCTGCTTTTCTGAGTCTTTGTCTCAGCTAATGGTTCAAACCACACAAAAATAGTTCCCGATTTTAATGAAAGCGAGGCACCATCACTTGTAAAGAACGCTATTATTTTGTCTACTACTAGCAATGGAAAGGGATTACAAATTAAAATAGTGACCCTGTTGCTTGGCCGATGCATCCTTATTTAAAGCATGTTGCAAGGTTAAAAAAAAAAAAGTGCATCATAGAAATATGAAGTACTGAAGGATCTGGGTTCCTTGTGCAGCAAAGTGAAGTGATTTATATAAAACATCTAGTGTGCAATAGACACTCAGTTACAATGACTTTTCCTGTCTCTTCCTTTCTTCCACCTTGCTTCCAACTCCACTGCTTATACTAAGTATTGGATGAGACTTAATTCCTTTCTTGAGAAGATTACATTCCCAAAGCGTACAGTGGTGAACGTGCCCTGATCGCTTTGCTTAGTTAACCAGATCACTTCAGGACAGAGTTGGCTGGAGAGCTTTGGTCAAAGAGGAAAGAGTTGGGTTTATTTGGGAAAGTCTTCTGGAGATTTTGGTTGTATAACACTTGAGGGTGGTGTTGGCAGAAGGAAAAGAAGGGTTAAGGAATGAGTTGTTAGGTATGGACCTGTGCTAGCTCCATTTGAATAGCTGTGGTGTAAAGTGTAGAAGGTGGATGTGTAGCATTTCCTGAGGTGGGAAACCCCTGGAAAGAGTTGTTCACCTGTGCCTTTCTGTCCTGGACGCTTGCTGGTCTGGGTTTCTGGAGAGCCTAACCTCGGATAAGTCTGGTGTCTGAACAGCAGAGGAATCAAGAGCAGAAAGGAAGCGTCTAATGGAGCTGGTTCCTTATCTACCTTCAGCAGTCCTTGACTGTCCTCATCTCGTAGAACTGGAAGTTCTTTCTCCCTAGATCCACAGAGATCCTCCGGTTTGGTTTTCTGTTGCTGGAGTGGTCTTGAATGATCCAAGTCCTGTCTTAAATTATCTGAGAAGGTTGAGATCTGAGCTGCACTATTTGCTCTACTAGAACTGGGGTTACAGACAACAGTGTTTAATGTGTAAAACCCTCTAGATCCTCTCTCCCGTACCACAGTTTAAAGCTCATTTTTACTTCCACTAGAAAAATAGCAGCCACAACATTACCTTGCAAACTCCTTTAAAAAAAAAAAATTGCATATTATGATCTGAAGGTTAATAGAAACTAGAGGGGTAAGTGTTGTGGCACAGTGGCTTGGGATGCCTGCTCCTCATACCAGGATGCCTGTGTGAGTCCTGGCTACTCTGCTTCTGATTCAGCTTCTTATTAATGCATCCTGAGAGACAGCAGATGGTGGCTCAAGTCCTTGGGTCCCTGCCATCCATGTGGGAGACCCAGATGGAGTTCTAGGCTTCTGGTATTTAGAGAGTGAACCAGGGAATGGACAGTTCTCTTTTTCGCTCTCTCTCTCGCTCTCTCGCTTGCTCTCTCCCTCTCTCTTGCTGTCACTCTGCCTTTCAAGTAGATGAAAATAAGTAATATTTTTAAAAAACTAGAGATACCAGAAGATTTTGTTTCCTCTGTTCTCTTAAATTTCAGTTGATGGTACATTATGTGCTGAAGGTTTTAAGTGTTGCAATATTGATTTGAGTTAAAAAGAACAAACCAAGCAAACACTTGTATGTGCCTTCCAGAACCCTCCTGGGAGGGGTAATTTAGAATGTTAGCAATTCCTGACCCCCTAAGCCCTCCAGTTTTATAGCTTATGAAAAAAAGGAAAGAGTCCAGTTGAAGTGGGGAGGGAAAATACAGTGAAAAGTGAGAAAGATTTCTATTCTAAGTTTAAGGATTTTATAAGTATCTTTAAAATTGAAATATTGAAGTTTAAATAGAATCTTTTAAAATTAATGAGGAATAGGAACCAGTATTTTTGAACTTCAAAATTGTGGCATTTAATTTTTTTTGTTTTGACAGAGTTAGATAGTGAGAGAGAGCCAGAGAGAAAGGTCTTCCTTCCGTTGGTTCACTCCCCAAATGCCGGTGGCCTGTGCTGATCCGAAGCCAGGAGCCAGGTGCTTCTTCCTGGTCTCCCATGCGGGTGCAGGGCCCAAGCACTTGGGCCATCCTCCACTGCCTTCCCCTGCCACAACAGAGAGCTGGCCTGGAAGAGGAGCAACCAGGACAGAATCCGGCACCCCAACTGGGACTAGAACCCAGGTGTCGGCGCCGCAGATGGAGGATTAGCCTAGTGAGCCGCGGCGCTGGCTGTGGCATTTTAATTCTAAAGTGCACAATCTATGTGGTCCAATACCTTTGTCAAGTGGGAAAATAAACACAGTGTCCCAGTCAGTATCACAAGGGATACTAGAACCTGGACCTGTGACTCTATGCAGTATCCTTTCTGCTGATGTGTGCTGTGTGATAATTGGAGCCTTCTTATTTGAAGTGCTGATTTTTTTTTTTTTTTTTTTGGCCAGCCTCAGGTTTGCTGAGAAGGTGACTGCCCTGTTCAGAGCTACTACTTGATTTTTACTATAATGCTTGCCACGTTGTGTGGGCCTGTGTTTAGGCTTGGTGAAGTATTTAGAAATGTAGTTAGGAAAAGCAGATCCTTAATGTTGATGTTCTCATACTAATGTCTAGTGTCATTGTAGCTAACAACCAAACCTTTGTTTCCAAAATACAAACTGGCCATGATCCAAATGTACAAATACAGCCATGAAAAAATGATTTGATTTTCTACTGTCACTTGTTCTATAGAAATAAAATTGGAGATGTTCAAAATAATTTCTCTTAAGGATAGGGGAAGTTTCATTTCACCAAAGATGGGCATTCTGTTGCCTTAGACTGCCTCTTTTTGTTACATTATCATATTTTAAAGTTGCGATGTTTTAGAATTGATGATATCTTACAAAAATGACAGCATTTTTTCTTTCTTACCAGTACTTAGTAGGACTTAAAAAACCAATGGTATTTTAGAGTTAATGAAATATGGTACAGCCAACAAAGCTTTATGTGTAAGTCAATTTTAAATACATAATTTTACATTTGAATAGTGGAGTGTTTGGGATTTGGGGCTCAGTGACAGCTAAACTGTGCTATATTGTGAGGTCCTACAGGTGGTGACCATAGTAGCCTTTATATTACATATACATAGTACACATGGTTAATAAGTATACAAATTCACAAGTATCTGCATGAATAAATGAATAACGGGCATGCAGTTTGAGAGGGGAGTTGGAGATAAGAGTATGTACATGAACAGAGTCTTAGGTTATTGGTTAGGAACATGTTGTTTGTCATACAAGGCCATGGTTTGAGTCTTACCTGGGCAGATGTGCTTTGGACATAGATTACATCATTAGTCCCACCAGACAGTTTATAATGATGCATTTGCTACTGGGGAAGAAGATTTGGTATGTGGCCAACTCAGTACCTTTCCTTCATCATTGTTCTTACAGTTTTTACTTTTGTGTTCCTTTGTTTAATGTTCAGGGCAGGAAGTCTGATGTGGGTAGGACCTGAGTCTGCCTTATTCACCTGTTTATGCCTGGCACCTGCTGGATGATAGCCTGCCATAGTGAATACCACAGAGCAGTTTGGTCTGCTCATTCTGTATCAGAAACAATGATAACAAAATAGCCATTAGTGATCAGTACTCTCTCTACCCTAGGCACTGTGTTATCTGCTCTATATATTATTAACTACATTAGCCCTTGAGGTAATATTATTATCCTCATTTTTACAGTGAGGCTGCACTTTTCACAAATCTTTCATTTGTTAAAAACAGTGTATTTTTACATGCTACACTTTATATGTATGCATGGATGAATATATTTATAAAGAAGTATATAGAATATCATGAGGCCAGGGCTTTAACCTGCTGGACCACAGCACCGGCCCCAATAACTTAGTTTTTTTAAAAAAATAAATCTTTCTCTTCTCCTTTCCTATTTTATTTCCCTTTTTTCTTTTTTATATGAGTCCTTGAGTCTTTGATCAGAAGAAATTAAATGACTTTTTTTTTGTTTTTTAGACAAGTTTTATTCTGTAACTTTAACATTTAATGTATTGTTATTCCTGGGCAGTGAGTTGCAGAGTAGTTCTTACTCATGCTCCTGAGAAAGTGTCCTTCTTGGCTCATTTATTGTTTGTAAGTATTGGGCTTAAAAAATTGAGTCATGGGAAAGCAGGTGGCTATTTAGTAAACATTATTAGTGGTGATGATACCTGATTTCCAGTCCCTGTATTTAATTTGAGCCATTTATTTATCTTTGTGCCTCACTTTTCATCTGAAGATGATAAACCAACTTTTTTATCTCAATTTAGAAAACACTACAAGATTTTTGTTAATGAGGGATCCAGTGTAAAGTAGTTTTTTTTTTCCTTTCCTTCTTAATCCACTACTGTGGTCAGAGTGGCTCATTTAAAAAGTGACATTTAGAAATGGTTAGCCTAGTGGTTGAGATGTCTGTGTCCCACATTAGAGTGCCCAGATATGATTCCCAGCTCTGGCTTCTGACTAGCTTCTTGCTTATGGGAAATGCCCTGGGAGGCAATAGTGAAGGCTCAAGTAATTGGGTTGCTGCCACCATGTGTGAGACTGGATTGCATTCCCAGATGCCTGGCCCAAACCTGGTTGTTGCAGACTTTTTGGGAGAATGAAGTGACAAATGGGAGCCCTCTGTTTTTTGTCCATCTCTCTCTGCCATACTTTAAAAAGTATTATTTAAATTTGCTGTAATCAAAGGATGTGCTTGCATTAGAGATTTTTTTACATTTTTGGGTCATCAAGTTGAATTCATGGTTCCAAAGTTTGGAAAAATTTCATAACATATTATCTTTGCTTTTCAGTGCAACAAAATGGAATTCGGCATTGTTCCTATACAGCTTCCCGGAAACATCTGTATATTGATAGAAATACGAAGGTTATTTGCCAGGGTTTCACTGGTAAGCAGGTATGTATATTTAGATTTTTGTTAAAAAATTAAACTATTTTCTATTTTTAATATTATAAAAATAATAATATAAAGTATACTATCCAGTGGTAGGGCTATATTTTGGGAATGGGATGGGTACTGTAATCAGCTGTGAGCTGAAAACTATGTTTAAGCTTACCTTGAAAATCCTTAGATATTTGCCATGTTAGAGACCCGCATACTGTCTTTTAACAAATGCAGCACTGCTGGTTTTATGCCAGTGTTGGACCAGATCATTCTGTTTAGCAGTTGGTATAGTAGATTGCTTCTGTTTCGGATGCATTCAGAAAAGCCACTTTTTTATACACAATGCACGTTCAGTGCGGAGAAATGCTCAAACTGAGAGTTATGGGAATGGAAGTGGGCAGAGGCATCAGCACATTGATTTTTCCAGTCATATACTCTGTGAGACTTATGGTCTTTGAAAGGCTTGACAAGCAAAATTGCCTGAAGTATTTTATTTTAATTAGTTCTCATTCACTTATATTCATTCTCTTTCCTTCTCCTCTGCCTACATCATAGAATTTGCATGTTTATCTGTCATGCGATTTACAATAAATCTACAATATAAGGATCTCTTATTCCTCTTTCCTACCATTCTACTCCCTAAGAATTGTTTTTGTTAATAAGTTAGTATGTATTCTCCCAGATTTTTTTCCTGTACATACAAACATTTAAATAATGTGTATATATAAAATATATATGAAAGAATTGTATAAATTTTTATAGCATTTTATATATGCATATTTTATTATTTATTTACATATATTATATTTACATGTATAGTGTATTTGTCTAGAAAAACAGATTCCTAAATGTAAAATCAGATGTTAAAGCTCTGTGTATGTAAAATTTTGAGCATGGCAAGTTTTTGGCCTAATAGGTTAAAGCACCTGCATCCCTTATCACAGTACCCTGGTTCCATTCCCACTTCTGATTCTTTTTTTTTTTTTTTTTTAAAGATTTTTTATTTATTTATTTGAGAGGTAGAGTTACAGACAGTGAGAGAAAGAGAGACAGAGAGAAAGGTCTTCCTTCTGTTGGTTCACTCCCCAAATGGCCCCTATGACTGGCATGCTGCGCTGATCTGAAGCCAGGAGCCAGGTGCCTCCTGCTGGTCTCCCATGTGGGTGCAGGGGCCCAAACACCTGAGCCATCTTCCACTGCCTTCCCAGGCCACAGCAGTGAGCTGGACTGGAAGAGGAGCAACTGGGGCTAGAACCCAGCGCCAATATGGGATGCCGGTGCCGCAGGTAGAGGATTAAGCAAGTGAGCCACGGCGCCGGTCCCCCACTTCAGATTCTTGCCAATATGGACCCTAGGAGGTGTAGGTGATGATAACTCAAATTGAATTCCTGCCACCCATGTGGGAGACCAGGATTGAGTTTCTGGCTCCTGGCTTCAGCCCAGCCTGGCCATTATGGGCGTCTGGAAAGTAAACCAGAGGATGGGAGTTTTCTGTCTGTCTCTGTCTCTGTCTCTGAGATAACTAAATAAATGAAACAGTTGAATGAATTTAAACTTCCATTGTAGGATATACACAGTTTTTTTTTTTTTTTAAATGACAGAGCAATTAGAAGATAATCATGTCAACCACATGTCGTAACTCAGTGTATTCCTTCCTTTATTTTTAAGAGATATGACAAGATAAAAGCAGTTAATGATTTTCCTGGTAATTTTGTAAATTTTTTTGTAATTTAAAAGTTAATAATTTTTCTGTAATTGAAAGAATTGCCATGTCAGTTTTTTTAGTAGATTGATAATCTAGAGCTAAAGTCAGCAATTTTATTCTGTAAAAGGCCAGATAGTAAACATTTTAAGATTAGTGGGTCATACAGTCTCTGTTAAAACTACTTAGCAGCATGTAACAAAGAGAGCAGTCACAGGAAATATGTCATTGAATGGGCATGAGTATATTCCAATAAAACTTAACAAAGCCAGGTGGTGAATCAAATCCCACAGACAGTAATGCTAACCTTCATCTTGAGGATGGTCCCTAAATATTCACATTGCTATAACTTTTGTTTTTCAAGCACTTAGAAACTTTTATTTATAGTTCTTTATTTTATTTTTAAATTAAGTATTTATTTTTATTTGAGAGTGAGCGAGTGAGCTCCCATATGTTGATTCACTCCTCAAATGCCTGCAATGGCTGAGGTTGGCCTGGAGCTGGAGCTGGGAACTGGAACTCAGTCCAGGTCTCTCATGCTTAGTTCAAGTTATATTTAGCCTGTTTTTAAAAACAAATCATTGGATCCGGTGCCGTGGCGCACTAGGTTAATCCTCCGCCTGTGGCACTGGCATCCCATATGGGTGCCGGTTCTAGTCCTGGTTCCTCTTCTTCCAGTCCAGCTCTCTGCTATGGCCTGGGAAAGCAGTGGAGGATTGCCCAGGTGTTTGGGCCCCTGCACCCACATTGGGAGACCAGGAGGAGGTGCCTGGCTCCTGGCTTCGGATCTGCACAGCTCTTGCCATTGTGGCAGTTTGGGGAGTGAACCAACGGAAGGAAGACCTTTCTCTCTTTTTCTCTCACTGTCTGTAACTCTGCCTGTCAAATAAATAAATAAAACCTTATAAAAAAATCATTATTGTAATAATCAAATGCTTGATTAACCCAAACTCCTGATGTGAGTTTATTATATATGATTTTGTTCTTTGTTTGGTAAACTTTATTTGATCCTGTGAGCTTTTTTGTGAGAACATTTGTCCATGGTATAAGTACTATTTTGAATTGTCTCTGCTTCCTAAATTAGGTGGTGGTTTGTCTAAATGTTTAAATCTAAGATTGGTTTCAGTGTCTTTCAGCTACCAGCAATCACTTTTCCTGATTTTTTAAACTAGTCAAAGGCTTTAATTGTTAGATTTGTTGATTTAGATTGTTACTATGGAGTTTATTAAGAAGTCTGAAATTTAGAGTTTACTTCTAAATTTGCATTTTATCTCAGTTCTCTTTCCAGTGCACACATGGTTCCACATGTGAATGAGGAATACTTACATTTAGAGTAAATTCCTGCAGTGCAGATTTCTAAAGGGTGCCATCTAATTTCTTTTACTGGCTTTTATGAGTTGCTAAAATTATTTCTAGTCATAACTGTACTGGCTGATGATCATGGGAGAACTAAGAAAAATAAGCTTATTTTTTTTTTTAAATATTTTATTTATTTATTTGAGAGGTAGAGTTACAGACAGTGAGAGGGAAAGACAGAGAGAAAGGTCTTCCGTCCATTGGTTCACTCCCCAAATGGCCGCTATGGCTGGAGCTGCGCTGATCCAAAGCCAGGAGCCAGGTGCCTCCTCCCGGTCTCCCATACCGGTGCAGAGGCCCAATGACTAGGGCCATCTCCTACTGCTTTCCCAGGCCACAACAGAGAGCTGGATTGGAAGAGGAGCAGCTGGGACTAGAACCGGCTCCCATATGGGATGATGGCACCACAGGCAGAGATTAACCTACTGCACCACAGCGCCAGCCCCAGAAAAATAAGCTTATTTTGAATGGAAATGATATCCTTGTTTAGCACTACATTAAGACTAAAAAAATCGGTCTGTTTGAATGTATCTGGCAGTGTAGACAAGGGCAGTGTTTATCAAAGTATATGGATTAAAGACCAGTTTAGGTATTTGTTTTTAATTCTCTTCTGATGTGGATCAGTGCTTTGGTAAAATACAGTAAAAGTTGCAGCAATGTCTCTGTTATGTTGGTAAACATTCTCATTTTTACTTTTACCTTTAATAGAACTTGAATACTTGGGACAACATTTTTGGGTCCCTGTAGAGTGACCATATAGCTCCATTCATTTTTTTCAACAACTATTCATTGTATGCCTACTTTATGCAATGTGTTGATTTAGATGCCATATCATAATGGACAAAATAGAAGTGCCTGACTTCATGGAATTGGATTTTAGTGAGGGGGAAAATATATCGATAAAATCCATGAATGAATTATGTGGTTTATTAGAAGTATAGATACTGTGGAAAAAATAAACGAGACAAAGGAAGATTTGGTTATGTGTGTAAAATTGTGGTGGTTGGGATGTAAGAAAGAGGACTTTTACATTAGGTGATCGGAGAAGTCCTAACCTCTGAGTCAAGATCTAAAGGAGACAGGGAGATGAAACAAGTAGGTGTCTAAGAAAGTGCATTTGATGCAAAGGGCTAAGAGAGGCCATGAAACAGGCTTTTCCTGCTATCCAGGGAAGTTATGAGGCCCCTGTGGAGAAAAGATTGAAAGTGAGCATGGACAATAATCCCTGAAGAATTTTGGTAACTTAGATCAAGGTCTTGGCAGTGGAAAGGGGAGAAGTTGTTGTTTATGGTTTGAAGGTAAAGCAATAAAATTTGCTAGCGGATCAGATGTGGGATATAAGAAACAAGAATCTAGGGTGACTTCAGTATTTTTGGTCTGAACAGCTGTAGAGTGGGGTTGTTTTTAACTGAGATGGGGTAGAGTGTGGAGGGGCATGGACAGGAGCTCAGGTTTGGAACATGTTAAATAGAGGATGCCTTCTAGTTCTCCAAGTGAAGATTTCAGGTCGGCAGTTGGCAGTGTAAGTATAGAGTGCAAAGCAAAGGTCTTAGGAGGGGTTACCTTATGGGTGACATTTATTGCTATAAGAGTGACATAATTAAGGGCATAATTTTGGGAGAAAATAGAAGTCTGGGGAGAAAGAAAGCAGAGGAAAACTAAAGGAAGTAGAGCCTCGGAATCCTAGCAAAAAAGAAAAAAAATCCTAATCCCTACAGGCATTTTTGATTATTAGAATATGATGGGTGGAGGGGAGGATGTGGTCCTGGTATCTAATTAGAAGAGGCCAGGAATGCTTTTAAATAGCCTACGAGTTATAGGGTGACCTCCTATAACCGCCCCCCCCCCCCCCAAAAAAAATATCATGTCCGTATTGCCTATAAAGTTGTAGTTGAGAGGAGAGTGAATGGGTAGGGGAATAGTGGATGTTGGCTGGGTGGCATTAAAGGCTCACTTAAAGTGACTAGATTGAATGAGAGCTTTGAGAGAATAAAAGGATCACTTAATGATCAGTAATTTAAAGTGAGACAAGTCAGCATGTTTTTTTTTTTTTTGTTTTGTTTTTTTTGGTAGTGTTTGGCTGCATAAGTGAAGTCGTAGAGTAGGTAGCAAATTGGATTTAGCCAAGTTTTTGGTTTTGTTACATGTGTAGTTTCAAGTGAGAGAGATCCAAGGTTGTTGTGTGAGTATGATTGACCACAGATTTTTTTTTTTTTATTTTTAAGGTTTGTTTATCTATTTGAAGGGCAGAGTTACAGAGAAATGGGGAGAGAGAGAGAGAGGTCTTCCATCTTCTAGTTCAATCCCCAAATGGCCACAATTGCTGAAACTGGGCCGATCCGAGGCCAGGAGCTTCTTCTGGGTCTCCCATGTGGGTACAGAGGCCTAAGGACTTGGGCCATCTTCCACTGCTTTCCCAAGGCATAGGAGAGAGCTGTATCAGGAGTGGAGCAGCCAGGACTCAAATGGGCACCCATATAGGATGCCAGCATTGCAGGCGGTGGTTTACCCACCACGCCACAGCTCTGGCCTCTTGACCACAGATTTTAAACTGGACAAAGAGAAGGGTGTGGACATGGGGACTTTAGGAATAAAGAAAAGGGGATGTTCTTTTAAGTAAATACCAGAGTATCATCAGCCAAGTTTGAAAACAGAATAAAAAGAGACCATTTTTCATAGTTTGGCTTTGCAGAAGCACGATTTGCTTTAAGGTTTGAAACTATGTTTAGTAAGTTGATGAATATGCTAGATATACCTTATTGTCTGGGAATACTTAACCTATTTGTTTTTCTTTTCCTAAGTGGCTAAGATTGCCTTTTCAGCTCTTGGCTTCTAAGTCTGCCTTTTCTTATGAATCTTGTGTATTTTTCCCCCTCAGGGCACCTTTCATAGCCAGCAGGCATTGGAATATGGTACCAAACTCGTTGGAGGAACTACTCCAGGGAAAGGAGGCAAGACACATCTGGGCTTACCTGTCTTTAATACTGTGAAGGAGGTAATTAATGGCACCTGAGTTTGGCAAGGGACGAAGGGGAAAAGTGAGCTTTCTTTGGGTAGAGATCTTAAGTTTGTCCCTTTTGGAGGAGTCATTATTTGCTATTTGAAAATCTAATAACCTAGAGAAATCGGAATTGTAGTAAAAATGAGAATGTCATTTTTGTTTATAGGCGTGCATCAAGTATTAAGGTAAGAAGTGCTATGACTGGCTTTTCTTTGCCTTGTTATTTTTTTTTTTTTTTTACATTTCTTCTGGATGTCAGCAGCCACCCCCTAACTCTTCCTGGTTATGGAGCTCAAGTACTTAAGCCATCTTCGGCTGCTTTCCCAGGTTCATTAGCTGGGAGCTGGATCAGAAGTGGAGAATCCAGGACTTGAACAGGTACCCACATGGGATGCCAGCATCACAGATGGTAGCTTAACCCGCTGTTCCACAATGCTGGCTCCTGTCTTCCTTCTCAAGACAAGAGTACTGGCAGTGCAGAGAAATTGAGGATCTTGCCAATGATCTCACAACTCGAAAGTGCTAGACTCAGGACGGCTCAGAGTAGATAGTATGGTCCTTTGCATATGAACTGACGAATCACAGGGTCCTAGTTTATATTCTGAATTTCTGATTTCTTGATAATACTTTTTAAATGATTTTTAATTTAAACTTCTTTGCTGTGACTCTTCTGATGTGTACTTACTGTAAAAATTCAGATGCTTTAAATTTCATGCTATCCACATCTCAGATTTTGCTAGTTTAAACTGGGTATATTCTCCTAGTTTTTTTTCTTTCTTTCTTTCTTTTTTTTTTTATTTGCCAGGTAGAGTTATAGACAGTGAGAGAGACAGAGAGAAAGGTCTTCCCTCCGTTGGTTCACTTCACTCCCCAAATGGCCGCCATGGCTGGTGCTGCGCTGATCCGAAGCCAGGAGCCATGTGCTTCCTCCTGGTCTCCCATTCGGGTGCAGGAGCCCAAACACTTGGGCCATCCTCCACTGCCCTCCTGGGCCACAGCAGAGAGCCGGACCAGAAGAGGAGCGACCGGGGCTAGAACCCGGGCCCATATGGGATGCCGGCACCGCAGGTGGAAGATTAACCAAGTGTGCCACAGTGCCGGCCCTCGCATTTTTTTTTTACTCCAAATGAATATATACAAAAATAATAGTATAATGCTTACTTAAGCATACATATTTTAAAATAGTACATTTTTAAAATTACAGATTTATAGATTAATCTTTTGTTTGAATACTAACCAACTTGATTTTTAACCCTAAAATGCAGGAAAAAACAAAAATCCTAAAAGTTTGAGTTTTTCAGTTTAACTTAAAACTTGAAAGCAGGATAGCTTATGTGTATATTTGTTTTTTTAAGTGTACTGTTTTAACAAGTAAAAAAAAAAATGTCGCCGGCCGCGGCAGCCATTGGAGGGTGAACCAACGGCAAAGGAAGACCTTTCTCTCTGTCTCTCTCTCTCACTGTCCACTCTGCCAGTCAAAAAAATAAATAAATTAAAAAAAATGTTACAAATCATGTTCTGTAGAGGAATCATTTAAACTCTTTTTTGCTTTAAATTGTTAAAGCTTTTCCTCCCTTAAGTTCTGTAAACTATTTTTTAAAATAAAAATCTATTTATTTATTTGAAAGAGGAAGAGAAAGAGAGAACTCCCCAGATGGCTGCAATGGCCAGGGCTGGATCAGGCTGAAGCCAGGAGTCAGGAGCTTTATCCTTGTCTCCTGTGTGGGCAGCAGGGGCCCAGACACTTGGATCATCTTTTCCTACTTTTCCAGGCCATTAGCATGGAGCTACATTGAAAGTAGAGCAGCTGGGATACCATCCAGTGCCGACATGGGATGCTGGCATTGCAGGTGGTGGCTTAAATCATGTTACAACACTGGCCCCTCTCTTAAGTTCTCTCATGGCTGACTTTATGACCTCAAAAATAGGAGATATTTCAGAATTCCTCTACATAGTCTTGTCTTGTTACGAGTTATT
This sequence comes from Lepus europaeus, assembly GCF_033115175.1. NCBI lineage: Eukaryota > Metazoa > Chordata > Mammalia > Lagomorpha > Leporidae > Lepus > Lepus europaeus. Next base: position 79,802,820 of record NC_084839.1, on the reverse strand, counting down.
TTTTTCTTTTTTTTAAAAAAATTTATTTGAAAGGCATAGTTACAGAGAGAGGGAGAGATGGAGAGATCGATCTTCCATTCACTGGTTCATGTCCCAAATGGCCACAATGGCCAGGGCTGGCTAGACTGAAGCTAGGAGCCAAGAGCTTCTTCTGGATCTTCCATTTGGGATCAGGGGCCCAAGAACTTGGGCCTTCCTCCACTGCTTTCCCATGCCATCAGCAGGGAGCTGGATCAGAAGTGGAGCATCCAGGACTTGAACCAGTGCCCATATGGGATACCAGTGTCACAGGTGGTGGCTTTACTTATTATGCCACAACATCAGCCTATTTGGCTTTCTTTTAAAGGAAATTTTGTTGATATGCCATTCATTTATTATTTATAGTGACACAAATAGATGTAGCATTTGAAATATCCTGTTAAGTTCTTTGACAGACACTATTTATTTCTCACCTGTTCAACTTACAGAGAACTCTCTGAGTTCGTGGATGGAATCCTTTTATTTAGCATGACTTCCCAGCTAGCACACAGTACTTGCCACAGTTGAGCTTCTGGTGGTATTTGTAGCACTTAACAGGTAGAGAACTATGGGATGTATTTTTTAATAGAATACCCACATGCCTATGGTCTTCTTTTGGTTCTTAGGTTTTTTTTTTTTTTTTTTTTTTTTTTTTTTTTTTTTTTTGCACAGGCAGAGTGGACAGTGAGAGAGAGAGAGAGAGACAGAGAGAAAGGTCTTCCTTTTCCGTTGGTTCACCCCCCAATGGCTGCTGCGGCCGGTGTGCTGTGGCCGGCGCACCGCGCTGATCCGAAGTCAGGAGCCAGGTGCTTCTCCTGGTCTCCTGTGCGGGTGCAGGGCCCAAGGACCTGGGCCATCCTCCACTGTGCTCCCGGGCCACAGCAGAGAGCTGGACTAGAAGAGGAGCAACCGGGACTAGAACCCGGTGTGCCGGCGCTGCAGGTGGAGGATTAGCCTATTGAGCCGCGGTGCTGGCCTGGTTCTTAGTTTTTAATGTTTTTTGTTCCCCTCTATCATCATCTTGAACAGAATTTTTCTTTGTTAAGATTTATTTATTTATTTATATACACACACACACACAAAGAGAGAGAGAAAAAGTCTTCCATCCCCTGGTTCATTTCCCAAATGCTTATAACAACCAGGGGCCAGGACAAAGCCAAGAACCAGGAACTTCATCTAGGTCTTCCACATGGGTGGTAGGAACCCATGAACTTGGGCTGTCCTCTGCTGTCTCCCAGGATGCCCATTATCGGGAAGCTGGATCAGAAATGAAGGTGGGACGCCATCTGAGGCACTCCTACATGGGATGCAAACATCCTGAGAGGTGATTTAACCTGCTGCACCACAATGCCTGCCCCTAAACAGAGTTTTTGAAAAATAATTTTTAACCCCCAACATTTGTGGATGATCTGTCAGTGTCCTTTGACTTTATTCTGTCACTGTCAAGATACCTCTTTCTGCTAGGGATGTAGTAAAGAAAGCTGCTCAGTCTGGGGATGCGGGCCATCATTCAGCAGTGATTCTCAGAGACACTGTCTTACAACTCTGTCCCTTCTTCTAGTTGTAACTGTATATTCCAAAACATTTTGACTTTTGCCTTGATTGAGTTATGTTTGTAGCATTTATAGGGAGGCAGCCTCTAACTGACAAGAGTGGACACTTTGCAATCAGATATACTTGTATGTAAATCTTGGCTGTGCAATTTCCTAACTATGTGATCTTATGCAGTTATTTAAAGTTATTTAATATCTCTTGGCCTTGGCATCTGACTTGTAAAACATAAGATCCTAAGCATTCAGGATTGTGTTGATGCTTTAACTGAGTCCTCTTACAGGGCTTATTAAGGAATAGGTGCTGCTGCTCTTCAAGAATAACTTCAAGGAGTGTCCCATATGATAAAAAAGACATAGCCATTCATAGAGCAGATTGGTGGATACATCATATTTATATACGAGAAGAATATGTTGAGACCAAATGCAGGTTTATGTCCACAGAGAGAACAGCAGTCAAACTGATGGTCTTTAAGTGCTCTGCATTGTGATGGGTGATTGTAGTGGAGTCTGATGCTTGTTTGACCCACATTCTTATTCTGTGACCCTTCATGCATTTGCATTTTAGTTTGATTTTGTTTCTGATGAATATGCATTTGGAGTAAAAATTGTCAGGCAATAAACTTTGTTTTTGCTGTCTTTTGATAATATTTACCAAGTATAATATATATATATTTTTAAAGATTTATTTATTTTACTTGAAAGTCAGAGTTACACAGAGAGAGAAGGAGAGCACAGAGAGAGAAGGAGAGGCAGAGAGAGAGGTCTTCCATCCGCTGGTTCATTCCCCAATTGGCCACAATGGCCGGAGCTGCGCCAATCCAAAGCTAGGAGCCATGAGCTTCTTCTGGGTCTCCCATGTGAGTGCAGGGGCCCAAGGACTTGGGCCATCTTCTACTGCTTTCCCAGGCCATAGCAGAGAGCTGGATAGGAAGTGGAGCAGCCGGGAATTCGAACCAGCGCCCATATGGGATGCTGGCACTGCAGGCGGTGGCTATACTCGCTACGCCATAGCGCCGGCCCCTATGATATATTTTTTTATTTTATTTTATTTATTTATTTATTTTTAATTTTTGACAGGCAGAGTGGACAGTGAGAGAGAAACAGAGAGAAAGGTCTTCCTTTTGCCGTTGGTTCACCCTCCAATGGCTGCCGCGGTAGCGCGCTTTGGCCGGCGCACCGCGCTGATCTGATGGCAGGAGCCAGGTGCTTCTCCTGGTCTCCCATGGGGTGCAGGGCCCAAGGACTTGGGCCATCCTCCACTGCACTCCCTGGCCACAGCAGAGAGCTGGCCTGGAAGAGGGGCAACCGGGACAGGATTGGTGCCCCGACCGGGACTAGAACCTGGTGTGCCGGCGCCGCAAGGCGGAGGATTAGCCTAGTGAGCCGCGGCGCCGGCCAAATTTTTAAAAAGATATTTGAGAGCCAAGTTTTCAGCACTTGGGGATCTGTCGCTATCCCTTGTTCACTTGGGCAGGTATAGGGTTTTTTGGTACTGGATTGGTGGTTCAGTGTGAAGTTCAAGATTTGACAACAAAAAATGAGCATGCCACAGGAATGAGTGGACACAAATGTAAATCTGGCAATATTTCAGGTTTACTGACATGCCGTCATCAGCCTCTTAATTCATAGTAATATTCAAGATGGGGCAGAGAAGAGGCTCAGCTTGACTGTATTTCCTGACTGTGCAGTGAGCTTGAGCATGGGAGGAATGAGCACATGATGTCTCTCTTGACTGCTATCCTTTCCTGATCCCAAGACGTTATTAGAGTCATGTTGTTTATTTTATTTTATAATGTTTATGACTCAACCAACGAAATGTTTCCTGGTTACTATTTCAGGCCAAAGAACAGACAGGAGCAACAGCTTCTGTCATTTATGTCCCTCCTCCTTTTGCCGCGGCTGCCATTGATGAAGCCATTGAGGCAGAAATCCCCTTGGTCGTGTGCATCACTGAAGGCATCCCACAGCAGGACATGGTCCGAGTCAAGCACAAACTGCTGCGCCAAGGAAAGACGAGGCTAATCGGGCCAAACTGCCCTGGAGTCATCAATGTGAGTGCAGAAAGGGACAGGAAGCCCAGATTTTGCCTCTCAACAGGCTAAACAGCTTTGAATCATTCCAAGTATATTTGTGTGTATGGCCTTTGAGTTTTTCTTTTTCTTTCTTTTTTTTTTTTTTACCTTCCTAAAACTATGATTGACTTCTTCCAGCCTGGAGAATGCAAAATTGGCATCATGCCTGGCCATATTCACAAGAAAGGAAGAATTGGTGAGTTTGTTACTTTCTTATAGATTAAAAAAAAAATTATTTACCTTAAACTCTCAAAACTTATAAGGAGAATTTTTGAGTATACAAATAAAATTTATTTTAACTTAACTTTAGTAGAATTTACAAGGGGATGTTTTTCATGAATCTGTTTTTGTATCCTGGGAAGCACTTATAATTCTACCAATTTATGAAGTATCTGTACAAGATTTTGCCTATTTTTATTGGGTTGTTTGTCTTTCTATTGTTGAATATAGGAGTACTGTCTTTTTATTATTGAATATAGGAATTCTGTAAATATTCTGGATATAAGTCCTTTGTTAGATCATATGTCCTTGTGAATATCTTTATTGGTAGTCTTACTGTGTCCTGTCTAAAAGTTACTTTACTTTCTTATTTCTTGTGAAAATGTTTTAGGAAAATTTTACTGCTACTTGGTTAATTCTCAAGGGAGAAGCCAAATTTACATATCAAAGTTAGGCATGGTATGCCTGTTCTTTTTAGACTCTTCACTAAGCTATACTGTCTTTACAATGCTAGGTGGTTACAGTTTTTTTCTCTTTATAACCCTTAACTGCTAATACTAAGTGAGAGTATTCATCAGAGGGGGTGAATGTCACTCATAGTTTACAGAATTAGGCTACAGGTCATGATTTTTATTTACTGGTAATGTCTTTTAGAGCCGACAGCTCTGCTGCAAGTAGAGTACTTGATAAGTTCACATGTGAGAGAGGTTGCAGGGAGCTCCATAGGTCAGCACATTCCACATTGTTGATCTACATGGTCACAGAAGCCCCTGTACACATTTGAATATTCCATATACTGTTTGGTCTGCTTTGAATGGCTACTAATATAGTCTTGAGGTGAATGTAGAAGTAGGGGTTCTGTAGGCTGAGTGCCTTTCCAATCAATGCCCTGCCTTCTAAGGTTCCCATAAACATAAAAAATAAAAATTTCTGGTTAGTGCTTTAGACCTTGGCTGTGGGAATGGCCATAACACATCAATGAGACAGTTTTCTGAGAGGCTGCTTTTCCCTTTTTTGAGAAAGAACTTTTTTAAAGATTTACTTATTTGAAACTGAGAGTACAGAGAGAGAGGGAGAGACGGAGAGGGAGATCTTCCATCTGCTGGTTCACTCCCAAGATGGTTACAAAGGCTAGTGCTGGGCCAGGATGAAGCCAGGAGCCAGAAGCTTCATCCATGTCTCCCACATGGATGTCAGGGTTCCAGGGTTCAGGGTTCGCAGGCCATGAGCAGGGGCTGGATCAGAAGAGGATCAGAAGTGGAGCAGCTAGACTTTGAACTGGTGCCCATATGGGCTCCCTGCTATACCACAACACTGGCCCCAAGAAAGGACATTTTAAAATTTTAATATTCACTTAAAATAAAATTTGTGATACCAAAAGGTTTTTGAGATGTTAAGGAGAGAGTACTGGTTATCTGTGCCAGCTATACCTATTTTGATACTAATGCTAATATTTTTGGTAGCTTGTTGAGTTGCTAAGAATTTTGGGAAAGGAAGAGTTTTCTGGGTAGAAAGAGTCCCTTGGGCATTTTTGAATAACACATATTGTAATGTAAAGCAAAATGACAGTGCAGTGGCTTTCTAATTTTTCTTAATGACAACTCATAAATTGCCTACCTGGGGCTGCATTGTGGTAAAGCCTCTTCCTGTGATGCCGACATCTCATGTGGGCACCAGTTTGAGTCCCAGCTGCTCCATTCCCAGTCCAGCTGCATGCTAATGGCCTGGGAAAAAGTGGAAGGTGGCTCAAGTATTTGGAACCCTGCCACCCAAGGAGACCAGGATGAAGCTCCTGGCTTCTGGCTTTGGCCTGGCCCAGCCCTGGCTATTATGGCTGTTGGGGAGTGAGCCAGTGGATGGAAGATCTCCATCTCTGTCTCTCCTTCTCTCTCTCTGCCTTTTTAAATGAAAAAAGAAAGAAAAATACAGTTCTCTTTTTTTCAAGTTTGTTCCAATGGTTATATCTTGAAAAACTGTAGTACAAAGTCATAGCTAACATTGTTGTTGATACAGTCCATGTAGAGAACTTTTCCATCACCGGAAGGATCTTTCATGTTGCTATTCTATAGCTATACTTACTTTTCTCCTGTTGCTGCCCTACTTCTTAATTCCTAACAACCAATAATCTGTTTTTCAATTGCCTGTTTATACTCTGAATAAATCTCTCTAGTTCATTTAGGTTTTTGTGTTTATCAATAATTCATTCATCTTTATTGCTGAATAGTCTTGTGGTATGAACATAACATACTTTAGCCACTCACCTGCTGAAACACTTCTGGGTTGTTTTTAGTTTAGGACTGTTCAGTGATGCAGTTTCTTCATCCTCAGCAGCATTTGGTGTTATCATTAATTTTTATTCTAGCCATTTTGATAAATGTTTAGTGACATTGCATTGTGGTTTTAATTTGTACTTTTCTAAATGTTAATGATAATGATTATCTTTTATCCTGCTTATTTCTCATCTGTATATTATCTTCAGTTAAATGCTGACACCCCCCTCTTGCCTTTTCTGTTCCTGTTCTAATTGGATTATTTGCTTTTTTTAGAAAACTGTTCATGAAAGTTCTTTATGTAGTCTAGATACTAGTACTTTGTTGGTTATATGTCCATATCTATAAAAACTCTTACTGGGATTTTGATAAGAATACAGCAAGTACATAGGTAGGTAGTAGTTACCTACCTAATGTTCTCAGAGATAGGTTCCCTGGGGGGAGAGAGGGAGGTTATATTGAGGAGACAGGATGTGGATGGGAGGAAGGCACTGAGAAGGAACTTGACCTTATTCTCCATTTACCTTATATTGATTTAAAAACCTATATATTGATTGAAAATTATTGGAAAACTAGTTGTAGAGATGGTAGGTAACATACCTGAATGTGACTGATGGCCAGTTTTGATGGTTTAATAGTTTGAGTACCTAAATTCTCATCTGTGATGTTCTGAGACCCTAAGCCGTATTGTACTTACCAAGTTCATATTGATATTAACCCCTTCACAGAAAAGATTCTCTGAAGAGGTGATTTAGGTTTTTTTGCATTTGTTTTTAATTATGGTTATTTAGTTATAGTTACTGTAGCTTTTTTATAAAATAACTTTAATAACATGCTTTTTCCTATGTTTAACTTTAAAAACTTTCCTGCTTTTACTTAAGCCTTTTCTTCTTTATTCATCATTTGAAGATATTAATTGATTTGGAGGGAAAATCATGGAGTGAATTTAATGTATACTCATATTAGTTACTCCAAGTATTTCCAACTTATTTCACCTTAGGATAGTCTATATAGTAAAATCAAAATGTAATGTGTTTGAATTATCTTCCTTTAAGGGATTGTGTCCAGATCCGGCACCCTGACTTATGAAGCAGTTCACCAAACAACACAAGTTGGATTGGGGCAGTCTTTGTGTGTTGGTGAGGGATTTTTGCTATAATCATTTTATCAAAGTATAATGTCTTTATTGAATGCATATAGTAATAAGTATTAATTTGTTTATAAAAGGTTTTGATGCCATTTTATTAAAAAGGTGTTAGGATCTCAAATTGAATTTGCCTAGGTATGAAGTGCTTTTGTATTTTTTCAAGATTTATGGTCCAAGATTTTTCTTCTAAAAGATCTGTTTTTTGAGGGGTTGGCATTGTGTGGTGTAATGGGCTAAGCTGCCACCTACACTGCTGGCATCCCATATGGGCTCCAGTTCCAGTCTCATCTGCTCCACTTCTAATCCAGCTCACTGTTAGTACATCTGGAAATGCAGTGGAAGATGGCCCAAGTACTTAGGCCCCTGTACCCATATGGGAGACTAGGATGAAGCTCCTGGCTCCTGGCTTCAGCCTGGCCCAGCCCTAACTGTTGTGGCCATTTGAGGAATGAACCAATGGATGAAAGATTTCTCTCTGTGTCTCTCTGTAACTCTGCCTTTCAAATAAATAGTAAATAAATCTTAAAAAAAATTTTTTATTTGAAAGAGCTTGAGAGAGAGAGATATATATATATAATTTTTTATGTGCTGATTCACTTCTCAAATGGTCTCAACAGCCAGGGCTGGGCCAGGCCAAAGTGAGGAGTCAGAAACTCCTGTGTCTCCTTCATGGGTAGCAAGGACCCAGACACTTGGGCCATCTCCCAGGCACATTATTAGGGAGCTGGATCAGAAGCAGAACTGAATCAGAAGCAGAGACCATAGGACTCGATCATGGTCTAAGATTTTATTTCTTGGTTGAAGAATAAGCATTTGGGATGTGTGGCCTGTGGAGACCCTTGGTGTCCTAGAACATCGCTTATTTTGTTGCTGTGAAGAAACGATACCTCATATCATGACTTGATGTTATTGTAATTATGGTCAGTGAACTAAATTCTTTGCCGTTCACTCTCATTCTTAAGGCAGCCCTCTGGTGTGCACTGAGCTGGAATGTTGTACTATTATAGCCTTATTGGTAAGAAAATGGAAGTTGTGGAAGGTTAAATGCTTTATAAACTTGGTTTGTACCTCCCTCTTTAAAAAATAAAATTCTACGGGCCAACATTGTGCCTTATCTGGTTAAACTGCCACTTGTGATGCTGGCATCCCATACAGATGCCAGTTCATGTCTCAGTTGCTCCTGTTCTGATCCATCTCCCTGCTGACGGCCTGGAAAAAGCAATGGAAGATGGCTCAAGTGTTTGGACCCCTGCTACCCATGTGGGAGAGACCTGGAAGAAACTCTTGATTCCTGGCTGCTAGCTTTAGCCTGGCCCAGTCCCTGCCTTTGTGGCTGTCTGGGGAGTGGATCAGGATGGAGGATCTCTCTGTCTCTCCTCTCTGTCTATAATTCCGTCTTTCAAATAAATAAATCTTTAAAAAAAATTTTTTTGCATATTTTCACACTTTAAAATAATGTCATTGCTTGTTATGAAAAGCCAGGCAAGTTTTTTTACATGTATTCATTTAAATCCTTTGAATATGTGTTACAGGTTTTCAGAAATATATTTTTATAAGAAATATCTATAAAATATAGACCTGGAATATTTTTATTAAAATACAAATTCATAAATTAACTATTCAAACCATTACTTGAGCCTAGCTTGTATATATATGCAAAGCATGGTTTAGGCACAAGAAAATGTAGTGTGATGGGGAGTAAGAAAGGATTTCAGAGTGGCCAATTCCATGGTCTCCAATTTCAGGTTTTTTGTTTTTTAAGCTTTATTTATTTGGAAGGTAGAGTGACACAGGGAGAGAGATTGAGAGGTCTTTTGTCCAGTGGTTCATTCCCCAAATGCCAGCAATGGCTATGGTTGGTCCAGCCTGAAGTCAGGAGCCAGGAACTCCACCCAGGTCTCCCACATAGGTGTCAGGGGCCCAAATACTGGGGCCTTCATCTGTTGCTTTCCCAGGGTTATTACCAAAAGCTGAATAAGAAGTGGAATAGCCTGGACTTGGATAGGCACCGCAGGGTAGAATGCCAGTATTGGCTTAACTTACAGTAGTACAGTGCTGGCCCCCAGCTTCATTTTTTAATCTGTAAAAGGAGAATTATAAAGTCCTTCTCACAGAGAGTTAGAGAGTTAGGAAATGACAGGTCCAATGTGTGCTAAAGGACAGGGCTTTACACATGGTTGTTACATAATAAATGGTACTTCCCTTTCTCAACTTTGGTTTTTAGAGGAGTTTTGAAAAGTAAGAAGTCAATCCTGCCTTCAATAAGTTTATAATTTAAAAATAAAAAAATGCTAGCTACTCTATAGGGAACTTTTACTTGAATCCAGTCTAAGTACTCATTCTTAAATGGCACGTGCTTACAGTAGAGTCCCTGTTTGCAGGCTCTGTCATTACCTGCTCTTATTCTAAATCTAAAGCAGGGGTGGGGAATGTTTGGCCCACGTGTAAGACATGTGAAATCACTTGATATGGCCCTGATAAGGCAACTACAGGCAGGACTAGAAATTCCATAAATCTATAGCAGACCGATTTTTAAGTTGATAATTTTGTGTGGCCCACAAAAGATATTAATAAATATGTAGATGGCCCTCTGTAGGAAAAAAGGTTTTGCCACACTACTGACCTAAAGGAAAGGGAGTGGTCAGTGTACCTTTCACCTTGTTACTGGTGCTTATGTCTTAAAACTAGGGGATTTTTTTCTTCAACATGCTTTATTAAGTAGTTTCTTTGTACAAAACAGTTTGTTAAATGTTTAATCTTTCTTCTGGTATAACATAGCTTTTCAACGTAAACATATGTTTTCTTTTTCTTTTTTTTTATTTGTCAGAGTTAGACAGGAAGAGACAGAGAGAAAGGTCTTCCTTCCATTGTTTCACTCCCCAAACGGCTGCCACGGCCGGCGCTGCACCAATCCGAAGCTAGGAGCCAGGTGCTTCCTCCTGGTCTCCCATGTGGGTGCAGGGGCCCAAGCACTTGGGCCATTCTCCACTGCCCTCCCGGGCCACAGCAGAGAGCTGGACTGAAAGAGGAGCAACTGGGACTAGAACCTGGCATCCATATGGAATGCCGGTGCCGCAGGCGGAGGATTGACTAAGTGAGCCACAGCGCCGGCCCCCACATGTGTTTTCTTAAAATGCTTATTTCTGAAGAGTTACCTGAGAATAATTTCATAGGAAAGAAGAGGTTTGAAAAGGGAGCTAAAATAAAGTGTATAAATATTCGGAGACAACTACCATTTAACATGATATTAATATTGCAAGTAGAAATAAAAGTAGCATTTTATGATTTTTGCAAGATAAAAGATTTGTTACACGTTAAAAAATATTAGTGAGCAGGGATAGGCAAAATAAGAAACTAGTTGAAAAAACACTTCTTGACCTAAATTCTATGATTCATCCTTAAATTTTCAGCTAGTGTTGTTATTCTTTGACTTTTTCAGGCATTGGAGGGGATCCTTTTAATGGAACAAATTTTATTGACTGCCTTGAAATCTTTCTGAATGATTCAACTACGGAAGGCATCATCCTGATTGGTGAAATTGGTGGTAATGCAGAAGAAAATGCTGCAGAATTTTTGAAGCAACATAATTCAGTAAGTCTGGGTTTGGTTTGTAGAGATACAGCTCTTTGCTATTGAATAACATCAAAGATTTGCTTTAGAAGCTTTTTTTTCCCCTCCAAGGATTAATTTTTCAAGAAAACAAAGGTAAAATTGAATTTTTTTGAGCTGGCATTTTTGTACCAGACACTCAGAAAATTCTGGATTCTTTGTGGATTAATTCTCCCCCTCTTCCCTACCGTCACTGTTCTCTGCTATGAACCTTCCTCCCTAGGCTTCACCCAATGCTTTGTGGTAGGTAAGCTGGCCTTTTGTTGAACAGAGACCTTTCAGGCCATCAGCCTGAATATGCCCACTTGACCTGCAGACTTACCATTGCACCTGTGGTTGGTGTTCTTCCAGTCGCAGAAGGAATTAAGTGTTCTTTCTAAACATTTTGTCTCTTGTATACATTTACAGGTTCTTGCCTCCTTTAGTTTCAGTCTTCCCATGTAGAATGGCACTTCCTCCTACAGATCGTGTAGGAGAGCTGGGCTGTTTGCATCTATGAGGGCTTTCCTTTTTGCCATTCTCTCAGAATTAAATGTAAAGGAATAGTGTGGAATAGGCTTCTAATTTTCCTTAGCTTAAGGTAATTAAGCTCTTTCTGGGGTGAAGGAAGGAGGAGAGAGAGAGGATACAGTAATGACCAACACAGTGACTGTGTGCTTTGGCCATTGTATCCAAGAGCTGTGGTTAACAACATGGTAGTGATTTCTAGAGTTTCTCTGATGCCTATGAATGAGTGGAAAAGCAGCTCCAGGAAGCCAGGTAAGGGTAGAACTAACTTCTGTTCTTATGAAAAAATGGAGGAGTGAGTGAATTAAATGCTATATAGAACTTTTTTTTTTTTTTTAAATTTATTTATTTGTTTGAAAGATTGAATTACAGAGAGCCAGAGGCAGAGGTAGAAAGAGAGGTCTCTGTCCATTGGTTCACTTCCCAAATGGCCGCAATGGCTGTTGCTGGGCCGATCAGGAGCCAGGAGCTTCTTCTGGGTCTCCCACGTGAATGCAGGGACCCAAGCACTTGGGCTATCCTCCACTGCTTTCCCAAGCCATAGCAGAGGAAGAGGAGCAGCTGGAACTTAAACCGGTACCCATGAGGATGCTGGCTCTGTAGGTGGTGGCTTAACCTGCTAAACTACAGTGCCAGCCCCTGTTATAGAAAATTAATGAATACTGGAAAGTTAAAAGAAACCAAGAATGTCACCTCTCAGGTGATACAATGCATGTTTATTTGTGCTTTAGGGGATTTTCAAGGGGTACTTCGAATATGTGATTTTCTTCTATGGTGATGTTAACCCTAACTTCTGTAAGATGTGACTGAACTTTCCCTTCAATAGCAGTCTGGCTTGCTTCTGCTTAGAAGTTATGAGACCTTGGAAATGTTTCTTAACCTGATGCCTCCAGTTTTCTCCCTGACAGAATAGGAATACAGTAGTACCTGTGTCTTTGAATTTTTTAAGTGTTGGAAGTTTAATGAGTTAATGTGTAGCCAAGTAGTGCTTGCCATAATGTTAGCACTCTTACCAAACTGCTTGCTGCTGTTGAATCTTCTTGCTCTCCTGACACTGTTTTTGTAGAGGTCACTAGTGCCCTGGATTCATATTCCATCTTCTCATTCTGTTGGTTCTTCTCTTGGTTTTCCTCCTGTATCCTTCCCTGGATGTTTCTTATTTCCTTATTCTTTAAGTTTGAATGGTGATCTTATATAAACTGTGTCATACTTCACGCAGTTTCTGGTGACAGGAACTTGAGAACTGTCTTTGGTTTCTCTCATCCTCTATTTCCACTTATTTACCAAGATCTGTCTCTGTGACCTTGGTGGTGTGTCTAGATTTAGAGCTCCTTCTGCAAATCTTCCATTTACTCTGGGGGAGACCCTTACCTCATCAGGGCTTTCTTCCTAGTCTCCTCCCTGATATCACCACTTGTTTCCCTAGCCTCCCCAGGCTATCCTCCTTATGATCACCTGAATTATTGTCCCTTCTGAAATACAGGCTTTGGTGCCATTTGACCCTCTTTAAAACCCGACAGTGTTTCACGTTGCATGTCAGATAAAGGTCAGGGTTAGCACTGTAGTTCAGTCCCTGGCATAGCATAAAGTGTGTTGTTAGGAGTGAAATGGTATTAGATTCTCCTGAAATCACAAAAGTTGTGAAATTTGAAGTTTAACTAAAAACTTCTTCTTGGAAAAAAAATTAAGTTACTATGACCTTTCACTATGTTAAAGTGAATTTTAAGTATATTTGGACCCAACTCTGAATCTTTTTGAATAGCTTACATTTAGTGGGAAAACTAAACATAGAAATTTTATTTAATTTGGCACATGTTTTCCTATTCCTGGTTCATCCCAGTTGGACTAATTTTTTTTAATAGTACAAGATTCTAGGTTTAGCAGTTCAGATTACATAGTATATAAAATACTTGGCACGATCCCTGGCATGGAGCAGATACTCGATAGCTGTTACCTGCTGCTACCACACTGTTACTGTTAATGACAGTAATTATTTGTAGAAGTTGTTTAATCTTTATTTTGACCTGTGGGGCAAGATTTTTTTGTCCTTTCTTCAGGAGTGGGGAACTGGCATCGGAAGGTTAATGTCTTGCCAGTGGTAGGACGACACCACATGACCCGGGGTGGGATTCATGCCAGAGCTCGCCTGACTTTGCCATTACATCGTGAAAGGATCAGGAGGCAGATTGCAGGGGTTCAGGACAGAGCCAGTAGTCCTGGGTGTGTGTTCCGACTATCCTTACACTGTTCTGCCTGATCTTTCTGCTTTTGGACTTTCAACTTATCATTATTTATATCCTGTTTTCAGGCTATACTTTCCCATAGTGTAATTATATTTTTTTCCATTTAAAAAACTGTCAGTGATTCTTCTGCATCAGTGGAACAGAGTATAAATTTGTTTGACATGCTAGGCTTGTCGTAATTTTGTTTCTTTGCAGCCACTCAAACATGAGATTCTCGTATGATATGCAGAGGCCATGAGTGAAGGAATAAATGACTGTGAGGTCTTCTTTTTATTTCTAAACTACAGATACTATAGTACATGCTGCATGTACAGAAATGATGAGAACATAATCCCCTTGTTAGCGCTTTTTTTAAAAGATTTATTTATTTGAAAGGCAGAGTTACAGAGAGGCAGAGGCAAACAGAGAAAGAGAGAGAAGGGTCTCCCATCCACTGGTTCACTCCCCAAATGGCCACAATGGCCTGAGATGTGCAGATCTGAAGCCAGAAGTCAGGAGCTTTCCCAGGTCCCATGTGGGTGCAGGGGCTCAAGGACTTGGGCCACCTTCTACTGCTTTCCTAGGCCGTATCTGAGAGCTGGATTGGAAGTAGAGCAGCTGGGACTCAACCCAATGCCCATATGGGATGCTGACCTTGTAGGTGGTGGCTTTACCTGCTACACCACAGTGCTGGCACCCGCCATGTTAGTTTTGTAGGGGAACACATGGGAAATGGGTTACAGAGAATTTACTGAATGTAATAGTAGAAACATGTGAAAGTGACAGCAAGATCACTAAAGAGATTAGATCATTAGCTATAAGGGCATTTGTGCAGAGTGTGGGGGAAGAGTCAGGAAAGGCTCATGGGGAAGAGGAGGCTTGAACTAGGTCTTAAAAAGTAAAAATTGTCTAGATATCCAGGAAAGTAGAAAAGATTCTCAGCAGAGGGACATACAGGTAGGGAAGTCTGGTTAATGGAAGATAAAAAGGAGAAAACAACAGTAGGAGACGAGGCTGGAGTAATATGTGTCAGACCATGCAGCAGCCTGCATGAAATCAGAGCAGTGGAATCACACTAGGATCATTTACTGCCGTGTACCTGCAGTAAGAAAACAAAAAAACTCTCAATTTCATTTAACGTACTGATAAAAATTATTAATTTTATGAAGTCTTGACCATTAAGTCAGTATTTTGTGATGAGATGGGAAGTTAGGCTCTCTTGCCTTAAGAATTATAAGCTGAAGTAACTTAGATGCTTTTTTCATGGATACCAGTTTTGCTGGAAATAATGATGGCAGACAGAGTGGTTATTCAGACTTAGATGTTTGATAGAACTTTTCTAAGAAATGAATGATGTGAACCTGTCATATCAAGGAAAACAACTGATAATATTTGTTACCAATGATAAAATTTGAGGTGTCAAGTATTACAGTTTTGGAAAATTTGGATCTGCTACCCTAAACTCAGTTTTCTCCCAATTTAATGACTTTTCTAATTAGAGTTGAGAGTGATACTGTTGGCACTGGTTTGTTGATAGTGAATGATAAAATCTGTCAAGATTTGGAAGATCTACCATAACTCAATGAATTGATATTTTTCATTTTGCCAATGCATGTTACAAAATCATGGGTAAAATATTCAAAGTATAAGACCAATGGATTTCAAAGTAACAGAGGACAAAAAGTTATTGCCATGGGTTTCAGATTCCAACATTGCATCTAACCTTTGAGAAATTAGCTCTTGAAGATGTTCATGTAGTATCAAGAAGAACACCCTCAATTATCTGAATGGCAATTAAAATACTTATGTTTCTAGCTGCGTATCTGTATGAAACCAGATTTTCTTCTTATACTTCAGCCAAAATAAAATATAACAGATTGAGTACAAGAGCAAATCTTCTTCGTTTTTATTAAATTAAACATTCAAAATTTATAAAAGTAAGTTTTAAAATGCCACTCTTATTAGAATGTTTTTAATAGTTTTAAGATGTTATCTGAAAATGAGTTAAAAAATTTATAAAATTTGTTTCCTAATTTATAAAATTTAATTTCTAATATAGTAAATATTGGATATACATGAACAAAAGCTCTTTGAGATCCTCAGTAATCTTTATAAGTGTAAGGGATCCCCAGACCAAATGATTTGAGAGCTGCTGATCTAGGGGAAGATGATAGTGCCTGAATCAAAGCTCTCACATTCTACACACTTTGTTCAGGTTCTGCCTTCTCCAGGCCTCTCTGCTCTACTTGTATTCTTTATTACCTGTGGACTCCTATTACAACCATAGCATTCATTGTGCAACTTCACTATAGATTCATATATTACTTTTTGGTATCTCATAACTGATTAACAATATATACATATTTAACATTTCTTCAACTATATAATACTGAGCACAGAAATTCTTTTTTTTTTTATTTTTTAAAACTTCAGAATCTAGTACAGTGATATTTCTTTACCAAAAGGTTGTATATTATAATTAATTTTTGTTGACTAAAACCAAAAAATTCAGAGTAGGAAAGGCTCTTCACCATTAATCTCATTCAGCCATTTCATTCCAAAGATGAGGAAGCAGAGATCTGCTTGTACCTTGTCCAAGGTCATGCAGCTTTAGTCAATAAATTTGAATCTGAGTCCTGGGTCTTTTCCTCATGCTTTTATGTCTCATTTTTTTTTTTTTTTTTTTGGCACATTTATTAAGGCTGAACTAATAGTGAATAAAGACACAAAATTAGGTTGAAGTAAAATAATCAGATGTGTGTTAAGTCATTATTAATCCAAGTCTTATATCACATGTTTTCAGATTTGCTCTTTTGTTTTTCAAATGAAAGATTGACATGTTTGTAAAACAGATTGTGCCTGTGAAGCTGCAGTTTAATATTCACCAGATATAAAAGTTTCCTTAGGTTTGTTTTCCTGGGTTTGCGTGGGAGGTTGCAACATTCCAGGGGCAAATGCTGTAGGGGTTTCAGTCATAGTCTGATATTTGTGTTGTTTTTTTTTTAGGATGAATGATTGGCATTCCCTAGTTCAACCCATTTAGCATTTACCATTTAGCATTTACCATTTACCAGCAGAGTCATGGGTTTGAGTTCCAGTTTTTATCAACTTCTTAAGAGCGTTTGAAATGCCACTTTATCTCCAGGGTCCAAATGCCAAGCCTGTAGTGTCCTTTATTGCTGGCTTAACTGCTCCTCCTGGCAGAAGAATGGGTCATGCAGGGGCAATTATTGCTGGAGGAAAAGGCGGAGCTAAAGAGAAGATCTCTGCCCTGCAGAGCGCAGGAGTTGTGGTCAGCATGTCTCCTGCACAGTTGGGAACCACCATCTACAAGGTGAGCTCTAACAGGGGCCCAAATGCCCAGTGTGGGCCCATACTGGTCCCTGGGAACCATGGTCATCGCTTCTGAGTCTTCATCTGTTTTATTGTGTTCTGCTATGCAACTTAATTGTCTTAAAGCATTTTCATTAATACCCTAATGCACGGATTTGGCAGAACTAGGAATAATGTTCTAATTAAAAAAGCTGTCTTCTTTAATTCTTGGATTTTGTTCTTTTTAAAGTGTCACGATGCAACATGCAGTACAGCGTTTTGAAGGCCACAGTGCGACACATTTCATTCTGGGTGTGAGGGTGAAGTGTTATATAGGGAACTGCCGTGTCGTTTTTCTGTGGAAGGCCTTTGGAATATAACTACCCTGACCCCATAGGTTTCTGTTACTAGGGAGGAGGTTTGAGTCTGAGTAACAAGAAATGGATATGTGAAGAAGGAGTTACCATACAGGGAGGTCTATAAAAGAGGGTGGAGAGATTCAGTCTTTAATTTCTTGCCCTGGCTGTATTTTGATGCCATTATTATTTATAGGTTGGACTAGCAACTGAACTGTATACTTTTCCCCCCCATTTTTAATTAGACATTGCAGCTTAAAGTTTTCCATATGATGAGTCTTTACCATTTTGACACCAAATGACCATTTAAGGCTTTGAGTGATCTTTTAAGACTCTCCTTATTTTTATGATGGTTGAAGCATTGACAAAAAAAAAAAAAAGATAATCAGAACAACAACCCTACTTCTAAAGCATTTTGAAAATAGGTACAGCTTGTTTTCCCAGAAGGAAACAATATTCAGTGAGAATTTTAAAATCCTGATTTGGTACAATCATCTTTGCTCTTATCTTAGGAATAATAAAATGGACTCCTTATTTTATTGAAACTTCTCATATTGTTTTGAACATACTGTGTGCCATGTGTTTGAAAGAAATCTAGGTGATTAATAGTGTGTGAAGAAATATTTTATTTGAAAGTTGGGGAAAAGGAATGAAAAGCAAATGCTTAAATTCACATTGAAAATGTGTGTTACCATTTTATTCCAGTAAGGGGCAGTAGACATCTATACATTTTGTCTTGTTTTAATTGTTAGTCTAGAAAATTATGATTTTTGGTATTATTTCCTTAAACAATACTTGATTTAAGGTGTGTTTTGAGGATTTTTAAGGTTCTTGGAATTTTGTTCAGATTCTAACTGAATCTGTATGTAGTTTTAATCTCTGAGAATGTAAGCAAACCTGTTTAGGGTTCATGTATACAGGTTTGCATAAGCACAGTGAGGTTTAACAACTCCTAATAATGATACGGCAGGAAAAAAGTATTAATTAGAGCCTTCCATTCAGCTTTTGAGATTAGGAGACATAAAGTTGAAGCCCTGAGTCTAGCTTAGTTATATTCAAGTTGACACAGACTAATTTGAAAGCTGCTGTTTTGTCTTCAAGCACCCTTCTCCTGGTACATTTTACTTCTGTAATTTGGATCAAAGAATCCTAAAGATAATAGATTTTAGAATCATTTTGACCATGAGTGTACTTTGGATCTTTTATCTTTTTTATCTCAATTCTCCCTCTTTTTTCTTTCTCAAGGAATTTGAAAAGAGGAAGATGCTATGAAAGAACAAACCAAAGTTTCTTGAAACTGTGGAATGAATCATGATAAACATGTGAACCAGCAGCAGTTTGCTTCTCTTGTCCACTGATTGTCAGACTATGTGCCTGGGGTTGGTCTTTCATTACAATGGGAAGCCAAAGCAAGGTTTTGAATGTCCTAAATTGAGATGTTTTCACCTCATTGTATAACAGAGACAGCCAATAAATCTACCTTGATTGGAATATGGTTTTGGAGACTTGTTATTATTCCACTATGGGGAGAGTGGGAGATATGAAGGAGAGAGAGAGAGAGAGTGTGTGTGTGTGTGTGTGTGTGTGTGTGTTGGGGTGGGGGTGGGGTCTCTGAATTACACACGAGAACATTGTAACTAAAACTTTTTTAAAAAAAGATTTATCTATTTACTTGAAAGGCAAAGTGACAGAGAGAGAGTGCGAGCTCTTCCATCTGTTGGTTCAATCCCCAAATGGCTGCAACAGCAAGATCTGGGCCAGGCCTAAGCCAGAAGCTACAAACTGCATCATCTTCCATGTCAATGACAGGGGCACAAATACTTGGGAAATCTTCCGCTGCCTTCCCAGGCACATTATGGAAAGGAAGGAGGAATGGAAGCAGAGTATTTTGGACTCAAACCAGCACTCTGGTGGTGTCTCAAGTAGCAGCTTAACCTGCTGTACCACAACACCAGCCCCTATGACTAAAAGTTTCAAGAGAATGAAGCTGATAATTCACTATGGCATTTGTCTAATTATCTAGACAGAATGACCTTAGTTGTCTTGAATCTATCTCATATATAATAATTTCCATTTTACAGGGTGCTTTGGAGAGTTAGAAATAAATGTATAAAGTTTCTGACGTAGAAGCAGGCAACTTAATTGTCATGCCTCCACCATCACTACCTCTATGGTTGTCATCAGTATTGCAGACAGAAGCTCTTTTGTGTTTTCAGTTGAGAAATGGGGAGTCTTCACTAATGCGGCACTTATCAGTGATTCTGTAAAGAGCTATCCCCTACCCTTTGCAGAGCCTACCTTCTTTGCTTGAGGTTTAAGATGTTCACTGAAAGAAAGCAGGAAGACTGTTGGCTGCCCTTACTTTGTATTTAGCAGGGAGCTTGTTAACATGAAGCAGTTCCAGTGTCCCTAAACACGAAGGGAGGGTACTTATCATTAGGGATTTACATGTGGGTGGGTAGAGACACATAGTTTTAAATTGTGTAACTGCTTTGAAGGAAACAAAGAGCTTCTGAAAATATTGTTGGGTGTCATGCCACATGAAGAAAGGCTGACTGAATTGTCATCCCTGGGGTGAGGGGGCTGAGAGGGTACCAGCCACGCAGAAAGGAGGACTGGTGGCCAGGCAGGGGGGAGAAGAAGTGAAGCAGCACCAGGTGCACAAGGAGGAGTTGGAGGTGGACTGGGAAGGCCCAGGGAAACATGTTCTGGGAGCTTACGTGAACATATGCAGACACTGCTGAGGTACAAAGAGCAGGTGTCAAGAGACAGAGGCGTAGTGCAACAGCTTCTGCCCAGGCCAAGGAACTCAGTGACTGGCTTTGGAGTCCAGAGGAACTTACTTTCTGCTTGTAGCCATTTCCTCTTCAAAAGAGAGATGATGACTCCCACCCCACACCCCATGCTACAGGGTACCTGTGTAGGATATATATTGAGGTGTGTGTGGGTGCTCATTGTAGGGTGGCCTCAACTGGAGCTTGGCCTTGTCATAAACTCTTAACTTGTCCTCTTGCTGTGTTTAGGGCAGCCTGGGCCAACACCCATACCAGGGAGGAAAGCACTTCATTTGTTTCTGACTGGTAACTTCATCTCAAACTTCCTGCAAGGCTGAAGACCTCTTGTCTAACTTAGTGGGGCTTTGTTACAGGGATAGGATTCAGATGCAGGACAGGTGATCTTTTAGCCCAGTCTGCTGGAACAGAATACCACAAACAAGGTGATAGTACAGCTGTTAAGATGCCTGTATCCTAGGGTGGAGCACTTGAGTTTTATACCCAGCTCTGCTCCCAATTCCAGCTTCCTGCTAATGTATACCGTGAGAAGCAGCTGTGGTGGCTCAAGTAATTGGGTTCCTGCTACCCATGTGGGAGACCTGGATTGAGTTCCTGGCTCCTGGCTTCAGCTCAGCCCAGTATTTGGGGAGTGAACCAGCAGATGAGATCTCTGCTCCCTCTGTGAACTAGACAAACAACAAAAACCCACCAGACACTAGGTGGCTTAAGCAACAAACGTTTCTCGCAGTCCCCAAGCCTGGAAAGTCCAATATTGAGATGCCAGAGTCAGGTTCTTGCTGAGGGGTTTGCTCCCTCCTTTACAGTCATCTTCTGTCCTCCTATGGAAAGATTTAACTAGCTAGCACTCTGGTCTCATTTAAGGGCACTAATCTCATTTAATACCACCTCCCCAAAGGTCTACTTCCAAATCAAATTGCAATTAGAATAGCAATGTAATGAATTTTGAAGAGAAGCAAACAATCAGTGTATGGCATGCCCTTAACAGAAGAAATCATTTTCAGGGTCCCCTTGACCCTAGCTTCCTTGTTCACTGAGTACCCACTCCAAGACAACCTCTTTTTCCCTCAGACATCTGCTATTGCTGCCTAAACCTTGGAGCTGAGTGTCCCATTCACCCTTTTATCTACTGTATTCTACCCTGTCTTTCCCATCCCCTTTCATTCTCCTGCCACCTGCCCTTGCCATCCCCTCCTGTAGTCATTACCACCTGTGGTTTGAGCAGCTCACATAGCTGCAGGTGGATATTAGGTTCTGTTTCAGTTTCAGTTATACAGATGAAAAAGCTGAAGTACAACTCACCACTGAAATACACTTTTAAAGCATTTGTTATGCAAACTTTTAAACATTTGTAAAATAATTATGTAGTATGTTGTACTCCCATACACATCACCCAAGTTTGAAATTTTATTGATATTCTGCTGTTATAGTAGAATCTGTACCTCCAGTCTACTTCCCTTAGTGGTATTGTTGGTAGAGTTGTTTGAAGTAAAAGTTACATGCATTGGGGCTGGCACCGTGGCGCACTAGGTTAATCCTCCGCCTGTGGCGCCAGCATCCCATATGGGCACTGGGTACTAGTCCTGGTTCCTCCTCTTCCAGTCCAGCTCTCTGCTGTGGCCCAGGAAGGCAGTGGAGGATGGCCCAAGTGCTTGGGCACTTGCACCCGCATGAGAGACCAAGAGGAGGCACCTGGCTCCTGGCTTCGGATTGGCATAGCTCTGGCTGTTGTGGCCATTTGAGGGGTGAACCATTGGATGGAAGACCTTTCTCTCTCTCTCTCTCTCTCTCTCTCACTGTCTGTAACTCTGTCAATTAAATAAATAAAAAAATTTTTTAAAAAGTTACATACATTGAAAGGGTAAATCTCAGCTGCACACATGTGAGAAATGGATTAACCGATGTAACCAACCATACCTTTCTCACTGTATAGAACATGTCCATCATCCCAGAGAGTTCCACCTTAGCCACCCAATCCTTCTGCCCCAGGAGAATACTTGTATTCTGTCTCTATTTATTTATTTTTAAAGATTTATTTTACTTATTTGAAAGACAGTTACAGACAGAGGTAGAGACAGAGAGAGGTCTTCCATCCACTGGTTCACTCCCCAGATGGCTGCAACAGCCGGAGCTGCCCCAGTCCGAAGCTAGGAGCCAGGAGCTTCCCCCGGGTCTCCCACGCGGGTGCAGGGGCCCAAGGACTTGGGCCATCTTGCACTGCTTTCCCAGGCCATAGCAGAGAGCTGGATCGGAAGAGGAGCAGCTAGGACTAGAACCGGCGCCCATATGGGATGCCAGCATTTCATGCCAGGGCATTAACCCACTGCGCCACAGTGCTGGCCCCCTGTATCACTTTAAATTAGTTTTGTCTGCTGTAAGGATTTATATGAGACCACATGGTGTAATCTTTTATGTCTATCTTCTTTCATTCAACATCGTTTATGTGACATTCATCCATGTTGTTGCTTGTATAAGAGGTTTGTTCTTTTTTTTGCCTAAGTACCAATCTATTATATGTATATACTATTTTCTGCTTATCTGTTCTCCAGTTACTGGTCTGTAGTGTTGTTCCCAGCTTTTGCCCATTGGTTAAAAAATCTGCTGTGATCCTTCAATAACAAGTCTTTTTGTGAATATAAATTTTTTTTCTTTTAGAGATAACTCAGTGTGGAAGTGCTGCATGAATGGCACCTGTGTGTTGCATTACCTTTTTTCCAAAAAGGTTTTAGTTTTCATGTTCTATCTAAGGAAAATTTGAATCTGTTTTTTTTTTTTCCATCTTTGCCAACTTCTAGTGTTTTTGATTCTTTAACCTTAACTATGGCAGTAGGAGTTTGAGTGGCATCTCATAGTGTTCCTATTAATGTTTTCCTGAAGAATGATGATGCTGAACACCTTATAATGTGGTTTTTGACCTTTGGTGCTTCTTCCTTTGTGAAGCATCTTTTCAAACCTTTCTTCCATTTTTAATTTGTCTTTTTATTCCTGAGTTCTAAATCTGTTCTAGGTCAAGATCTTCCTCAGATACGTATTTTATGAATATTTTCTCACATTCTATGACTTGCCCACTTATGTTCTTACTGGTATCTTTTGATGAAGATTTTTATTTTGATAAACAGCAATTTACTCATTTTTTCTTTTTCATTTACTGCTTTCTCTTCTTAAGTAATGTTTTTGTAACCCCAAGTTCATTTTCTTTTTTCTTGTAAAACAGGTATTATTATTATTGTTGTTGTTGTTATTTAGGAGTGTGAACAGTAAGCTCTTGGATCAAATGTAAATTAATTTTTGTGTGTGATGTGAGGTGGAGATCAAGGTAGAGTTCTTATGGACATTCAAGTGAGTCTAGCAGTATTTGTTGAAAAATCTGTTCTCTGGCTGGCACCGTGGCTTAACAGGCTAATCCTCCACCTTGCGGCGCCGGCACACCGGGTTCTAGTCCCGGTTGGGGCGCCGGATTCTATCCCGGGTGCCCCTCTTCCAGGCCAGCTCTCTGCTATGGCCCGGGAAGGCAGTGGAGGATGGCCCAAGTCCTTGGGCCCTGCACCCGCATGGGAGACCAGGAGAAGTACCTGGCTCCTGGCTTCGGATCAGCGAGATGCACCGGCTGCAGCGGCCATTGGAGGGTGAACCAATGGCAAAAAGGAAGACCTTTCTCTCTGTCTCTCTCTCTCTATCCACTCTGCCTGTCCAAAAAAAAAAAAAAAAAAAAAAAAAAAATCTGTTCTCTGCATCAATGTCCATATATGTATCAATCTATTTTTGGATTGTAATCAATTAGGTGTTTTGTAATTTCATTTAAATTTTAGAATAAGCTTGTTAATTTCCACAGGGTTATAATTGTGATTGAGTTGAATTCTATAGAGTATTTTGAGAAGAGCTGTCACTTAACAGTGTTGAATCTTCTAATGTTTCATTTTTTTGCTGCAAATATCCAAATATAAATTGATTTTGTATATTGTATATCCTAAAGCTTTACTCTATGAATTTATTAGGTTTAGTAGTCTTAAAAATACATTCTTTGGGGCCGGTGCTGTGGCTCACTAGGCTAATCCTCTGCCTGTGGTGCCAGCACCCCAGGTTCTAGTCCCGGTTGGGGCGCCGGGTTCTGTCCTGGTTGCTCCTTTTCCAGGCTGGCTCTCTGCTGTGGCCTGGGAAGGCAGTGGAGGATGGCCCAGGTCCTTGGGCCCTGCACCCGCATGGGAGACCAGGAAGAAGCACCTGGCTCCTGGCTTCGGATTGGCATAGCGCGCCAGCTGTAGCGGCCATTTGGGGGGTGAACCAACGGAAGGAAGACCTTTCTCTCTGTCTCTCTCACTGTGTAACTCTGCCTGTCAAAAAAATACATTCTCTGGGATTTTTAAATATAAAAAATTAATATAATCTGTCAGTTGGGAGAGTTTTACTTCTTTCCAATCTTCAAGTCTGTTTCAAATATTGATAGATGTGCTCTCTTGAGGGTATTCGTATTTGTAGATGTTCTTTATCATGTGGAGAAAAAATTCCTTTCTATTCCAAGTTAGCGAAATGTGTTTTTAAAAATTTTTATTTATTTACATTTTTTTATTTGAAAGGCAAAGAGACAGAAAAAGAGAGAGAGAAGTAGAAAAAGATCTTCCACATGCTGATTCCCTCCTCAAATGCTGCTATAGTGAAGGCTGGGCCAGGCTGAACCCAGGATCCTGGAACTCAATCTAAATCTCACATGTGGTTTGCAGGGACCCAGGTTCTTGAGTCATCACTTGCTTCCACTTAAAGTATGTTCCAGGATTAGAAGTGGAGGATCTGGAACTCAAACCAAAAACTCCCATATGGTAAGGAGGCATCCCTAGTGGCAAATTAACCATTGTCCTAAATGCCCTCCCTGGCTGAATGCTTTGCTATTGTTTGCTTGGAATAGGGGATGAATTTTGTCCAGTGTTTTTTCTGACTCTATCGAGATAGTTGTATATTTTCTTTTTACAATCATTTTGTTAATATGGTCAATTTAAATGTTTAATTTTTAAATGTTAGATTGCATTCCTGTCCATAAATGCCAGTTGTTCATGATCTTATCATATAGTTCAGTTTGTTAGTACTATGTTAAGAATTTTTGTGAATGTGATCATTTGGGATGTTGGTTTAATTTTCTCTTCTTATATTGTCATTGTACGGTTTGGCATCAGGGTAATACTGGCTTTACACAATAATTTGGAAAGTGTTCCATTGTCCTCTGTTTCCTGAAATAATTGGTTTAAGGTTGGTATTTTTCTCTTCCTTAGATTTAAGAAAGTTCACTAGCGAAACCATTTGAGCTTGAAATGTAATTTGTGGCCATTTTTTTTTTTACTATAAATTCAGTGTCTTTTATAAATAAACCACCTTTCAGATTTCCCATTTGACCTTGTGCTTTGCTTTTGTTAAGTTCTACCCCCTGCTGCATATTGGGTAGGGTCCTTGGACAAAAAATCTACAAAATGAGATCTTACCCCTGTCACTGCTCTTTTGTGAATCATCTGTCTGATTTCGGTAACTTTGTAGTACCTTCAGGTAATCTTTTTCTTATAAAGCATCTGCCAGATTTAGTGACTGTAATCTTTTGGGAAGGTTAGTCTTATATTTTAAAAAGATTTCTTTTTATTTTTTATTTGAAAGGCAGAGTGACATAAAGTGAGAAACAGAGTGAAATCTTGCATCCACTGCTCACTCTCCAGATAGCCATAACAGCTGGGGATGGGCCAGGCCAAAGTCAAGACCCTGGTACTCCCACAAGGATGGCAGGGTCTCCCACAGAAGATGGATTCAGGTCTCTCACAAGGATGGCAGGGGCCTAAGTACTTGGGGCATCTTTTGCTGCTTTCCTAGATGCATTAACAGGGAGCTGGATTGGAAATGGAGCAGTCAGGACTCAAAACCTTGGCTCCAATGTGGAATGCTAGCATTGCAGATGGTGGCTTAGCCAAATGCACCACAATGCCAGCCCCAGATCAAGATATTCCATCACTGGGGCCGGCGCTGTAGCTCACTTGGCTAATCCTTCGCCTGCGGCGCCAGCATCCCATATGGTCGCCAGGTTTTAGTCTGGCTGCTCCTCTTCCAGTCCAGCTCTCTGCTGTGGCCAGGGAGGGCAGTGGAGGATGGCCCAAGTGCTTGGGCGCCTGCACCCACGTGGGAGACCCGAAGGAGGCACTTGGCTCCTGGCTTCGGATCGGCGCAGTGCGCCGGCCGTAGTGGCCATTTTGGGGTGAACCAATGGAAGGAAGACCTTTCTCTCTGTTTGTCTCTCTCACTAACTCTGCCTGTCAAAAAAAAATATTAAAAAAAAGATATTCCTTCATAACCAGAAGCTAGGATTCTACCACTGTATCTTTGAACAGAAGTGAAAGTGTTCCTGTTGTCTGGCACCTTCACTCTTTCCCCAGGACAATTATATAAATACCCAGTGAACAGGATATGCCTTTCTCATACAGTCAGTATTCACTAAGGGTTTCTGGGTTTTACCTTTTCCCATGAGAGTCACATACCATAACGTTGAGAAGCAGTCGCATCATGGGTGAAGACCAAGGACAAGATCTGTGTAGACTTCTGTGGTCTTAACTCTTGCTTACTTCTGGCCTGGCATTGTATTGCTGTTGTTTCATTAATTTGAGAATCTCACACAATTCTCATCTTTCTGTAGGTCTACACATCTCCTAAACACAAAACAGCCCTTTCTTGAAATTTTTTACAACCCTTTCTGAGAGCTTTGATATGTGGTTGACTCTGCTGAGAGAAATAGCAAGGTGCGCTCAGCCAGGATCCTGTAAGTATCAGTCACATCTTTTTTTGAGTAATACCAATGCCACAGTGAAATCCTCACCAGGGAAATTTTCTCCTCAGTCCCTGCTCCAACCCTTCTCTCATCTCAGGCTAAGATACCACTTTCCCTTCCCACCCCAAAACTCCCCTGCCCAAGCTCTGTCTAGCTTTGACTTTTGACTGTTCTGAAAAATCACTCTTGGCTTCCTAAGAATCTTTATCACTTCCTGTGTCTTAGTCCCAGCATGTACCAGCTCCTTCGGGAGGTCCTGGTCCTCAAAATAGAGCACATTAATATCACTAAGTCAACAAAACAGAAGTGTCCCCTGGGAGGAATTCTGGTGTCACTACAAAATGGGGAGGGACTTTTTTGCCTTGCTTCCCTAGACTCCCAACTTGTAATCTGAGTCCAATCTAGTGTTACATTCCAACACCAGTTCTCTGATTGTGTGTCCTACACTTCAGTCCAATCCTGATACTAACTACCTGGAATCAATATAGACCTCGTGGGGTTAGAGTCTCAGTTCTAGAAGACTCCCCTTGCTTCAGACACCAGTCAAAAGTCCCAGGTGTACTCCTGTGTCACCCACACTTCTGTCTTACTTGGAGACAAAAGCAGGGCGCCCCACATGCCTGTGAGCTCAGTGATTTTCCAGAGTGACTCAGAACTCTCTGACAGCATTATACTTATGATTGCAGTTTTACTAAATACAACCCAGGAATAGACAAATGGAAGAGAAGAATATGGCATGGCCAGGGGTTAGGGCCCAGGAGCTTCTGACTGTACGGAGTTGGGATGCAACATGCTTCTGCTATATCAATATCAGCGCTGAGATAACAGAGTTGTTTTTATTTTGTCTTGTTTCCCCACACACGCACACACACACACACAAACTGGAAGGCTGAGAGATAAATGGATTTGAAGTTTAGCTGGAAATAATTCCCATTTTTTACTCTAAATTTCCTTTCTTTTTAAATTAATTAATTAATTAGAGAAAGGAGGTGATCCCCTACCCACTAGTTTGCTGAAAGAGAGAGAAAGAAAAAAAAAATGCTCCCATCTGTTGGTTCACTTCCCAAATGCCTATCATAGTTGGGGCTGCTTAGGTTGAACCAGGAGCCAGGAACTCAATGTAGGTGTCCAGTATGGGTGATGGGAACCCAATCACTAGAGCCATCAGTGTTGTCTACCAGGGTCAGCATTAGAGTCAATAATCAGAGCTGGTATTGAACCCAGCTACTCTGATATGGGACTCAGGAATACCAGCTGATGTCCTAACTGCTAGCTGAACACCCTACCTCCTTTGATTCCTTTCCAGATCTGATGAATACTATGGATTCTGCTCAGAAATACATGACCTTGCAGACCCTAAGCACCAGGGTTGAAATCCTTGACTTAAATGATTTCCTGAGGTATTTTCATTTTAATATTGAATTCTTGGAGAAGGAAGACTAAAACCTTGCGTGGGAATTCTAGGATTCACTGTGTTCCTTATCCTTGAAGCCTGTGTATTCTATTCAAGCAGCTCATACCTGCTGACTAGAAAGATGAGCATGATTCTCCATGAGAGATCCCTTGGGAAACACTTTTGCTGGTCTCTGACTGGGTTTGTTTATTTGGCCCTGTCTTCTCTAGGTTCTCACCTTATGGTTTTGCAACCTTGACCTTGATTTCTGGGCTAACTCCTGGACTGGGAATTATTCTCTCATATTTGAACATTAGCTCTCCTCCATAGACTTTGGCTTGTTAATCCTTTGGTTTTCAGTACCTTGGGTTGTCCCTGGTAGGTGTCTAACAGATGGCACACTCAAAGATGTGTACTCTGGGATCAACAACAGTGACAGCCACTACCACCTTTAGTTCTGAAATGACAAGGGTTGGGGAGCTCTGCCTAAGGCTGATGAGACCAGTGCTGTGTGAAGCCTTTGTAGGGCTGTGGTCCTATGTGGAGGAACGCAACTATTACTCAAGTCAAGGCTTGACATGGAGGGAAGGAAGGGAATAATGCCCTGACCTCCCACCCCTCTCGTCACCTGCTGGTAGGAGGATTTACTGAACCTGACTGGAAGGCAGACAGTGGGCAAACACAGATAATGCAATGCATGGAGCAGACTCCTGGGACACTAGCAGGGCTGAGAGAGGTAGATAATGGATCTGGAAGACCAAGCAGAGAATCACAATTTCACCCATTTGGACAGGGAAGCAGTGAGCCCCTATTAGGGGGAAGAAACTGGGTATCAGGTAGTGTAGAATGTTAGCCCAGGGCACATTTGAGGCAACACATGATGTCTCCATGGAAGTTTTTGATGGGATTTTTGCATTATACCTTATACTAAGGGGATATTCCCTAGAAAAAGAAAGCCAGTGGTCAAGTAGGACATCTGAGCCCATCAGTGCTGAAAGGGAGGTGCTTAGAATAGATAGCATTTTCAGGGATCTCATGTGCCTCCTAAAAGAGTTATTCAGACAAGTGTGAATTGGGCTTATCACCCACCCTCTTGGGATTTCATGTATTTGAGCAGTGGGATGTTTGCCCTGCGGAGGGAGCCACAGTTGGAGTGTGGTCTCTGGCCATGAGATGGAATAAGGCTGGAGGGCCGGGGAGGCATCAGGATCTTGCCTTTGGCTACAGTAGCTGAGTGCAACTCTTCTTAGTAATTAGCTGACCACAGACAATTGAGATGGACCGCTTAAGAGAATCATGGCAGCTTTAGGAAAGGCCACTGGAAAAGGAGCCATAGTTCCCTATCAATTTCATTTTTGCAGGGATTCCATCAGAGCTCTGTGGGCTGACCATCTCAGTCCAATATGGGATCAAGATTTGAAATTGCTTATGATCAAAAGCCTGGTTAGGTATTCTGTAACCCAGGGGAAATTGAGCTGACAATGTGAAGGTCAGTACTCATGGTTCCTATTCAAATAAAGGAGTTCTATCTTTAATAACTTTTTAGTTCATTAGTATTCTGATATGGAAAGGAGGGCATCGTCTCAGCAGTTGAATTAATGATGTTTCAATACTTGAGAACTTTGATTTTGGCCCTAGGGGGAGAGGAGGCCTTTACAGTGTGATTTGGATGGTGCTGTGATTGCTAGCTGCTGGGAAAGGTTAAACAGTGACTCAGGAATGAATGTGTCCTCTTCAACAAGGCACCTGCGGGTGACAGGTTTCCAGTGATGAGTGAGGGTGGGGAGGTGCTGAACCCAGGAGAGTGCCTCATGGGAAAAAGTGTCATCCTCAAACACTACCGAAGACTTGTGCTACATTTGGCTGAACTCTGAGACAAACCATGTATGTCCACTTTCATTTTCACTTGGCCTCCTTAAAATGCATCTTCTTGCCGAAATCTGTCCTATACTTCATCCCAAATGCTTACCTTTCCTTTTCTGTCAGTAGTCTTCAGTCTCCCACCAGCCCCAACCCTGAGGGACTGTGCTTGTATTTGACCTCCTCTGGCCTAAATGGTCTATCTCATGGTGGTCAGCTATCTCCTGCCCTTTATTTCCCTCCCATCTTGTGTTTCCCAAGCAGAGTGTACTTTCTGAAGGGCAGAGCTTGCATTCTGTGTCTCCCTGTGTTTCCTAGAGTCATGCCCTCCACTTACTTGGCACTCAATAAATATTAAAAGAAAGTGGTACTTTTTAGATCCAACTCTGCAAGACTCAAAGGAATTGTTTTATGCACAAAGTTCAGAAATAAAAACCCAAATCCAGCAAAAATTGCTTCCTTTTTTGCATTCTTCATTTTGATGATGTCTCTAAGGTGTGGTTTTCTAGGTTCTTTATGCTCCTAATATATGCCAAATTACCTTATATTTCTGTTTTATCTAATAGATAAGAGGTGACATGCAAGGGTACAGGGTCCCCAGTCACCTACAGAGATATACCCAAACCTGTTGGCATAATCTCAAAAACAGATCACACCAGGAATTTTATTAAAAGCTCTTACCTTGTACCTGATGATTATGCACAATAAAGTTAATTCACACTGGCAGAAACACATCTGGAAGTTTTAGGTGTGTTAAATACAATTCAGCCATTTGAGGCAATGTGATTAGGACTACACTGCAATATGTCATCCTGATCCAGGCACTATTTGGAGGTCATTGAATAGATGTTATTTGAGATACTGCTATATTCTGGGAAAGAAGCAAAGGAAGAAAATAATTGAATATTTTGAGTGATCTAAATTCTGTGTGAAAGTTATTTAAACCACAAACTCTTTGGCCCACCCGCATTGCAGGACATTCAAAGTCAATCTGCTGAACCTTCAACTGAACTCAAATTAGTCTCCACTCTACTTTTGCACAGTTAGATAATGATAATTGCTGAGGATGTATCTCCCACTAAAAGCACTTTTGGAAAATGAGGGCTGACCTGACATTTACCCTTTTCTGTCTTAGAGTCATTAGTTACCCAAGTTACTTCAGGGAAGTTGGTTACTTAGCTCCTGGGAACCCAGCCTTCATTGCCTCGGCCAAATCTTTCTCTAAGCCTTCTCTGCTGGAAAAACATCAATACCACAATCCCGGAAAACCACCTGCAGAAATACTGCCTTTCTGTCCTTTCTTCTTCACAGGGCTCCGTTTCTACCTAAAAAAAAGTCAAACTAACTTGTTGCTAAGTACATTTAAAGTAGCTTACCTGGAGGAGCAGTTTATATCTGTGTGTGTTTGTGTGTGTGTGTGTGTGTGATGTGTGTATTTATTGTTTACTTAGAAATCAGAATACTAGAGATTGTGCTCCGCCATTTCTTTCACAACTGCCATCTTTCTAAAACAGTCTTTGAGATTATCCAGCTTTCCTTAGATGCCATCCTCTGAGAGGAATTTAGCTCTCACTTAACCTACCATGGGTGGGGAATGTCTGGCCCACAGCCATATAAGGTCTATAAAATTATGTGGTCTGGCCCTAGTGAGGCAACCGCAGGTGGGTCTTAAAATTCAATAAATTGTAGCAGGATAATTTTATTTTTTAAAAATGATTCATTTTTTAAAAAAACAGATTTTAAAAATAAGAGACACACAGAGAGAAAGATCTTCCATCTGCTGTTGCACTCCCCAGATAGCCTCAACAGCAAGGGCTCAGCCAGGCTAAAGCCAGGAGCCAGGAACATCTTCTGGGTCTTCCCTGTGGGTACAGGGACCCAAACAGTTGAGGCTGTCTTTTGCTGCTTTTCCCAGGCACATTAATAGGGAGCTAGACCAAAAGTGGAGGAGCTGGGAATCAAAACAGCGCCCACATGGGATGCTAGCATTGTAGGTGGTGGCTTTACCCACTATGCCACAATGCTGGCCCCACAGGTTAATTTTTAATTTGATAATTTTGTAAGGCCTGCCAATAGTGTTATAAATATCCAAGTAGCCATTGGCATATAAAAAGGTCCCCACCCCTGTAAAGCTACAAAAGGATACTAAAGTCTCCTTTTACTCAAAAAATACAAAAATAGATGCAAGATACTTGATCTGCGAGACCAGCCAGTGCATCTGTTTAATTTACAGCTACATCCCCAGAGTCTAATAGAGTACCTAGTGCATAGTAGATCAGGTCATGTCCACTAAATACTCTTTAATTTTCATGAAAAATGATACATTTAAAATTTAACCTAACAACTACATATGCATGTTAAATGGTCAAATGAATCATGACTGCCCACAGTTTCGCCTTTTCAGGATGTTGGCCTGATGGGAAAGTGTATTCAGAAGGGGACTTAAGTCTCACTTAAGGCAGCCCTTCGGAAATCTTCCAGAAGACTCAGATTAATAGGAAGAGGAAGATTGGAGTAGAGGTACCTGGGCCAGCCTATCTCAGTGCCAAACAGACTTAAGCCTTGAGGTCTCTATTTGCCCTTGGCCTTCCAAGGCTGTTGGTACCCCAGCAATTTCATGTTTTCTATTCTGCATTCTTTTTCTTACAGCTTCATAAAGTTGGACTGGTATTTGGGAAATTTGCATTAGAATCCTTTGATTTTCATGAGATCTGTTTGGCTCAACATAAGTATTTCAAGCCTCATTTTGAAATGACTCCTTTAGCTGCCCCAAATCTGCCACCTCATTGTGCCTCACTCACAGTAGCCACTCTACCCTCACCTCTTTCTCAATCCTGGCACACAGCACACAACACACCTCACAGGTTACTCTCTCTGCCCACCCTGGCTGACATGCACATCATTCACCTGATGAATTCCTTCCTACTCATTGTTTAGGTCTGCCTTCTCAGATCCTCTCATCATTATTGTAACCTCCTCTCTGCCCTTGTTAATTCTCTTTCAGAGTAGCAGCCTACTCATTTCTACCCGAGAAATTATTACATGTATTTGGTTTAGAGTTCTTGCATGTCTGTCTGTGTTATATTTGTTTCCCGTAGACTGTCAGTTTGGTGAAATTAGAGATAATTTGTTTATTGTTCACCCACATTTTCCATAATAGATTCAGTGCCAGCACACAGTGTGTGCACATTGAATATTTAATGAATAAACAAACAGGTGCTTCTAAGGCATTGGGTGAAAAATCACCTTGTATTTTCAGTTTGGTTGCTTGGCTTTTTTTCCCTTTTACATTATTATTTCTTTCATTGCACATTCCTGCTCTTAGAGGGCAGGAACCATGTGTTTTTGTTGTCTGTGTCAGGCAGTGCTAAGAAAACTAGGACAATTAAGAAAACATCTTAAGTCCTACTGAGTTCTAGTGCAAAACATACCTAATGATTTTGCTGACTGTTTGCTCTGTGGTATCTGGGCCTACATTCATGTGCTTGGTTTGTTTTTCACTGGAGTAGCTGAGCTGGGGAAGGAATCTCTGAACCCATGCTGCTCCTGGTTTCTGTTTTCCTGTCCCTGTTGGTGATGGGCTTTAGGGGAATTGGGAGGAAGTTCATGCTCCCTTTCTTGGCAGCTCTAAGCAGCATTTGAAACACTGGAGCCAAGCTGCTTAAATTGGGCACAGGGTTGCTGGGGAAGCTTTGCTAGAGCCCCAGGGACTCGGTCCCATGCAGGAACAATTACAGCAGGATGTCTGCCAGGAGTACACCATGGAGGTGTTTGCAACATTTCCCAGTGATTGTAGTGGGCAAGCAGAGCTGTGAACCAAGGCTCTGGAAGAATTAATGTGGATGGACATTTCCCAGAGAAGGGTTTGTAGAAGCTTCGTTGGAACTGGTCTAAGTTTTCTGTGACAGCTCAAATAGAAAAGCGTTGCTCCCAAGCTACCATTCCTTTTTGCCCCCCAAAATATGGGAGGTAGTCTGAAAAGCCTATAGCCTTGGAAACTTCTGACGAGAAACCAGTTTGGAGCCTAGAGTTTCTCATTTGATTCCCTACACTTCCTCTTGTTGTTAGGGCAGGCAGGATTTATGAGGTTTGTAGCCAGTGGGGCCAGGGTGACTTGAAACTTGATTATTTGGAGTTTCAGGGTATTCAAGAGAGAAGTATCGCCAGGAGATACAGACAATGCCATTTGTCTAGCCTTGGACCTTTGGATCTAAGATGCTGGGTATTCCTTCAATCTGTAATCAGAAGGCTTGGTTTTCATTCTTCACGTGGCTATTTACCCTGTGTATGATTCTGGGTGAGTCATTTGGCTCCCTGAGCCTCAAAATTCTTGTTTGCCAAATCAGGATAATGATATATGCCCTCACTGGTTCTGGGGTTATCATATGGATAGTGTTTGGAAAGTATTTTAGCACAATGCCATGTGCATACCAAGTATTCAACAAATGGTATTATTGGCAATAATAAAATCAAATGTAAGTTCTTTTTATATGACTAGGCTGTAGGGTCTGTGACAGTAAGAATAATTTTTTTCATTGAAAACAGAATTAAAAGTTGATTATTTATATGCAGAAATATCTGAAATCCATGCATATGAAATGTCTGCAAAAATTTTGTGGAATGCACCATGAAAAGACTATGCATATATTTCCTTTTTTGTCCCACAAAAGCCCACATCTGTGGTTAATGCAGGGCATCAGAAACTCAGTCCAGATCTCCCATGGGGGTGGCAAGAACCCAATTACTTGAACCATAACTGCTGCCTTCCAGGGTTCTGAGTTAGTAGGAAGCTGGGATCAGGAGTGGGAGACAGGTATGGAATCCAAGTATTCTGACATGGGACGATAGTATATTAACCAGCAAGTAAGAATAACTTTTTTAGTATTTCTATCTTCAAATCCTACTGCAGGTCTTGATAATATGCTTGTAACTAAATTAAGTGTATTGTACTTATCTGTTTACAATGAGGTTGAGGGAGGTCAAGTACAACTAAATTTTTCTGGGGAAAAAATGAATAATTGGGGAAGGCTAGCACCAGGAAGCAACTCTCTAGTTTTTTTTTACAAAATAGAACTTTATTTCTGTTTAAGCTCAGTGGATGTGAAACTCTTGCATGTGTATTGGTCATTTGTAGGCTGGTTGTAACTGATATCTTGTAACTTGATATCACAGAGATTCTGGTTCAGTAAGTCAAGTAGGCAACCTCTGAAATGGTCCGTAAAGATCCCATCTTCTGGTATTCATCCCCTCCCCTTGAGTGTGAACTTGGCCTAGTGACTCAATTTAATGAGCTAAATATGGTGAAAGTGGTTGAACACCACTTCCTGAGATTAAGCCACAAAGACTTTGGTCTCCATGCTGCTTGCCCTGAGGAAGACAGCTGTCTGGTGTGAGCTGATCTATGGCAAGGCCCACAACAAGGAACTTATGTCTCTGAGTGAAAGCCAGCAAGAAGAGTGGGCCTGCTACCAGCTGTGTGAGTGATTTTGGGAGCCTATCTTTCCCCAGTTGGCCCTTGGGATTACTGCAGTTCTTGCCAACACCTCCATTGTGGTCTCTTAATAGATCTTGAACCAGAGGCACCCCATTCAGCCATTCAGAGATTCCTGACCTGCAGAAACAATGAGATAAAAAATTTAAGCCACCAAATTTTGGGAGTAATTTGTTACATAGCAATAGATACCCAAAGCAGTAGATCTGGGGTGAATTCCAGGGATAACATCTTTAACAAGGTCCCGGTTGATTCTGAGTCTGAGAACCAATGGTTTATCATCCTAACCTAGGATCATTGTGTTTTGGATTCCCAGTGGACTAAGCACCTTGGGGTAACTGAAGCATCATTTAAATGTATTTGTCAGATGATAAGGCAGGTAAGCAGCACGCCACCTCGCTCACTATGCTTTCTGCATCCTCTGTATCAGTCCTATCTACCAACTCGAGAGTTGCTCCCTGGAACTAACCTTCCCTGGTTATTAAATTCAATCCCAGGATCATTGACTGAATTCTTGAAGTATAATAGAGACAAAACTTTGATTGTTAACTTTTACAGTGTTTTCCTGGGGTGAACATTTACCCTAGTGGTTGAGATATCCACATCCCACATTGGAGTCAAGAGGGCAAGGACTTTGTTTAATCTTTGTTGTATCCTGGTCCAGAGCGTTAAACAGAATGGAATCTCAAAAAATGTGTATACCATTTTAAATGATGAATGAATGTTTGCAGACAAAATTGCAGAAAGATAAAAGGGAGGTCAAAGAGCAGGAGGGAGATTGTGTTCATTTTCTATTCCTGTATGAGAAACTACCACAGTCAGTCACTTAAAACAATGCATATTTATAATCTCATAGTTTTCATGGGTCAGGAACGTGGACATGGCTTGCCTGGGTTCACATAGAGGGTCATCTATACAAATTTCCACTTTTAAGTGCACTCAGGTTGTTGGAAGAATTCATTTCCTTGTAGGATGACTGAGGGTCTCAAGTTCTTCACTGGTCATTGGCTGGAGGCTGCTCTCAGGTAGGCTCTGGGCGATTCCTTGGTCTTGTGGTTCTCCTCTCAGCAGTGCACACATACTTGTTTACTTTTTCAGGGCCAGCAGAAGATGTCTCTTTCTGGTTCACTGAAACATAGTTTTATATCTACAATAAAAGTGATATCCTAACACTTTGCTGCATTCAATGGATTAGAAGCAAATTACAGGTTCTGCCTATGATAAGGTGTGACTCACTGGGGGTCACTTTACAGTACGTCTGCCACAAGAGCTCAGAAAGAAATAGACATTTTCAAAGAGAGGGGCATTTGGCATTTTGCTTTTCAGACATTCTTCCTAAGAAATTCGCTCTCTGTTTCACAATCAGAGTGTCATAAAGCTCACAGATTCAGCTGAGGGACTCCCAGTGCATTTTAGAAATTTCCAGGATCTCAAATCTGTGGCTTGGCTAATGAGTCACTGTTTGGAATCTTTGGATTTTACTTTCCGTCTGGTGAAGAGAACATTCATACACACACACACACACACAAAGAGAGAGAGAGAGAGAGAGAGAGAGAGAGAGAGAGAGAGAGAGAGAGATATGTGTATTTACACTGGTCCTAGGTCCCTGGTTAATTAAGAAGTAAAAGAATCCGGTTAACAAGATGGGTAAAATTCCAGGCTGAGAATTGAGGGCACACAGCGTGGGCAGCTGCATGTCAGTGGTTTTATGGGAGACATATAATTGTTAGACTGGATTTTTTCCAAAAGGAGTTTTATGCAGTAACAAGTGAAAGCTGAGGAACTCATGTCTCACACAGCATCCTTTTTAATTTTTGGGTGCAATTTATCAGATAGTGGAGTCCAAATTTAAGCCTAAATGTATGCTTATGTAGATTTTCAACTGTGTGTGATAACATCTGGGTGATTAATAGAATCAGTGACATTTTAATGATATTGATTCTTCTAATCCATGAACAAGGATTATCTTTCCTTTTTTTTGTGTCCTTGATGATTTCTTTCATGAATGTTTGATAATTTTCATTGTAGAGCTTTTACTTCTTTGATTAAATTTATTCCTAAATGTTTGATTTTTTTGTGTGTGTGGCTATGAGATTTCTTTCTTTTTTTTTTTTTTTAAGATTTCTTTATTTATTTGAAAGTCAGAGTTACACAGAGAGAGGAGAGGCAGAGAGAGAGAGGGAGAGAGATCCTCCATCCGCTGGTTCACTCCTCAATTGGCTGCAATGGCTGGAACTGCGCT
The DNA here is from genome assembly GCF_033115175.1 of Lepus europaeus. Classification (NCBI taxonomy): domain Eukaryota; kingdom Metazoa; phylum Chordata; class Mammalia; order Lagomorpha; family Leporidae; genus Lepus; species Lepus europaeus. Next base: position 79,764,967 of record NC_084839.1, on the reverse strand, counting down.
GATCTGAAGCCAGGAGCCAGGAGCTTCTTCCGGATATCCCACATGGATGCAGAGGCCCAAGGACTTGTGCCATCTAGTACTGCTTTTCCAGGCCACAGCAGAGAGCTGTATCAGAAGTGGAACAGCCGGGTCTCGAAATTGCTCCCATTAGGTATGCGGGCACTTCAGGCCAGGGAGTTAACCTGCTGCGCCACAGCGTGGGCCCTGGCTATGGGATTTCTTTTTTGTGAACGGAATTTCTTTCTTGATTTGTCTTTCTTTGAATTAATCATTAGCATACAAATAATCTGTTTTTTGTATGTTTAATTTGTAGCCTGAAACTTTACTAAATTGTCTTATCAAGTCTAACAGGTTTTTGGTGGAGTGTTTAGGTTTTTCCATGACATAATGTCATCTGCAAACATGTTTAATATGAGTTCCTCCTAACTTTGGTGCCCTTTATTTCTTTTCCTCCCTGCTTGCAGACGACATGATCCTAAATATAGAGAAACTAAAAGACTCCACCAAGAGACTATTTGAACTCATAAGAGAGTTTGGTAAAGTTACAGAATATAAAATCAATACATAAAAATCAATAGCCTTTGTACACACAATAATGCCATGGCTGAGAAAGAACTTTACAATAGCTACAAAAAAGTTTAAATACCTTGGAATAAATATAACCAAGATTATGAAAGATCTCTACAATGAAAATTACAAAACATTAAAGAAAGAAATAGAGGAAGACATGCAAAATTGCAAAAATCCTCCATGTTCATGGATTGGAAGAATTAATATCATCAAAATGTCCATACTACTAATTCAGTGCGATTCTAACCAAAATACCAATGACATTCTTCTCAGATGTAGAAAAAATGATGCTAAAATTCATATGGATGTAGAAGAGACCCCAAATACCTAAAAAAATCTTTTTTGCACCAAAATAAACATACTTTAATTCTAATTCTCCATACATTTTTTGAGGTATCCTTATACTTAAAAGTTGTAAGTTAACATAAAGATTTTGAGATAATCATATGGTTTTTGTTCCTCAGTTTGTTAATGTGATGTATCACGTTAACTGATTTTCGAAAGTTGAACCATCCCTGCATACCAGGAATAAACCCCGCTTGGTCAGGGTGAATGATATTTCTGATGTGTAGTTGGATTTGATTGGCCAGGATTTTGTTGAGGATTTTTGCATCTGTGTTCATCAGGGAGATTGGTCTATAGTTTTCTTTCTCTGTTGCGTCTTTTCTGGGTTTAGGAATTAAGGTGATATTGGCTTTCTAGAAAGAATTTTAGAGGAATCCATTCCTTTCAATGGCTTTGAATAATTTGAGAAGAACTGGGGTTAGTTCTTCTTTAAATATCTGGTAGAATTCAGCAGTGAAACCGTCCGGTCCTGGGCTCTTCTTTGTTGGGAGGGCGTTTATCACTGATTCAATTTTTGTCTTGGTTTTGGGTCTATTTCAGTTTTCTTTGTCTTCATGGCTCAATTTAGGTAAGTTGTGTATGTCTAAGAATCTATCCATTTCTTCTAGGTTTCCCAGTTTATTGGCATACAGCTCTTTATAGTGGTTTCTGATGATTCTTTTTATTTCTGTGGTGTCTGTTGTTACATTTCCTTTACCATCTCTAATTTTATTGATTTGAGTCTTCTCTCTCCTTTTTTTGGTTAGTTGGGCCAATGGTGTGTCAATTTTGTTTATTTTTTCAAAACACCAGCTTTTCATTTTGCTGATCTTTTGTATTGTTTTTTTTTTTTTTTTGTTTGTTTCAATTTTGTTGATTTCTTCTCTATTTTTTTCTTTCCTTCTGGTTTTGGGTTTGGTTTGCTGCTGTTTTTCTAGATCCTTGAGGTGCATAGAGAGTTCATTTATTTGTTGTCTTTCCAGTTTCTTGATGTCCACACCAGTTGCTATAAACTTTCCTCTTAACACTGCTTTTGCTGTATCCCACGAATTTTGGTAAGTTGTATTGTTGTTTTTATTTGTTTCCAGAATTTTTTTTATTTCTCTTTTGATTTCTTCTATGACCCACTGCTCATTCAGAAATATGTTGTTCATTCTCCATGTGTTTGCATATGATGTAGAGATTCTTGAGCTGTTGATTTTCAGCTTCATTGCATTGTGGTCTGAAAAGATGCATGGAATTCAGTTAGGTAGACATATTTTATATAACACAATTATTGTTGAAAAGTTCTTTTGTAAACTTATACCTTTTACATTTTTTGGAAAGCTTTTATTTAATAAATACAAATTTCATAGGTATAGCTTTCAGAATATGGCAGTTCTTCCCTTCATACCTGCCCTCCCACCCCCACTCCTGTCCTTCCTCCTACTCCCTCTCCCATCCCATTCTTCATTAAGATTCCTTTTTAATTATCTTTATATAAAGAAGACTAACTCTATAATAAGTAAAAATTTCAACAGTTTGCACTCACACAGACACACAAAGTATAAAGTACTGTTTGAAGACAAGTTTTACCAATAATTCTCATAGTACAACTCATTAAGGACAGAGGTCATACATGGGGAGTAAGTATACAGTGACTCCTGTTGTTGATTTAATGATTGACACTGTATTTATGACATCAGTGATCACCCAAGGCTCTTGTCATGAGCTGCCAAGTCTATAGAAGACTTTTGAGTCCACCAGCTCTGACATTATTTAGACAAGGCCTTAAGGCAAAGTGGAAGTTCTCTCCTCCCTTCAGAGAAAAGTGCATCCTACTTTGATGGCCCTATCTTTTCACTGGGATCTCACTCACGGAGATCCTTCATGTAGATCATTTTTTGCCACAGTGTCTTAGCTTTCCATGCCTGAAATGCTCTCATGGGCTTTTTAGCTAGATCCTAATACCTAAGGACTGATTCTGAGGTCAGAGTGCTGTTCAGGGCATTTGTTATTCTTTGAGTCTTCTGTGTGTCCTGCTTCCCATGTTGGATCATTCTCTCCTTTTTAATTTTATCTATTGTTATTACCAGATAGTTGGTCTTATTTATGTGTTCCCTTTTTTAAACAATGAAAGCAAACCCAGAGGCATCACAATACCAGATTTCAAGACATACTACAGGGCTATTATAATCAAAACAGTCCTGTAGTGGCATAAATATAGACATATAGACCAATGGAACAGAGTAGAAACCCCTGAAATTAATCCACATATCTACAACCAACGGATTGTTGATAAAGGAGCTAAAATCAACCCCTGGGGAAAGGACAGTCTCTCTCTCTCTCTCTCTCTCTCTCTCTCTCTCTCACACACACACACACACACACACACACTATTTATTTATTTGAAGGAGTTACAGACAGAGAGGGAGAGACAGAGAAAAATAGAGATTTTCCATCTACTGATTCATTCCCCAGATGGCTACAATGGCCATTCCTGGGCCAGGCTAAATCCAGGAGCTAGGCGATTCATCCAGGGCTTCCATGCAGGTGGCAGGGACCCAAATACTCAAGCCATCTTCCACTGCTTTTCCCAGGCCATTAGCAGGGAGCTGGATAAGAAGTGGAGCAGCTGGGACTCCAAATGGTGCCCATATAGGATACCAAAAACACAGATGGTAGCTTCACCAGCCATGCCACAATATTGGCCCCGAGAACAATCTCTAATAAAGGGTGCTGGGAAAGTTGGATATATGCATGCACAGGTATGAAACAGGACCCCTACCTTACACCTTATACAAAATGAACTCAGAATGTATCAAGGATAAAGAACTATGACCTGGCAGCATCAAATTACTAGAGGAAAACATCAGGGAAACTTTGCAAGACATTGGCATAGGCAAAAGCTCTTTGGAAAAGATCCCAGAAACACAGCAATAAAAGCAAAAATATACAAATGTGATTACATCAAGCTAAGGTGCTTCTGCACTGCAATGGAACACTCAACAAAGTGAAAGGCAACCAACAGAATGGGATAAAATATTTGCAAACTATGCAACTGATAAAAGATGAATACCCATGATCTATAAAGAGGTCAAGAAACTCAGCAACAACAAAACAATCTAGTTCAGAAATGGGCAAAGGACATGAACAAGCCTTTTTCAGAGAATGAAATTCAGATGACCAATAGACACATGGAAAAAGGCTCAGGATCACTAATCATCAGGAAAATGCAAATAAAAACCACACTGAGTTGCACTTCACCACATTGTCATACAAATGACAGCGATTGTCATACAAATATCAAAAAACAATAAATGCAAGTGAGGATGAGAGTAAAAAGGTACTCTAATATGCTATTGGTGGGAATGTAGTTTTTTTTTTTTATGTAGACCCTGTGGGGCTGTGACTAATCCACTAAGGTCTCTTTTTTAATTTATTTGACAGGTAGAGTTATAGACAGTGAGAGAGAGAGAGAGAGAGAGAGAGAGAGAGAGAGAGAGAGAGAGAAAGGGCTTCCTTCCATTAGTCCACTCTCCAAATGGCTGCTACGGCAGGTGCTGCGCAAATCCAAAACCAGGATCCAGGTGCTTCTTCCTGGTCTTCCACACGGGTGCAGGGGCCCAAGCACTTGGGCCATCCTCCACTGCCTTCCTGGGGCACAGCAGAGAGCTGGACTAGAAGAGGAGCAACCGGGACTAGAACCCAGCGCCCATATGGGATGCCAGTGCCACAGATGGAGGATTAACCAAGTGAGCCATGGTGCTGGCCCCATGGTATTTTTTTTATCAGTGGGAGAGAAGCTAATGAAACCATGTATCTTCATCTTTAGTCTTCACACTATCTTATATTCTTTGGTTTTTCTTTTTCTCCTTAAGAGACATTTTCTTTATTTTCCCCAATGATAAAAAATAATTTTGGATAAAATCTTCTATTAGCTGAAAGATCATGAGTTTATTACCCTAATGCTTCCCAATTTGAAACTAGACAACGACTGGAAGCTGTCTTACATTCACATCCTGTCTGCATGCTCACTTGTTGTGTGACCTGGAACAACTTACTCAACCTCTCCAAGGCTCTGATTCTTCCACACCTCATCTGTAATATTGAGATCACAATAAAACCTACCTGACAGGGAGGGTTGTGAAAAGGAATGAATGAATTTCTATTGATAAATGCTTAAAACAATGTGTGGCACAGAATAAGGACAGCACATGTGACAGTTAAATAAAACACATTAACTTGAAGCTGAAGATTTTGAGAAATGTGATCCAGGATGGACCACTATGAGGGGTTACAGAATGGGTGAATGGGGCAAAGCCACACCCATGGCGTAGTGGCCTTTGCTGAGGCATGCTGGAAACCACAGCCTATGCTTCAAGCCAGAGTGGTTCTAGATTCTGGATCACTGGGTGCAGAGTACAGAAAATCTGTATCTACTGAAGTGGAACAGATACCTGTGCTGTTCTAATTGTGGAGGGAGGAAGCCATAAGACCCACATTTATGCTTTAGCAGCATGTGGCAGGTGTTTCAGATACTTGGGCCGTGGTTTGGCTAAATCTTAGTTTTTGGAATTCCCATATATATTGCTTTTCTCAAAAAAATTGATAGCTGCATGATGGAGGCATTAACACCCACTTCTGTTGGTTGTTGGTCTAGTTCCTGTCACTTGGCAGATCTGATGTATTTTAACCCAGTCTTTAGCTCTTGCTAATCTTGCTTCATCAATCCTTGTCTGCTCAGGCTTGTCTGGCTTCCTTTGGCAGACATGGCAGGGTTTTCATTTCTCTCATGTAAATGACTTGTTTATTACAGTAGGGGTCCCTGGTCTTTGGAAACAGCTTACAGATATCCTACAGATATCCTCAAATGGAGCCCAGAAAGGGCTTCATGAATAATAATGCCCAAGTAAACCCAAGATGAGCTTGGACATTGCCTCTTTGAAATTCATACATCATCATAAGTACTGTCATTTAAACAGAAAATATAGAAGGCTTCCTGTGAAGGAAATATGCTTTCTCTACAAAACTTATCATTTCAGCACAAAACAATCAAACATCAGCAATAAAGGTGGGAGTAGGTGATTCTGGTATGTTTTACTTGAGCGTAAAAAAATTTTTTTTATTGTACTCAGACTTTACAGTTCCTGGTTTTGACTTTTTAATTTAAATTTCTCTTTCTATTCAATATTCCTCAGCTCCCTTACTGCTAGGTTGGGAATTTACAGTAGAGACAGAGAACTGGTGATGCGATGATGATCCAGAGCAAGTTAACTCTCATTTTTATTTGTCTTGAGAGACAAAAGAGGATAGTCAAGCCTATTTGTAGTATGGACTTCAGCTTCCATCTAGCCCAGGGTTCCTCAGCCCTGGCTGCACATTCGCATCACTTGCAGACTGTTAAAAAATACAGGTGTCTTGGATTCATCCAAGATCTTCCTGTCTGGGTATGTCCTGCACATTGTGACTTTTCACAGATGCTCAGGTGGTTCAAACATATGGCAAAATTTGAGTGCTGCTGGTGAATATTGTGTCAATGATAGACATGGGTTTGAAGGCAGCCAGCCACTTGAGAAGAGTGGGTCGGATGACCCCACCAAAGCCACCTGGAGAGGGGTTATGTGGCCACTTAGATAGAAGCTGAGAGAGGGAGGAGACAGACACATTCAGACACAAAGGCTGGGAGTTCTGACACTGGGTATAGTAGTTGCTTCACTCCATTCCCTGTCTGGTGTCATAGTTGTAAACTGCAGACCTACAGAGAAAGAGGACCATGGACAGAAACAGAAAGTGCCATTCCAATAAATAGTCTATATTACATTAACAGAACGGTTAAGACAAATTGGGAGTTAGGCAGGCTGCTCTGCTCTGCTACAGATTGTGGAGCAAATCAGGCCTCCCAAGAGTGGGAGGGCAGCAGTGCAAGTGGCCCCAAGAGCCACAGTGATCTCCAGAACAGACGGCAGAGTCCATGTCATTGTGCCAGCCAAGCTGGAGTGGTGCCAGGGAGGTCTGCACTGTGGTGTCTACAGGAGCATTTGTTGTATCCCGCAGATGTGCTGGGAGGGCAGCAGACTTGTCAGGGTGCTGTCACTTATGGGAACAAGAAGATGGAGTTTTCTCGGACTCGAGGTGTATATCTATTTACCAGCTGGTTATGCCAGGGAACCCAGGGGCATAGTTTATCTATTTAACCAAATTAGATAATTGGAAATGCTGCATTTCTGTCCACACCTCTCCTGAAGCATGGTTAAACTTGAATGGGCTGTCCTTTGTCTGATTTGAAGACATGGGTGTACTAAGAAAGTTTTGACATTGTTATAGAATTGCTATAAAAGAGATTGTTCATTATTTCATTCAGTGGCCTCCAAAAAGTCTCCATGTGATAAATTCTTCTCAGAATTCAAGAGTGAATCTATTTTGAATAATTGAGATGCTTCCATTTATGAGATAATAACTGTAACCATCATGTTTCCTGCTGTCCTCTCCTGCTCAGCAGTCAGGACTCTCAAAATCAAACACCTTCCTGCAATGAAAATAACCCTTCCTTCTGCTGTGGCTTTGCTTGTTCTTGTGTGATTTTTGATATGTGTGTCTTTTTTTGAAGATTTATTTATTTATTTGAAAGGCACAGTGAGAGAAAGAGGGACACACACACACACACAGAACGAGAGAGAGAGGGAGAGAGAGAGCGAGAGAGAGAGAGAGAGAGGGAGAGAGAGAGCACACATCTATTTGCTGGATAATTTTCCAGATGTCTGCAGTATCCAGGGCCTTGCCAAGCTGAAGCCATGAGTCAGGAACTAACATGAGTATCAGGGACCCAAGTACTTGGGCCATCGTCTGCTGCTGCTTAGGTGTATAATAAGGAAATTGAGTTGGTAACACCTGCCCCTGTGTATGTGTCTTTTGTTTTAAACCACCCAAAGGTTTTTTTTTTTTTTCAAGTAGAGTAAAAATGTGAAAACCTCGGTTTAATAGAATCTGATTTTTTCTTAAAATTTTTACTGATTTGCTGTGATATAATATTAACAACAAACTGCACATATTTAAAGTGTGACTTTGTTTCTTTTTTTTTGAAAATTTATTTATTTATTTGAAATTCAAAGTTACACAGAGAGAGGAGAGGCAGAAGAGAGAGAGGTCTTCCATCCGATGGTTTACTCCTCAATTGGCCGCAATGGCTGGAGCTGCGCCAATTCGAAGCCAGGAGCCAGGAGTTTCTTCCGGGTCTCCCACACGGGTGCAGGGGCCCAGGGACTTGGGCCATCTTCTACTGCTTTCCAAGGCCATAGCAGAGAGCTGGATCAAAAGTGGAGCAGTCGGGATCTCGAACCGGCGCTCATATGGGATGCCGGCGCTTCAGGCCAGGGCGTTAACCCGCTGCGCCACAATGCTGGCCCCAAAGTGTGACACCCGTGTGTCAACCTGAAGCCATGAAACTATCATCACACATTTCCCCATCCCTAGGTAACTACCGATCTGCTTTCTGTCACTTCATATCAGCTCACATTTTCTAAAAATTTTTTCAAATGGAGTCATATACTATGTGGACTTTTTGGTCTGACTTCTCTCAGCATAATTACTTTGTAATTCATCTGTCTTGTTATATGTATTAATATTTGTATTGCTGAGTAGTTTTCTATATTGTGATATTTTACTGTTTATTCAGCTGTAGACGGACATTTGGGTTGCTTCTAGGCTTTAACTATGACAAGTAAAGCTGTGATGAACATTCCTAAACAAGTTTGTGTGGACATGTTTTCCTTTGTGTTGAGTAAATACCCAGGAGTAGAATGGCTGGGTTGTATGGTAAATGCTCATTTTGCTTTTTGAGACATTGCCAAAATGTTTTAAAAAGTGGCTGCACCATTTTATATTCCTATTAACAGGGTATGAAAGTTCCAGTTGCTTCCTCACCGACGTGTGATGTGATGTGTTTCAGATTTCAACCATTCTGATATATCTGTTGAACTAGTGATGTTTAACATTTTCTCATGTGTTTATTTGTAATTCATATAGCTTTGGTGAAGTGGCTATTCAAATCTTTAGACAGATAACTTAAGTTTTCCTTGTTATTATGTTTTGAGAATTTTTATTTTTGGATCAAAGTCATTAATGAGATATGTGATTTGAAAAATACTTCCTCACATTCTGAGACTTATGTTTTTATGGAATTTGATTCTTCATTTTAGTGCTGAAAGCACCCCAACACAGTCTGTTAAGGGCATAAGTATCTCAATTTTTATTCCAAGTTCTTGCTCCCATGGAGACAAGAATTCAAAGCAGCAACATAACTAGAGTGCACAAGTGAAAGCAGAATATATTTAAAAAGAGAGAGAGAGTGTATATATATTCATGCAAGAGAGACACCTGTTACGAGGGGGTCAGAATTCCCCATGAGGAGTGAGCATGGGAGGAGGCCAGAGAAGGACCATAAGCAAGGTCTGGAAGCCAAAAAACAAAATGGTCACTCCCACGTATTTCAGTCCCTTTTATGAAGTAGGGGTGATACTCTAACTGAATATACAAATGGTTGGGATTTAGTGTACATGAAGCCTTCTGGGAATTTCATGGTGCCTCCCTGTGGAACTTAAATCCCACATGGCCATGATGGTGTCTCCTCTTTCCTGGTCCTGGGTGAGACACAGGTTCATTATGGGAAAGTGGGTGTACTGGATTGATAGGTATGGGGGTAGGGTCACAATACAGTACTACACAGAAATTATAAACAACTTCTTCCAGCTTCATTTATTCCTACTTAACTCTTCCATATCAAATCCAGGCCCATGAGACTCTGTGAGACGTGATTAGAACTATGTCACAAAGACACAATGACCTGAAACATTTTCAGGTGTCATCTTGCCCGGTAGACAAGTTCACTGAATGTCCTGGGTTAGAATAACCTGCTTCCAAGTAAGGCTACATTCTGAGGTACTGGGGGTTAGTATTTCAACATATGAAGTTTTGTGGGACATTGTTCAATAGGCAATTGCATGCAGTTCAATCTAAAAAATCTTTCAATCTACCCATTTAATTTCTGATTTTTTCATACTTTCTGCTTTGGATGTTTCCATCAGTTCTCAACCTTTACCAGGGTACCCAGGGATCAGCCTCATTCATTTCTTCACGCCTTCCTTCATCCAATAGGTATTTATTTATTTATTTTATTTGATGGGCAGAGTTAGACAGAGAGAGAGAGAGAGAGAGAGAGAGAGAGAGAAAGGTCTTCCTTCTATTGGTTCACCCCCCCCCCCTCCAATGACCGCTATAGCTGGCACACCGCGCTGATCCGAAGCCAGGAACCAGGTGCTTCCTCCTGGTCTCCCATGTGGGTTCAGGGGCCGAAGCACTTGGGCCATCCTCCACTGCCTTCCCGGGCCACAGCAGAGAGCTGGACTGGAAGAGGAGCAACCGGGACTAGAACCCAGCACCCATATCGGATGCCGGCACTGTAGGCAGATGATTAACCAAGTGAGCCACGGCGCTGGCCCCCAGTAGGCATTTAGGGATGACTTCTCCTCTGGGTCTTCTCTGTCCTTTGACATTTTATCCATCTGTCTGCTTTGTGTCTTCATATATCCTGGTGTATGATTAAAGTTATCACCCAGACCATCAAAGAGATTTTATTTCTATTCTTTTCTATGTGGTACTGACGATCATTTTTGAGAGGAGGAGAATTAGAAATGGGTTTTACTTTGTCATATGGAAACCAGGACTCTCTGCTTTCACTTCTCATAAATGGAACCCAATAAATAGATACCCTCATCCTTTTTTAACTACAGGAAGTCCACTTTTGTTTCTTGTTTTGTTGTCTTTTTTTTTTTTTAAGATTTTTATTTATTTAACAGGTAGAGTTACAGACAGTGAGAGGGAGAGACAGAGAGAAAGGTCTTCCTTCTGTTGGTTCATCCCCCAAATGGCCACCATGGCTGGAGCTACCACTGGTCCGAAGCCAGGAGCCAGGTGCTTCTTCCTGGTCTCCCACGTGGGTGCAGGCGCCCAAGCACTTGGGCCATTCTCCACTGCCTTTCTGGGCCACAGCAGAGAGCTGGACTGGAAGAGGAGCAACCGGGACTAGAACCTAGCACCCATATGGGATGCCAGGGCCGCAGGCAGAAGATTAGCCAAGTGAGCCACGGTGCCGGCCCCTTTGTTGTCTTTTTTTTTTTTTTAAAGATTTATTTATTTTATTTGAAAGGCAGAGTTGAGAGAGAGAGAGAGAGAGAGAGAGAGAGAGAAGGGGAATCTTCATCCACTGGTTAACTCCCCAAATAGCCATGATGGCTGGTGATGGGCCAGACCAAAGCAAGGAGCCAGGAACTTCTGGGTGTCCCATGTGGGTGCAGAGATCCAAGCACTTGGGCCATATTCCACTGCTTTCCTAGGCACATTAGCAGGGACTGGATTGGAAGCATAGCAGCTGAGAATCGAACCAGTCCCCATATGGGATGCTGGTGCTGCAAGCAGTGACTTAACCCACTATGCTACAGTACTGGCCCCTTGTTTTGTTTTCTTAATGAAATTTTCTCCTCTGGTCAATTTGGAGATTCTCTAGGACAGGGTTAGCACATTTTGTGTGCTGGAATGACTTGCAGCTTTGGGGAGCCAGTGCCTCTATAGCTGCCTTCACTTCCTCCCATAGACTCATTCACTCACTCACTGCCCACAGCTTTTTGGGATCTCTGCATCAGCATCTCTTATATGTTTTTGGTTTTTGTCTTTATTGCTTTAGCAAAATGTCAGCACACATTCTCTATTAATTCCTTTCAGTGATAATGGAATTCTGGATGATATATTTCAAGTTCAGTGAAAGCAGGTGGTATGTGTTTGAGATGAATAAGAATGGATTTTCACAGAACTCAAGGTCCCAGAGCAATAGCAGGGAACTTGCTCCACATTTCCATGAGTGTGAGATGAGAGTTGAAGAGAATACTGGGTAGAGGAGGAGGGACAGATCTGGGGCTTGTAAACTTGGTCAAAGCAAAGTGGATTTTTAAAATTATTTGATGAGGATTTTTCATTTGCTAAATGATATTCTCTAAGTGCTTAACTAAATTTTACCTGTCTTCCTATTTGTAGAATTACTTTTGATTACCTAGTGTTTTGGTGATGTGGAACAAAATAAAAGATCACTGCTACCATCAAAGGGGTTTGTAATCCAGGGTAGGGACAGGTGTGATGAATGGGCTGGAGGCAAAGGTAGGACCTGGTGGGGAGATGCATACAAGGCAGCATGTCTCCAACTGGAACACTAGCGTGACAGCATGAGGGGTCTCTTGTAACATCCCATCCCTCTATCTGGGAGGGAAAGAGCAGACCAGATGGAGGGCAACAACTTTTAAATCCCATCACAATACACATTTGAGATAATTTCCCAGAATCACACAGATGTCCCCATAAAGAGGGTTGGATACACAGCCCAAGGGTCACATTCTCAGGTGATGCTCAGTTCTCTCAGTTACCCTAGTGCTGAACAACCATCCATAGTCAGAAATTACTCCCCTGCTTGCACTGCCACAAGGCTTGACAATTCCACATGAGTCACTTCTCTGGGTTTTATTAAAAGCAACTTTAAAATGCTAATTTTTATGGAAGGATGCAGAGTAGAAGAGAACACAGAAGACAAAATGTAGTTTCTAGATTGTTGCACACACTTGGTGTACAAGAGAAAAATGCACATCAGTGTGTTTTACCAATAAAATTAAGTATATCTCTGTGCCTGTGCTGGCAAGAATTCCAGGATCAGTGGGGACAATGCTGCTACCTCATTTGTGATCTATGATTGATTCTCAGATAAAGAACCATCTTTTTACTTTCATCTGTCAGCAAGGAGAAAGGGAGGAACAACAGGATGACCAATTTGTTGAAGTTGAGTTTTGTTTTTAAATCTTCAGTCTGGTGATGATCATGATTACTCAGTTTTTTGACAAGTGTGAATATCTCTTTAGAAGTTCCCTCCACCTCAGAATCCTTTTATTTAAGGAACACAAGCTTCATGCATTTCATAAGTACAACTTATATTCCTACCGTACCTGTCCTCCCCACCCACACTCCTGTCCCTCTTCCTCCTACCTTTCCTATTCCCATTCTTATTTTTTACTAAGATCTATTTTCAATTAACTTTATACACATATGATTAACTTTATGCTAAGTAAAGAGTAAACAAATAGTATGAAAACAAAAATAAACTGTTCCTCAACAGTTGAGACAAGGGCTGTTCAAAACCATTGCATTTCAAAGTGTCAATTTCACTTCTATAGATTACCTTTTAGGTGCTCTATCACAGATCAGGGAGAACATATGGCTTTTTTGGGATGGCTTATTTTATTAAGATTGATGTTTTCTAGTTTCATCCATTTTGATGAAAATGACAGGAATTCATTTTTTAATGACTGTGTAGTATTCTGTGGTGTACATATCCCTTAGTTTCTTTATCTAGTCTTCAGTTGATGGGTATTTGGATTGATTCCATATCTTAGTTATTTTGAATTGAGCTGCAATAAATATGAGGCTACAGATCTCTCCTTCATATGCTGATTTCATTTTCTTTGGTTAAATTCCCAGGAATGGGATGGCTGAGTCATATAGTAGGTCTATATTCAGATTTCTGAGGTATCTCCATACTGTCTTCCACAGTGGCTTTACCAGTTTACATTCTCACTAAGGGTACCTTTTTCCACACATCCTCAATAACATTTTCTATTTGTTGATTTCTGTATAAGAGCCATTGTAATGGGGATTTGGGGAAACCTCTTTGTTGTTTTGATTTGCATTTCCCTGATGGCTAGTGATCCTGAGCATTTTTTTTCATGTGTCTGTTGGCCATTTGGATTTCCTCTTTTGAAAAACACCCATTTAAGTCCTTTACCATTTATTAACTGGGTTGTTTGTTTTGTTATTAAATTTTTTGATCTCTTCATATATTCTGGTTGCTAATCCTTTATCAGTTATATAGTTTGCAATACTTTCATTCTGTCAATTGCTTCTTCACTTTGCTTAGAGTTTCTTTTGCAGTGCAAAAGCTTCTCAATTTTTTCATTAGTTGTGCCAGTGGTTTGTCAGTTTTGTTTATTTTTTCAAAAAATCAGCTCTCTGTTTCACTGATCTTTTGTATATTTTTGGTTTCAATTTTGTTGTTTTCTTCTCTGATTTTAATTATTTCTTTTCTCCTACTTGGTTTGGATTTGGGTTGCTGTTATTTTTCTAGGTCTTAGAGATGCTTTGATAGCTCATTTATTTGGTGCCTTTCAATTTCCTGATTTAGGTGCCAGTTGCTAAAAACTTTCCTCTTAACACTGCTTTTGCTATATCCCATATATACCGATAGTTGTATTGTCATCTTCATTTGTTTCCAGAAATGTTTTTTATTTCTTCTATGACCCACTGTTAATTCAGGAGCATGTTGTTCAGTCTCCAAGTGTTTGCATATGTTCTAGAGATTCCTGAGTTGTTGATTTCCAGCTTCATTCCATAATGGTCAGAGAAGATGCATGGTATGGTTTCAATTTTTTTGAATTTGCTGAGACTTGCTTTATGGCCTAGCATGTGGTCTTATCCTAGAGAAAGTTCCATGCACTCTTGAGAATAATGTGTATTCTGTAACTGTAGGATGAAAAGTTCTGTAGATATCTATTAGGTCCATTTGGTCTATAGTGTTGATTAACTATTGTTTCCTTGCTAATTTTCTGTCTGGTTGAACTCCATTGCTGAAAGTGGAGTATTGAAGTCCCCCATTACCATTGTATTGGATTCTATATCTCTCTTTAAATCCATTAACAGTTCTTTTAAACAGCCAGGTGCTATTTATAGGTAATTACAGGTAATTATGTGCATATACATTTATAATAGTCACATCTTCATGTTGAATTGATCCCTTAATCATTATATAGTACCCTTCTTTGTCCCTTTTAACAGCTTTTGTGTTAAAGTCTATTTTGTCTGACATTAGGATGGTTACACCAGCTCTTTTTTGATTTCTGTTGGCATGGAATATCTTTTTCCATCTTCTCACTTTCAGTCTATGTGCATCTTTGTTGGTGAGGTGTGTTTCTTATAGGCCACAACTATATGGGTTTTGTTTTTAAATCCATTCAGCCAGTCTGTATCTTTTCACTAGAGAGTTGAGGCCATTTACATTCAAGGTGAATATTGGTAAGTAACAACTTTGCCCTACCATTTTCCCATACATATTCCTATAGTTTACTTTGGATTTCCTTTGTACTTTTACTGGGAGATTTTCTACTTTTACCTTCTTTCTTAGTGATGACCATGTTTCTGTGTATAGCATATCCTTAACCATCTTTTGTAAGGCTGGACAAATGGTGACAAATTCTTTCAATTTCTGTCTGTTATGGAAGGTTTTATTTCACCTTCATTCATAGTTGAGAACTTTGCAGAGTACAATATTCTATGTTAACATTTTTTTTTCTTTTATGACTTGGAATATATCTCGCCATTCCCTCCTAGGCTGTAGGGTTTCTCATGAGAAGTCTGCTGTGAGTCTAATTCTCGTGCACATTTTAGAATCTTTTCTTCATGCTTCACTGTGCAGAGTTTGACTATAATGTGTCTTGTTTCCTAAGAGTTCTATGTGCTTCCTGCTTTTGGATGTCTCTTTCTTTCTCCAAATTAGGGAGGTTTTCTGTAATTATTTCACTAAAAAGGCCTTCTAATCCTTTCTCTCTTTCTATACCTTTAGGAACTCCTAAGACCCATATGTTGGGTTGTTTGATAGTATCCCACAAATCTCCAACATTGTTTTTTAGTTTTTTAATTTCTTCTTTTTTTTTGTCTGACTATAAAATTTACAAAGATATTATTTCTTCTGCCTCATTGAGTCTCTTGTTAAGGATTTCCAGCACATTTCTTATTTGTTCTATTGAATTCTTCATTTTCAATATTTCATTTTAATTTCTCTTTAACATCTCATTTTTATGGGGGTTTCGTACTGCTGTGTTTGTGTAGTCTGACACTCACCTCCTCTCCAAAGGAGACCAATGCCTAGGTGCTAAACCCAGTGGGTACAATATTTGTCCATGCTGCTACAAGAACCACACAAAGGATCTCTGTAGTCCTTGGTCTGAGCATGGATCCCGCATCAATGTCCCTCACTCATCACTGGGGAACCAGGGAGCCCTGAGCATCTAGAGCTTCCCAACCACACCCTGTGCCTTCACATGCAGCCACAGTGTTTTCACAGTTCCAGTACACAAGCCTCTTATAGTCTCAAGCACCCAGCCCCCTGTTAGTTCTCACAGCCAGACTCAGGCATCCCCTTTCTGTCGGTTGCTGGGTGTGTGGACATGAGCTGGTGCAGCTGTTACATAGGTCCAAAATGGCACCTGCCTTCTCTCAGCTAGTTACAGGATGCTGGCATGGGGTGGTTGGGGAGAGAGAATCATCCCCCCTTTTTTTCTTTTGGTTAGCAGGTATACTGTCCCCCACAGGGCTCCTAGCAGGACTCATGCTAGGCTCTTCCCGCAGCTTCATTGCTAGTAGCTTGGGCAGCTGCATTCTGGTTGCACCTCACTCCAAAGCTGGTACCGGGGCTCTTGCTTGCTGGGGTCCTGAGCTGTGCATGTCTACACCCTCTATGTAAGTCCAAAGTGTTCCTCTAATTTGCTGGAGTTTCCTCTGAAGTTTTCTCTCTAAGTCTTCCCTGAGATTGCATTCACTCTACTTTTAAAAACCATTTTCCCCAAGAGTAGAACAGTAAGCTCTCTCCCTATTCTAGTATCTGCAGGTTGTTCTGGTCCAGAAGTTCTCTTTTACTTAGGCAGTGTATGTCAAGACAATAGAATTTGGATTCATAACTCTTGGGTTTGTGCCATGACTCTATAATTTACTAGCCATGTGACACTGGACAAACTATTAAACTCTGTGAACCTTGGTTTCCTTCTCTGTACAATCAAAGAAATGTTGCTCTGAATCTAAATGAATTGCCAAGAAATGATGTGAAGAAAAAGTAGTGGTATATTTGTGGGAAAATCACAAAGTTGAATAATAGCTATTGTGTACTGAGAGATTACTGAACATGAATTACAGTCTTAGCTCTTTACACAATACCTTTTTATTGTTATTATGAAGGTATTTTTATTTCGGTGTGCACATGTTCATTAATAACATTTATAAATTTAGTTTATATTTTTTTCCCAAAATAAACCTTTTATTTAATGAGTACAAGTTTCATAAGTACAACTTTAAGAATATAGTGATTCTTCCCACCATATCCTCCCTCCCACCCCTACTCCCACTCTACTTCCTCCTCCTTCTCCCCTTGCTAGTCCCATTCTCCATTAAGATTCATTTCAATTAACTTTATACACAGAAGGCCAACTCTATACTAAGTAAAGATTTCAACAATTCGCACACACACACACAACATCGTTTGAGAGCAAGTTTTACAGTTAATTCTTAAAATAAAATTCAATGAGGCCAGAAGTCCTTCATGGGAAGTAAATGCACAGTGACTCCTGTTGTTAATTTAACTATTAACACTCTTATTTATGACATCAGTGATCACCTGAGGTTTTTGACATGAGCTACCAAGGCTATGGGAAGCCTTTTGAATCCACAATTTCCATCAGTATTTAGACAAGGCCACAAGCAAGGTGAAAGTTCTCTCTTCCCTTCAGAGAAAAGTACATCCTTCTTTGATAGCCATTTCTTTTCACTGGGGGTCTCTCACAGAGATCTTTCATTAAGGTCATTTTTTGCCATAGTGTCTTGGCTTTCCATGCCTGAGATGCTCTCATGGGCTTTTCAGCCAGACCTGGATGCCTAAGGGCTGATTCTGAGGTCAAAGTGCTATTTAACGCGATACACAATAACTCTTAATCATCCCAACCACCGTATATGTGGTTGTTATTTAGGCCTCATTGTAGAGAAGAGGAAACTGAGCATGATGGGAGGGGTGCTAAAGTTTAATTCTTTTTCCAACAAACCCCTCCCTTCTCTGCACAGAACCCAAATCATTAGTCATTTTCTTCTACATAACACTCTTTTCAAATCTACTCTCTCACATGTCCCTCTGATGTCAGAGAAAATAATTTTCTGATCCTTATTTACAGTCTTCTTTTCAGTAGGGCTCTGAGCTCCTTCCTTCTCTATTATTATTCTTCTGTCCAGAATTCTATCTCACTCTGGGTGATCCTCTAGTTCCCATATTTTTAGCTGGCAATTTTTAGCTATTCAGATCGACATATATAGGAGTACAATGAATACAGGCAGAGTGCTCAATGTTTATTGCTGCCTATTTCATTTGTCTCCTATTTGTGCCCATCCCTTGTCCTGTCACGTCAAACTAAAAATACAGTTCATAACAAGGGTAAATTAACATTTCCTTTTAATCTACCATATTTGGCTCCTAATATCTTCTGCCTAACAGAGGATGGTGGATAATCTTCTGGAATTTCCTTTCTGCAAGAATAGCAGCATTTTCTGTCTTTATCTCTAGCCCTTCATCACCTTTCTCAGACTAACAGCGCACATCCAGCTGCACTGAAATTATACAATGCTGGGGCCTTCCTTCCTTCCTTCCTTCCTTCCTTCCATCCTTCCTTCCTTCCTTCCTTCCTTCCTTCCTTCCTTCCTTCCTTCCTTCCTTCTTTTCTCTCTCTCTTTTTCTCTCTCTCTCTCTTTTTCTATCTTGTGCTTTTTTGGTTTGATCCAATTGTCTTCCTTCCTGACAAATTATTCTTTACCATCTTATTCTGTTTTACTTTTTTGAGAAATTATTATAACTTGAAAATATTTCTCTTCTGGCTGCTATAAAAATTCTTTCCTTAGTTTGTGTGCCTCTATGTCTGTTATTTCTGTAACAGACATACTTGTGGGGATAGAATGAAAAATAAACCAGCTGCTTCCATGTTTCTGGCTGGAGACTGAGGCTGTCTGGAATCAGATCTCTTGGTCTCTTGAGGGTCATTTAGCACTTCCTTCTATGACTTCCTGTCACTACTAGTTGTTCTGGGGTTGTCACCAAGAGCATGAGAGGAAAAGTAGGCAAGCAAGGTGGCAATGATTGAAGGTGCCAGTAATAAAGGCCATGTTTTCACGGAGACTGAGTCAGGCCAAGCTGGTGGAGGTGAATGTTTTACATTGAGGTGGATGTAGGTGTTTTATATTGAATTAGAGGTTGAATATTTTATAAACTTATTTTTTATTTATTTAATTTCATTTTATTTGAAATGGAGTGAGAAAGAGAGAGAGAGAGATATGGAGAGAGAGAGAGAGAAAGAGAGAGAGAATCTTCCATCCACTGGTTCACTCACCAGATGCCCACAAAACCAGGGTTTGGACTGGGCTGAAGCCAGGAGCCTAGAACCAAATCCAAGTCTCCCATGTGTCTGGGGCTCAATTGCCTGAGGCATCGTGTACTGCTTTCCAGGGTGTGCATTATTAGGAACCTGGAATGGAAGCAGAGTAGTTGGAACTTGAACCATGCACTCTGATATGGGATATGGGCATACTAAGTGATGTCTTAGCTAATGTGCCAGATGCCTACCTGAGGGACTGAATCTTTGATATGTTTGTGGATTAAGGTCATGAGGCTATTGTAACAGGGCAGGTGAGTGATGGCGTGTGGGAGAAGAGAAGACTAGGTTTTTTTTTTTTTTTTGACATGCAGAGTGGACAGTGAGAGAGAGAGACACACAGAGAGAAAGGTCTTCCTTTTGCCGTTGGTTCACCCTCCAATGGCCACCGCTGCGGCCGACGCATCGCACTGATCTGAAGCCAGGAGCCAGGTGCTTCTTCCTGGTCTCCCTTGCAGGTGCAGGGCTCAAGGACTTGGGCCATCCTCCACTGCCTTCCTGGGCCACAGCAGAGAGCTGGCCTGGAAGAGGGGAAACCGGGACAGAATCCGGTGCCCTGACCGGGACTAGAACCCGGTGTGCCGGCGCTGCAAGGCGGAGGATTAGCCTATTGAGCCATGCGCCAGCCAAGACTAGGCTTTGGCTACAGAAGAGATAAGATGTGATTGATTCTGGAATGGTTTTAGAGGGCAGAGAAAATGAGATTTGTTATTGGACTGGATGTAGGGTGTTACAGTTTGAATATGATATGGCTTTCAAACTCATGCAGAACTTTAAGCCTACAGGTCATTAGTTAATGGTACTAAGAGAACGGAAACAGTCCAGTTACAGTGTGTGGAGATAAATCTTGGTGGGAGATTCTTATGCCATTGGGGAAGTGCCTTCAGAAGGTAGTTCTCATGAGAGGGCCGTTCTAGAACTCAGGATTGGGCCCAACCCCTTGCTCTGCTTCCTGCCTCTCCTGTGATCCTTCCTCTGCACGTGCTCTGCTATTGTTATCTGCCACCCTCATAGAGTCCAAATCAATGGGGCCACCCAATCTTGGACTCCAGTCTTCAAAACTGTGAGCTAAATAAGCATTTTCTGTTTAAAAGTTAGTTGTCCCACCCGGGAGTGCAGTGGAGGATGGCCCAAGTGCTTGGGCCCTGCACCCACATGGGAGACCAGGAGAAGCACCTGGCTGCTGGCTTTGGATCAGTGCGGTGCACCGGCTGCAGCACACCGGCCGCGGTGGCTATTGGAGGGTGAACCAACGGTAAAGGAAGACCTTTCTCTCTGTCTCTCTCTCACTATCCACTCTGCCTGTAAAAAAAAAAAAAAAAAAAAAAAAAAAAAAAAAAAAAAAAAAAAAAAGTTGGTTGCCCCAAGTGTTTCATTGTAATGATGAAAAGCTACTAAATGGGAGTTAAGGCAAGAGAGGAATAAAAGATTATTCTGTTTTGGGCCAGAGTAACTTGGCAAATGTTGATGGCATTACTAATAGAGGAGAAGTGGATTTCAGGGTGAATCAAGGTTTGGGTGTAGATGTGATGTTTGAAATGTTCTTTGCAAGATAGGTAATATCAGGATCGGGAACGGATGGAGGACCCCCTCCAGGTTGCCGTGAAGGAAGAGTCGAGGAGACTGAGGAAGGTCAAGCTAAACACGCTTTATTGATACTCTAGGCGACTAGGAGGAGAGATCGCTCAAGCCTACTCCCTTGGGCACTAGGCACTATGGACCAGGAGCTTCTCCCCGCGGGCGCTAGGCACTATGGACCAGGGAGAGAGGCTGAGCAACCTCTGGTTTACAGCGTCTGAGGGTCCCCTTATACACAGTTTCTAGAGGCTAGCTCCGCCCACTCGCCGACCTCCCAGGGTCCCGTAGTCATGGCAACGACAGTTTGTAGTTTGTGGTTAGGCCTTTTTTCAAGTCTTACCAGCTAGGGTGGTTACCTTTCTAGTTTTCTTTCAAGCTGCGCTACTGCTACTGCGCAGTTACTTTCTTTAAAAGGACGCTACAGCTACTTTCTCCATGAATGGTTCCCTAACAGGTAATGTAGAAGAAGCTGTCTTGTATGGATAGAATGAGTTCTACATTCTCCTGGTGTGTATATTCTGACATACAAAAATCTCTGCAACCATGTGAAATGAGGGCTGGTGGGGACTGGTTGGCATGGCTTCCCACATTCATCACATGTGTAGAATTCATCTTGTGCTAATTTCTAATCAGAGATAGCACACAATTTCCTGTTGCCTATGAAACTAAAAAAATAGTCCTCATTAGCTGTTTTATGTACCATGAATGGAAAAGTAATAAATCAATATGATTTACTATGAAATATTTAATAGAAGTACGTCCTCAATACTGATTCTAATAAAAATAGTACAAAGGTTTGATCAATATTAATGATGCAATTTTTAACTTGCTTCACTATATGCCATTATTCTCTTCTTTTGGGAACAAAGCAAAAATGTTTCTGACTGGCCTCAATTTGCAGGTGAACGCATTTGGAAAAATTAGTTGTTGGGAAAAATTATCAATTAAAAATTATATCTTTTGAAATGTGTTAGATAATAATTTTGGGGGGCCAGCACCATGGTACACTGGGTTAATCCTCTGCCTGCGGCACTGGAATCCCATATGGGCGCTGGGTTCTAGTCCTGGTTGCTCCTCTTCCAGTCCAGCTCTCTGCTGTGGCCCAGGAAGGCAGTGGAGGATGGCCCAAGTGCTTGGGTCCCTGAACCTGCATGGGAGACCAGGAGAAGCACCTGGCTCCTGCCATCGGATCAGTGCGGTGCCGGCCGTAGCAACCATTTGGGGGATGAACCAACAGAAGGAAGACCTTTCTCTCTGTCTTTCCCTCTCACTGTCTGTAATTCTACCTGTCAAATGAATAAATAAAAATCTTTAAAAAAATTATAATTTTGGAAGTGTAAATATTATAACTATAGCCTGCAGATAATTTGTACAACAAATACTTGTACAGATGTCTGCCTAAAACTGATATGTAACATCCTGGGTTATTTCAGAAATTTAACTGTATTTAACTGTGTGGTCGTTAGCTGCATTTCAGCACAGCTCAAAGTCATGAAAGCATATAAAATATATTTTGGTCTTTACTTCTCTAAACTTGCAAAAGTAGAACAACTTAATATAGTTTTTAAAATAAATTCACCATTCAGAAATTAAACTATGTAATTGACTTTGAAGTGCAACTATTATGTGTTAGACTCTGAGCTAAACACTGATGACCCACAGGTGATAGGAATCAAAAAGATGAAGGCAATGTGGAAATTCTTGATTATTTTAGGTTCTGATATAAAGATATGAAGCAAATATTGATTATGTCTTTTGAATTGCTTACAAATTTTAATAATTTATGTTTTGTATATTTTTAAATATTCAGAAATAATTTTCATATTCATTTGTATTTCTCTGGCAGATAGACCCATGGTTTTAATTAAAATGTTTTTTTTTTGCACAATGGAATATAAAATGGACTGACTTGTATTGTAGTATAAATGCAGGTTTATCTCTGTTTTACAAAATGCTAGTCTGAACCCATAATTATTTCAACAGTGCATATTTCCCCTCTTCCCCTTGTTGCTACTGAATTTTAAAACTGAACAATAGGCATAGGCAAAAAATTTTGAATGAAGTTTATTTTAGTTTCTGTTAATAAAATTTTAGGATGAGGGCCGGCACCGTGGCTCACTAGGTTAATCCTCTGCCTGCGGTGCCGGCATCCCATATGGGCTCCAGGATCTAGTCCTGGTTGCTCCTCTTCCAGTCCAGCTCTCTGCTGTGGCCTGGGAAGGCAATGGAGGATGGCCCAAGTCCTTGGTCCCCTGCACCCATGTGGGAGACCAGGAAGAAGCATCTGGCTCCTGGCTTCGGATCGGCACAGTGCACCGGCTGTAGCGGCCATTTGGGGAATGAACCAACGGAAGGAAGACCTTTCTCTCTGTCTCTCTCACTGTCTATAACTCTACCTGTCAAAAAAAAAATTTAGGATGACAAGTCATTTAAGAAGTCAGTATTAAATAAAATATTCATGATGCAAACTAAAAAATACTGAAACAAATCTGAATTTGGTTTTCAAAGTCATTGGCAATGAAACAATATAACAGCATACTTTTCAGACTAGGTAACTACACAAAATATGATTTCTAGACAAATTCAACATTTAGATGTGTATCGACTCCTTAGGTGCTATAGACAGAGTGCATGTGCCACCCTGCCCCCCATCGTCCTGCTCCCACAATTCATATGCTGGAACCCAGTTCCCAGTGTAATAGTATTTGGAGGTAGGGCTTTGGGGAAGTGATTAGCTCATGAGAATGGAGTCTTCATGAATGATATTAGTGCCCTTATAAAAGAGATGTCAGGGTTGGTAGCGTGGTTCAGCAGGTTAAGGCACCACTTGTAACACCAGCATCCCATATCAGGGTGCCAGTTTAGGTCCCGACTGCTCTGCTTCTGATTCAGCTCCCTGATAAGGCACACAAGAAAGCAGTTGATGATGGCCCAAGTACTTAGGCCCCTGCCGCCATGTAGGAGAACTGGATGGAGTTTGGGATCCTGGGTTCATTGTGGACCAGTCCTAGCTTTTGAAGCCATGTGGGGAGTGAACCAGTGTATGTAAGATATCTTTTTCTCTCTATGTTGCTCTGCCTTTCAAATAAATCAATAAATAGAAATCCCAGTGGTTCCCTTCTGCCATGTGAGCACACAGCAAGAAATCATTGTCTTTAAGCCAGAATGTGGTCCCTGACCAGCTAGCAACTTTGTCAGTACCATGATCTTAGACCTTTCAGGTCTTCAGAACTGTAAGAAATAAATTTTTGCTGTTTATAAGTCACCAAGTTTATACTGTTTTTTTTTTTAAGATTTTATTTATTTATTTGAGAGGTAGAATTACAGACAGAGAGAAGGAGAGACAAACAGAAAGTTCTTCCATTCATGGGTTAACTTCCCAAATGGCCTCAGCAGCCAGAGCTGGACTGATCTGAAGCCAGGAGCTAGGAGCTTCTTTTAAAGTCTCCCACATGGTTGCAGGGGCCCAAGCACTTGGGCCATCTTCCACTGCTCTCCCAGGCCATAGCAGAGAGCTGGATCAGAAGAGGAGATTAGAACCAGCAACCATATGGGATGCTGGCACTGCAGGCAGAGGCTTAGCCCACTATGCCACAGTGCTGGCCCCTATAATGTTTTGCTATAACAGCTTGACAGATTAAGGCACTTGTATTATGCTAGGCAAGGCCTACGGCATGCACACGTGCTGTACATCACAGGCAGAGTTGTCAGATGTCATTATAGGGAGACTTATTGAAATCTGATTCATTACACCATCTTTTCTCCATGGAAAACTGAGACAAGACATCTCTAAGTTCATTATAATAAAATGCAAGTGGAAATTCAAATGAGTAAAAACTCCATCCTTTAAAAACTCATTTCCTCCTAGAAATTTAATTGGAATGTCAAACAAGATTATTATAATAAAATATTACTTTAAAATCTTTCTTGTGATGATATTAGCACATAAACCCAACTGCGTATGTGTGTATCTGTATTTATGTGTATATCTGTAGATGCACACACACAATTCCTATTTGAATATATAGCAATATATGAAGGTACTTTCAACGAGTTACAAAATAGGATGAAAAGATTTATTTAGGAACAGAAATTTGTAGAAATAATATATACTCATGTACTTCCATATTCTTTAAGGCTATATATAGTTTTTAAAACAAGATGGATCTCTGGCCGGCGCCATGGCTCACTTGGCTAATCCTCCGCCTGTGGCACCAGCACCCCGGGTTCTAGTCCCAGTCAGGGCGCTGGATTCTGTCCTGGTTACTTCTCTTCCAGTCCAGCTCTCTGCTGTGGCCCGGAAAGGCAGTGGAGGATGGCCCAACTCCTTGGGCCCTGCACCTGCATGGGAGACCAGGAGGAAGTACCTGGCTCCTGGCTTCAGATTGGCGCAGCGCACCGGCTGTAGCAGCCATTTTGGGGGGGGGTGTGAACCAATGGAAAAGGAAGACCTTTCTGTCTGTCTGTCTCTCTCACTGTCTGACTCTTCCTGTCAAAAAAAAGATGGATCTCTGATGATGCAAAAATTGTTCTAGGGGAGTTTTCTGGTATAAACTACAATGGCTCTCAAGCTGGTATCATCTTGCAATCTTGCTTGGTTAAAATGTTTCAACATTCTTTAGAACTCAGAGGGCTATGGAGGGATAAGCTTCAACTTCGCACAAGTGGAGTGAGATCATGGCTCAGGAACAAGAACCTTGCACTAGGAGTCGTGGACCCTCATTTAGAGTTCCAGTTCTGTAACTCTCTCAATACATGAAATGCAAATTTCCCCAGTCTTTACTTGTTTTTGAGTAAAATTAGTCTCGAATTTCATTGCCTCCTCACCTGCATAAAGTACAACAGAAATCTAAAATAAATCCCTTCCTGAAG
The DNA here is from genome assembly GCF_033115175.1 of Lepus europaeus. Classification (NCBI taxonomy): domain Eukaryota; kingdom Metazoa; phylum Chordata; class Mammalia; order Lagomorpha; family Leporidae; genus Lepus; species Lepus europaeus. The sequence continues at coordinate 79,739,324 of NC_084839.1, read as the reverse complement.
GGTGCTTCCTATGCACTTACTGGTGCTGTTCCTTCAGTAAGCTCTTCCAGATTGATCCTTTGAGACATGTAGTTTCCCTTGAACTTACTGGAATGGAAAGAATAGAATTTTCTACCTTTGTTACTTGAACTTTTTCACCAATGTGTTATGTTTGTTGCTTGCTATTCTCTGAATTCAGTGGAGTTTTCACATCAGCAGGAATCTCTCACTGCAGATGCTTATGCTTAACACTATAACATGTCTCTGGCAAAACTTGTTGGCTGCAAGGGCAAGCTCTGTTTTTCTTTGTGGTTATGGTTGAGGCATGCATGGCTGTACCAGCCTAGGGCAGAAGGATACATCATTCATCTCTGAATCCTCACACAAGTAACAGGGTAAGAGATGCTCTGAAATCTCTGTTGGGGCTTCTGGTGAGAAACTTCCTATGTTGGTCTAGTTTTTGCCCATGATCCTATCCTGTAGCTCTTTGTGGCCAGACTGTGCTAGAGTCCAGCAGTTAGACTCACACTCCAGGTAAGAAGAGTAGTTAAATGCAATCCAGTACCTGAGGCCTGCATTATTATTCTAATTCTAAGTAAGTCTTCAGGCCCAGACTAATTATATCTTAGCCAAAGCAGCTCTCTGTCTACCTAAGAGGGTTCTGATTCTGTAGGATAAAATTTGGGTGCAGATTGCTTTGTATTAACTAAGAATTTGACTTCAGGCAAACTTGTTTTGCTCTTTTTTCTTTTTTTTTTTTGAGTTGAGATTTCAGAGTCCAGAATTGTAGATGTAGGCTATGTCTCAAAGGTCTCCTTGGGCACACCTGTTTCCAACATGGCAACTTACCTTAAATGGGATTTTCCTTAGAGCCAGTGATTCTTACTCCTGAATGTGAAAAATAGTATCTGAGGTATTAAAACATGTCTTGGTCCCAATATTAAAGATTCTGATTCAATCAGCCTGGAGTGGGCTTCTCATCCATAGTTTTATCAGCAGTTCTAATGTGATGCCAGTGTTGGAGAAGCAGCTTAGTGAGAAGGGTTATCAACCCTGAGCAAGTGTTAGGATGATCTGGGTTACTTTTCACATTTCTTTAGCTCCAAGGGTTCCCTTCTACTTGATTGATGGGGATCTGTGACCTATTAGTTTTCCCTCCTTCAATTAATTCTGCTTTTTTAAACTTTGGGGAAAAGGGTTATCTTTAGTAGTTTTGAAAAGTCCTCAGTTGATTGCATTTAATAGCCTGTGTTGAGAATAATTGTGCTAGAATTTATAGACTTGGAAGAGGTTATGTCTACAACTATTTGGAGCCTTCACATTTGCCCAATTTGATAGCCTTTCCTTTTTTATAAACTCCTTGTTGAGGGTCACTACTGAGCACTTGATGGACTGGCAAAGTCCTGAAGCTGACGGCAGTGCAGAATCCCCACCTCTGCCCCACAGATACAGATTCACCAGCTGGGAAAGCCTACTGGACCGTGAAAATCTCACCCTAAGAAGAGACTACAACTACAAGTATACGCTTTGGATTATCATCCGTGTTGCAGCGGCCAGCTTCTATCTGCTCTGCCTGCCTGCTGCTCTCTTGCAGTGTGTTCAATAAATCTAATTCTGCTCACTCTTAATTCTCTGGTGAATTCTTTCACCACCATGATGCCAGCCTCAATTGGTTGCTGCCCATGATACTCATCAATTGACTGCTGTACAGCTATGTCTCAAGTCAGGAAGCTGCTCTGGTACTGAATAGTGTCCCCAGCAACCAGCAGACATTGCGGTCTGAAAAATGCTGCAGTCCTACTGGGTTTCTGTGCAAGGCATTTTAGGTACTTCCACATCAAGACAGGGGTTTACCTTCTTGTGAACTTAATTATGGATTCAGTAGGTAAGTGTTGGCCACATTCCCTATTTAGCGTGACCTCTTGAACCCTGGAGCTCACTGTAGCACGTACTCTCTAGCCCACCAAGAACTTTTCAAAACTAGACTCACTCGGGCCTGAAGTCCTTAAAAGCTCTGAGCCTGCTCCAAGACTGAAGCTTGTGAGGGAACCCTGTGTTCATAGGGTTTGTTATTCAACTCTATAGGACTTTGAATTCTTTATATATATTGAAGCCTAGGGAAGAAAGTGTTAAAAGAACTGCTTGCTTCACCAAAAGGACACCAGCATGTTTTGGGTATTCCCTTTGTGGCCACAGTACTGTGGGATCCCTCAGAATGGAAAGGGTACCCCAGGGATGAATCAAGAAATAGAACCCCTGAGCAAGACATTTTGTTTGATATGGCAGGCAGTGTCTGGTTCCTGAGACTCAGTGGAACTCATTACTCGCCTTTTAAAGAATTATTTTAGAAGCAGAAAGAGAGAGAGAGAGAGAGAGAGAGAGGTCCCATCTACTGGTTTACCCTTCAAATACCCACAACAGTGAGGGCAGGGCTGGGCCCTAATTGCGAGTTTGGAACTTAATCATGTCTCCTATGTGGGTGACTGGGACCCAATTGCTTGAGCCATCACTCTGCTTCCAAGGCTCTGCATAAGCAAGAAACTGGAGAAAGTAGCTAGAGCTGGAAAGCAATGCCAGGTATTCCCATATGGGACAGCGGTGTCTTAACCACATATTAATTGTAGTCCAAACACCTGCCTCATTTTTCTTCTTTGTGAATCAGACAACCAATCCCTCAAAAAAAAAAATGCATGTCTCTGGCAGCAACTACAGTTTACACTAAGTTACTCATATTTTCTTCTCCTTTGGATATATTGGCCTCTTTAAGAGACTTTCCTGTCAAGAATCCATCACAGGCCTGACCCTAGCTGTTGAGGCATTTGGGGAGTGAACCAGTGGATAGGTCTCTCTCTCTCTCTCCTGCACCCCAACTTTCAAAAGAAACTAGACTTGTATTTAAAAAAAAGTATTGGTGCTAAAAATTTTAAATTAAATTTAGCCCAAGCTGACTATGAATAGTTGCAAACTGTAACCAAACTTAATACGTAAGAGCAGCAAGATGGTGGAATAAGAAGGGAGCACACTGACAGTCTGGGAAGAGAGAGTTTAATAAAAGTGGAGATACTGCAGGTTCAAGGAAGAGTAGGGGAAGAAACAGCAGAGGGAACTCTTCTGGAACTAGTGATTCACAGTGGACCTGCGTGGAGAGCGTGGGAGCCCAAGTTTGGGACACCAGCGGCAGAATCAACACCCCAGCGCTGGAACGCAGGGTGAGCCAAACCTCAATAGCCCGAGACGCCGGCAGGCAAGCGGAAAGAGGAGACTAGAGGGAACGAGGCTTGAAACCCTGTGGGGAAAAGTTCACCAGGCTATCTAGTAGAGAGAGGAAAAAAAAAGTGACCGATACAGACATGAGTTTCTCTCTCTCCGCTCACCTCTCAAAGGCGAGCGAGACAAAGAGCAGGCACCATTTTGGACATACGTCATAAGCAGGGCGACCTCAGGTCTGCACCTGCCCTCAGCCAAGCAGAAAAACCTGACTCTGGGTGTGTGTGTGTGTGTGAAATAACAGGAGATTAGGACTTAGTGAATGTGTGATGCTAATGAACTGAGACTGTGAAAAAAGAGACGGTGTGGGAGAGAACTCATGGAATTCACGTGAGTACTCTCCAGACACGCTACAATTCGGTAACCTTGGTAACCTAGTGGGAGACCACAGGAGAATTTGAGCCCACACTGAGGGCAGCACAGATTCCCTGTGTGGTCCTTGGGAAAGAGCTTCCGATCTCTGGCTCCTGTGGGTATATCATTCACCTGCTAACTACCTCCAATTCCGCTCAGCTGTGTGGAATTACTTCCTTCTTGAATCAAAAAAAAAAAAAAAAAAAGAAAGAAAGAAAGAGAGAGAGATTTACCACACCTAACCTGGGAGTGTCACCTTTGGCACACCCTTAACCCTGAGGAACCAAACAGAGCTCTCAGGCCACACTCATCTCAAGCCTCTAAGGAGCCATCAAAAGTAGACAGTCCACTTAATACAGTCATAGTATAATAAGAAAAAACACCACAGCGAGGGAAGAAGAATCCAAAGAATATCTTTACAATGCCAAGCAACAAACGCAAAAACCGAGGAAACAAGAACAAGGAAGACAATATGACACCCCCAAATGAAAAAGACACCACAATTCAAGATTATGAAGATGATGAGATGGAAGAAATGCAAGATATGGATTTCAAAAAATTTATGATAAGAACAATTAGAAGTTTTCAAAAACAAATGCTTGAGCTACGGAATTCCTTACTGGACAGGATAGAAAATCTCCTTTGAGAAAATGAAATCTTAAGGAGGAATCAAAATGAGACGCAGAAACTAGTAGAACAGGAAAGTGTGATAGTGAAGAGAAATCAAAATGAAATGAAGAACTCAATAGATCAAATGACAAACACATTAGAGAGCCTTAAAAACAGTCAGTGAAACAGAAGAGAGAATATCGGACTTAGAAGACAGAGCACAGGAAAGTATGCAGTCAAACCAAAGAAAAGAAGAGGAAATTAGCAATCTAAAAAAATATTGTTGGGAATCTACAGGATACTATTAAAAAACCCAACATTCGGGTTCTAGGAGTTCCTGAAGGCATGGAGAGAGAGAAAGGATTAGAAGGCCTTTTTAGTGAGATACTTGCAGAGAACTTCCCGGGTTTGGAGAAGGACAGAGACATCTTAGTACAGGAAGCCCATAGAACCCCTAGTAAACATGACCAAAAGAGATCCTCACCATGACACATCATAATCAAACTCACCACAGTGAAACATAAAGAAAAGATTCTAAAATGTGCAAGAGAGAAATGTCAGATTACTCTCAGAGGATCTCCAATTAGACTCACAGCTGACTTCTCATCAGAAACCGTACAAGCTAGAAGGGAATGGAGAGACATAGCCCAGGTACTAAGAGAGAAAAACTGCCAGCCCAGAATATTATATCCTGCAAAGCTCTCATTTGTGAATGAAGGTGAAATAAAGACCTTTCACAGCAAACAGAAATTGAAAGAATTTGTTGCCACTCGTCCTACCCTGCAAAAGATGCTTAAAGATGTGTTACACACAGAAACACAGAAACATGGTCATCAATATGAAAGAAGGTAAAGGAAGGAAACCTCACAGCAAAAGATCACAGGAAGCTCAAAGTATATATTAGAAAATACTTTTGGCAAATGGCAGGGCAAAGTTACTGCTTATCAATAGTCACATTGAACGTTAATGGCCTGAACTGTCCAGTTAAAAGACACCGATTGGCTGATTGGGTTAAGGAACAAAACCCATCTATTTGCTGCTTACAAGAAACACATCTTTCCAACAAAGATGCATACAGACTGAAAGTGAAAGGCTAGAAAAAGATATACCATAAAATTTGTGTTACCTTATTTAAAACGTTATCGTAATTTGGAGATTTTTAAGAGTTTATTTCAAAATGTAAATCAAAGACATTGGCAGATGGAAAATGTTGCAAGTATACTAATCTATTTCTCTTTGACATAGAATTAAAATCTGATTCTCTATTAAAGCAATGTGTTAAAGTCATCTATTATGTTCTCTTGATGTCTGTTAAATTCTAATTGTTCAAAAACAGCTTAATTTTTATTAAGAGCTATTATTTATTTAAATATGTGCTTATTTTCAAAGATTTGAATAATCACCTTGTAACAATGACTTGCTCCCTCATTTCTCTATTCTAAGCCCAACTTGTTCTTTCATTTCTCTATTCTCTTCAAGGTAGGAAACTAATTCTATCATGAAGGAATCTGTAGGACACACAATTTAGTCTTTAGACCTTATAAAAGAGATGGCTAACATTCTTCTGTAATAGCATAGCCAAAATAAGAGCTTAAATTATAATTTCATAGCTAGCTTTACTTTGCCATCAGCGAAGTATACAGTAAGTAGAAAAACCTCCCTTTCAGACCAAAGGGAAAGAAAGTTTTTAAGTGAGAATATAATTTTCCTCATGGTCATTGTCTACCTTAGAAAAACTACTACAGAACATGCCTGTGACTATAGACTTGTAGTTCAGGCCACCGAAGATTAGAGATGGGACTTGGGCACTCCCTTGACTTGCATCCTCTGATCTGCTTTAACAAAAACCAGGAGGAAAAGAAAGCTAGGCAGCAGAAGCAATGGGTGGCAGGCCTATTAATGGCTGATCTGTACAGTGATCTGCCCTCAAGGAGACCCAACAGGCCAGTCCACTGCAGTGGCTTTCAATGTAGTAAGCCTGGGCTTCAGCAGAAGTCAACTTGTGAAGAGCCCTGGCAGCTCTGCCAAGAGTTGGATCACTGGAAATGGACCTGCCCTGGAGTCGAAGGATGCCCAGGTTAGAGCCACAGATCTTATTGGCTCTAAGATGAAATGCCCTTCACTCAGCCCAACTTCCAAAGTGACCACTGCAGCTGAGGGGACAGCCAAGCAGGGTCAGCAACATTGCAGGAAGAACTGTAAATTTCTTGTTAGAGGTGCCCCCTGCCTTTACCTGGCCAGCTCTCCTCCCAGGCCAGCTAAGTAATGAAAGTCAACAGGGTGCCTTCCCCCAGGAGGTTCACACCTCCCTTAGGATGTACCCCATGTGAAGAGATAGATAGGTCTGGGCCTCTGAACTTACAAGGCCTAAAGCCCAACAGATTATTATCAAGCCCCTTCTGTCAGGTTCTATTTGCCTCTCAATCAGAAACCTTAATTGTAGCTTAGACAGCACCTTTCTTAGCTCCTCTAATAATGACTCTGTCCTTTGTTCTAGACCCTGTCTAGCGCACTTGGGCCTCATTCCTTCGTAATCATAACCTCTACTCTACCACCAATGGCTCTACTCCCAACCTGTGTGTACTGATGGTCCTCTTCCCCACTTAATGCTGTATAATTATCCAGAATTTCTCTACAGACAAACCCCTCTACCTACAAAAGATGAGTGACTTTTTTCCCAGTCTTGGCTGGAATCAGCTTTAAGCCACATCCATCAAACTGTCCCCACAAGGGTCCAGAGACCCCCCCCCCCATTTCCTCTCCTCTATGAAATCCTCTCATTACCTGGTTAATGCCACTCTTAGGATCACTGGTTAGTATTTTCACTCTGTCTTTTATACTACAGTGTCTAAGTGTTTACAGCAGGTTATAATGGAACAAACAAAGGCTTTCAACAACCAGGCGGTCAACCAAATTTTGTTACAAGGATATACTCGGCTCCCTACCCAGGAGACAGCGGCCTGAGACATCGCCCCATGCCAGCGAAGAGTACCTCGTTGCCCCATGTCAGCAGGAAATAGCTCTAAAGACAGATCATTGTCCCTCTACCTCTCCTGGACTTTTGGGATGAATGAAATCCCATACAAATCCTGCTTTATAAAAAACAAAAGGGGGGAATGTTAGGAAACTGGGGCAGTTTTAGCCAGGTGGCCGCATGGCCCAGCTACCTGATCCAGGCTCCACCCCCCCATCCTAATGTGATTTGCTGCTCCTGCTTTCCTGCCCGCCCTCAGGCAAAGTTTTAAAAGGGCCTGTTCCTGAACACGTGCTCTCTCAGCTCTTCCCTCCTGCTCTCTTGGTTCTTCTCTCTTGGCCCTTCTCTCCTGTGCTCTCTTGGCCTCTCTTGGCTCCTCTCGTCTCTCTTCTCTTTCTTCTCTGCTCTCTCCTCTTTCTTAGCTCCTCTCCTCTCTGTTTCTCTCTTATACTCTCTTTCTCTCTCTTTCCCTTCGCCGCCCCTTCACTCTGGTCTGTTGGGTGTTCCCCAATAAACCCTTTCCCTTAAAAAAAAAAAAAGAGGGAGGTGCCTTTCTCTGAAGGGAGGAGAGAACTTCCACTTTAACTATGACCTTGTCTAAATATGATCAGAGTCGGCAAACTCGGAAGGCTTCCATAGCCTTGGCAACTCATGACGCCATAAACTAGAGTGTCAATATGTTGGGTCAAAAAAAAAAAAAAAATCCATCACAACAAAATCTATGGAGAGCACCTAGACCCCGAGAAATTTATTCAGAAATTTTCTAAAGTGGGCCTGGCTGGCACTGTGGTACAGCAGGTTAAGCCACCACCTGCAGTGCCAGCATCCCATATGGGTTCTGGTTCAAGTCACAGCTGCTTCACTTCTCATACACTTCCCTGCTAATATACCTGGGAAAGCAGTGGAAGATGGCCCAAGTGTTTGGGCCCCTGCACCCACATGGGAGACTTGGACAGAGCTCCTGGCTCTTGGCTTTGGTTTGGCCCAGCTCTGGCTGTTGCAGCTATTTGGGGAGTGAATCAAAAGGTGGAAGACCTCTCTCTCTGTTTTTCTGGGTCTTCTCCTGCCTCTGTGACTCTGTCTTTCTTTCTTTGTTTCTTTGTTTCTTTTTTTTTTTTTTGAGAAACTTTCTAAAGTTTTCATCTACATCCAGAAGGAATCTCAGAAACTTTGAGAAGCAGAGACTTAAAGATGATCTGATATTACCAATTTTGTAAAACTTTTTTCCTAACCCTATTTTGTTTTTAAAACTTTATTTATTTATTTTCATTTTACTTGAAAGGCAGACAGAAATACGGAGAATGATCATCTATCCAATGGTTTACTCCTCAAAAGCTTGCAACAACCAGGGTTGTGCCAGACTAAAGCCAGGAGACTGGAACTCAATCTGGGTCTCCCAGGTGGTTGACAGGGACCAAAGGACTTAAGCCATTATATGCTGCCTCCTTGGTTGTGTATTAGCAGTAAGCAGGATTGGAATGGAGGAACTGGGACTTGAACCAGCCACTCTGATATGAGATGCAGGTGCTCCAAGCAGTGTCTAAAATTGCTGCACCAAACACCACCACTAGCCCACTTTCTGACTACCTAGCATAAACAAAATGAAGGTGAATGGCAGCTGACTGTGAAGCATTGAACAAATCTTTGGAAGACTGTGTCACTGCTCTGAACAGTGCACCCACAGCTGCTGCTGTGACTAATGTAACTCTCAAGGTCCAAGAAAAACATGAATTCATCTGTATCCCATGACAGTCAGAAATCAGTAAAGGAACTTGCTACCATAGTTAAATATTACCTGGCTTGCTAAATCATGAAAACAGAAACTCCCATGGTTAAACTGATGATCTTACCAATGGAAAGATTTCATGCTTCAGGAATGGAATAGGAGAACTTTAGAGGGAGAATGGGAATGGTGATGGGGTTAGAGACAGAGGGGAACCAGGAAATATCTGTTAGGAGAAGAGTCAATTGAAAAAGCAATGCTTTCACTGGTCAACTTAAGAAAATCACCTGTTGCAATGATGATTATCCTACAAACCTTGACTTGTTGGGTTTCCTCTTTCACAATAGACCAGCCCAGGAAATGGTAATAATATGTTTCCCTTCCCTTAATGGTACCCAGTTAAGTGCCTTGTTGACTTGGAGCTCATGATTTCTCCCATAATCTATTAGCCTCCGAAGTAGTTAATGCAGTAGAAATTTCCCATCACATCATCTCTTATTGTAAACATTTCTTTCAGGTCCATTTCCAACCAACCTATTTTCTTTTTAAGTCCATTTTCTCCCATGCATCTTGCAGGTCTTCTGTACAATGAGATGCCCCTCTGAGCAGACAATTTCTGTGTGAGCTGATATTACTTAATTTCCCAATCCAGAATCTTTGCTCTTTGGTATGAAAGTACACATATGGTCAGACTCAATCATTCTGCCTACCGGTGAAAACCAATGGCAGTCCTACCAAGTCCTTTTCCAGATTGCCTCAGGTACTCATGACTAGAGTCAATTTCGTATTTCCTGCCATAGTTTTACAGTTAAAAAAACATAAAATCAATCAGAAATACACTCTTCAAATGGTAGGGTCTCAGTCATGCTCCTTCCTCATCATTCTTAACTGAATCTGCATCCTAAATATTTCAATGACACATCTTAGTCATAATTTATTTTTATAATAATAGGTCTCAACAGTCAATTTCTGTTTGTTTTCTTCCCATCAAGGCCTCAATTTCACCTATACCAGAATTTCCCAAGGAGTCCAAAATTTTAAAAGTAATTTAAATTAGATTAGGTTTCCTGGAAACTGTTCTTGTCCAACATATTAGTGATCTTCCCCTGCCTAGAAGCCTGCAAGTAAGATGCCTTCATTTTGCTTTCTTTTCTAACACTCAAGGGATGTAAGAAGCTAGGCCTACCTTCCTGGAGTAGTCTGTGACTTAGGAAATGGCACATGGCCAGGGGTGGTGGGGAGGGGATGTAAAAACATGCTTCTTTAACAAAGCCTCTATGGCAGCCAACTGAACCTGATGATCAGAACAAACAGCTGAACTTTTCCTTTAAACCAAAACGCAATCCTTTTTGCTGTGCTTGCTTCCTTTCTCTTGTTCATAGTGCTCTCACTAATCGGCCCTTAGTAAAACCAGCTTTATTACTTTTGGCTCCAAAAAACCCAGAACCTCATCACTATCTTCCATTAATCATCCACCTGATTCAATCTCACATCTCACATCTCACTTGAAAAATACTATCTTACCTTTGATATAGGTAAAGAGACTCTCAAGGAAAGATGATCCTGAAAAGAGGGTCTTTCTCTCCTAGTCTCCAAGACTAGGGAGATAACTTTTCTTTTCACAAGTTTTTGCTTTGACTTTGCACAACTGATTATCACAATCATGAAATTGATATGGATTTTTTGCTTTTGGGATAATGTTGCTTATTTTGTCTTTTATTCTATTGAGATTTCCTTTAATAAGGTTACAGGTAGCCTTTGGCTGACACTTTTCCTAATGTTTCAACAAAACCAGTAGCCTCTTGCCTTCCCTAGAACATATCTTTGTTTCTAGACCTGGTTCTCTAATAATTATTTTTGGCACTCCAGGTCCCACATAATTTTCATCTTCAAAAATGTCATTTCTACCAACATTGCCATGAAGGGCAAAGACCTACATGTTAAATCCATGGTCTCAGGTCGGTTGTTTGGCACAGAAGCTAAGAAACCACTTGGAACGCCTACATCTAACTTCAGAGTTCCTGCGTTTGAGTCCCAAGTCCACTCCTGATTCCAGCTTCCTGCTAATGCACACTTTGGGAGGCAGCAGGTGATGGCTCAAATACTTGAGCCCTTGCCACCCACAGGGGAGACCCAGATTGAGTTTCCAGTTCTTGGCTTTGGCCTGGCCCAGCCCTGGCTGTAATGAGTGTTTGGTAAGTGACCCAGTGATCGAGGATCTTTCTCAGGGCCTGCTTTGCAACACAATGGGTTAAGCTACCACTTGCAATGCCAGTATCTCATATGGGTACTGGATTGAGTCCTGGCTGCTCCGTTTTTGATCCAACTTCCTGCTAATGTGCCTGGAAAACAGCAAAATTGGCCCAAATGCTTGGGCCCCTGTACCCACAGAGAGAACCAGAAGGAACTCCTGGCTACTGGATTTAATTTGGCCCAGCCTAGGCTGTTGCGGCCATTTGCGGAGTGAAATAGCAGATGGAAGATCTCTTCTCCCAACCCCCGCTCTGTCTCCATCTCTCTCCGTCTCTTTCTCTAATTCTGCCTTTCAAATAAATAAAATAAACCTTTAAAAACAGGTAAGATGAGCCGGCGCCGTGGCTCACTTGGCTAATACTCTGCCTGCGGCACTGGCACCCCAGGTTCTAGTCCCAGTTGGGGCGCAGGGTACTAGTCCCGGTAGCTCCTCTTCCAGTCCAGCTCTCTGCTGTGGCCCCGGGAAGGCAGAGGAAGATGGCCCAAGTACTTGGGTCCCTGCACCCCATAGGAGACCGGGAGAAAGTACCTGGCTCCTGGCTTCGGATTGGCGCAGCGGACCTGCCGTAGCAGCCATTAGGGGAGTCAACCAATGGAAGGAAGACCTTTCTCTCTGTCTTTCTCTCACTGTCTATAACTCTCTCTCTCTCTCTCTCTCTCTCTTTCATTGTCTAACTCTTCCTGGCAAAAAAAAAAAAATAGGTGTGATGATAAAAAAGCTTACTCTCTCTCACTCTCTCTTGTTCTCTCTCTGCGTCTCTGTCTTTCAAATTCAAATAAAAATGATCCCATGCTGCTTCAGGGAAATAATCCAGAATGATTGTTTAGCTCCTCCCTGTCAAGGAAGAGTGTCCTCCCCTGATGACTGCTGGTAAGCAGTGCCTTGTGGTTGTGAGTCTGCACCATTTTCTTGCTTTGCTACTAATGAAGACTAAGGGGATTTGAGAAATATAGTCTTTTTGGAATGAAGAATGTTTGCGTCTCCAAACAGTTAAAAAATATATACTCTATAATAGAGTAACACAAACTGTGTGGTGAAACAACATACATTTATTTCTGTATCATGTTCTCCAGAGCAAGGTGTCAACAAAATTGGTTCCTTCTGAGAGAGGGACCTGTACCAGGCCTCCCTCCTTGGCCTTACACATGGCCTCTTCTCCCTCTGTCTCTTCACGTTGTTTTCCTCTATGTGTGTCTTTGTGTTTCACTTTCCCTGTGTCAGCTGGGTGAGGGCCTATCTTAATGACTTCACCTTTACTTGATTGCCTGTGTCAAGCCTTATCTCCAAACAAGATCCCATTCTGAGTTGGTGTTGTTTAGAACTTCAACACATAAGTTCAGGGAAGGGAGCCACAGATCAACCCACAACATGGTTTGCCGCCAATCATTTCAGTTCATTCTGGGGATAATCATGAAATTCTGTACATGTTTAAACAACAATCATGGACTTCTTTTTTTTTCCCTCTGAACTTTTCTCAGCCTTGAAAACATTAGGTGAGGGGTGAGAGCTGTGGCACAGTGGGTTAAGCCCACTGTGATGCATGCATCCTATATCAGAGTACTGGTTTGAGTCTCAGATCATTTTCCTGCTAATGTGCCTGGGAAGGCAGCAGATGATGGCTCAACTATTGAGCCTCCTGCCACCCACATGGGAGACCCAGATAGAGATCCAGGCTGCTGGCTCCAGCCTATTATGGGCATTTGGGAAGTGAGTAATCAGATGGAATATTTCTCTCCCTCTCTTCGTTTGCCCTTGATATAAATGCATAAGCTCTTAAAAATAATAAATAGCAGTTTATATAATTTATAAATTTATATGGCTTGGCTTGATTACTCCCTAGTAGAGTTCATGTTTTGGATTTAGCTATAAATTAACCCCAGTACCAGATCAATAAACAGTTCCTAACCTTGAGAATTGATGGAAACAAGAAAGTCATGATTAAGTATTAATATAGATAGCATAACAAAGATAACATTTAAGAAAAAATAAATAGGTATCAGGTAACTCTTTTTATTTTTATTTTTAAATTTTTTTAAAACTTTTATTTAATGAATATAAATTTCCAAAGTACAGCTTATGGATTACAATGGATTCCCTCCCCCCATAACGTCCCTCCCACCCGCAACCCTCCCCTTTCCCACTCCCTCTCCCCTTCCATTCACATCAAGATTCATTTTCAATTCTCTTTATATACAGAAGATCAGTTTAGTATATATTAAGTAAAAATTTCATCAGTTTGCCCTCACATAGCAACACAAAGTGAAAAATACTCTTGGAGTACTAGTTATAGCATTAAATCACAATGTATAGCACATTAAGGACAGAGATCCTACATGATATTTTTTAAAATATTGATTAATTTTCTATGCAATGTCCAATTTAACACCAAGTTTTTTTTTTCATTTTCAATTATCTTTATATACAGAAGATCAATTCAGTATATACTAAGTAAAGATTTCATCAGTTTGCACCCACACAGAAACACAAGGTGTAAAAATACTGTGTCACTACTAGTTATAGCATTACTTCATATTGGACAACACATTAAGGACAGATCCCACATGAGATGTAAGTACACAGTGACTCCTGTTGTCGACTTAACAATCCGACACTCTTGTTTATGGCGTCAGTAATCTCCCTGGCTCTAGTCATGAGTTGCCGAGGCTATGGAAGCCTTTAGGGTTTGCTGACTTTGATCTTATTCTGACAGGCTCATAGGCAAAGTGGAAGTTCTCTCCTCCCTTCAGAGAAAGGTACCTCCTTCTTTGATGGCCCTGTTCTTTCCACTGGGATCTCACTCGCTGAGATCTTTCATTTAGGTCTTTTTTTTTTTTTCCCAGAGTGTCTTGGCTTTCCATGCCTAAAATACTCTCATGGGCTCTTCAGCCAGATCCGAATGCCTTAAGGGCTGATTCTGAGGCAAGAGTGTTATTTAGGACATCTGCCATTCTATGAGTCTGCTGTGTCTCCCACTTCCCATGTTGGATCTTTCTCTCCCTTTTTGGTTCTATCAGTTGGTATTAGCAGACACTAGTCTTGTTTATGTGATCCCTTTGACTCTTAGACCTATCAGAGTCATCAATTGTGAACTGAAGATGATCACTTGGACTAGTGAGATGGCATTGGTACATGCCACCTTGATGGGATTGTATTGGAATCCCCTGGCACTTTTCTAACTCCATCATTTGGGGCAAGTCCGATTGAGCATGTCCCCAATTGTACATCTACTCCCTCTCTTTTTCTCATTCTTATATTTAACAGGGATCACTTTTCAGTTAAAATTTAAACACCTAAGAATAACTGTGTGTTAATTACAGAGTTCAACCACTAGTACTAGAACAAAAAAATAATACTAAAAAGGATAAAGTATTACAATGTACAACAAGAGTCAGGACAAGAGCTGATCAAGTCACTGTTTCTCATAGTGTCCATTTCACTTAACAGGTTTCCCCTTTGGCGCTCAGTTAGTTGTTGCGGATCAGGGAAAACAAATGATATTTGTCTCTTTGGGACTGGCTTAATTCACTCAGCATGATGTTTTCCAGATTCCTTCAACTTGTTGCAAATGACCGGATTTCATTGTTTTTGACTGCTGTATAGTATTCTATAGAGTACATGTCCCATAATTTCTTTATCCAGTCTACTGTTGATGGGCATTTGGGTTGGTTCCCAGTCTTAGCTATTGTGAATTGAGCTGCAATAAACATTAATGTGCAGATGGCTTTTTTGTTTGCCAAATTAATTTCCTTTGGGTAAATTCCAAGGAGTGGGATGGCTGGGTTGTATGGTAGGGTTATGTTCAGGTTTCTGAGGACTCTCCAGACTGACTTCCATAGTGGCTTAACCAGTTTGCATTCCCACCAACAGTGGGTTAGTGTCCCTTTTTCCCCACATCCTCTCCAGCATCTATTGTTGGTAGATTTCTGAATGTGATCCATTCTCACCGGAGTGAGGTTAAACCTCATTGTGGTTTGATTTGCATTTCCCTGATTAGTAGTGATCTTGAACATTTTTTCATGTGTCTGTTGGCCATTTGGATTTCCTCTTTTGAAAAATGTCTATTGAGGTCCTTGGCCCATCTCTTAAGTGGGTTGTTTATTTTGTTGTTGTGGAGTTTTTTGATCTCTTTGTAGATTCTGGTTATTAACCCTTTATCTGTAGCATAGTTTGCAAATACTTTTTCCCATTCTGTCGGTTTCCTGTTCACTTTCCTGACTGTTTCTTTTGAAGTACAGAAACTTCTCAATTTGATGCAATCCCAAATGTTAATTTTGGCTTTGACTGCCTGTGCTTCTGGGGTCTTTTCCAAGAAGTCTTTGCCAGTACCTATATCTTGCAGGGTTTCTCCAATGCTCTCTAATAATTTGATGGTGTCGGGTCATAGATTTAAGTCTTTAATCCATGTTGAGTGAATTTTTGTGTAAGGTGAAAGGTAGGGATCTTGCTTCATGATTCTGCATGTGGAAATCCAGTTTTCCCAGCACCATTTGTTGAATAGACTGTCATTGCTCCAGGGATTGGTTTTGGATCCTTGATAAAATATAAGTTGGCTGTAGATGTTTGGATTGATTTCTGGTGTTTCTATTCTGTTCCATTGGTCTATCCATCTGTTTCTGTACCAGTACCATGCTGTTTTGATAACAACTGCCCTGTAGTATTTCCTGAAATCTGGTATTGTGATGCCTCCGGCTTTGTTTTTGTTGTACAAGATTGCTTTAGCTATTCAAGGTCTCCTGTGTCTCCATATGAATTTCAGCATCATTTTTTTCAGATCTGAGAAGAATGTCTTTGGTATCTTGATTGGTATTGCATTGAATGTATAAATTGCTTTTGGGAGAATGGACATTTTGATGATATTGATTCTTCTAATCCATGAGCATGGGAGATTTTTCCATTTTTTGGTATCCTCTTCTATTTCTTTCTTTAAGGTTTTGTAATTTTCATCGTAGAGGTCTTTAATTTCCTTGGTTAAGTTTATTCCAAGGTATTTGATTGTTTTTGTAGCTATTGTGAATGGGATTGATCTTAGAAGTTCTTCCTCAGCCATGGCATTACCTGTGTATACAAAGGCTGTTGATTTTTGTGCATTGATTTTATTTCCTGCTACTTTGCCAAACTCTTCGATGAGTTCCAGTAGTCTCTTAGTAGAGTTCTTTGGGTCCTCTAAATAAAGAATCATATCATCTGCAAAGAGGGATAGTTTGACTTCTTCCTTCCCAATTTGTATCCTTTAATTTCTTTTTCTTGCCTAATAGCTCTGGCTAAGACTTCCAGAACTATATTGAATAGCAGTGGTGAGAGTGGGCATCCCTGTCTGGTACCAGATCTCAGTGGAAATGCTTCCAACTTTTCCCCATTCATTAGGATGTTGGCTGTGGGTTTTTCATATATTTCTTTGATTGTATTGAGGAATGTTCCTTCCATACCCAGTTTGCTTAGAGTTTTCATCATGAAAGGGTGTTGTATTTTATCAAATGCTTTCTCTGCATCTATTGAGATAATCATATGGTTTTCCTTCTGTAGTTTGTTAGTGTGGTGTATCACATTGATTGATTTGCAAATGTTAAACCATCCCTGCATACCAGGGATAAATCCCACGTGGTCTGGGTGGATGATCTTTCTGATGTGTTGTTGCATTCTATTGGTCAGAATTTTATTGAGGATTTTTGTGTATATGTTCATCAGGGAGATTGGTCTGTAATTCTCTTTCAATGCTGCATCTTTTTCAGGCTTAGGGATTAAGGTGACGCTGGCTTCATAGAAAGAATTTGGGATGATTCCCTCTTTTTTGATTGTTCTGAATAGTTTGAGAAGAATTGAGTTAGTTGTTCTTGAAATGTCTGGTAGAATTCAGCAGTGAATCCATCTGGTCCTGGGCTTTTCTTTGTTGGGAGGGCCTTTATTACTGTTTCAATTTCTGTCTCAGTTATGGGTCTGTCTAGGTTTTCTATGTCTTCATGGTTCAATTTAGGTAGGCTGCATGTGTCCAGGAATCTGTCCATTTCTGATAGATTTCCCTGTTTGCTGGCATACAAGTCCTTGTAGTAATTTCTGATGATTCTTTTTATTTCTGTTCTGTCTGTTGTTACGTTTCCTTTTTCATCTCTGATTTTATTGATTTGGATCTTTTCTCTTCTTTTTTAGGGTAACTCTTTAAAGAGGTATGTATAAGCTCTGGAAAAGAAGTAAGATGCAAAAAATTGACGGAATATGAAGGTATTTTAGATTGTTCATGGAAAAATAGAACTAAAATATGTTTATTTGGTGCAAAAATTTTTGAAATCCATGATAGTTCTTTCATAATATATGTTTTCCATGAACTTTATGAAGACCTCTTTTGATGGTAGGGGAAAGTTCAGACAAAAAGTTTTTATTTGCAAATCCTCTTGGAGTTTCTGTAGACTACATCATTGAGGAGACCCCTGTGGATGTGATAGACTTAAGCTTTTCTTGTAGTGTTTGTTATGAATGTGTTTGAATAAGTATGTTGGGGTAATTTTGTAAAGAACCCAGTATTTATCACAGAGAACACCTAGCACAATGGAAAGTGTTTTTTTGAAGGGAGTGAAATAATTGAAGAGTTTTTTGAGGACTCAATGGATGGAGTGAAGCCTGCACATGAGTTCCATCTCCACCATATCCCTGTAGACTCTCTATGCGTCTGTCTTGCTCACTCTGGTTCTCCACCTCTCCTATCCTTTTGTATTCAGACATTGAGTTCCTTATATGTTTTAGATATTAATCCCTAATCAGAGGTATGGTTTGTCCTATTCTGTGGGTTCTCTCTGTACTCTAGTAATGGCTCTATGAGAGTGTTTAGTTTAACATAATTCTATAAAATCCAGGACTGGCATCCACACTGCCTTTATTCCTCCCCTCCCTCATTCTTTCTATTTCCAAATTTCTTAATCTTATAGCTCACATCCAGTTTCCTCCTTTTCTGGCCTAGAAATTTGGAGTCTCTTCTTTCAGATCTTTTAAGAATATGCTCCTTAGAGGATGCTGTGAGCTTTTTGCTACTCAAATCAAATGGATTTATAAAAACTTTTACTATCTCCTTCTAACTTCCTGTTGTGACAAGTACTTTTGACCTTGTACTCTTCTGGAATGCCTTTCTTCTTGGGTTTTCTTTATTTCATTATGACTTTCTTCTTAGCTCTTCTTTTGTCTTACCCAATCTGCAGATATCCCTGGAGACTATTTGTTTCCATCTTCTTTTCTCCTATCTTTAAAGAAAAAATCACAGAAATATTTCACTGAGTCTTTCAGACTCTGTATAAAGTTCCCAATCAATATGCATATCTGGTTCTCTTGTCTCTCTCTTCTCTTCTATTCTAATTCAGCATTCTGAGTTGCTGTGGGAGATTTCCACTTCAAAGTCCCATAACTATTTAAAGCTGGATTAATCTCTGGAAAAACCATTTCTCTTTCTCATTGTCCTTATTTCTAACACTGTGGTATAGTATTTTTCAGCATGAATTTTGGAATAAGACAAAGCTCTAATTTGACAGTTCTGAGTGCAGAGGGAAATTTGGCAAGTTAATGAACTTCTCTTATCTGAAAAGTAAAGGTACCTATTTCAGAGACTACTCTTTAAGTAGTTTTTGGCTGGCTACAGATATTTAGTTCTGCAACCCCACCTTGCTACATGGGAAGCATGGAACTCAGGTGTTGCCTCTCTGACTTGTTTGTTCAACGAAATATGAGCAGGAGTGACAGATGCCACTGCTCAACAGGACCTTTCAAAGCCATGAACCCTTTCCTTCCACCACAACAACCAGATTGTTCCCAGTGGTAACTTCTCTGTCATTGGAGTAAGAATTACAAGGGGCAGAGTCCCCCCACCCTTTTTGGATGTGTAAGGTTAATGAGAAACAAATCTTTGTTGTTTAAAGATACTGGCTTTTAAGGTTGCTTTTTCAGTGCAGCATACCTGAGCCAATACTAACTGTTACATTCCTGTACAAAGGACAATATAGATATGGCTTTTGACATGTTGAGGCTCATAGCTGGGTGGGGAGATAAATACTGGGAAGTGATTACATACCACTTTTCTATGGAAGCCTTGTATATCCTTAAAATTCTTTTTTAAAAAAATTTATTTATTTATTTATTTGAAAGTCAGAGTTACACAGAGAGAGGAGAGGCAGAGAGAGAGACAGAGAGAGACAGAGAGAGGTCTTCCATCTGTTGGTTCACTCCCCAATTGGCTGCAATGGCCAGAGCTGTGCCGATCTGAAGCCAGGTCCCGGGAGTTTCTTCTGGGTCTCCCACGTGGGTGCAGGGGCCCAAGGACTTGGGCCATCTTCTACTGCGTTCCCAGGCCACAGCAGAAAGCTGCATCATAAGAGGAGTACCTCATGGGATGCTGGCACTGTGACTTTACCCACTATGCCACAGTGCTGGCCCCATATATCCTTAAAATTCTCATAAAAGCTTCCCTTGTACCTAACCTAAATCTTTTCAGTTGTCATTAAAGCCTTTTGTTTTATTTTAGTGGCTCTGAAATGTAAGCATACATCAAAATCACCTAAACTTCTTAAAACATATCCCTTTTAAAAATATTTTCTTGTATTTTAATTTGAAAAGCAATAATAGCACATATTTATGGGGTACAATTTTAAGTTACATTTACAGTGTATACATTGTGGAATGATTAAATTAATTTGAATGGCCTATCCAGCACTTCACATACTTATAATTCTTTATGGTAAGAATGTTTAAAATCTCTTATAGAAATTTTGATAAAGCCATTCTAGCTGACGTGAGGTGTTACCTCCTTGTGGTTACAATTTGCTTTTCCCTGATAATTAGTGATGTTGAATATTTTTTCATATATTAGCTGACCATTTAGATATCTCTTTAAAGATATATTTGTTCAGATTCCTACTTATGTTTTAATTAGGTTGTTTGTTTTCTTCCTATTGAGTTGTTTGAGTTCCTTATGCATATTGAATCTTATTCCTTTATCAGAAGTATGGTTTGTAAAGATTTTATTCTATTCTGTTGATTCTCTCTTCACTCTGTTGATTGTTGTGCAGAAGTTTTTAGTTTGATGCAATTTTGTTGGTTTACTTTTTACTTTTGTTGTTTGTACTTATTGGGGTCATACCTAAAAGTCATTGCCCAGAACAGGGATTGTCATGGAGATTTTCTCCTATGTTTCCTTCTAGTAGTTTTACAGTTTCAGGGTTACAGTCTAGTCTTTAATTCATTTTGAGTTGATTTTTAAATACCGTGAGATAAGCTACTGCTTGTGAATACCCAATTTTCCCAATACCGTTTATCGATAAGACTGCCCTTCCTCCTCTGGATTTTCTTGGAACTTTGTTGAAAATCAGGTGACAGCAAATGTGAAAGTAAATATTGGCAAAGAGGTAGAGAAAAATTTGGTACATTGTTTGTGGGAATCTAAAATAGTTCAGCTATTATTGAAAATAGTATGGAAGTTCTTAAAAAATTAAAAAATAGTACCATCAAGTTATCCAACAATCTTTTTTTTTTTTTTTTTTTTTTTTTTTTTTTTTTTTTTACAGGCAGAGTGGATAGTGAGAGAGAGAGAGACAGAGAGAAAGGTCTTCTTTTTTTTGCCGTTGGTTCACCCTCCAATGGCCACTGCGGCCAGCACATCTCGCTGATCCGAAGCCAGGAGCCAGGTGCTTCTCCTGGTCTCCCATGCGGTGCAGGGCCCAAGCACTTGGGCCATCCTCCACTGCCTTCCTGGGCCATAGCAGAGAGCTGGCCTGGAAGAGGGGCAACCGGGATAGAATCTGGCGTCCCGACCGGGACTAGAACCCAGTGTGCCGGTGCTGCAAGGTGGAGGATTAGCCTGTTAAGCCATGGCGCCGGCCCCAACAATCTTAATGCCAGGCAAATATCTTAAAGGAAATGAAGTCATAATTTAGAAGACATATCTATACTCCAATGTTCACTGAGCCATTATTCACAACATCCAATATATGAAATCAACCTCATCAGCAAATGAATGAGTAAAGAAAACATGGTATAAATACATAATGCAATATCATTCAACTTTTAAAAAAGAAAGAAATCCTGTCATTTGCAAAATCATGGATAAAGCTGAAGGACATTATGTTACATGAAAAAGCCTGGCACAGAAAGACAAATATGACATAATCTCACTTATATATAGAATCTAAAAAAAATAAAAAAATTAGGAGAGTATAATAGTGGTTATTAGAGGCTTGCAGTTTGTATTGGTCTGTTTTTGTTTCCTGGGGTGCAAAAGGTTTGTTTCATTTTACAGTTTGAGATTATAGGATTGGATGACACCATAGTTCAGCATCTGGAGGAAGCTGGTTATGGCTGTTGCAACAGCAGTGATCATATCATGAGCCAGGAAGAATAAAAAGAACATAGGTCATTAAGCAAGAAAAAGAAATCAATGGGATACAAATTGGGAAGGAGGAAGTAAAGTTATGCCTATAGGCAGATGACATGATTCTATACATGGGGGATCCAAAAGATTCCACTAAGAGAATATTGGAACTCATAGAAGAGTTTTGTAAACAGCAGGATATAAAACCAACACAAGGGGCCGATGCCGTGGCTCACTTGGTTAATCCACCGCCTGTGGTGCCAACATCCAATATGGGCACCGGGTTCTAGTCTTGGTTGCTCCTCTTCCAGTCCAGCTCTCTGCTGTGGCCCGGGAGGTCAGTGGAGCTTGGCCCAAGTGCTTGGGTCCCTGCACCCGCGTGGGAGACCAGGAGGAAGCTCCTGGCTCCTGGCTTTGGATTGGCACATTGCTGGCTGTGGCAGCCATTTGGGGAGTGAACCAACAGAAGGAAGACCTTTCTCTCTCTCTCTCTCTCTGTAACTCTACCTGTCAAATAAACAAAACAAAACATAAAATCAACACCCTTGCAAACACAGACAGTGCCTCAGCTGAAAAAGAACTTCTAAGATCAATCCCATCCTCCATAGCTATAAAAAAAAAATCAATTACCTTGGAATAAATTTAACCAAGGATATCAAAGGTCTCTACAATGAGAATTATAAAACATTAAAGAAAGGAAGAAAAGAAGATACAAAAAAATGGAAAAATCTTCTATGTTCAAGGCTTGGAAGAATCAATATCCTCAAAATGTCCATTCTTCCAAATACAATTTATAGATTGAATGCAATACCAATCAAAATACTGAGATCATTCTTCTCGGATATAGAAAAAAATGAGGCTGAAATTCATATGGAAGCACAGGATCCTCTGCCTGCGGCGCTGGCACCCGAGGCTCTAGTCCCAGTCTGGGCACCAGATTCTGTCCTGGTCGCTCCTCTTCCAGGCCAGCTCTCTGCTGTGGCCCAGGAAGGCAGTGGAGGATGGCCCAAGTGCTTGGGCCCTGCACCCACATGGGAGACCAGGAGAAAGCACCTGGCTCCTGGCTTCGGATTGTTGCAGTGCACTGGCTGCAATGCGCCGACTATAGCGGCCACTTGGCGGGTGAACCAACGGAAAAAGGAAGACCTTTCTCTCTGTCTCTCTCTCTCACTGTCTAACTTTGCCTGTCCAAAAAAAAAAAAAAAAAAAAAAAAAAAAAAAAAAAAAAAAAAAGAAACACAGAAGACCTTGAATAGCTAAAGCTATCTTATACAATAAAACAAAGCCAGAGGCATCACAATACCAGATTTCAAGACATAACTACACGGCAGTTATAATCAAAACAACCTGGTACTGGTACAAAGACAGATGGATATTTTTTGGACACACCATTGGCCCAACTAACTAGAAAAAGAAGAGAAAAGATCCAAATCAATAAAATCAGAGATGAAAAAGGTAATGTAACAACAGACAGAACAGAAATAAAAAGAATCATCAGAAATTACTACAAGGACTTGTATGCCAGCAAACAGAGAAATTATCAGAAATGGACAGATTCCTGGACACATGCAGCCTACCTAAATTGAACCATGAAGACATAGAAAACCTAGACAGACCCATAACTGAGACAGAAATTGAAACAGTAATAAAGGCCCTCCCAACAAAGAAAAGCCCAGGACCAGATGGATTCACTGCTGACATTTCAAGAAGAACTAACTCCAATTCTTCTCAAACTATTCAGAACAATCGAAAAAGAGGGAATCCTCCCAAATTCTTTCTATGAAGCCAGCATCACCTTAATCCCTAAGCCTGAAAAAGATGCAGCATTGAAAGAGAATTACAGACCAATCTCCCTGATGAACATATACACAAAAATCCTCAATAAAATTCTGGCCAATAGAATGCAACAACACATCAGAAAGATCATCCACCCAGACCACGTGGGATTTATCCCTGGTATGCAGGGATGGTTTAACATTTGCAAATCAATCAATGTGATACACCACGCTAACAAACTACAGAAGAAAAGCCATATGATTATCTCAATAGACGCAGAGAAAGCATTTGATAAAATACAACACCCTTTCATGATGAAAACTCTAAGCAAACTGGGTATGGAAGGAACATTCCTCAATACAATCAAAGCAATATATGAGAAACCCACAGCCAACATCCTATTGAATGGGGAAAAGTTGGAAGCATTTCCACTGAGATCTGGTACCAGACAGGGATGCCCACTCTCACCACTGCTATTCAATATAGTTCTGGAAGTCTTAGCCAGAGCTATTAGGCAAGAAAAAGAAATTAAAGGGATACAAATTGGGAAGGAAGAAGTCAAACTATCCCTCTTTGCAGATGATATGATTCTTTATTTAGGGGATCCAAAGAACTCTACTAAGAGACTATTGGAACTCATAGAAGAGTTTGGCAGAGTAGCAGGATATAAAATCAATGCACAAAAATCAACAGCCTTTATATACACATGCAATGCCATGGCTGAGAAAGAACTTTTTTTTTTTTTTTTGACAGGCAGAGTTAGACAGTGAGAGAGAGAGAGAGACAGAGAGAAAGGTCTTCCTTCCGTTGCTTCACCCCCAAAATGGTCGCCACGGCCAGTGTGCTGCACTGATCTGAAGCCAGGAGCCAGGTGCTTCTCCTGGTCTCCAATGCAGGTGCAGGGCCCAAGCAATTGGGCCATCCTCCACTGCCCTCCTGGGCCACAGCAGAGAGCTGGACTGGAAGAGGAGCAACCAGGACAGAACTGGCGCCCCAACCAGGACTTGAACCCGGAGTGCTGGTGCCAAAGGTGGAGGATTAGCCTAGTGAGCCACGGCACTGGCCTAGCCTTCTACTTTTATGTCAGTAGCATGCATTCTGCTTTGAATGCTATAGCTTTTCAGTATGTTTGAAGTCAGGTATTGTAATATCTATAGCTTTGCTCTTTTTGCTTTGTGTATTCTGGGTTTCTTTGAGTTTCCATATGCATATTGTAATTTTTTCTAGTTCTGTGAAGAATATCATTTGTAATTTGATAGGGATTGAATTGAACCTATAGATTGTTTTGGTAATATGCACATTTTGACAATATTAATTCTTTGATTCCATAAACATACGATTCCTTTCAGTTTTTTGCGAACTCCATAATCTCTTTGTTCATTGATTTATAATTTTCATTGTAGAGATCTTTCACTTCCTTTAATAACCTTAGGGGTGTGTGTGTGTGTGTGTGTATAATTGTAAATGTGATTGACTTTTTTTTACATTTTTTGAGCCAATTTGTTATTGGTATATTAAAAATGCTACTTTTTTGTTGTTGATTTGTATCCTGCAACTTCAGTGAATTTGTTCATTAGTTCCAATTGGTCTTAGATAGTCTTTAGGTTTCTTTATACATGCGATCATTTTGTCTGCAACCAAGGATAGTTTAACTTCTTTGTTTCCAATTTCAGTACACTTCATTTATATCTCTTTCCTAATTACTGTGGTTAAGACTTCTAGAACTGTGTTGAATAGAAGTGGTGAAAGTGAATGTTCTTGTCTTATTACAGGTCTTACAGGAAATTCCTTGAACTTTTCCCTGTTTAGAATGATGTTGGCTGTGGGTTTATCCTATACAACTTTTATTGTGTTAAGATAAATTCATTCTATCTCTAATTCATTGAGGACTTTTTATCACGAATGTGTAAATGAATTGTATTGAATGGTTTTTCTATATCTATCGAAATGATTATATTCTTTTTGTCCTTCAATCTGTTGATGTGCTGTATTGTGATTATTGAGGTATGTATATCAAACCATCCTTGCATTTCTAGAATAAATCACACTAGATCATTGTGTGTAATCTTTTTCATGTGCTGTTACATTTGATTTGTTGGTATTTTGTTAAGAATTTTTGCATTTTGTTCACTTATTAGTCTTTGCTTTCTTCTTTCATTGTCCTTTTCTGGCTTTGGCATTAGGATAAATCTGGCCTTATAGATAAATTTAGCAGTATTCCTTCCTTTTAATTTTTTTCAAATAGTTTGGAAATAATTAAAATTATTCCTTCATTAAATATTTTGTAGAATTTAGCAGTGAAGCTAACAAGTCCTGGAGTTTTTTGGGATTTTTAAAAAATAAATTTGTTTATTTATGCATATGAATAGAACATATTTCATGTGTTTCATATATATAGTTTTAAGAACATAGCAATATTCCCCATCCTCCCTTCCTATCTCACTCTCCCTTTTTCTTATTTCTTATCTTTTTTAAAATTTCTGTAAGTTTACTTTTTTCCCTTGGTAATCATTTTCTTCCTTTTTGTCCAATTTATGCTTTATAATCACAAGCTTAATACACCACTAAATAAAAAATTAAGCAAGTAGAAAAACAGAAAGACCTCTGTTCCTCAAGAGTAGACAATGGCTATAAACAATAATCAAAGCTCAAAATGTCAATTTCATATACATTACCTTTCTGTTCTTCATGTATTAGCTACCACATATTAGAGAAAACATATAATTATCTTTTATTTTTTTATTTATTTGAAAGGCAGAGTTATAGACAGAGAGAGAGAGGAAGAGACAGAGAGAAAGGTTTTCCATCTGCTGGTTTACTCCCCAAATCTGAAGCCAGAAGCCTGGAGCCTCCTCCAGGTCTCCCATGCAGGTTCAGGAGCCCAAGGACTTGCATAATCCTCTGCTGCTTTCCCAGGCCATAGCAGAGAGCTGGATCAGAAGTGGAGCCGTCCAGACTCAAACCAGGACTCATATAGGATGCCAGAACTGCAGGTGGAAGCCTAGCTTACTATGCCTCAGTGCCAGCCCCATATATTTCTTTTCGAGACTGGCTGATTTCATTAAGGGTAATTGTCTCCAACTGCCTCCATTTTGTTGCAAAAGACAGGATTTCATTCTTGTTTATGGTTGAATAGTGTTCCATCATGTGTATATATATATATATATATATATATATTTATTTATTTATTTATATATATTCATGTATATATGTGTATTTTGTGTATATATATATACACACACACACACACACACTTATATATACCATATTTTTCTTTATCTAGTCATTAGTTGATGGACATCTGGGTTGATTCCATAGCGTAGCTATTGTGAATTGAGCTGCTTTAAACATGGGGGTACAGGTGACCATCATATGATGATTTCATTTCCTTTGGGTGTATTCCCAGTAGTGGGATAGCTGGGTCATATGGTAGATCAATTTTCAGATTTCCAAGGAATCTCCATACTGTGTTCCATAATGGTTGGACTAGTTTACATTCCCACCAGCAGTGTATTTGAGGATCCCCTTTCCCCCATTGTTATTTTTGGATTTTTGGATGATGGCCATTTTAATTGGGTAAGGTGAAACTGAATCATGTTTTTTATTTGAATTTCATGAAGGCTAGTGATCCTGAGCATTTTTTCATATTTCTATTAGCTATTTGTATTTTGTCCTTCAAAAACGCCTGCTCATGTTCTTAATTCATTTCTTAACTAGATTGTTTGTTTTGTTGTTGTTGAGTTTCTTGAGCTTCTTATATATTCTGGATATTAACTCTTACTAGATGTATAGTTTGCAAATATTTTCTCCCATTCTGTCAGTTGCTTTGTCACATTGTTGAGTGAGTTTTGTTTGTTGTGCAGAAGCTTGTTAGCTTAATGTAATCCATTTGTCCATTTTTGCCTTCTTGCCTATGCTTTGGGATCTTATCCAAGAAATCCTTGCCTATGCCAATGTCTGGCAGTATTTCTCCTGTTTTCTTCCAGTAATTTGATGGTTTCAGGTATTAGGTTTAGATCCTCGATCCATGAGGAGTTTATTTTTGTAAAGGGTATAAGGTAGGGATCTTATTTCATACTTCTGCATGAAGAGATCCAATTTTCCCAACACTATGTGTTAAAGAGACAGTCTTTTCTCTGGGTGAGATTTTTTAGCTCATTTGTCAAATTTCATAACAATTTGTTTAGACTTTCTAAGTCTTCATGGTTCAATTTTGGCAAGTTATAAATGCCTAAAATTATTTTTTCTCTTAAATTTTTCAATATGTTGACATAGAGTTGTTAATATGATTTCATATATATTCTTCGCTTTTTTGTGGCATGAGTTGTAATATCTCTTTTTTCTATTTCTGGCTTTACTTATTAGGATTTTCTCTCATATTTGTTGGTTGGCCTTGTAAAGTTTTGTTTGTCTTTTCAAAAGCCAACTCTTCCTTTTGTTAACCTTTTGTTATTTTTAGTCTTATTTTATTATTCTCTATTTTGTTTGCTTCTGCTTTGTTCTTTGCTATTTCTTTCTTTGTTCTATTATTGAGTTTGGTTTGTCTTGCTTTTCTAGTTACTTGAGTTACATTGCTATTTATTTGAAATCTTTTTCCTTTTCTTAAATGTAGGGCCTTATTGTTATAAACTTCCTTCTTAACACTAATTTTGTTGTATTGCATGGATTTCCATATCTGTGTTTCAATTTTAATTTTTTAAAGAATATTTTCAGGAATATCGAAAATATTTGCAAACTATTCATCTCACAAGAGTTAGTATTGATTTCTTCATTGACTGATTGGCAATTCAAGACAATGTTGTTTAGTTCTAATGGGTTTGCACAATTTCCAAAGTTCCTCTTATTGACTGCTTCTATTATGGTCAGAAAAGATACATAATATGATTTTTTCTTTTAATAATTTGTTGTATTTTTGTTGACTAAAATGTGATCATCCTGCAGAAAGCTTCTGAATGTGAATTATGGAGCTATTAAATGGACTCTTCTGTAAATATCTGCTTGGTCAATTTGGTTTGTAGTATAGGATAACTCTGATTTGTTAATTTTTTTCCTCTAAATGATCTGTCCAGTGATGTAAGTGGGATGTTGAAGTCCTCAACAATTAGTCTATTGGGCTCTACATCTCCTTTTAGATCTAATAATGTTACTTTATGCAGTTGTGTGCTCCAGAATTGTGTGCATATATGCTTATAATTCTTATTTTCTCTTGTTGGTTGACACTTCATCATTATAAAGTAGTTTTCTTTGTCCCTTTTTGCTGTCTTTTAATTAAAGTTTATTTTAATTTTTATTTATTTATTTGAGAGGAAGACAGAAGGACAGAAAGAGAGCTCCTGTGTGCTGGTTCACTCCCTAAAAACTTGAAATGGATGGGATTGGGCTGAGGCTGAAGCTAGGATCTATGAACGCAATCCAAGTATCCTATGTGGCTGGCAGGGACCCAAGCACTTGAGCCATCACGACTGCTTTCCATGGTCTGCATTAGCAGGAAACTAGATTAAGGATCTAGAGCTGGGACTCAAACCCAGGCACTCTTATGAAGGATTTGGGCATCTCAACCAGTGTCTTAATAGCTAAAATAAATACTCACACCTAAAGTGTTTTTTTTTTAACTGATGTAAGTATAGCTACTCCAGCTCGCTTTTGGTTTACACTTTCAGTAGGGGTGATGGGAGGTGTGTTCTTAGCCCAGCAATGGTGCTGCATATGGTGGAGAGGATTGGGCCCAGGTCCCAGGGTCAAACACGTTGATTCCTCAAGTGTTGGAGGGTAGCAGCCCCTACTGCATCAAACTACTTTCCCCTTGTGCAATGCTGGGTGAGCTTAGATGCTGGAGTCACAATTTCATTACTGGATCTAATTGGTTTTTTCAGGCTGCAGCGGTGGGATGTCTGTGGGGCCCCATGGATGGGAATATGCAGAGGTTTCTATTTCCTGGGGCAGTATGGGTTCTGACAGTGGCTCTGTACTCAGGATAGTATTGTGCTACAGCTTGACCATTTATAGGCACTGGTGGATGTTGGGGAAACGGTGTGAGTTCCTTCTCTGAAGAAAGATTGCTACAGGCAGCTCTCCCAGCTAAGTTCCAAGCTTGTGATAATTACTTTCCTTGTATATTTTGTGTTTTTTTCAACAGTAATGAAGATAACTAGTGTTTACTCCATCCCAGGTACTATGTTAAACCCTTTTATTCTTGATTTTCTTGTTAAATCCTAACTCTAACACTTTGTTGTAGGCATTGTTATTCTCGTCTTTTAGAGTCAAGAAAACCAAGACCCTGGGATATTCAGTAAATTGCTCAATTTTACCCTGTTAGTAAATGGCCCCATTGAGACTTGACCTCTGGCTGGCT
Organism: Lepus europaeus; assembly: GCF_033115175.1. Lineage (NCBI taxonomy): Eukaryota > Metazoa > Chordata > Mammalia > Lagomorpha > Leporidae > Lepus > Lepus europaeus. The sequence goes on along the minus strand of NC_084839.1, from coordinate 79,709,697 downwards.
GATTCCACTCTGTTAGCTACTGTGAATAATATACAAGAAATCCAAGTTGGGCTTGAAGTTCCTCTCCTTATTTCTAGGCATTTCCAAATGTCCTCTTCTTTGTTCAAAAGTACCGAGCATTAGGCAATGCAATGAGCTGGAGCAGGGAGTGTAAAAATAAAAACTCTGGGTAGATTTGTCTCCAAAATTAACTCTAATTTTTAACTCCAAAACGGAATAGGGAATTTTCATTTTGTGGCTTTTGGCTGGCATCCCCAGACTCATGTGAATCCTTTAGCTCCCTGTGATGTTTTAAATTAAGGCCAGAATGTCCACATAGTTATCAGATACTTGGTAAGATATTTTAGTGCCAGAAGGTAGGCCTGCTTAATACTTTAAGTCTATGATGTAAGGTAAGACTGTGGCTTAGGGGAACATTATTCTCCAATGGCAGTACCTTTCTTCAAATAATATGTCACATGGCACCCCAGTATATGTAAGGAATAATGGTGCGATTGGATTTAGGCCTCCCCTTAACTTACTGTCCCCTGCACTCTGGGGGTTCTAAGGAAGTAGAAGAGCCCTGGTACTGCTGATCCAACCTCTCCAGGGCAAGACCTCCAGCCTGCCTTTTGTTGGGACCACTGACTATGTATTACAGTGACTTTGAACTACTATTTCTGTCTTCAGCACCACCTTTATCTCTTCTTTCAGAACTACATGGAGCTACCAATTCTTGAGCCTTTTAGGATTCTTTAGCATACGTAAGTTTGCCCCTTACTTTCCCCACTGCCAGGCCTTAGCATTCTTGGGTCTGCTAAACTGGTTTCCACATGTCTATCTGCTTCTCAACTTTTATAAGTTTCTATGCACATCTGTACAAGGATACTTCAAAAAGTTTGTGGGAAAATGGAATTAAAAGAAATTTATTTTGACTCAAAAATTTTGAAATCCATGCAAAGAGTCTTCACAAAGTTCATAGAAAATGTGTATTATGAAAAGCTATGCATGTGTATGTTATAGCCACAACCCCAACACTTACCCCAGCCTTCTTATCCCTGTAGGTGATACTGTCCTGCTTATTAATAATTTTTCAATATTAATAAGCCTTGTGGGCTCTTGCCACATATTCAGAGAAGAATTCTGAATATTGGCTTAAATAGACCAGACAACATGGTAAGTTTTAAGGATTTTATTCAGTGAGAGAAATGTACAGGAAAGTGAAGGCTTTATTTAGGGGAGGAAGAGAAGTCTAAAAGCTAAGTTGGGTCCATACCAAGCAGAGAGCAGGCCAGGAGCCACGTGGAACAATCGTTTGGTTATAAGCAGACACAAGTAGCTTAGTATGAGTAGTGAAGTGAAGGCAGAGAGAAATTTTGAGGTGCTCCTTGCCCTTTTATATGTTTTCCAAAGGGGAGTGATTACATAGTCTGATGGGCAGGTGGGCACTCAGGTGAGATCAGGTAGGGGCATGAGATCACACAGTGGGCATGGTGGAGGGCGTGGTCTCCAGCTTACAGACCTAATAGGATTTATTCTATCTGCCTACCTATATCACAGGTAACAGGAGGTGATGCCAGCTTTATCCTGTTTTACTCCAGGGGCCTGATTTTGGTCTCTCAATATCTTTATCCCACCCAAGCCTGGTAGACCTATAGTCTAAACATTTCAGCTATTTTTGCATTGTGCTGTATTTGTTCTTTGTATTTCAATCTTACCTCAGTTGTTCAAGCCTTGGTGTATTTACATTGTTTATGAATGAGGTAAATACTTGTATACTGCTTCTGTTGTGTGTGAGGGTTCTCTATGAAATTGCAGTTTCATCTTGTCCAAAAGTCATACTTAGTATGAAAATGTGCAAGGCATGCCTTCCCCTTGCTAATATTCACACCTTTCTAGCAAAACTTCCACAAGTCATTGAATAATTGGGCTAACAAAGTTATGTATCTTTACCAGGAATCTAGGCAAACCTTTCTAGGAATAAAGTTTAAAGGAAACAAGGAGTTAAGGGAGAAAGAATTTCTATTATGCTGCAAAATAAGTAAGTGCTTTTCAGGTCAGTAAGATAAGTTAACATTGATGTTATTTCTAACTTAGGCTGATGCTGTTTGAAACCATTAAATCTCTTTTAGTGTTTACTTCTGGAACTTTATCTGTAGCCTTCCAGGCCTGACTTAATGCCTTCTTCCTCCATGAGGCTTTTTCTTACTGCCTAGACCATCTCTTCCTATTGTTTCTCCTACTGTTACCTGCAAACAAATTCGGAGTTGGTATATTATAGTGTCTTAATTACACACTTGTGTGTGGGCACATTTTGAGCTGTAACTCTTGTGGGTGTTTCAGTTTCACCTTCTCCATAGTATAAGCCCTACAAGGGCAGACTGTGTCTTTTTACATTTTTATGAATACATTGTGATGATTTATGCAATGATAAGTACATATTGAGTAGATTTATTTGCTTGGAGATATATAGGATGTTTCTAGTGAGCATTGTTAACCCAGGTGCACTAATTTTGACATATCTCTGAAGTTTATACCCCCAAGACTAGAATTTATCTAATAGTGTGTTCTATTTCATGGCTCTAGTGCCATAAAGTGTTAGTTTATCAGAGAATTATAGGATTGAAAGGGACACTGGGGACGTGCAATCCAGTGGTTTTCAAATGTTTTCTTATCTAGGGAGCACTGCCTTTGAAAACCTTAACATAAAATAGATAAAAGAGCAGTAGTAAATCTGTTCTTGTCACATAGGATTTGAGGGAGAAACTTGGACACTACTTTGCTGCCATGTCCTTACCAATCCCTCCTCCACCTCCCTGAATATGACCCAAAGAGTACCTGGAAAATCCAAAACTCACAGAGACTATTTGAAAATATGCTGTGATCTAGTCCAAACTCTCATTTGTACAAACTGAAGCCCATGGAGAAAAGGAGCTCATGTAAGTCTCACAAATGGCAGCAGAGCCAGATTTAGGACACACTCTGTCCAGCTCCCTTTCCATTCTACCAGTGCAAACTAACAGACATAGAACAAGTCAAATTTTAAGTTAGACTGTTAACCCAGGTTTTACTGAGTGTCCTCCCATTTTTATTCCATCTCTTCAGTTTCCCCTCCCCTTGCCTTTTGCTGGAACCACTGACTCCATTACACTGACCTTGAACTAGTCTTTTTGCCTTCAGTGCCACCTTTATCTCTTCTTTCAGAACTACCTGATGCTACCAATTCCTGAGCCTCTTAGAATTCTTTAGAAGATATGAGTTTGCCTGTTGCTTTCCTTACTTCCAGGCCTTAGCATTCTTGGGTCTGCTAAAATGGTTTCCACGTATCTATCTGCTTCTGAGTTTTCATAATTTTCTAGGCACATCTGTGCAAGAAGAGCATGCTCAACCAGCTTCTAAATCTACAGGTTTAGTTCCTTGGGTCAGAGTACCTCCTACAGACATGAGAGAAGGCCTGAGTTACAATCAGCCTTCCAGAAAGTGATTCACTGAATGTTTACCAAAGAATAGCCATTTCTCTTAGTCCAGAAATTCCTTCCCGCTTCCGTTCAGCCTCTGAACCAATCACAGTATCTTGGTCCATGAGGTTTCTGCTAAGAGGACAATTGAGCAGAGGGCTAGAGGCCAGGGGGTATTCACATATATAGTGAGGAGTTTAAAAGGTCTAGGAAGACATTAGGTTATGTGTCCTTGTTTACTAAAAAATATTCTACTGATATTTTGAAGTTGAATATTACTATGTATCAGGAAGTCAGTGAATCATAATCCATGACAGATTCATGTTTTTTTTATAAAAAGATTTATTTATTTATTTGAAAGGCAGAGTCACAGAGAGAGAGGTATAGAGCTTCCATATACCGATTCACTCCTCAGTTGGCTGCAATGGCTGGGACTAGGCCAGGCAAAGTGAAGAGCCAAGAACTTTTTCTGGGTCTCCCACATGGATGGAGGGGCGAAAGCCCTTGGGTCATCTTCGGCTGCTTTTCCCAGGTCATTAGCAGGGAGATGGTTCAGAAGTGAAGCAGGGGCCAGTGCCATGGCTCACTTGGTTAATCCTCTGTCTGTGGCGCCGGCATCACATATGGCGCTGGTTCTAGTCCCGGTTGCTCCTCTTACAGTCCAGCTCTCTGCTGTGGCCTGGGAAGGCAGAGGAGGATGGCCCAAGTGTTTGGGTCCCTGCACCCGCATGGGAGATCAGGAAGAAGCACCTGGCTCCTGGCTTCGGATCTGCACAGTGCCAACTATAGTGGCCATTTGGGGAGTGAACCAATGGAAGGAAGACCTTTCTCTCTGTCTCTCTCTCTCTCACTGTCTAACTCTATCTGTCAATTAAAAAAAAAAAAAGAAGTGAAGCAGCTAGGACTTCAACTGGTTCTCAAATGGGATGTTAGCACTGCAGGTGGCAGCTTAAGATGCAACACAGTGCTGGCCCTGGGAGCCAAGAATTCTTAATAAACTATATTGAAAAGTTAAGAACTGACTTGAAATTAATGATCTTCAGGATACATAAGAAAACCAAGTTGTGAAACATCATTCAGCAGTACTAACTGACATGTTTAGACTGCATTACAATCTAAAACGCACTTTTAGGAATACCATCGCGTTGGATTTTCACATCACCCAGAAGAAGATGTTATTAGAATGACTTTACAGATGTGTAAATTGAGGCTGGGATCGATAAGTAACTTGTTCAAAGCTACACGATCCAAAGTTTTGGAGCTAGGTCTCAGATCCAGTTACTTCTTTCTGTCTCTGAATTTCGTATTCTTTTATGCCCTTTCAAAGGCAGGGTACTGGACAGGACAGCCCATTGATCTGAGCCAGTTCGGCAGTTTTTATGTACGGTGATGCCTCATTAATCTCGTATTACTGGGGAATGAGCTGTTCTACATAAGTGAATATTTCATGTAATGGAAGTTTTAAGCACCAAAGCTTCACATAAAACTTCACAGTTTTGAAGGGAATCTTTCTGGCTTACATTAGATATTTTTCAACTGTAGGTCACTTCCTGTGCCAGCTCCTATTTTCTCTGTCTGTAATGTTGACTGCCATCTGTAGACCTGACCCTAACCAGGCTTGGGGCCAAAAACATCATAGACCTCGGTATGTATGACTAGTGCCTACTATTGCAGAAATTGAAATCTGAGTTTGTGGCTCTAGTTGCTTATTTGAATGTGAATGGATTTAAGTCCCTTGTTGTCTTGAATTTTTTTTTTTTAAAAGACTTTTTGGTTTATTTATTTAAAAGACAGAGTCAGAGACAGAGGGAGAGACAGAGAAAGGTCTTCTACCTGCTGATTCATGCCCCAAATGCCCACAACAGGCTGGGCCAGGCCAAAGCCAGGAGCCAGGTGCTCCATCCAGGACTCCCACATGACAGCAGGAATCCAAATACTTGGGCCATCATCTGCTGCCTCTCAGGTGCATTAACAGGAAACTGGATTGAATGTGGAGAAGCTGGGACTTGAACCAGCACTCCAAAATTGATGTGTTTGTCCTTAGTAGTGGCTTAACTCATTGAGCCACATTTCCTGCCCTCCTGGGTATCTTTACAATCACTGAGCTGTAGCTTCCCAGGCTCACACTTTCACATGCCTGGAGAGCAGATGTGATTAGGGTTTTTCCTGAGCACCTGCTGTTCAGTTACCCCAACAGAGATGATGGAGACTGATGTGCAGTGTTGACCATAGTCTAGAAGAACTAGAGGCCTAACCATGGCTCTCCACAGTCATTTTTCCCGAGACAAAGCCCTGCTGTAACGTTCTTTATATTACAGAACCTCTAAAATAAAGAGTTGTACTTCACCTAATGTCACGAAGAACAATACTCTTACGCCTCACAATATTTTCATTACTTCTTGCACTGTTCTTTTGGACATGACCTCTTAGACTTTTTTGATGGCTCATGCTACTTTTGAGTTCATAGGTATGATTATTTTTTTTAAAAAAAGATTTATTCACTAATTTATTTGAAGGAGAGAGAGAGAGAGAGATTTCTTCTACTTGTTCACTCCCCAAATAGCTACAATAGTGAGGGCTGGGCCAGGCTGAAGCCAGTAGTTTGGGACTCATGGATGGCAGGGACCCAAATACTTGGGTCATCAATTCCACTGTCTTTCCAGGTGCATTATCAAGAAGCTGGATTGAAAGTGGAGTAACTGGGACTCAAACCAGCACTCCAATATGGGATTCCAGTGTTGCAAGCACCAACTTAACCTTAGTTATGCCTCTACATTATGATCATTCCTTCCCTTTTTAAAAGATTTACTTATTTCTTTGAAAATCAGAGTTATACAGAGAGAGGAGAGGTGGAGAGAGAGAGAGAGAGAGAGAGAGAGAGAGGTCTTTCATGCATTGGTTCACTCCCCAGTTGGCCACAATGGCTGGAGCTGCACTGATCCGAAGCCAGGAGCCAAGAGCTTCTTCGGGTCTCCCATGCGGGTGCAGGGCCATCTTCTACTGCTTTCCCAGGCCATAGCAGAGAACTGGATTGGAAGTGGAGCAGCTGGGACTTGAACCAGCGCCCATATGGCATGCTGGCACTGCAGGCAGCAGCTTTACTCACTGTGCCACAGTGCCGGCCCCAAGGTCATTCCTTCTTCATTGCTGCATGCTTCACTCTTTAGGTGAGAGATTCCAGTGTAATCACTGGCTTGGGTCAGACTACTTATGCTATCTGAATTCATTTTCATAGGCATGTAAAATTTTTGCTAAAGTAATTTTTTTTGCCTAGTGTTTCTTGATTATATTTCTTGTTCTATTTTTTTTTAATTTCTGGAGTTAATAGTTCCCTCATTTTCCCACCACTTGATTATTTATCTATGTTATCACCACTAATTATTTTCAAACTCTCCAAACTCAGTGGCTATTATTTCCCACCCAGGCAGAAGCATCAGGGTCTCTGTGTTCATGGAGATGCTCCCCTACCCTCTACTCCCATGTCACCAGGCTATTCTCTGGGCATGCTCTTCAGTTGTCTTCCTGGTCCTTCCCTTTGCCTCTCTCCCAGGATATACATCTTGATTTATATCCTACTTCTTTACCTTGATTTACACCCTGATTTCAGTAGAACACATCCTTCAGTCACTTTTTGGGAAGGCATGTATGAGAACTATTTTTTGATACTCCAAAAGTCTGGGTATAATAATATTATTCTCTCTCTACACGTAATTGATTATTTGAATAATCAATTAATGCAGAATTCTGGGATGCAAAATTTCACTCCACATTTGAAGCAGTTGCTCCAATGACTTGAAGCTTTGTGTGTGTTATTGAGAAGTTTGATGACATTCATATTTCCAGCCTTTTATATGTGAACTAATTATTTAGGACTTGAAGCTTTTAGTGTCATTTATTTTTCCTGGAAGTTCTGAAATTTCACAGTAATGTAAGATGGTATGAGAAATCTTTTTTTTTTATTGTTTTATACATTCAACAGACTCTTAATCCAAAAACTCATGTCTCTCATTTATAAGAAAATTTCTGTGCATCAATATTTTGATATTTTTTTCTTCATTATTTTCCTCCTTTCTCTTTTTCTGGGATTCTGTTTCACAGTGCTTAGATTTCTTGGGTTGACTGATACTCAAATTTCTTCTCATCTTCTTTGTTTTAGCTCTTTTTTGTTCTATTTCCTTAGAGATTCTCTTGACTGCATATTCCAAACATCTTTAGAATCTTTTGTTTCAAGTGTCATATTTTCAAATTTCAGGAGTGCTAATTTGTTTTCTATTCCTTTATCAATATGACTTATCATTCTTGTGCCATGAGTGAATATTTCTCATCTCTCTGTAGATATCAGTTACAAACATTCAAAATTGTCTTCTCTCTTGCTTTCTTGATTTCCTTTTTGTTTTTATAATTTCCTTAGGTCTTGGTTTTTCTTATTGGAGCTTACTTGGAGTGCTCTTTTTCTGTTTATACTTGAGAAAATTATATTAGAACTGAATGGTTGCTCTTCTGTGGGAAGAACAGAATTTGCACTTGTAACCTCGATAGTTAGGAACCCAGCTGTTTGTTAAGTATCAGTATTTAAAGACCTGCCTTCTGGGTCTATCCTGTCTTTCCCTCCGCAGCCCCCCCCCCCCCCGGTAAAATCCTCTAGTTTTATGCCTTGGAGTGTGGTTATGGGAGTAATAGAGCTCTAAGATGTTGGTGTTCTTAGTGTGCATAGAGGCAAGGGCTCCTGGATGCTCACTGTTCCGGTGTAGACTTTAGTTCGTGCTCTTGTTTTCAGGTGTGTGCCTCTGTTGTGATCTGGGGGCCAGCTTGTCACTGGGTCCTTGTATTTGTGGAATAAATTTCCAGTTTCCTGCTAAGGTGGGAGAAGGAACTCTTAATGCCTTTGAATGAGTTCCATTTATAGTTCAGTAGCTCATGCCTCTGGTTTGGCTGCCTCTGATTTCTACATCTTTCTTGGCTTCTCATTGGCTCCTTGGTATAGGCCCTTGTTGTTCAGCTTTATCAGCTCTAAAGATTTCATTTGATGCTTTCTAGTCTACAAAACTTACATGACATTTCTTGTCCACTGTGGATCCTTTCCTCTCTTTATTTTAATGGAGACTCACACACAAACACCCATGCAATCCATTTTACTTTCCTTTCATTTTAGGAAAGGTATTTGGAGGGAGCAAAGATAAACATATGTCCAATCTTATCTGCCATAGTTTTTTAGAAATAATTGCTTGCTATCCTAATGACAGATTATTGAGCATAACTAAAATCTTCCTTGCTGAGTCTTGATCACCCATATGAATATTAATTACAGTACATGAAAAGGTCTTTAGGAAGCTCTTAGAGTATATGATTATTTGCACCTGCAACCCAATCACTGTATTTAAATTGTCTTTTTTGTATTTAGCTCTGTAAGTATTGCCTACATTCATTCATTCATTCATTCATTCAACATTTATCATGAATAGATGCTATGCCTAACACTGAGTATAGAGCAGTGAACCAGACAGCATCTCTGATCTCCTGAAATTTTGGGCTTTTATTTGTATTCAGTGTTCTTTCCTGCTTTTTCTAATTTGCCCCTACTAATGTATTGTATGCTTAGCAAATAAGAAAATCAAATTTAGTAGGTGAGTGTATGAAGGAATGTTTTGAGTATGGGTCTGCAAGGTCTTGGGAGGCTAAAAATTCATGAACTTTATAACATTAACTTATGCTGTTCAGGGATCTCTTTTTCTTTTTATTGTTTGCCCTACTTTTGATTCATGGTTATATTTTTGATAGTTAAAATAGTCAGAAAAGCAAGTTCTGAGTATAGAGGTTGTTTAGGATCAAAGGATTTAGAGCTGGAAGAAATCTTCAAGGGAACACAATAAAATCTTTTTATTTTATAGTTGCAAAAGTTCATGCCTGGGTAAGTGAAAAGAATTGCTCAAGGTCACACAGCTAGTGATTGGCCATTTCAAGGCTGGAATTCAGATCCCTGGAGATTTTGTGCTAAAAAAAAATCTCTGATTAATATCTTAAGAAGCATGCATGAAAAAATTAGCAGGCAGTTTAGAAAATGGGAAATGACATCAGATCCAAGTTGCCTTTTCTGGAATTTGGGGGCATCTACAGCTTGACTCAACCCAAGACTGGAGCAAGAAGAGCTTCAATACCTGCACCTTTCTCACATGTAGTGCAATTACATTTTCACTTCAGCTTAGCAGGAACAAGAGCACATGATCTTTGCATGTTTTCTGCTGATCACTGCTTAACAAGTTATTCCACAGGAGAAGTTTGTTAGGTTTAATAGCCCTTAAATTACTTAAGGCAATTATCTGCATCACTTTCAGCCCCACTGAGGTTATTAGAATGCTCTCATGGCAACTGTAAAGAAATATAAAAACAGGTAAAGATGAACTTATACCCACTCCCCAGAGGTATTTGCTTGGAATGTATTTACACTGCTTTTGTATGGGGAAAACGTGTTTAGTTCTAGAAAAATCTCCCAACTTCTGAGGCTTAATCAACACAAAGGCAGACATACCTCATCCTAGGAATTCTTTCCTGACAGCACCAGGTTTATGCCATTGCTCTCCTCATAGAGATAACTGGGAATTATTTTTGGTTGAGATTTAATAAGCATTTGTTGAGCACCAAGCATATGTCAGGCACTATACCAGCTAATGTCACATTTTTCATTTCACTGACTATTCAAGGATTCTCTGTGATACTATGCAAATCTTATAGATAAGGAATCCTAGGTTCTTAGAAGTGAAGTGGAAGTCATAAAATCATATAATTCCATGATAATATTTACCTTTATGGAGTGACAGGAAATAAAAGCAAAGTAGCCATAGGATATTTCAACTCTATCTGATAGGTGTTTGTTAAAATGTTAAGAGCATTTTTCTATATATTTGCATACTGAAATGATAGATGGGAGGCAAGGGAGAAGACATCCAGTTCTAAAAGTGTCAGCAATTCAACATGCTCCTTATTTGCAAAACTTAATAGTAGTGTTCAAATATGGGGCATACATGATGAAAAACATAGGAGGGTTTTTTCTGCCCTTTATATTGTAGAAAATTTTAAGACACAGTTGATTTTTTTAAAGATTTATTTATTTACTTGAAAGTCAGAGTTATACACACACAGAGAGAGGGAGAGGCAGAGAGAGGGAGAGAGAGAGATAGATAGAGAGGTCTTCCAACTGCTGGTTCACTCCCCAGATGGCCACAATGGCTGGAGCTACGTCAATCCGAAGCCAGGAGCCCAGGAGCTTCTTCTGGGTCTTCCACATTGGTGCAGGGGCCTAAGGACTTGGGTCATCTTTTACTGCTTTCCCAGGCCATAGCAGAGAGCTGGATTGGAAGTGGAGCAGCTGGGACTCCAACCGGCTGCCCTATAGGATGCTGGCACTGCAGGCGGTGGCTCTACCCGCTACGCCACAGCGCTGGCCCTGACACAGTTGATTTTAAATCTTTATTCTGTTTGTATAGCCATATCATTTTGAGGTTTTTCTGAACCCTAATTTCTACCTGTAAGATAGGGATAATAAAACTGGTCTCTCCCTCTCTGTATGTCTCTGTCACACACACACACACACACTATTGGGGGCCAGCACTATGGCATAATGAGTAAAACTGCCCCCTGTGATGCTGGCATGACACAAGGATGCTGGTTCCTGTCCCAGGTGCTCCATTTCTGATCCAGCTCCCTGCCAATGGCCTGAGAAAAGCAGAAGATGGCCCAAATGTTTTGTTCCCTGCCACCCATGTGGGAGACCAAGATGAAGCTCCTGTTTCAGCCTGGCCCAGTGCTGGATGTTGTGGCCATTTGGGGAGTGAACCAGTAGATGGAAGATTTCTTTCTCTCTCTTTGTGTAACTCTAACTTTCAAAATAAATAAATAAACCTTTAAAAATGTTGATTATTTATTGAATTCATACTGCTGGACACATTGGGTTAAATAAAATGTATTATTTAAATTAAGTTCACTTGATTCTTTGTCCTTTTAAAATTTTATTTATTTTTATGTTTTAAAATTCAGAGAGCAATAGAGAGAGAGAGAGAGACAGAGATCTTCCATCTGCTAGTTTACTTCCCAAATGCCTACAATAGCCAGGGTGTGGTCAGGCTGAAGTCAGGGGCCTTTAACTCAATCTGGGCCTCCCATGTGGGTGGCAGGGACTGATGTACTTGAGCCATTACCTGCTGCCTCCCAGGATATGCATTAATAGGAAGCTAAATCAGAAGTGGAGCCAGGACTTGTACCAAGCACTCTGATACGGGATGTGGGTGTCCCAAGTGGCATCTTAGGTACTATGACAAACACCTGCTCTACTTCGTACTTTTACAGAATGCAACTTGTAAAAAATGTAAAATTGCACGCATGATTAGTATTCTATGTCTATTGGGCCATGCTCTATTATGAGTTCAGGGCATATAAGAACCACAGAGTCTGGGTAGGTTTCAAAGCAGATAAAGGGGCAGTAGAACTTTCCCAGATAAAGGAAAGAGTCCACTGTGACTTTTGTGATTAGGAAACTAGGCAAGTTGGAATTGGAGGAAATTAATGAAATTATTTCTTTTCCACTACTAGCAACCATATCATCGTGAAAGACGATAGGAAGCATCATTATGTGTTCAGCCACAGAGCCAGAGTCTGCCTCCCTGTCTAGATAAATGACTGAATTGAGCCCCACGTGGCTGTTCTACTGCAGGGCTTTTGGAGAATCATTTTGACTTTGTTGCAGTGTCCTTGATGAGAATACCTTGCTTCTACCTGCAGGCTGCAATATCAGAGAGTAAAATCCATTCCAGCCTCAGAAGAAGGGTTGCGGATAGTTCAAGGTTTGTTTGTGATGTCCTTTTTATCCCTTGTTAAATGGTGACTTAAAATCAGTTATAATCAAAAGGGAAGAGGCAAAAATTGCTGATTCCTGAGATTTTCGGTAGGGGATCTTGTCTTTCACTTTTGTTTCTCAGATCAGAGATGGCACTTCTGAGTCCTGGTTTGTCATGTGATTGATGGTTCTGGGATGTGGCACATTTATGACATGTGGTAAAGTTCTTCCCCAAATTCAGAACAGTGAGGACTGTGGCTCCTAAGACAAGAGAGGGGGCTATTCTCTCAGCTCAGCAACATCTGCCCTCATTGTTGTTTATGAGTCGTTATGCATCTCTTTGGGGAGAACACAGGGAGATGCTAGGAGGCCCCAGATCTACAAAAGTCGACAGAATGACACAAGGGTGACTTCCCAGCTGATGGGCTCAAGGCTCGTGTTTCCACTTCAGAGAAAAATCCTCTAGGGTAAGACAGCCTGAGATTTTACCTGTAAACTCAGAGCTGGCTCGAGAAAAATGTGAAATCTATTAATGAATATTTATCAAATTGTTTCCATATATCAGGCACTGCTCAGGGTGAGAGGAAAGGAAGAGAAACACCATCATCCCAGGAGAGAACTGCTTTTGTCCCTGTTTTATGGATGAAAAAACTGAGGTTAAATACTTACTTGTGCCATAAAGAAATGATAAGTATATGGGATGACATGGATGTTAATTAGTTTTATCCAGTTGTTCTGCAGTGCATACATATATGCAATTATTATACACACACATATATATATATACATGTGATTATTGTACATGCATGTACACAAATATGCAATTATTATCTGTCAATTAGAAGTAAATACATGCCTTGCTTTAGTCGGCCTGAAGACCCAGGTCACTACCATGGAGTTTGTAATGTGGGCCTCTACAAAGCCGTGGTACCTCCCTCAGCCCTGTTGCCTGTTCTCCACATTCCCACACTGTTGGTGCCTAGGGGTAAACAAATCTTTGGTGGATGAGACACAGCCCAGATGGGATCCAAGCACCAGCCTTCTCTCTCTATGTGTTTGGAGGGGTCAGGCATGGGCAGAGGCTTCCCCAGGCAGGCTGTAGGCTCCCTGGGTGTGTGGTGAGGGGTCAGCTCTGAGCAAGCATCCTTAGTGAATCCTGCCCACTAAGGGAACTCCTGACAACACAATTTTTTTTTTTCATTTGATTCTTCTGCAACTCGGTCTAACACAAAGTAAACATTTCCTCTAGTTTGTCATATATTACAGCCTAATCCCTAGTCCCCCAGGCCAAACAAAACACTGAGAGAGAATGCCTTTCTTCTGAGTCCTGGTAACCACAGGTCAGATTCCAGCCAGGAAAAGCCAGCTTGGCCTGCCCAATTGTGAAGACTGACCCAGGCTTAGAAGCAGAATACGTTTACACCCTTGTGGTCGATAAATATTTAGCAGATGTGTGAGGTACTTTTGTTAAAACCCTCTAGCAAGCATCTCTTTCCTTTTCAGTCCTTTAGACACGCCTGGGTTGGGGGTCTGAAGACCTGAACGTGGTGCCAAAGGCAGGTCTGAGGGAAAGGAGGGATTCAACCAGTCGCGGCCCCAATGAGAAGAGCATGCTGAGGGCTTTAGAAACCTTTCACCCAGCACCTCGTTGCCAGATATGGAAACTGGGGCCAATAGGAAATGGTAGAGAGCCAATGTGGTGGGCCAGTGGGGCTGGGGACTGGTGTTCCTGGTGGCTCACAGAGAGCTGTGAGGAACCGCCTTCCCAGAGGATGTGGAGAAACAGGCCACCCCTGGCACTTTCCAGTGGCTTCTTCTCCAAGAGGGAGATGCCTTGCTGGTGCCAGAAGCTCTTGCTGCCCTGGGTGGAGGTTGGCGTTGAGCTCTGTCCTTTGCTCTGGAGAAGTTTGTTTCCATGACTGGGGGTCTGAGTTTCTGTGTCAGTGAATGGGGGCCTGTGGCACTGGCAGGACACATAAGGCGAAGTGTGAAGAGATGTCTGGGGACCCTCTTGAGAATCCCCATAAACACCATGCACAAAAACAAAGTGGGCTTTGAAGCACCCAGGTTCACAGAGGAAAATTTATCTAAATGGAAGCCATCAGCAAAAGGCCAAAATGGTTAGAACTAGCCAGGGAGGTGTTTTGTCTTTTTTGTTGTTTCTTCTTCTCAGAACCTTTTGACACGGAGAGGGGTTTTCCCATAATGCATTTGGGTGAATGATCTTTCTGATGTGTTATTGGATTCAATTAGCTATTATTTTGTTGAATATTTTTACATCTACGTTCATCAGGGATATTGGTATATAGTTTTCTTTCTTTCTTGTTTCTTTTTTGGTTTTGGAATTAAGGTGATGCTGGCCTCATAGAGTTTAGGAGGATTCCTTCCCTTTCAGTTGTTTTGAATAGCTTGGGAAGAATTGGAATTAGTTATTCTTTAAATGTCTGGTAGAATTCAGCACTGAAGCTGTCTGGTCCAGGTTTTTTCTTTGATGGAAGGGTATTTATTAATGATTCAATGTCTGTCTTGGTCATTTGTCTGTTTAGGTTTTCTATGTCTTCATGACTCAAATTTGGTAGATTGTATGTATCCAGGAATCTATTTCTTATAGATTTTCTAATTTGTTGGCATATAGCTGTAGTAGTTCCTGATGATTTTTTTTTCTCTTTGTGGTATCTCTGGTTACATCTCTTTTTTCATCTCTGCTTTTATTTATTTTGGTGTACTCCCTCTTCTTTTTTGTTTAGTTCAGCAATAGTGTATCCATTTTGTTTATTTTTTTTTTAAAAAAACAGCTCTTAGCTTCATTGATCTTTTGTTTCAATTTTGTTGATTTCTTCTCTAATTTTAATTCTTTCCTCCTACTAATTTTGGGTTTGGTTTGTTGTTGTTTTTCTAAGTCCTTGTGATACATTGATAGCTCATTTCTTTGATGCCTTTCCAATTTCTTGATGTAGGCACCAATTGCTAGAAACTTCCCTCTTAACACTGCTTTTGCTGTATCCCATAACTTTTGCTATGTTGTGTTGTAATCTTCATTCATTTTGAGAATTTTTTGATTTCCTTTTGATTTATTCTGTGACCCACTGTTCATTCAGGAGCATGTTGTTCAGTCTCTATGTGTTGTCATATTTTCTATAGATCCTTGAGTTGTTGATGTCCAGCTTCATTCCATTGTGCTCAGAGTAGATGCATGGTATGATTTTAATTTTTTTGAATTTTCTGAGACTTACTTTATGGCCTAGCATATAGTATATCTTAGAGAAAGTTTCATGCACTGATGAAAAGAATGTGTATTCTGCAACTGTAGGATGAAAGATTCTGTAGCTATAAATTAGGTCCATTTGGTTCACAGTGTAGATTTACTCTGTTGTTTCTTTGTTGATTTTCTGTGGAGTTGATCTGTCTGTTGATGAGATTGGGGTGTTGAAGTCCCCCAATATTGTTGTATTGGAGTCTATGTCTCTCCTTTGATCCACTAATATTTTTTAAATAGACTCCTTGGCATTGGCTGCCTATCCATTTATTATAGTAACATCTTTCTGTTGAATTGTTCCCTTAATCATTACACATTGCCTTTCTTTGTTTCTTTTAACAGTTTTTGTCTTGCAGTCTATTTTGTCAGACATTAGGATGGCTATACCTGCTTGTTTTTGCTTTCTGTTAGCATGGAATATCCTTTTCTATTCTTTTACTGTCATTCTGCATTCACCCACATTCTGAAGAGAGAATCCAAGTGTACCCTTCTCCCAGCCTGCCCTTCTTGAGTGGTAGCTGCTATCCAATTCATCATTCTTTACTTTCTGCTCCATCTCCCAGTCCATTACTCTATGACAAGGGCACACAAGAGGGTGGGGGGACTTCCCAATGTTGTTTGTCTCAGGTGTGAGTGCTCCTGGGAAGAGGCACCTCCCAGTTCTCCTTGTTGTGGAGGGAAGAAAGTCAAGTGTACTTCCCCTCCCTCAGTCTCCATGGGGTAGGAGGAAGGCTCCAAGTGCATCCCCTGTGAAGATTATTGGTGCCTACCAGAAGGGGCAGACTGCATTTCAGTGCAGTGATTGAAATGATTGCTTATTGCTGATCTGTCCCTGGCCATGTATGTGTCTGTGTGTGAGTGACAAGAATAGGTGTTGTTGAAGTCATCTGCATTCATGTCATCTGCTTGGTAGGTGTGAGGGTTCCATGTGAGTAAAGAAGATATCACAGAAGAGAGAGATGACATCACCAACAGGGCTGCTCACTGAGCCACTGTACCCCGGCAGAACATATTGTCAGGGTTACTCTTGGATGTGACCCTCAAGTGTAGACTGATACGAAGCTGGAGCTCCCTCTCCCACAGGCAGCTGTGCTCAGGGCATCTTTATAGCCCATCATGCCTCCAGCCACTCCCATGTAGAGTCCCATGGGACAGTCAGCACTTGGCTGCCTGGCTTGTGGAGGCCAGTCTCTATGTGCCAGGAAAGCTGCTGTAACCAATGCCACCCTGTTGCTGACAGTGGAAGTGGGGAGATGCTGATCCTGATTTCACCTTGCTCCTATACTCTGCAGAGTGAAGGGAAGAAGGCATCCATAGCTGGACCACAGGCTCCTCTCTTTCCTCTGTTTGATGAGCCAGGGTTTCTGTTCAGTCTTGAATTTAGAGGAGGGATGGAATATGAGGACTTTAAAACTGGACAGAATAAGTTTTAATAACCAAAGCTATCCTCAAAGTTATGGGTTTTTAACAAACTGACATTAAGCGATCTGCTTTCCAGAGGGGAATGATAAGACAGCTGAAGAAAATTTGTATTTGCATCCCCCATGCAGCTGTGGCCCTTTAGTAAACCACAGACACTGGGGAGAAGAGATATTGTGGGTGAAAGGTAAGAGATTTTGGTCTTTCACTTCACTATCCTCGTGTCTCCATGTCCTTCTTCTTTCTTGGCTAAAGCACTAGGTTTCTGTCCCAAAGGCCAGCTATAATAAACTGGTCTGTGGAGTCTATGGTTCCCACATGGAAATTTTGGGATCCCTTGATAAGTAGTCTTTTCCTTAATTTGACTTTGACAAACTTAACAGAAAAATCTGAAGAGACAAGCCTCAAGATTCCTCAGCAGTGTCTAAAAGCAGGTGTTGCTCAGAAGGGCACTTCCAGACCACATGTGAGCCCAGCTGGAGCCTCTAGACCCCTGCTGGAAATCAGACCAGGCAGCTGTCCTGGTCTCTTGCTCCTGGTCTAAGATCCTTTCTTTAATTTCATAGCTCTCAGTATTTGAATTGTCCCTTGGATTTTCCTGCTCAGGAAACTTCCGATGGTCCTCATCCCCACTGAACAGCTGGAGAGGGCAGCATCTCTGGCTCTTATGCTCAGGGGGTTGTGGCAGTAGGGCCACCTTGACAATTAACCTGCTAGGTGTTAGGCGAGTGATGGCCACAAGGTGGCAGCAGAGGACTAGGTTGGTTGAAGACCACTTGGCATTGGGAGGCTCTGTGGGGGCAGGGAGCTGGAGTTTCCCTACCCCTGGGTGTCTTGGAAATTAAAGAGAGTGAGCAAACATTTTACAGGACTAGGAGATCAACACTAGCAGGTGCAGAAAGATTCCAGCAGGCTGTTGAGGTGGGACTGGAATAGAAAAAATAAAAAAAAATCTATCGAGTGTTTATTATGAGCCAGGCAGTGTGTTTAGTACTTACACAATATATGATCCATTTCTTAGAGCAACCTTGTAATTATTCCTATTCCACTTATGAGAGAATATAGGCTCTGATTAATTAAATTACTGGCCCAAGTTCATATAGCTGTTAACCAAGGGAGCTAAGAATAAAAACAGAGTCTAACTCTGGAGTCTGAGTTCTGAACCTCTGTTTAAACAGTGCAAATGTCAGGATAGACCACCGCTTCCCAAGTGCCAAGTGTGGTCCTGGGACCCCCAGTATTGGCATCACCTGGGGACTTATTAAAGGCCCCCTGCTCCAGACCTCCTGAATTTGAAACCCTGGGGCAGGGGTTCAGCAGTCTGTGTTTTAAAGCTCTCCTTGGGATTCAGAAGCTGCTCAAGTTTGAGAGCTGCTGGTATAGATACGTGCAGCCTGCCTAAATACTGGGTTGTGCCTATGCCTTTGGCCATCACCTCTGGTTGTGTGATCAGGGCCTTCTTTGGGATTGGAACAGGTTCAGTCCTGATTTTAGGCCAGCTGGCCCCAGTGGTAAGGTAATGGTTTAATGGTTCATCTCGGCCTCACCAGTAAGCTGCTAACATATCTTTCTCCCTTTAGTTCTGGGAGGAAAAAAGTCTTTGGGAAACTTGTAACTTTCCTCTTCATTAACATGACAAACAGGCTACCTAGATCAAGGGCAGTCGGGTGAGACCAGCCTGGAATTTAGAATCTCCTTATAAATAAAGTCTCCGCTTTTAGCATTAATGAAAGGCATGGGATCTTTATGGCACCATTCATTTCTGATCTTGCCAATTCTGTAGCCAGAGAGTGTCTTCTATCTTTGCTTCTGCCACTAATTATGGAACTCTGCCCTGATGTGTGGCAGTTCAGGTTCTTAGCAAAAATCATTATTTATGGAAAAATATTACATAATAGGTAAGACTGGAAGAAAAGACTCCAATTTGTTAAGCTTTGCATTTTTAGCTAGGAATTTCTGAGTGATTTTAATTTTTTTTGAAGTGTTTACAAATTTTTTTTTTCTGTAAGAGAAAAAAATAACAAATCCTGTTTTAGAAATAAATACCTTATTCTGGGAGTTGAACTCAGCGGAATGAAAGTCCTGAACCTAGAATTCCTGACAGAGATGACTTAGCTGGGTGAGAAGTGCTGTTTGGAGCTTTTGTATAGGCATTTAAAGAAAAAGAAAGCTCATTAATTTTCACTTTGTCTGAACTTTGTGACCACATCCATAGGAACCAGGAGCCCTTTTTGCCAAGGCTACAAATGATATTGAGGACAAGAGACTGTGGAGCATAGATAGTTTCTATGGCATTTGAACTACCTTCAGCAGCCTCATTTACATGCCAGCATCCTTGCCCTTGTTCTACATTTTCTTATTTATTCATTATTCTGATTGTGGTTGGTAACTCTGTGTATGAGCACCTCTCTCTAGCCTTGAAATCAAACCGTGGGACGTATCAGCATGCCAGTTGAGCTCCACTTGCTTGTGAGTGTGTATCCAGACAGATACGGAAAGAGTGGGTTCCGGCATCCTCTCTCTGGCCTGAACCCTGGACATCCGAGTGCTGAGGTGTCTGAGGATGCAGCAGCCAAGCAGCAGGTTCTGTTTAGTTAACTAATAATTAATTACACAGAGAGAATTTCAGTCCCCTGGTTCACTCTCCAAATGCCCACCATGGCTGGCTGAACTGGGCCAATGCCAGGGGCTGGGAACTCTACCCAGGTCTCCCCTACGGCTGGCAGGGACCCAGTCCCTGAGTCTGCATTGTCAAGAAGCTGGCATCAGGAGCTGGAGTGGGTATGGGACCCAGGCACTAAGATGTAGGAAGTGGGCATCTTAGCCACTTGACCAAATGCCTGTTCCCAGCAAGATTTTCTGAAGTGACCGCCTCTTGTGGAATGGGCTTCTGGACACTTCAAAACTGTTGAAAAGCCAGGTAACTTTGGGGAGGTAAAGACATTTTTGCAGTATACTCCTCATTAGTGAAGGATCTTCTTCCCCAACATGATGAGAAAGCAATACCTGTGTCCTCCAAGTTTGGTCAGATCCTGAGGATAGAGGGCCACACACTCTTTCAGGAGATGACTCTGGAGAAGAAGTAGCTGTCTAGAATATCATGTGGTTAAGGATGGGAGTGCAGTGCTGTTGTAGCCGCCTGTCCTCTGCTTCTTTACCCCCTAAACTGCAAATGTTCTCCAAGAGGAGTCGTTGGAGATTTCTATCTCTACCTATAATTTTTTCTTTCTTGTGCACATCATTTCCCATGGCTAAAGTTACTCCCACTGTTCTATGTGTCCATTTAAGAAGCAGCAGCCCTGGTACAGGAGAAAATCACCTGGATTTGGAGTTGGAGACTTTCAGAAAGTTATCATACTGGGTGATGTTGGGGACATGACATCATCACATTGGACCTCTGTTTCTTCAACTTAACGGTTGTAGTAACAGCTCATCTTAGATATGGACATGGAAGTATTTGGTACACAAAGGGTACTCATACCCAACAGATGAAGGAATGGTTAACTGTTTACTCCACTCATTGACACCCAGCCTGATGGTCATTATTCCAGGTATATACCAAGACTATTCAGAACAGTCTAGATTTCCAATGTCTGTCACTTCTTGGTTTCCATGGAAGTGATGTCACTCACCATGTGTGCACGATATTTTCCTTTTTGAGCCCATGATAAGCAGACAGTGCTTCAGATACTTCATTGCTCAAGACAATATTGGCACTGGTAGACCAATGAGTTTATGAAACTTCACCAAATTCCTCCAGCATACTGTCTGATTTTCAGTAATTCATTGTAAAAGTTGGAGGTTCCCTTATAATTCAAGCTTTGGAAATTTCATGCAAGAGTTAAGAAGTAAGTGTGATATTGTGGTACTCTGTTCTTTAGATAGTCAGCCAGAAGGCCTGTTTTGAGTACTATTTTTTCCCACAGTGCCAGGCTGTAGAGAATAGAGAACAAATAAAAGACCAGGTTTGTGATGGCAAGATGCTTGTGGTAGCTGGAGAAGCAGGGACACAGCCCTGAGTACTTCATCAGTTTCAAACACACCATTTATAATTCTTCTGTGATGTTTTGGCCTTTGCCATCCCATCAACCTGGACACTTCTGTTCCCTCTTCCATCCTTGTTACCTTGCCTTGGTCACTCCAAAGATCACCTCCTTGGTGTGGCTCTTCCTAGTGAAGCTTCACAGCCCTAATGACAGTGACAGTTCTATGTTAGTTGGCTTGTTCCCCGCTGGCATGGGGAAAAGGATTCTGCCTTGTATTCTGGGAGCTGTTTTTTAATCTCCTGCTTCATTTGACATGAGCACCTCGAAGGCAGGGAGTGTTTGTTGTTAATTTCAGTGTCGTTGTCTGTGTAGGACACTGTTATTGCATACTCTCGGGAAAAGCACATGGAATTGAACTGAGGAAGAAATAAACTCGGACTTTTGTCTAAAGAGATGAAAAGTGAACTCACACAATCACGAATGACTGGGATGAATGTAATCAAAACAAGACTGGATGAAACCTTAGAGTTGAAGCCAAGAGTATTGGACTCATTCTGCAGACACAGCTGGGTTCCAGTCCTGGCTTTCCTAAGCCTCAGTTTCCTCATCTGAAATGTGGTATAATACTAGTACTTGCCTTACATAGTTTATTTAAAGATTAGATAAAATATTAAACATAAAATAGCTTAACATAATATCAGACACATTAAAATGCTCTTTACAATTTTTAATGATATTGTTCTTTTTGTTAACTATTTACATTGAAAATAAGGGTTTCTACCTTATAACTTAACAGGGGCAAGATATGGTCAGGTGAAGAAGTAAATTAATGAAGCTAGTTTCCCATAAAAAGGGTTATATATTGAAATGATAAACAATTTCAAAGAAGATTTAGATACATTTCTAGACAGCTATCCGTAGCAATTGGTTGTGAGGGAAATTACATTTTTGTTCCTGGTGGTTTGACTTGGACACAGAGGGCAACCTGACTCCTTAGAAACTACACCTGGCTGTGCCTTCAGAGGCAGGCTCCTGGTTGGATATGTCCAATATGGGATTCCTAACATCCCTGAGAATCAGAAGACTCCATGGGAACAGATTTAGATTGTGAATTTTAACCTTATAAGTACAGTTCCAAGCAATGACTAATATGCCTGGATGTATCTATTTTACATTGCATTGCTTATCCTGGATATTGATTTGCTCCTTTCTTTGTGCAGTATGGAGAATATGAATATGTGTGAATCTGTTGGGTTTACCTATCGTTGAATCTTAGCATGCTCAGGAAATAACCAGGTTGTAAGTGCTGGATAACATGGTACCTAGAGGAGTATAAATTGGCATTATAGCCAACATTTCTACCTATGCCAGTTACTTAGGACAAAAGTTTCTTTCATGGTGGCCTAGGTGGAATGGAAAGATCTGATTCCCACCTGGGTCTCTTAGACCTCCCCATGTCCGCGTGCTCCTTAATAGCCACTGTCTCTGGCTGAGAGCTTCTCCCAAAGCTGCAGAGAGCCATGGACCCACACATAAGGCAGGCCAGAAATGTTGGGGCAGTAGGCCAACTCATTATCAATGGGAGTTGAGACATAACTGCCCTTTAATTCTGATGTGGTGATTGTGAAGTGAGTTAGAGTTTTCATTCCTGTTTCCCAGAACCTACCTATGGGATTGTGCTTCAGTCATCTACTGTGGTTGCTGTTTAGTAAATACCCCTCTTGCTGTCCTCCTTCCCTTACTTCATTGCTGGTATTTCCTACACCTCCCAAATAAACTACCTGTGCCCTAATCCTCACCTCTTTTGAGAGAACCCAAGTCAAGATCCTGAATTTCAGTTGTCCTGTGCTCTTGGTTGGTCAGGTAGCATCTGTGAGCCCCAGTGTGCTGACTTTGTTTACTGGTTTCCTAGGCAGCTGTGATGAAGTACTGCAAGCCTGGTGCTTAAAACAACAGAGACCTATTCACTTACTCTCTCACAGTTTTTAAGGCCACAAGGCTGAACTTCTTAGGGTTGATCCTGGCTATCACTAAAGGCTCTGGGGAAAAACCCTTTCTTAGCTTTTCTTAGCTTTCAGTGGCTGCTGGGAATCGTGGTGTTCTTAGGTTGTGGCTTCCTTCCAGTCTCTGCTTGTGTCTCCACAGGACCTTTTCCTTTGGGTATCTAAGCATCCCTGTCTTTTCTCTTATAAAGACTTCAGTCATTGGATTTAGGATCTGCCCCAATCCAGGAAATTAGTTAATTAATCCATGACCCTTGATATCCTGAATTAATTACATCTTCAAAGAATATATTTTCAAATAAGGTCATATTCTGAATGTTCAGGTGGACATGAATTTTGGGCGGATGCTTTTTAGCTCATCATGTGATGAAAGGGGACCACCCACCTGTATTCTCTATTACTATGATGGTGCATGAGAGGGGAGATCATGGCAGTAGGTAAAGTTTGAATGCAAAGATTTGCTGTGGCTGTTCTGGATTCAGGAGCTGCCCATGCCAGGGGAAGAAGAGAAAGTAAAGCTTTGTTCCCACTGATTGTTTCCCTTTCCTGTGGAGGGAGCTGCTCCTGAGAGTGTACATATGATTTCTGGGGGCTGACTTTGTCCTTATTTTAGTATAGCACTGAGGGTATCGGGCTTGGAGTTAGAAAGATCAAGGTTCAAATCCTGGTCACTTGTAGTCACTTAACTTGTTTTGTATCTTTGGACAATTACTTAAGCCCACTGTGGAGAAAGCCCATGAGAGGATGAAGTGTAGGGATGGTACCTACCTTTTCCATCACTGTATCTGGTCCTGGTGCATAGTGGATGCTCAGTAAATGTGAGTTGAATGGATGAATGAAATGGACCTTCCAGAACTGCCACAGGGATGGACTGTGTCTAGATTTTTAAGATCCTCAGTGTGTGCATGTGACAAAGTAAATATGCTAAGTAATGTTACCATCTGGCCCTCCCAGCCCAACATTTCTAATTGCCTAGGTTTGACTTCCATTCTTATTGTGTTCTTTCCCTTCAGCTTAGGGTTCATAGACTCCCAGGAACCTAAGCTTTGGATGAGGGGTAGACAAAGCAAGAGAGTTGGTGTGGACTCTGTACCTGTTGTTTCAGGGCAGACGGGGAAGATCAGAGAGAAACTACACAGGATAGCACATTCCTGGACTACCAAGTGGGAGCCCTTCATTCAGTCATTTACTTACATCACCTCTCCTTAGATTTGCCTGACCTCATCTCTGGAAGAAAACCCAACCCTCTCTTCTGAATTTCATGATATGCTATGTATCTCTCGGCTGAAGCTCTTACTACGGTGTTTTTGGTTTTGTGGCTGTCCCTCATAGTACACCCTGATCTTGTTGAGAGAAGATTATGTTTTATTTCTCTGTGTATTTTCTGTCCCTAACACAGTAACTAGCACATAGTAGACATTAAATCAGTTGGCTAAATAAAATTAAATCAGTAAAAACTGTCTTCGAGAAGCTTCATAATTACCAAGGACTATGTAAAGCCTCCATGCTGAGATTGAAGAACAAACAAAAAGAGGGAGGAATTATTTATTTGCCTATCTTGTACCACATGGGCTGGAATAGTATGTGTGTGTTAAGCCTCCTGATAATAAAATGCCTTCTGAAATTGCCCTTTATGTAGTAAATGCACCAGTGCTTCTCAGAATGAAATGAAAGACTTATACACAGAAAAGCACTTACTCTGTTCTGATAGAAAGGTGATTACCATACACATCCCTCTTGCAATGGATGTTAGTGAGTACTTTGCTTCCCACTCTTATCCCTCCTTCCTGTAAAGAAAGCTCGAACACTGCAACCCTGGGTGTCTGCCTCCACTCCTGTACTTATTCCAATTCTTGTGGAGGTGGCATGCTTATTTATAACCCAGTTCAGCATTGGGCCAGCATTGTGGCACAGTAGGTTAAGCTGCTGCTTTGTGATGCTGGCATTCCATATCAGAATGCTGGCTTGGATCCTGGCTGCTCTGCTTCCAGTCAAGCTCCCTGCTAATGTGCCTGGGAAAACAGCCAAAAATGGTCCAAGTGCTTGGGCCTCTGCTACCCAATGAGAGACCTGGATGGAGTTCCTGGCTTTGGCTTGGTCCAGTGTTGGCCATTGCAGGCACCTGGGGAGTGAATCAGTGGATGGGAGATTGTTCTCTCTTTGCCTCTGTCTCTGTCTCTCTGTCAGTTTGCCTTTCAAATAAATAAATTAGAAAAAATCCAGTCCTTAGTAACTCAGCACTTTTATTCGTCTGCCTTGAGCACTAGTCTTCCTCATTAGAGGAATCATGTCTTCTCCACACTGTCACTTGTGCATGGACCTCTACTATCTTGGCATAGTCCTATCATGACTACCCAGGCAATATCTGCCTGATGTTGGGTGGAGTTAGAGGCTTTATTGGCTCTCATACTAAGCTGTGTCTCCCAACTTAGCCTCAGTCAGTATTAAGTTGATATGTTGACCACCATCTTTATCTTATTTCTCAAGTTGTTCCAGACCTAGGTGAGAAAAGAGAGTACTGTTTATTGAAAATTCCACTCAGAGACCCCTACAGTATACACTGTGTGGCAAATAGCTCTATTTCGCTTGCGCTTTAAGTAAGGATTTCATTTAACTTCTTCCAAGCAAGCACATAAGGGCTAATAAGGATGCAGTGACATGACCCATGTTGTCATCCTTAAGTGCAAGGCACAGGGTAGGCATGGGTGAGGAATAAGCTTTGGGTTTCTGGAGTATTTGCCCAATTGCAGCCTCTCCAGTGTGCGTCAGCTAGTAAGACTTGAACCATGAAGTGAAAACCTGTCCAGGTGTGGTGCATGGGGAAAGAAAGGACTTGACAGATATGCACAAGAGGTGATGAGTAGATAAATAAATTGGTGAATGAACCAGAGAAATCCAGGAAGGAATGAGGGAAAATGGGGGTAAGGAGGAAAAGAGAGAAGGAATTCAGACATTGAGAGAGTGATTATTACTGCCAGTTCTCAGAGGAGGCTGTTAGAAGTATAAATGGTTTAGTTTACCTTATAGCTTTTTATCTGTCAAGATTCTGAGGAGCAGTGAGTTTGTTCCTCAGAAAGGTAACCAATGCAAGATAGACTGACAAACAAACACAGGCCATTTCTACTTGATGAGAGCAAGAGGATATTAAAAAAGAAAACTTGTTTCAGTAGTTATGCAAATGTCAAATAGACACAGATGCCTTTACCCACCCAGCCCATGGGAGTCACAGTTTATATAGTGTTTTTATTTGAGCCTTTGAAGAAACCTCTGACATAGGAAGGATAGGTATTTGCAAGGAAAAACTCTTTACTTGTACACTTTTGACACTAAAAGTGTGGAGGTTTTTCCCACACCAATTAATTCTCCAGTTCTTGGAAGACACTGACTGGGTGTACTGAACTTTAACTCAATTATATCACTAACTTTCCGGCCTTAGCACAGATCCAAGAGGTTGCTCAGTCCCACAGGACTGCCATACTTCAGTTGCCAATCACATCTGTCCTTGTAACTGACTGGTATCAATTGGAGTTCCCACAGCCCTTTCTTTGGGTTTGATAATTGCTAGAGTGGCTCAAAAAGCCAGGAAACAGTTTACTTATTATTACCCACTTATTAGGATATTCTAAAGGATACAAGCAAGTAGGCAGATGAAAAGATAAATATAATGAGGTCAAAAGTGTCTTGAGCACAAGGCTTTCTGTGATCATGGAGTTTTGGGAGTGTACTGCCCTCCAGGCACATAGGTGTGATCTTGTTCACCATCCTGGAAGCTCCTGCAAACCTTTTGGCTAGGGCTTTGATGTAGATGCTGTTACCCAGGCATGATCGGTTAAGTCACTGGCCATTGCGATTAACTCAACCTCCAGATCCCCTCCCTCCCTAGAGGTCAGGAGCAGGGCTACAAGTCCCAACCAGTAATCACAGGGTTGGTTTTTATGGGAAGAGCTCCTGTTCTCTATCCTTAGGAGCTTTCCAACAGTCATCCCACTAATAGTAACTTAGTTGTGGTTGAAAGGTTTTCTATGAATTAAAATAAAAGACACAATTTGTCCTTATTAGTACTTAGAGATGAGTGGCAGTTGGGGGGAAGAACCCAAATATCACAAAATTCTCCTGTTCATCTTATCAGTTAGAAATTATCAGGGCTTTATGACTCCTGGACAGGAACTAGGGATGAAGATCAAGTAACTTTTCTTATATCTTCTTATATCACAACAATACAGCATTATTTCCACTTATAAATTGGTAAGTATATTGAAATGAAAACAATTGCTCCAAGATTCCATTGCTAGTAAGTGGAAGTTGCTAAAAATGAAAACAAAGACTTCCTATATCAAATCTGGATGTTGGGTTGAAGGTCCAATATTCAGACAGATTTTATAAACCCATCCTTACTATTCTTCCATGGACTCTTAGACTAGGAATAGGTTAGTTAGGCCTCCAAAACTGATGATTCCATAATGTCTATCACAGACACCAGCTTCAACATTCTTTCAGAGATGAAGATGGGCAGGACCTGAGGGTCAGGTGATCTGATGTCTAGAGACTCTTGAAAAAAGGGAAATTGTGGCCAGTGCCGAGGCTCACTTGGCTAATCCTCTGCCTGTGGCACCGGCACCCCAGGTTCTAGTCCCGGTTGGGGCGCCGGATTCTGTCCTGGTTGCTCCTCTTCCAGTCCAGCTCACTGCTGTGGCCTGGGACTGCAGTGGAGGATGGCCCAAGTCCTTGGGCCCTGCACCCGCATAGGAGACCAGGAGGAAGCACCTGGCTCCTGGCTTCGGCTTGGCGCAACATGTTGGCCGTAGCGGCCATTTGGGGAATGAACCAATGGAAAGGAAGACCTTTCTCTCTATCTCTCCCTCTCTCTCTCACTTTCTAACTCTGCCTTTTTAAAAAAAAAAGAAAAGAAAAGAAAAAAAGAAGGGAAATTGTCTGAATTCTCAGAAGCAGCATAAGCCAAGAGAAGGATTAAACATTTTTTTTCAGCTGTGAATTGGAGGGTCTCACCCTGTGAGTGACATCACAAAAACATTGTATTAATTATATTGTCTGGTAATTAATAGTGGGCTGGGTGCTGATGACCTATGATATAGTTTTGGGCTGTTAACTGATATAATCATTATTGTCATGGGAGGGTCCTGAACTCTTGTCTTTTTGACAGCTAATAGAAGCTACTTTAAGGGAAATAAAAGTTTTCTATGGGTTAGCAATGTATGAAATCTCTGCTTGGTAGAGTTTCTGGTAGGATAAGGGTTACTGAATGTTGTTCAGTATTAATCTATGATACATGGGAAAGTTCGTGAGGAAGATAGGTGACACCTTCAAACTTTGTTGAAAGAAGTACTTTCAGTGAAATAGTTGAATTAGTTACATTAAGTAAGAAAAAAATCTGAATATGATAGTAAGATTCTGAGTTATAGAAGAGTGAGTGCCACTGGAAAGGGAACTGGGCCGCAGATAGCTAGGTGTGGCCCAGTTATGACCCTGGACGCCTGTGACGTTGTGTTTATCTTCTCACTTTGTACCTACACCATCCCAGGGAGGCGGATGTCTACCATCCGGGCTATTAGAATGACCCCGGGGTGGAAATTGCCAATTATTGGTTGCCCAACTTCCATTCTGTCTCCTGGAACCATCTTGATTTCATTCTGGGGTATCACCTCTCTGTCTTGGGATGCAATAAGGGTAAGCACTGGGTCTCCCACTGAATCATCTTTAGAGATTCCCAGACTTGCTCCATCCAGGGAGCAGCACATGATATAAACTCAGCCAAATAGAT
The DNA here is from genome assembly GCF_033115175.1 of Lepus europaeus. NCBI lineage: Eukaryota > Metazoa > Chordata > Mammalia > Lagomorpha > Leporidae > Lepus > Lepus europaeus. The sequence goes on along the minus strand of NC_084839.1, from coordinate 79,680,990 downwards.
TTTTGCTGTCAAACTGCTGACCCTGAAACAGAATGATCAAAATGAGAGGAATAGTTTGGATCCATCAGCAGTGTTCAGTGGAGGGTGGGTATCGGTTGATTGAATCTTGTCTTCACACTTTCTGGAGCTGTCCCATTTTGAGGGTTATAAGCCTGTTTGGCTGGCCTGCTTTGACTCTGTGAGCACTTTCACAGCCTTGGATACATTCTGTTTTTCCTGTTGGTCCCAGTTATACTTCAAGAATAATACTGCAATGGGAAAAATCTCATTCACTGATCTTGCCTCAAGAACATCCTGCATATTTTACCAAATTGCAAGTGTGACCCTAACAAGCCTGAATCCACAAATCCACAAATATACAAATGTTTGTATATTGCCTGTGGAGAAAGCTCATGATGCTTAGCAAAGATCCTTAACAAAAGAGGCCCCCTCTTGACCTTGCTGAGATGTGATGCTACTTCTTATCAATCATCCCACTCCCTGTTATCCTAATACGTGCCATGTTCTGCATCTTTCTGAACTTAAGGCCAGAGTCACATCCTTTATGAAACCTTTCTTGACCTTCTCCCTAGATTAGACTATTCACCTTTTTGTATCTCTATGATCCTAATAAAAGAAACTCCCTTGAAGGTGGGCATTATTCACCTTTACATTTACAGAATAGATTTTTCATTTTGTAATTGTGGAATGGATGTATGAATGAATGTCACAACCCATATGAGGTGAGGCCTGTTCTTCCCCATGCCTGAGATGGAGAATGCACCTGCCTTGTATTCAAGGAAGTGATATGGAAAAATCAGACAAAAGGTAACAAGCTCATGAAGATGCTAAAAGTATACCTCCCATACCGTGCACATATTCCTTGGCACCATGGCTTTGCCACTCCTCTCATCAAGAAATAGGCTTAATTTTCCTCCCATTGAATCTGGCCCTCTGATTTATTTTGACCACATGAATGTGTTTGAAAAGTTATTGTGAAAATTCAGAATCTAGGCCTCAGAGTGTGAAAGGCAATTCTGCTATTGCCTCTTTGGATTGTTGACGGTAGACCACCACGGAGGACAGCTCTGCTGAGTGTGCTGGAGCATGAGAATCAAAACACTGCAGCCAACAGCCAATGCCAGTTGCCAGTTGCAAGACATGTGAATGAAACCATCTCCAGCATCCCTCCCAAACAAACTGCCAAATGACTGCAGCCAAGTGAGTGAGCTCCAGAGAGACCAGTAATCATGCTGCCCTGATGCTGTTCCCCCAGAATGCTGACCCAGAGTTGTGAGAGAATGAATGACTGCTGTTTTAAGTGACTAAGTTTTAGGTGGTGTGTTACACAGCAATAGAGAACTGATACAGAGATAGTGGGAATCAGCAAACATACAGAACAGGGGTGCATTGACCCCAAGTACTCTCTATTCTTTGGCACTGTGACTCTTTGCCTTTAGTGTACATTTATGATCCTGAAATTATCTCATATGATCAGTTAGTCCCACACTCTTTGATGTCTGTATTAATTTGCTAGGGCTGCCATAACAAAGCTCCACAAGGATGCATGGCTGAACCAATGGAAATTGATTTCTCACAATTCTGGAAGGTAGAAGTCCAAGACCAATGTGGTGGCAGGGTTGGTATCTTCTAAGGCCTCTCTCCTTCACGTGAAGATGGCTGTCTTCCTCCAGCATCTTCTCACGGTCTTCCCTGTCAGTCTCTGTCCTTTGGGTCAGGTTCCCCCCACATGACCTTGTTTCACCCCAATTGGCTCTTTAAAGGCCCATCTCCAAATATAGTCATACTCCGAGGTACTGAGTATTACAACTTCAACATGGGAATTTTTGGGAAACACATTTCAGTCGATAACACTGCCTCAAGTCTAAGGATTGCTTGTTTTACCACCTGCCGCTTGCTTTCTGGTAGCTGGACCACACTTGTGACTGGGTCATGCTTAGATTGACACTGACAATTAAGTGTCCAAAAATCATTCTGAATAATAATCTGCTGTGTCTATAAAAACCGTCAAACAGTTCCGGGAGTTTGGGTGCATATGCCTTCTTTCTGTCCAAATATATTTTTCAGGCTGGGGTTGCCTGAGCATTTTCTGGAGGCAAACTACAAAAGGCAAGATGAGCAAGCTTAAGGAAGGAGTCTACAATCCTGTGGAGGTCACCGCAGGTTAGGGCCATCCCTGCTGACACTGTAGTGTCCCTCCTGTAGGTGATACCCTCTAATAAGAGTCACACATTCCCTCTTTAGTAAGAAAGGGTGGGAATGTCGCTTTAGCCAAACTCGCATGAAGGAAAGCAAACTCAAATGGTTTGGAGAAAAGGAATTTTCTGAACTTTGAATAATTAGATTTGTTCCCTTTACTGCCAGCTCTCAAATGCAGACAGTGAAACCAGAGGGTGGACATGGCAGCAGGATGTATGTGCACATGTGTCTGTGGATATTTACTTTGGTTAGTTGATACATACCTAGAAAAGGAGGAATTTGCTTATTAGAATTGTCTAGCTCTGGAGGGTAATCAGTAAGTATTTATTGAATGTATGCTGCTTTTGAAGCCCTGTTATTATGGATTGAGAAAAAGATTATAATTTTTTATAATTCTTTATCTATATAAGGTGAACAAATTTTATGTATTTCATAATTTCATATATATAGGTTTAGGAGCATAGTGATATTTTCTACCCTCCTCCTTCCTTTCTTATTCTTTTTTTTAATTTTTACAATGACATAATATTAAGATTAACCCTCCACTAAATAAAACATTCAACAAATAGTAAAAAGGAGAAAACATTGTTCCTCACAGTGGAGCAAAGGCTATAAACAATAATCAAATTTCAAAATATCAATTTAGCTCATAAACATTACATTTTTTGTACTCTACTAATTACCACAGATTAGGGAAAACATATGATATTTGTTTTTTTGTTGGGGGGGCAGCTTATTTCACTAAATAAAATGGTTTCCAGTTGTATCCGTTTAGTTGGCAAAAGGCAAGATTTAATTCCTTTTTATGACTGAGTGGTATTCCATAGTGTATGTATACCACATTTTCTTTAGTCATTGGTTAATGGACATCTGAGTTGATTCCATATATTTGCTACTGTGAATTGAGCTGTAATAAACATAGGGGTACTGGTGGGTCTTTCATATGCTGATTTAATTTCATTTGGATAAATTCCCAAGAGTGGTATGGCTAGGGCATATGGCAGATCTATTTTCAGATTTCTTAAGAATTTTCATACTGTCTTCACAAGGGCTGTACTAGTTTACATTCCATCCATATCCCCCACCTCCAGTTCCTCATTGGCATTTATATGTATTTTTTTTTTACTTCTATGTGCTAGCCACTCCAAGTGGGGTGAGGTGAAACCTCATTGTGGTTTTTATTTGCATTTCCCTGATGGCTAGTTATCCTGAGCATTTTTTCTTGTGTCTGTTGGCCATTTGAATTTCATCCTTTGAAAAATGCCTGTTTATGTCCTTTGCCTATTTCTTACCTGGATTGTTTGTTTTGTTATTGTTGAGTTTTTGAGAACTCTTCATATATTCTAGATATTAATCTTTTATCAGTTGCGTAGTTTGTAAATATTTTCTTTCATTCTGTCAGTTGCATCTTCACTTTTGTTGAGTCTTTCCTTTGAAGTGCAGAGGCTTCTTAGCCTGAAATCATACTATTTGCATATTTTTTCTTTGAATGCCTGTGCTTCTGTGGTCTTTTCCAAGATGTCTTGGGCTATGGCAATGTCTTGCAGTTTCCTCAATGTTCTTCTCTAGTAATTTTATGGTATAAGGTTGTAGATTTAGATTCTTGATCCATTTTGAGTTGACTTTTGTATAAGGTATAAGGTAGGGGCCTTGTTTCATACTTCTGCATGTGGAGGCCCAGTTTTCCCAGCACCATTTGTTGAAGAGACTGTCCTTTCTCCAGGGATTGATTTTAGCTCCTGGTTAAATATTAGTTAGTTATAGGTATATTGATTGACTTCTGGCATTTTTTTTTCTGTTCCATTGGTCTATACCAATGTGTGCCAGTACCAGGCTGTTTTAATTACAACTTCCCTGTAGTATGTCTTAAAATCTGGTATTGTCATGCCTGTAGCTTTGTTTTTGTTGTTCAATATCACATTAGCTATTCAGGATTTCTTTTGTTTCCTTATGAATTTTAGCATCCTTCCTTCTAGATCTGAGAAGAATGTTATAGGTATTTTGATTGAGATTGCATTGAATCTGTAAATTCCTTTGGGTAGTATGGGCATTTTGATATTAATTCTTCCAATCCAAGACTATGGGAGATTCTTCCATTATTTGTGTCTTTTATTTTTTTCTTTAATGTTTTGTAATTTTTGTAGTAGCAATCTTTCACCTTTCTGGTTAAATTTACTCTAAGATGCTTAAATTTTTTGTAACTATTGTGAATGATACTGATATTAGAAGTTCTTTCTCAGCCCTGGCATTGTCTTTGTATACAAAGGCTATTGATTTTTCCATGCTGATTTTATATCCTGCAACTTTACCAAACTCATAATCTTAAGAGTTCCAATGGTCTCTTAGTGGAGTCTTTGGGTTTCCCTATATATAGGATCATGTCTTCTACAAATACGGATAGTTTGACTTTCCAATTTATATTCCATTGATTTTCTTTTTCACCTAATGCTCTGGCTAAAACTTCTAGAACTATATTGAGTAGTAATGGTGAAAGTGGACATCCTTATCTGGTTTCAGGTCTTAGTGAAAATGCTTCCAGCTTTTCCCCATTCAATACAATTCTGGTTGTGGTTTGTCAGATATTGCCTTGATTGTGTTAAGGAATGTTCCTTAAATCTTAACTCTTGTTGTTTAAATAATTTCTGAAATGCCTGATTTGACACTTCTGCCCAATTAATTCTAAATTAGTGCAAGACTGAATTTGATGACTTGGCTACTTTACAGCCTCAGGGTGCTAACTTTTATGTCTAATGATCATTGATCCAGGGCTGGAGTTAGCTGTAGCAAGACAGTTGGGCTGTATGTCAGTGGACCCATTTCTTCTTTCATTTGTCTTTACAGCCAGCATTTGTTGGAGATCTTATTATGGGTGCTAGACTTTTGCTTGTTTGAGGGAATTTTTAAAAATAGTTATGAGTATTCCTGGTACTTCATTCTAGAAGTGGAATTCAGCAAAAATATTCTAGATGGTGAATACTAGTTAATTGGGTTACATGAAATTTATATGTCATGTTTAATGTACACATTTAATTATATAATTCTATATAATTATTTTTCTTATTAATAATTATTACATGTCCTTGCTTACATGTATTCACATACAGAAACTGGCATGAAGTGACCTGTGTATATCAATGTTTGTGCTAGAGTAGCGATTTTATGACATTTCATAGATGTCATCTTATTCTTGGGATACAGACCACAGGAACAACTGCTTACATGAATTTTCAGAGAGGGATTTTTGAACGTGAAGTCTAGCCCTGGATTTGTGGTGAGTGGTCAGGGTTAATTACTAACACTCACTGGTAGAACAACTTGTGTTGCTAAAGGCACATCCATGGGCTGGCATGAAAAGAAATGGCCAGAGATGAAGAGTGGGTGACATCATAGAAAAAAGTGTGAAACGTATGGTCCATTCAGTAGGGTGGGATGAAAAGATTTTTGTAAGTTAATGACCTCTACAATGCTTCTGTGGGAGGCTGTGTGAAACAGAGTTCTCACCAGGAAGCCAGAAAGACCTTGTCCTGAAGACTGGCACTTCCAGTGTTTCTGCACACCAGTTCTCTCTTTCACACACTTTTTGGGAGGATCAAATGAAATAACATATATAAAGCAGTTACAACTTAAAAGTCCTTTCGACACATGTTAGGTCCTTCCCTTCTCTGGCTCAAAGCCACTTCTGTTGTCTTGAAAGTGTTTCAGGAAGAAGACCTAGGTAAATCATGCAGTGTCCCACAAAATGTGCATCCCAGATGGATAAAAGTTGAAAAATCTTTCTCTTTTCCACACTTTCAGATCTACTTAACTTCCCACGGAGCATATGAAATGTCCGGGGAGAATTGAATTCCAGTTCTCTCTGATCTTGAAGTCGACAGAACTAGCAGCATCCGCTTGGTAGGAGGCTGAGATGCCTACATTGGCAAGTGAAGCATATAAATATTGACAGGTGCAAGAAAATCATACAGCAAAAGAAGCTCTTCAGGCAGAATATTGATTATGACAACACGGAGCTTCATGGGGTCTTGCTTCCTTGTTGCAGAGTGGCAAGGATGATCTTAGGGGTCTGAGAGGAAGAACTTGAAGGAGAAACAAAGATGTGGGTAAAATCTATATAGCATTTAAGATGTGCCAAACATTCTTCCTCCTAAGCACTTTTACATGTACTAAGTCACTTAGTACTCATAAAAACTCCATAAAGTAGGTACTGTTAAGGCTGGGGAAACAGAGGCACGGAGAAATGAAGCACACCCTCAGAGCCACACAGCTAGTGAGAACCTGAGTACTGACCCAGACACAGGCAGCCTGCCTGCAAGTCAGCACTCCGAACCATGGTGCCATGGCCCCCAATTTAGTTGGGTAAAGATGTTTGAGACATTTTCACATTTAATGTTAGAAAGATGAAAAACCCAAATGTGAAAGGAAGCACTAGAAATGTTTTGAAGTTGAGCATAAACAATTATGTTTATATTCGTGGAATAGAGAAGGATTTCTTAAATAAGGTCCCCAAAGCAGTAACTGTAAAGGAAAAATGGATAAGTTCAACTGTATGAAAACTAAAACTTCTGTTCTGTATGAAAGTGAAAAGACAAACCATCGAGGGAGACAGGTATTTTTTTGTCCAGAAATCTTTTATTTAAGGAATACTAACTTCATACATTTCATAATTTCAACTTTGGGAACATGGTGATTCTTCCTACTGTACCCGCCCTCCCACTCCTCTTCCTCCTCCTTCTACTATTCCTATTCTTATATTTTACTAAGATCTATTTTCAATTAACTTTATACACATATGATTAACTCTATACTAAGTAAAGAGTTCAACAAATAATATGAAAAGAAAAGAAAAACTGTTTCCCAAGACAAGGGCTGTTCAAAGTCATTGCTTTTCAAAGTGTCAATTTCACTTCTATAGATTGCCTTTTAGGTGCTCTGTTAGTTATCACAGGTCAGGGAGAACATATGGTATTTGTCCCTTTGGGACTGGCTTATTTAACTAAGTATGATGTTTTAGTTTCATTCATTTTGTTGCAAGTGACCAGATTTTTTTTTTACTACTGTGTAGTATTCCATGGTGTACATATCCCATAATTTCTTTATCTAGTCTTCAGTTGATGGGTATTTGGGTTGATTCCATGTCTTAGCTATTGTGAGTTAAGCTGCAGTAAACATGGGGGTTCAGATAATTCTTTTCATATGCTGATTTCATTTCCCTTAGGTAAATTCCCAGGAGTGCAGTGCATTGGCTGGGTCATATGGTAGGTCTATATTCAGATTTCTGAGGTATCTCCATACTGTCCTCCATAGTGGCTTTACCAGTTGACATTCCCACCAACATTGAATTAGGGTACCTTTTTCCCCACATCCTCATCAGCTTTCCTGAGTGTTGATTTCTGTGTGAAAACCATTGTAACAGAAGTGAGGTGAAACCTCATTGTGGTTTTGATTTGAATTTCCCTGACAGCTAGTGATCCTGAGCATTTTATCATGTGTCTGTTGGCTATTTGTATTTCCTCTTTGGAAAAATGCCTGGTTATGTCTTTTGCCCATTTCTTAACTGAGTTGTATAATTTGTTTATTAATCCTTTATCAATTGCATAGTTTGCAAATAATTTTTCCCATTCTGGGACACATATTTTCAATGCTTATCAATACAAATGCCCATAATACATAAATGACTCTTTTAAGCTGATAATAAAAAGACAACACAAAAGAAAAATTGGCAAAGGATTTTAACCCCCTCTTCATAAAAGGACAATAGAAATGGCCTAATACATATTTGAGAATGTGCTTAGCCTCATTTGTCATCAAGGAAATGCAGAAAAAACCACCAAGGAATATCATTACAAATTCATTAGAATAGATTAAACACTGAAGTCCAATTGTTGATTAGGATATGGAGCAGTGGAAATTTTCATTCACGCTGTTGGGAACATAAAATGATGCAAGCACCACAGAATACTATAATTGAAGGTCTTCCTACTGTATGTAGGACCCTGGGGAATCCTTTTCTAGGTGTACACGTTTATGGACCAACAATAAGCATTGTTCATAATAGTTTCATTCTTCATTGCATGAGACTGGATGTCACCTATGTACCTATTAATAGGGGAGTGGATAAATGAATTGTAGCACATGCATACAATAGACTACTATCCAGCAGTGAAAAGGAATGAATCACAGCTATGCACAATGACATGTGTGAGTTTTACAAACATAATGATGAATGATGAGCATAGGAAACAAGGTATCCATTTTTTTCATTGCCATTACCATTACCACAAGACCCACCTCCTTCCTTAATGCTGGGGGCTGGGGGAAGTGCAAGAAGAAACTTCTGATCCTCGCCCAACATAAATGGCATGAAGGTCAAGACCTGGACCTTTCACCCAAAGTCTGTTCCCTGTGAATTTCACACACCAAAACATACTTGAGAGTTAATGTATTGTGAGATGCCCTCAAAAGTAGTGTATTCATACTTATAAGGAGTCTTCTGGAGAAAGAGCATAAAGCACCATGGTAGGCTACTGGGGATAGACTTGGGGTCAAGCTGCCATTTCAAATGGAAATGATGCTTGTTTATTGTGAGACCATATGAGAAAGAACCTCTTGTGCATTCTGTCAACAAACCATTATGGTTCTAATGAACACCATTTGAGAACTCCTCTTGGCTGGGGATTTGGAAGAAGCATACATGGATAGTTCTAACATGGCAGGGGTGGCTGAGTTGTGAACTGAATCAATATTCCTTGAGCAAATACTTTCCTAATTGGTCCAGATTTCCCTCAGATTGCAGGATGAAACAGCAAGGACGATATGCCGGGCTGGGATTTCACTGTATCCCTCAGCATGCGCTGTGTTTTCAACGCTATGAAGGAGAAGGCCTGGTCTAGGCAGCTTTCAGGAGCTCACAATTCTAGAACTCATTAACTTGGAGCCTCAATTTCTTCCTCTGTACAAAGAGAGATTTAAACAAAATAATTGCTGCTAAGGTCAAATTGAATTCTGAAATTACTCTTTCCTTTCTTTCTATATATTTCAAGGAGCATTTTTAAAAAATTAGTAATATGGATTTTACAACTTCCAGTTTGTTTTATTGTTGCTGATTTCCTGCCCATGGAGAATCTGTAACTTTTCTTGGCTGAGAATTCTTGGGACACCTGCTGGCAGCTTGATTTGGACTGGATAATTCCTTTGTGGGAGTCCCTGATGGATGAATGGATCATCAGACTGTTAATCAGTTGCCTAGATCCAGTCTAGATTCGTGACTTTAGGATGCAGTTTGAAGAAGATTGTCCCAGATGCGAGGGTCCTAGACCAGCCAAATGAAACAGAGATTTTGTGTGCTGGGGCTTTGCTCAATTTGACTTTGTTTCTAATTTTGTGGAGATGCAGACCTGGCATAAGGCCAAGGTGGCTGAAATGCCATTCTTGTGCTGTGATTTAATCCTCCAGTGCCTAAGGCAGAAATTGCTAATCCCTCACAGTGCTGCTTTCTGAAAATCCCGAGAACAGCTTCCTAATCCTTCTCAGTACAACTCTGCAATTGATCAGAGCTGTAACTCAAGATGGGACCAGTGTGCCACCTTTGAGAGGAGAAAGGGATACACACTTAACCTGGGTGGAGCATCTTGCATTACAGAGTCTAGCTCCACATTGCATGGCCTGTGATGATCCACAGCCTCTCACTCTCTGATTTTCTGGGGAACTACTTTCTCAGGGACCCTGCTGTCATCTGTTTCTGTTTGCATATACTTTCTGTGTTTCAACTGGTTCCACCATTAACTGTAATACTCCTCTTATAAGTTCAGGTAGCATTTCAGGAAAAGTAGCTGCTGTTACTTGGGTTTGCTCTGAATTTCCCATCCATCACATCTACCTCCTCTCCAGGAGCAAACAAATTATTCTCTTTTGTCAGCCATTAGCGTTAGTCAGGTACAAGTCTTAATTTCACTTAATCTCCAAACAACCTCATGAAGGGTCCTCTTTCTATTATCCTTATTATCCTTATTTTATAGATGTAACAAGAGAGATGTAAAGAGAGGCAGGAACTTTTCCAGGGTCAGATAGCTACTATGCAAAAGAGTTAGGAGTCATCTCTTCTTTTTTGGTCTGACTGAAAAATTTCCAAAGATTTGTCTTCTGGCTCAGATTTTTCTTCCTTCTGCCTCACCAAGTCTGCTGTGAAGAATTTCCACTGTATTTCTTGACATATTGAGTTCTTTCTAATATTTCATTTTGATTTTTCTTCAAACATATAAATTTAATGGGACAATTTTTCATTCATGTCATTTATAGATTTCTTTTTTTTAAAAAGACATGCTCAATCAGACTTGCCCCAAATGGTGGAGTTAGAAATGTCCCAAGGGATTCCAATACAATCCCATCAAGGTTGCATGTACCAATGCCATCTCACTAGTGCAAGTGATCAATTTCAGTTCACAATTGATCACACTGATAGGTCTAAGAGTCAAAGCAATCACATAAACAAGACTAGTGTCTGCTAATACTAACTGATAGAATAAAAAAGGGAGAGAACGATCCAACATGGGAAGCGGGATACACAGCAGACTCATAGAATGGCAGATGTCCTAAACAGCACTCTGGCCTCAGACTCAGCCCTTAAGGCATTCGGATCTGGCTGAAGAGCCCATGAGAGTATTTTAGGCACGGAAAGCCAAGACACTGCGGCAAAAAAAAGAAGACCTAAATGAAAGATCTCTGCAAGTGAGATCCCAGTAGAAAGAATGGGCCATCAAAGAAGGAGGTACCTTTCTCTGAAGGGAGGAGAGAACTTCCACTTTGACTATGGTCTTGTCTAAATAAGATTGGAGTTGACAAACTCAAAAGGCTTCCATAGCCTTGGCAACTCATGACAAGAGCCTAGGGAGATTACTGAGGCCATAAACAAGAGTGTCAAATTGTTAAGTCAACAACAGGAGTCACTGTGTACTTACTCCTCATGTGGGATCTCTGTCATTAATGGGTTGTCCAATGTGAATTAATGCTATAACTAGTACTCAAACAGTATTTTACACTTTATGTTCTGTGTGGGTGCAAACTGATGAAATCTTTAATTAACATATACTAAACTGATCTGATAAAGATAATTGAAAATGAATCTTGATGTGAATGGAATGGGAGAGGGAGTGGGAGATGGGAGGGGTGCGGGTTGGAGGGAAGTTATGGGGTGGAAAGCCATTGTAATCCATAAACTGTGCTTTGGAAATTTGTATTTACTAAATAAAAGTTAAAAAAAGAAATGTCTTTATCTCTTTAAATATACATATTTCTAAATTTTGTATTGGATAGTCAACATTGGAAATTCTCAGCATTGCAAGTATTATGTTTTATGTACTCTAAAACACCATTAATCGGAAGATGCACCATTATTTTATGCATCATTTCAGCTACAACACAAGATCCTAATGATAGTCTAGCATGATTCATAACTCAGGCACATGACTTTCAAATTACTTTAAGATATTCCAAAAGCCTAGGCAATTGCTCCTCCCTCCGATCTCAGTAACAAAACATCACATGGCTTCATATACTTGTAGATATCTTTCTTACTTGGATACTAAAAATGGCTTGCTTGTTATTTTCTTAAAGAAATGTAAAATTGCCATCATTCCTTTAATGTCAAATGTTTGTTTTACTAATATCACATTGACACCCTATTGCTCTGTTTTTCTTCTTTTCTGAAAACATAATAAGCATTTCATTTCAAAGCTGAATATTATGTTTTTGAGGATTCCTCCTCCCCTTCTTATTATGGAAATGATTAAACAAATGAAAGTGGAAAGAACAGAATAATGAACTCCCATGAATCCATTATCTCATTTCAACAATTACTAACATTTTGTGATTCTCGTTTGAAGATATTTAAAATGATAATTACTCAGTATGGAAGTGGGAATGATGGAAATAACTCTGACCAAGTTGGAGCTTACAGGCAATGACAATTCCAATGTAATGGCCACAAACCGAGGGGGGTACTGTAGGCCACTGTTGCTGCAAAGAGTGCCCTCCCCCCAATTTCACTGATGTTAAAATATGAAAATAATGTAGTTCTAGAGCCTGTGTCATGCAGCAATGAGGCCAGCTTATGTTTTACTTATGAGTCAGTATCTAAAGGTCAGGGTTTTCCCTGCTAAGTGCTTTGTGTGATTTCTCCCAACTTCCCCTTCAACCTCTTCCTGACCTGAAAGCACAGAGAGAAAAATGTCTACATGTTGCCTAAAGGACCTCTTTCTTGCCCAGGCTTTGAACTCTGATGGGCACACAGGTCTTCAGTGATCCACTGACCAGTAGTGTGAGTTCCAGCTGGACAGAGCCCAGTGCTCATCTCTCCCTAGCCAAGACTAGACCCTTGGCCCTGGTGGATTGGCTCATTTCCATGTACATGCTTGAAGATATGTGTACCACTCAGGTCTGATCTGTTCTGGGACTTTAAACCATTTCCAGAGATGTGTGCTTCTGTTAACCACAAGGGATACTTGTGATACAAATTTAGTGTCTGAACCAGGGACTAAGAATTTCTTGTACCTTTCTTGATGGTTGTGCTACTTGAGCTTAAACACTTGCATTTCTTTTTATTTGTCCCTTCTCCTGGGTCACTATTTTCCCTCCTGCCCAAGTGTCTCCCTGGATGCATATCCTGGTAATAGATACTGTAGGCCTGGAAGTAGACCACTAGATCTGTGCGTTCTCATGGCAGGGCCTTTGTACTGGGATTGCAAGGCTGGGGCATTCTAGGCCGAGTGTTGGAACCTTGAGTGGATAATTTGGCTAAGAGATATGATCTTCTGGATCTGACTCCTAGATGTTACTATATATGGGAAGAAAGAGCCTGGCAGGAAGTAGTCTAAGCATTGATAGAAACCTAACAAGGAGGTGAGTAAAAAGTAGTGAGCTATGTTGGAGGAGGATGTGATACTTTATGATGTACAGTGATAGAGACCTTAACTGGGCAACTGGAGTTTGGAACTTGGCTCTGTTGATTTCTAGCTTTGGAGACCAGTGTGATGGCACATATACCCACCAGGCCTTAACATTCCAGACCTCCCTGGTCAACCTCCAACTTCCAGCCTCTGCTTTCTTTTTCTTAAGGCTTTCTCTAAAGGGTTGTGAATGCTACTCTGCTCATACTCTGCCCCCACCACTAACATCTACTGACTGAGTTGTTGGTGTATAAATGCCTCAGCTCTCTCACTCCAAGTCTGCGATAACCCCAGCCTAATGTTCTCCTCCATTTGCATTTGAATGCTTGTTTCAAGATCTTATTCTGGGGTAACCCAAATGGAGACACTAGGTAAGAGGATCATTTAATGTTCTTAGGCCACAGCACCCTCACCCATGATTATAGATAGCAGATCGTGGTGTTAGAGTTTGTTGTGTATCTTATTTAGCTCAGCATAGACCTGGGAGCAGGCAAGCCATGTTTTGTTTTCCTATTCATCAGATGCAGAACCCGAGACTCTGAGTGTTTTTGTGGATTGCCCAAGGCCCCTCTTCTAATGAGTGGCTGGACTGACACCACAACACAGACCTAGGACTCTGAGTCCAGCCAGTTGGCTCTAATGCTTCTTTCCCGAAATGCTCCTTAGTTTCTCAGGGTGCAAGAAAGAACAGATCAGTGTCTGCGACAGGTTCCAGCACCTGGACTTTATTCTCTTGGCTCTGCTCAATCTTGGCTTGAGGATGTCTCCTGGGTGTGTCTGGTATCCTGGATGGGTCCAAAGACACCTCCATGGGACACTTGATGCTGAAGAGGCTCCAGGCCCACCAAGATATGAAGACTATATTCATATCTCATGTATTACCTTCTGGGCAGGCTGATCTCTTCTGTCCATTCAACAGCTTTGGACCATTGCCTCCAGTGCCATCTTTTTTTAAATTTTATTTTTATTTTTTAACAGGCAGAGTGGACAGTGAGAGAGAGAGACAGAGAGAAAGGTCTTCCTTTTGCCGTTGGTTCACCCTGCAATGGCCGCCTCGGCTGGCGCACTGCGCTGATCTGAAGCCAGGAACCAGGTGCTTCCTCCTGGTCTCCCATGTGGGTGCAGGGCCCAAGCCCTTGGGCCATCCTCCACTGCACTCCTGGGCCATAGCAGAGAGCTGGCCTGGAAGAGGGGCAACCGGGACAGAATCTGGTGCCCCGACCGGGACTGGAACCCGGTGTGCTGGCGCCACAGGCGGAGGATTAGCCTATTGAGCCATGGCACCAGCCTCCAGTGCCATTTAATCCTCCTCACTACTCTAGCTGGTCCTGGCACTGACTTAAACAAGGCTTTTGTCATATGAAAGCTTTAGAGAACAAAGGCATGGACCTTAAGTCCTAGAAAAAGGACTGAACATGCCCATAAGAGGACATTTCCCCCAGTAAGACAATAGCCCTAAAGAAGCATTATGTCATCCTAGAGGGGATATCTTTGGATGATGTCCACCACCAATACCCTAAACTTCTAATCTGTGGCTACTTCCCACCTAGCCTTTCAGGCAGGAAAATAAGCCCAGGGCTCTGTAACCTTGTTGATAACTCTCTTGGACTCATTGACTTCTCTCTCATTTATTCTTGGAACCTTCTTCCACTCAGCAGCTTTCCCTAATAGTTCAGTTGTTCACTCACAATCTGATGCTCTTTTAGTGTTTGGAAGGTGACAGAATTTAGTCAATCCTACCGTGACTTGGCACTCCTCTGGGCAGGCTTACCATCACCCCCACCTCCATCTGTTCCTGCCTGTTTCAGGTAACTGCTTCACCACAGCCAGCTCTGGCTGCCAGGGCTGACCAGGTGTTGATTTCTTGGCCAGCACCAGGCTGGCCTATCATGACCCACCATAATGAATCTGGAAAAGGTACCACTGACCTCTTAGGTGGCTTTTATATCTATCTCTGGACAGAAACAGCAAAGACTACACTGAACCTTTGCAAACTCAAATGTTTAGGTGCTATTTGGGCTCACTTCATTCTATTTTCATGGGCTGTTTCTATTTTGGGAGATAGTTTTGACTTCCAGTCATGGTCACGGTCAGACTGATGGATAGGCAGTGGTGCTATGATTAAGGCAGGCTGGACATATAACTGGATTTCTAAAAGTTTGTGGAAAATGGACTTACAAGATAAGTTTATTTTGGTGCAAAAGTTGTGAAATCATTGTGTGCACAAAAAGATCTTCAAAAAATTTATGGAAATACATATTATGCAAAAACTGTTGATGGATTTCAATTTTCTGGCACCAAAATAAACCTTTTAGTTCCATTTGCCTTGACCTTTTGAAGTACCTTCATAGTTTCAGCCCCTACTCAGTGACACCTACATCAGTCCTTTAGCTGCAGCACTGTGTGAAGCTCTCATATATATCCCTGTGGGATTCGTGTTGAGTCAACGGAATCCTCACCAAATAACAATGCTGTGAGGGAGGAGTAACACCAGAGTGACTGTGGGTCCTCAACACCTTAGCACTTATGCAGAAGCATCATTAGCTTAGAATCATGACTCTCAGAGTGGATAATTAGGTTAGAATGGATCAGTTGCTTAGAGAGGGACTGAAGGAGAGGGACAAAGGTCAAGACTGGTAAGTTTAAAGAGAGAAGGAGTCAGAGAAGCCAGAGAGTAGGGCTCTATGTGTGTGGGCAGCACAGAAGAATGGCAGTATTTAGTGAAGGGGCAGAATGGAGGGGAGGGGCAAAGACCACATTGGGTAGGGGACAAAAAGGAAGTAAAGTCCACTGAAGAATGTTCCTCTTGGTTATGCATCAGATCAGCCCATGTCTTGATCTGCCTCAATCAAGAACTTTAGGTATGTCCTATTTGCTGCTTTACTTTCCAAATGTCCTGAACAGCTAGTTTGGACCACCCTGCAGCTGGGAGCCGGGAACCCAATCGTGGGTGGCAGGTACTCAAGTACTTGAGCCATCTTTTGCTGCCTCTCAGGATGCACATTATCAGGGAGTTAGAACTGCGTGTGAGCCAGGCTGGAACCCAGGCCTTAGTTAAAAGATCTGGGCATCCCAAGCAGCTTCTAAACTGCTAGTTAGGGGTGGGGAACCCTTTTTCTGACAAGAGCCATTTGGATTTTCATAATATCATTTGCAGGCCATACAAAATGATCAATTTAAAAAGAAGCCTGCTATATATAGATTTGTTGAGTTTTGATTCCCATCTGGCTTGCCTTGGCAGGGCCAGACCAAGTGACTTCCAGTCTCTCCTTAACACTGTAATGCCTGAGCCTCTCCATCAGATTTTGTAGAAGTCTTTTACTCATACTTTACAAGTTGTGACACATTGTGTTTTTGTTGTATTCCCTTTCAGAAGCAGTGTGCAATGGTGAAAAGAGCAAGGGCCAGGAATCCAAAGATATGACTTGAATCTCTGTTTTTCTCATTGGTAGAACAAGAGAAATACAGAGTGATTATGAGACTGCGTAAGAGCATGTGTCTAAGGTATTGTGTGAACTGCTGAATTCCTGGGCAAATGTCCAGCTGAATTCTCTTTTTTTATAGAAAGCTTTTATTTAATAAATATAAATTTCATAGGTACAACTTTTGGGTTATAGCAGTTTTTTCCCCCATACCAGCCCTCCCATCCCCAAACTATCCTACCTCCTACTGTCTCTCCCATCCTATTCTTCATTAAGATTCATTTTTAATTATCTTTATATAAAAAAGTCTAACTCTATACTAAGTAAAGATTTCAACAGTTTGCACCCACATACAGACATACAAAGTGTAAAGTACTGTTTGAAGACTAGTTTTACCGTTAGTTCTCATAGTACAACACATTAAGGACAGAGATCCTACATTAAGAGTAAGTGCACAGTGACTCCTATTGTTGATTTAACAATTGACACTCTTATTTATGACATCAGTGATCACCCGAGGCTCTTGTCTAGAGTTGCCAAGGCTATTGAAGCCTTTTGAGTCCACCAACTCCGACTTTATTTAGACAAGGTCATAGTCAAAGTGGAAGTTCTCTCCTCCCTTCAGAGAAAGGTACTGCCTTCTTTAATGGCCCCTTCTTTCCACTGGGATCTCACTCACAGAGATCTTTCATGTTGATCATTTTTATGCCACAGTGTTTTTTTTTATTTTATTTTATTTTTTGACAGGCAGAGTGGACAGTGAGAGAGAGAGACAGAGAAAGGTCTTCCTTTGCCGTTGGTTCACCCTCCAATGGCCGCCGTGGCCGGTGCGCTGCGGCCAGCGCACTGCGCTGTTCCGAAGGCAGGAGCCAGGTGCTTCTCCTGGTCTCCCATGGGGTGCAGGGCCCAAGCACTTGGGCCATCCTCCACTGCCTTCCCGGGCCATATCAGAGAGCTGGCCTGGAAAAGGGGCAACCGGGACAGAATCCGGCGCCCCGACCGGGACTAGAACCCGTTGTGCCGGCGCCGCAAGTCGGAGGATTAGCCTGTTGAGTCACGGCGCCGGCTAATGCCACAGTGTTTTGGCTTTCCATGCCTGAAATGCTCTCATGGGCTTTTTTTAGCCATATCCGAATGCCTGTTTAGGACATTTGTCATTCTATGAGTCTGCTGTGTGGCCTGCTTCCCATGTTGGATCCTTCTCTCCTTTTTAATTCTATCAATTATTATTAGCAGACATTTGGTCTTATTTATGTGATCCCTTTGACACTTAATCCTATCTTTATGATCAGTTATGAGTTTAAACTGATCACTTTAACTAGTAAGATGGCATTAGTACCTGCCAACTTAATGGTATTTAGATTCCCATGGCAAGTTTCTAGCTTTACCCTTAAGGGTAAGTCCGAGGGAGTGTGTGCCGAACTGTACATTTCCTCCCTTCTTTTTCCCACTCTTATTTTTAACAGGGATCAATTTTCAATTGGATTTAAACACCTAAGAATAATTCTGTGTTAAGTAAAGAGTTCAACCAATAGAAAATACTAAAAAGAATAAAATAGTAAGCATTTCCTTGACAGTGAGGACAAGGGCTGATCAAGTCATTGTTTCTCATAGTGTCAGTTTCGCTTCTACAGGTTTCCTTTTAGGTGCTCAGTTAGCTGTCACAGATCAGGTTGAACATATGATATTTGTCCCCTTAAAACACCTTTCTTTACATTGTCAACACTCTCATCTTTCGCAAATTAGTCAAAGACTTCACAACATCTTGAAGTTAACAGCAGCCTCTCTGGATTTTGCAAAACCTAAGTGAGAAATTCTTTCCCAGGTCTGGCAGCAACATTTTCGTTTTCTCTTGGACTTACCTGGAAGGAGCCGTCTGAGTGTCATCTGTTGGGAGGTACAGAGGCGAGGGCGGTGCTGCTGAGGAAGCAGACAGTGTTGAGTGGATGACACTCCAAACATGAAAAAGCTGTGCTGCCCAAGACCTTTAGTTTGGTGCCTCCTCAGCCTGCAACAAAAAGCCTTTCCCAGCTTGTGGGGTTCACAATGGCAGGCATTGTTGCTCAAGAACCCTCTGCAAATGCCAAGCCCATTATCAAGCCGAGGAAGGCAGAGTCTTAATTGAACTTTTCCTCCAACCTCCTGCTTCCCACAACTCTTAACAGGACTGTTTGTGCCATTGTGGCCTTTTTACAAGGCCTGGACTAGAAAAAGCAAATTATCTCTAAAGAAAGGTTTGGACAGGAGTAAGTCTGAACTTTTGAAGTATTTGTTTTTTGCATCCCAGTGTTCTCTTGTTGCTGGCATTTCTTGCTCACAGGGAAAGGACACTATCGGTAACAACAGGTCTTCATGCAGGTACAAAAGAAAGATAAGAGCAAGAAATGTAGAGAGGGAATTGGGCAGCCACTTGGAAAGGTATGTCTCTCTTTCCTTGGAGCTGTCTGAAGGCACTCCCACTCCTTCTCATTTTAAACACTTCCCGCCAAACCTTTCTTTAACCCTGAATTCTCTTGCCCTCTCCTTATGGCCAAGCTTCTCAAAAATGTAGTCTCTATGGGTTGTCTCCACCTCTCCACTCCTGTCACTCACCACCCACTCAGGCTGCCTCTGCCTTGACCAGTTTACTAGCCTTGCTGGTGTAACACCACAAGTGGCCTCTCCTGGTAATCCATTTCCTCTCTCACCCTACTTCTGCTACTTCATTGCAGCCACTGTCAACTCTTGGCTGGATTACTTCAACAGCTTCCTAATGGGCCCTTATGTCTCTATCTTGCCACTCTCAGATCCATTCTCTTTATTGCTGCCAAAGGGATCCTTAAAGCACTTTAGGGCCCTCAGGACATTGCAAACCTCTTGCCCTGCTTACTGAGCCACTTGGAGCAGCCACTGCCCTCAGTGCTGCCAGTCCTGTTTCACATCCAGTCCCCCAGCCATATTGATTTATTTGTAATTTCACTGACAAGCAATGCTGTTTCCTTTTGAGGATCTTTGCGTTGGTTGCTTCCTCTGTCAAAAATGCTCTCCCTGTTTTCTAGGCTGACTCCTACTCATGTCTCCAGGGTCACCACAGACTTCCTTGTCTTCCTTGTCCTCTCTTTCCTGGATGATCTTCTATATTCCCCAGATTTACTTTATTAATTTGAAAAGCAAAGTTTTACACACACACACACACACACAGAGAGAGAGAGAGAGAGAGAGAGAGAGAGTGGGAGAGAAAGAGGTCTTCCATCTGCTTCATTCCCCAAATCCCAAATGGCCTCAACAGTCAGAGTGGGGCCAGGCCAAAGCCAGGAGCCGAGCCAGGAGCCAAAAGCTTTTTCTGGGTCTCCCATGTGGGTGAAGGGGCCCAAGGACTTCAGCCATCTTCCTCTGCTTTCCCCAGGTGTATTAACAGGGAGCTGGATAGGAAGTGGAGCAGCCAGGACTTGAACTGGCGCCTACATGGGATGCTGGCATTGCAGGCAGTGACTTAACCCACTACGCCAAGACGCCGGCCCCGGCCTTGGCCCCCCTCTCTTTCTAAGGATAGTACCTTGAGGTCTCCGAGGTGGGCTCTCACAGTAGAGTTCTGATGGAAGGAATGTATTAAGGAATAGCTCCCTGGGGGGCCTAGGGAGGCTTGGGAGCAGCAGGACCATAAAGGGGAGGTGACTATTTTGGACACAGGGGTTCATTCACTTAAGGAGTCACTGATTAATGAGCCTCAAGCAGGAGCTGCTCAGAGGAAGGCTTTATTTAATGTGTGACAAGTAGAAGATAGTAGGAAGGTAGAGTTCCCTCAAGACACCATCTCCCTGAGAAGCAGTTTGCCAGGGCTTTTATATCCAGGGTTCAGTGAGTGTCCATAATGTAGCAGCTCATACATGTAAGCAACAGAGGTCTCCATATAGTATGTGTTCAGAAATCTTCCCCTGGGTGAAGGATTTAGTATTATATTGAGGAAAGTTCACGGAAAATCATGAAGATCTACCTCAAACCCGTTTCCTGGGGCTTTAATGGTTTCTTGTTTGTGGTGGTCTGTCTCCTGAGTACAGTGTTGCAAAGTAAGCTCTCTGGAACATTCTCTGAAAAACAAGCTCAAGAGAGTCCAGATATAGTGCCCATGTTCCAGTGCCCCCTTCCCCTTTCTTCCTAAACTCTACATTCTTGGCTACAAGACCAAGCAAGAAGCTGTTCCCAGCATCATCCTTGGAGGGTGGCTGCAGCTCAACCTGCAGGGGTGCTTAAGAGCATAATTTATGACTTAGACGTGCTCCACAGAGCCATAGTAGGCATGTTTGTATGTGTTCAAACCCCAGTAGTGGACAGAGTTCAAGTATTTTTCCTAAGAGGTTTGTGAGCCCCTACATGGGTGTGGGAAGTTTCCTGTGTCCAAGCTTCAGATGCAACCTTCAGAACAAGAAAACCAAGTTATCCAGAATGTCTTTATCCAGGTCTTGGTCCCTCAAGTGTAACTTCTGAGTGCTTTATGAACCTTATTCCTATCCCTTCCCTCATGCCATACTCCATGCCCTGTTCCAGCTCAGTTCTCAATGCAGTTCCTCCCACCCAGAGTTTCATACTTCTGTACTTCTGTAAAAGCATTCCCTCTTCCTACAATATCCCTTTCTTTTACTTTATTTAGAAATTCATGTTTTCCATTAAGTTTAAACATAAAGCTCACATTTCTGTGACTAATATTTATTTCTCCTCTTGACTATCTGAGTTGAAGTTATTACGTCATTTTTGATCAATATCATCTCAGGCACTATTTTTAATATTTGTTTATTTACTTGAGAGGCTGAGTTACAGACAGAGAGAGATGTCTTCCATCCACTAGTTCACTCCCCAGATGTTCTCAGTGGTTGGAGCTGAGCTTATCTGAAGTCTGGCACTTGTGTTATGCAGCCTACCACTATGTGCTATTAGTTTATTTATTTATTTATTTATTTATTTATTCTAATTAGGTTTTTTAAAGATTTATTTCTTTATTATTTGAAAGTCAGAGTTACACAGAGAGAGGAGAGGTAGAGAGAGAGAGAGAGAGAGAGAGAGGTCTTCCATTCCACTGGTTCACTCCCCAATTGGCCGCAACAGCTGGAGCTGCGCAGATCTGAAGCCAGGAGCCAGGGGCTTCCTCCAGGTCACCCACGCAGGGGCAGGGGCAGGGGCCTAAGGACTTGGACCACCTTCGACTGCTTTTCCAGCCCATAGCAGAGAGCTGGATAGGAAGTGCAGCAGCTGGGACTCGAACTGGCACCCATATGGGATGCCAGTAGTGCAGGTAGCAGCTTTACCAGCTATGCCACAGCGCCAGTCCCTCTGATTAGGTTTTTCTTTGTGAGAGACTTAAGAATTAGAACTCAATGTTAATATTAAAATTTATGCATCCAACAAATGTTTCTTAAGTAAGATTTTACATATAATATATAATTTTTGTAATTAGGGAGCTCTGGTGCTATGGGAATATTTTTTTTTTAATTTGGAATTAATTGAAAAAAGTTGGAAACTTGCTACACATGCGATAGTCCAAAATTGTTTGCATAAAAGCCAGTGTCTCCTACATCAGGAGACCTGGCTCTAAATCATCAGTCACTTAGTAGTTGCAACATAGGGCAGTCACTTCATGTGAGCTTTGGTTTTCTTGTCTTTAAAAAGTGATTTATGTACCTTGAAGAGTTCTGAAGCTAATCTTGATGATAGGACACTACCTAGAGTGCTAGCAGCTACAAAGTGCTCAACACCTGTTAACTGAAAGGATAAGTAAGTAAATGGATGAATATATTAACAGTTTTCATGTTAGTTAGAGTGGCAGACATCTTGCATCTAATATGGCATCTAAAGGAGGAAAGCTTATATAAGTACCAACAGGAACAGCATTCTGATTTTATATGTATTTATATGCTCCTACATTTTATTTTTGTGTGCCTAGGCACACACACACACGCACACACACGCACACTTTCTCTTCCTCTCTTAAATAGTTTCTTTTGCAGTTTACAGAACAAACCTCATGGAAAAGGCCTTGTAGGTGTCAGAGAGGTTCAGGTAGCTGTGGCTGCAATTTTGGCAACATATTCCAGTGACATTTCCTCCTTGTGTTGTGTTTGTCTCTAGTATGAGCCTGCTGCATACCTTTGATTTGTGTGTATGTACTCTTGGTCTAGGCTACTTACCAGCGTGTGTCAGCTATTGTGATGACCTGTAGTCCACATTAGTATTCTATGGGCCAAGGATTCTGAGTCTTCCTGGAAAGACCCGATATCTTATCATGTGGGCACAGGTCATTTTTTTTTTTCCTTTCACCATTTACTTTGCTTCATTTTTTGGTGTGATTGAATTCTGTAAAAGCCTCTCAGTGAGAAAATGTCTTTTGATAAGCACTTGAAATCCTCCATTTGTCAGATTTCACTTTCAGTTGAGGTTTGGGCTGCTTTAAGCCAAATAGACACCTCCAGGCTCTCATACTGTCCCTCATATGCAAGTCTACCCTGTGTGTCCTTTCACTGCCTGGTCCTAACCCTGCTCATTCTTTCAACATATTTGGGGAAAATTTGGAGTTCTCTCACATCTGCTCCAGGGATGGTTAATTTTATGTGTCAACTTGACTGGGCTCAGGGATGCCCAGAGAGAAGATAACACTTGTTTCCTTGTGTGTCTGTGGATTGAGGAGAGGCAATTTGCCATCACTAATGGGAGTAGAGGTCTTCTATTCCATCCAGGGTCTGAATAGAACCAAAAGGCAGAAGGGTGGATTTGTGCTCTTGTAGCTGGGACATCCATTGTCTCCTGCCCATGGATATCATCACTCTTGTTCTCAGGGCTTTGGGTGCAGATGAGAACTCAAAGCACTGGCCATCCCATGTCTCCAACTTGCAGGTGGCAGATTGTGTGACTTCTTAGCCTCCATAACAGTTGAGCTAATTCCTGTGGCCTCTTTCTCTCTCCCTAAGTATACTTCAAAAAGCTCACAGAAAATGGAATTAAAAAATGTTTATTTTGGTGCAAAGATATTTTGAAATCCATTAGTTTTTTTTTCATAATGTTTTTAAACTATTGGCTCTGTTTTGATGGAGATCCTTGATTAATACAGTTCCCCAAACTAACCTGTGTCTTGGTGTATTTTATGGTGCTGTAACAGAATATTTGATACTGGATAAATTATAAACAATAGAAGTTTATTTGGCTTATGGTTCTGGGGGCAGACAAGTCCAAGAGTATGTGATTGACATCTGTTGGGGGCCTCTGTACTACATCATAACAGGGCAGAAGGGCAAGTAGGCACACAGGAAACAGAGAAGGGTCAAGAGGGAACCAAACTTGTAACAAACCAATTTTCTCAATAGCTAGTCCACTCCTGTGATAATGACATGAATCCATTCATAATGTCAAAGTCCCTGTGACCTAATCACTTTGTACAGGTCCCACCTCTTAATTTTGATACAGTGACAAGTAAATTTCAAAGTGAGTCTTGGAGGGAACTTTCAAATCATTGCAGGCTACTTTTACACTGTCAGACTCAGATCCAGCTTGGGTCTCAGCACTGGTCACTGGTGACCTGGCCCTTGATGGCTACCATTCTCCCTGTAGGACAAATGTATTGCTATTCACACAGTGTCCACAGAGACAGTGTGTGTTGAGGGGCAATTCATGTCCATGTCCCATACACTGTACATCATCCACCCTTTATTTCTCCGTAGCACTCATTGTGATGTTGCATCAGACTGAAATCCTTGAGATACAAGTTGAGAAATACTTTGAAATTCTCCCAGTTGCTCATATTCCACTTGGGGCGCTGCCTACTACTTGGTTGGTGGGTGGAGCTTTCCTTCCCAGTGATACCCTCTCTACTTTCAGGGCCCTAACCCTTGTCAGGTTGTTCAAAGGAAAACTCAAATCCTAGTCTTTCATTGCTAATACAGCTTATCTTCACTTTGTATCAGCCACTCTGTCCAGCACAACATGGTCTTTGCTTTCATAACCAAACAAAGTGTCTTACCAAATCAATAAGTAAACTTCTGTTTTCCTTGAATTTTATCACTTGCCTCAGAATATGAAAGTGATCATAGTTAGTTTCAAAATTTAAAATCAATAATACATTTTTTCCTTTATGTCACACAGATTCCTACTTTCTCAAAATCCATCCCCAGCTTTATATCTAAGCATTTTTTTTTATTATTGACCCATTAAGAAATAAAACTCGTCAGGGGTTGGCATTGTGGTGTAGTGGATAAAGCTGCCACCTGTGAAGCTGATTGCAAGTTCATGTTCTGGCTGCTCTGTTTCAAATCTAGTCCCCTGCTAATGGCTTGGGAAAAGCCCCAGAAAATAGTGCAAGTGTTGGGGTCCCGGTCACTCACATGGGAGACCCACATAAAGTTCAAAGCTCCTGACTTTGATTTGACCCAACCATGGCCTTTGTGGCTACTTGGGGAGTGAACCAGCAGATGGAAGATCAGTCTCTCTGTTTCAGTCTCTGTCTCTGCTCTCCCTCATCTTTGTAACTCTGACTTTCAAATCAATCAATAAATCTTTTTTTAAAAAGACACTTCCAGCATACTGATTCATGACCATTTCAATTATAATTGATCTATGGATTCACAACTATTATAATAATTGTTATTAAAATATTATTAATTTATGACATTTTTATTATAAATATTGGTGATAATTCATAATGATGAGTAAGTGTTCAAGAAAAGAATCTCTCTGGAAGCCATACCCAAGGTGGTATTTAGCTGGAATTATGCACCAAGCTGGGGTACCAACCAGCACATACTTTGGCTGGCCCACTGGGATTGTTTTCATTGATAGTTGCCCTGATATACAGTTTTCATATTGTTCTTGTCCACGCATGTCTGGTATCAAATCAACAATTGGAAATAAGATCAAACTTCTAACTACTTGGAACACATAAACCACAGCATTAATTTATTTTAATTACTAAATTGGCCTAATGAGATACTTGAAAATCAGAATTATACTCAAGACTCATTGAATGTGAATTGGGATTCTGTGTTCAGGAAACTGAAAATATGATCGGGCAGACAGTACCACCCCACACACCGAGCACTTAATGCTTCTTGTTGCTATGCTGGTTTGCCCAGCAAGGTCTTGCCACTCTTGAGATTTTCTTGGCCTTGGCTTATGATGACAATGAGGGGATTTTTTTTGACAATGAGTTTTGATTGTGCTGATCTTTACAATTTGATTGTCAGGATTCTTTGCGATTGCTCCAGGTTTCTGGTCACACATTTGCTCAGTGGTAGTTTACTGCTCATTGAGACTCTTGTAGTTTCCTGTCCCTGTTCCTATAAGCTTGTCTGAATGACTCTCCTGGGTTAACAGGAGGTCTAGGACCCCAGCCTGACTTCTAGCTGGGGAAGAACTAAGTGACTGTTGAGTTGTACAGCTGAGTGACTGTGAGTTGTACAGCAGAAGGTAACTGAAGGAAGTAACCCAGGCATAGTGTTAAGTGAGGTGGGAAGTTTTCTGGACTAGGCAGGATGAAAAACTTTGAATTTATTGACTAAGGAGATCAGGAAAGAGAAAAAGTCAGGGCAGATCTTTGAAGCAATGATCTGTGGAATATGGGAGCTTTTCAAAGGGGGCTGGTGGCTTTGAGTATGAAGAGACTTAAAAGCTGGCGATCTTTCCCAAGTTATTATAACACTATGGGCATTTCATCCAGCAGAGGGCTCTGTTCACACTCCCCACCCCCACCCCCAGACCTCACTACTCCTCAGGCTTGAGAGGAGTCCCCAGGGGACTGCAGGTCTTCCAGCATTACGTGATCTATGTGTCTAAGTGATGATAGCTCTCAAGTTGCAGGATTTTTTTTTTTCCATTTTATTTTCTACTGAGAAACTTTGTGTTTTCAAAGGAGCTTGTTCAGGGAAGCTTGTGATACCACACAGAACTATCCTGATATCAATGACCAATAATCTGTCCCACACACTTCAGCTTGCTCCTATTTCCACTGTGCTTTTTGTCTTTGTAGGGCCCCCTTTTTTGATGGAATCCTCCATGGGCAATGGGCAGTCCTCACTTTCCTGTTCACCTCCAAGTCGTCATCGCAATGTACTAAGGCCAGCCCTTTAGTCTCGGAATCCATGACCTGCTAATACTCTAGCAAGGGGTTTCCTACAACCTTTTCCTGGGTCTCCACTCTGACACCATCATGGTAGACAGGATACGAAGGCGAGAGAGCATGTGGGGACATCCAGGTCCTTGCCAAGGGAACAAGGACACCAGTCTCAGGTTTGTGTTTCGTTTTTCTGCTTTAGTATAGTGTCTGTCTGCTACCCTTGCCTCCCTCCCTCTGGTTTGTCACGCTGATAGAACATCCTCAGCACTAATTGTCCCCTCAGTCCTGCCCTTGAGTACAGTTTCTACATGTTAATTCCTCTCTCAGCAGGAGCAGGGTGAAAAGTTCTCAATGTGTATCCTCGTGGTCACCTCTGGCCACTGCAATGCCAGCCCAGTTTGACAGGAGTTGGACAGGGTGTCGCTGCTCAGAGTGCAAACCTGTCAGCTGCTTTCAATTACTTCAGGCTACCATGACATTCCAGGAAAAGAGACACGAGAGGAATTTTTTCCCCTCCCTTTGAAAATCACGAGATCCAGGTTATCCCTGGTAGCCAGATGGGCCCAGCCTTTCTGACAGGAAGGGCATACATCCATAGTCTCACAATTGTGCTCTGTGGGGAGAGAAAAACAAAGCAGTGGAAATCCTCAGCCCCACTCCCCCAAATGCTGACCAAGGAGCTTGCGCTAGATACTGTAAGTGATGGAATGAGAATATGAGCATCAGCACACCAGTAGGAGGCAGTGAAATGTGACAGGTGAGCTCCTTGGAGCAGTGCAAGGGACCCTGGGGTACCAAGAGACAAAGACTCTAGTGTCATTTCCAACATTGATTGATTTAGTTGTCTATATTTGGATCCCATTATTCCTGTCTGTAAAATGAAGGGATTGATACAGATAATTCCTAAATTCCCTTTCAGCTGAAGGCAATTGTAGAAATGCCATAGATTTAAATTTCTGGATTTCAGTACAACAGATAGGGAGATTTTTACATACTTTTGAACAAAATGCCAAAATGTATACTGTGGTTACCACATTTTAGTGGTTTAGTAATTGGTGGGATGACATAATAATATGTCGGCTAAAATGACCCCAGGATACAAGGACCCATTTTTCTCCGCTGAGCACAAATATCTCATAGCAGAAACAAAACGGAGGTTCCATTTTCAGTTTCTGTTAGCACCTTAATGTCAGTTGGTTTCTCTAAACTTGATAGGGAGAGTGGAGAGAAAGGATAAACAGTGTGGAGAACAGGTGTGGTGGGTTGAAGAGGCAGCCTGGGCATTTTAGGTGTAGAGGAAGGCTGGAATGGGAGATTAGGGCTTGAGAAGCAGGACACAGGGAGCA
Organism: Lepus europaeus; assembly: GCF_033115175.1. Lineage (NCBI taxonomy): Eukaryota > Metazoa > Chordata > Mammalia > Lagomorpha > Leporidae > Lepus > Lepus europaeus. The sequence continues at coordinate 79,653,014 of NC_084839.1, read as the reverse complement.
TGTTGTGAGCTCACCAAAGACAAGCTTCACACATTTCACAGTGATGCCGAAGTCGGGGAAATGTGAGGTCAGCACACTTAGGCAGAGGATGAACAGTTGGCTCAATGACTTGTAAAAGTGCATAGGAGACTCACTTCTTAGGTTTCCAGGTGACTCAAAGTGATGGAAGTAATCTACAGTAAGACAGGGGTCAAAGTGGAAAAAGAAGACTGAACATAAATGGGAATGTCTGAGTCCTGTAGGGAGATAAGCTGTTTGGCAATAAAGGAGGGAACAATGATACTGGCATGCCCTGAACCCACTGTGGGTCATGAACTGCCTGGGGGATGGCTTGGGGGTATGTCATTTAAACTCAGAGCTCTTCCTCTAAAGTGAGGTGACACCTGCCTGGGAAAACTAGCTGGAGATTGTCTTCCTCTCCTTTTCGGTGTTCTCTGTGCCACCTCCCTGCTCTGTTACTGCATGGACACACAGAATGCTTCCCAAATATTCACTTTGATCAGGAGTCATCAGAAAGTGTGACACTGCTTAAAAGGTAGGGAGAAGAATACCGTCTCTCTTTCTTTTTTTTTTCTTGAAAACTCCTTGTGTTCTGAGTTTTGGCTCTCTTTTTAGGATATCTTTACTAAAATCCATTCTATCACACGATGGCAGTAGAGACATAATCTAAATTTATAAGCTATGATGCATGGATGCATCCCACTGGGGGAAGAAAGTCTAATTTATGTTTTTCTATATATTTTTCTTTGGTTGGTGTTTGTGTTCTAAGTTTCTGGAGGCATCAAACATAGAAAGGCCCTGTAATTCCAGACGGGATTAATGCAGACAATATTTCATTCAGGAAGTGTGACCATAAATAAGAGAAGGTACTTTTAAATGGCCTCTAAATTTTTTGAGATACCACTCGAGTGCCTGTAAAACCAAAATCAACTTTCTACTTACATCCTTAATTTTCTCTGCACCTCATTTCTTTCCTAGATAGAGACAATTTTTCAGGCTGGCCAGGATGAGAAGAGCACCTATAAATACCCAGATTTTTCTCCTTTTACATTAACTTTATCCTAATTCTGTATTCCTCTTGTTTTCTTCAAGATTTTTTTTTTCCCTTGGGTCCTAACCAGTGATAAACAGGGAAAGGGGAAACTGGGATGGGTTGAACATCTTTGTGCATTTTTCTATATTTTGCCATTCTCTCTGAATATACCTTTCTTAAACCACCAATGTCTTCTTCAAGAATGACAGATTTTCTTGAGAGAGAGAGAGAGAGAGAGAGAGTGCTTAAATGCCTCTCTGGATTCATTTATTCATCCAGCATGAAATGGCTGTCCACTATATACAATATGCTAGAGAAAAAATACCAGCTAACATTAAGTGACCACTAATCACAAATGCCCCCAATTTGTTTACATAAATTATCTCTTGAGTTCTCTCTGCTTTGCTGTGAGATCATTACTAGCAATATCCAGGTTCATTTTATAAATAAGAAAACTGAGGCACATGGAGGCAAAGCAGCGATATCACACAAACTGCAAAAGACAGACCCACAATTGGGAACTAGCCATGGGGACAAAGATGCTGTCTTCAGGTAGTTCATAACTGAGTAGGGAGTGAAAGCCTACAGTCTAAGTCAGACATGCTGAATCCAAGTAAGATGTGACTTTGGTGGTGTGAGAAAAGGTTATCTTGGGACATGTGTCAATTAGTTATAGGTTTATGATTTATACAGGAAAAAACTAGGAGACAGGCACTTCCTCCATCTAGAGAGTGAGATGGACATTTCCTTTCCTCACTTATAGACCTTGAAGGGTACAAGACTTTATATAGGACCATGAAGGAGTATTATAACACTGAGATGCAGAGAACTGCACTGGTAGAAAAAAGTGGCTTTGGAGGAGGGTGCTAGCTATAGGCCTGTGTTTTTTTTTTTAACTTTTATTTAATGAATATAAATTTCCAGTGTACAGCTTATGGATTACAATGGCTTCCCCCTCCCATAACTTCCCTCCCACCCGCAACCCTCCCCTCTCCCGCTCCCTCTCCCCTTCCATTCACATCAAGATTCATTTTCAATTCTCTTTATATACAGAAGATCAATTTAGTATAAAGATTTCAACAGTTTGCACCCACATAGAAACACAAAGTGAAACATACTGTTTGAGTACTAGTTATAGCATTAAATCACAATGTACAGCACATTAAGGACAGAGATCCCACATGAGGAGCAAGTGCACAGTGGCTCCTGTTGTTGACCCAACAAATTGACACTCTAGTTTATGGCGCCAGTAGCCATCCTAGGCTCTCGTCATGAGTTGCCAAGGCTATGGAAGCCTTCCAAGTTTGCCGACTCTGATCATATTTAGACAAGGTCATAAAAGATAGAGTGAGGATAGTAACCAATGATCCTAAGAGTGGCATTTACCAGGTTTGAACAATTATACAGCATGAAGTGGGGAAGAGGACCATCAGTACACACAAGTTGGGAGTAGAGCCATTGGTGGTAGAGTAGAGGTTATGATTACAAAGGAATGAGGCCCAAGTACGCTAGACAGGGTCTAGAACAAAGGACAGAGTCATTATTAGAGGAGCTAAGAAAGGTGCTGTCTAAGCTACAATTAAGTTTTCTGATTGAGAGGCAAATAGAACCTGATAGAAGGGGCTTGATAATAATCTGGTGGGCTTTAGGCCTTGTAAGTTAAGAGGCCCAGACCTATCTATCTCTTCACAAGGGAGGTGTGAACCTCCTAGGGAAAGGCACTCTGTTGACTTTCATTACTTGGCTGGCCTGGGAGGAGAGCTGGCCAGGTAAAGGCAGGGGGCATCTCTAACAAGAAATTTACAGTTCTGCCTGCAATGTTGCTGACCCTACTTGACCATCCCCTCAGCTGCAGTGGTCACTTTGGAAGTTGGGCTGAGTGAAGGGTTTTTCAGCTTAGAGCCAATAAGATCTGTGGCTCTGACCTGGGCATCCTTCGACTCCAGGGCAGGTCCATTTCCAGTGATCCAACTCTTGGCAGAGCTGCCAGGGCTCTTCACAAGCTGACTTCTGCTGAAGCCCAGGCTTACCACATTGAAAGCCACTGCAGTGGACTGGCCTGTTGGGTCTCCTTGAGGGCAGATCACTGTACAGATCAGCCATTAATAGGCCTGCCACCCATTGCTTCTGATGCCTAGCTTTCTTTTCCTCCTGGTTTGTGTTAAAGCAGACCAGAGGATGCAAGTCAAGGGAGTGCCCGTATCCCATCTCTAATCTTCGGTGGCCTGAACTACAAGTCTATAGTCACAGGCTTGTTCTGTAGTAGTTTTTCTAAGGTAGACAATGCCCATGAGGAAAATTATATTCTCACTTTAAAACTTTCTTTCCCTTTTGTCTGAAAGGGAGGTTTTTTTCTACTTACTGTATACTTCGCTGATGGCGAAGTGAATCTAGCTATGAGATTATTATTTAAGTTTTTATTTTGGCTATGCTATTCCAGAAAAATGTTAGCCATCTCTTTTATAAGGTCTAAAGATTAAATTGTGCATCCTACAGATTCCTTCATAATAGAATTAGTTTCCTACCTTGAAGAGAATAGAGAAATGAAAGAACAAGTTGGGCTTAGAATAGAGAAATGAGGGAGCAAGTCCTAGATCGCTTGCTGACAATAACAGTATCACATGAATACTTAGCAAACAGTTTCAACCATTAGATAACAACTTAAGAAAACATTTACCAGAAGGTCCAATGCCTTCTATAAATTTTAAGGATCATGTATTTGAAAACACCTCTTAAATATCTAACATGGTGTAGTTTGTTTAACCAGTAAACTTAAGCACAACCATATAAAATGTTTTTAGTTTCTTTCTACCAACAAGTTTAAAACATATGATACACAGATTCAGGTCCCACAAATTAAAATGTATCTTTGATTGATTTTAGCAGCTTAAATTTATGGACAATCTTATCTATAAGCCATTTAAAATAAAACTCTTAATAAAATTTCCTATGTGGACATACAATATGTACACACATATAACATAGCATAATAGACCAATATAGCAATTTTAATAATAGCTTTTAAAATCTTTAACTTTTTTTGTAGATTGCCAATTGACTTGAATTGCTTTTTGTTTTTAGATTACTTTAACACATTGCTTTAACAGAGCATCAGAGTTTAATTCTATGTCAAAGAGAAATTGAGCTTCCTGTGATCTTTTGCTGTGAGGTTTCCTTCCTTTACCTTCTTTCATATTGGTGACCATGTTTCTGTGTTTCTGTGTGTAACACTTCTTTAAGCATCTTTTGCAGGACAGGATGAGTGGCAACAAATTCTTTCAGTTTCTGTTTGCTATGAAAAGTCTTAATTTCACCTTCATTCACAAATGAGAGCTTTGCAGGATATAATATTCTGGGCTGGCAGTTTTTCTCTCTTAGTACCTGGGCTATATCTCGCCATTCCCTTCTAGCTTGTAGGGTTTCTGATGAGAAGTCTGCTGTGAGTCTAATTGGAGATCCTCTGAGAGTAATCTGACGTTTCTCTCTTGCACCTTTTAGAATCTTTTCTTTATGTTTCACTGTGGTGAGTTTGATTACGACATGTCGTGGTGAGGATCTCTTTTGGTCATGTTTATTAGGGGTTCTATAAGCTTCCTGTACTAAGATGCCTCTGTCCTTCTCCAAACCTGGGAAATTTTCTGCTAGTATCTCACTGAAAATGCCTTCTAATCCTTTCTCTCTCTCCATGCCTTCAGGAACTCCTAGAACCCGAATGTTGGGTTTTTTAATTGTATCCTGTAGATTCCCGACAATATTTTTTAGATTTCTAATTTCTTCTTCTTTTCTTTGGTTTGCCTGTTTCCTTTCCTGTTCTCTGTCTTCTAAGTCTGATATTCTCTCTTCTGCTTCGCCCATTCTGTTTTTAAGGCTCTCTAATGTGTTTGTCATTTGATCTATTGAGTTCTTCATTTCATTGTGGTTTTTTGTCACTATGACAGTTTCATGTTCTACTAGTTGTTTCATTTCATTTTGATTCCTCCTTAATATCTCATTTTCATGAGAGAGATTTTCTATCTTGTCCATTAAGGATTTCTGTAGTTCAAGAATTTGTTTTTGAGAACTTCTTAATGTTCTTATCAATTTTTTGAGATCAGCTTCTTGCATTTCTTCTATCTCATCATCTTCATAATTTTGAATTGGGGTGTCTTTTTCATTTGGGGACGTCATAGTGTCTTCCTTGTTCTTGTTACCTCGTTTTTTGCGTTTGTTGTATGGCATGTTGGAGATATTTTGTTTCTTCACTGTGGTGTTTTTTCTTGTTACACTATGGCTCTATATTAAGTGGACTGTCTGCTTTCGGTGGAGCCTTACAGGCTTGAGATAAGTGTGGACTGAGAGCTGTGTTTGGTTCCTCAGGGTTGAGGGTGTGTCAAAGATGACACTCCCAGGTTAGGCGTGGTAAATCTCTCTTTTTCTTTTTCTTTTTTTTTTTTTTTTTGATTCAAAAGGGAAGTAATTCCGCACAGCTGAACGTAATTGGAGGTAGTTAGCAGGCGAATGATATACCCACAGGAGCCAGAGATCGGAAGCTCTTTCCCAAGGACCACACAGGGAATCTGTGCTGCCCTTGGTGTGGGCTCTAATTCTCCTGCAGTCTCCCACTGGATTACCAAGTTAGATGCTAATCTCCTGTTATTTCAGCCCTCCCCCCAGAGTCAGGTTTTTCTGCTAGGCTCAGGGCCGGTGCAGACCTGAGGTCGCCCTGCTTATGACGTATGTCCAAAATGGCGCCTGCTCTTTGTCTTGCTCGCCTTTGAGGGGTGAGCGGAGAGAGAGAAACTTGTGTCCGTATTGGTCACTTTTTTTTTTTTTTCCTCTCTCTCTCTTCTAGTTAGCCTGGTGAACTTTTCCCCACGGAGTTTCAAGCCTCGTTCCCTCTAGTCTCCTCTTTCCGCTTGCCCGCTGGTGTCTCGGGCTATTGAGGTTTGGCTCACCTTGCGTTCCAGCGCTGGTGCGTTGAGTCTGCCGCTGGTGTCCCGAACTTGGGCTTCCACGCTCTCCACGCAGGTCCACTGTGAATCACTAGTTCCGGAAGAGTTTCTGCTGCTGTTTCTTCCCCTACTCTTCCTTGACCCTGCAGTATCTCCACTTTTATTATCCTGTGTGTCTTGCTGAACTATCAATGTGCTCCCTTCCTATTCCACCATCTTGCCGCTCCTCTAGGCCTGTGTTTTTAAAAATGTTTTGCCCTGAGTGTTTTTGTGGAGTTGCCTCTCTTTCATGCTCGTAATTTTACCTTTTCAAATGCTTTTACTCCTGGGGGTCCCCTTTCAATCTAGAAAGCTCAGGGAGAAAAGCAAGCAAGGAAGGTAATACAAGCGTTGAATTGAAGGATGAGAAGGGAGACTTTGGCTATCTTCATTTTCCTTAGTTCATTTGTGGTAGAAAAGGAGGCAGGGATTCAGGGTGGAAGCTCTCCAGGATATTTATTTGCAACATCTCTCATCTTAGGGCAAAACATTTTTAAAAACACAGGCCAATAGCTACCACCCTCCTCCAAAGCCATTTTTTTTCTACCAGTGCAGTTCTCTGCATCTCAGTGTCCTAATATTCCTTCAAAGGTCCTATATAAAGTCTGTACCCTTCAAGGTTTAGGTTATAAGAGTGGAGAGGGTATATGGATTAGGTAATGGGTATATGGATTAGGTAAACCCAGCCCCAGTCTCTTCATGTAAAAATTAATTCCCTACCTGAACAGCGAAGACATTACTAAATTATATTCATGTTGCATACAAGTTCTGTTAACTTTGTATTTTCTAAATTTCATGTTAAGAATAATTTGGGTTGTTTGGCTCCTATCCTAAGAAACAATGTTATTATATATATATATATATATACATATATATATACATATATATGTGTGTGTGTATCTATATCTATATCTCTATATAATATGTCTAGATATTAGTCGGTGGGGGGAGAGAGAGAGAGAGAGAGAGAGAGAGAGAAAGAGAGGGAATTGTTTCTCTTCTCAAATGCCTATTGTGGCCAGGGTTGGACTGGGCCAAAGCTAGAACCTGGAAATTCAATCTAGGTCTCATGTAGGTGAAGGTAGGTAGCAATCACCTCCACTTCCATGGGTTGCATTGAAGGAAAGTGAGAGTCAGGAACTAGAGCTGAGCACTGAACCTAGGTATTCCAATATGGGGTGTGCTATCCTAACCAGTGTCTTAACTACAAGCCTAAATGCCCATCCTCAAACTCTGTTGTTGTAGAATAATTTTTGCACTTCCCACCATTTTTGGTTTTCTACATTTTGAAGAGAACATGATTGTTTATAAATTAGATATCTAAGAATTTCTGCTATTTCTAGTACACTATTAAATGTCTAAACTTTGAGAAAACCATCTTTAGAAGGTATAAAATTGAACTGAGGCCGTTCTTAGAATCGTACATTAAGTGGTGCTAAGCATACTCAAAATGACAAAAATATGAGGAATAAAAATAATGCTTGAGTTTCATTTTACTGTTCAAACCATTTGAACTATTAAAAATAAGAAAATTTATTATAGTGCAACAGTTTATGTTTTCCCATTTCTAAAGAGATAAATAAATAGAGAAATGGGGCCATATTTCAGAAGATGAATGACTAAAGACAACAGAGAGACTATTCACTAAAAGCCATAATGAATGGGGGCTAAATATATAGCCAGTTTATGATATCTGCAGTAGCTCTTCAGCTGTGTACATTTTATAGGATGGAAGAGAAAGTGTTTTGACTTGCCCTGGCTTATCCTCTAGTCAGTACACTTGTTCTCTGAAATGCCATTTGTTGGCATCCAAGGTATTTCCTTTTAATTTTACAATAGCCAAAAAGAAGCCTTGCTTAGAGAGACATCTTAAGAGTGGAATGGGGAATAATAGTTTTAACTAGAAAATAGATATCCCTGTGACTCTCAAACCCTAGGAGTGAAATTTTAGGTTGTTCATCCCTATTTTTTAATTTTTATGTTGCCAGACATCCTTATTAAGAGTAAACGAGGGAGTATAATAAAATAGGACAAAGATCTGTGTCCTCTGGTAAGGTTATTCTCAGGTTGCATTTAAACAATTAAAAGTTCTCTTCCATGGAAGCTGAATCTCTCTATGTATGATAGAAAACACAGTCCATGCTAGAAAACCCTGTGCCACTTCAGAGACTCATGCAGAGACATTAACTCTGACATGAGTTCAAACAGTGAATAAGCCTCAGAAGACGTGGGAAGTACTGATGCTGAGATTCTGAATGGTTCAGAAAGCAGAGGGCGTTTTCACCAGTACACTGTGTAGTCTACTTATGCAAATTCAGATATAATTGGAATACTTCACTGTGTGAGTTTTGTTTTTGATTGGCTTTCTATGGTTCTCTGTAAAGTGGCAAAGGAACCTACTCCTTCTTGGCTGGTTTTTATCCCACAAAAGGGCTCTGTAACATGAGATATTCTCATTGTAATAGACCTGCTGAGTCCATGACCCAGTGACTCTTGCACCTATTCTTGCACCTATTTCCTCTCCTTAGCCACAATGATGGGCCTCAAGATCCATTTGTTCTCTCTATGACTCCCTATCAAGCATTAAAAATCTGTCTCAAATCAGGTCTACTTACATTTGCTGTTCCTGGATTTTTGGAGGAAAGGAGAGGAGAGAGGAGAAGAGGAGAGGAGAAAAGGGAATGGAATGGAGGGGAGGGGAAGGGAAGAGAGAGAAACAGAGTGAACATGCAATTAAAACTATATGATTGGGGCCAGTGCTGTGGCTCACTTGGTTAATCATCTACCTGTGGCACTGACATTCCATATGGGTGCCGGGTTCTAGTCCTGGTTGCTCCTCTTCCAGTCCAGCTCTCTGCTGTGGCCCGGGAAGGCAGTGGAGGATGGCCCAAGTGCTTGGTTCCCTGCACCCGCATGGGAGACCAGGAGGAAGCACCTGGCTCCTGGCTTTGGATTGGCATAGCTCTGGCTGTAGCAGCCATTTGGGGGGTGAACCAACAGAAGGAAGACCTTTCTCTCTGTCTCTCTCTCTCACTGTCTAACTCTATCTGTCAAATAAATTTTAAAAACAAAAACAAACAAAAACTATATGATCAGAGGCTGCAGGGCAGTTGTATTTCCTTTCAACCAAATGAGGAGAGAAATCTAAACTGGAATAAATGTGAGAGGAGAAAAAAGCAGTGACAGCTTCACAGTTTTTTTCTGCTTGGTTTTTATGAGAATCCCTACATGCCTGTAATAAATTGCCCCCATTTATTTTATCTGGATCAAATTGGTTTCTGTAACTTGCAATCAAAGGATCCTCACTAAAACACAGACAAAATAAGACACTGATAATCTACTTGGCTTGTGGATTTATTTCTAATAATTTAAAAATCTAAGTTGAAAAAACAGCTTGTATCCAACCTGGTATGACTTTAGAATAGGGAAGTCAGGTGCAGACTAAATGTGGCCTCAGGGTGTGCTTAGGAACTAATACAGAACAGAATGTTGGCCTTTTGCTATGGCTATGAAAGTGGACATATTATTTAACCACTCTGTGCTTCAGCTTCCTTAGCTTTAAATTGGAAATGACGCCTATTTCATAGGATTGTTATTAAATTTATGAGTGGCAGTTTATAAAGCAGCTAGGTGGTGTACAGAACTCCTTTGCTAGCTGTGGGAAGTTTCTATTGAGGCAAAAGCTATTTCTTTGCTTTTTAAATTTTCTTCCTGGTCCTGCTCGTGATGGTGTAGGAACTGGCCGGGAGTGAATCTGGGGTTGGAGGAGCCATAGGGTCTCCAAGGGGAGACTGGAGGGGCAAGAGGTGCCCATGCACTGAGCACTCTGCAGGGGCAGGGGGAGAGCACAGAGAGGCTCAAATACAAGCTTCACCCCTCTGACAGTTTGATGCCAACCTTCCCACTCCAGTAGATCCACAAGAGATTGATGGTAAAGTTGCAATGATCATAATATACATGAGGTGGGTGTTTGACCTAGTGGTTGAGAGCCTCATTTTCCATATTAGAGTGCTTGGGTTTTATTTCTGGCTTTGTCTCCTGACTCCAGTTTCTTGCTAATGCAGATCTTGGGAAGCAGTAGTGATGATCTGAGTACTTGGGTCCTTGCCACCCGTGTGGGAGTCCTGAATGGATTTCCCAGTTCCTGCTTTCAGCTTGGCCCAGATCTGTCCATTGTCGGCATTTTGGGAGGTGAGCTAGGGGATTGGAGCTCTCTCTCCGCCTTTTAAATAAATAAATTAAATTAAATAAACCATTCATACTACACAGGTGATTTTCCTTCTCACCAGTCCGATCCTTTTGTATATTGTATTGCATTTGTAGCAAGTCCTCACATTTCACTGAGCCTCTTTTGAAGATTTATTTATTTGAAAGAGTTACAGAAAGAGAGAGGGACAGGCTCAGAGAGAGATCTACCATCTTCTGGTTCACTCCCCACATGGCTTGGATGAGGCAAGGTGAAACCAGGAGCCTGGAACTCCATCTGAGACTCCCACGTGGGTGGCAGGGGCCCAAGCACTTGGGCTACCTTCAGTTGCTTTTCCAGGCATATTAGCAGGGAGCTGGATCAGCAGTGGAGCAGCCAGTGAACCAGTGCCCTTATGGGATGCCAGCATCTCAGGCAGCTGCTTCACAAGCTGTGCCACACCGCTGGCCTCATCACTGAGTCTGTTACACAGAGGTTCTCAACCTGGGCACTGCTGACATTTCGGGCTCTTGATTATTTGTTTTCAGGGCTGCCCTGTGCTCTCCAGGATGTCCAGCAGTATTTCTGTCCTTGGTCCCCTATGTGGGACATCCAGAAATGACATAGGACACTGCCAAATGGTTCCTGGTAGGTGTGGGAATGAGGGCCACAAAATTCTCCTGGTGAAGAACCAGGGCTCTAAAATACTGTGTTTACAGAAGATCGGTAACTCCCCCAGAATACACCCCATATCCCCTCCACCCCCACCTTTTCCTCTTACAAACTTGATCCTCATTGCCAGGTGTGATAGTGGGATAATGTGTGTGTGTGTGTGTTTTATTTATTTTTTTAAACTTTTATTTAATGAATATAAATTTCCAAAATGCAGCTTATGGATTACAATGGCTTCCCCCCTCCCACCCACAACCCTCCCCTTTCCCGCTCCCTCTACCCTTCCATTCACATCAAGATTCATTTTCAATTCTCTTTATATACAGAAGATTAGTTCAGTATATATTAAGCAAAGATTTCAACAGTTTGCCCCCACATAGCAACACAAAGTGAAAAATACTCTTGGAGTACTAGATAGCATTAAATAACAGTGTACAGCACATTAAAGACAGAGATCCTACATGATATTTTTTGAAAATTAATTAATTTTCTATGCCATTTCCAATTTAACACCAGTTTTTTTTTCATTTTCTATTATTTTTATATACAGAAGATCAATTCCGTATATACTAAGTAAAGATTTCATCAGTTTGCACCCACACAGAAACACAAAGTGAAAAATACTGTTTTAGTACTAGTTATAGCATCACTTCACATTAGACAACACATTAAGGACAGATCCCACATGAGATGTAAGTACACAGTGACTCCTGTTGTTGACTTAACAATTTGACACTCTTGTTTATGGCGTCAGTAATCTCCCTAGGCTCTTGTCATGAGTTGCCAAGGCTATGGAAGCCTTTAGAGTTCGCTGACTTTGCTCTTATTCCGATAGGGTCATAGTCAAAGTGGAAGTTCTCTCCTCCCTTCAGAGAAAGGTACCTCCTTCTCTGATGGCCCCGTTCTTTCCACTGGGATCTCACTAACAGAGATCTTTCATTTAGGTCTTTTTTTTTTTTTTCCCCAGTGTGTCTTGGCTTTCCATGCCTAAAATACTCTCATGGGCCCTTGAGCCAGATCCGAATGCCTTAAGGGATGATTCTGAGGCCAGAGTGCTGTTTAGGACATCTGCCATTCTATGAGTCTGCTGTGTATCCCGCTTCCCATGTTGGATCATTCTCTCCCTTTTTGATTCTATCAGTTAGTATTAGCAGACACTAGTCTTGTTTGTGTGATCCCTTTGACTCTTAGACCTATCAGAGTCATCAATTGTGAGCTGAGATTGATCACTTGGACTAGTGAGATGGCATTGGTACATGCCACCTTGATGGGATAGTATTGGAGTCCCCTGGGACATTTCTAAGTCCACCATTTGGGGCAAGTCCGATTGAGCATGTCCCAAATTGTACATCTCCTCCCTCCCTTTTTCCCATTCTTATATTTAACAGGGATCACTTTTCAGTTAAAATTTAAACACCTAAGAATAATTGTGTGTTAATTACAGAGTTCAACCACTAGTACTAGAACAACAACAACAACAAATAATAATAAAAAGGATAAAGTATTATATTGTACATCAATAGTCAGGACAAGAGCTGATCAGTTCATTGTTTCTTATAGTGTCCATTTCACTTCAACAAGTTTCTCCTTTGGTGCTCAGTTAGTTGTCACAGATCAGGGAAAACAAATGATATTTGTCTCTTTGGGACTGGCTTAATTCACTCAGCATGATGTTTTCCAGATTCCTCCATCTTGTTGCAAATGACCGGGTTTCATTGTTTTTGACTGCTGTATAGTATTCTATAGAGTACATGTCCCAAAATTTCTTTATCCAGTCTACTGTTGATGGGCATCTGGGTTGGTTCCAGGTCTTAGCTATTGTGAATTGAGCTGCAATAAACATTAATGTGCAGATGACTTTATGTTTGCCAAATTAATTTCCTTTGGGTAAATTCCAAGGAGTGGGATGGCTGGGTTGTATGGTAGGGTTATATTCAGGTTTCTGAGGAATCTCCAGAAAGATTTATTTATTTTCTTGAAAGGCAGAGTTACACAGAGAGAGGTGAGGCAGAGAGAGAGGTCTTCCATCCAATGGTTCACTGCCCAATTGGCCGCAAAGGCTGGAGCTGTGCTGATCTGAAGCCAGGAGCCAGGGACTTCTTCCAGGTCCCCTACACGGATGCAGGGCCCCAAGGACTTGGGCGATCTTCTACTGCCCTCCTAGGCCATAACAGAGAGCTGGATCAGAAGTGGAGCAGCCGGGACTTGAACTGGCACCCATATGGGATGCTGGTGCTTCAGGCCAGGGCGTTAACCCGCTGCGCCACAGTGCCAGCCCCAATAGTGGGATAATGTGTAACAGGGCTGGGTCTGGGATCAGAAGATGCAGGAGATTACATCCAGGGACTGACTATTCACACAGGAGAAGGTCCAGCGAAGGACCTGGCGTAAGGCCTTGAGTCCAACAGTTGTCAAGGACGTTTACCTCTGTAGAGCAGGTCTCCATCTGTGGCACAAGACGAGGCAGCCAGGACTTGGCTGATAGATCCCCCAGAGACAGACCCTACTAGTAAGCACGAAGGCATTGGACTTTGCTTGTTTCTTTAATCTGCGGGCTATGCTGTTTTGTACTATAATAGGCATGCTGAGAAATAAAGCTTTTGGCCATCTCTCTAAGAGTTGTCCCTGTCCCGTGTTTTCCGGAGAAGAGTCTCGCAGGTCCCGGGGGCACAGAGCCCTCACTAGAAGACCTGAGTTCAGAAACCTCTGCTTCCTCCCATCCAGCGAGGGACTTGGATGACATGATTTAGAGGATCCTGTTTCTCAGCTCTCTGGATACTGATAGCACAGTCATGAAGACCACTGGTTTATATGGCGCTTCAGATCCTGGGCTAATATCTGTGCAACTGCAAAATCACTCCTAAAAATCTGATTATGTGTGTGGGAGGAATGTGGCTTAGATGAAGGTTTATTCCCACCCTGCATTAAGCTCTAGGAGGAGGCACCATCCTCCAGTCAGTAGTCAGCACCTCTTAACACTCTAAGCCTTTTTCCCAGCACCCAGAAAGTTGTGGGCCTCTGCCACAAGCTGGAGGCTCCACTTATTTACACGACTGAAATGCAGAGCCAGGAGCTGGATGGAAATACTTGCCTACTGCTGGCTGCCAAAACCAGATTCAGGAGCCACAATGTGCATGTGGGGGTCCCTCAGAGCATCTCTCATTCATTAAAGGAACCACTGCCCTGGGAGACCGGAGTAACAGAAAGTGCACTTGGGCTTGTTCTTTCTTGGAAAACCCTCTGGCTTTTGGGAAGCGTGGGCTTCTTTTCCACAGAAGTGGAAAGGAAGACCCGGAGGAGGTGGCACCATTCTTCCTCTTTATAACCCAAGAATGTGAAGAAAACAGAATGTTCATGAGACTGATTAGCAGTTCTTACTGTTATTTTAAAGAGGGATTTGGAGAGGCAGTCACAGAGTTCAGATTCAAGGAGGTTATCCTTTCCACACATACTTGGCCTGCAGCAGAGGTAGTGCTCATGTGGTGTCAAAAGAGGCAGGACCTACAGGAGTTGGAAGGCTGGATGTTCAGCTCTCACAGTGAGCTTGATGGGTGAGTTCTGAGGAGTAGGGGGTTTATAAGTTAGGCCTACTCCTTTAAGCAGCATTTGAAAAAAAAAAGCTTAGTGTAAATTCTTATATGATCTTGAACAGGGAGCCAGGAGCACCATCTGTTTGTTTTGTCTTGTTTTGGGAAGGATGTAGGATGATTTCTGGTGACCCTTGCTGTACACACAGCATGACCCCAGTAGGCAGGGACAGTTCTGCTTCTGGGTTTCTTGTGCTTGCTTTTTCTTTTTCTTCTTTTTTTTTCTCCTTGTTGCTTTTGTTTGTGCTGAGGAGAGTAGCTCACTGTTGTCAGAATTTGTTTACTACACTTGATCTTAGCCAAAAGGCTGAGAAGCGATTAGAATTTGTTTACTAAAAACTTTTCTAATTTCCTTTGAAAATCAGGCAGCACCCAAGACACCAAATTGGGAAATTTATTAAAATTGTCTCCCAACTAGGAATAAATAGACTCAGATTGAGGGCCTAAGGCACATTTCTCTAAGTCATGAATCGTTCATGCACTTTATAATATCTATTTTGAAAATTTAAAATCTCCATTCTCTCTCTCTCACTACAAACAAACATTACTTTGTCCCGAGTAGCTGGCAGTTTTAATAAATGACCTTTATTAAAGTTGTATGGTAGAATACATATTGGTACAATCCTAAATTCAAACACTATTATCTGGAAATGAAAATGTTTAGGAAGTGAATCAATTCTACTATTCGATTTCTTTGTTAGGAATTGAAGAACATCTCAGTATAAACAAATAATTAAAGAAGAATACATTAAATACTATATTTTGGAAAACACTTGTTCAAAGTATATGTGTATATCCTTGTCAACTAAATCAATAGCTTATGTCAAACAACTTAGATTAGAAATAGATTAGAAATCCTACATCTGAGATATACTTCTAAAGTGTTTTAAAATGAATATTTTAAATAGCTATGCTTTTTTCATACTTTAAAATTCTCTTTATCTGAATGTAAGGCTCACTGGAATGTCTATTATGGAGGCCACCATGAGTGAAGCAAGCAGTCTTGACATTTGGTTGGGAAGGGAAAGTATTATGTTTGGAGAAATAGTCTCAAATTCATTGTATTGATTAGATATTACCAAAGGGCAGTGGAGTCTGGGATCCACTTTCTTTCTGTACAGGGAGAATTTCTAATGAAACTTCACTATGGGATCTCTTCTGGAAGGTAGTTGTCCTAAACATCTATTTGGCCAATGTAGGCAACCCATCTTTTTTTTTTTTTTTCATCCTGTGTACTAGGAGAATTTTGTACTTATAAGTTGGAATTGTCTGGGAGGGCAGCTCCCAAATTTGTTGGATTGAGAATGAATAAGAGCAAACAGTGTTGTGATTCCAGGGTCCCAAACCCATTTGATGCTTTACCATTTGTATGTTCAGGGTACAGTTAAGTGACACAATACATTTAAAGTGCTAGCACGATGTTTGACAACATAGTAAATAATTATCTTTTTTAAAAAAGACATTTATTAACAGGTTAACACATTAAATGAATATATATATATATATATATTGCTAGCCAGAGCAGCTTACAAAATTCCAGAGTGCATCATAGAACTGGACAGCCACATGAATAATTACAGTGTGCATAGCGGCTAAGCGCAACACCTTGATATAGTTTTATGACTCGCAGAAAAATTTTAATGATTCCTAAAACAATCATCAATTAATTATCTGATGTTTGCAAAATTTAAGATTCTTATTGGAACATTGTTCTTGCTTATTCGTAATTCACCAAAAATATCCAATAACTCAAAGTGTCTTCTCTGTGCCCATGCTATGGAATATGGGGCTGGGAGGGGTAGATCAGAAATTTATAAAGTTGGCTCAGTGACGATGATGATGGTTTCATCTGTACTTTTGTTAATCTAAGTCTCGGTCCCTATTACAGATTGATGTGTGTGGGACTAAAAATCTTTTAGTCCCCAAATATCTTTTTACTTCGTCTTTGTGTCTGATTTCCTCTCATGGTAAGTCTTTAGGTTAACGACCATGGAAGTTTCAGGGACTCAAAGGTCAGTTTGAATAGTCCCTCATTGCCTGGGAGAAGGCAGGAGAATTACTGAGCCTTCTCACATCCCAACCTTGGTGCTACCACCAGAGATATGTTCTTGGACAGGAAGGGCCGTGGACAGCTTGTAAGATCTTAAGGTTTTCCTATATTTTACACAAATGGTTTCTATAGGAGTGAACATCTTGACATGTAAGCGATTTTTCAATGCCTTGTGTTGAAATCTGTGGACTTCCATTGGAATCCTGGCCTTGCAGTCTAGTGATTAATATGTCCTTCTCCATTTTAGCTGTAGAAGCCGCAGGTAGAATGAAAGAGCCTCTCAGAGTAGCCGGCTTCTGTTTTGATTGTCAGATAAAACAGAAACCCCATCATTCTGGACTTGGCAACTTGTTAGCAGAAAAGCTACCAGGAAGCTCTGAGTTGGTAATTTAGAGCACAAACTTATTCTCCAATACAGCTACAGAGCAGCAGGTGGCTGTGACATAAGCAAACACTAGCTTACAAAAATGAAATAAGAAATGGAGGAATTTTTTGATTTTTATTTTGTACATGTCCATTGGCTAACTATGTCCAAATTCACTTCTTATTCCTCTGGATTCCCCCTTATTAATTTGCTTACACACATATAACAGAGCATTTCACTCAATTCAATTTAACAAATGTTTATTGAGGATTTGTGTGCCAGACACCATGCAAAGAATTGGAGGTTTTCATTTCCTGTTTTTGACTTTGATGTGGAGACAGACACATGTAGAGTAGCATACTGAAAGGAATAAAGAAATCCCTGTTATGTACTGGCCAAGGAATGATTCTGATCATGGGAGGGAGAAGCATTCTAAAAGAAAATGAGGAGAGGCTAAAGGGATAAATAAAGCAGGGATGGCGTGAAGGGAGAGAGTTCCAGACAGAAGGAGTTGTCAGAATGATTGGGGGTGAGAGGAAAAGACACATTGATTTTGTGTGTGTGTCTGATAGATGTGCTCATATTCAAAAATGCAAAAGTTCCTATAGATTACTTGTACCAAACCATTTTCCCTGCAGCCCATAGATGCCCCAAACAGCAAAGGTATGAAGGAACCTTAGTTTTATGGAGTATGGGGAGAAGAGAAGGAGGATCAAAAGGACATGGAGACTAAAATAATCTACTAAAAGAATGTAACAACATAGAGCAATGAAAGTGTAAAAATGTAAGTGGATCTAAAATAAATGTAGGAAATTCAATAATCATCCATATGGTACTGCTTCAAACCTAGAAAGGAAAATGTTGTTCATATGAGCATATAAACGTAAAATATGTGTGAATTCCCATAATCAGAAATTTCATGCAAAACTTAGATAAGAAGGCTGTAAAATGCCAAAAAAGCTATTAAAAAGATTATTAAGAGGATCTGTCTAATAAAAGATGAAATGTTCTTGAATAGAACCTTAAACTTATATAGATATGTTGGTTCCCAAATTTTTATAGATTTAATGTGATTGCAATTAAATTCCAATATAATTTTTTAAAAAATACTATCTTACTAGATAGTAAAATGTGTTTTAAAGCTAAAATGAAATTTTACAATATTTGAGTAAAAATATGGATAAATCAGTAAGAAGAAACCTGGATCCTTGAAATAGATATTTTCATATTAAAGAATTTAGTATGGGGGGCTGGCGCTGTGGCGCGGTGGGTTAATGCCCTTATGGGTGCTGGTTCGGAACCCAACTGTTCCACTTCCGATCCAGCTCTCTGCTTTGGCCTGGGAAAGCAGTGGAAGTTGGCCTAAGTCCTTGGGCCCCTGCACCCGCGTTGGGGACCCTGAGGAAGCTCCTGGCTCGTGGCTTCAGCTGTTGTGGCCAATCGGAGAGTGAACCATTGGATGGAAGATCTCTCTCTCTCTCTCGCTCTCTCGCTCTCTCTCTCTCTCTCTCTGCCTCTCCTCTCTCTGTATAACTCTGTCTTTCAAATAAATAAATAAATAAATAAATATTTTAAAAAAAGAATTTAGCATGTAATTAAGGAGAAATTTCTAATTTGTGATTAAAGGAAGGATTTGTTAATTTATGGTGTGCTGGGACAATTAGTTAAGTATATGAAAACATTTTCTAATTCTCATAGCATATAGTATGCCAAAATGTATTGTCATTGCATAAAGGAGTTAAAAATGATGGAATAAATAAATGAATATTTTAAGAAAATATAGGTAACTATTTATCTCTGAGGGAAAACTCTGTTTTTTTCAAAATAAAGACAAAGTCATAGAAGATTCATAGATTTTTAATAAGTTACATGAAATAATGGAAAATATTTACTACATATAATTCAGGGGGCTAGGTTCTTATTATACAAAAAGTACTAGCAGATCAGCACTCAAAAGGCACAAAACACAGGAGGTAAATGAACAAAGATGTGGATAGATAATTGGAAAAATATGAAAAATCAAAAGTATACCATGATTTTTTTTCTTGCTTAATGAATTTGTAAAAAATTTTGAAAATATAATACTATCTTGCTATTTGTAAGGAGGAGGAAATGAAAGTGTTCTTATAGTGTTAGTCATAATTTAATACTTACAACCTATGGAGAATAATTTAATGATAGTCATCACAAGCCTTAAGAATGTTTATGTCCACTCAGAAACACCAATTCTAGGGATTTACTCTAAGGAAGTTATCAAAATGATGTGTAAAGACTTATCAATAAATATGTTTATTCTAGTGATTTTCAAAATGAGAACAAATAATTTAAAAATTACCCAAATCCTTAATAAAATTGTTGGCTAAGTAAATTTACATGATAGATATTATGTAGTCTATAAAAATCATGTTGTCAAGACTAATGATCCTTGGGAAATTCTCCATTTACCATATATTGAAAAAGAAAATGAACAGACTATATGACGTGATCCTAATTTTGAAAAAAATTAACTGTGCGCATAATTACAAATTTAATGATAGAAGCACAAAGATTCCCTATTAATAGTAATTATTAATAGGGGCCGGCGCCACGGCTCAATAGGCTAATCCTCCGCCTACTGGCGCCGGCACACCGGGTTCTAGTCCCGGTCGGGGTGCTGGATTCTACCCCGGTTGCCCCTCTTCCAGGCCAGCTCTCTGCTGTGGCCCGGGAGTGCAGTGGAGGATGGCCCAGGTGCTTGGGCCCTGCACCCACATGGGAAACCAGGAGAAGCACCTGGCTCTTGCCTTTGGATCAGCGCGGTGTGCAGGCCACAGTGCGCTGGCCACGGTGGCCATTGGAGGGTGAACCAACGGAAAGGGAAGACCTTTCTCTCTGTCTCTCTCTCTCACTGTCCACTCTGCCTGTAAAAAAAAAAATTATTAATAGGTAGTAGGGTTAAAGATTATTTTAATTTCATTCTTTGTATTTTTCTGTATTTTTTGAATCTGCTACAAAGAATTTGACACTGAAAGGGAACACACATTTTGTTGTCGACAATGTAATTTCAGTGCCCGACACAGTGTTCTTCCAGGACGAGTGAAGATCTGGAGACAGGGAGGACAGTGGCAGTGACAGTGGTGCCAGGACCAGATCACCCAGATTCCTGGCAGACTGGAAGACCTAGAGGCCCTGGAGCACAGAGGGCATGAATAATGTGTAAACCAGCCCAGAAACCTCCCCAAACTGTGCACACACCCAGAGCCAGAGCAGGGAGTTCACATTCAAAAGGGAACTAAAGGACTAGTGAAACAAAGAATGGTGCTGGGCTCTAGTGCTGTGGCCTGATCCACACCTTGACTCTGTGCGCCCTCCAGTGGCTGTGACCTGCTCTGCCAGCACCTTTTATGTAAAATGGATTAGACGTGAGATGCTGACAGACTGGAGAATCGGAGGGAATGGCAGCTTAAGGGACTGAGGATCTCTGAACTCAGTAGGTCAGGAGGGCTTCATGGAAAGGATCAGCAGGATGAACAAGAATTCTCAGTTCTCCCAATGAAATTGAAAGGGGGTGACTGCAAGTGAGACCGAGTTGAGAGTAGGATGCGGGCAGAACTTAGGACTGAAGGTAACGCAAGCTTACGGCTGACTAGGTTCTACTCACTTGTTCTTATTGATCACTCGTGAGGCACTTTCATACCCTGGGAACTCTGGTTCGACACTTCACACTGCTCAGGCTCCATGAGAGCTACCCTTCAACTGGCCGGTACCCTCTTCCAGCATCTCCTGGTCTCCTGCTTTGCTATTCTTCCTTGAAGGGGAGAGTGAGTGATCATCTGTACTCTCCTCCTCCATGTGAGGTGGGCTACCGGAAAGAACACCCTTCTTCCTTGAAAGTGACTAGTTCTGGGAAGACAGAAAAGAGTAGAGTTTTCTGGTTCATTGGGGTTGAGATTTAGGGATACAGGGGGAGAATCTTCCTAAGGTGCAAATTTCTGGGCCCTTATCCAAATATTCTGATTGAGTAGATTTTTTTTTTATATAGGCAGAGTTAGTGAGAGAGAGAGAGAGACAGAGTGAAAGGTCTTCCTTCCGTTGGTTCACCCCCGAAATGGCCGCCATGGCCAGTGTGCTGCACCAATCCGAAGCCAGGGGCCAGGTCCTTCCTCCTGGTCTCCCATGTGGGTACAGGGCCCAAGCACTTGGGCCATCCTCCACTGCACTCCCGGGCCACAGCAGAGAGCTTAACTGGAAGAGGAGCAACCGGGACAGAATCTGGCGACCCAACCGGGACTAGAACCCAGGATGCTGGCACCACAGGCGGAGGATTAGCCTAGTGAGCTGCAGCGCTGGCCTGATTGAGTAGATTTAAGGCAGGGTCCAGTCTGTGTACCTCTTTAACAATATGTTTGTAGATTCAGAGGCAGGCAGTTCCTCCTCATGTTGAGAAACGTTCAGGCTTTGAGTCCTTGTCATTCTGACATACTCAGCTTCTCTCAGGTTCAGGTATCATAGGTGACAGATACCATCTGTGGCCCCCAAAACTTCTGTGAATGATTGCTATGTTTCCAGCCAGGCAGGAGGTCAGTGCAGCCCTGCTTCTTGACTCACCTTCCTGCTGAGCTTTGTTTTCTGGAGCCGTCTAAGCCATTGAACAACTTGATTAAGCAACAGTTCTATCTATCTATCTATCTATCTATCTATCTATCTATCTATCTATCTAAGTGAGAGAGAGAGAGAGAGAGAGAGAGAGAGAGAGAGAGAGAGAGAGAAAGGGTATATTCTGGGCACTCTCCAAATCTCTGCAATAGCCAGGGTTGGGCTAGTGTTGGCCTGGATCTAAAGCTGGGTGCTGGGTGCTCAAACTAGGCCTCTTATGTGGGTGGCAGGAACCCAATCACTTGAGCCATGCATACTGACTCCCAGAGTCTGCCTTAGCAGGAATCTGGAGTCAGGATCAAGAGCTTAGACTCACATCCAGGTACTCTGATGTGGGCTGTGAGTGTCTTAACACCCACATCAAGAAAGAGTATTTTGAAGGGGTTTGTTCAAATCCTCTAGGTCTCAGGGAACGTCCTGCAGTTTTCTTTCTTTTTTTCAATGGAGAGCTCCATATTGGTTCTTCTGTAGGTCAGCAATGATGGAAGTTATAGCATAGTAGCCAAACTTAGTTGTTAAGAAGGAAATTTGAGCCAATCAGTGCATAATAACCCTTTGACATGCATATGGCTCTCAGGCAGTCTGTGGCAACCTATCCAAATACCAGTAAATTCTGTCTATAAGGAAGGAGAGAGAGAGAGAGAGAGAGAGAGAGAGAGAGAGAGAGAGCACACTCAAGGACCTTCTTGGTTTTACCTCCGTTCACATGACATCTTCTGTTTACCTCCCCTTTTGTTACTCTGCTATATTGGTGCTGGCTGTGGTTTTTATTGTGGTTAAGTCAGTTCATCTGCTTCTGAGATCTCAATGCTGGCTGTGTTTAGGGACTCGTTTTGTTATATCTTCAGACCTGACTTTGGCCTTCTACCTCTGACCACAGAGACTCCTTGACCCAGATACCATTTCCTGGTACTGATGCTTAGCATGGTGACTGAGAATGATGATAGACAGGGTATGCAGTGGCCCTATATTTTGGTTCTCAAAGTAGATTAGAAATTGTACATATCTATGCTAAAACACAGCTTTAGGAACACATAATCAGCATTCCCAAAGGAAAATTGCTAGCCAAGGCTCTATCATGGGGTAAAGTCTGGGGTCTAATCTACAGACTTTATTAATAAGGAGAACTTTTATTCATTTTCTACTTTTATGTATCTTATTGAAGGAAAAAAAAGTGTGTAATCCACTCCACTGGAATTGGAGAAGGCTGAAGATCTTACAGACTGCATCTGAGTTAAAAATTACTTAACCAAGGGGCTGGCATTGTGATGCAACAGGGTAAGCTGCCCGCTGTGGTGTTAGCATCCCATATGGTTGGAGTCCTGGCCACTCTGCTTCCAATCCATCTCTCTGCTTTGTAAAGCAGCAGAAGATGGCCTGAGTGCTGAAGCTCCTGCCACCAATATGGATGGAGTTAGGTTCTTGGTTTTGGCCTGGCCCAGCCCTGGCCATTGTGGCCATTTGGGAAATGAACCAGTAGATGGGAGATTTTTCTCTCTATGTCTCTCCCTCTCTTTCTATAAATCTGCTTTTCAAATAAATAAATACATTTTTAAATATTACTGAACTAAGTTTGGAGAAGCAATGATGAGAGGCATTTCACTTGGGATTCCTGCTAAGGCATGTGGGGAGTGTTGGGAGGGCAACTGGTCCCTGAGATGAGTAAAGAGAGCCTTGTTGATTCTGTTGCTGGGAGCACATGTGAAATTAAGCAGATTCTGTGACAGAATTGATGAAAGGCCATGTGTGCATGGGTAGGCAAGAACTCTTTCTCTGAACCCTGGCCTAACCTACAGTTTATAAATGTTATTTCTGAGCCACTTCTGCAAGTTCTCATTCCTTTCATCAATCTACTAGATCTTATCATTTTATTTGATTTTTCTGATTTTTTTTCTTTTCCTGAACTCTCGAAGCTTGTTGCCCACACTGTTCATTTCCCTCATCCTTTTGTGTTTCTGATCTCTGCTACTTGATTTTGAGCACTTTAAGAGTCTGTTCCATATTGTTCTTTTCATTGTGGAAATGAATTTTCCATTCTCACCTCTCTACTTCTTCCTCTTTATGGATTTCCCTTTCCACTTCCTCTATGCTACATTCTGCTCCCAAGAGTGCAGGAATTGCTCTGAATGTTCATAAGAAAGATGTCTATTATTTATTTTTTTGATGTCTATTATTTGTGAGTGTGGTCACTAGGCTTTGCCTGCAGTGCTTGCTTCGGTACTTGTACCTCCTATCTGATAAGTATACCATGGAAGGCTCTTTTTTTAAAAAAAATTCCTCACATTTGAGTATTTTCTGGGTCTCTCCAGCTGGAGACCTGAGCATTTCTTTCTTTTTTTTTTAAGATTTATTTATTTACTTATTTGAAAGTCAGAGTTACAGAGAGGAGAGGCAGAGAGAGAGGTCTTCCATCCTTTGGTTCACTCCCCAATTGGCTGCAATGGCCAGAGCTGCGCCGATCTGAAGCCAGGAGCCAGGAGCTTCCTCCCAGTCTGCCACATGAGTGCAGGGGCCCAAGGTCTTGGGCCATCTTCCACTGCTATCCCAAGCCATAGCAGAGAGCTGGATAGGAAATGGAGCATCAGGGACTAAAGCCGGTGCCCATATGGGATGTTGGTACTGCAGGCAGTGGCTTTACCCTCTATGCCACAGCACCGGCCCTGAGCATTTCTTTTTGT
The DNA here is from genome assembly GCF_033115175.1 of Lepus europaeus. Lineage (NCBI taxonomy): Eukaryota > Metazoa > Chordata > Mammalia > Lagomorpha > Leporidae > Lepus > Lepus europaeus. The sequence continues at coordinate 79,628,839 of NC_084839.1, read as the reverse complement.
TGTTGGAGAAAGTGATGTTATTTGTTAGTAGTGTGTGTGTGCACACACACAATTATATGTGTGTGTATGTGTGTGTGTGTATAAGTAGAGACTTGAGGTGGAAACCCAAGAAAGCTGTATGTTCTGAGTCAGCTGTTATGAGACATCCCTTAGTGTCTCTTTATTATAATATCATCATAACACAGTCCAGACTTCATCTGCAAACCTCAACACAATGTATTTTCCCTTCCCCTTCCACATTTGTAGAACAGAATACATGAGCAAAAGAATGGAGAGGAAATGAAAGAAGGTGGTCTTTAGAATTGCATCTTCAAAAGTAATTTGAGTTTTTGAGAGTAATGGAAGAAGACACACTCCTTGTGTTAGGGAAGGGCTCGCCTGAGGCAAATTTGTCAAATGGTTAGCCTGGTTGTCAGAGGCCCTATTTCCTGCTCAGTCATCTAGTTTCCTAATCCTGCCTTCAGGCTTCCCAAATTCTTCATGTTGTTTTTATTCTATTAGTTTTCAGTTCAAGATTAACCCCTAGACAGTCTTTATCCACTATAAGGGGAAATAAATTTGATGTTTGAACAACTCATATATTTTGAGACAGGTTCCTGAAGTCCCCAGGAAATGCATTTCAGAGCATTGTCGTGGAGGATCCCATTGGGTTTGAGGGCCTGTAGGGAGTAGGGGAGGGAGGGTGGGAAGGAATGTTGCCATAGTAAAAAGAGCTTGGAGGGTATTTCCTTAGTGTTTACTGTCAGGTCATGTTTCCTCTGCCTGACATAGGAATAGTGAACTATCTGCCTACTAGGGAGGATAGCTGTTGTAGGAAGAACTTCAGGTGTCTGTGCAGAATGATGAAGTAACAGTGTGGGCATGAGGGCAGCTGCCCATATGGTATGATTTGGAGGGTCTGAAGGTCTTACTGAAAAATCATTCTTCTGTTGGCTTACCATGGTGCTGGACATGTCAGCCCTTTTCACAGCTCTGGATGTGTATATATTTTGCAACACCCTTGTCCGAAAATGGTCAGGTTAACTTGGAGATAATGGACATGGGGTATATGGGTATTTGAGGAAGGAATACAAGGAAAAAGCACGAGATGTCTAAATGGGGAGTGGGACATTGAAGATAATCTTTTCTAACTTGCAAATTTTTCCAAACTTTAGTTTTTCTATGACCATTTTTATTTGTATTTTAAATTTTGGGTAGTGCTTCAACTAATTGCATATTGGTTTATATTAGGATATCCCTGGCTTATCACAGACATCCATTCAGAATAGTGAAATCTGTGAACTGACCACTTATCCAACCCCAGTGAATGAGACAATGCTAGATAGCCTTTAAACCACACATAATACCCAGAGAAAAAGAAGTGGTCTTTCATTCCTGTGACCTAAGTCTTGCGCAGTCACATAGTCAATTTCTGTGCAAGGAGGAAGTGAGGGATGGTTTATAGATCTTGTTGTGACAGTTAACTTTATCTATCAACCTGATTGGGCTTGGACATGTATAGATGTCTGGTGAACTATTTCCTCTGAGTGTGCCTGGGAGGGTGTTTCCAGAAAAGATTAGCCTTTGCATCAGCTGACTGAGTAAAGATGATCACTCCTACCCATGTGGACAGGCACCCTCCAATTTCTTGAGGGCCTAAATAGAAGAAAAAAGGGAGAGAAGGTGTAACCATGCTTTCTGTTTGAGTTGGGACATCCATTTTCTCCTGCCCTTGGACATCAGGGCTCCTGGATCTCAGGTTTTAGAATTGGAATTATGCCTTTGCCTTCATGCCCCAGAAGACTTCTCAACCACCATAATCACACATTCAACATATTTCTCTCTCTCTCTCTGTCTCTCTCTCTCTCCCTCTCTCACTTCCACTTGGTTCTGTCTTTCTGGAGAACCCTAATACACTTGTTTATCAATAGAGAATGAGGGGAGATACTCACGTTCTTCCATTTGGTTGCATGAGGATAGTGAATATGTTTGAAACCTTGTTCAAAGAAGGGTAAGACATATTTCTTTTAAAAGTACTTATTTATTTATTTGAGAGTCAGAGATATATAGAGGGAGCAACAGACAGACACAGAAAGATCTTCCATCTTCTGGTTCATTCCCTAAATGTCCAGCACTGGGCTAGGCTGTAGCTGGGAGCCAGGAACTCCACTGGTTTACCTCTAGACTTAACACTCACTGGGATAGCAGAAACCTCTCTGAGCATCAGAGAGCTGAGGTAGAGAACTAAGTAGAGTGCCTGTTTCTAATTAATCTGGATATTCCTTAGAGCAACTTTAACAAGCTGAGAGATGAAACATTCCAATTATTTTTTTATGATGCTATAATCCTTTACAAGTGCATCTCTCTGATGTATGATCTCCTGAATCAGACACTAAAGAACAAATACCCGTTTTGATTTGATAAACCTCTCCTTCTGATGGGAAACAGGGGTGGGGGAACAACCCACAAAAACTTTGAATCTCTCAACAGCTGTGAAATACTCCCTTCTGAACCAAGTCTCTCTGCTGTTGAGTGCTGCACAATCCTATGCTTGATTTGCTTCCTGCAGGGGTCACCACTGATTGTGACATTTGGAATCAATGAGTGTTTTCTTTCTGATGAGAGTGTATGAGATGTGAAGTGTGGAGGGATGGATATGAGAGGAGAAGGAATAATGGTGCGGGGAAAAATATGAAGTGGAAACAGAGGAGCAGTGAAAGTGAAAAGGGCATATACAGGTGGGAGACCCAGGGCATGGGACAGGCTTCAGTTGCATCAACTCACGGAGAGACACAAAGAAGACAACTCAGAAGTAGAAACTAGCTGGACATGAAGACAAAACTCTGGCTTTGAATTTCGTGGTATTTGAGAGGTGATTTTGAGCTCTGGGTTTACCATTATCTAGCTGTGTGCTTTTAACCATCAAAGTAACAACAATGAGGTTAAAAACCAAATAAGAGGCCAGTGCCGCAGCTCAATAGGCTAATCCTCTGCCTTGCAGCGCCGGCACACCGGGTTCTAGTCCCGGTCGGGGCACCGATTCTGTTCCGGTTGCCCCTCTTCCAGGCCAGCTCTCTGCTGTGGCCCGGGAGTGCAGTGGAGGATGGCCCAAGTCCTTGGGCCCTGCACCCCATGGGAGACCAGGATAAGCACCTTGCTCCTGCCATCGGATTAACGCAGTGCGCCGGCCGCAGCGTGCCAGCCGCGGCGGCCATTGGAAGGTGAACCAATGGCAAAAAGGAAGACCTTTCTCTCTGTCTCTCTCTCTCACTGTCCACTCTGCCTGTCAAAAATTAAAAAAAGAAACAAAAACAAGAAACAAAAGAATCATGTGGAATTGAAGACACCATACAAATATATCATTGTTATTTTATAGAGATGTAGACCAGTGTATACACAGGGTTAGATTGGGAAACAGCTGGAGAGGCAAAACTTAACACTCATTTAAGAAACTTTCTGAATATATATGTACATATATAATGTATTATTATATACATATATAACATATATATATAATATATAATGTATACACACATATAAATTTATAAATATATAGTATATATATAAATATATATATATATATATATATATATATAAATAAGCTTAGGGAAGAGTCTGGATTACTGTTAGCATGAACAGAGAGTGGATTTTTTTTTTTCTGAACAGTGCTCCCCAGCTGTGCCCTATTCAACCCACCTAACTGCCAGCAAGTTTCCTGAGGCTGATTTGCTAGTTTCTCAGACTCTTTTTGTTCACACAGAATTCTCTCAGAAGTCAAACCATTATCTTTTCCTACCTCTTGTATCTGATGCTCCCTGCCCAAGAACTGGCAATTGGAGCAGGAGCACAAAGGAGAGGGTATTCTGTGGTTCCTGCTCACACAGGCCTCTTCAGAGCTGGTCCATATCACTAATACATAGTGATTTATCCACGCACATGTGTGATAGGTTGCCAGGGAGAGGCCGGCTCCCACACTGCTGCTCAGGCACTCCCTGTGGTGGTTTTGGGGCAGACCACACCTTTGGGTTGTCGCTCACCTGGAGGCTTGCCAGTAGAGTCCTCTGATCAAAGTGCCCCCCCCCCCCCTTTTTCAGTCTCTTGATGGAAATCAGCCAGCCCTTTGAGGAGACTGATCTCCTAAAAATGAATAAGTTCTACATTTAAAAGTGGGGAATTGAATGGTTTTTTTTTTTTTTCTTAGCTGTGTCCTTAATTGCCAAAAGTAGGTAAGTTGAGGCAAGGAACTTGTCTAAATTCAATTCACATTGCTATGACAACATAGCTGATGCTGAGTTTTATATTAAAAGGTTTATTTGGCTCACGATTCTGGTGGCTAGAAAGTCCAAGCGGCATGGTGCTGGCCTCTGGTGAGGGCCCTTGGATGTGCCACAACATTGTGCATGCATACCGTGGCAGGAGTGCATCTGAGAACCCTCACTTTGTGAGAGGAAGCCAGAGAGATAGAACAGAGAAAGTCAACTTCACTTTATAACAACCCATTCCCAAAGGAACTAATCCAGTTCCATGAGATATGACCTATTCCCATAAAAGGGCATTAATCTTTGCCAAATGTGGTGTCCCTAAGACCTAATTGACTCCTAATCTGCCTGGACTCTTAAAAATCCAGTATCTTGGGGACTGCTGTTGTAGTGTAGCAGGTAAAGCCACCAGCTGCAATGCCAGCATCCCATATGGGCGTAATTCTAGTCCAGGCCAGCTCCACTTCTGATCCACCCCCCTACTAATGGCCTAGGAAAAGCAGCAGAAGATGGCCAAAGTGCTTGGGCCTCTGCTTACCTGCGTAGGAGATCTGGAAGAAGCTCCCAGCTCCTGGCTTTGGACTGGCCCAGCCCCAGCCATTGTGGCCATCTGGAGAGTGAACCAGCAGATGGAAGATATCTCTCTATGTATCTCCCTCTTTCTGTAACTCTGACTTTCAAACTCTCTCTCTCTCTCTCTCTCTCTCTCTCTCTGTATATATATATATATATATATATATATATATATATATATATAAATCCCCCATCACCCAACATTATCATACTGGGGACAAAGCTTCCAGCACATAGATCTTTGAGGGGCATACCACATATAAACAGCAGGAAACTGATCTCCTGGAAGTTTAGTGTGTATATTGATACATTAATGTATGATATGTACACATTAAACTCTAGAGGAATCTTTTATTTTTGTCTAGAGCCCACTACAGACCCAGATGCATTAGGAGACAGGGGGATCAGAAGTGGAGCAACTGGGCCTCAAAGGAGTATTCTGATATGGGATGCCATTCTTGCAAGTGGCAGCTTAATCTGCTGCACCACAACGCCAGCCTGCTCTTCTGTTTAATTTTCTAGAGCATATCACTTTCATGGTACTATAACTCCTTTTGTAAATTTTTTAAATCATGTGTTGACCAACTGATCCTGGAAATTTCCAGAGATGGAGAGAAAATCTCTAGTGATGGAGAATTCTATATGGGAGATGACATAAAATACAAAAGAGATTCTGGCCTGCAAGTTAGAGATTTCTTGTCATTGAGGTAAAGAAAACTTAACCTCAATGAATTTGAAATTTGCGATTGGCATTTTTTAAGAGAGTAATTATAAATACTTAATCTTTTCAAATTTATTATACTGTAAGTTTTCCTGTTCAAATTTTGGTTTTGTAAATGTTTCCTTGGTTTTGTCTTTGGAAATACTTTTCTTGAGTCATATTCCTTAGAGCCATCTTTTCCTTGAATGCAAACTTTATGCCATCCTTAACTGTTGAACTCAGCAGGATATGTTTTCATAAGCAGAAGCCAGGCATTGAATCCCCTAGGTAGGATTCATTTATTGTTTCTCTGACTCTGCAGGTATGTACTCACTGCTGTATTATTTGTTGATGATTAGACCCAATGCTATTAGGAAGACTTTACTGAGGAGTAATTATTACAACAGAATCCCAGAAAATGAAATAGATGCATAACAGCTGGCCACATGGAAGGGCTGTGGATCCACAATGTTATCTCCTCCTCTTCCTCCTTCTTCTCATTCTGATTTCTGCAACAAACTTCTCTTCAACTAAATCAATTACAATTCCATTAGGAAGATCCTGCAGGGACATGCACTTAGTAAGTTAATTTCATCACAATTATGGAATTAGAGAATCTCTGAGTTGTAAGAAACAGTGCAAACCATGTAGTCTAGTAATGACACAGTGTTATCACTTTAATTAATAAGGATAATATACTACAGTATCAATTAATCATTATAATGCCATAGTTTTAGGTGGAGCTTTCTCCACAGGTTTGTACCTATTTCTAAAATTTAATTCTGTGAAAAGATCAGTTTACATTCTTCCCTCTCAACCCTCCATGTAAGAAAGACTATTAGCAGATTGAGAGCAATTTTCATATTTTAAAAATTGTAATATTCTAGGTCCTATTTTTATACCTCTAAACATATATTATTCATTTTTAAAATTCAAGAATTTAAGTACTACTTGTCTGATATCTTCTATATTTCATTTTTATTCTGAAAATCTTTAAAGCAATGATTTCTTCCTTCCATATCTAATTTCAGAGAGTGGTTATGGTAACATTTTTTATTATTTCTTCCATATCTGCTCTTTAGTTGTCTTCCAGAATGCTTGTGAATTGGTGACTATGTCTCCTTGATCGATTCTCAGTGTTCTAAATGATTTTTTACCCCTACTAGTGCCTCAGTCAAGGAGGGTGTCATCTCTATCCTTTTGAACTTCTAAGAACCTTCTTTTTGGTGTTTCTAAATGGCTTCCAACTTACTATTTATTTCTTTTACTTTCATCTCACTCTCAGTTCATACACAGTCCTCTAAAGCGTTCCATCACAGTGGACCTCCGTTTTTCTTTAATGTCTGTGTTTCAGCCATTTTCACCTTCTCTGTTATCCCTTCATCCTTGCTTCATTCTCCCTTTGTCTTATCATAGAAATTACCAAGGGTATTACTATTCATTGTCTGCCCCCTTATTATCCCTCCCTTCTCTTTCTTTGTCATGGTATTTATGTATGTTTTAAACTATCATTTTGCAGAGCTGATAAATAATGGCTAAGCCCACACCTTCAGTTTACTTAGCATCTCTAGTGGAAATGATTGATGCTCACTGGTATACGCCTGGTCCTTGTTATTTCCCAAACTCCCTTGCAATTAGAATGGCATGTAAGTGGTTCTGGCCACACACATGTCACTTCCAGGCTGATTGTGTTTCAGCACCCACTGTGCTTTCCTATGCTTACTTTCTATCATCCATGGCTGGCTGATCCTCCATAGGACCAAGAAGCTATGAGTTGGTGAAGCCACAGTGTAAGCTGGTGTGGGCTCCCAGTTAGATTAGAAAAACCCAGTGCATATCAGATTATGCTGTGAGTGAGAAACAAAACTTCTGCTACATTAAGCCACTGAAATATAAGGTATTTTTCTGACCTCATGGATAAAGAAAATTTAGTATGTGTGTGTGTGTGTATACATATACACACACACAGGATGGAATATTACTCAGTTTTTAAAAAGAATGAAATTCTACCATTTGCATCAAAATGGATGCAACTGGAAAACATCATGCTGGGTGAAATAAGACAGACACAGAAATACAAATATCTCATGTTGTGCCTTGTATGTGGCAGCTAAAATTACAAAAAGGAAAAAAAAAAAACAAAAACAAAGGCAAAGAAATGCCTATATGTATTAGTATTGAGGTAAATGCATTTTTGTCAAACTTTGTTTTATATCTTTGTCAAACCAATGGTCAAGAATGTTATACTATTATAGGTTTAATGATCTATGACTATTTTAAAATTTTTTGTATATGGGGAAAGAACAGCAGTTATTGTACACTTTAGCACCATTGATTCTAGCTATGATGGGCTAGGAGATTTGGTTGGAGTTTATGAGCATTAAAGTGAAGAATATCAGAGTGAAGACCAAGCATACAGGGGTTATTGTTGAGCCACTAGATTGGCATTAGTTGTGGTAAGTTTTCCAGGGCTATTTAATAAATCATCTCTTTCTTCCTCTTATCATGCAGAAGCAACTTCTGTTCATGAGATTGTCTCCAATTTTGGGCTCAGCCAACAGTTTTTCAATAAAAAAGGCTGCTTCAATTTTTTGAGCTTTTATCAAGGCCCCTACTGTTGTAGATTCTCCCCCACTGTCTCAACAATGTCATTTTTAAAGTTCAGAATGCTGGAGGCTCCCACTTTGGGGTGTGGCCAAATGTGCCCGACAGCTGTCTTCCCTAAATTGGACTATAACAACTAAAAACCTGCCCAGAGAAGAACTGGGCAGATTTTTGGCTTCAGGGAAATCCTGGGGCAGCTCACAGCTTTGCTTCTCCACATGTCTGCAACAGAAGGTATGTGGAATAGATGATCAAATGCTACTTCCTAGGTGATTTTGTGCCGTCTGGACCTTGATATGAGAGAGACAAACTTTCATGTGTTTCAAAAATGTGCATTGTTCATTTCTTGTAATCAACAGCTTCCTGGGGGAAGGGAAAATACCCTGAGGATAGAGAACCATGGCCTATGGCTTGGTTCCAAATATTACTTCAGAGACATACAGCAGATACAGCTTTGTCATCTTTAGAAGCTCTAAATATGGTCCAGCTAGGCAATTGCACCTTCTGATTGTAGGACCAGGCCCCTAGATTTGTTTCTAAAACCATGTAAAGTTTATGATTTGCAGCAAGGCTTACACAACTTTTAAGGATAATGGAATCTTACATTTCTCTCTGTCTCTTCAGGAGATAAAACGTGAATAATGTTTTATTCTCTCTTATTAAAGAAGGTAGATAAACAGTTCTAAAAATAGTGTATTTTGCTATTGGCATAATGACTGATTTCTTAAAATGTGATGATCGTTTCTTAGGCAGGGTTTCAGCACTGGGGATGTATTGCAGCAGCCTCTTCCCTTTGATCATTATAATTGAATAATTATACATATTTGCATGTTCTATTTATGCTAATGCAGTGGTTATTGAGAATGACACAGCAGTTTTCAGATTATTCCGACTGCATTAAGAATGGTGAACATGCCACATTGAGATAATTTCATTTCACTGTTTTGTGATTATTTTCTCTTCATATTCAAAGCTCGGGTTTATTGAACAAAATTTCTCTTTCTTGAGATAGATCAGCATTCATAAAGTCCGTAAGACCAGGAAACACTTAATGTCAACACTTCCTGTGTGCATCAGTTAGGATTGGTTTCATCTGTTGGTAAAGATTGACACTACATAAGTTAGAAATTTATTTCTCTCTCACATGGATGTATGGACATAGGCATCCAGTGCAAGTCTGGTATGTTATCTCTATTCTGTAAGTCCTAATTAATCTAGCCCTTTTTAAAACTTGTTAGCATACTTTTTGTGTTTTATATTCCCGGTGTCAACCAATGATCCAAAAATGGCTGCATCAGCTCTAGTCATCAGATTTATATTCTAGTCTACAGAAAAGAGGAAGTGCTTTAGGAAGTGCATATGCTTGCTGACTTTTAAGGATGGTCCATGGAGAATCTGTGTATCATTTGTGTTTAGATTTCATCAGATTTACCAGCTAGAAATTAGGCATTTGGTACCTTAAAATTGCAAAGGAAGGAAATAAGTTTTATTTTCTCACAGGTAGTCATGAACTGAGCTGAGTTAAAAATTCAGTTTCCTTACTATGAAAGAATGCAGAACATTTATGAATAATCATACAGCACTCTCAGCCTGTTTCCTCAAATCCTTGAATGAACCAGAGGGGCATAGTTTGAAATTTTGTTGAAGAACAACCTAAATGAACCTGAGAAAGGGTCATTCAAATTCTGCCCCAACTGCTGGCCTTAGGGACAGTTCTTGTCCTTCTAGGGAGAGCTATTTCTTTTTTCTTGACTAAATTTCTTATGTAGCTCCCTCATGTTCTTTAAAACGTAGAATCTTTGTATAAATGCAGGTGTTCTCTAAGAATGTCAATGGGTTAACTGTCAATATGTAGTGTGAGAGTGCAGATGTTAAAATCTGACAGAACCACATTTGATGCTGGCCTATCATATCACATGAGTGAATGTGGAAATGAATACAAGTATCTTGTGAGTGTATTTTGACTTATATTTTCTCATCTGTAAAATGAGTTATAATAATGCTTTACATGTGTATGTATATGTAGTAAATTATGTTATATATGATATTAATTAATATATAAATATGTATTCGTCTTTCCATACTGTTCTTGCACATAAGCTCAGTTACATTTTTTTTAGCAAAGCACTGGGCCCCAAGCAGGTGTAACTGATGGTGGATAAGGTTGAAGAGAATGGTCATGTTTCTTTTGTGGAAGACAGGGAGCTTTCTGAAAAGGTGAGTATTGCTGTCTCAAGGCTCTGATCAGCATTGGGCAGGATTAGAACATCCAACTGCATCTAGGAGCACATCCATTTTGATATGTGGCTTATGGTTTTAATCCAGTCACTGTATCTTGGGAGAATTTTGAAATAGTCTAAATCACAAACCATGAAAATTTTACCTTTTGAAAATTGCCAGCTAGTGAACAAAACCAGCATCCATCTGAAGTGAACTTTGAAGTATCTTTGGACAATGGGTGGATGGTAAGAATGGGGGTGTGGTTCAAAGTTTGAGTGAGGATCAGGGGTAACTGTTGTATGCTTATAAAATAGTCTTCTCACTTTTTGTCTTGGGCATTTTCACGTATTAAGACATGTCACGTCACAGTGTCCTCTTAAAAGGCTCTTAGAGCCGAATAAGCACAGGACATATCTTGTGTTGGAAAAAGGCATAGTCATTTTGGAGGGTTGCAAGAAATCACCAGAAAAATTGGTGGGGAACAGTGGACCTAAAGCTTCCTTCCTAAGGACTTAGTGCAAGCATCTTGCTGCATTTTCGGGATGTGTGTCAGTGTTCTCATTTGTTAGAGGTTTTCCTGTGGTTTTGAATTTGTGCAATGGTATGTGCTGTGATTTAGCACAGAGCTGGCCTTGAGTAGTTTTTACCTCTATAAAGGATTGTTGCTGAAGGATTGCTCCCTTCTCCCTGGTTTACTGCTACCATCTCACTGCTGTATGGGAGTGCAGTGAAGCAATGATGCACTAACTGTACCTTTCAGAGCTGTGTAAATCCTTTCCTTGTTAAACTGTGAGCTTGTGGACAAGATAAATGCCCTAGAAGGGGGAAGCTATCCAGGGTCCTGAAAAAAAGGGCATCCTGACAAACGTCATAGCAGGCATTCTAACTTGTGCCCAGAAGAATGTTTTGCTAGACCTGTGGATTTGGTATTATATTATGTTTCACTGTTTAAAAGCCTTCTGTCTGGCAAAGCCTAAAAATGTAAGAGGAAAGCAAAAGAAAAAAAATCAAATGAATGTGTCTGTATCTTATCTTTGTTAGAATGTAATGGTGATAATCTTTGTACCAGCTTTGCTGTCTGTAAATAGGGATTTAAGGAGTAAAGCAAAGTAGCCATCAGAAGAAGAAATATGATATATTTTAACATTACTGATACATGACATCACACTTATAAATATATAACTGGGGAAGCAGTGAAGTGAGGGTTTTTGAAAAGAAATAAGTTAAACTGTTAGCTCCTACCTGCATGTATTACAAACAGTTCTTGGATAAGAGATATTAATTCCAGTGTTGTGTATCATAATTGCAAGGTGCAAGTAAAACATTATGGTAACAAAAGTCATGTGACTTTTATATGGAGAAATAAAAATGACCTATTGTTTACTATAAATTTTGGTGTAGCCATAATGTGAGGCAAGTGTTAGGCTAAGAAATAAAACCTGCATAATATATGGAAACAATTTTCTAAGTTTAAATCTTCTGTGGAAGTTGACCTTAAATGAAACTGTGGATTAAATACAGAACCTTGAAACTAACTGTAGTAGTTTGTTGGGTTTATAAATGAACTCAAAATATATACTTTTTCCTCAACAAAAATATTTTTTTCTATTTTTCTCAAGATTAATTAATTTATTTGAAACTCAGAGTTACAGAGAGAGGGAAAGACACACACACACACACACATGAAAGAGAGAGAGAGAGTTAATTTTCCATCCACTGGTTAACTCCCCAGATGGTAGCAACCGCTGGGGCTGGGCCAGGCTGAAGCCAGGAGCCAGGAACTTCATCCAGGTCTCTCACATGGGTGCCAGAGACCCAAGTATGTGGATCATCTTCTGCTGCTTTTACCAGGCAATTAACAGGAGCTGGATTGGAAGCGGAACAGTTGGTACTCTAATTGGAACCTATATGGGATGCTTGAGTTGCAGGCAGTGGCTTAACACACTATGCCACAGTGACCCTTTCCCCCACCTCTTTTTTTCTGTTTTATCTACAGAACCAGTTTGAACTAGACTAGAATCCTGAAACAAATAGCAACTCCATTTGGTCATCTCTTGAGAAGGTCAAACCACTGTGAACAAATTTTATTATTAAATAGAGAGGATAGAATTTTGCAGCCTCCTACCCTGATCTTTTAAATTTTTTCTTTAAACTATAGATGCTTTTCTTTTAAAACCATTAGTCTCAGAAGCACTTTCAAGCATCTAGATTATCATTTGTCACATGGCACATCTTGCATGGTAAATATTTGCTTAATTTCTGACAGATTTCTTATTTTGCTAATATTTGATTTCATCTTGGGCTTTCTTGTTGGTTTTTAATTGAAAGCTTTGTTGAGTAAATATGCCGTGCTCTCGAGTCTACATCCATCAATTCACAGAGGGTACAGCTCACTTGGGCACTAGGATGCCATGTTTATTGATTGCCATGGTGAAGATTTAGACAGGCGTTCTCACAGAGGGAAGACAGGGGAAAATAGTTACAGAGCACACAAGAGAAATCCGGAAATTGTTAATGTGCCTCTTTTCATAAATATTTGCATGTGTTGTTGGCAGTCAAGAAACTTTGATTTCTCTCTCTCTCTCTATTTTTATTTTATTTTATTTTTATTTATTATTTTTTTTTTGACAAAGCCAGGAGCCAGGTGCTTCCTCCTGGTCTCCCATGTGAGTGCAGGGCCCAAGTGCTTGGGCCATCCTCCACTGGCTTCCTGGACCACAGCAGAGAGCTGTACTGGAAGAGGAGCAACCAAGATAGAATCTGGCACACCGACCGGGACTAGAACCTGGGGTGCTGGCGCCGCAGGCAATTAGCCTAGTGAGCCGTGGCGCTGGCCTATTTTTTTCTTTCTTAACATGGGTGTGTTCAGGTTGGTTTAGATGGAAGAGTCATCTACTATCTGTGCCCAATCACCAGGGTCACCTGTGTTAAAAAAATAGCAATCATGGTTTATACTCCCATCAATGTAAAAACAAACCAAAATCCAGTCACTGGAAATTTAGGACTGGAAGAATGATGATGTGAGAGATCCTACCATGTCTCTAAAAATGACTTTCTGAACATTCAAACCTTAACAGAGCCTACCCCAGTTTTATTCTGGTGAATATATCTCAGCACTTTGTCCTCCTCAGGTGGACAGTCCCACATTTATTTACAAGCTACCCATGGCTTATACTGGTGCACCTCAGGGTTTGGTATTTGGTGCTACATTATTTTTGTTTTATCTTCACTTCAAATGTATGACTGAGTCCTGAAATATTGCTGTTAATGTACAAACACACACAATAAGGGAAGGAATGGACCTGACACAGTGTGGAAGGAATTGGGGTTGCCCTGTGTTGGAGCTGGTTGTGGCTGCATGGGCATGATGTGGTCTCACTCAGGGGAAGGAACTTGATGTCCACTTGAGGGAAAGGCTATGAGCATTTTTTCCAACTCTTGGGTGAAAGATACCCAATACATCTTCCAACCTCATTTTGTTTTCACTTTTGTTTTGTGTCTTCTGTGTAAATCCCTAACGTATTGTGAATGTGGTTAAGAACAAAACCACCCATGCCCACTGCCTTTTTCCTCTGGGGTCATATTAGCCCATTCTGATGGGCTGGAATAATATGACATCAGGACTTGTCCCAGAGGTAAACCAGAGGTATCCTCGAGGTAAACCTTGATGGCCTTGTTAGAGAGAATTCTATTTTGTTATCTTACTCTTTCCCTAGAAAGAAATGTTCACCTTCCTCTCAACTGAATGGGGGTGTTTTTGGAGTGATGTTTCTTTTTAAAAATATTTATCTCATTTATTTGAAAGAAGAGAGAGAGAGGGAGAGAGGGAGAGAGAGAGAGAGAGAGAGAGAGAGAGTGAGAGAGAGAGAGAATCTTCTATTAGCTATTGGTTTACTCTCCAAATGGCCACAACTTCCAGGCCAGGCAGGTCAAAGCTGGGACAGGAGCTCCATCCTAGTTTCCCACCTGGGTGGCAAGGGCCCAAATACTTAGGCCGTCTTTCTCTACCTTCCTAGGTTCATTAGCAGGGAGCTTGACTGGAAGTTGAGGAGTCAGGGCTCAACACCATCACTCCTATATGGAATGTAGGTGTTCCAAGCAAGGGAGCTTAATCCACTGTGACACTTTGTTCACCTCTGGAATAATGTTTATAACTTCTTTTTTAAAACTAATTTATTTATTTATTTGAAAGTCAGAGTTACACAGAGAGAGAACGAGAGGCAGAGAGAGAGAGAGAGAGAGAGAGAGGTCTTCCATCCGCTGGTTCACTACCCAATTTGCTGCAACGGCCGGAGCTGCGCTGATCTGAAGCCAGGAGCCAGGAGTTTCTTCTGGGTCTCCCACATGGGTGCAGGGGCCCAAGAATTTGGGCCATCTTCTACTGCTATTCCAGGCTATAGCAGAGAACTACATTCGAAGTGGAGCAGCCGGGACTCGAACTGATGCCCATACGGGATGCAGTGCTGCACTCAGCAGCTTTACCTGCTATGCCACAGCACCATCCCCCTGTTTCTAGATTATTTACACAGTCTCTACTTCAGGAGTAAAAATGATTTATTTGATTAGTGAAGTTGGTGAAAAGCTCCTTTGTTTTGGACCTGACTACCTGGGCAATGAGGTTAATGCATTGAGAAGACAGTGCTTACCTATCTCTTGTGCTTCTGGCATCTCCATTTTGCTTGGTAGGTTTGCAGATGGGCTTTATCCTATGCCTCAGACTTTCATTCACGAGGCTGATGCTTAAATCCCCATCTCGGTGTTAGTTTTTCATGTTTATCCCCTTGCCATACTATCAGGGAGAGAAGAGGGGAATTGGTCTCCCCAGAGTACACACTGCCAAAGTACTGTCCAGTGGCAATCTAGGGCTCATTACTGCTGAGGCCCTCTCTCTCTCTCTCTTTCAAATAAATAAGATAAATATTTTTAAAAAGAAACGTCACCCCAAAAACACCCCCATTCAGTTGAGAGGAAGGTGGACATTTCTTTCTAGGGAAAGAGTAAGATAACAAAATAGATTTCTCAAAATAGATTTCCAGGACTGATGTGCAGTGGTCTTTCAGTCACATGGATAATCAGAATCATATGGAACAGCATGTAAAAATACAGATTCCTAGTACCTACCCCAGAGCTAATGAATCAGCACCTCATGGGGTTAGGTGGGGGATTCTGTTTTAAACAAATTCTGCATTCAATTAAATTTGAGAACTGTCTTTCGCAACATTTTCCAACATCCCCCTTTCAGTGAAAACTTTCCTGTTCCTTGGCTTATTCTTTTCCAGATTGCTATTTAGGAACTCATCAATGATTCACTTTTGTGGGGACTGTGGTTTGATATATGAATGCTTCAAAAGAGTTTTAGAAAAATTTACAAATATGTTTTCATTTATTTGAAAGGCAGAGACAGAGAGGTTTTTAAACTATTTTTACTTATTTGAAAGACAGACAGAGACACATAGATAGGTAGAGATGTGTTTCATTTGCTGATATACTCTCTAAATGTTTACAATAACTAAGGCTCAGCCAAGGCCAAAGCCAGGACCCAAGAACTCAATCCAGGTCTTTCATGTAGGTGGTAGAAATCCAACCACTTGAGCCATTACCCTCTGTCTCCCAGAGTGCATATTTTCAGGAAGCTCTAGCTGGGACTCAAAAACTAGGCTCTCTGATATGGGATGTGGGTATTCTAAGCAGTGTCTTAATTGCTACACCAATTGCCTACCTCCTGTAGAGTGTTTGTATGTGTTAACAATGACCTTCAGGGAAAGTGTTAGATTTAAAAGAAAGGTGCCATCTCTGGCTCTGTGTTAGCTTTCAGTGCTAAGGGGAGTAGTGGAGCCCTTTGAAGCACTGTTATTTTTGCAGAACTCATATAGGCCTTTAGAGCTTATTTCAGAATGACAGTCTTTTCTGTCCATGCTGCTGGACTTAGAATGAGAGAGTAGATGAAATGTAAATTCAGACACATTTGGCAACCAGCAGCTCCTTCTTTTGAATAGATTGGCATTGAGTAGAAGGTATAGGTGGCATACTAGGGTCTGATGACATTCATAAATTATCAGATCTTAAAATTCATATTCTAACAGCATTATTTTAAAGAAGCTTAGCTCTCTTTGGGTGCGTAATGTCTTATTCTTTCATCTTAAGCATTCATGTTTGATAAAAACGATTCCTCATGTAAATTCATTTATTGTAATTCAATCCTTCCTAAACTCCCTTGATATAGAGCTACAAAATGTTACTTTTCTTTTTCCTCTTGAGAAAAGTGCTAAAAATGCAATACTGCCTTATGGTATATGAATTCATCCAAAACTCTTGGAACATATTCTACTGCTTTTCAGAAACACTGCCCTTCTATAATTTGTCTTTCACCTGCCTAGCAAATTATTGTTCACTTTTGAGACATATGTGTGTGTGTGTATATATAAGGTATACATATACATATATATATGATGAGAACTTGATTCAGCTGAAGTTATCCAATTGATCTGTTTACTATTCTCTGATTTCCTGTGCAGTCTGCCCTTCCACTATCTTGATGGTTTAAAGCTATCTTGTTCCTCTCCATGAGATGAATGTGCCTTTACAGTAGTCATCCCATTGTGATTGCTCCATGGTCCTGCCAATCCAGACATTCTGGTGCAAGAATGACTGGTGTGAGCACTGATCACTGAACTTTCTGATATTGATGTCAAAATTCTAAGTGTATATAGTTTATCTCTGGTAATTACAAGCTGAAATTAACAATGGTAGGCCAATTACAGTGTGTTACTCTTGTGAATATTCAGTTTGTAGATTAATGGTTAGATAAATGTCTTCTAGGCATTGGGAGAG
Source organism: Lepus europaeus (assembly GCF_033115175.1). Classification (NCBI taxonomy): domain Eukaryota; kingdom Metazoa; phylum Chordata; class Mammalia; order Lagomorpha; family Leporidae; genus Lepus; species Lepus europaeus. The sequence goes on along the minus strand of NC_084839.1, from coordinate 79,611,673 downwards.
AAGAGTTCTGGGTACTTTGCCTTGCTGCAGATGAAAAAGCAGATGGACCTAATTTGCATGCTGAGTGCTTCTATCTGTTCCTCTTGCGTGATCGATGCGATTCAGTGCTTTACTTGGTAGATGGTTTATGCCTGGCTAATGGAGCTGTTCAGCCCTGGAAGCAGTGATGCTGTACCTTACTAGTAACGTGTCTGCTGGAGATGAATCTTTTAAATTAGTGGTTGCTATGGGACAGTGAATGAGGGATTCAGCCGTGGGAGGCAAGCAGAACAAGAGGCCTGTATTTTCCTGGAGTTACCTGCAATTTGATTTGGAAGAACAACAGAGATGGTTTAGTACCTCTGGGTTCTACCTGTAGAAATTTATTGCTTTGAGGTATATACTACACTTTCAGGAATCTTTTATTAAAATATATAGAATTTACCCTTCTTAGGGTGTCTAGTTGCTATCAATAACCCAAACTAATGAAGTCATAATATATTAATAGCACCTTGAGGTCTGTAGTAAAGGATTGAAAAATTTGAGGGTGACTATAAGATGACCAGATATTTATCTTCCCCTAGAAAACTCCCATTAGTTCTTTGGTGCTTTGGCAGTAAGCATCAGTAGGCAGCATGAATGTAGTAGTTTTTTATCTCCAGCCTAATGAGCAGGTACTTAAAATGGAGCCCTGAAAAGTACAGTAAGGTCTGAGCTGGACAATCTCCATTTACAAACATTCCATTAATTCTTGAGAACTCTGTGTTCTACTCCAATGCACCCTGAGAAGCAAATTGTTTGGGAAGAGCCCCAATCTCTGCTTCTCAGATTTGTACTTCATCTAATGTAACTTTATTCAGGGATTTTTATTAATGTTTGAATGTCATACTGAATTGATCCCTCATCACTCACGAGTTTGACTTAAATTTTTAAATATTTATACCACTCCTCATTTTTTTTACATTAAGCATAAATTTCTGTAGTGCTGATCTTTAAATCATAATCAGTTTTCAGTAAAGAAGAAGTTTAGCTTAAGAGTCCCAGAATTTTCAGGTTTCTGAAGGAGACTTTATTTTTCCAGCCACTTGAACCTGGCCTCAGGTATTACTCTGATTACTAATCTACACCTCAGTGTCTAGTCTCTTGTTTGTGGAAAGGGATATGAGCCTTGCTTATAGGCATGTGAGACATGTAAAACTGTGTCTTCCGTTTATTCCTAATCCCAGATCTTCCATTCAAAATCTGTGGGTTGGCACATGCCTAGCAGTTTTGCTTGGTCATTTGTAATTTCATCCTTATAACTGACATGAAAGGCAATCAAGGATTTTTATCTTTCTTTTATAAACTTTTCTTCCCACAAGAACAACAGACCTATCTCAGTGAACAAAATAGAAAACATATTTTTAAAAAACAATTCTATGTTTTACTATAAAAAAAGATAGAAAGATGAGAAGGAACAACACAGATGATACAAATAGACAGAGTCAGTTTTGATCTATATGTGAGATTGGCAAAAGCCCTAAACAGAAAATGTTTTTATCTACAGTATATTAGAAGAAACTGTTTACTAGGGGAAGCCACTCCATCTTCACAAAGTGACTACTCCCTAGGAGAAGTTAATTTTACTGAAATTAACGACTCCCTTGCTTGCACCTTAATTTTACAAAATATGGCCATGTGGAAAGCCACAAATAAAATCACAAAAATCCCCCAAAGAAGAAATTTTAAGGTTATCCAACTAGATGCTGTCTAGAGTAGGCATATTTTATATTCAAAGATATAAATATCTTGAAAGTGAAAAGATAGAAAGAGATTTATCATGCAAACTAAACTGAAAGAGAGCTGGAGTGGCTATATTAGCATCAGCACAAAGAGACAAAAAGATATGTTATAATGATAAAAGAATGAATCCATCGGGAAAGTGTGACATTTATAAATATATTCACCTAAAACAGAATTCAAAATACATAAAACAAAAACTAGGAAGAATTGTGAAAAAGAAAGATAATTCAACAATAATAGTTGGAACACTCAATACTTCACTATCAATAATTGAATAATCAAGAACATCAATAAGGAAATGATTGCTATGATTTGAGTGTGTTCCCCATGACATTCAAGAATTGAAGCTTATGACCAGTGTGATGGTGTTAAGAGGTAGAGTGGGGCCTTTAAGGAGTAATTAGGTCAAGAGGATTTCTCCCCTCATGCTTCTCGCAGAAACTGTAGCTTTTGGTCTTCTGCCTTCGGTCAGTTGAGGACACAGCGTTCCTCCCCTTTGGAAGACGCAGCATCAAGTTGCCATCTTGGATGCAGCGACAGGACTCTCACCAGACAGCAAAATTTCTGGCATCTTGATCTTGGACTTCTTGGCTCCTAAACCGTGAGAAATAAATTTGTGTTCTTTAGAACCTATCCAGTCTCAGGCATTTGTAATAGCGACACAAATGGTCTAAGACAGAAGGACTTTTAAAAGTTATAAACCAGCTATATCTAACTGACATGTACAGAAAACTACCCAACAATACAGAATACACTCTCCTCAGGTAGAGAGATGCCTTGAATTATTTTACCGTGGAACTATTAAAAATTTCTTTTTCTTAAAGATTTGCCCACATAGTATCTCTAGTCTCAGCATGATAAGGTGATATTGGTATCATCCACAGTTGCATTTAGATCCCGAGTCAAGCACTATGGGGAAGTATATCTCTTCATGGATAACATGGGGTTAATTGCACATGCAAACATGGGACATAACACAAGTAAAACTCCTAGTAAAATGTTTGGCACATAGTAGGTATCCAACAACAAGTATCAATATATTATTGTTGTTTTTCTCCTCATGATATCAGTTAGGTAAGGTATTTTTTTCAAAGATACTGACTTTTCTCTCCCCCAAACATAAATATTTCCAGCGTTAGGGCATGTGATATTTATTTTTGACCAAATATAGAGGAATCCTCTGAGGGTTGAGTCAGTGCCACCAAGGTCCTTCTCTGTCCTTGGCCTGAAGCAGGGCACTCCTGCCAATCTAAGACAGAGGCCCACAAGCTGCAGGCACTGGCGTGAGAACACCACGTGCTAGTGGTGGGCAGTCTCTTGATGCTCATTGCTCAGTCATGGCCAGCTTCACGGCACTGCGGGGAGATGCTGTTAGGCTGCTCCTGCTCATGCAGCCAGGTCAGCTCCTTGTCCCTTTCTCTACCTGTCCTTCATCTGCTGCCAGTCTCATTTCTCTCTGTATAACCCTAGCTCCGCAGAGCAGCACGATCATGCTGAATCAGGAAAATACACCTGTCCACACTGTAGGTTTTTGGGGACTTTGGTAATTTTGCCTTCATAATTATGAAGTGAAAAAATGTATTTGGATATACTGCTTTTTAAAACTTACTTCTCCTCTATTGCTATCATGGTAAATTTTCATATCCATTTTGTCACATGGATGGAGAGTTGTTTGATCTCTTTATGAAGGTGAGGGAATTCGGGGCATTTGAGAGTGATCTGCAAGACAGTAGGAGAGGACCTCTCATTGATGAGAAATTAAGAATTGGAACAACAGAAGTTGAAGGGGCTCCTGCTAATTACTCCTCAAAGGCTTGGGGATCCACTCAGATAGCATGTTCATATATAAATCTGGCTGGAGATAAGGAACTGAGTTTGCTGTTTCCTTTCTGTGTCACTGGCCTTCCAACTAACCCAAGCAAAATGAAGGAATTGAATCCTTTGAAAGCTGTTGTCTTAAAAACACCTTTTTCATTCTCTTACTGTTTGCTTTCAAAGTGTTTTTCTCTCAGTGATTTAAGATTTAAGAACTATTCTTCATCTGTGTCCTCAGGTAGGCATCCATGCAAATGGAAAATCTCTGTCTACTGAGCTACTAACAGTTTGCTTTGCTAAAACTTTTTCACTTCAGTGAATATCACAGATGATATGAAGGTTTTCCTGTTCCATTGAATCTAATGGGAAAGCCCTCAGAGTCATTATTCCGATCCTTACTTCATGTTCAGGGCTCAGAAGGGAGCCGTGGCAGGCATAAGTGGGGTTTGCAAAGAGAAAGCTTGAGCAGCTACTCTGCCACCCAATACCCGGGGCTACTATCAATACTTCATCACGACACACTCTCCCCCTGAGCTCAAAGTCTTGCTATTCTTCCTGAAGCAATGTTCCAAGCAGTCACTCTCTGCTGATTGAAGGTGGCAGCTGAAATGATGTCCATTTGCCAGCTTGGGTGCAATGAGCCACAGATGTCCTATAAAACTCCCCTTCTGACTAAGTTATTAATATCCACTTACCTTTCTGAGATGAATGCCTTTTGTCTTAAAAGATATGGACCTTCCCCAATCTGAGCACTGCCAGCTAATTCTTCCACTTAAGTGTTTACCTTAAAGTGTTACTATCGATTTAACTGAATGATGGTTCAATTATTTTACTTTGCATTGGTTAAGCTCAATAATTCTGGGCCTTGAAATAGACACAATTTATTTTCTCTCACAGTCAGGACCTGCATTCAAAATATGTCAGACTTGCCCATCTTTAGAAGATACTGCCTATTTGCTTGAAAGACATCTTGTTTCTCCCCAACTATGTATACTCTCCATGTCCTACATGACAGTCGGATTTGAAGTGCTACTCTTCCTTTACTCTCACTATCCCAGCTCTTAGGGTTCTCAGTCTCTTGCAAACAAGCCTATAATACCATGCTTAGTTGACCTCTTTTAGGGAAAGAGCTATAGACTTTTTTTATTGTAAGATATTTATTTATTTGAAAATCAAGTTACAGGGAGAGAGAGAGATAGTGTGTCTTCCATCCTCTGGTTCATTCCCCAGATGTTTTCAATGGCCAGGGCCCAGGCCCAAAACAGGAGCTTCTTCCAGGTCTCCCACATGAGTGCCAGGTGCCCAAACATTTGGGGCATCTTCTGCTGCTTTTCTCAGACCATTAGCAGGGAGCTAATTCAGAAGTGGAGCAGCCAGTGTTGAACTGGTGCCCATATGGGCTACTGTCATCATAGATGGTGGCTTTACCTGCCATACCACGATGCCAGCTCCTGAGACTTTAACTTTTTTTTTTTTTTTTGACAGGCAGAGTTAGACAGTGAGGGAGACAGAGAAAAAAGGTCTTCCTTCCATTGGTTCACCCTCCAAATGGCTGCTACGGCTGGCGTGCTGCGCCAATCCGAAGCCAGGAGCCAGGTCCTTCCTCCTGGTCTCCCATGCGGGTGCAGGGCCCAAGCACTTGGGCCATCCTCCACTGCCTTCCTGGGCCACAACAGAGAGCTGGACTGGAAGAGGAGCAACCAGGACAGAATCCGGCGCCCCAACTGGGATTAGAACCCACGGTGCTGGTGCCGCAGGTGGAGGATTAGCCTAGTGAGCCGCAGTGCTGGCTGAGACTTTAACTTTTTAATCCTCATATTTCTAGCAGTGTTGGGAAGGGTGTCTGGCATACAGTGGGTTTCCAATAAATGCCTATAGAGTAAATGAACAGCACACACAGAGATTTACAATTTACTTACACATACATATTTTCCTATTGAATCTTCAAAATGCCATTTTAAGGCATGTATATTTTCAGATGAGAAACCTGAAGCTCAGAGAAATTAGGTGATTATTCTGAAGATGCACAGCAAAAGGAAACTGAGTTGAGACTCACAGATATTCTTCTAAATCTAAACTATCAATCTCACTCTGCTGTCATTGTGCCTCTTGGTAATAAGCTGTCATGCATCATTAACTGCAGTATTCCAGGTTCACATTGTCTGTTTAATAAGATTATTAACTCCTCAAGGGTAAGATATCTTGCTTTTTTCCTTTCTGCACCCTTCTCTCATTTTTGCAAAAGGTTGACCAGTCTAAGAACACATATTTTGTATTGTCTGATCACTGGATACCACAAATCACTATGAGATTAAATTTTTTTAGCCTGGCTTTGCCAAAAAAACTGATTTGTCAAATGAGATCATTTAAAAAGAGCATGAAATATATTCAAAAGAGTTAGGAATTTTATGCTGTGATGGCAGTATCTGAGCTGCCTGAGCATCTATAAAAACCATTCAAGAAACTGGTGTGCTTATTAAATTTTACAAAAAAGTTTCCTTTGGTCATTGTAATTGAAAATACTTCAGTATAATAGTTGCCTGCCAAGAATCACAGATGATCTAGTGGGACAGAATATAATAATAAATCCTGGCACTTGGAGACAGGTTCTGGTTCTCTGAAGGTGTTCTGCCCCCTTTCCTGAATAGGAATTTACTTGGCAAAGGAATAATGGTGGGTCAAGCTGGGTTGGATCAACCTTGAAGTCATCCCTATCCACTATGTGTATCTTGTGTATACACACACACATATACACATACATGCATACACATACAAGGGTATTAAAAAAGATCAAGGAAATGCACATGATAAAAAGTGCATGAATTTAAAATTTCTTGTACACAAAATAGCCTTATTTATTTACTTTTGTTTAATTTTTAAACTTCTGATGGCATATAAAAATGTTTATGGGGTGTTGTGTGATATTTTAATGCATGTATATATTATGCAGTGTCCAGTGAGGGTAAACATATCTAACTCCTCAAACATTTAACATTTCTTTATGGCAAAAGCATTAAAATCCACTCTTCCAGCTTTTTATTAGAGAAATAAATATGGTACATTGTGGTTATCCCTACTGTGCAGTGGAACGCTAGAGCCTCTTGCACCTATCTAACTATAACTTAGTGCCTGTTAATCAACCTTTCCTCATAATTGCCCCTGCATTACTCTCTCCAGCCTCTGGTAACCACTGTTATCATTTTAACTGCTATTAGATTAATTTTTTAAAAACACATTCCTCATATGAGTGAGATCATATAAAACTTCTTTTTCTGTGCTTGCATGCTTTACTTAACATAATGACCTCAAATACATCCATGTTCTTGCAAATGTGTGATTTCATCATTTTAATGGCAGCATAGTAGTCTGTTGCGTCATGTACCACATTTTCTTTATCCATTCTTCAGTTGATGGGCATTTTGGTTGTTTCCATTCTTTGACTATTGTAAATAATCTGCAATAGATATGAGAGTGCAGATGTCCCTGACAGAATGATTTCATTTCCCTTGGACATTTACCCAGGAGTGGCATTGCTGGATCATATGGTGGCTCTATTGTTGTTGTTTTTTTTTTTTTTTTTGAGGATCCTCCATATTGCTTTTGACAATGTTTATATTAATTCACATATTCATCAACCACGTGCATGGGTTCTCTTTTCTCTGCACCCTCACCAGCACTTGTCACCTTTTGTCTTTTTGATAATAGACGATTTAACTGGAGTGAGGTGATACCCCATTGTGATTTTTATTTGCATTTCCCTCATGATATTATGCTTTTTTTCTTGTACCTGTTGGTCGTTTGCATATCTTCTTTTGAGAAATTCTGTTATGTAGTGCCATTTAGAAAATTGGATTTGGGATGATTTTCTTATTGCATTGTTTGGGTTCCTTATATCATCTGTTTATTAAGCCCTTGTCAGATATATAACTTTAAAAAATCTCCTCTCTATTGAAGTGAAAGTTTCCTCTTGATTCTATTGATTGTTTCGTTTGCTCTTTAACTTGATGAATACTCATTCGTTTGTTTTTGCTTTTGTTTCCTATGCTTTGGACGTCTGATCCAAAAATAAAATCCTTGCCTATTCCAATATCTTGAAACATTTCCATTGTTTTCTTCTATTTTTTTCTGAAGTACCAAGTCTTACATTTAGATCTTTAACCCATTTTGAATTAAGTTTTGTACTTGATGAAAGGTAAGCGTTTAGTCTCATTCTCCTGAGTGTGGATATACAATTTTCCCAGCACCATTTATTGAAAAAAAAAAAAAACCCTCTTTTTTCCAATGTGCATTCCTAACATTTCTGTCAAAGATTCACTGGTTGTAGATACATGCATCTATTTCTAGGGTCTCTTGTATTTCATTGGTCTATGTGCCTGTTTTTGTGCCGATAACATGGTGCTTTAATGACTGTAGGTTTGTATAATACATTTTAGTGACATGTAGTACAATAGCTCTATCTTTTTGCTTGAGATTTCTTTGTCTATTCGGGTCTTTTGTGGTTCCACACAAATTTTAGTTGTGTTGTTTTGTAGTTCTATGAAAAATATCCTTAGCATTTTGATAGGGACCATATTGAATCTGTAAATCATTTTGGGTAGTATGGACACTTAATGATATTTTCTAAAATATGAACACAGGATATATTTCAATTTCCTTGTACATACTTCAACTTATTATCAATGATTTCTAGTTTTAAATGTACACATCCTTACCTCTTTTGTTAAATTTATTCCTAGTTTTTTGTTTGCTATTGGAAATGGGATTCATTGATTTTTTAGATGATTCACTGCTGATGTATGAAGAAAACAACGCATGAATAGCTGTTCAAGTAGATGTTTTTATGGGGAAATGATCAATGGAGCATCTTACTCAGCCAAAATCTTACTCCACTTCAACCTTATATATTGATTCTATTTTTCATGAACTTAAAAAAATTATTTATTTGGTCCATTTGAAAGGTAGAGAGACTGAAATCTCTCATCTGCTGATTCACTTCCCAAATGGCCACAGCAGAGAGGACTAAACCAGCCAGAAACCAGGAACGAGAACTTAATCCAGGTGGTAGGGACTCAGTCACTTGTATCACTTGCTGCCTCCCAGGGTGCACTTTAGTAGGAAACTGGAATAAAGAGTGGAACTGGCCTGGGATGGGATGTGGGTGTCCCAAGTGGTAGCTTAACTTCTGTTTATGCCTTCAAGTAGCCTAGAAGCAAATATTGAGTTAAAATAAATGTTTTTTTTTTTTTTTTTTTTTTTTTTTTTTTTTTACTTAAATGGCCAATGCCTGAACCAGGTTCCAGGAACTCTATCCTGGGCTCCCACATGTGTAGCAGGGGCCCAAGTACTTGGACCATTTTCCACTGCTTTCCTAGGCACATTAGTGGAGGGCTGGATAAGAAGTGGAGCAGCCAGGACCTGAGCCAGCACTCTGATATGGGATGCAAGTGTTCTAAATGGCAGCTGAACAGTGACTCTAGGACAAACGTTTTTAAGTTATATTCTACAAAACATATTAAATTGTAGAGAAGGGAGAGATTAAAATTAGCTCAGACAATCAGGACAAGTTTCATGGAGAAAAATACAATTTGGAACTTCTCAAATATGGAACTAGATTTTTTAAAATATTCAAGAAGAAGGGAGGGATATAATGAGGGAGGGAGTGAGGGAGAGCGAGAGAGAGCGAGCTAGAGAGAGTGAGCGAGAGAGAGTTGTGACCAATTGAGTCATTCCCTAAATGCCTACAATGGACAGCAGTGGGCTGGGTTCAAGCTGGAAACCCAGTACTCAATGCAGGTCTCCCACATGGGTGGTAGGAACCCAACTACTTGATTCATAATCTGCTCCCTCCAAGGGTCTGAATTGGCAGGAAGCTGGAATTAAGAGCTAGAGTTGGAATCAAACCCAATTATTCTCATTTGGAAGATGAGCATCTTAGCTAACATCTTGACTGCTATATTAAACACCTTAAAGTGCATTTTGAGGCCGGCGCCGCGGCTCACTTGGCTAATCCTCCACCTGTGGCACTGGCACCCCAGGTTCTAGTCCTGGTTGGGGTGCCGGATTCTGTCCCAGTTGCTCTTCTTCCTGTCTAGCTCTCTGCTGTGGCCCAGGAAGGTAGTGGAGGATGGCCCAAGTGCTTGGGCCCTGTACCTGCATGGGGGACCAGGAGGAAGCACCCGGCTCTTGGCTTCGGATCGGTGCAGCGCACGGGCCGCAGCATACTGGCCATAGCGGCCATTTGAGGAGTGAACCAACGGAAGGAAGACCTTTCTCTCTGTCTGTCTCTCTCACTGTCTAACTCTGGCTGTCAAAAAAAAATTAAAAATAAATAAAATAAAAAAGTGCATTTTGAGTGGTAAAAGTACACCATGAGTAATGGCACTATTTATAAAACAGTGAAAATCCAGTTAACTCAAATCCCTGGGTATAGGCAAAGAAGTAGTGAGAAACAAAAATGGAAATATAGATGACAATAGGGATCTATTGCTGAATAAATTTGCAAAATGACCTTAAAGATTTCAATTGCTGAAATGCAACTTTCAAGGTCTTACTAAAAGTCAACTTTTGATTCTGTGTGGATATTTTCTGTTGGCTGCACAAATCCAACCTCTACCCTCTTCAACCTGCTTTGGGTCTCAGGAACTCATGAGGCCTGTGGTTATTCCGCTGGTTCTCTCCATGTCGGCAGTGGGTGGGTTCCTCTAGTTCTAGACTCATGGGACTCTCACTGTCCTCCTACCCTGCCCCTTCAGGTTGTGGTATAACTCTGGGGGTGCTTGACCTCTCTTGTGTCTTTCACTCTAACCTTCCTAGAACTCTCCTTTGTTGTGCCTTCTGTGTGTGCTATCTCTTTCCTAAGGGCACCTTTAACAGTTTGTCATATATATTAGTTTCCGCAGTGGCCAAACTGTAGTAGTTTTCTAATTGTCCTTAAAATGCAAAACCAGAATTGTGGGTAGGACGTCAAAAGTACAGAGTGGAGCTTCTCTCCCACTGGCTTTTAAGCTGGTTTTCTTCTTCTTCTTTTATTTGACAGGCAGAGTTAGACAGTGAGAAATAGAGACAGAGAGAGAGAGTTATAGACAGTGAGAGAGAAACAGAGAGAAAGGTCATCCTTCGATTGGTTCACTCCCCTTATGGTCGCTATGGTTGACACTGCACCAATCCAAAGCCAGGAGCTGGGTGCTTCCTCTCAGTCTCCTATGCGGGTACAGGGACCCAAGCACTTGGGCCATCCTTCACTGCTCTCCCAGGCCACTGCAGAGAGCTGGACTAGAAAAGGAGCAACCAGGACTAGTACCCGGTGCCCCGACCAGGACTAGAAACTGGGGTACTGGCGCCGCAGACGGAGGATTAGCCAAGTGAGCCATGGCGCAGGCCAAGCTGGTTTTCTTTAGCAGGTAACTGACTCTTCTTAGAGAGGATCTGTTTGCAACTAGATTAACAAAATTTTGTGTCTCAGTTCACAAACATGGACCTATAAATGTAAGCAAAATTTTCCTTAGTAATATAGTTAATTATAATCATTTTTCACCAATTTCCAACAAAATCAAGTGGTTTGTGGGAAAATTGGGTTGGATTTGAAGGTGTGCAGTGCATGTAAAGTGCAAATCAGTGCACTGGGAAAGTCAGGCTGGACAGGTAGGACCACTGTTGACCCTTAGGAGATGTTTGTATGGAACTTATAGTGATGTTTGTCTTCATTGTCACCTCAAATTTAACTCCTGTGTTCCTATCTGCATAGGCATAGTAGGATGGTGGCACTTGAGATTTAAATTTTGTTTTCTTTCTTTTCTCTTTCAGTTTTTCTTTTTAAGTCACATCTATGAGCTCCTCTATCCTCTTTAAGGTGGAACTGAAAATTTTCTTCTTCCCTGTAGCCTTTTTTCCTATGTCTGAGAACAAGGAATGTGTCTCATAGTCCTTTGGATGTTTCCTATTGCTTAGAATGGAAAATCCTCTCTGCTATTACTTTAGGATTTGTGAAGAAATATCAAACCAATTTCTTGGCTAAAAAGTATTTTGTAGATGAGAACTTACACATGCATTACAAAGGAGAATGAAGCATAATGAAAAATCTTACTAAGAACTGGGAATATTTCTGTTGATATTTGATATTTCTTAGTTAACTCTTGTTCATCATTCAGTATTTATCTAAAGAGTAATCCAGGATTTTGTGATTTTATGCCCTGCCGGGTTTGGATGACCCTCCACAGTATGTCTGGATCTTCTTTGTCATGAGCTGCACAGTTTGGAGTAGCTCTTTCTTAGCTCCCATTTCCCTCTTTTGTATTATGAACCCCTTAGAGGCAGGGACCACTATAGTCTAAGATTATATAATATCCAAAAAGCCTGGCACACAGTAGGTACTTGACTGAAAACAATAATGAAAAGGAAAATCATATTATGGGCTTCTTAGTTTCGGATTTGAGTTTCATTATAGGAGAACAGTTGGGGAATCTTTCAAAACAAAAAACAGACTCCTGTAATCTGACTTTTTGTGTTTACTCCCGCGGGAGATTCTGACTCATCAAGACTGGGTTAATGCCAGAGAATGGAAATGTTTGAAAATATACACCAGGGGTTTTAACAGAAGTCAAGGGGAAGAGCAGTTGATTTAATTTCTCCTGGGAGCAGGAGGGATCCTGGGCATTTTGCCTCTGAATTCACAGACAACTGCAGTGAACCTGAGGCTCCAGAGGCTTCCTCATTCTGATTTTGAGTCAGTGTTTGGAGATTTATGAGACCTTTGCCTTCTTAATTTGAAAGCAATCATATTATGAAGACTTGAACAATGCATGGACTGGATGGTTTTGTGTTCAAACACTTTCACAAAGAACTTTGGTGCAAATTTAAAAAACTGGTGAAAATTTAAAACTCTTAAAAGATTACATAGGATATTAGAGGCTTTCAGGTTAGGGGCCTCCATTCTTCTGAGCAACAATTAAATTTCCCCACTTTGGCTGCTTTTAGTAAATTCTCACCCATGTAAGGAACGTGCTCCTGCGAGCACCCTCTTTCCTTACATTCATTGTTTTTCACTTTCTGCTGCATGATTTCCAACAGCAAAGATGCTAAAATGCCTTGCTTATCTTTTTTTCTAACTTATTATCTTCACCTTACCCTTCAGCTATTATCCTATTCTTTTACTCCCATTTATAATCAAGTTCTATGACAGAAACTTGAAGAGCACTATCTCAATGTCCATTTGCCCTGGGCATCAGGACCAGTTGGGATAGGTTCATTGTCAGTGCCATAAACAAAAAGGTTGGCTTTTAGAAGGGACTCAAAGAGAGGATGTGAATATAATTTACATAGCAGAGCAGTGGTTCAAAATACAAATTGGAAACACAGTGGCCTTAGGTGAGAAAGGGAAAATAGTCCTGTCATAGTCTAAGAGCAAAGAGTAAATGGGAGTCAAGGAAGTAGGACAGTAACCCTGAAGTTTTTTTTCTAACAGTTTGCCTATGAAGAAAAGGAAAGAGATGAGACATGCTTAGAGAACTAGGAGTAGTATATGGGCATTATACAGCTTGGACAAAGGTTGAACAATTGGACCATTAGGAGAAAACGGATAAAGTTACTAAAAGCTGGCTAATTTGACTGTAAGAACTGCATACTTGTCCTCCATTTATCAGACTAATATTCTGATTTTATTATCCAGGAGTTGGCAGTGGCATCACACATACATCACAGGAAATTTAGCTTCCTCTGTTACTGGCATAACATATAGCACTGCTAAGTATCCCCACAATGTCAAGTTCAAATGGATCACCATGTGAGATACTGAGTTGGTTGGCCAATTGTCATGACTGATGGGGGATATTAAAAATAGGTAACTTCTAAGGAACAATTATAGGCCGGCTCCGTGGCTCAATAGGCTAATCATCCGCCTGCAGCGTCGGCACACCGGGTTCTAGTACCGGGCGGGCCGCCGGATTCCGTCCTGGTTGCCCCTCTTCCAGGCCAGCTCTCTGCTATGGCCCGGGAGTGCAGTGGAGGATGGCCCAAGTCCTTGGGCCCTGCACCCCATCACCCCATGGGAGACCAGGAGAAGCACCTGGCTCCTGGCTTTGGATCAGTGCAGTGCGTCGGCCGCAGCGACCACTGGGGGGTGAACCAACAGAAAAGGAAGACCTTTCTCTCTCTCTCTCTTTCTCCCTCTCTCACTGTCCACTCTGCCTGTCAAAAAAAAAAAAAAAAAAATAAAAGAACAATTATAGCCAATGCGTCCCAGTAATCTGACCACGGTCAGGAAATTTCACCGTAAGAACTAATTTAATGAACAAGAATGCTGATTTCAGAATATCGAATGGTGTTATCTTAGATTTGGGGGAATCTCTGGAGCCAAATCTGTGGTCGGGTTTAGAAATCTAGTACACCTTCACCTTGTAGCATTAATTTGAACTTCCCTAGGGGCACTTATTGATTCTCAACCTATTTTCTTCCATAAGGGAAGCTGATTGCTATCTGAGTTTGTCATTTAACAAAGGAGAGAGCTTTCAGAGAAAATGAATGTAGGCCATAGGTCTGAGAATTTGGAAAGGCTTCTCATGTGCTACCCAGGAAGAATCTACTTGATTGAAGCATAAGAGTGGGGGTGGAATGTCAAAGGGTAAGGTTTTAATGTTTGGAGAATCACTGAAAGAACTCAGTAAGCATATTGTGGTTTTTACCTTTCATCATTTTCTCCAAAAATGACTGTGAGTGGCAGAATCCAATAGCTTAGTGTGTAACAATGTTTGGCTCATAGTGAATACTCAGTGAATACTTCCTGACTGATAAAGTAGCTGTTGGACTATTGAAGATGTTACTATTCTATTTAATAATATGTGCTTTCTAGTAAGAATCTCCTGGATTTCATTGCTGGCTTTACTGCTTACCATGCTTGCTACCCCACGAACACTTTGATTGTTTTCTGATCATAGTTATCCCATTTGGTCTATATAATATAACACATACACATAGGTGGTACTTTCACAGGCAGCTCTATGTCCATTCTCTTGTCTATTTCTTTCAAAAAATACAAAACTACACTTGAGGGGTACTTATATGGCTGATACTGCTGTGAATATTTCCCAAAAATGAACTTGTTTAATCTTCACAACAAATATACATATAAGACAACTTCACATTTGAACAAACAGGCTATGTAACCTATGGAGACACAGGAGACCTTGAATAGCAAAAGCAATCTTGTACAACAAAAACAAAGCCCGAGGCATCACAATACCAGATTTCAGGATATACTTACTACAGGAGAGTTGTAATCAAAACAGCATGGTACTGGTATAGAAACTGATGGATAGACCAGTGGAACAGAATAGAAACACCAGAAATCAATCCAAACATCTACAGCCAAATTATATTTGATCAAGGATCCAAAACCAATTCTTGGAGCAAGGACAGTCCATTCAATAAATGGTGCTGGGAAAACTGGATTTCCACATGCAGAAGCATGAAGCAAGACGCCTACCTTACACCTTACACAAAAATCCACTCAACATGGATTAAAGATCTAAACCTACGGCCCAACACCATCAAATTATTAGAGAACATTGGAGAAACTCTGCAAGATATAGGTACAGGCAAAGACTTCTTGGAAAAGACCCCGGAGGTACAGGCAGTCAAACCAAAATTAACAATTGGGATTGCATCAAATTGAGAAGTTTCTGTACTTCAAAAGAAACAGTCAGGAAAGTGAAGAGGCAACCAACTGAATGGGAAAAAATATTTGCAAACTATGGAACAGATAAAGGATTAATAACCAGAATCTACAAAGAGATCAGGAAACTCCACAACAACAAAGCGAACAACCCACTTAAGAGATGGCCCAAGGACCTCAATAGACATTTTTCAAAAGAGGAAATCCAAATGGCCAACAGACACATGAAAAGATTTTCAGGATCACTAGAAATCAGGGAAATGCAAATCAAAACCCCAAGGAGGTTTCATCTCACCCCAGTTAGAATGGCTCACATACAGAATCTACCAATAGCAGATGCTGGCGAGGATGTGGGGAAAAAGGGACACTAACCCACTGTTGGTGGGAATGCAATCTGGTAAAGCCACTATGAAAGTCAGTCTGGAGATTCCTCAGAAACCTGAATATAATCCTACCATACAACCCAGCCATCCCACTCCTTGGAATTTACCCAAAGAAATTAAATTGGCAAACAAAAAAGCCATCTGCACATTAATGTTTATTGCAGCTCAATTCACAATAGCTAAGACATGGAATCAACCTAAATGTCCATCAACTTAGACTGGATAAAGAAATTATGGTATAGAATACCATTCTACCATTCATACTATGGTAGAATACTATACAGCAGTAAAAAACAATGAAATCTGGTCATTTGCAACAAAATGGAGGAATCTGGAAAACATCATGCTGAGTGAAATAAGCCAGTCCCAAAGGGACAAATATCGTATGTTCTCCCTGATTGGTGACAACTAACCAACCACAAAAAAGGAAACCTGTTGAAGTGAAATGGACACTATGAGAAACAGTGACTTGATCAGCCCTTGTCCTGACTGTCGACATACAACTTAAACTTTATCCCCTTTTGTATTTTTTTGTTCTACTTAATTCTATTGGTTGAACTATTTAATTAACACATAATTATTCTTAGGTGTTTAAATTTAACTGAAAAGTGATCTCTGTTAAATATAAGAGTGGGAATAAGAGAGGGAGGAGGTGTACAGTTTGGGACATGCTCAATTGGACTTGCTTCAAATGATAAGGTTAGAAACGTGCCAGGAGATTCCAATTCAATCCCATCAAGGTGGCATGTACCAATGCCAAGTCACTAGTCCAAGTGATCAGTTTCAGTTCACAATTGATCATACTGATAGGTCTAAGAGTCAAAGCGATCACATAAATAAGACTAGTGTCTGCTAGTACTAACTGATATAATTAAAAAGGGAGAGAACGATCCAACGTGGGAAGTGGGATACACAGCAGACTCATAGAATGGCAGATGTCCTAAATAGCACTCTGGCCTCTTAACCAGCCCTTAAGGCATTCGGATCTGGCTGAAGACCCCATGAGAGTATATCAGGCATGGAAAGCCAAGACACTGTGACAAAAAAAAGTCCTAAATGAAAGATCTCTGCGAGTGAGATCTCAGTAGAAAGAACGGGCCATCAAAAAGGAGGTACCTTTCTCTGAAGGGAGGAGAGAACTTCCACTTTGACTATGACCTTGTCTAAATAAGATCAGAGTTGGTGAACTCAAAAGGCTTCCATAGCCTTGGCAACTCATGACAAGAGCCTCCAGTGATTACTGATGCCATAAACAAGAGTGTCAATTGTTAAGTCAACAACAGGAGTCACTGTGCACTTACTCCCCATGTAGGATCTCTGTCCTTAATGTGTTGTACAATGTGAATTAATGCTATAACTAGTACTAAAACAGTATTTTACACTTTGTGTTTCGGTGTGGGTGCAAACTGTGGAAATCTTTATATATGCTAAATCAATCTTCTGTATATAAAGATAATTGAAAATGAATCTTGATGTGAATGCAATGGGAGAGGTAGCGGGAGATGGGAAGCTTGTGGAGGGGAGGGAATTTATGGGGGGGGGAAAGCCACTGTAATCCAAAAGCTGTACTTTGGAAAATTATATTTACTAAATAAAAGTTAAAAAAAAGAAGCTATGTAACCAACTCAGCTAATAAGTGGGAAGTTGGGATTTGAAGTCAGGCATGTTATTTCTCTGGTCTATAATCTCAACCTCCATTTTTCAAAGGTAGTGCATATAAACATGTGTAATATTTTTGCTTGGCACAATTTTCACTTTGTTTTTCTACCATTACTATTATTTTAGTTTCCATGGCTCAGAATATCCTTAGCAAGTTCGCAGAAACAAGATCCCCTACATCAAGAGGCTGGAATAGAATGAACATAAACAATATCCCAGAGGATGCCAGCAGGGGCATGTTTTGTCAGTCACCTCTGCCTCTCTAGTATATCTCTGAGTTTCATTAAATGTGATTATGTGGCATACCCCTTCGGGAGAAACCAATTTCCTTGGGTGCTCAGTACAGCAGCTAGGGTAGTGCATACACTTGACAGTTTACTTCCAAAGTGATTATCACACTTGGGTTAATCTATCAGCCAGCAAATGACCCCCAAAGATTCACAGAGACTGAACAATGCAGTGCAAGATCAATATCATATTTCACTTTGTCGGCAATGAATGTCTGGGATAGCTGAGTAGGATGGGAGTGAAATGAACTATTGGATTATTGAGCGAGTCCCCTCTGGAGTCATCCAAGGATTCATCAGACATTAACAAGGAGCTGAATTTTTTGTTGACCATAGACCCAGAATGAGCTAAAACATCTTTTATTTGGTAGCTGATAAAGTATAACTTATGGAGCATAGTATAATTAATGATAAGTTTTCTTGGTTACAAAAAAAGCTTCTGTACTGTAGTAGTAATTGATTATATGTTTATAACCTTGTGTAACTTTCCAAAAATTTTCACATATATTCTATTTCCATAAATATACCCCTCCAGGCTTGTGCATTTTTACTTCTTTTTCTTTCTAGAAGTTTTGGGCGGAAAATTAGTTTTCCTAGATAATTTTCCATTTTGCTTATAACACTAAATTACAAGATCTATTATGTCATAAGTAATTGTTTTCTCTGTGCCAGGTTCTATGATAGGCAGAATTGAATTAGGTACATTTCCTATCATCATGGAGTTTTCAGAGAGACAAAAGGAAAGATCTGGAATATCTAGGAGCCAATTCTGCTCGGTGAAGTGACTGATACTTCAAAGCGCTGCTTGGGATGCCTGCCTCCCATATCAGAGTCCTCGGGCTGGAGCCCTGGCTCTGCTCCTAATTTCAGCTTATTGCTACTGTGCACTGTGTGAGGCAGCAGTGGTGGTTCAAGTAGCTGGGTTCCTGACACCCACGTGAAAGACTGGATTGGATTCCCTGACCTTGGACATTTTAGAACTGAAACACAGCTGGGAGCTCACTCTCTTGCTCTGTAATAAGTAAAACTGTAAAAAGGGGGAGAAAAAAGTATTAGAGTTAAAACAGTTCACATTTGAAAATCACAAAGAAGATGTACAGAGAAACAGTTGGCAAGGATTTGGGGCTCAGTGTTCTGTGCATACGTGCGCACATGTGTGGTGAAGGGTGCATCTGAATGCTCACACTGAGCAGCCACCATCTTGAATGCTGCCAGCTGTCATGTCAGAGGGAAAAGAGAGGAGTTTCCTATACTGGGCATTAAATTCTCACAACTTTTGGGCCACAACTAGTCATACGGCCTTGCAGAACAAGAGATGGATTGTAAGTGTAACAGCACCATGTGCTCTGAAAATGGGGAGCTGGAAGTAGCTGGTGTACAGCATCAGTGACAACTGAAGTTACCACAACCTGAAGGAAGGAAGTCTGCTACTAATGAAAAAGAATTCAGGCTCATTTCCCAGCCTCCGGAAGCAGCAGTGAATGGTATCAGAATGAGACAGAAAGGACAGAAAGAGTGGAAAAACAGATTTTTAATCCCCAGTTATCAAACTGACCAAAGTCAAGTCTCTGAATCACAGTTTCCTGACCAGTACCAGTTTTATGGGACTATTCTGGTGGCTTCTCTTGCTCTACTCCCCAAGTTGTGTTATCTTCATGGACAATGCATGAAAACAGCATAAGTGATTTTTCTCAGAAGGTTGGAAGGCTGAGTCTACAGGGAGAAGGACGTATGAGGCTATGTGAGAGGTCAGGGGCAGTGGCACTCATCCAGGCAATCTGTCCCTTCCAGAAGTGTTTGAACAATGGATGAGGGCATGTTGGCTGTTCACAGTGTTTGGGGTGCACCACTGGCATTTCATAAATGCAATTCAGGGGTGCCAGTTTGTCCTTCAGTGCCCAGGACGGTACTGCACAATAAAGACTTGTGCCACTCCACTTAAAGTTGAGAAACACTAGTAGGGGCAGAAGAAGCTTCTAACCACAGAGGATGGAAACTGCAATTTAAGAAGACTGTGAGCTCCAGAGAGACTTGCAGTGAGGTTGCTATATTGGTGAGAATGTGATGTTAGTCTTCTTTTTCTACTTAGGCGGCATTGCAAAACAGTGATTGTTCAATTAAATGCATGGTGAACCAGTGTTCCAATTACTGTGTTCTTGGATCTTGTGCAGCTCTTGCTTAACCGTGTTCATTAAGATAATTAGAAGCTTAGAAAGAGGGTTGAAGTGAATTCAAGGGTGGAGCTCTACAAACACATGCAATTATTATTTGGCAATCAAAATAAAATACATTTTAAATAGTGCAGATGAAGATATCCATCTGAGAAATGTCCCCAAATTCTTGAAGGCAGCATGAAGGGCAGCTGGTGGTGCCTCCTGCTGCCTGCTCTTTGTTGCCTTGGCCCCTATCTGAGACAAAGCCTTTCCTGGAGGTGCAGAGCTGGTCCTAGGTCTGAGCTATTCCTTGCCTCTTCATGTACCTCCATTGCCAGTCTACTTCTAGCCTTCTCTCAAAACTTTTCTCTTCTTCAATGTCATGCTCAATTATGCTGCAGCAGGGAAACTTAGAAAGACATTTGAGCAAACACAATCTCTCTGTCCTTTAAAATCCTGCTCATTTATCATCTGGACCGCCTGCTTCTTCTGAGGGATTTTAAACAAAAGCTGAGATTTTATGTTTGAGAAAGTGTATTATGTAGGTGTCATAGAGGGTGATGGTGAGAGATAAGAATCTAGAAAATCTAGATACACTCAGTTGTACCGTAATGCTTTCTTCAAAAGCGCAAATTTATTCCCACCCAATAGAAATATTAAGAGATGATTTGAGCACATTATGAATTTTGCATTTTCTTGGTTTTTTCTCTGCAGAACAATAGGTGAATGGAGAAACTGCATTCTGTTGAAATGAGCTGTGAGGATTACACAAAATGGACAGGTACACATCCGCTCCACTCCTTTGGCTCATCGTGAGTGATGAGCAACACTCACGTACATCTGACCTTCTAATGTTCTCTCTGATTCTAGACAACCCTCCTACCATTTCACAGTAGTTCATACACTGCAGCCTTTTCAGTACCACCCATATACATAAGCATACGTGGGTCAACATAGTCATTAATTGCAGCATTATGTACTTCTTAACCAATTAATCTATGTAAAACCACTAAGATTTCTATTTGGTTCCTATTTTTTGTTTGTATATCACTGGCAAAGTTTATGAATGTTGTTCTGCTGACTCCATTTTCCCACATAAGCACTGTAGTTTCCATTGTGCAATTTTACAAGGCGTGGTGATTTTTAGGAAAGCACACGTCATGTAACAGAACTGACTGCGATCTCAGTTTTGTATGCTAGGTGAAGATTGCTAGTAAGGAGGGAAAATTTGGGCATAATGTTCATCCTGCTCATCATCCCCCAAACCCAGATTGCACAATAACTAATGAAAGCTTTTATCAGGAAGGGGCAAAAGAGAGAAGCTTTGGGCAATGCCAGACCTATGCATCTGTGCATTACGTGTACGTTACATGACTAGATTGAACTCTGTGCTGTACATTCTTATCCTAGTGGACATTTTCCCTTCATTTCACATGCCAGGGAAGAGAGCTGACCTTTCCTTAACTCCACAGGCATGACGCAGAGCCTTGAGGAAACAGTCCTACAGTGAGCTCTTAATCACTTGCCTTAATTTATATATTCAAGTCATGAACATTGAGTTGTTTCTCTCTCTCTCTCTCTCTCTCTCTCTCTATATATATATATATATATATATATTTCACATGTAACAAATTTTTGAAGCAAGAATGGTGCTTAGTAATGTAACAGCAAAGGACTGAAGTGAGGGAAGTCTTTTAGTTTTTTCTGTCTCTTCTCTCTATCGATTTCCTCTTGGCTTCCTCTTCTGTCTTAAGCATCTGTCATTTGGGCAGGCTGAACCTTGTTCTCACACACTGGCCAAAAATCCTGTGATTAAAACAGAAATGGCATCAATCCTTCTAGGGAATTTACAATTTTATCTTGCAATGCTAAAAAAAAAATCAAAATTCAAAGGAGTGCATTTCTAATGCTAGACTTCTAAGTTTTGTCTAAATATTGAAGGTAATTAAAATTAAAGTTTCTATTAGAAAAAGACTCATAGATACAAAAGCCTAAAGTCATACAGAGTGGTTCAGTGGCATTCATAGATTGAAGAGGGTAAGTGGAGGTCCTCATGTCCAAGCTCCTTGGACAATGCTAAGAGATATCCTTCATGAATTAGCATGCAGATGAATTGGAAGGCAGATAGCAAGGTTTTAAGTTATATCTGTGTGCACTTTATATAAGATCCTTAAAAAAAAAAGCTATGGGGGGGGGAGACAGAGAGAGAGAGAGAGAGAGAGAGAGAGAGAAGAAAGAGCTGGTCTAATCCCCAAATATCCCTCATGGCCAAGGCTGGGCCAGGTCAAAACCAGGAGCCAGGAATTTCATCCTGGTCTCCCACTTGAGTAGGCAGTGGTCCAACTACTTGAGCTATCACTGCTGCCTCCTAGGGCACACATTAGTATGAAGCTCGAATCAGGAGTGGAGCCAGACTCAAACCCTGGCACTCTGATATAGGAATGGGTGTCCTGACTTGTGGCTTAACCTGTCCGTTAAAGTACACCCTGAGATTTACTTTTCTAAGGTTTAATTTGCTTCAAAATGTTCGCAAACCAATGGCTTAACCCTATGTTTTGGAGGCTGCCAAAAATTCAGTGCTTTTTCTATCAATTATCTCCTGGGAAGGAAGTTCCTTAAAATTAAAGGACTGAGTCACTTGGCATCCCAGTGACTTGGAGAAGTGCTTTGTCTTGGTGAGTGGGAGAAAGAGGAAAGACACCAACATTTATTGACTACTTATGACAGGCAAGATATTGTGCTGTGGACACTTTCCTTTTTATTGTTTCAGTAACACGGGAAAGTGTCTGTTAACGACCCCACTTTGTAGTTGGAAAATGCAATCCTCAGAGGTTAGGTTCCACGTCCTGGGTCACAGGATTTGGCAGTTACAAAGCTTTTGTGCAGCCGAGGAATCCTTTCACCTTTCACAGCATTGACGAAGGACAAGTCTTGGGACCAGAGAGGCAGAGCAGGTTACCTTGACTGCTGCCAGCCAGCTGACTGACATGAAGCAGAGACAGAATCTCCCTCCAGGTGATGTCCTTCTGGGCCCGGGGATTCCCTGTGTGAAGGCTTGCTTGGCTTTCCTGACCTCAGTCCATTGCAGGGTTTTTGCCTCTAGTTTCCATTCCCAAGTTGTGAGAGGTCTCTGTTTACCATTAGTATACACGGTGGCACGTTCTTTCCATGAGTAACACCTGAATCACATTTTAACTGTGAGTTTGCCCTTGAGTCACTCATTTCCAGCACAGAACTCGAGGCTTTCCCTGGCCCTCTACACCTGGAGAACGAGGGCCCTAGAAGTGACCGAGGAAGCACATGTCCAGCTCCGAAAGGAGGAGTTGGATTCCACTGTGTGGTTTCCCATTTTCTTTCTGTCTCGTCTGGCTTTTAAATCTTGCCCAACTGCATGTTTGTAGAGAGATAGCATGTCTGATGAAGTGTTCTCACACATGCACTGTCTCCATTTCTTTGTTCATTCTTGGGCCAGGAATACTCCTGTGGAAACTTAGGACTTCTGATGGGTTTGGTGTGGAGGTCTGGATGTTTGAAGTGACGACAGATGACAGTAGTTGAGGGAGAAATTGCTAAAAGACATCTGGACTAGAATGTGGGCTTTAGTTTTTTTCTTTCTAACCAAAGCAACAAGATTCTTTCTATCAAAGTCTTTCTTTCTGGCCCAGAAGTAGAAATTTGTATGAGATTTTTCACTGACTAGAATTTCTAGTAATCAGGTCCACAAAACATTATCCATGTTGCTTTCTTGGTAAGGGGCTTTATAGAGGAACTATTACCTTTTTTTAATAAATGTAGTTTCTCTTCACTTTTTTAAAAAATATTTGTTTACTTATTTGAAAGAAAGAGTTACGAGGGGGGGCGGGAGAGAGAGATAGAGATAGAGATAGAGAGAGAGAGAGAGAGAGGTCTTCCATCCCTGGTTGACTCTCCACATAACCGCAATGGCTGGAGCTCTGCTGATCCAAAGCCAGGAGCCAGGAGCTTCTTCTGAGTCTCGCATGTGGGTTCAGTGGCCCAAGGACCAGAGCCATTTTGCACTGCTTTCCCAGGTCATAGCAGAGAGCTGGATCGGAAATGGAGCAGCTGGGACTTGAACCGGTACCCATATGGAATGCTGGCACTGCAGCGGTGGCTTTACCCTCTATGCCACAGCACATGTCCCAGAATGACTTCCTTTTTATCTTACCAAAGTTTTAAAGCTCATAGTATTCTTCATCTCCCCACCCCCTGGCATTTGCTAAAGAAATTGTTTTCCTGTAGTTTCTCTAAATTAGATGTGGGCTGCCAGGCCATGTGTAGTACTTACGTGGATCTAGGTGATATATTGGATGTCATGATGTTAAGGGTGATACAGTACACCTAGGGACTTTAAACAGTGCTTACTGGCAAGTGCTATTTATTGCAAGCTGATGAAAATCTACAAGATGTAAACAGAGTCTCCCTAAAGAAAGCATCAAAAGCTGACCCTCTGTACCCTTTTTGATAATGATACTAACACTTTCTTCTGGATTGTCGGTTGTGCTATTCCCAACAGGTAGCTGAGCTGTGATGTGGCTGAAAAGGCAGTGCTACAGTCTTGGGTAATGTCAGTGTCATCCTTATTTCCCCTCCCAGAGTGTGGCAAGAATACCTTGAGGTCATTTGAGTGTCCTATGAATTCTAGGGCAGCCTCAGAATAGCCATCGGTTTTTATCAGGGGAGAAGCCCTGGAGCAGGAACACCAAACACTGTTGTACAGAAAGGGGACTCAGGTGAACCCCTAAGACCATTGGGTCCCCAGTACAGAGAAATTTTCCTATGCATGAACCATCTAACCATTCAGCAGACATTATGAGTGTCTGTTTTGTACCAGGCACACCAGGAAGGAAAGAGATCAAAGGTGTTGGCACATATCGAAGTCCTGGAATTAGTACTTGAACAGCTGCCAGATGAGTGAAAAAAATCTGGAAAGTGGTAAATCTGTGATTAGATATTTTGGGAGCCATGGATGAAAAGATCCACTGTTTTTCATGTCTCTCTCTCTTTCTTTTTTTTTTTTTTTTGGACAGGCAGAGTTAGACAGTAAGAGAGAGAGACAGGGAGAAAGGTCTTCCTTTTCCATTGGCTCACCCCCCAAATGGCTGCCATGGCCAGCGTGCTGCGCCGATCCGAAGCCAGGAGCCAGGTGCTTCCTCCTGGTCTCCCATGCGGGTGCAGGGACCAAGCACTTGGGCCATCCTCCACTGCACTCCCGGGCCACAGCAGAGAGCTAGACTGGAAGAGGAGCAGCCGGGACAGAATCCGGCGCCCTGACTGGGATTAGAACCCAGGGTGCCGGCGCCGCAGGCGGAGGATTAGCCAAGTGAGCCTCGGCGTGGCCTTCATGTCTCTTTTTGATGACAGAATGCTCGTGTCTCCACAGACTTTCTTTGTTAATAACCTGACCCCCAGTGTGATGGTATTTTGAGGGGGGTCTTTTGGAAAGTGTTAAGACCCTGAAGATGGAGCCTTCATGAGTGGGAACACTGGCCTTATAAAAGGAACCTTAGAGAATGTCCTCATTGCGTCCATTGTGTGAGAGTGTAGCAGAAAGCTAGCCACCTATGAAGAAGGAAGTGTGCCCTCAACGGACACTGAATCTACCAACACCTTGATTTTGGACTTCCACATCGTTCAAACAGTGAGAAATAGATTTCTGTTGTTTATAGGCCATGTAGTCTGTGGTATTTTTGTTGTAGTAGCTTGAAAGGACGGAGACACCCCAATACCACAGTGCACAAATTACAGAAATGCAGAGGCATGAGAGTGCTCTCCTAGTTTCCTCCTGTCTCATCTTGCTGGGGTTTAAATGCTATGCCCCAAGCACCTTGTGAAGGAGCATAGATGGAGCTAAGATACAGGAAGCATCGTCCCATTTTCTAGGTTAAATGAAAGACTAGCTCATTCTGGACTCAACCAATCTTAAAGGAAAAAGGAGAGAGAGAGGGAGAGGGGGACAGGGTGAGAGAGGGAGAGGGAGGGGGAGGAAGAGGGGGAGGGAGAGGGAGAAGGAGAGGGAGAGAAATACATTCAATGAAATCTGTGTTTCATGCTGATTGGTGTACTGGTGGCAACCTTCACATATTGCATCTAGGGGCTTGGAGGTTTTCTGCTAAAGACAACAGGCTGGCAGGAGTCCAGTGGAGAGGGTGGAGCCCTGAGGGAGCCCCAGCAGTCACATGAGGTTGGGCTGGGATGCATCTGTGCCTCATGTGGCTGGAGCTGAGGTTCCTTTACTGTTTCTTGCTCCTTATAACATGAGTGTTGCAAGATGCCGAGAGTGTGTAGCACACAAGTCAGAGCTTCTTACACGGAAATAGTCACAACTCCTTTTCTTCCTGTTCCAGTAATGGTTCTAAGAAACCCTAATTAATGTGGAATTTTGATGAGATTATTGGGTTTTCCAACCATAGGCCCCCCACGGGCTTCTTGTCACACTCTAGGGCTTTTCCGGGTCATCACCCTGTGAGCTCCTGTGTCCCTCACTCAGACCCACTATAAATGCCTTCTGCCATAGCTACACTTTCTCTCCCACTCATGGTTAGACACAAACAATTGCCAAAGACTGCTTTTATGGGAGGAGAACCACTCTCAGTATTCCTAATTCCCTCCTCATCTGGGAATCTTTACACCCCTGCCATTTGCTCCTCACCACACCCAAGGTTTTGATCGCAAAGAATGCAAGGACATCATTGACCTTCAGTCCTGTAGCTGTCCTCCTGGATCTTGCCACCACCCTTCTCTCAGCAGAGAAATGGTCAATGCTTTCCTGAGCAGCCTGGCTTCCTTGATCCATGTCCTGCAACCATGGCTCTACCCTTAAACCAAAATTTTTGGAATTTGGACAGTAATTTTCTCCCTCACAGAGCTTGGCTTTTAGGATTACTGCTTCAGATTAAATTCAAAGAATAACAACCTGAAACTTAGTTCTGGGCAATGATCCCTTTGTTTTAGGTGAGACCCTCCCTCCTCTGTTGCACAGGGAAGCAGGAAACAACAACGCAGTGATGTTCATGCAGGATGAGGGTATCCTTTAATTTACTTGCTTTTTCACTTTTATTTGAAAGGCAGAAAGAGAGCGGACAAAAAGACACATACACAAAGACATATGGATATCTTCTGTCCTCTGGTTTACTCCCCAAATGCTCACCAGTCAGTGCTCAGCTATGCTAAAATCAGGAGCCTGGGACAAAAATCTGAGTCTCCCAAGTGAGTGGCAGAGACCCAAGTACTTGAGCTACTATTTTCTGCCACCTAGAATGTGCACTAGCTGGAAGCTGGAATCAGAAGCAAAGCTGGGACTTGAACTAGACACTGCATTATGGAATATAGGCATCTTAACCACTGAGTCAAACATCTGCCACAGGACATTTTAATTTAATATATCAACAAATAAGTGTTGAAGCAGTTTATGAAATATTCACATACTAACTGGTCCCTTTTCAGATCCCTGAAGCATCTGTAGGGTTTTTTGAATGCTTAGGAATCTAGCCCTTCAAGGCAGCTGAATGCGGTGTTTCTCAAGAGCCAGTGCTGCGCTGCCAGTTTCCGGTGCTTTGTTACTTATCAACACATACACACAAATACTCCAAATACAAACTTCCTGTGCTTGTAGCTCCTAACTCTAAAAGAAGTATTAAATGGAAAGAATGCATCAATTTGTTTCTTTTATGAAAATAAGACATTTATTTCTTTATTTAGAAAATTGGAGTTTCAGAGAGAGAGGATGAAAGAGAGTGAGAGAGAGAGAGTTCTATCCAATGATTTGCTACCCAGATCTGGGTAAGGCTGAAGCCAGGCGCTTCATCCAGGTCTCCCATATGACTGTCAGGATCCCAAACACTTGGGCCTTTTTTCTGCTGCTTTTCCCAGGCCAATAGGGGGAGCTGGTTTGGAAATGGCCAGCGGGGACAGGAACTGGCACCCATATTGGGTGCTGGTGTCACAAGTGTTGGCTTTGCTCATTATGTCACAATGATGGACTACAAATACATTAATTTAATACAATTATTTCAATTATTATTTCCAATTTAACAAAAGAATGCTATTAATTTAATATAGCGTGTGTTTTCCTAAAGTGAATCTACCATTTATCAGGTGAATGTGCCATTCATGATGGTAGTTTGGAGTTGTTTAATATTTTTTTTTTGACAGGCAGAGTGGATAGTGAGAGAGACAGAGAGAAAGGTCTTCCTTTTTGCCGTTGGTTCACCCTCCAATGGCCGCTGCGGCCGGCGCATCTTGCTGATCTGAAGCCAGGAGCCAGGTGCTTCTCCTGGTCTCCCATGCAGGTTCAGGGCCCAAGGACTTGGGCCATCCTCCACTGCCTTCCCGGGCCATAGCAGAGAGCTGGCCTGGAAGAGGGGCAACCGGGATAGAATCCGGCACCCCGACCGGGACTAGAACCCAGTGTGCCGGCGCCACAAGGCAGAGGATTAGCCTGTTAA
Source organism: Lepus europaeus (assembly GCF_033115175.1). NCBI lineage: Eukaryota > Metazoa > Chordata > Mammalia > Lagomorpha > Leporidae > Lepus > Lepus europaeus. The sequence goes on along the minus strand of NC_084839.1, from coordinate 79,583,485 downwards.
GCCACGGCGCCGGCCATTTTGCATTTGGAAAGTAATTTGTACTATACTGTGTGAAGATTTAATTCTCCCATTTATCTGTGTTTGTGCTACTGAAAAAAAAAATGGTTTATTAAGTTTGTCAAGACCCCACTTGGCCCAAACACTTCTTTTTCACCTGACAACTTTTCTTGTACTTTTTCATTAGCCAAAGCAATTAAAAATTGCACCCAGACCCACTTTCACTTTCATGGTATTCAAACAGAGAAACAATGTGATGGGCAGACTTCTAAGGAGACCCTTGAGACTCCCTCCTGGTAGAATCCGATGTTCTTGATTATGAACTGGGCCTGGTGACTTGCTTTTGACAGATAGAATGCAGCAAAGCTCACGATATTCCCTTCTGTGATTAGGTCACTAATGTCTATGAGTTCCATCTTTGTAACAAACCTTCCTGATTATATTTGTGCTGTGTCTTCTTGGATGAACAACACTGCCATTTCAGAGAGCTCCACATGGTGAGGAGCTGAGAGGTGGCTTTCAGCCAACTTTCATCTTGAAATGGAGGTTCTCAAGGCAACATCCCACAAATAATTGTATGTTGCCAACACCTATGTGATACTAACAGTGTGTCCTCCCCCAGTTGAGCCTGGCTGTAACTGTAGCTCAAGGGAAACCTTGATTGCAGCCCAGGTGACCACAACATGGCGGATCTGACTGAGCCAAGTCCAGGTTCCTGAGCTACAGAAACTGCAAGATAATAAATATATGATGTTTTAAGCGGCTAGTTTTTGAGGTAATTTGTTGTGCAGCAACAGATAATTAAAACAATTCAGTAAATAATTTAGGAAATTAAAGTCTTAAGGACATATCTTTCAGTTGTTATCTGTAGAGAGAAATTTCACCTGTGCAACTTGTAAGAAAATTCAATGCCATTGTAATGGGAAGATGTGGAAAAATAGTCACTCTTTTTAAATTTTGGTTATTTACTTTTACTTTATTTGAAAGATAGAGGGAGATGGAGCTCCATCTTCCATCTGCTGGTTCACTCCCAAAATGCTCACAACAGCTGGGGTTCTACCAAGCCAAACCCAGTAATCCAAAACCCAATCCATGTCTCCCATGTGGGTGGCAGAGACTAAAAGCACTTGAGCCATTATCTGCTCCATCCTAGAGTACTCATTAGTAGGAAGCTGGAGTGGGAGTGAAAGAACTGGGACTTGAACCAGGCACTCTGACATGGGATATAGGTGTCAAGAGGTGTCTTACCTACTGAGCCAAACACCTGCCTCCATGTCATTTAAAAAACAATTGAGCATATCAGTAAAAATTCTGCAAGAAGTGTCTACCAAGATAATAAATATTACCATACTTTTGGTGATCATATTTGGTGATCAACTTGATCTGGATGGCTATATGCAAATATAGGAAGTGAAATGTGTATATTAGAACTTGTGGAACTTTGAGACTATGTTTAAGCAATACTTGGCTAGCTCTGTAGAAAAGGACTAGAGTTAACAGTAGAGATTACACTGCCTCATGTCATCTCGCTAGAGAAGGTGTAAACACTTTAGTGTAACAGTGGTAGGGTCTTTTTATTTTCAACTTCGTATTTTTTCTTTGGATAAAATAGGCAGCTACTTTTTTTTTTAAGATTTATTTATTTATTTGAAAGTCAGAGTTACACAGAGAGAGGAGAAGCAGAGAGAGAGAGGAAAAGAGAGAGAGAGAGAGAGAGAAGTCTTCCATCCGATGGTTCACTCCCCAGTTGGCCACAATGGCTGAAGCTGCGCCGATCCAAAGCCAGGAGCTAGGAGCTTCTTCTGGGTCTTCCATGTGGATGCAGGGGCCCAAGGACTTGGGCCATCTTCTACTGCTTTCTGTTCAAATGTACAGTCTTTTCATTCAAAGTCCTCTCAGGAAATGCCCATCATGTGAGCCTGATATTATAACAATGCAGAGAAGGAGGTAGGACACATAGCACACATACACAGATCACTAGCTAGAGCTAGTGGCAGCATCAGCACCATTCACACAGAAAGGATATAAATACTTTGAAGATACAGGATCCAGAACACCATGGGAGCATAGTTTATATTTGTCAAATTCCTACATAATAATTAATAAAAACTATTGCTAACATGATAAAAGATCTGGAAAGCAAAATTTAATTAATTATATAAGAGGAATTAGAAAATTGCCAAGAGCAATATGACAGCTCAGATTAACATAGGATACTAATTGGATGGGACTTGCAAGAAAGAATCAGAAGAATCTTAGCCTGGTGACTAGACATTGTAGCTGGCAATGGCAATCTTGATTACATCTGTCATCCTGGCACAACTAACTGAGCACCTAAAAGGAAACCTGTGGAAGTGAAATGGACACTATGAGAAACAATGACTTGATCAGCCCTTGTCTTGATTGTTGAGGAACAGCTTACTATTTTATGCTTTTTAGTATTTTCTTATTCTACTTAATACCATTGGTTGAACTCTTTAATTAACACACAATTATTCTTAGGTGTTTAAATTTAACTGAAAAGTGATCCCTGTTAAATATAAGAGTGGGAATAAGAGATGAAGGAGATGTATAGCTTGGTACATGCTCAATCGGACTTGCCCCAAACGGTAGAGTTAGAAACGTGCCAGGGGATTCCAATTCAATCCCATCAAGGTGGCATGTACCAATGCCATCTTACTAGTTAAAGTGATCAGTTTAAGTTCATAATTGATCATAAAGATAGCATTAAGTGTCAAAGGGATCACATAAATAAGACCAGTGTCTGCTAATAATAACTGATAGAATTAAAAAGGAGAGAATGGCCCAAGTGGAATACACAGTAGACTCATAGAATGGCAGATGCCCTAAACAGCACTCTGGCCTCAGAATCAGCCCTTAAAGCATTCCAATCTGGCTAAAAAGCCCTGAAAGTTTATCAGGTGTAGAAAGCCATGGCAGCTCATGACAAGAGCCTTGGGTGATTAATGGCATCATAATTAAGAGTGTCAGTTGTTAACAACAGAAGTCACTGTGCACTTACTCCCCATGTAGGATCTCTGTCCTTAATGTGTTGTACTAGACATTTTAACCATAAAACTAGTCTTCAAACATTACTTTATACTTTGTGTGTCTGTTTAGGTACAATCTGCTGAAATCTTTACTTAGTATATACTAAGTTGATCTTCTGTATATAAAGATAATTAAAAATGAATAAATTTAAATAAATATAAAGTTAAATAAATATAAATTTAGATACAAAAATATAAATTTTAAAAATGAAAATATAAATTTTAAAATAAAAATATAAATTTTAAAAATAAAAAATAAAATTTAAATTTTTTATTTTGAATAATATATTTGATTTATTTTTTAACTTTCATTTAATAAATATAAATTTCAAAAGTACAACTTTTGGATTATAGCAGTTTTCCCCCCCATAACCTCCCTTCCTCCCCACAACCATCCCATCTCCTATTCCCTCTCCCATCCCATTCTTCATTAAGATTCATTTTTAATTTTCTTTATATACAGATCCACTTAGTATATATTTTTTTGAAGAGTCTGAAAAATCTATTATGTTTATTAATTTGAGAAAATTCAACATCTGTAAGAAATGACATTTAATAGTAAAAGGGAAAAATGAATGCCGATTTTCCAAGAAGTTGTCAAAAATTCTGTTCCTTCCACAGCTTCATTTACAAATGAAATTGCTTGAGGATTACAGAGATTGGCAACACTAATCATTGTACATTTATTTGGTCTACTTTCATTGGCAAGGTAAAGCTTAAGGTAGTTTTGTGGACTTAGTATATACTAAGTAAAGCTTTCAACAGTTTGCACCCACACAGACACACAAAGTAGAAAGTACTGTTTCAGTAGTAGTTTTACCATCAATTCTCATAGTATAACACATTAAGGACAGAGATCCTGCATAGGGAATAAGTGCACAGTGACTCCCATTGTTGATTTATCAATTGACCCTCTTGAAATTTAAATTTATTAAATAAAAATTTTCTAAAAAAACAAAAAAGAGATATGTGTAGTTCCTACTTTACAGTGTAGATTTAGCATTTTTAGCATTTGTTGGCTTTAAAACACTGGAATAAAGAACTCCCTAGCATTAGGACTGTGCTATTCCATCTTTAGCTCTATTTTACTTTAATTTTCAATCAGGTTCTGCCCTCCTAAATATCATATGATCACTGGGAGTTCCAGGCTTATATTTTACCAAAACAAATGTGGCTTACTCTTTCTCCATAGTTTCAGTAAGTTTCTGGGGATTAGAACTCAGGTGCTATTACCAGAAGGGAAATGCCTACTTGGATGGCACAACACCTGAAGTTCAGGAGTTATTTGGTGATTCCAAGGCAAACAGTCCCAGCTTAGAAAATCTAAGGGCATGGCTAGAAATCAGTAGTTTGTAAGAGCCTCCTCCTTCTTCAAACTGCAAGTTTATTAGTGGTCACCAGTGAAATCCCTTTTTCATTCTCCTCTGATGATAGATATCGGTCATACAGTATGTGACAGGCCATCTGAAAAATCCCATGTCAACTTCCAGTGGCAAGATTGTGAATGAACGCATTCATTCTGCCTTCACAGCAGGGATTCAAACTTCTGGGTCTAGAAGGAGACACATCTACTAAAGTCAGGGTTCTTGGGGATCATTGTTTACATTCAGTGTAGACACTTATGTCCCAGGCAGAAATAGGTCACGTGACAGTGATAGTCAACAATCCATACCTTAGCGCCTAGAGTGAAAATGGACTCCAGATCAACAATGTAATGGACTTTGCAACGTGGCAAGTGAACCCTAACCACATTTGAGAGTGTTTGTTCAGAGTCAGTGGAGAAATTTAGAGCTCTGTGAGCTGCAGGGTCTGGGAAGAACCACAGTGGAGAAAGGCCAAAGCTGAGGCTCTGGAAGGAATCAGCAGAGGGTTCAACTGACCCTTTGTGCCTACCTAGAAAAGTCTGCAGGCGGCCCATCATTTTGGTGCATTGCTCTGTGAAGGTCATCCAGAAGAATGAGGTCCCCACAGCCATAGCCAGCAGGAAGTCACTACTTCACTGTCTAGCTGAGATCAGTGTCTGGGCAAAACCTCTTTGTGGAGGTCATGGGGAGTTTGATGCTTGTGTGCATCCTAGAGAAGGCTCACTGATGATGAGGAGGAAGTAGTCACTGAAGAGTCTTGTGACAGGTGTCTTTTCAACAGTCACATCCATGCACAATTCCTGCACAAGGGAGTACAAAACCTGAGACTGCGTCCTGCCTGGCTCTGCCTCCTCTTATCCACACAAGTCTGAGCAACTTCCTAGAACATTCTGCACTTCAGTTGCTTCATCTGGGAGTTGGACACATTGATAATGCTCGTCTTAATTTACCATTCTTGTGTTAGTTACTTTATTTTTATTTATTTATTTATTTATTTATTTATTTTTGACAGGCAGAGTGGACAGTGGGCGAGATAGAGAGAAAGGTCTTCCTTTTTGCTGTTGGTTCATCCTCCAATGGCTGCCGCGGCCGGCGTGCTGCAGCCGGCGCATCGCATTGATCCGAAGCCAGGAGCCAGGTGCTTCTCCTGGTCTCCCATGTGGGTGCAGGGCCCAAGGACTTGGGCCATCCTCCACTGCACTCCTGGGCCATAGCAGAAAGCTGGCCTGGAAGAGGGGCAACCGGGACAGAATCCGGTGCCCCGACCGGGACTAGAACCTGGTGTGCTGACACCGCAAGGCGGAGGATTAGTCTATTGAGCCGCGGCACTAGCCTAGTTACTTCATTTATTCACTAAATTAAAATGTTATTTATTTGAGAGACTGAGAGAGAGAGAGAGAGAAATATTCCATCTGCTGGTTCATTCCCTCCCCCAAAATGCTCACAACACCTGGGGCTGGGACTGAGCCAGGCTAAAGTTGGGAGCCCAGAATTCAGTCCAGGTGTACATGGGTGGCAGGGATCAAGTACTTGAGCCATCACCACTGAGGGCCAGGGTGCACATCAGCATAATCTTGAATAGGGAGAGAGCCAGGACATGAACTGAGGTGCTATGTATTGGATATGGGCATCTTAACCACCAGCCAAACACCCAGCCTGTTCATTAGATGTTTATAGTGAATTCATTGTGAGTGCTGCTGACCTAGGCTCTATGTACAAGACAGAAAACAGAGTTCCTTAATAGATAGGAAAAAATTTTATAAAAATTACTCCATAAAATTTAAAGTATGATAGACATGTAAGTGATGAAGATGATGATATTACATTATTAATGTAACCTCTTACTTTCTAAGACAACTATTTATCCCCCCACCCCTTCCTAATAAGTGTGTTGAAAATGTAGCATCAGCAATTTCCTACCTCTGGAGCAAGAGATCTCATTTTCCTTGTCTGTCTAGGCACATGCTTGTATCTATAATTGCCCCTGCACAGCTCCCAGGTGCCCCAGGGCCAGGCATGCCCATGTTGTTAAGATACAGCCTCCCTTTACTCTGTCACACAGGCAAATATGTCACTGATGTGTAATTAATGACAAGGGAGTCAGGAGCCCAGCATTAACATACACAAATCAAGGCCTTGTCAGCCACAGAGATGTTGATGGGATTTTTGTTCTTCTAGCAATATTTATCGTTACAAAATGCTGCACAGTCCAGTGGGGGAAGGAGAACCTTTGTGCCATTGGTGATGTGTCTGTTTACAGCAAGCCACAGGGACATCCTGAGTTGGATCTGCTGATTAATTCAAGGCTCTGCAGGCTGAAGCGGATGAAGGAGCTGGAGGGAACATTTTTCTGCTTAAAATGTGTGTGGTGTGCAGATTCCCTCTGATTGTGAACTGGCCCTAGTCTCTGCAAGCTCAGGGGATTTAAAAAGTTTCTGTTCGCCCCAGAAATATGAGTTTGTTGAGTATTCCTTGTATGTCTAGTATTGAACCAGGCTTGTAGGCTGTAGAACAATAGGATGTGGTCCATGAGTTCAGGAATTTCACATTTGGTTGATGAAGAATGGGATTCCCTGCAGATAGGTAATAATAGCTAGGAGAAATCTTGGTGTTTGTGCTACCCAACACCCTATGTGGGAATCTTTTCCTTAGGATGGCTGGTAAGTAGTTCTCCAAAATTTCCTGGCTGTGGTTGGACTGACAAAGCAGTGAGTCAGAACAGGTAATGCCAACTCCTCACATTTGGGATATCTCAGTGAAGAGCATGAAGCAGTATCCCCATACACTGATTGTCAACTTCCCTCAGTGCACTGGGGCAGAACACACACACACACACACACTACAATTGGATGAATTATTCACAGATAAGAGCAAGGGTAACAGAAAAATAGGATTCAGTGTCTGACGTTCTCCCATGGCTCAGCGAAGCTGCTCGAGCTGGTGGAGTCTCAACTTCATTTGCTCCACTAGCACCACAGCTGAGGGATCACAGAAAGCAGCTCACCATGAGCTTTATACCAGGAACTACAGGGCTAAAGTGTTGAAGGACATCCCTGCCTATCCCAGGAATCACATTTCCAGAACACTTTGTAGTTATACTGCAGAACTACAAGTGAGAAAGTGGGAGAACTGGCTCAGTACAAGGCTACCCTGAGCAATGCTCAGAAAAGAGGCTAAAGCGAAAAATGACACCTTCATTGTTCTCTGAAGACTCAATGCAGCCAAATGCATAATAATTGGCAAACCTAAAGGAGCACTGTAGACCAGGATGTGCTCTGTCATCAGACCTTGTAAGTCAGGTTGTTTAGTTCTGAGACATTGACAATGTTTGCCTCCCATATCCATGTCTTTCTCTTTGTGAGTCCTTAGGACTGACCCATATCTTAAATTTTATGTACAATTTCACCTACTTCCAAACCAAAATTCCTGTCTCCCCAGCTTTAATTCTTCTTTCCTCATCACACATCCTTTTCAAACTTATCTCCTACTCCTTTCTCTGTGCTTCCAATCAGGAATTTTCAGTCTTTCCTGGGTCATAGTGTATTACTTCAGTCATTCTCTTGCCATGTGCGTGCCCATGCCTGTGGACTCCCAACTTTTTATCCATTGTCCCATCTGCTTTCTTGCTCTTGTTCCCAGATGGCTGTATGCTCTAGGTAAGGAAAAGGCACATGACTGAGCAGGTGTAGTTTACAACTTCAGCACTGCTCTGAAATTCTCTAACCTGGCTCTGATTGATGTCCTCATCTGTTCCACTCAATAGCTCTGATACAATGCTAACCACCCCTCAAATTTCTTCTGCAAAGATGGCCTTGCTTCTTGTTATCCTGAAGTAAATTAAGGCTATTAGTCATGAATTCTTGCCATCATTCTCCCAATGAGGGCTACAGATTAACTCATGTTGCAAGATGTTTTCTTTGGTTTCTCTCAATTTTTGTCCTTAAAACAAGGATTATAGTATTTGTAGATTTTGGGGGGAAGTGATCTCAGGAAACACTAAGAGGAGTGGACAGGGCAGGAAGGCAGCCAGTAAACATGGTGTGATCGAGTGAGTTGCCTCTGTTAGCAGTTGGAGCTTTACTGGGATTTCTGGGAGTTGGCATACAGCATGTGTTTCACAGTGCTCCTCAGGAGGATGAGGGCTATTCACATACCAGCTCACATCAATCTGCTGGGTTAGGCTGTGGCAGGGGTCATTATTCTCCACAACTTGTGATCTGCTGCAGTTATTCTCTCTAAAAGAAGGAGCACTTACACCAGTTGGGTACACTTTTGAAATTTTGGATGCAACCCTCTCAATTCTTACATATTCTGCATTCTTTTTTTTTTCAATATGTTATGAAATATTATGCTTTTTCTATGAGGTCATGGAAATACACTTTTTCTATGAGGTCATGATTGCTCATTTTTAAGTCAAGATTTTTAGAATAATAGGAATATAATTCTCCATAAAGCAGTTGAAGGTTGCATTTAAAAGTCATGGGTTTTAAGTTAGTGTGCGTATGTGTATGTGCACACACACACACACTTATATGCACCATAGGTTTATAAAAGATGACTTCAACCTGGTCTTATGTTTATCTTTCCTGACATAATTAGTCATATCTTTTGCTTTATATTTAAGATCAGAATGGATGCATATCATGAAGATGAGTTTGGTGATGATGACAAGAATGACAGAGATGAATGTAAAATAATCCCTGAGAAATAGACAGCAAATAAATATTTAAAGCTGTTCCCTTTGTCTTAATACAGACATTGTATTGTATAGTAAGCATCCTTTCTTACCCAACAATTTTCTTTCCAACATTCTCTTTTCACTTAGGAGGAGTTTTTCCCTCTGGAAGTTGGATTGTCCTGCATGCAAAGAGAATTGCAGTGCTGCATGCTCCCCTACTCCCATCCTCCATTGCTGTCCCTGAACATCTGACTCAGTGTGAGCAGGGCTTACATTCCCAGTTTTCCTTCATTTTCAAAAGAATTATCCTTCTTTATAGCTTTCTTGCTGCTCATATATCCTTTGTGTGTTCCAAAACCTTGCTCTATCAAATTTCTCTCTATTTATGGTATATTTACAATCCTCTGCTTTTCTATTGACTGCCTTCCTATGGTTGATAAACACACTCAGATATCCCATCTTGAAAAGCAATTCTCCCTCTACCCTAGTGCCACTTTCAATTTTCCACCTTTTATCACAACCCAATTCCTTGAGGGCACAATCTACACATGCTGTCTTTACTTCCATATCATTCATTCACTCTTCATCGCTCTGCAGTCTGGCTTCTGTACTCACTGCCTAACTAAAGCCCTTCTAACAGGGTTATCAGTAGCCTCCTAATGCCAAATCTAATGACCTCTCTCAGCTCTCAGCATCTTTGGCTTCCTTGTGGCATTTGAAACTATCAAACATTGCATTCTTTGTGAAGCTTTCTCTTGTCTTTTTTTTTTAAAGATTTATTTACTTTTATTTGAAAGTCAGAGTTACACAGAGAGAGGAGAGGCAGAGAGAGAGATCTTACATCTGATGGTTCACTCCCCAATTGGCCGCAACAGCTGGAGTTGCGCCGATCCGAAGCCAGGAGTCAGGAGCTTCCTCCGAGTCTCCCATGCGGGTGCAGGGGCCCTAGGATGTGGGCGATCTTTTATTGTTTTTCCAGGCCATAGCAGAGAGCTGGATCGGAAGTGGAGCAGCCAGGACTAGAACTGGCACCCGTATGGAATGCTGGCGCTTCAGGCCAGGGTGTTAAACCACTGCGCCACAGCGCTGGCCCCTTCTCTTGTCTTAATTTCTATGAATCATCTTCTCTTCTGCATCTCTTCTAATCATTTCTGCTTACTAACATTCGTGATTTCTTCTTATACTGTGGAAATTCCTTGTAAGTTTTCCCTGTGGAAGTTTTAGATTTACAGGAAAACTTGGCAGAAAGTACACAGAATTTCCATATAACCCCTCTCTCTGCTTCTTCCATTCTGCATGTTCTTTTCCCTGTTATGAGCTGATGGGATCCAACTGTTTTTAAAAAATTGGTTCAGAAACAACCTGGTGTTAAATTGGAAATGGCATAGAAAATTAATTAATTTAAAAAAATATTATGTAGGATCTCTGTCTTTAATGTGCTGTACACTGTTATTTAATGCTATAACTAGTACTCCAACGGTAGTTTTTTCACTTTGTGTTGCTATATGGGGCAAACTGTTGAAATCTTTACCTAATATATACTAAACTGATCTTCTCTCTATATAAAGAGAATTGAAAATGAATCTTGATGTGAATGGAAGGGGAGAGGGAGCGGGAAAGGGGAGGGTTGCGGGCGGGAGGGAAGTTATGGTGGGGGGGAAGCCATTGTAACCCATAAGCTGTACTTTGGAAATTTATATTCATTAAGTAAAAGTTTAATAAATGAAAAAAAATGGTTCAGTTATCTTCTTCCTGGAACTCATGTGTTCATAATACAGAAGGTCACCAGGACTCACTCAGGCCCCTCTATGTGAAAGGTGTGGTGATAGCTTCTACCACATAGGTAGCTGGGAGGGTTTAATGCTATTAAATTAAAAAAAAAATGTAACTCTGGCTGGTAGGGAGTTGAGATTTAATGCACACTAACGGTTTATATTAGTACTTAGAGGCCTCTACTGTGAAGAATATCATAATCCATGCTGTCATCCATGGGTGTATTTCCCAGTATTACCAGATATGAACAGCGTGTTGGTCATCTGTATGTCTCCAATACTTAGTATTTTTAAAACTTTAAATAATTGAAATAATTTTGACATATATATATAAAGATTATACAGATTTATGAGAAACTATGTGGTATCTTGATATATATATATATATATATTTGTGTATGTAATATGTAAGTATGTATGTATGTATATATATACATATATATTGCAGCATATATATATATATATATATATATATGGTATAATGTTCAATCAGGGTTAATGTATCTATCTCCACTAACATTTAACATTTCTTTCTAGTGAAAACAGTCAGAATCATATCTCCTAGTTTTTTTTTAACCTAGAGAAATATACATTAAAATAACCTTATCTATAGTCACTGTACTGTGCAATAGAACCCTAGAGCTTCTTACTCCTATTTAGCTGTAATTCAGTACCTGTTAACTAACCTCTACTGATCTCCTCCTATTCCCTTTCTTCCCTAGACTCTAATAAGCACCATTATATTTTAACTTCTATGAGCTCACCTGTCTTTTAGACTTCATGTACAAGTGAAATCATGTGATACTTATCTTTCTGTGATTGGCTTATTTTATCATAACATAATGACCTCCATTTTCACGCATGTTGTTGCAAATGTCATGATTTCATCCTTTTCAGGGCTGAGTAGAATTAAAATTATATATGTTAAATAAATGAAATCAGTTCACTTTATTTAAATAAATAAAAATGAAAAAAAGATTTCCATTGTTTCTGTGTATCATATTTTCCTTATTCATTCATTGGAAGATAGATACTTAGATTGTTTCCACTTCATGGCTACTATGAGTAGTGCTGCAATTAGTATGGGAATGCAGATGTCTCTTTGACAAGCAATTTAATTTCCCTTGGATATATACCCATTGGTGAGAATGCTGGGTCATATGGCATGATCATATCATATGCTGGATCATATTTTTAGTTTTTTGATGCACCTCCATACTGTTTTCCACAGTGGCTGTACTAACTTACTTTCTCACCAGTGATGCACAATGACTCTTTCTCCCATCCTTGCCAGCACTTGTTATCTTTTTGCCTTTTTGTATTAAGTTAAATGAATAAATAAATGAATGAAACCTTTCATTCCTACAAGATGACACTTACCTAGAATTTTTAGATCAGAAAATACTTCATTATTTCACATAGTCTGTAAACATGCTCCTTGCATAAGCAGAGTTTTAGGGTTGTGAAAAGATTATGTTTGATAATGTAATGGCAAATATATACCACTAGGCATTTGTCAAAACCCATAGAACTGTACAATATTAACAATGGACCATAATTTAATCTATGGCTTTTAGTTAATAATAATGTATAAACACTAGCTCATCAATTGTAATGAATGTACCACACTAATGCAAGTTGTTAATCATAGGAAAAACAGGGAAAGTGGAAGAGGGAGTGGTTATATGGGAAAGCTGTATACTTTCTGCTAAATTTTTCTGAACATCTATAAATTCTGTAGAATAATACACTTTATTAATGAAAATAGTGGCATTAATCAGTAAGCCTACCATTTGTTATTACCTGTAAGTTAGAGAAGTGATGTGATGGGCCCAGGGTCACACAGCTAAGTCAGTGAAAGAATTCAAGTTTTCTTACTGCTGCACTTTCCTGTAAACCATATTCTCTATCCTGTTTTTGCTGCATTAATAAAGTTGCAGTTAGTAAAGGGTAATTTTTAAATCTCCATTCAACTTTTTTTTTGTGAGGGAGAAGGCAATCTCATCATTGATATTCTCCTTTTGGCATTTTGGAAAGTATGTCTTGGGTGGAGTGGAGTTTACTAGGGACTCTCTGAGAGTATCCTTCACAGGACTAATTTAGAGTCTTTTATGACTCAATGGAGGCTGTCAATCTCAAGTGATTTGACGTTTAATTCCTGCTGATGTAAATTTTATATGACAAATAGTTTCATTTAATTGTGTCACCTCTGGCTTATACACACCATAAAAGATTTCAGTTATAACAGTCACCAACAAAAGAGCCCTGGCTGAGAAGAATAATGTCAAGAAGTCTTGCAAGGTCGCAGCTAGTTGGGAAAGGGCAGGTTGCTCTCTGGGAGAAAAGATCTCTGGAGGGAGGCATGGTTTAAGGCAGAAACACACGTGCACCTGTGCCTCTGCTGAATGACTAGACTGGCAAGGGCACTGCTTCCCCTCGGGACCTTGACTGATACATTTTTCCTCGTAATGAGTCCACACATTTGCCTCTCTGCTGGCTCGTCCTTTTGAAAGACTTTCCACAGAGGGGACTTGCTTTGTAACACGTACTAATAGAAGCCCTTTTCATGAAAATTTCCTGTCTCTGTATCTTTGTTTTCCTGGGTAAAATCACTCCCTGTGTTAGGGGCGATGGCATGATTGATTCTCACTAAATATTGGGAAAGTGCTGACTTGTGTCTATGTATCAACAAGCTATTTATTGAGCATCTACTGTATGCCAGGCTCTGTGGTAGACACTCCGAGAGTTAAGGTATCTCTTCTGGTTCCCTATAAGCTTTCAGTCAACTAGGAAGGTTGTATAAAGAGATAACAGTGAAAGGCATATTGTGTGCCACACTTGGTGATCAGTTAGGGACTGTCTTGTGTTCATTGCTTCAGTGCTCCATGAGTGAGGAAGATAGATCTTACCATTTTACTGGTGAGAAGGTCTGTGGTGTGGCAGCTGATTTTCCACTTGCAAAGTCTGGTGTGTTGTTCCCATTACACTGTGTGCACATGCACCTGTGAAAACACTACAAAGCCCTGCAATGAAGCAAGAGCTCTTCCATTATGTTGAGAGCTACTAGTGTACATGCCATTTTTGACAATGCCTTGATCCCAAGAGTGGATCCTTTTGTACATTTCTAATTATGAGGAAATCAACATAGAGACTGGGCAATGTAAATTCAGTCTTCATGCTAATAGTATACACGTTAATATCACTCTAAGGAAAGGTATATGGTTTTATTATTGCACCTTCTATATTGAATAGTTCTCATGTTAACCTTAATATTTCTTCATAGTACCAACTTTTCTCTATTCAGTAATTTCATTCTCTATGGGGAACACATGATACCTAACCTATCTTTGAGGATAATACTCACTACTTGTGCGGGTATGTCCCATTTGCTCCACTGGATCTATTCTTCACCTTTCTCCACAGTTTCCTACCCTGTTGTTCTTGTGTGAAACCTATCAGTAGGCTCTGTGTCCCCAGGAGGAGGCATCCCATTGTATTTGGTCAATGGGAGATCTCTGGCAGGGAATCAGAGACAGGAAAAAGATGAAGAAGCCAGGGTGTTTGTTTCCTAGCCTTCTCCTCTTTGAAACTGTCTTAGGCTGCTCTGCCACTACCCTTTAGAGCAACCTTCTGTTACTCCTGAATCTTCTCTTTCTTATCCCTTGAATTCTAGGAGGAGTAACAGCCATTTATGAGAAAACACTCCTATTTACGAAGTAAATTCATTGTTTATAAAAAAATCTTTATTAAATCCCCCTTAAATTCTAGCTTGGACTCTGTTTTCTATTGGGAATGTTACAGAGTGCATGCATCTACCTCCTTGCTGTTTTATCTTTTCCATAACAGCCATTTTTCAAAGTTAAAAAAAAAAGTACCATTATCTAAGCAAGAAAATCCTAGCAAATCGAGGGTTAGAAACAGTATATGTGACATGAATGATGGAGTGGGAAGGGAAGGGAGCAGACTTCTCCAAAAAGAAGTCTTCTTGTTTCTTGTCATTGAGTGACTTCCAGTAACTTTGAGAGGTTTTGAGATTCACTCTTCCCTGAGAGAATCTTTTTCTAAAATACATATATATGTATACTAGGGAAGCAAAATAATGTAACAGGAAGATATATGGGGATAGATTTGTAATCTGTTACTAGTTTCAGCATCTGTTAACCTCCCTCATGCTCAGTTAATATTGCAATAGGCCCTTAATAAATGATTATCATTGCTACTATTATTTGGGATTTAATTGCATTTTAGATAGAAGTAAGCTCCTTATAGAAATATATTTTTAGAAATACATATTTTTTTAGACAGAACATTGGCTAGGGAGTTTCATTTGTGTTAGAAATAAAAAAAATCTGAATCAATTAATGCTCTCCTTGACAATTAAGGTCATCCAAAATTATTTATCAGTCAAAATCAGCCTATCCAACATTGTGGTAATCCCAGCTGATGTTAGCCTACCACAAGGGACCTGTGGGCTAAAAGTTCTGGAATTGATAATCCCACATGCTATCATTAAATGATTCTACGAGCAAAATGGTTATGAAATAGCTAAGTGCCTGTTGAAGTTTTGCAAGATACTGTGTTAATTCTTTCAGGTATAAAAATAAATCAACCTGGGTCATTGCTTTCAAGGGGACCTAGGGAGAAAGTACAGCAGGTGACCTATCAAGATCATAGGTCATGTCTTAGTATTCTTTCTCTCTCCTGTGTTAACATGGCACCTGGTTCTTTGTGCATATCATAAACATTTATTAACTTTGAGTAAATTTATTACCAGCAGTGCCAGGCATAAGAAGCAGACAGTGAGTGTATTAGAAATTCAGAAAAGGGAAAGCACATTGTGGCCCTAAGGTTTCATGGAAGTGCATGGAAGGCATCCAGGCCTTGATTAATGTGTAGATTTGGGTAGGAGTAGAGGGAAGGGACAACATAATTATTTGCTTAGTATAAATTCACAGATGCCAAATTACTGTGTAAAGTGCATGTGTATTAGTAGGTAATGATTTACAGATATAAATTTTCAGACCTAATTTTAATAGGACTTGACTAGTATAGACAATGCAAAGGTTGAGTCATGTTTGCAAACCACAACCAGCAGTATGTGAAAACATTGTTCTACCACAACTGCACTGATGTGTTAGCTTATAAAATATTTGTTTACCATAAACACAATGTGTGTCACAATATCTCAAATGAAACAATATATTAGCTAAAAATTTAATTGACTGATCAGGGATAGGGTGAAATAAAACTAGTCTGTGAAGGCTGAAAAGGATGGAGGGTTGGTGAAGAGGAATGGCAAGAGGAGAAAAGAGAGCATTGTGGCTGTGTGCAGGCCATGCTGAGATGGCTGGCTGTGGTGATGACAGCAAGGGATTAATGGGCTGTGGGAAGAGAGTATAGAGGAGTTTTCAGAAATTCTCTTGTAGACATTGTATTCAGTGGACAGCAGGGGTAAAGCTGAGCTAGCAGAGCTAGGAGGCTGAGAATAGGACAGGGTCCTCCGCTTATTATTTGACTTCAGACAAGGCGGGTCACCTTTCTGTGCCTCAGTTTCATCACCTACAAAATAGGATTGTGGCAGAGTTTACAAGAAGTGTTACATTTAACCAGAGCTGGTTCATAGTGTTAGACACTTTTGTTGGTTGCAGTGTTGCACTGTGGTTGGTGGCGTTTGTTTTGTTTTATTTGGTTTGGTTGCTGTTATTATCTTCTTTTAGTTGTATAGCAAGAATGAGAGGAATGGAATTGGGGAGTGGGCTGGAGGCCAATGTGTTCAGTAGAGGTATACAGAACTGCTCTCTAATCTCTAACAAAATCTGTAGGATGCTGCTGGGGTGGCAGGGAGAGTGCTTCAGTGCCTTTTATGGGCATCACATCCAATTAGCACCCTCCTAAACCTCCCAAGTCTTTGGGCACCAGAGCTGTTTTATGGACAAAGTAACTCTCAGAAAAGAAACAAGACAGAGGTCAGGGTAAACATTTAAAGTTTTCTTCAGTCTCTGTCTTACTGGGAGAGAAGACAAAACTCTGGATTGACTTTTTGAACTTAGCCAAAATACGACTCTTTCTGGTGGGCAGTTGGAGCCACCAGGCTGACTTCTGCCTTTTATGTGACCCAGAAGTCCCTAAGTGCCCATTCATGCTCTTGGCTTAATCTTGGTTTTCTACTCTTTTATGTTGGGGGTTTATGTGAGTGTCATTTGTTTTGATAGGCTTCGCTCCATAAGGTGAGCTTATGAGCTTTGTAGAAACCTCAGTCTGATTTTAGTACCCTTTGGCTCCGCAGCTTGTCATTTTTGCTTATCTGTGTAGTCACATGATATTTATTTTCTTACAGGTGTGGTAAGCAAACATTTCCCAAGGAGTTTAAGCTCAGAGTGTACAACAACTGCTATGTTTGCAGCAACTGCTATGTTTTTGATTATTCTAAACTCCTTTGAAGTCAGAGCTGTGTGAGGACCCCCTGTTTCACATGCTGCCTCTGACATCGGCTGCAAGGATTTCATCAAAGGTATGGGGAACAGGAAACACACGGGACCTGCCTGGGCGTGCATGATGTGTCCTGCAAAGCTCAGGGCCTGGAGAAACAAAGAAGGGCATGCAACACACTCTACCTGTTGCTATTATTGTTGTTGTTGTTGTTGATGGTGGTCTGGTCAGGGGAAGAAGAATGTAAAAGGGAAAAGGGGACTTGGGAAAATCATCACAGATCTCTGCACTCTTGGTTTCTGAGTGATCTTGGGTTGGCCCCAGATGGACAGGAATCCTTTCCATCAGTCATCTCATGGTATTAGTGAGCATGGACAGATCTGGGAATACCAGTGACTGTAATCTTGGTGCCAGCACATCTGTGGGGGAGGAGGAACGACTTCACAAAAGAAGAACTTAGGAGATGTTGCATGATACAGTGATTCTTCCATTCACATAGCAATGAAGATTTCCTTTTGATCTTTCCATTATTCAGTGAGCTGCCTCATGTGTTGAATCTCAAATTACTGGTTAATTTGTCAGTGCAGTGGGACTAGGAATGGAGTAGAAAATTTGCTTTCACATGTTAGAGTCATATCCCACTGCATATCCATGGAAGAGAACATATAAATGCATATCATTTTTAAAACATCCACTCCAGGGGTCTGGCCTTGTGGCACAGTGTGTTAAGCCACTCCTTACAATATTGTCATCCCATGTGGGAGTGCCAGTTGGAGTTCTGGCTGCTCTGCTTTCAATCCAGCTCCTTGCTAATGCACAGGGGAAAACAGAAGAAAATGGCCCAAGTGCTTGGGCCCCTGCATCCACGTGAAGGATGTGGAAAGAGCTCTGAGCACCTGGATTCAGCCTGGCCTTTCATAGGTTATTATGGATATTTCAGGGATGAATCAGTGGGGAGAAGATCTCTGCCTCTTCCTCACTGTCTGTCATTCAATTTTTTGAAAGGTTTATTTATTTTAGTTGAAAAGTAGAGATACAGAGAGAGGCAGAGGTAGAGAGAGATCTTCCACCTGCTGGTTCACTCCCCAAATGGCCGCAGCAGCCAGAGCTGGGCCAATCTGAAGCCAGGAGCCAGGACCTTCTTCTGGGTCTCCCACGGGGGTGCAGGAGCCCAAGTATTTGGGCTGTCTTCCACTGCTTTCCCAGGCACATTAATAGGGAGCTGGATCAGAAGTGGAATAGCTGGGACTCAAATGGACACCCATATATGATGCTGGCACTGTAGGCAGCAGCTTTACCCACTATGCCACAGCAATGACCCCTCTGTCATTTAAATTAATTAATTAATCTTTTTTAAAAAATCCCCTCCAGCTAGACCAACTTACAGTCTTCAAAGTACACTTTACACATCCAGGATTTCAAGGTCTTTTTTCCAAAGTTTCCCTTTCCATATGCAATTTCAAAAATCCAGTTCATATTCTGCCTCCCCTACTAAGTAATTGTATAAATCATTCTCTACTAATATAAGTTTATAAATCAATGTTACTCCAGCTGTAAACATATTTTTTCGAATATGTTCTAATTTGTTAATTTCAAAGTGAGATATTTAAAGTTTAGCACAATACATCCAATGTGAGCAAATACATTTAGTGAAAATAAAATTGTCTCCAAATTTTCCATATCTCATTTCCATTTGTTCCACTGAAGATAGTGGACACACTTCTCAATGAGCTCTTTGCTCCTTAAAACTTCTGGAAAGTCTCTCTTTAGCTGCTGCTCAGCCAATTTTTTCCCCTAGCCTGTTTGTGCCAATGACTAGATCCAAATATAGGAATTTGCATTATCTTTAACAGATAATGGAATCCTGTAAGATTCAGCTCATCACCCTAGCTTCATTTCCATTTACAACTGGATTGTTAGAACTTAATTTTTTTCCTGGCCTAATGTCATCCATGAATTTTATGAGCAAAGGTGGCAACTTATAAAAATGTTGAAATGGACATAGCTGTAGCCACACTCTGAGTCAGGATGAGTGTGTAGTAGGCTCAAGTCCCAAACCTATTCTAAGCCCACTAAGGCCTCCTGAACTGACTCTTGACTTTAGCTTCCAGTGCATTCCCTACATGAGGCTTCTCTGTCCTGAGCACCTCTCCTGTCCTCCTCTGAGCCTTTGCTTATGTAGAGGATTAGAATGCCTCCTCCCTAAGCTGTACCCTTTCTTTGTGGATAGCCATATGACTCAAGCACACATTAATGTCTCATATTCCTGGACCACCCTTTTCGGCCCTAAGTATAAGTTAATTTGTATTAAATAAATCATTAAAATAATTATTGTACTAACAATAGCTAATATCACTTGAGGGACCGGCGCCATGGTGCACTAGGTTAATCCTCCACCTGTGGTGCTGGCATCCCATATGGGCGCCAGGTTCTAGTCCTGGTTGCTCCTCTTCCAGTCCAGCTCTCTGCTGTGGCCTGGGAAGGCAGTGGAGGATGGCCCAAGTGCTTGGGCCCCTGCACCTGCCTGGGAGACCAGGAGGAAGCACCTGGCTCTTGGCTTTGGATCAGCATAGCTCTGGCCATTGTGGCCATTTGGGGAGTGAACCAATGGAAGGAAGACCTCTCTCTCTGTCTCTCACTGTCTGTAACTCCACCTGTCAAATAAATAAATAAAATCTTTTAAAAAAATCACTTGAGCCTTTCATATGTGCCTGACGCAGTACTGTGTATATTGAGGAGATTTCAAAAAGTTCCTAAAAATGAAAATAAAGATATTTTTATTTTGATGCAAAAAAGTTAAAATTCATGCACATGAAGCTTATAAATTATGTATCATGAAAAATACCATGCATGGATTTCAAATTTTTTTTTGCACTAAAACACACTTGTCTTCTAGTCCCATTTCCCAGGAACTTTCTGAGATACTCTCACATATGAGATAATTTCATTTATCTGTTTTACCAATTTTAGAATTATTTTTATTTGAAAGAGAGAGAGAGAGAGAGAGAGAGAGAGGAAGCCAGGAGCCTGGAATTCCATCCAGGTCTTTCATATGGATGCCAGGGACCCAAATACTTGAGCCATCACTTCCTACCTTCCAGTGTGCATAATAACAGGAAGCTGATTTGAAATGAAGCTTGGACTCAAACCGAGGCACTCCAGTAAGGTATATGGATGTCATAAGCAGTGGTATAACTGCTGTGACACAATGCACGCTCATTGATCTTTATAAGAATTCTATGCACTGTTCTCTGTTACTGCCATTTTGTAAATGAGGTATCTTGGGCTTACAGAGGTTAAGTCACCTGTCCATGATCACCAGATCATGTCATGGCTTGAATATAGTCTTCCTGAAGACAAAGCCCATGGGAGTCACAAGCCTCCCCTTTGTGCTGTAAAGTCTAATGGTTGATTGCTTGTAAAATCCAGAAGTAGAGACTGATTCAAAAGGTCTATTTCCCTACCTAATAGAAAGCTCACAGAGGACTGACAATGGGTGTACAGGGCTGTGAACGGGCATGTATTGAATGAATGAATACATTAATGAAGGAAACAGGTGTTTTATAATATTCTGTTTCTTCCTGATAGTTTATTCAAACATCTGGAGAATTTTTAAAGGTAAGAGGGCTGGTAATAAGTACTCATGTCGAATATTGGCAACCAAAAGCAAATGGACATCACTGAAGGTGTCAGAAAGTATCTTTCTTGGAAACTTTCACTAAGTTTATGCTAATGAATTTGAAATAGACTATGGGGAAATCAATCCTCCGTTTGGACATGTTTTCCTCAGCAGTTTGATCTTTTCCTTTTAATCAAATCAAAGGTGTTTTAGACATTTGGGGGGTCTTTGTTCTTTTTCTAAAAGTAAAATCAATGAAGTTAACAGAGTGAAATAGGGTATGTCTATTGAATGGGAAGAATGTAGTCAAAAGCTAATTTTCCTCCTGCATATTGCCTTTCTTGTCTTTGATTTTGTTTGCATATTTTACTTAAAATATTTAGAGTTAACTTTTGACAAACTTGACATCTGTGACATTGAAAACTGATATTGAAATATGGCATGGCTTAGATTATTATTGTTATTGTATTATGATTTGTCAGATTGAACCACATTTCTTTTTAGTCTATCATTTACATAGAGATAGAGTTGTTGCTTATGCCACTCTCTTTGGTAGAGAATTAAGCCTTTGGCTATAATGTAAATTAAAAATATGTTGTCTCAAAAACTTAAAAAAAGAGGAAGAGAGAGAGAGAGAATGGGAGAGAGAAAGAGAGAAGGAGAGGGAGGGAGGGAGGGAGGAGGGGGATATCATTATTTTCTTAGAACTGTTTAAAAAATATATTCAAGGCCTGCCAATGTTTTATTTTTCCAAGGGTCCCTGGGAAAAATATGAGTCCTATCCTACTCTTAAACTCCAGTTTCTTATCTTAGCTTTGATCTCAGTTAAAACATAAATTCCCTGGGAGTGTTATACTAAGTTATTTATATGTTAACCTGACTGAAAGCTCTGATGAAAGGAAAGGAATAACATACAAAAGTCACCAGAAAATGATAAGGAGTCCCCACGTTGGGAATCTTGGGGCTCAGAAAACAAACTCATTCAGTTTCCAATACGGACCAGTCGAACTTTACTTTAGGAGTGTTAGGGATGATTAGGTACAGTCTGTGATAGGGAACCCTTGCTCCTCCATGCTGAGGAGCAGTGGCTTCTTGAATGACCATCTTATTACTCTGTAACAAGTTACTACAAACTCAGTGCTTAAAGAAATATGCACTTACTATCCACAGTTCTGTAGGTCAGAAGTCTAGGTGGGCTTGCCTGGATTCTTGGTTTAAGATGGCAGAAGGCTGACTTCAGAATATTGGCTGCGTTGACCTCATCTGGTAGCCCTGGGAAGAATCCAGTTCCATACTCTGTCAGGAGGTTTACAGGAATCACTCCTTTCAATTTTGGGTCTGAAGTCTCTATATCCTACCTGGCTGTCATTAGGGTTACCCTCCTGGCCTTTAGACATTTGTCCACATTATCTATCATGTGGCTCCTTCCATCTTCATATCAGTGGTGGTGCATTGAATCCTTCTTAGATTTTGGATATCCCTGATTTTGTTTCTTCAGTCTTTTTTTCTCTCAGTAGCTGGAGAAAATACTATGCTCCTTTTCTTTTTTTTAAGATTTATTTATGTATTTGAAAGTTAGAGTATCACAGAGAAAGGAGAGGCAGAGAGAGAGAGAGGTCTTCGATCTGATGGCTCACTCCCCAACTGGCCACTACGGCAAGATCTGTGATGATCCACAGCCAGAAGCCAGGAGCCAGGAGCTTCTTCCAGGTCTCCCATGTGGGCGCAGGGGCCCAAGGACCTGGGCCATTTTTCACTGCTTTCTTAGGCCACAGCAGAGAGCTGGATAGGAAGTGGAGTAGCCAGGACTCGAACTGGTGCCCATATGGGATGCTGGCTCTTCAGGGCATTAACCTGCTGCACCACAGCACCCGTCCCAATACTATGCTCTTAAAAGCTAATGTGATTGTATTAGATTTATCCAGAAATTTTCCATATTTTAAGGTAAACTGTCTTGGGAACTTAATTAACAATAGCAAAATCTCTTTACAGGAGTGCCTAAGTTACTGTCTGATTGAATTATCAGGGACAGGCGTTTTTTGAAGGGGAGGCATCTTTAGAATTTTGCTTATGACACTCTTCTGTGTCACTTGTTGACCCAGCAAAAAGCATGTTAACCTCTCTATTGTGCCGCATTCACCAAGGAAATGAAGCACTCATGTAACAGCTGATTACAGAAGTCCGCAGTTTAGTCAATTTTACTTCTCTTGGTTTCTTCAGTTTACCTTGTAAATGATAAGTTCACAGTCCACAAATTTTTCTCTTTGACAAAAGCTATAGAACACTTTGACTTATCCCTTGTGATTTAGGACCATCCTGTTGGTGGGGAGTGGATTCATGCATGGATGGGGCTATTATTGCTTCCTGTTGTGTTTTATCTGTTTCCTATGGATCATTCTGATTTGCACCTAGTATTGCCCAAAACCTCCCCAAAAATATCTGAGAAATTCAATTCAGACTCTTTCGGGAGTTTCCAGCTTCCCACAACTGTGTAAACAAAATCTTTCCTCCTCAGTCAGATGTAGTATTCACAATAATCTTACCCAGATTGAGCCAAATCTGCTTCCTGTTGGCTTCAGTTCTGACCCCTTATAGAATAGAGCTAAGAACAGCTCTTTCTTCTTCCATTTTCTGACTTGCTATTTTTTTCTTGGCTGTGAAGCAGCATATATTTCAGTCACTTGGATCTCAGACCATGACCTCTCTCTCAAATAAAAATAAACATGGCCCTTGGACTTTGTCCTCCTTTGCATCTGCCCTTGACCTTCTTTTCATTCATATTTTAGATGGAGGACTGTGAAGTCTGTGTAGTGGAAAGTAGCAGCTGATGCAGAGCACATCCAGAAACCTATTAGTTCCCTGGGAAGAGTGAATTCTGAGCTGGGTGGGTTTTCTGTTTACCTCTTGGAATTGGAACATGCTACATATGTAAATGCTTTGAGGGAAGGCTATAAGGTGTACACCTAGGTGACATGTCCAGGGTGGCCTTTTGATGATCCAACATCTGTCCATGCAGAAGCATTCTGAGATGGCAGAGAACTAAGGAGCCCCCTAGTGAGCAAGTGCAAACCTCTATTTTCATATAGAATGAGGTAAATGTTTAACTACCAACCAGAGGCATTGGTAATCTGGGAGATTTCAGCGCCTATTTGTTCCATAAACAGATCTTGAGTATATTTAGTGTTTTCTTTGTAGTGTATGAAGTGTTTCCTGTATGCTAGACTTACTGTGGTTAGAATGAATGGCATGCTTTTCAGGTACATTCAGGACTTCAGGGGAGGGCAAATAGACCAACCAATGGCATCCCATGTACAAGCAGTTGTCAGCTGATATCACCCTGAGCTTTGAGATTAAAACTGTCTTCACATCTCCCACTGATTATCCTATAGGAAATTTGGTCTACCCCAAGATTTCTGTGAATTCTGAAGAGTTTCTTTCTCATGGCTTCTTCTACTCCTCATTCACTTCCTCCTTCTTTTTAAGATTTATATATTTATTTGAAAGAGTTACAAAGGAAGAGAGAGAGATACAGGGAGAGAGATTGATCTTCCATCAGCTGGTTCACTCCCCAGATGGTCGAACTGGCCAGGGCTGAGTCCTGGCTGAAGCCAGGAGCCAGGAGCCTCATTTGGGTTCCCACTTGGGTAGCAGGGCCCTAAGCAGTTGGGCCATCTTCCGCTGCTTTTCTTAGGCCATTAGCAGGGAGCTGGATCAGAAGTGAAGCAGCTGGGACACAAGCCAGCACCTGTGTGGGATGCCAGTATTGTGGCTAAACTGCTATGCTACAATGTGGGCCCTCTTGGGTGCTTCTGATTCAGTGCCTGTCCCTGAACCCTAACCTTCCTTCAGTCTCATTTTTCATGACTATCCCATTCCTTCTGCTCTGTGCTAATTTAACTCTAGGACTCAGCACCTCTACTCTGCTTCTCGCCTTCCCCCAACTCCCACCAAACCATTCACACAAAGCATTTACATATGTAGCAGATTATGTAGGCATACTGGGGGAGAGGAGAGAGTAAATGACTTCTAGCCACATTAGTAATTTTAATTGGGTATTAGCTATCTGTGTTCTTAAATGTGCTTTAGTTACTCTGACACTACAAGCCATATTCCTTACTTTCCCCCTTCCCTTCTCATCGCCCTCCTATCTTCTCCCCAGAGTCTCTCAATTTTTGTTCACTTATGTAAAATCATTTAGCTTTCAACTTGACCCATTGTCAAGTAAACTGTAGCCTCAACTACTATGCTCAAAGAAGCTTTCCTAAACACAATTCTGCAGCTACCTAGAATAAACCTAATTTCCTTACAGGAGCTCTTCCAATAAAATGATTTTTATTCAATACAAATCAGTTATTACCTAAAAGGAATTAATTATAAAATTGTGTGGTTCTGGGTGCTACAGTGATTGGTACCTTGCTCTCCCCTTGGATTGTGAGCTCTTTCAGAGCTGCAACCTTCTCCACCATCATCTGTGCATGTATAGCCCCTCCGAACAGCTAGTCACCACTAAAGAGTGCTCAGAATATATGAGGACACCTCAAAAAGTTCATGGAAATGGAATTAAAAGATAAGTTTATTTTGGTGCATAAATGGAAATCCATGCATATTTCTTTATAATATGTATTTTGTTTGCTTAACTGTTTAAAACTATTTTGAAATTTATTGGAGGAAGTGAGGGAGAGGTGAGAAGAAGGGAGGGAAAGAAGAAATGAGGGAAGAAGGGAGAGACAGCAAAATTTTATCCCCTGGTTCACTCACCAAATGCCAACAACAGCTGGGACTGGGCTGAAGTTGGACCAGGGAGCTAGGAACTCAGTCTGGGTCTCCTGTTGGGGTGGTAGGACCACGGGTCCTTGATCCGTCACCTGCTGCCTCCCATGATCCACATTAGCAGGAAGCTGGAGTTAGGCGCTGGATCTGAGTATCAAACTCTGGCACTTCAATGTGGGATGTGGTTATCTTAACTGTTAGGTAAACACCTGCTCTCTTTTATGAGTTTTTTGAATATTCCTCATATTTATTTATTAATTTATTTTTATAGTTTATTTTATAAAGTTTAGGCATACGTCATTTTCAGATCAAGTCATCTGCAAAGCATTTACCACATAGTGGTGAGAACTGACAATAAATATAAAAATACCTCATTTTATTTTTTCTCTAAAATTTTAAGACATAAAAATTGCATGTATTTATGGGTGCTAGTGATGGTTTGTTACATATATACATTGTGCAATGTCCAGAGAGGATATTGATCCTTTAAAATATTTAATATTTCTTTACAATGAAAACATCCTCTCTTAAGGTTTTATTGTATAGAGAAAGATACGGTACATTAACATTATCTATAGTTCCCCTACTGTTCAATAGACCCCAGAAATTTTTACTCTTTCTGGCCATAACCTAGTATCTATCAACCATCTTTTCTTCATTCCACCCTCCCCTGTTCTCTCCAGCCTCTGGTAACCATATTTTTAACTTCTATGAGATCACCTATTTTTTTCCTTGCATGAATGAGATCATGCCAAGCACAGAAAGACTTCTCATTTAAAGAAACTTGGCTAGACACTCTGTCAAAAAAAATGACCTAAATGAAAGATCTCTGCAAGTGAGATCCCAGTGGAAAGAACAGGTCATCAAAGAAGGAGGTACCTTTCTCTGAAGGGAGGAGAGAACTTCCACTTTGACTATGACCTTGTCTAAATATGATCAGAGTCAGTGAACTCAAAAGGCTTCCATAACCTTGGCAACTCATGACAAGAGCCTGTAACGAGAGCCATAAACAAGAGTGTCAATTTGTTAAGTCAACAACAGGAGTCACTGTGCACTTACTCCTCATGTAGGATCTCTGTCCTTAATGTGCTGTACATTGTGATTTAATGCTATAACTAGTACTCAAACAGTATTTTTCACTTCATGTTTCTATGTGGGTGCAAACTGTTGAAATCTTTATTTAATATATACTAAACTGATCTTCTGTATATAAAGATAATTGAAAATGAATCTTGATGTGAATGGAAGGGGAGAGGTAGCAGGAAAGGGGAGGGTTGTGGGTGGGAGGGAAGTTATGGTGGGGGGGAAGCCATTGTAATCCATAAGCTGTACTTTGGAAATTTATATTCATTAAATAAAAGTTTAAAAAAATAAAGAGACTTGGCTGATGTTTCCTGGTCTTCATGCTGGTTGTGTGTGTGTATGTGTGTGTGTGTGTGTGTTCAGCTTATGATCATTCAGCTGTGCACTGTTCTGTGTTTGTGTTCTTTTCTAATATTTGCACTTTTTCAGAGGTATGCAGGATGCGGTGTTGTGGCTCACTTGGCTAATCCTCCACCTATGGCGCTGATACCCAGGGTTCTAGCCCTGGTTGGGATGCCAGGTACTAGTCCCGGTTGCTCCTCTTCCAGTCCAGCTCTATGCTATGGCCCGGGAAGGCAGTGGAGGATGGGCCAAGGGCTTGGGTCCATGCACCCTCATGGGAGACCGGGAGGAAGCACCTGGCTCCTGGCTTCGGATCAGCGCGGTGCCAGCCGTGGCGGCATTAGGGGAATGAACCAACGGAAGGAAGACCTTTCTCTCTGTCTCTGTATCACTGTCTATAACTCTACTTGTCAAATAAAAAAAATAAATAAAAAGAAGTATGCAGGATGACACAATCATTAAGTGACAGGCACGAGTCTTTGTTGTCCCAGTGAGGAGAATCCCCCATACTGAGTTGTTCCTCCAAAGGCTGCAGTGGATTTCTCCTGGGATGTGTGTCTGTGGGTGAGAGGAACACATTTTGTGTTGATTCCTTATGACTCTCCTTTATGTGTACCCATCTGAGCCTGCCTTTCAGGCCCCGGAACCTAGTGTGTTCTTGGCTTCCTGATACTTTCCTAATATCCAATTCCTTTTCAGGTGATTCATTTGATTTATTTTGAAAATAAGATTTATCTATTTATTTTGAAAGTCAGACTTACAGAAAGAGAAGAGACAGAGAAACAGAGAGAGTTTCCATCCTCTGGTTTACTCACCAGATGGCCCCAATGGCCAGGGCTGGGCCAGGCCTAAGCCAGGAGCCAGATTCTTTCTTTCTTTCTTTTTTTTTTTTTTAACTTATTTAGCAGCAGGGACTCGAACCAGAACCCATATGGGATGCCAGTGTTGCAGGTGGTAGCTTAATCCACTACACCACAGCGCCGGCCCCAGGAGCCAGGATCTTTATCATGGTCTCCCACGTGGGTGGCATGGGCCCAAGCACTTAGGCCAACTTCTACTGCCCTTCCTACACCAAAAGCAGGGAGCTAGATTGGAAGTGGAGCAGCCAGTTCTCGAACCAGCACCCATATGGGATGCTGGCATCACAGGAGGTGGCTTTGTCTGCTATGCTACCATGCCGGCCTCTTCATTTGATTTCTTTTCTCAAGAATGTAATTATTACTATTGTCATTTTGGTAGGGATTTACTCGACCTATCTATCAAGTTATGGGAGGATAGACCTAGAGTCTCTGTCAGGGTATCTGGTGATAGAAAAGGATGCCACTGCCAGAAGCCACTGTGTACTCCATCTCAGATAGGGATCCTAACCCTTGGCTGCGTTGGAATCACCTGGGGAGCTTTAGTATCTACAGAACCCAGGGGTCCATCCCTAGAGGTTCCTTTCTAATTGGTTTGGGCATACAGTTTTTAAAGGCCCCAGGTAGTTCCCAGGTCCACTGATCCTGCTTTAATCACACAGTAGTACCTGCTGAATGAGGTAGATCTCAGCTGGAAATGGGAATAAGAAGTGGAGAAGTACCATCTGATTTTTGGCTCTAAGTGGGATTCATCCACCTGCTGAGCTGTTAAAAGATCAAAGGTTCTTGCAGGATCCCGTAGTAATAGTCAAATGATTCCTACCTCCTGTTGAATCTTTACTGACATCTGCTTATAGCAGAAAAGATCTCTTTGTATTCACAATTGAACCTTTTATTTCTTTCATTACCTTTGTTGAAGCAACTTTTAGTGATATTTCAGTTAATCACAGGTGTGAGCTAAGCAGGACACTCAGAGCCTTTGGGCGAGGTGGGAAGGGAAGAACGTTGAGGTGTAAGACAAGGATGCTGAAGGAAGCCACAGAACTGCCTCAAAACACAAAGTGCAATCTGCAGGGAAGGGAAGGTGTGAGTTAGGCACTGGTCAGCTGAATCAAATCTCACTGAGGTACAGTGGGTCACCAATCTATTGGGGGGCCCAATACTCAGGAGCCACAGCCATTAGTATCTAGTATCTGTCCATATGTGGGTATGATTGGTCCTACTAACAGGTGGGGGGGGCAGCTCCCCAGTGGGTGGAGTTTCAGATCGAGCCCAAGCGGATCAGAGGAGGGCCACTGTATTATAGGAAGGAATGGGAATTGTAAAGAAGTAATGGATTTAGGAGGTGAGACAAAAGGGCTGGTGAGGATACCTTATGGGCACATATCCAGTTGTCACCATCAGATCTCAAGAATTAGGGCCGATGTTTCAAGTGTAACTATAGGCTCTGATTTGATTCTCAGGCTCCTCATTTCTTGCCACTGCTGCTGAACATACTGTATCTGACAAGACAGCTTAATAAACAAGGGCCAAGGCCAGGCATGCTACTGATGGCCACCAGGATCACCTCTAGGGATGGAGAGGTACCTGAAGGGGACTACACTGGTGCAGGAGAAACCTGGGATTTCATCAGCTCTCAGGCCTGCACCAAATCAGCCCTTTTCTTCCGTCCTTTACATCATCTTCTAGTCTTTGAGTGGCTTATCTGTCACCTACCAGCTGGGCTGCATTCGTCAATGATGTCTTTTTCAAGTGTTGGGAATGCAGTTCCTACATTCATGATACATGAGGGTACTTCAAAAATCCATGGGAAATTAAATTTTAAAAAAAGCTTATTTTGGTGTGACAATTTGAAATCCATACGTAGAGGGATTTTCAAAAAGTTCTTGGTAAATGAGTTTTGTGGAAAAACTCCATGGATCTTAGATTTTGGGCATCAAAATAAATTTTTAATAAAAGTTTAAAATAACATTTAAAATCTTTTAATTCCATTTGCATGAACTTTTTGTTGTACCCTCATATATGGAAGGTATCAGACTTCAGCTGATCAATGCTTCAGTGGTCCTTGAGGCTTGTTAGGAAAAACTAATGTGCTCATCTACGGATTTCTGGGTAGGTTGTTAGGCTTATCGTTGACCTGCCTTCATGCAGCCATATCAACCACCTACCACCAACCTCCATATGACTCCTGGTTGCCCATGTGGATTCTCCCTTCTTTTCCTCAATTTCCATCTCCACCACTATGTTCTTAGAACACCCTTTGCCTTGTAAGAACAGCCTGTAAATGCCGCTTCCATGGATCTATTCCACTTGCTTCCAGTGAGAATTGCCTTTCTTTCCTATTTGTGTTCCCTACAAATTATAGCTTCATCATAATGCTAATTACAAACTGCTCAGAGGACGTTTACTGAGTATTTACCATGTTTCTAATGGAATGACTAGTATAATTAGTATTATAATGTTACTAATGTTACTGTTTGCAGCTTCGTTATAAACTACATTTACTGAGCATTTACAATGTTACTAATGAGTTAGCACAATTACTATTACAATGTTGTTATTATTATTACATTGTAATATGATACTGACTACCTATTTATCTCCTTTATTCCTGTCAAAAATTCTATCAAGTGGGCACTGTGATTAGCCCTATTCTACAGATGAGGAAACACTTTTTGTCATTGAGTTAGTATAGAAATAGAAGATCAACCTAGACATTCTTTACTTTCTATCCCACTGGCCTGGGAGGTCACAGAATGCAGAAACATATTTTTATAAGATTCACAGATACCTTTTTGTATTCACTGGAGTGCCTAGTATTGCTGGTTTTGCATGCCACTATGACCTTGTTCCTGAATAAGCATATTTATTGGTTTGTTTTCTTTAGTTTATATAAATAGAAAACATAAAGTCTTAGGAAAATGACCAATGACTCCAGTAAAAATGTTTGCTTATCAAAATGTAACATGCGCACTTTTGATTACTGCATACATTAGGTACACTGTATGTTTTAGGACTGACTTCAGGGTATATAGAATAAGCATATGTATTTGTGGGGTTTTTAATCTACTTAGACAATATAAATCACTCAAAATTAGCACATCAGCTCCATTCTGGCGTTCCAATCTTGTGTTGTTTGGCTGAAGGAAAATCAACCCAGGCGTGGGTAGTAATAAGCTCCAGACAGGAACTGGAGCCCACACAGGACTAGGGAAGCTCAGAGTACACCAGCAGTTTTCCATGCTCTGGCCTTCACAGGTGGGGAGTTAGAAAATATAGAGACAGGCACTTAAAAGCATGGAAATACTTTGGGGTGGGAGCCAGAAAGAATCCTGCTTACTTGGACCTGAAGAGTGGTACTGACTGGCAATGTAAAATCAGCAGATAATTGTTTAAATAATCATGTTAGAAGACTTTGTAGGCATACATCAAACTGCATTCAGTAGGTCCTTAATAAATACCTAGGTATTTCAGTATCATATAAATTGCCCTTGAGCTCTAAGTTTCTAATCAATTTCTTGCTTTCTCTCTTACAATATATACATATTTATGAAATGGACAGTGATGACTACATGCCAGTGTCACGTGCAAAGCATTAACATGATAGCTTGCATTTTTGGAATTCTTATAGTCTGCCAGGTACTGTTCTAAATGTATTACTTGGATTATTGAGATGGGTTCTTTCTTTTTTTTTTTTTTTACAATAGACAAGAGAAATGAGGCCCAAAGAGGTGTCCTTATTTGGATCTGAGTCCAATGCCAGGGTCATCATGCTGTATCACCTAGCTCAGCTGTTCTCAATCCTATCTGTATGGTAGAATTACCTGAGGAGATTTTAAAAGGCACCAATGACCATCATCCCCCAGAAATTCCTATTTAATTGGCCTGAAGTAGAGCATGGGCATCGATCCTTTGTACAGCTTCCTAGATAATTCTCCTGGCAGCCAGAGCTGAGTGCTAATAGAGAGCATGCATGCAGTGAACTTGCATTGAATCTCAATCAGAGTGGCTTAACCTTGATACCAAGTGAGCAAATGTGCTTGAGTGCATTTTAAAAACTAAGTCCTTTTACAGTATAAGAAATTATCAGCCCAGTAGCTATTTTTTACCACTGAGTATTTGTTAAATGCATACTTGTCCAGGGTCTTCTGTGCTTATGACATTGGCCGGTGTTAACAGACACAAAGCTACTTCAAGAAGTTTGGTGGATAAGTGGGATGAAAAGATCAATATATCTTGGTAAAATTTTTTTTGAGATCTATGCAGTTTTTTTGTAATACACTTTTTCCATGACCTTTTTAAAGACCCCTTGTACACTCAGAGCATTTCCTAAGGAGGAGCAGTGTGGGGAGTCCAGGAGAGATGATGGGACAATGGAAGGGGTCTGCTAGAGTGAAGAGAAGTATTTTGTCAGTGTGTTCAGAATTGACAAGATAGGCTGACAAGAAGATATGGGCTGACTCTTGGGTGGTTTTGTCACTGTTGAAACTTTCTGCAAGCGGTGTCCTGCATCTTGCCAGCACCTGGAAGGGACAGCTCCCATTCTGTCCCCTGGAGTAGCTACCACGTGACATGTTACTGCTGTTGCTTTTATGTGTATCATCAAAATAATAAATTAATTGTATATGTGTATATGTAGATGTATCAGTAGATTATTTGTTCATAATTATAAATAAATAATATATACTATACAGAGGGTCTTCAAAACATTCATGAAATTGCATACTATGGACACACTATGCATGGATTTCAAAAAATTTTTGTGCCAAAACAAACTTATCTTTTCCTCCTATTTTTTACCAACCTTTTGGAGTCCCCTTGTCTATGTTTAAATAATATTTATATATGTGTTATTTGTATATTTAAAATTTTATTTAAGTGCCTACACTAAATAAATACATAGATAAGTTGTTGAATGAAAATATTTTTTACAAAATCTTGGAAGAAAAGTGCCACTATCTCCCTATTCCAGATGAAGACCTTGAAATAGAATTTATCACTTGTCCAGTGCTAGGAAACCAGTAATAAAGCAAAAACATTTAATGTGCATTTACTATGTGATTTATCTGTAGTATTTCTCTGAATTCTTTCAACCATTGTGTGAAGAGACACCATTGTTAGTCCTGTTGTAAAGAGAAAGCACAGGAGAAAGATATAGGGACCCAAGGCACAGGATGTTAAAGTAATGCCCCCAGCCTCACCCAATTAGAAGGTATTTGACCCAAAAGGTTGCCGTGTGTTCTGTTCTAAAGTCTGCTCAGAACTGCTTTTATGTAAAGCAGTAAGAGGCAGACTACAAATCCCCTTTCCATATACTGCCACCTCTTCTTTACCTCTCCACTGTCCTCTTGGATTCTTCCCATATTGCCTTCAACTTTGGAATCCCTATCAGTGTTTCAGATGGCTCATTGCTCCCCCCTCCCCCATTTGACCCTGTGACCTGAGGCACTTATCCCTAGCTCTGCTGTGACTATCTCACCGAGCTGCTCAGTAGTTCCACTCCTGTGTCAGGAGCTGGTTAACTGCACCAGCATCCCTGGCCTGTGACAGTAGGCTTCTGTTTTCCTCTGGGATTCTTTACTGCCTTCTCAAGCAGGGACATGGCTGCAAGGCACACAGAGCTAGCTTCCAACCTCTTGCCCCCAAACACTGTCGATTTCCCGAGTACTCCTTTGCTTGTTACAGTCCCAGGTCCCATCAGAAAGGATTATTGTAGGAGGAAGAATTCAAATCTAAATTTGGTGACTGTGTGACCTTGAAGAGACTAGCAAACCTGCCTCCTAGATCCTTTCATCTATAAAATGGGGATGCTGTTGGGATTCTGAAGGAGGAAAGGAGGTAGACAAGTGTGGTAGGTAAACAGTCATTATCACAAGAGATACATTTCCTTGAAGGACAGCAGGGACACATTCTTTTTTTCAGATTCATTGTGAGATAGAAGCCTGGAGTTTGGTGAGTTTGATCATTTTTGTGCGTTGAAATGTTTTCCTCAACAATTCATATGTTGAAGTTCTAATCTCCAGTAAGACTATATTTAGAGACAGGACCTTTAAAAAAGTTAAATGATGTCGTATGGGTGGGGCCCTAATCCAGTGTGACCAATGTCTTTCTAATAAGAAAGAGAGACAGCAGCAGGAATAGGCATGCAGAAAAGCCACGTGAATTGACTAAAGTGAGAAGGTAGCCATCTGCAAGCCAAGGATAGGGAGATGTCTAGAGTAAGGAAAATCATTGATCTTGAATTTGCAGGCCCAGAACTGAGTGAAAATAAATTTGTTTTTAAGCCACTCAGTCTGTGCTATTAGGATAGTCCTAGCAAATGGATACAGTCACCATTGCACTGCAAATCCTATTCAAAGGAGATTGCTTCCAATGTGTTCATTTCATCATGCCCTGGTAGTAGCATATCTATGAGAAACATCCCAGGCTGGGTATGGCCAACTTCCAAATAACACATTTCACTATAAGGAAGAAATGATCATCTTAATTTGCACACCCAGAATTATATCTTTAAAGATTTAAACTTCATAAACATCTTCCTGGAATGAAAAATATAAGTGTTCTTGGTGTTTTCTGGTCTTTTATGTATTTCAAGGGACTTGATCCTGTAAAGAGACTTTGGCATTTGTCTGAATTATGTTTTTGTTGTTTAATCTCTCTACCTGGCAGGGTTAGGAGGTGAAAGTTTATATCCGTCCTCCTTCTATTAATTGGAGCCAGTACTGAGTGACAGATCAAACAATCTTAAATTAATAACAATGAAAAATTACCTTCAGATGGCACTTATACATAAAAGGAAACATTTCCATTAAGCAAATGTTATGTCATCAAGAAATCCATTAATAGCTCTGCCAGTGATCATAGCTGTATAATTTTTCTCATCATTGTTAATAACCAGCAAAGTTATAATTGCATGTGGAGCTTAATTAAAATTTTCTATCCTATTAATGAGTTCCCATGCTTCAGATCTCCCATTAAGTGGCCTGAAAAATTTAGACCATATTTCTTGAGGTGCAGGTTCTTAGAAAACATAAGCAGGTATTATATAGAGAAGTAAAACTGGGTTATAAAATCTCAATATGTTGCAATTACTTACCATTGGATAATAGAGATGGAATTGGCTTTACTTTGATTCTAGTATTTTAGCATGATTTTTGGTTTGCATATTTATATCTCTTACATATGGCATAACATAAGTAATAGATAAAATGTCCCCTCCTAAGTCAATAATTTTTTACTTTTCAAGTAAACCTATCTTCTTAGTAAATGACTCTATTTTTAAAATCATCATCCTATCTATTCATATACAGATTTTTGACACAAACTAATTATATGCTCAACAAATGTACCTTCTTTTCTTCCTGGGCCCTCACCTACATTTCAATGTTGTAGTACCCTTCATCTAAGTAGGGCCAAGGACATGTAACTTGTCTTTGCCAATGTTCAACAGTAGAAGCTGTGTTTGTCATTACATGTTGAGGCAGTTAGGAGCAAATAAGTCTCCTCCACCCTCTCACTTGCTCCACCTGTCTTATGGATGAGGAGAATCCAGAGAATGAGGTGGTAGGAAATAGTTGTGCCTCTAATTAGAAGGATCTTGGTCCCTAAATCACTTTGTGGAGAAGATTACTGACCTTAATTAGACTGTGATGTGAGTTAGAAATTGACATATTTTGTTTAGTTTAGGATGCTGAGATCTGAAGATTACTTTCTAACATTAATCTAATATATATATATATATATATATATATATATTACTTAATTTCTTAGGTAAATGAAACATTCTAACCTGATCGTCTCAGCAGGAGTGAGAAACAGGTAGACACAAGGAGTGGACCTTGACCCATTTGTCTATAACTTGAAACAATTATCACTATAAACTCAATTTAGATCACACAAATCCCAGACTCATAAAAAAGAAATAAATATCCAGTGTTGTATGCAAATTTTTAAGAAGATTTATTTACTTATTTGAAAGGCAGAGGCAGAGAGAGAGAGAGAGAGAGAGAGAGAGAGAGAGAGGTCTTCCATCTGCTGGTTCACTCCTCAGATAGCCACAATAGCTGGAGCTGAGCCTATCCGAAACCAGGAACAAGGAGCTTCCTCCAGGTCTTCCATGCAGTTGCAGGGATCCAGAATTTGGGCCATCTTCTACTGCTTCCCCAGGCCATAGCAGAGAGCTGGATCGGAAGTGGGGCAGCCGGGACTTGAACCATGTATGCCTGTATAATATGAAAATTCTTTCCATGATAATGTTTGACTGATACAAGATGTTCAAGGATAATCTTTTAGAAGAAATAATTTGTAAAATAGATTTTTAAAGAAAGAATAAGTAGTTACTTGCAGGACAAATGGCAAAAGGGTGTTCCAGAAGAAAGAATATCAAGTATAATAACTCTGAGGCATGAAATACTATAATTTAACATTTCAGTAATTGAGCATATCATATTAATAACAGAATCATGATAGAGAAAATGGACATAAAAGTTAAGCAGGGATGTCAGAATGGTGTTTTGTATGTTAAATAGAGGATGGAAAAGGTGATTGGACACTTTACTAACTTCAGTTATGAATCAGCTAGATTGTTTCACTTTCCTTGGTTGTTGATCTCCAGCTTTTTTTTTTTTTATATAAAGAGATTTAGATGAAATAAATTAAATAAACTCTGTGGTTCCTTCTAGCTGTAACAGCCACTGATTTTATGACAGACTAGTAGCCTTCAGTCCTTGTGAAGGTGTCATAGTGCTCTTTCTTTTTTTGCTATGGGATTTGCCAATGGCAATTCAATATATCCTAGATTGTATCCCTCTACTGAGGGAACACTTCATTACTGAATTACAGACTCATACATACCAAAACCCTAAGAGACACTTGAGTTGAAAGGGTGTTTAACCATGCATCCTTTTCTGGGGCTGACTGATATATATCTACAATTTCTCAAGTTTGTGTTGGAGCAATAGCTATCAGTCCTATGACACTTCTTGCTGGGCTTTTAAATGGTCACCTGATGAACTATAAATCTAGCAGGTTTACACTGCAAGGGGAGGTTCAGGGCCATAGATAATGTTTTCTGATTCAGACCAGGATTCTGTAAATCATGGAATTGAATAATTGCTCCCTGAACAGAAAAATAAACTCATCAGGAACCCTTGAGAAATTAACTCAACCTGAAGAGGAGATGAAATGTCCTAGGTATTTCAAGAGATAATGGGCATCCTATTGACCAGCAGCTGTTAGATGCTTTTGTCGGAATTTCACTTACATGAGAAAAAATATAATAAAGACCTTTTTGTTTTACTCACTTTTAAAAGGAGAAAAAATCCTTTGTTTAACTGAAAGAAATTTTTAGCATAGAAGCAAATTTTGGGGGAAATTATCTACCCACCTATTAGCCAATAATGATGGTCAGCCATGATGCTTCATGTTTTACTTGCAAAAATATTTATAACCCCAAATCTAGTTATTTCCAAGTAATCAGCAAATCTCCTGGTAATATGTTTAACAACACTGTGCATGGTAGATTTTAAAAATAGCCCACAACAAATTGTGAATGATGAAATAAAACTCATAATGTTCCAAAATTGAAAACCAATAATGTTAGATAATTAAAACCATGATCTACTGAAGACAACAACACTCATGATGCATTGGCAATCTTTTCTTATTGTATTACTGAAGGTCTATGTGGGTTAATTGACATCAGGATCTTCACAGTATTGGCAAGAATTGCAAAGCAAAGAAACTTAGCAGAATACTAAATGTCAATCTATAGTAAACTTGCAGTATCCGGGTTCTTGTTTGCATTTCTGTTAACCTTTAATAACTAAATTAGGAGGTCAGGAATCATAAGTATTCTTTACCTTTGCAAGCATGAGTCTACTGTAGGATTGTCTGTCATTCAGCTTAGAACTGAAGAGTGTTTGTAACCCAGGAAGAGGATGTCATACATTTTTCTTAAAGACTAATTGCCTGATGCTCACCAGTTTTACCTGATTTTTGTGTGGAAGCTTTGATATTCTGTATCAGACTACATTTTAGTGTAACTTCTCTCAATGAATAACCTAATCTATGTGTTGGGTATTTGGAGGTTCAATCAGTGACTTATCAAAGTTATGTCTTCTTTTTAAAATTAATTTTAAAAATCATATATGTATATATGTATATATATATATATGAGAGAAAGAGAGAGAGAGAGAGAGAGAGAGAGAGAGAGAGAGAGAGAGAGAGAGAGAGAGAGAAAGAGAGAGAAAAGTCCTGTTCACTGGTTCACTTCTAAAATGCCTGCAATCCAGTGCGGGGGCTCGGGGGCAAAGCCAGGAGCTGGTAATTCAAACCAGGTCTTCTGGCTGACTGGCAGGAACCCAACTACTTGAACTATCACTGCTTCCTCTCAGGGTGCACATTAGCAGGAAGTTAAAACCAGGATTCAAAGCTGAGAGTTGAACCCAGGCACCCTGATATGGAATGCAGGCATCTTAACTGCTAGGCCAAAACTCCACTCATGCCTTTTTCTTTCTTTCCTTTTTTTTTTTGTAAATACAATTTTTTGAGATATAATTGATATACAAACAATATCACAAATTTAAGGTATATATTTTGATAAGTTTTAGTGTATGCAAATAGCCCAATACTATCACCACAATCAAGGTAATAAATGTATTCATCATATTCATCACCTGGCAATGTTTTCTTGTGTCTTTTTTTGTGTGCATGTATGTGTATGGTAAAAATATTTAACATAAGATCCATACTCCAGGGGCTGGTGCTATGGCATAGTAGGTTGGACCTCTGCCTGCGGCACCAGCATCCCACATGGGTGCCAGTTCATGGCTCCTCTGCTCTTCTTCTAATCCAGCTCTCTGATGATGGCCTGGGAAAGCAGTGGAGGATGGCTGAAATTCTTGGGCCTCTGTACCCACATGGGAGAACCAGAAGAAGCTCCTGGTTCCTGCCTTCCAATTGGCCTAGCTCCAGGCATTGCAACCATTTGGGGAGTGAAGCAATGTTTGGAAGACCTTTCTCTCTCTCTGTTTCTCCCTCTCTGTTTCTCCCTCTCTGTCTGTAACTCTACCTCTCAAATAAATAACTTTAAAAAAAATCCATGCTCCAACAAATTTTGCGGTGTACATCACTCTTTTATTAACTATAGGCACTCTAATGAATACATACTTACTACTTACTTATCTAGCATGCTTTTGTTCCTCTGTACCCATTAGAAAACAACTCTCCATTATGTTAGTAATCTCCATAACTGAGATAGAGAGAGGAAGAGACTATCACTAGTGATTTACAAATATCACAAATTTTGCTAGTTGTTCTAAATATGCTATTGTACTTAATCCTTTAACCAGTTTATGAAGTATATATCATTTACTCTGACTTACACATTAGGAAGCAGAAGTTCAGGAATTTAATTAATTTGATGGAGTTTATATAACTAGTGAACAGCGATGCTCAGGTTTGAATCAGCATATTTGATTTTGAAGGCCTATCCTTTTCTTTTTTTTAAAAAAAAGATTATTTAGTTGAAAGGCAGAGTCACAGAGAGGCAAAGGCAGAGAGAGAGAGAGAGAGTGAGAGAGAGAGAGAGAGAGAGGTCTCCCATTCGCTGGTTCACTCCCCAGTTGGCCACAATGGCCAGAGCGTTGCTAATCCAAAGCCAGGAGCCAGGAGCTTCTTCAGGTCTCCCAAGTGGGTACAGGGGACAAGGACTTGGGCCATCTTCTACTGCTTTCCCAGGCCATAGCAGAGAGCTGGATAGGAAGTGGAACAGCCGGGACTCAAAGCAGCGCCCATATGGGATGCTGGCACTGCAGACTGGGGCTTTAACCTGCTGTGCCACAGCACCGGCCCCTCTCCTTTTCATATTATTGCCTTCTGAACGGGTTGCAGACCTCCTTTCCCGGCACCTAGGACACATACATTCTAAAGACTCTTGCCATTGCTCTGATAGATTCGCCTATAATCCTGCCTGTGGTCTGGAGATCGCAGCAAGCATGAACTGCAGTGCAATGGTGGATGAATGGGCCTCATTAAGCTTTAACACACAATGTGAGTTTCAGCGGAGCTTTCCTAGAAATAGAATTTACTAATTCCAGCCTCTGTTTGACGATTAAGGGAAAAAATTCTTTTCTGACATCTCTTTTGAAAATCGAAGGATTGGAGAACTTAGTAAGTGTTGTCAACTAATCCTTTGAAAAGAAGACCGATGAGAGCAACATTTGCTTCCAGAGGATATGATGAAATCTCAAAGCCTAAAATATCATACTTTTGTCGCCTAATCCCACAACTCTGTCTCACCCAGGAATGCCGCTGGAGAATTCTGATGTTTTTGAGAGCAGATTATCAAAGAACAGGCAATGAACAAGTCATACCAATGGGAAAAGTCGTCTTTGCTTTTGGCGTAGGATTCCCCAGAGGCAGATTTACAGTGAGGAGAAGTGAAAATACACACCTAGCTCTCATGATCACAGCACCAGGAGCCCTGCCAGATAATCTATATGCATACGTTCTATAATTACACATGCTCATCCATATTCATTCACATGCTCCTAATTTTAGAGAAGTGAATAAATTGATTAGTAATTTGATTATATTTGATTCAGATGGCTATCTGAAGGTCCCAGAGTAAGTTTACACTAATAAAGAATTCAGCCAGAGACACTGGGGAGCAGTAGATTGACTGATGGTGAAACAGGTGAGCCATTCATTTACTCAAACATTTTATTTATTAATTCAACCATTGTGCCCTGCTAGTCTCAGGCATTGTGTTAGGTATAGAGGACACTCAGTTGATAGGTGACTGGATCTGCAATTTCTAGCCTTGTGAGAAAGATAGTCAATTTATGAAGTCATTGATTACAGGACAATGTGACTAAATGCTAAAGGCATCAAATCCGAACTATAATTTCAGGAATGGTTTGCTACATATAAAAAAAACAAAACAAAACAAAACAAAAAAACTGAGCTTCCTTTCAAAGACATATTAGGAGTTTTCTGAATGGTGAAGTATGGAAGGAATTCTGGGTAGAGGCACAGCAATAAGAAGGGCTCTGGTCTTTTAAATTTCCAGCAGTTCTGCAGCATTAGAAGCAAATGGGGGGAGGAGAGATTGATAAAGTGGCTCTAGTGGACAAGAGGATCTGATGATTAATGGTCTTTTATGGTAAGTTAAGCAGTTGTATTTCATCTCTCTTGAAAACTAGGGTGAGGTGTCTGGGGGTTGGAGCATTAAGTCTAGAGGAGACACTCTAGTTGCTCATGTCTTTAAGATTACTGAGGGTTCTCTGCAGAGGTAGATTGAGGGGCTGGCATTGAGTTCAGCAGGTTAAGTCACCACTTGTGACTGGTACCCTCATATCAGAGGGCCTGTTTGAGTCCAGCTCCTTGCTAATGTACCTGGAAATGCTAGGGCCCCTGCCACCCACGTAAGAGACCAGGATGGAGTTCCAGACTCCTGACTTCAGCCTGGACGAGCCCAGGTTTTGCCAGCCATTTCAGAAGTAAACCAGCATATGGAAGATCTCTCTCTCTCTCTCTCTTTCTCTCCCCTTTATTCTTTTTCTCTCTTCTTCCCCTCTTTGTTGTGTTGCTCTGCCTTTCAAATAAAAACATAAATTTTAATTTTAAAAATGCTGGATTGAATTTAGCACAGGCTCTGGGAAGCTATTGGAGGAAAAGATGTAGCTCAGAGCTACATCATAACCGTACAGGTGGTGAGATGGAAGGGGAGGTTTAACAGATAAGAGGCTGGAAAAACTGTACAGCTTGAGAGGATGCATGACAAATCAGGAGGGATATAAGGATAAGCCAAATTCCATTTAGGAAATTAGGGACTGGGATCATATTCATGAGCAGAACAAAATGACAAGTTCAATTTGGGGGAGAGATTTGTATCAAATTAGTTTGGGAGGTATGTAAAGTTTAAGAGGTCACAGAATTTATGCTGAGTTGAGGCTTAGCAACACTCCCTAACTAACAGTACACAGAAATTATGTACTTTTCATTCTGGCCTGGGAATCTTTTCAGACTTTTTTTAAAAAAGATTTTATTTATTTGAGAGGTAGAGTTACAGACAGTGAGAGGGAGAGACAAAGAGAAAGGTCTCCTGTCCATTGGTTCATTCCCCAAATGGCTGCAACAGCTGGAGCTGCGCCGATCCGAAGCCAGGAGCCAGGTGCTTCTTCTTGACCTCCCATGCGGGTGCAGGGGCCCAAACACTTGGGCCATCCTCCACTGCTTTCCCAGGCCACAGCAGAGAGCTGGATTGGAAGAGGAGCAACCGGGACTAGAACTAGCGCCCATATGGGATGCCAGTGCCACAGGCAGAGGATTAACCTACTACACCACGATGCCAGCCCCATCTTTTTAGGCTTTTGTTCCTGTCTGTGTGCCTCTGCTCCTGCTTGGAATGCCCTGTCCTCCTCTCTGTCCTTCCCTCCCCAGCTGAGCTTACTGTTCTCTTTTAAGGGTCATCTCAAATGGGGCTTTCTCTGCAAAGGTTCCCATCCTCACTACTTCTCCTCTGCTGGATCCCTTCACTCCCACCCTCACTGCCCTGGAAGACCTAAGTCCCCCTTCTTCTTTAGTCCTCATCATATAATGGAATGATCGTTATATGCACCTGAATTTCCCTCTTGACATTCCTGGGACAGAAGGATCTGTATTTAACTCATCTTTGTAACCTCAGCACCTACAGAGCTTGGCACCTGATGGGCACCCAACATATGTTTGCTAAATTTATTCTCTCTCACTCAGCTCTCCTCTTTCCTTGAATCATTTTTTCTTTCCTGACATCCTTTTCTCATATAAGATGCAAGAGGAAATTGCATCTTCACTTTGCGCATCTACATGGTGGCTCTACTTTTGGCAAACCATGGAGCAGGATGTCACAGAGTTCAAGGCTGTTGTGCAGAGGATGGGAAGTATCTTAAGAGAAGTCTTAGGGAAGTTGTGCTTCCAGTTTCCTGGAGCTCTTTGCTTGGAAGGCGCATAGATTGGCAGAACATTCAAGAGCAGAGGGTACCAGAGAGCCCTGGTTACCATGCAAAGCATCTCTCTGAACCCATCCTTGGAAAACA
This sequence comes from Lepus europaeus, assembly GCF_033115175.1. NCBI lineage: Eukaryota > Metazoa > Chordata > Mammalia > Lagomorpha > Leporidae > Lepus > Lepus europaeus. The sequence continues at coordinate 79,540,444 of NC_084839.1, read as the reverse complement.
CAGGCTTTTAGTATGTGCGACTTACAGGTCACATGGTAGGATTCCTCTTGCAGAATTTTGACCTGCCTCCCTAGTGAACTGACCATTTGGGAGTTCACAGTTCCATCTGACTACCCATGATGATCCACAAACTAAAGCAAACCCATATGGACCCTAATGTTAGCAATACCTTACTTGGCTAGAGCCAGTCTGTAAAAAAATCTAGTCTAGGATACTCTGGGCTTCATGATCAAAGATTTAAAAGTGAGTAACTCTGGGCTGATGGAAGCAGCCTCCAACCTGCCCATATATACAGTCCCACATAGGCACTGGATCTGCCTAACCAGCCATTCTTCCAGTTGGGAGGATTATACCATTAGGTATCTCTATCTGCCAGTTTCTCATAGAGGATGTGTGATCCTGGGGCTTTAGTTGTGAGCCAAATCTGTTTTTAAAACAACCCCAAACCGTGCTTACTTCTTGTACTTCTCATGGGTATGCTTTGTATCTCATAATCTATCACATCATCATAGACTTTGCCTGATGTCTTTTTTTTTCATTCAACAAATATTTATTGAGAGTGTGCATTGCCTGACATTTTTCTAAGCACTAGACTAATAGCACTGGAACAAAACATTAAAATTCTACCTTCAGGGGCTTACATTCTAGTGCAAACAAAAAAGTAATAGCTAAAAGGTATTAAGGGACATTATGTCCCAGACACTGTCCTAGGTCCATACATATAGCACCTTATTTAATTTTTACACAACCCCATGATCTAGGTGCTATTAATAATGTATGGAAATGGCCGGCGCCGTGGCTTAACAGGCTAATCCTCTGCCATGCAGCGCCGGCACACAGGGTTCTAGTCCCGGTTGGGGCACCAGATTCTATCCCGGGTGCCCCTCTTCCAGGCCAGCTCTCTGCTATGACCCGGGAAGGCAGTGGAGGATGGCCCAAGTGCTTGGGCCCTACACCCGCATGGGCGACCAGGAGAGGCACCTGGCTCCTGACTTCTGATCAGCACGATGTGCCGGCCGTAGCGGCCATTGGAGGGTGAACCAATGGCAAAAAGGAAGACCTTTCTCTCTGTCTCTCTCTCTCACTATCCACTCTGCCTGTCAAAACAAAACAAAAGAAAACAAAACAAAAAAAACCAAAAAACAACAAAAAAACAAAACAAAAAATAACAAACAAAAAACAAACAAAAACCAAATAATGTATGGAAATGAATGGTGAACCTGGCATTTGAATCCAAGTGGTGGCATTCCAGAGCCCTTATTATTTTCTACTCAACAAGTAGAAGAGCATGTAAAACTGCCTTAATATGACAGTGCCAACAACAGACCCACTTGCTGATCTGGATTTTCTTAGCCTACAATTCACTTTCCTTTAAAACTCAGGAAAGAGAAATAAGAAAACTGCTGAACAGTAAAGCAGCCCCTTTGAGCAGAAACCGACCTGAGAGGCAGTGCAGTGAAGAGATGACCGTGTAGCTGAGAGCCAGGAATCAGGTCTGAGCTGGAACTTGTGGAGTGGGCCTGTTTCCTCACCTACACTTACTGTGTAGGTCTAAAATCCTTCCTTCCATCCCACTGATTGTTACCGTAAGACTCTGACACCTTCATGGCATGCCACGTTGTGTTGTGTTCATTAGCCTGCGTATCCATCTCCCCTGCTAGAGAGCAAGCCCTGTGTACAGCAAGAGTGCCTTCATGCATCACTATACACCATGCCACCCTGGACATGTCTTGCCTTAGAGGATGGGCATTTCAGTCTCCCTTAAAAAGGCCTCTGCCTGATGTCTTTATATCCTCTTATTGTGATAACTGTTTTGGTGTGCTTTTCACTCTTCTGCTTTTACCTGGATGTTCCTAAAACTCTTACCATCCAGACTATTTTTAAAAGTAGACAGTGCTCTTGGAACTCTCATCTTGGTTTCAGTGTGACCTCTTCCTGCCTGCCTACTCCAAAGTCATCTCACCTTCCCCCAGCTGCTCCCTGGACGGGGCTGTTCCTAGGGCTCTGTCTGTTTGCACTGGCTGCTATTTGCCCTTGATGGGATCTCTGTTTGTTTCCTTTTTGCTACAGAACAGCAGCCAGTGTCAACACTTTTTCTTCAGATATAAAATAGACACCATTTGTTGACTTATTTACTCCCCTGCAGCTTATGGCATGAACATATAAAGAGAGAGCAGAGGGATTTGTTCTGGAAGGGAGCCAGGGAAGTTGGGCTGGTCACTTCCCCCTTCCTGTGTCCTGCTGGGCAGAAGGGAGAAATAGAGAATACCCAAATGACAGGCAAAAGGTCTAGAATTGCATTGCTAAGAAGCAATATCCCAGGCTTCAGGCAGAAGTGGTGTGAAGTCACAATAGGGAAATGGAAAAGTCAGCTGAGCCTGAGGTAACACAGTGGAGGTGATATTCAGCTAGACAGACATGTTGGTTATCTTTGCTTGAGATTTATTTTATAGGAATCAGAGAACCACAGACTCCCAGAACTGCAGAGCTTGAAGGCTGTAAGATCATGGTAGAGAAGCCTAAGGGGAAAAGTGAGCAACCTAATGAGTGAATAAGTGGGGATAGTGGCAGACAGTACCCCTTCAAGCAGACAACTCGATCCATGCAACAAGTGGACTATAATTGCTAAGTGACTGAAACTTGAGGCCTGCTGCTACTGTCCAGCTTGAGAGAGAGAGAGAGAGAGAAAGAGAGAGAGAGAAAGGATGAATCATACCACATATCACTAGATCAAGGAAAGATCAAAATTCAAAATTCAATATATGATGACAGCTAAATATGTATTGTAAAGTGAAAAAATTCCCAAGTCAAACCATTGTAAGTTGAGGACTATCTGTATATAAGCAGGGTTATAGACCATGACCAAGTGGATTTTATCTCAAGAATTGCAAGGCTGTTTAACATCCCAAAATTGGTTAATATATAAACCTTACTAATGGAATAAAAGTCAAAAGCAACAGCCTTGACTCATTGGATATAAAAAAGGTTTTCAGAAAGTCCAATATGTTTTCATATTGAAATATTGAAAAAAAGAAAAGAAAGGAGCATCTTTAAGTTGATTAACAGCTTCTAGAAAACAATACAAAACAACACTAACAAAAAAACCTCTACATCTTACATCATACTTACCTGTGAAAACCTGGATTGTTTCCTATAAAACTAAAGAAAAAGAATGGATATCATTTCTTTTCACTTATTTTTAACATTGCTGAAAATTTTAGCCAGAACAGTTCCAGGAGAAAAAGGAAACTAGCCGGTGCTGTGGCTCAATAGGCTAATCCTCCGCCTGTGGCACTGGCACACTGGGTTCTAGTCCCGATCTGGGTGCCGGATTATGTCCCAGTTGCCCCTCTTCCAGTCCAGCTCTCTGCTGTGACCCAGAAATGCAGTGGAGGATGGCCCAAATCCTTGGGCCCTGCACCTGCATGGGAGACCAGGAGAAGCACCTGGCTCCTGGCTTCGGATCAGCGCAGCACGCCAGCTGCAGCAGCCATTGGAGGGTGAACCAACGGTAAAGGAAGACCTTTCTCTCTGTCCCTCACTCTCTCACTCTCTCTCACTGTCCACTCTGCCTGTCAAAAAAAAAAAAAAAAAAAAAAAAGAAAGAAACTAAAGGAATATGCATTGGGAAGGAAGAACTAAAATTCTAGTTGCACGTGGAAATCCTAAATAATCCATTAAAATGCAAAAATTAATAAATTCAAGATGGTGGCAGAATATGAGATGAATATAAAAACATCAACTTTATTTGCACACATGATAAATAATGTGCAGATGAAATTAAGAAAACAATTCAATTTACTATAACATGAATAAAAATAAAGTATTCAAGAATAAATTTATCTAAATAAGTGTTAAGATTGGATTTTGAAAGCTACAAAACATTGGTAATTGAAATTAAAGAAATCATAAATAAATGGAACAGGCTGGCGCCGCGGCTCATTAGGCTAATCCTCCACCTTGCGGCGCTGGCACACCGGGTTCTAGTCCCGGTCGGGGCACCGATCCTGTCCCGGTTGCCCCTCTTCCAGGCCAGCTCTCTGCTGTGGCCAGGGAGTGCAGTGGAGGATGGCCCAAGTACTTGGGCCCTGCACACCATGGGAGACCAGGAGAGGCACCTGGCTCCTGCCATTGGATCAGCGCGGTGTGCCGGCCGCAGCGCGCTACCGCGGCGGCCATTGGAGGGTGAACCAACGGCAAAAGGAAGACCTTTCTCTCTTTCTCTCTCTCACTGTCCACTCAGCCTGTCAAACATAAAAAAAAAAAATAAATGGAACAGCATTTACATTTATGAAAGAGGAGATTTAATTTTATTAAGGTAGAAATCCTTCTTAAATTGATCAGCAGATTCAATACAATCCATAGTAAGTTTTTTTAATTAAATATTTATTTATTTATTTGAAAGGCAGAGTTACAGAGAGGGAGAGGGAGGGAGAGAGAGAGAGAACGAGAGAGAGAGAGAAAATGAGAGTTCTTCCATCTGCAGGTTCACTTCCCAAATGGCCACAGTGGTTGGAGCTGAGCCTATCTGAAGCCAAGAGCCAGGAGCTTCTTCTGGGTCTCCCACATGGGTGCAGGGACCCAAGGACTTGGGCCATTTTCTGCTGCCTTCCCAGGTCATAGCAGAGAGCTGGATTGGAAGTGGAGCAGTTGGGACTTGAACTGTAGCCCTGATGGAATGCCAAAACACCACAGGTGGCGGCTTTACCTGCTAATCATAGTTTTTAAAGAAATTAACAAGGTGATTCTAAAATTTTATATGGAACTACAAGGGGCCTGGAGTAGTCAAAGCAGACTGAAAAAAGTACAACACAATTGCCCCTTGGTTTCCATGGAATATTGGTTCCAGGATTCCTGTGGATACCGAAGTTTTTGTATGTTCAAGTCCTTCATACAAAATGGTATAGAAGTTGCATATAACTTATTCACATCTTCCTTAATGCTTTAAATCATCTCTAAAATACTAATGCAGTGCAAATACTATGTAAGTAGTTGTTATACTGTATTGCTTAGGGTATGATGATATGAAAAAAGTATGTAGTGTTCAATTCAGATGCAATGTTTGGGGAATGTTGTCAATCCTGGTAGCTTAAATCCATGGATGTAGAATTTGTGGGTATAGAAGGTCAGTTGTACAAAGTTGGAAGACTCATACTTCCCAACTTAAAAACTTGAGCACAATAAATTGCATTAGATGGTACTGGCATAAGGATAGAAACCCTTATTATATGATCCAATTTTTTTTTACTGTAGTAACAACATTTAGCATGACATTTTCCTCTTTAAAAACATTTTAAGCATGCAATACTCTATCATTAATTGTATGCACAGTGTTGTATAGTAACACTATGGCTTTGCCATCTTCCATAACAAACTTTGTTCTCATTCAGTAACAACTTCCTTCCAGCCCTGGGAACCATGTTTCTACTCTGTGTCTATGAGGTTGATACCTTATATAAGTGGGAGTATGCAGCATTTGTCCTTCTGTTATTGACTTATTTCACTTAGTGTACTGTCCTATAAGTTGATCCTCATTGTTGGATTTTGCAAGATTTTCTTCTTTTCTAAGGTTGAGATATGTTATTATATCTCTGTGACATTTTCTTTATCCATTCATCTATTGGTAGACAATTATGTTGTTTACAAATCTTGTCTATTGCAGTGTATTGATTTTTTTACCAGTTAACTGCTGTGATTTGAATATGATTTGTCCAACTGAGTCCTGCAGGAGTGTAACCCCAAGGTCATATGTCAATGGTACTAAGAGGGTGGAAACTTAACCTGATTATAATGCTTAGAGGTGGGTCCCTTGGGAGGTAATTGGGATTGAATCAGGTCTTTAGTGTGGAAACCCGATTTTTGGATCTTGATGGCTTTATAAGAAAGGGGAGAGAACCAAACATGATATGTCTACTTCCTGTCTTTTGCCATATGATGCCCTATGCCACTTCAGACCCTGCCAGCAAGAAGGTGATGTGCTATGAAGTATAGACAAAGGGATCTTTGCAAGTCTGTAAAATGCCATTTGGACTTTGTGCCCTGAACTTTGAGCTAAATAGACCTTCTTTAATTATAAGGTCATCTTGACTTGGATATTTCATTGTAATAGAAAATGAATGAACACAGTGCAAAACAATTAATTGGAATATGACTGTCCTTTTCAATAAATGGTGCTGGGACAATTAAAAATTCACATGTAAAAGCATGAAGTCAGGTCATATCACATAATGCACAAAAATTAACTTGAAATGGATCAAAGACTTAAATGTAAGTTAAATTTATAAACTTATTATATAATTATTTATATTATTTATTTGTGTGAAAGGTGGAGTGACAAAGCTAGAGAGACAGAGGTTAAAAAGAGAGAGAGATATTCATCTTCCATCTGCTGATTCACTCTCCAAATGCCCACAACAATTTGGGCTAGTTAGGCCAAAGCTAGGAGCCAGGAGCCAGAAGCCCAGTGTTGCATCAGGTTCTCCCATGTGGGGTCAGGTACCTAAGTACTGGAGCCATCATCTGCTGCCTCCTGGGGTTCAGATTCTCATGCAGGAAGCTTGATGGGAAATGAAGGAAGGATTGGATCCCAGGCACTCAAATGCGGGAGGTAATGTCCCAAGTGTTGACTTAACCTGCTGTGCCATAATCTCTGTCTCAGGAGAAAATATTTTTATAATCTTGTGTTTGGCAAGGCCTTTTAACATGTGAAACCTAAACACAAGTGACAAGAGGAAAACTGGGCTTCATCAGAATTAAAAACTTATATTGGAACTGGAGCAGTCAGAGCTTGAAACAGTGCCCATTTGGGATGCCAACTTCACAGGCAGCAGATTAACCAGCTGTGCCTCAATACCAGTAAATAGTTCCATTAAAATGGATGAAACATCTGAGTAGTCATTTATCCAAAGAATATATACAATTGGTCAATAAGCATGTGAAAAGATATCATTAGCTGTTTTTGAATACAAATAAAAATGAACGTGAGATATCACTGTGTGCACATTAAGATCATTATACTCTGGACATGTGCTGTGGCATAGTGGGTAAAAGCCGCTGCATGTAGTACCGCCATCCTATATGAGTGGCGGTTGGAGTCCTAGCTGCTTCACTTCCAATGCAGTTTCCTCCTAATGTGCCTGGGAAAGCAGCAGAGGATGGTCCAAGTCCTTGGGCTTCTGCACTCATGTGTGAGACCTTGTAGAAGCTTCTGGCTTCTGGCTTCTGATTGGCCCAGCTCTGGCTGTTGTAGCCATTTATGGAGTGAACCAGCAGATGGAAGACTTCTCTCTGTCTCTCTCTCTCTCTGTCTCTCTCTCTCTGCCTCTACCTAACTCTGCCTTTCAAATAAATGAATAAATCTTTGAAAAAATCATCGTACTCAAAAAGAAAGATGGTAACAATTGATGAGGATCAGAAAAATTGAATCCCTCATATAGTGCTGGAGTGAATGTAAAATGATGCAGTTGTTTGGAAGAGATTAGTAATTCTTTAAAAAGCTAACATATATTACTATAGAATTTTGCCAAAGTGCAAACAAATCAAATCCATCAACTAGCAGAAGGCTAAAGAAAATGTAGCATATTGGGGCCGGCACCGTGGCTCACTTGGTTAATCCTCTGCTTGTGGCGCTGGCATCCCATATGGGTGCTGGGTTCTAGTCCTGGCTGCTCCTCTTCCAGTCCAGCTCTCTGCTATGGCCTGGGAGGGCAGTGGAGGATTGCCCAAGTGCTTGGGCCCCTGCACCCGCATGGGAGACCAGGATAAGCACCTGGCTCCTGGCTTCGGATCAGCGCAGTGCCGGCCATAGTGGCCATTTGGGGAGTGAACCAATGTAAGGAAGACCTTTCTCTCTGTCTCTCTCTCACTGTCTCACTCTATCTGTCAAATAAATAAAAAAAGAAAATATAACATATTTATACAATTGAACACTGTTAAAAAATCAAAAGGAATGCCTTGGCAATCCATGCTAAAACATGGACGAATCTTGAAAATGATGCTGAATGAATAAAATTGATCACAAAAGACCATACATTATATAAATCCATTGTCATGAAATGTTCAGATTAAGCAATCTCTAGAAACAGAAATTACATTGCTTAGGTCTGGGGTTGGGTGGTATATGTGTGTGTGGGTTGGGGGAAGGCTGAGGAATTACTGCTAATTGTTAAGGACCTTTTTTTTTTGAGTCATTAATGTCTTCTAAATTTGTGATGATGGCTGGGTAGCTCTTTGAATATACTAAACATTATTGAACTGTCTAAACAGAACATTTTTATGATATGTGAATGATAATTCAATAAATAAAATTAAGTTGGTGGGAATGCAAACTGGCTAAGCCACTATGGAAGTCAGTCTGGAGATTCCTCAGAAACCTGAATATAACCCTACCATACAACCCAGCCATACCACTCCTTGGAATTTACCCAAAGGAAATTAAATTGACAAACAAAAAAGCTGTCTCCACATTAACATTTATTGCAGCTCAATTCACAATAGCTAAGACCTGGAACCAACCCAAATGCCCATCAACAGTAGACTGGATAAAGAAATTATGGGACATGTACTCTATAGAATACTATACAGCAGTCAAAAACAATGAAATCCGGTCATTTGCAAGAAGATGGAGGAATCTGGAAAACATCCTGCTGAGTGAATTAAGCCAGTCCCAAAGAGACAAATATCATATGTTCTCCCTGATCGGTGGCAACTAACTGAGCACCAAAGGGGAAACCTGTGGAAGTGAAATGGACACTATGATAAACAGTGACTTGATCAGCTCTTGTCCTGACTGTTGATGTTCAATGTAGTACTTTATCCATTTTAGTATTTTTTTTTGTTTTGTTCTAGTTCTATTGGTTGAACTCTGTAATTAACACACAATTATTCTTAGGTGTTTAAATCTTAACTGAAAAGTGATCCTGGTTAAATATAATAATGAGAAAAAGAGAGGGAGGAGATGTACAATTGGGGACATGCTCAATTGGACTTGCCCCAAATGATGGAGTTAGAAATGTGCCAGGGAATTCCAATACAATCCCATCAAGGTGGCATGTACCAATGCCATCTCACCAGTCCAAGTGATCAATTTCAGTTCACAATTGACCACTCTGTTAGGTCTAAGAGTCAAAGGGATCACACAAACAAGACTAGTGTCTGCTAATACTAGCTGATATGATAACTGATAGAATCAAAAAGGGAGAGAAGGATCCAACATGGGAAGGGGGATACACAGCAGACTCATAGAATGGCAGATGTCCTAAATAGCACTCTGGCCTCAGAATCAGCCCTTAAGGCATTTGGATCTGGCTGAAGAGCCCATGAGAGTATTTTAGGCATGGAAAGCCAAGGCACTCTGGCAAAAAAAAAAAAAAAATAAATAAATAAAAAACCTAAATTAAAGATCTGTGCGAGGAGATCCCAGTGGAAAGAACAGGGCCGCCAAAGAAGGAGGTACCTTTCTCTGAAAGGAGGAGAGAACTTCCACTTTGACTATGACCCTGTCGGAATAAGATCGAAATCGGCGAACTCAAAAGGCTTCCATAGCCTTGGCAACTCATGACTAGAGCCTAGGGAGATTACTGACGCCGTAAACAAGAGTGTCAAATTGTTAAGTCAACAACAGGAGTCACTGTGTACTTACTCCTCATGTGGGATCTGTCCTTAATGTGTTTTCCAATGTGAAGTAATGCTATAACTAGTACTCAAACAGTATTTTACACTTTATGTTCTGTGCGGGTTAAACTGATGCAATCTTTACTTAATATATACTAAATTGATCTTCTGTATATAAAGATACTTGGAAATGAAATAAATAAATAAATAAATAAGAGTGTCAATTGTTAAATAAAAAAAGTAAAGTTGGTAAAATAATCTTATAAAGGGTATACCAGAGGCTGGCGCCGCAGCTCACTAGGCTAATCCTCCGCCTTGGGGCGCCGGCACACCGGGTTCTAGTCCCGGTTGGGGCACCGATCCTGTCCTGGTTGCCCCTCTTCCAGGCCAGCTCTCTGCTGTGGCCAGGGAGTGCAGTGGATGATGGCCCAAGTGCTTGGGCCCTGCACCCACATGGGAGACCAGGAGGAAGCACCTGGCTCCTGCCATCGGATCAGCGTGGTGCGCCGGCCACAGCGCGCCTACCGCGGCGGCCATTGGAGGGTGAACCAACGGCAAAAGGAAGACCTTTCTCTCTCTCTCTCACTGTCCACTCAGCCTGTCAAAAAAAAAAAAAAAAAAAAGGGTATACCAGAAAAGTACAATGACTAATTGCTTGCAAAGGACTTTACGCATACATTACCTCATCTATCCCTCAACATACAGGAATGTATATTAGGGACCCTGCCACTATTCACCTTGGAAGGAATCCAAGGTTCAGCTTAGCCATATATCCATGGTCACTCCATTAGTTAGTGAATTACCTAAACAAGCACTTCTGGATTCACATTTTATTTTATTTGATTTCCTACCAGATTTCTTACTTCTTGTTCTTCTGATTTTTATTTTTAGACCTGGCATCTGTCCACTTACAAGCAGACTTTCATTCTCATTTTCTTTACCAGGACCAGATTTTTATTCATCAATTCATTTGATCATCCATTACAAAACACGAAGACTGCTCTCTCAGTTGACTGCCAGAAATCTGAATTTCTTCACATCGAGAGTTTTGAAAATTCCAAAAGTGATTGTCTTTCATGAAAAATGCCATCTGGCCTCCTATTTGTTGTGGAGTCGGACCAGCTCTGTTGGCCAATTTGTCAGGAGAGTTAACTTCAGTGGCTTTGTCTGAATGTACTTATTTCATTTCATGCCTGTTTCTTAAAGTTTTACCTCACTGACACTCTGCATAAGCTGGTCAGGCTGGCATTTTGTCCCCCATGTCTCTAATACCCTAAGAAATTATACTTCAGAACTTCTGGTCTCATTTCTCCTTTACTTTTATGGTGTTTTATCTAATTTTTTCTAATAAGTATTTGAGGAATGAATGAATGAATAAAATATCTGGCATACAGGATTTGAAGAAGGGGAATGGCTAGATCAATTTTTTCAGTGAGGGGATTATGTCTAGAAGCAGGGAGAATACACTGTGTGGAGCGGGGCTTGGCCATTAAAAAAAAAATTAGTTGACAGTATTTTTGCTACTCAGTTATGGTTATTTATTTTGATGATTGAAAGTCTTTAAAGATATCAAAATTTTACTGACAGCATTAGAAATTCATATGTTTCTTGTGGCCCTATTCCTAAGATCATTAACCTCGGAATTGGCAATAAATCTCTCATTCCCAGGAGCAGACATCTTGGCTTCACAGTCAGGACAGCCACATTCCTCATTGCAATGCCTGCGTTTAGATGCCTGGCTTTATCACCTGAACCCAGCTTCCAGCCTATGCAGACCCTGGGAGATGGTTGTCATGACTCAAGGTGTTAGATTCCTGCCACCCATATGGGAGACCTAGATTGAACTCTCAGTTCCTGGCTTCAATTCTGCGCGATGTCAGTCATTGATTGCATTTGGGGCACAAGCCAGCAGTTGGGTCTCTCTTTCTCAAAAAAATAAAGAAAAAAAAAAAGACACCTACTCCCAGAGCATATACTACATTCATTTATTTATTCATCAAATACTTGCTTAATGTCAATCTGCTCTTGCATTTGTGAAACTGGATGATGACAATGATAATAATGTGGTTGACAGTGATGTAGATGTTGAGGTTAATGATGTTTTGCATTCAAGTAATACTCCTAATTTCAGAAAGTATTTTCATAGCTGTTTAATTTTTATATATTTTCTAGGTTAAATGTGTGTAACATAAAGATCTAAAATGAATCATCTGTGGTTAGAGAACCGCAAGCAGCATAAATTGTGTTAGACCCATTTTTAGTGGTAAGCATCTCTACACATATGTCACTGAAGAACTGTTTGGTAATGTAGAATCTCACATGAAAACCCATTCCTCACCCTGACCCCACGTGAACATTTCCCTCTACTCTCTCTGCAAACACCCCTTCCCCCAATTCCACCCAGAGCAAGGCCAAGTTTCCAAATGAAATTTCCTATTGTACGTCATGGTTTCTATGGAAACTCTAAATACTAGGAATTGAATTTGTCATGTAATTCTAATAAATACTGTGGCCTATATGAAACCTTATATTTTCCATCTATGCATTGTTAGACAAATGTAACCTATCTAATAACAGGCTCAGTGGTCCTTCTTTCTTCTGACTGTTGAATCTTAGCCTATGGTTCAATATTTTTAAGTCAGGTATTTCTTCCTAAGCCCAGAAAAATTGATGCTCTGGGACTCCTTTGAGGACTGAGATCCCCACAGAGTGCCCTAGACTATTCCTTACTTTCCTCCAGATGGATTCCTCCATATATACTTGCCTGCCTAGGTTTCTCCTGTTTGGGGAAAAGCAGTTTTCACTAGCTTTCTTCAGACTGGCATCTCTCCTCAGCACCCTTCTTGTTTAACTCTTTTTTAAAAAATTTTTATTTAATAAATATAAATTTCTAAAGTACAGCTTTTGGATTACAGTGGCTTCCCCCCCATAACTTCCCTCCCACCTGCAACCCTCCCATCTCCCATTTCATTCACATCAAGATTCATTTTCAGTTATCTTTATATACAGAAGATCAAACACCATCTCTTCCCATCTTCTGTTAAAGTGACTATGACATCTTTTTCATTTGGGTTCCTATTTTTGTTAAAAATTTTATTTAAGTTAGACAAATTTAATATATTTCATATATGCAGATTTAGGAGCATAATGATACCTCCTACCTTACCCTCTCTCCGCCCTGTGCTTTCACCCTTCCTCCTCCTTCCTCTCTTATTCCCTCTATTAATTTTAAAATGATCTGCTTCCAGTTTACTTTATATTCATAAGATTAACCTTACATTAAGTAAATAGTTCAACAAATAGTATGAAGAAAAAAATCACTATTCTTCAACAGTAGAGATAAGGGCTGTAAATGATCATCAAATTAAAAAGTCAATTTCCCTCCTCTACATTACACTTTAGATACGCTATTAGTTAACACAGATAGGGAAAACATATGGTATTTGTCTTTTTGGAACTGGCTTATTTCACTGAGTATAATGGTTTCTAGTTGCATCCATTTAGTTGCAAAAGACAGGATTTCATTCTTTTTTATCACTGAATAGTATTACATAGTGTATATATCATAGTGTATATATCATAGTGTATATATACCATAATTTCTTTGTACAGTCATCAGTTGATGGACATCTGAGTTGATTCCATATCTTAGCTATTGTGAATTGAGCTGTAATAACCCACAGGGGTACAGATAATTCCTTTATATGCTGATTTCATTTTGTTTTGGTAAATTCCCAAGAGTGGGATGTCTGGGTCATATAGTAGATTTATCTTCAGCTTTCTGTCATACTGTCTTCCACAATGGCAGTACTAGTGTACATTCCCACCAATAGTGGATAAGGGTACCTTTTCCCCCACATCCTTGCCAGCATTTGTTGTTTGTTGATTTTTGTATGAGAGCCATTTTAACTGGGGTGAGGTGAAATTTCATTGTGGTTTTGATTTGTATTTCCCTGATGGCTAGTAATCCTGAGCATTTTTTTCATGTATATGTTGGCCATTTCAATTTCATCCTTTGAAAAATGCCTGTTCAAGTCCTTTGCCCATTACTTAACTGGATTGTTTGTTTTGTTGTTGCTGAGTTTCTTGAGCTCTTTATAGATTCTGGATGTTAATTCTTTATCTGTTGCATAGTTTGCATTCTGTCAGTTACTAAGCATTTCTCTTGCAGTGCAGAAGCTTAATGTAACCTATTTGTCTATTTTTGCTTTCATTTCCTGTGTTTCTTGGGTCTTTTCCAAGAAGTCTTTGCCTATGCCAATGTCTTACAGCTGGTTATAAATGCATGGATTGATTTCTGGAGTTTCTGTTCTGTTCCATTGGTCTGTTTGTTGCCAATACCAAGATGTTTTTATTATAATTGCCCTGTAGAATATCTTGAAATCTGGTATTGTGATTCCTCCAGCTTTGATTTTGTTATATAACATTGCTTTAGCTATTCAGGGTCCCTTGTGTTTCCATATGAATTTTAGCATCATGTTTTTTCTAGGTTTGAGAATAATGTCATTGGTATTTTGAATGGGATCACTTTGGGTTCCTCTTAAGTTGGATACTCAGAGTGTTTCAGATTCAGAGATATCAGGTTTTCTTTCCCATTCCACACTGACACCTCCTTCCAGTCACTAGCTCCTAAAGCAGTTGCTAGGCTTCTGTCCCATTAGTGATCTTGGAAATTTTTGGTATCATTAGAACAGGCATAAAAATCACAGTATATGGAGACTTTACACTGGGGACATGGTTGCTTTTTGCTCACACGCTGTAGTCAGAGCTCTGTTTCCCACTCCAGTATGCCCAGTAAGTGACTGAGCTTTAAAGACTTAGCTCAAAAGGTCTCTGCACTGGGTTCAAATAGTTACCTCAAATTGATTTCCACTTGGAACCTCAGAATGTGACTTAGAACAGTCTTTGCAGTTTGTAAACGGGCACTCCCTTGACTTGCATCCTCTGGTCTGCTTTAACACAAACCAGGAGGAAAAGAAAGCTCGGCATCAGAAGCAATGGGTGGCAGGCCTATTAATAGCTGATCTGTACAGTGATCTGCCCTCAAGGAGACCCAACAGGCCAGTCCACTGCAGTGGCTTTCAATGTGGTAAGCCTGGGCTTCAGCAGAAGTCAGCTTGTGAAGAGCCCTGGCAGCTCTGCCAAGAGTTGGATCACTGGAAATGGACCTGCCCTGGAGTCGAAGGATGCCCAGGTCAGAGCCACAGATCTTATTGGCTCTAAGCTGAAAAGCCCTTCACTCAGCCCAACTTCCAAAGTGACCACTGCAGCTGAGGGGATGGTCAAGTAGGGTCAGCAACATTGCAGGCAGAACTGTAAATTTCTTGTTAGAGATGTCCCCTGCCTTTACCTGGCCAGCTCTCCTCCCAGGCCAGCCAAGTAATGTAAGTCAACAGAGTGCCTTCCCCTAGGAGGTTCACACCTCCCTTAGGATATACCCCATGTGAAGAGATAGATAGGTCTGGGCCTCTGAACTTACAAGGCCTAAAGCCCACCAGATTATTATCAAGCCCCTTCTATCAGGTTCTATTTGCCTCTCAATCAGAAAACTTAATTGTAGCTTAGACAGCACCTTTCTTAGCTCCTCTAATAATGACTCTGTCCTTTGTTTTAGGCCCTGTCTAGTGCACTTGGGCCTCATTCCTTTGTAATCATAACCTCTACTCTACCACCAATGGCTCTACTCCCAACCTGTGTGTACTGATGGTCCTCTTCCCCACTTAATGCTGTATAATTGTTCAAACCTGGTAAATGCCACTCTTAGGATCATTGGTTACTATCCTCACTCTGTCTTTTATGACCTTGTCTAAATATGATCAGAGTCGGCAAACTCGGAAGGCTTCCATAGCCTTGGCAACTCATGACGACAGCCTAGGATGGTTACTGGCGCCATAAACTAGAGTGTCAATTTGTTGGGTCAACAACAGGAGCCACTGTGCACTTGCTCCTCATGTGGGATCTCTGTCCTTAATGTGCTGTACATTGTGATTTAATGCTATAACTAGTACTCAAACAGTATGTTTCACTTTGTGTTTCTATGTGGGTGCAAACTGTTGAAATCTTTATACTAAATTGATCTTCTGTATATAAAGAGAATTGAAAATGAATCTTGATGCAAATGGATGGGGAGAGGGAGCGGGAGAGGGGAGGGTTGCGGGTGGGAGGGAAGTTATGGGGGGGGGGAGCCATTGTAATCCATAAGCTGTACACTGGAAATTTATATTCATTAAATAAAAGTTAAAAAAAAAACAGTCTTTGCAGATGTAATTAGTTAAGAAGAGGTCATACTGGATCAAAGTGCATCTTAAATCCAATGATTGGTGTCTTTATAAGGCCTCGTGAAGACTCAGAGATAAACACAAACTCCAGAGGGAATAATCCATGTGATGATGGAGTCAGAGATTTGAAGGAATATGCAAGCCAAGGAATGCCAAAGACTGCCATCGGCTACCAGAAAGTAGGAAGATGTAAAGAGGGATCCTTTTTCAAGTGTCTTCATAGAGCACTTGGCCCTAATAGCAAATGATTGTGAACTCCTAGCCCCCTTAACTATGGAACAAAATGTTCCTGTTGTTTTAAGCCACATGGTTCTTGGTAATTTGTTACAGAGCCCTAAGATCCTAGCACAATCTCTTTTTCTCTAATCCCTTTTGTACCACTCTTGGTAGAACTGAGAATTTGCCTCTCTGGAAGTTCTGTGCTGGTTATTTTTCATGTGCTCCCACAATATTCTCAACTCTTATACGCCCTATTCCATTCCCTAGAATGCTGACTCTACTCCCTTGTCCTCAGGCTGCTACTTCTGTTGGACAATAGGAGGCCTTGCAGGAAATCTGCAAGGAAGAATAGAAAGACACCAAGTCATTTCCTCATTGAGCCCTCTTCCTGCTACACTGGTTTCTTTTTGATTTTTCAATATATATTATTTAGTTGAGAGACAGAGAGGTGCTATCCATTGGTTCACTTCTCATATGCCATTGGTGGCCTTGCTGAACACAAGAGCCAAGAATTTGCTCCAGGTCTTCCAGATGGATGGAAAGAACTCAACTACTTGAGCCATCACTGCTGCTTTCCAGGGTCTGTGTTAGTAGGAATTCAGGCAGGGTCAGAAGTGGGTATAGGAGCCAGGCACACATGAAGTAAGGGCATCTTAACTCCTGAGCTAAACACCTACCCTTGCACTGAGGTTTTCACTGTGATTGCCTCCCTCTACAACGACGGTCTTTGTCCATTGGGCTTTCTTCCATGTCTACAGTTAACTGGGTTATAGAAATGCTATTGTTTCATACCACTGATCTTTGAAATCTAGGCTGGTAACCATTACTACTTCTGGGTCCTCAATGTCTCCTTTAGATGTCCTTAACCCTGCTCACAGTTCTGAAAATACTTCCATGATTGGAAAGTCTCCAACTGGAGTGTGTTAAAGTGCAAATGTCTTTATAGCACTTACCTGTGCTTATGTCTGTCTCTCCAAGACTGTGGACTCCCTAGCACAGGCATCCTTTAACTTCACAGTCTTAGCATTTTTCACAGAAAGAGTCCCATAGTAGCTTCTTAGTAAATGAAACTACAAATAAATATGAAATGATAGAGGCTCTTTCGTGTTCTGATGGAGATACTTGATTGAGAATTTTATCTCCTTGGGCTCAAAAGAATGTCAGGCTGGGTTTTAGAGATATATGGCAGAGTACTTTTTCTAGATAATAAAAAGTAATTATTTTGCAGCCCAATACATTTGCAGAGTGCTGATGCATATATCTTGGCATCTGACCTTTATCACAACCTTATGAGAGAGAAGAGAAAGCCAGATGATATCTTAGCTCTCGAAGGAGATTGCAGACCTAGAGAAATTAAGTAACTTACTCGAGGTCATGCTATATGTTTAACTAATGTGTACTAAGCATTCTCAGCATAAAGAAAGGTCTGTAAACAAAAGAAGGTAATCCTGAAACATGTGCGGTACTATAGCTGGTCAAAATGAGCCTATCTTTTTTTTTTTTTTTTTTTACTTATTTGACAGGTAGAGTTTGACAGTGAGAGAGACAAAGGTCTTTCTTCCTTTGGTTCACCCCCCAAATGGCCGCTATGGCTGTCATGCTGCGCTGATCCGAAGCCAGGAGCCAGGTGCTTCCTCCTGATCTCCCACGTGGGTGCAGGTGCCTAAGCACTTGGGCCATCCTCCGCTGCCTTCCCGGGCCACAGCAGAGAGCTGTACTGGAAGAGGAACAACCGGGACTAGAACTCGGCACCCATATGGGATTCTGGCGCCACAGGCAGAGGATTAGCCAAGTGAGCCACGGCACCGGCCCCAAAATGAGCCTATCTTTGAAGGGTTTATTATTATTATTATTATTTTTTAATTAAACTTTTATTTAATGAATATAAATTTCCAAAGTACAGCTTATGGGTTACAATGGCTTCCCCCTCCCAAAACTTCCCTCCCACCCACAACCCTCCCCTTTCCCGCTCCCTCTCCCCTTCCAATCACATCATGATTCATTTTCAATTCTCTTTATATACAAAAGATCAGTTTAGTATATATTAGGTAACGATTTCAACAGTTTGCCCCCATATAGCAACACAAAGTGAAAAAAAAAATACTGTTGGAGTACTAGTTATAGCATTAAATAAGAGTGTACAGCACATTAAAGACAGAGATCCTACATAATATTTTTTTAAAAATTAATTAATTTTCTATGCCATTTCCATTTTAACACCAGGTTTTTTTTTTATTTCCAATTATCTTTATATACAGAAGATCGATTCGGTATATAATTAGTAAAGATCTCATCAGTTTGTACCCACGCAGAAACACAAAGTGTAAAAGTACTGTTTCAGTACTAGTTATAGCATCACTGCACATTAGACAACACATTAAGGACAGTTCCCACATGGGATGTAAGTACACAGTGACTTCTGTTGCTGACTTAACAATTTGACACTCCTGTTCATGGCGTCAGTAATCTCCCTAGGCTCTAGTCATGAGTTGCCAGGGCTTCAGTTCTCAACTAAAAGAATGGAAGGTGACTAGAGGGTGAGTGGCTGAAGAAAGCTAGTGAAAACTGCTTTTCCCCAAACAGGAGAAACCTAGGCAGGCCCCCCTCAGCCACTCACCCTCTAGTCACCTTCCATTCTTTTAGTTGAGAACTGAAGAATAAATAAGTAGGGATTACAGAGCAAAAGGACTGGGGCTTGGGGGGTAAAGAGTAGCTCATTCTAAAATTGAAACAGAGATTAGATTAGCCCATTTGAGGAATCTAAACAGCCTAGTGAGACTGAAGTTCATAAGGAGAGGGGAAAGTCATGACCTGGGGAGTTTTTCTTGAAGGCTCTGCTCCACCTGGAGGCTGACCGCTTCCCAACATGGACAAGTCTTTTCTTCCTGGAGTCCATGCAATGAACTGCCAATAATACACTCAGCAGAATTTTTAGTGCTGGGGTGATCTTCAAATCCTTAATTATAGAACATTAGTTTTTATTATGTAGTTGACCCATTGGGCATTTAGAAATAAGATCAGGGATTACACTGAAAATGCTGGGAAATTAGTTATGGTTGACTGCATTTTTCATAATTAATTTTAATAAACAGAATAGAATTAGCATTCTAAATGAATTGCATCATGTCAAGAATCAGGTGCATTGTAGAGACAATTTTATGATTTGAAAAATACATATGACATGGCAGGATCCATGGGGCCCACAGTGAAATTGAGATCAGCAGTTGTTGTAGTCATGTGGGAAACAGATGGCTCACTCTGAAGCTAATTGAAAGGACTTTTTTAAGCTAAGTAAAACACTTTTTATAAAAATGTGCACAGAGTGAAGAGAAGCCTCAGGAAATGGAGAGATGTTGATATGCTGTCCTGGCTTGAATGTTTTTATTCCCTTTAAAAATCATATTAAAATTTAAATGCTAATCAATAGTGTTGGGGGGCTGGGTGGAATCTTTTGGTAGGTATTTAGGTCATGAGGGCTCAGCACTCATTAATTGGTAAATGCCTTCACAAAAGAGCTTGGCAGAGGGAGTTCATTCCCTTTGTAGCCCCTCTGCATGTGAAGGTACAGTCTTCCTCCCCACGCAGAGGATGCAGTGTTCAAGGTGCCATTTTGGGAGAAGTGGCATGTTCACCAGACACTGAACTTGCTGGCTCCTGAATTTTAGACTTCCCAACCTCCCAAACAGTGAGAATGAATTTCTGTAATTTATAAATTACCACTTTGTGGTGTTCTTTAATTGCAGCACAAATGGACTCGCACATGTGCCTAAGGACTAAAGGGAAATTAGTGCTGCCCATAGACTTTAAGGGACCTGAGTGTTTAGGCTGTATTTTATTTTATTTGGTACTCTGGCATTTGGGGTTAATCTAGAAGAGATGACTTGTCTCAGGGCTAGCTACTTCCTAGAGATAGCAAAGAATTCCCCTGAAAATGCATTTTTGGTATATAAACTAACCAATCCAGAGCCTATACCTTATACCCTTATACCCTAGCTACCTCCTTTTTCAAACTCTCACACACCAAGTCAATATCCCCTCTGCTCTAAATCTGCTGAGAGTCACCATAAGGCAATTTACTACCACCTTAAATGCCAGAGTCTTCTGAAACCATTTAAACTGTGGAACTCTTCCCACTAAGAGAACTCCAGGCCCCGCTCTTTCCTCTCTTCTGCCACCTGATGAATTCAGGTTGGTCCTGTATAGTGTGGGGAGCCTCTTGTCTATAGGGATCTGTGAGTATAGACTTCTTCCTGTGTGGCAATTATTTCCATATCTGTGTGTCTTATCACACCTTATTAAAACAGATTCTGGGTCCATTTTTAGGAACTGTTCTTGTAATCTATTGAGAGTTGTAGCCATGGTAGATGGGTCACTCAACAGCAACTATAGATTTAGGGAGGAAATGGTAACCAATGCCAGACCATAGCCAGTCTGAGTAGAAGCCTGGAGAGTAAATATTCAGACTCTCTCTTCCCACTTTCTGTTATCCTGGCTGTGTCTCTTCTGAAAAAAAAAATCAACTGAGAGCAAGGGGAAGGGAGCCCAGGTGATGCAGACCATAGAAGTCAACTTCCTAGTGTAGGACAGAGAGTGCAAAATGGTTCAGAGGTAGAGCATTGGTTCAAAGGTTGCCTTATGAATTTGAGCTGTGTAGTCTCTGTCCCTGTTATCATAGCACCAAAGGGTCATTGACCATATCATATATTTGGCAGTTGGAAATGCATTGAGAGGAACAAAACAGATTGTCTGCTGATGATCTCTAATGCTGTGTAAACTTCCACTAAAGTGCTAATTGTGTTCTAGAAAAGTCATGGAAAACCCAGTGATCTGGTTGGCGTTTCCATCTGCAGTGTGTCATGATTATTATCTACATTTAGTTTTTCAGCTGTTTACCTTTTCAGAACACAGGCCACATTATGCACACACTACATCAGAAACCTGCTGAGGCTCCCGTTACCCACAGAAGTGAGACTTCTCAGGTTCTCCATCTGGTCTGGATCTGCACTCAACCCTCATGTTTAACTTTTCCTACCTTTCCCATTCATTTTCTATCTCCTTGCACAATAAGTCTATTTTTGTTCTTTAAGAACATTGAACTCTTTTCTATTTCAGAATTCTGAACCTTTGTATGTGCTGAGCTCACCATGAAGCCTGCTGTTTCTCATCTTTGCCTGACAAACTCCTTTCATGACTCAGCTCAAATGTCACCTCCTTTGTAGCATCCTTTCTCTCTCCCTTCCCACACCAAGCAGAGTTATGCCCCCGACCTCCTTTCCTCTACTCAAACATCTATTAGAGTCAGGCATTACTTATTACTTTTTGCTGTATGAATTGGATGTTCTATAGCTATGATCTTGCAACTTATCTTTTTGTTTAAACTTTTTTTAATAGCAATTTTACTTAGCTTTGTGTAAACTATGTTTCAGTAGACTTTTTAGAGAAAATGCAGGCTCATGGTAAAATATTACTTGAATTTTTGCTTTTGAAATTTACCCATATTCTTTCTCTCCCTCCACCCAAGAAGTCTTCAAAAAGTTCTTAAAAATGTGCATAACAGCTGGGGCTGGGCCAGGATGAGATAAGGAGTATGAAACTCCATCTGGGCCTCTTACATGAGTGGCAAAGATTTGAATACTGGAGTCACCATCTGCTGCCTCTTAGGCATATTAGCAAGAAGCTTGATTAGAGGTGGAGGAGGTGGTACTCAAATCAGGCACTCAGATATATGATGTACGCTTCTTGATTGACAGCTCAACTCACAGCAACACAGTGCCCTCCCACCACAACTTATCTTTTAAATCTATTTCCTGCACTTTTTGAAGTCCCTTTGTGGGTGTGGGTGTGCTTGTGTGTGTATACACACATATATATTTATTATAAATGATATCCATAACTCCATGTGGAAATGTACAATATTATTTATCCACATATAACCTACACACAAGTAGTGGACATATTTCCCTCCCCTCATTGTTCATGATAGCAAATAACACCTCTGGAGTGACATAATGTATCTAGAATATCACTACTGTATTTAAGTGAAATTACTGAATCATAAGATATGTGCCATTAAATTTATCAGATATTGCCGAATTATTTTCCAATGGAAAAATCTATACTTTTTCTGTGAGTGAAGGATATTCCAGGGAAGTGAAGGTGGAGTCATTTGATGGGCAGATGATTTCACATGGTGTGGGTGCCCCTTGAGTCTTCCCAGGTTTCTCTGTGAGCATCTTTTTTCATTGACTGTGGTGTGCTCATCATCATTCCACCACGCAGTGCACAGTAATCTTGACAATGCTTTGGCCGCGGACTTTTCTCTTGTCAACCTGTTTTCCTTTACATGTTCTATCTTCCACACATGTTCAACGAACATGAAGTTCCCACTCTGCTTCTGTGTCTTTGACTACATTACAATGAACTCCTCATCAGGTTAAATTTTACAGCTACCTGGTGAATAGCAAGTGCTGCATTAGAAATATGCTATTTATCTGGCATCAACTTTAACATGTAGCCAGAGGAGTCTATGCATTTCTTTAGTACTCTTCAATTAATGAAGCTACCTCTGCCTGTTACTCTTTGGAAATGTAAGGATACTTTAAAAAATTCATGTGAAATGGAAAAAGTTGTTTATTTTAGTTCAAACATTTTTGAAATCCATGTGTAGTTTTCCCACAATGTTGATTTTCCATGAATTTTTTGAAGATCCTTCATATTTTCTTTTCACTGTCAGAGTAATAAAATGCATTCAGTACTCAGAATCAGCAGAATCAGGATTGCTCCCTACTTTCCTTCCCTTCACTGTCTTGACCTTCACTTTATGCAACTGTTGTGCTCCAGATCTCTAGGGAGTCTTTTCTCTTTGCTCTATATTACTACTTTTCAATGCTGCCTGCACATTGAAATCACTTGGGGAGTTAAAAAAACATGTTGAAGTGCAAGGATCGCTTTCAGAGATTTTGATTTAATTGGCTTATGATGTAGCCTGGGTATTGGGAGTTTTAAGAGCTTCTTGGGTGATTGAAATGAGTAGCTAGTGTTAAGAACCGCTTTTCTTGATTTTGACATTTCTTTTTCCTTCTGAATTGCTGCTACATTCTTATCTCTCCCACAATACCATATAAAATGATTTCTCTCACTTTGTTTCTTATAATGAAACTCAATATTTCACACTGCACATTCTGTTCTCTCCAATAAAATGATGACACATGCTTTTGAGTTCTCTTCAGTGCCAATCTCAGTTGTGTGCATGTGGTAGAGACTTAAGAAGCACTGAATGGGTCCATGCAGTGAGATCACAGACTCCCTTAACAGAGACACAAAGTAAATTCTCTTCTTCCTCCTCCTGGAGACAGATTTTCATTCCAGTGGGAGTGGTGAGCCAGAAGGTCAAGAAGACAAATTGGTTTTGAGAATGTCAACATGAAAAATGAGAAAACCACTTTTAACAGTCGGAAACCTATTTAAAGTCGTAATCTTATTAAACCTGTTTGAGGACAGCCTGGAGAAACTGATGCTAGAGATGCTTCCATTTACCATCCAGATGTACACAATAAATAATGGAATTTCAATCAGCTGGAGAAGCTGTGAAGCCCTAACACCTGATGAGAGTCTTTTACTCATTTTTCCCCTGGGAAAACTAATTACAGGCAACTATTTCATCAAACTGTCCTGCAGAGTGGCTGCACACTTGGTAGTGCCACTCTTGGAAAGAGAGAATTTACTTAATAAAAGGATGTGACCTTACTACTACTATATTAAGGTAACAGACCCCAGTTGCTTGTGTGTCACTGTCATAAGGGCTGTTGTTACAAATAAGTTTTTGGGAGAAACAAAACATTACTGTTTGGAGAAGGTTGACCAGTTTTCCAAAAGAATCATGTTTATAGTTTTTAATAATATTTCTCCTTCTTTATTACCTTTTATATTTTATATGAAGTTGGCAGAATAATCTATAAATTTGTGCCTTGACTCTGAAAGTCAGGAGACAGTACCCCTTTTTATCAATAAAGTATCTGAGACTCTGGGAAGTTAATTGCTTAAAGTTATGCAGATATTCAACGTCAGAAGGCAACATAGGAATTCTGTCCCAATTTACTTTTTTTCAAGCCATCTCCTCTAACAGTAGAAAATAATCAGCCTAAGATTTTTGACTTTTGGAATTACAGTGCCAATGTGAAATTTGTTATTTTAAGACACTTAAATATAGAGATTGGATTAGTACCCTAATTCAGTGAAGTAAATGACAGCATCCTGGGGTAGGTAAGGGAAGAGCTTTTGGGTTCAGTGTTTCTCCACTCCTTCCTTGGGGATAAGCTAGACAGAGATACTCAGAAGAAATAAGATCTTCTGTATACTGGATACTAACTAGATCCTGTGTTCTTTGCTATTCCTGGTATTTAAAGCTACTGTGATGTAACTCCAGCCTGTTGGGTGGTGACTACTCCAAAGTGACTGTCACATTTCATCATCACTGTCAGACTTTTGCTTTGTCCCTGTCACTTCACACTTGGAATCACAGCATTAACTTTCATGTCAGTCCCCTTGATTTCCTTTTCTTACTACTTGTTGAATTCTTTATTTAGTGGAGGGTTAAGCTTGTGATTATAAAGTAAATCGAAAGTATGTCATTGTAAAAGTTAAAAGAGGTTCCAGATGGCTGAGTAGGGTGTAGCCGGACTAAGTGCATCTGCTCTGAGATGAATAGAACAAAGAAAGGGCTGCGTGTCAGGGGCCTGGCTGACAGAAACTTTTGATGAAGAACTGAAAAGACAATGAAGACTCTGTGGGACAAGAGAAGAGAAGACAGAGGCACCATTGCAGCCAGTCGCATGGCGCAGCCAGCTGCCAGCTGTGAGTGGCCATCATTCTGCAATGAGGTAGAAAGAAATAGCTGTAGTTTTAGCTGAGAGGGAATTCCACAATTACCCACTGACTTTTACTTCAGCCTGAGGAGCTGACTAGGGTCTGAGCAACTACCAGGCTTGGAGCAGGGAAGCTGCCTAGCTTCTTCTCCCACCTCCCTCCTGCCTTTTTAAATTTTATTTAACGAATACAAATTCATGCATTTAATATATACAAATTTAGAAACACTGTGGTTCTTTCCACCCATACTCCTACCCTTCATCCTCCTCCTTCTCCCATTCCCATTGTTATTTTTTTCAAAGATCTATTTTCAGTTAACTTTATACTCATCAGATTTACCCTACCAAGTAGAGAGTTCAACAAATAGTATGAAGAAAAAACAAACAAAAACATTGTTCCTCAACAGTCAAGACAAGGACTGTTCAAAATCATTGGCATCACAAAGTGTCAATTTCACTCCTATAGATTACCTTTCAGGTACTCTATCAGTTACCACAGATCAGAGAGAACATAAGGTATTTATCTTTTTGGGACTGGCTTATTTTTCTAAGTATAATGATTTACAGTTGCATCCATTGTGTTGCAAATGACAAGATTTCATTTTTAATGGCTGTCTAGTATTCTATAGCATACATATAATTTAACAAAAAAATGGTTTATTTATTTGAAAGGCAGAGTTACAGAGAGCCAGAGGGAGAGAGAGAGAAAGGAAGAGAGAGAGAGAGAAAGAGAGGAGAGAGAGGTCTTCCGTCTGCTAATTCACTCCCCAAGTGGCTGCAATGGCTGTAGTTGAGCTAATCCTAAGTCAGGAGCTTCTTCTAGGTCTCCCATGCGGGTGCAGGGGCCCAAGGACTTGGGCCATCGTCTACTGCTTTCCCAGGCCACAGCAGAGAGCTGGATCAGTGGTAGAGCAGCCAGGACTCAAACTGGTACCCATATGGGATACTGACACTGCAGGCAGCAGCTTTACCTGCTACGCCACAGTGTTGGCCCCAATAACATAATTTCTTTATCCAGTCTTCAGTTGATAGATATCTGGATGGATTCCCTATCTTTGCTATTGTGAATTGAGCTGCAATGAACATGGGGGTACTCTTTCATGTGTTGATTTCATTTCATTTGGGAAAATTCCCAGTTTTTGGATGGGCTGGCTGGGCCATTTGGTAGGTCTGTATTCTGATTTCTGAGGTATGTTCATACTGTCTTCCACAGTGGCTGCACCAGTTTACATTCCCAACAATGCATTAGGGTACCCTTTTCCGCACATCCTCTCTAGCATTTGTTATTTGTTGATTTCTGAATGAAAGCCATTCTAGCTGAGGTGAAGTGAAACAGTCTGAGGGAGAACCTTGCTGACCACATGGACTTTGAATCTGGCCGGGAACACCAGTAGGGGGCAGGGTGCCCATCTAAATGTGTGAAACAGGAACACATGGCTTAGTTCTCAACCTCTGTCCTCCCCTGCCACAAGGGGGAGTGCGCTCCATCTAGAAGACAAGTACAGGCTCTGAGGTTCATGTACATGTGATTAGGGGATTTTATCTGAGGAATAAATCCATGATCCCCACAGACTTTGAGTCTGGCGTGGGGGGTTGGCAGGGAGTGGGGCATCCACTTATGTTGGTGAAGTGTCTCCTTCTCCTCTATATCACTGTCACCTGTCCTCAAACTGCCAAGGCAGAACACCACTAGGTAGCTGGCTCTGGCAGAGCAGCTATAGGCATCACAATACCAGATTTCAAGACTTACTACAGGGCAGTTATAATCAAAACATCCTGGTACTGGCACAAAAATAGACATATTGACCAATGGAGCAGAATAGAAACCCCAGAAATCATTACACACATCTATAGCCACCCAATCCTTGAAAAATGAATTAAAATTAATCCCTGGAACAAGGGCAGTTTCTTCAAAAAATGGTATGGGGAAAATTGTATCTCCATGTGCAGAAGTATGAAACAAGACCCCTACCTTACCCGTTATACAATAATCAACTCAAAATGGAAAATGGATCAGGGATCTATATCTATGATCTTATACCATCAAATTACTAGAGAAATCCATTGGGGAAACTACGCAAGACATTGGCATAGGCAAAGACTTCTTGAAGAAGACCCCAGAAGCAAAAGTAATCAAAGCAAAAATAGACAAATGGGAATACAGATTACATCAAGCTGAGAAGCTTCTTCACTGCAAAGTAAACCCTCAACAAAGTGAAGAAGAACCAACAGAATGGGAGAAAATATTTGCAGACTATGCAACTGATAAAGGACTAATATCCAGAATCTAAAAATAGCTCAAAAAACTCAGCAACAACAAAACAAACAATCCAGTTAAGAAATGGGCAAAGGACTTGAATAGGCATTTTCAAAGGATGAAATTCGGGGGCTGGCGCCATGGCTCATTTGGTTAGTCCTCCGCCTGTGGCGCTGGCATCCCATATGGATGCCAGGTTCTAGTCCAGGCAGCTCCTCTTCCAGTTCAGCTCTTGGCTGTGGTCCAGGAAGGCAGTGGAGGATGGCCCAAGTGCTTGGGCCCCTGCACCCGCATGGGAGATCTGGAAGAAGCTCCTGGTCTCAAACCGGCACAGCTCCGGCTGTAGCAGCCATTTGGGGGGTGAGCCAACAGAAGGAAGACTTTTCTCTCTGTCTCTCTCCCTCACTGTTTAACTCTATATGTCAAAAAAAAAAAAAAAAAAGTGGCTCACAGAAAAAAAAAAAAAAAAAACCCACAAAGGATTAAATTCAAATGACCAAGAGGCACATGAAAAAATGCTCAGGATTACTAGCCATCAGGGGAATGCAAATCAAAACCACAATTAGATTTCACCTCACCCAAGTTAGAATGACTCTCATACATAAATCAACAAACAATAAATGCTGGGAAGGATGTGGTGAAAAGGGTATCCTGGCTGGCACCGTGGCTTAACAGGCTAATCCTCCACCTTGTGGCGCCAGCACACCGGGTTCTAGTCCCGGTCGGGGCGCCGGATTCTATCCCGGTTGCCCCTCTTCCAGGCCAGCTCTCTGCTATGGCCCGGGAAGGCAGTGGAGGATGGCCCAAGTGCTTGGGCCCTACACCCGCATGGGAGACCAGGAGAAGCACCTGGCTCCTGGCTTTGGATCAGCGCAGTGCCCCGGCTGCGGCGGCCATTGGAGGGTGAACCAACGGCAAAAAGGAAGACCTTTCTCTCTGTCTCTCTCTCTCTCACTATCCACTCTGCTTGTCAAAAAAAAAAAAAAAAAAAAAAAAAAAAAAAAAAAAAAAGGGTATCCTAATCCATTGTTGGTGGAATTTAAACTATTGCAGCCTTTTTTTTTTTTTTTAAAGGGTAGAATTGATATTTTATTGTCATTTGTAATCAGATGGCAGTTGGGTATATAGTTTCCATATTTCTACTTTTTGTAAATAAAAAAATTACAAATTTTAAACAGCTGAAGGCTGGTTATATTTTCAGAAAACATGATTAGAGTAGTTCATTAATGGTGGCTTCAAGCTTTTCCTTATTAGCTCCAGAAAATTCACAGTATGGAAATTCCTCAGAAATCTGGCAGTGGATCTACCATATATGACCTAGCCATCGTGCTTATGGAAATTTACTGAAATGAAATTAAAACAGCATGTGAAAAATTTATCAATGCCCTGATGCTTATTGCAACTCAATTCATAACAGCTAAGATATGGAATCATTCAGATGTCCATCAGTTAGTGACTAGATAAAGGAAATGTTGAAGGGGCTTGTGCTGTAGTGTAGTGAGTAAACCTGCCACCAGCGCATCAGTATCCCATATGGGAGCCCAGTCCTGACCGTTGAAGTCATTGAGGGAGTAAACCATCAGATGGAAGATCTCTCTCTCTCTCTCTCGTTCTATCTCTGCCTTTCCTCTGTAACTCTGGCTTTCAAATAAATAGATAAATCCTTAAAAAAGAGAGGAAATGTGGCACATATCCACTGTGCAGTACTACTCAGCCATAAAAAAGAATGAAATCCTGTCTTGCAACAAAATGGATGTAACTAGAAACCATTTAGCTTAGTGAAATAAGCCAGTCCCCAAAAGATAAATATTATATATTTTTCCTAATCTGTGGTAACTAATAGGGTATAAACTGAAAGTATGTCCATGTAAAAATTAAAAGAAAAAATAAGAAAGGAAGGAGGAGGGAGAGTAAGAATTTGGGCAGGAGGAGGGGAGTATGAGAAGTATCACTGTGCTCCTATACCTGTGTATATGAAATACATGAAAATTCTTCACCTTATATAAATTAAAAATGGTTTAAAAATTAAAAGAAAAATAAGAAAATAAGAAAAGAAGGAGGTTTGAGGGTAAGGAGTGAAGGAGCAAGATAAGGTAGAATGGGAAGTATCACTATGCTCTTAAAACATTATATATGAAGAGCCCTGGCAGCTCTGCCAAGAGTTGGATCGCTGGAAATGGACCTGCCCTAGAGTCGAAGGATGCCCAGGTCAGAGCCACAGATCTTATTGGCTCTAAGCTGAAAAGCCCTTCACTCAGCCCAACTTCCAAAGTGACCACTGCAGCTGAGGGGATGGTCAAGTAGGGTCAGCAACATTGCAGGCAGAACTGTAAATTTCTTGTTAGAGATGCCCCCTGCCTTTACCTGGCCAGCTCTCCTCCCAGGCCAGCCAAGTAATGAAAGTCAAGAGAGTGCCTTCCCCTAGGAGGTTCACACCTCCCT
Source organism: Lepus europaeus (assembly GCF_033115175.1). Taxonomy (NCBI): domain Eukaryota; kingdom Metazoa; phylum Chordata; class Mammalia; order Lagomorpha; family Leporidae; genus Lepus; species Lepus europaeus. The sequence goes on along the minus strand of NC_084839.1, from coordinate 79,510,772 downwards.
TAGGATATACCCCATGTGAAGAGATAGATAGGTCTGGGCCTCTGAACTTACAAGGCCTAAAGCCCACCAGATTATTATCAAGCCCCTTCTATCAAGTTCTATTTGCTTCTCAATCAGAAAATTTAATTGTAGCTTAGACAGCACCTTTCTTAGCTCCTCTAATAATGACTCTGTCCTTTGTTCTAGACCCTGTCTAGCGCTCTTGGGCCTCATTCCTTTGTAATCATAACCTCTATTCTACCACCAAAGGCTCTACTCCCAACCTGTGTGTACTGATGGTCCTCTTCCCCACTTAATGCTGTATAATTGTTCAAACCTGGTAAATGCCACTCTTAGGATCACTGGTTACTATCCTCACCCTGTCTTTTATGACCTTGTCTAAATATGATCAGAGTCGGCAAACTCAGAAGGCTTCCACAGCCTTGGCAACTCATGACGACAGCCTAGGGTGGTTACTGGCGCCATAAACTAGAGTGTCAATTTGTTGGGTCAACAACAGGAGTCACTGTGCACTTGCTCCTCATGTGGGATCTCTGTCCTTAATGTGCTGTACATTGTGATTTAATGCTATAACTAGTACTCAAACAGTATGTTTCACTTTGTGTTTCTATGTGGGTGCAAACTGTTGAAATCTTTATACTAAACTGATCTTCTGTATATAAAGAGAATTGAAAATGAATCTTGATGCAAATGGAAGGGGAGAGGGAGCGGGAGAGGGGAGGGTTGCGGGTGGGAGGGAAGTTATGGGAGGGGGAAGCCATTGTAATCCATAAGCTGTACATTGGAAATTTATATTCATTAAATAAAAGTTAAAAAAAAGAAAAAAAAACTTTATATATGAATACCTGTAATTTGTTCCCTTCATATAAATTAAAAAATAAAAAAAAAATTACAAAGGACTAGAAGAATGAATTTTATACTGGTTAACTCTAAGATCCTAAATATATTGTATTTATTATCTCTATGATGGTGGTCTCTTTGCATACAATTAATGCTAGGAATCCCTAACGTGGTCAGCTTGGCAGGAACAAAAAGTGGAAAAGTCATTTTCTGTGGACAATCTGCCTTTAGGAAATGGGTCCCACTGGAATGGAACTACTAATACATATTTTAATTTTATTTTTTATCTTTTCTCTTTATATGATTTGACAATACAGAGCTTTGTATATTTGGGGGGATTTTGTTTTCAAAGAACCAGTCATTTATGCATATAGTCTACTTTCCCTAAGATTTATAATTTTATTCTACTTATATTTTTGTTAATTTTCCATTTTGGCTTTATTTTGGACTTTTTCCTGGTCCATTTTTCTTCTAATTTGAGTACAAGCCATAACTGAATTTATTTTTATTGTTATTTTATTAATGAAATCATTTATATCTGTGAAACTTTCTCTGAACAGTTTTTACTATATTTATTAGTTTTAGAATTGTTGTATAGAATCTGCATTTTTAATAACTTATAATTTCATTGTTGATTTCTTCTTTGACTTGAGAGTTATTACTTAATATGATAAAGGTCTTTTTTTAAAAGATTTATTTATTTATTTGAAAGTCAGAGTTACACAGAGAGAGAAGTAGAGAGAGAGAGAGGTCTTCCATCCGCTGATTCACTCCCCAGTTGGCTGCAGCCGCCAGAGCTGAGCTGATCCGAAGCCAGGATCCAGGAGTTTCTTCTAGGTCTCCCATGTGGGTGCAGGGGCCCAAGGACTTGGGCCATTTTCCACTGCTTTCCCAGGCCATAGCAAAGAGCTGGATCAGTGGTGGAGCAGCCGGGACTAGAACCAGTGCCCATATGGGATGCCAGCGCTTCAGGCCAGGGTGTTAACCTGCTGCACCACGGCGCTGGCCCTTAAAGGTTATTTTTTATTATGACTTTTTCTTTTAATATCCATGCAGTAATTTATTTTTTATTTTATTTTATTTTTGACAGGCAGAGTGGACAGTGAGAGAGAGAGAGAGAGAGAGACAGAGAGAAAGGTCTTCCTTTGCTGTTGGTTCACCCTCCAATGGCCGCCGCAGCCGGCGCACCGCGCTGATCCGAAGGCAGGAGCCAGGTGCTTCTCCTGGTCTCCCATGGGGTGCAGGGCCCAAGGACTTGGGCCATCCTCCACTGCCTTCCCAGGCCACAGCAGAGAGCTGGCCTGGAAGAGGGGCAACCGGGATAGAATCCGGCGCCCCGACCAGGACTAGAACCCGGTGTGCCTGCACCGCTAGGTGGAGGATTAGCCTATTGAGCTGCGGCACCGGCCGCAGTAATTTATTTTTGCTTTTAATTATTGTATTTTTTTAAATTATTGTATTTTCCTGATTGGGATAGTTTATTAAGCTTCCCTTAGTGACTAAATATATGATGATACATTTCTGTAAATGCTCCATAAAGTCTTCAATAAAATGTTTATTTCTCTCAAAGGCATTTGCAATCGTTCCCTTCCCAGAACCACTAGAATTCAATTTATTACTAAACTTTGTCAGATCTACAAAAAGCATATTTCATGGCATCTTTGTTCCCCTCACTCCCCACTGCATCTCTGAGCAATCACATCTCTCTCCTAGTCTGGCAGAGTTGCCCCTCTCACTCCTACTTTGACTCTTGCTCCTTTCCAATACATTCACCATCTGTCAGCCAGGTGATTTAAAGAAATTTGTCAGTGGGCCTCCCTCCCCCTAAGTTGCTGAATATTGTGCATTTGCTTCTGGTCTCGGGACAGATTTGACCTGGGCACACTGGAAGGTCCAGCCCATTTCTTTCTTCTCATTTGATCACAGGCCCCTTTCCCCTTGCTTACTATGATGTAGCCGTCTTTTGATCCTTGAGTATATCAATATTTTCATGTCTCAGTCCTATGGCAGGCACATGGACTGTCTGTGCTGTGTTTACCTGGCTGACTCCTTTGCACACCACAGTTCTTTTTATTCCTAGCACTCTTCTCTGACCACTCAATCTAAAAGAAATTTATCCCTCCCACTCCATATTCACTTCCCTTGCACCTCATTCTGTTCCTTTATAGAGCTTAATGCAATTTATAATTGAAGATTTGCTTGCTACAAGTTCAAAGACTCCTCAAGCAGGCTGAAAACTCTATGAGTACAGAATCTTTATTTATGACAGACAGAAAAGCTATTGCTTAGCAAATTTCCAATGTATAATAGTCTCTCAAAAACATGTTGAATGGAAGAGCAACTTGTGTAGAGCAGAGGTTGAAATGTCTCTCAATATTTAGCCTTATTATTTTTAGTATTCAGAACATATATTCTTATTTATTTGTTCTTCTTCATCAGTCAAGTGTAGAGCAAAAAGTATTAAAGTTCCACTGCAATTATGTTTCTGTCAGTTTCTTCTCATATTTCTGGCATAGTTCACTTTATGAATGCCAAGGCAATATTATTCAGCACGTAAGTGTTTTTTGACTGCTGTGATTTTGTATGATTTAGGGCTCTTCTGATTATAACCAAAAGAATCCAATGTGAGCTTGCAGCAGCAGACCATGACAAAAGAGACTTACAAGGTTGCAGGGGCTTCTTACAGAACCCAATCATAGGAATGGAGTGAGGCTTTAGGATGCCCAAATGTGTGTGTATGTGTGTGTGTGTATTTTTGTTCACCTTTGATATTAAGCCTTTCCAGGCTCAGAACTTGCTCACAAACAATGCATGCAGATTTTCCTGACTTTTTCCTAATCACAAAATGACCTGGATTCTGCCCAAGTCTACATAAATATACAGTTCGTGAATATGACCAACCCAGGAGGGATTCCATCTCCACATTGTATCTTGCATGTGTCTGATGAGGCAGCCTTTCTGTGGCAATGATCCTCCGCCCGTGGTCTTCTGTCTGGCCAGATTTACAGAGGTCATCGAGCCAAGGACACAATGAACCTGGCATCGTGTGTTCTGTTGTATTGTAATCCTGGATGCCATGGCTGGGCAACTCCTGGCTGACTTTCAGTAGGATATCATTTCTTCCCAATGTTGCTGAACTGCAGCAGCAAGGCAGAAACCAAAGTGCTTGGTCGTCATCTCTTTCACACCCCACTCTTGCCTCTGATCATCCACCCAATGTGTATGTGTGGTAAGGGGACCCAGTCCCTCTTTTCTGCAGTCAAGGCTGTGGCTCTGCCATGAGGCTGGCTTTTTGTTCCAATTTGTACTTATTCAACCCAGACCCTCCTAGGGTTGCATCTCCTAGGCATACTCTCCATTTACTTACCTTGTCAAATACAAAAACTCATATCCAGACTTAGTAAGGAGAGGATTTCTTCAGGATTATTGCAATAGAGGGGAAGGACATTATTGCAACAAGGAGAACCCAAGATAATATGTTCTTCAAGCATATCAAAAGTTGTGCAAAAATGGTGTTTCTGTTATAGAGGGGGATAAACTAATCTAGAAAGAATTGAGTATGGGGAAATTGGACAAATGGGTGGCATAAATAGATACAGTATCTCAGAGAGAGTTTTAACCTGCAACCAGACTATTTTTCTGAGAGGGTTCCCTTAAAAAGGAGCATGTGTGTTGGCTCAGACTGAGGTTGAGCCAAAGCCAAAGATCTGGGGCAGGAGGAGAATCTTACCCAACATATGGTTAACGCTTACTTTGTTCCCATTGACCAGGCGGGACAAGCTGTTTAATCATCTATTTGGCAAAGAATGGGAATTTAGAGGAGCTGTGTCTGGCCTTGTCATAGCTATACAAGGGGGACCCCCATGAGTCTTCTCTTAGTCATGTGGATAAGGCTGATGCTCTGAAGTAAGCCATTTTTCTGAACACAAAGGGCAGAGGATTTCTTAACCTTTGCAGTTTGCAGGATCACAGTCAATACTGACACTTTCCTTTCATTCTTCAACCCTCTCTGGTCTGGTTTCTGCACCAAAACTCCTTTCTAATTATGCCACCAATGACCACCTTGGCAAGTTCAGTGGGCTCTTCTTTTTTTTTTTTTAACGTTTATTTAATGAATATAAATTTCCAATGTACAGCTTATGGATTACAATGGCTTCCCCTCCCCCCATAACTTCCCTCCCACCCGCAACCCTCCCCTCTCCCGCTCCCTCTCCCCTTCCATTTGCATCAAGATTCATTTTCAATTCTCTTTATATACAGAAGATCAATTTAGTATAAAGATTTCAACAGTTTGCACCCACATAGAAACACAAGGTGAAACATACTGTTTGAGTACTGGTTATAGCATTAAATCACAATGTACAGCACATTAAGGACAGAGATCCCACATGAGGAGCAAGTGCACAGTGACTCCTGTTGTTGACCCAACAAATTGACACTCTAGTTTATGGCGCCAGTAACCACCCTAGGCTGTCGTCATGAGTTGCCAAGGCTGTGGAAGCCTTCTGAGTTTGCCGACTCTGATCATATTTAGACAAGGTCATAAAAGACAGGGTGAGGATAGTAACCAGTGATCCTAAGAGTGGCATTTACCAGGTCTGAACAATTATACAGCATTAAGTGGGGAAGAGGACCATCAGTACACACAGGTTGGGAGTAGAGCCATTGGTGGTAGAGTAGAGGTTATGATTACGAAGGGGCTTGATAATAATCTGGTGGGCTTTAGGCCTTGTAAGTTCAGAGGCCCAGACCTATCTATCTCTTCACATGGGGTACATAAGATTCCCATTGCTCCCAGGTGCATCAGTTTGCTGGCCTCTTCCTTCTTTCTTGAAATGGTAACTGCTCTTGGTTTCCCTGAAGTCACACTCTTGTGTTTTTTCTACTCCTTTAGTAGTGATTTTTCTGCCATTTTTATCCACTTTTCTCTGTCCCAACACTCAATGTTGGTATTTTGTAGGTCTCAGATTTGGAGTCTTCTTATGTTTCGTACTTTCTTGAGGAAATGTCATTTATTGTGTACCTTTAAATACTGTGACCTCCAGTTTGCTTTCCATTCCACATCTCTTTCTGGAACTGAGACTGATATATCTGATTCTTCAAAACTCTCATTTATATGTAATGAATTTCAAACTTTAGATACTACAAATGAATTAATTTTTTATTTTTCACACATTTCCAAATTTCTCCCATCTACTTCATCCACTTAATTGCATAATCTACAAATCCACATTATCCTCTTCTCTCTCCTCTCTTCAATCTATTGCCAGACCATGTTTATAAACTTCAGAACATAGATGATAAGTCTTTCTTTTCTGTCACATTCACTGTTCAGACCATCATTATCAATCACAGAAACTATTACTGATGCTTCTAATTCACTTCCCTAATCCAGCAACATCCTCCATCCAGTCAGTGTACCATACCAAGGTCTAGGATACTCTTTTGAATTCACTTTCAAAACATACTAGTGATCCCCTTAGATTAGAAGCTGCAATCTACAGCAGTTCTGCCAGACTCAGTTTGGTTAACACTTTGTATTATTTGTGGTGGAAGACTATCCTCTATACTGGAGGAAGTTAGCACTATCCCTGGCCTGTACCAGATATAAATATCACCTCTAGTTCCTTCCTCGTGGAAGGAACTGACTTTCATAACCTTTTCACTTGTCAAAATTCCACTCAACATCCATCACACAGACCAGCTCCTTCACAGATACTTTCTGAGCCTTCTCAATCTGTGTAAAACTATCTCCTGGCAAAATAAATTGCCCCTCCCCCAAACTCCCATATATACTTCAACTATATAAGGTGGCATTCATTATAATTATATATAGTTAGATACACAGTTGGCCTTCCATGTTTAGTGTTTCTGTACCCATGAAGTCCATAAAACTCAGATTGAACATATTTGAGAAAATATCTATTGAACATACAGAGTTGTTTCTGTTCTCATTATTCTCTAAATAATATAGTATCATAATTATTTACAGAACGTTTATATTGTATTGGGTTTTAAAACTGATCTAGAGATTATTTAAATTATGTGGGAGGATGTGCATTGGTTGTAGTCAAATACTGTGCTATTTTATATAAGGGTCTTGAACATCTGAAAATTTGGTTATCTGCAGGAGTCCTGGACAAAATCTTCCATTGACACTGAGGGAATGACTATATATATTTTCTTCATTTGAATGTAATACTCAGCATAATATTTTAAACATTTAGAGCATAAACATTTTAATGATTCATACTTTTTTCCCAGATTCTGCAAAAAAGACTCATCTCTCTTTGAGGAGAGGAGAGGAAGAGAGGGAGAGAGAGAGAGAAAGAGAGAGAGAGAGAGAGGGAGAGAGAGAGAGAGAAAGAGAGAGAGAGAGAGAGAGGTCTTCCATCCACTGGTTCACTCCCCAATTGGCCCACAATGGCCAGAGCTATGCTGATCCGAAGCCAGGAGCCAGGAGCTTCTTCCAGGTCTCCCACATGGGTGCAGGGGCCCAAGGACTTGGGCCATCTTCTGCTGCTTTCCCAGGCCATAGCAGAGAGCTGGATTGGAAGAGGAGCAGCTAGCACTAGAACCGGCGTCCATATGGGATGCTGGAGCTTCAGGCCAGGGCGTTAACCCACTGCACCACAGCGCCAGCCCCAAAAGGCCCATCTCTAATGTCAATCTTGCCATTCCCTCTGCTTGGATGCAAGGGGTGCACTCTGCATCACCCTTTTCCCTGATTAGCTTTTCTTTTATATCCTCTTTCAGTCTAGTATTTCCCCCCAGAGATTTTCAACACATTTTTCTCCCTCTAACACTAGTCCCCATAGCCACTTTCCCAACTGTTGTGCAAAGTGGAAAATCCACCAGAAAACTAAGTGGTTCAAGGTCACTTGGCTTGTCTGAGGCAAAGTGAGCACTCAAATACCGTCTGCAAATCTGTGCTTCGTACACTGCTTTTCTAACAGATGGTCTATTGGAAAGGACAACTGAGACCAAAAATAGACCTGTAATGGCTTATTAAGAGGCATTTAGGGAGCAAGAAAACACATTTCACAATGTCCAATAATGATATAAATGCAGTACCTTGCAGTTGTACAAAACTTTTGGAAACATTTATCTATATGGCTGTCACACAAAATGTTCTTTGTGTCCAGGCTTCCCTTCTGATGCAGTGGAAATGTACCTGCAGCTGTAATCTTGTTTCTGGGTTTTGAGAATATCTCTTCATTTTCCAAAATGCCTATACCACCTGACACAGACTCCAGACTTATTACTCAATGCTTTTTCTGAAGATTGTCGCCAATAGTGGCATTTGTTCTAACTTAAGCAAATAAAGATTTTTGTAGGGGATCCTTGATGCCTGTTGACTCAAAGAGAAAGCATGTAATTTGAAGGAATTAGTGAGTATTATTTGAAGCACTTTTTGAATAAAGTTCATTGTTTCCAGCAAGAACAGGTTTTGGAAGGGAGCTTAGAAATAGAGTAAGTTTGTTTCAAATAGAATTTAGAAGGAAAAAATGTCAAAAACAAAGAGAGAGAGAGAGAGAGGGAGAGAGAGAGAGAGAGAGAGAGAATGTGAACATCCTAATACTTTATGGTACATTTTATGGGATCTTGATCTTCCTAGAGATAGCATGTAAATCCTTCTCCAGTTTTGGCTCAAGCTTGAGCCTATGTATATTAGATCCTATTAATTGAGTAAATTCAGGTTCAACTAGACACCTATCCAGCCCCTTTATGAACTGTGGCTGTGGCGTCTGTAAACAAGTATCTTTTATGAACATCTTGGAGCCTGGAGGAGAATTTTACATTTGTTAAATCATCACACACACATAAGAAATGGGCATTAGAAAGCACTCTATTATTTTGATACATTATCTGTACACATTTAGCTTCCTCTTTATTTATCATAATTCCAAAAGAAATATTGTTACTTGCCAGTGGATAGAGTTTTCCATATATTTATTGCCAGTGTTGTTATTCTCAACATCTGCATATGTAATTAAAGAGATAAAAAATAGGTTGTAGTTTTTCATATATGAAAAAGATGGAATGAGAAGAAATTATTTTTGGAATGGATGAGATGATGTTTGTTAATGGTTTGGAAAATAAAATGAGATTAGAAATGAAAATAAGCTATAAACTTTATTCTAGTCTTGGCCTATAAAATTGTCTTGGGGAAATATATGCTAAACCAAGAATTTTTATGACTTTCTTTCTGAACTCACAGAAGCTTCAAAGTTAACTCAAGAGCAAGTGAAAGTTTAATGACATTCACAATACCTACATATAAACCCAGGCATACACATATACATACCTACACACATGCAACTACATTTTCATTAAATACCAGAGATTGCCTAAGTTAGGGATTTATAGATCATTGAGCAAAGTATGCCGAGAAATAACTTTTCCAAGGCTATGCAGCATCCTGATTAATCTCTTATCTTTTCATCCCTCCTACCACTGGGGTTCTGCCCCTTTTCCCAACCTGAAGACTTCTGAAGAAAGAACGAACACTACTTCTCCCCTTAAACATAAGAAGGATGGGTAAAGGAGAGAAAGGATAAAACAGCCCGAGTAGTCCTGGGATAAAGAGTGAAACCTCTCACTATGGCCAAGGTGCAAATCAATTCCTCGGGGACATTCCAGTTAAATCACCTCCTTCGGAGAAGGACGTAAGTTAGAAGTAGATGCCATTAATCCAGATCGTGAGTTGAAGTCTGTGCTGGATGCTGAAGGATCATAACGCATTACTGTCCTGTCTTCCATGGAAGAAACTGAGGCCAACAAGTCCACCATTTTGTTTTTGTTTTTGTTTCTGGAGAAACCTGCTGCTATCTCATGGGTTCCTGCTGAAAAGTGAACCATTTATCATACTCCTCTTCCAGGCACCCACCGAACACCCACGGACACACATATTAGTATTTTTCCTTGAACCTCACTCTTGGTCTCTTCATCACTCAAAGTACAGGACAAGTCTACCAGAAGTCTCAACAACAAATACAAATGTTCCTTCACACTATTTCCCTGTCTGTTTTCTATTTTGGTTCTCTAACTTATTCTCCACATTTAACTACTTCACATGCTCTGTATGTTCCCAACAGAGCTCTCTTTTAAGGATATTAGTATCAGCTGGAAATGACACTAGGGTAATAGAGATAGCAAGGATTACGATTTTGTAAGATAATATTCACCAAGGATTCCTATGAATGGACAAGCCATTGTGTCTCTGAGGCTGTGGCTGTCAACTGGAGAGGTGCTTCAGGATTCTCTGGAGATCTTTAAAAACCAAGATTCCTAGTGCCCACTCATATCTGCTAAATTGGACTTTGAGGAGTAGAGACCCTGTGGATTTTTTTTTTTTTTGACAGGCAGAGTGGACAGTGAGAGAGAGAGACAGAGAGAAAGGTCTTCCTTTGCCATTGGTTCACCCTCCAATGGCCGCCGCCGCCGGCGCGCTGCGGCCAGCGCACCACGCTGATCCAATGGCAGGAGCCAGGTGCTTATCCTGGTCTCCCGTGGGGTGCAGGGCCCAAAGACTTGGGCCATCCTCCACTGCACTCCCTGGCCACAGCAGAGAGCTGGCCTGGAAGAGGGGCAACCGGGACAGGATCGGTGCCCTGACCGGGACTAGAACGCGGTGTGCTGGCGCCGCAAGGCAGAGGATTAGCCTAGTGAGCCGCGGCGCCGGCTGACCCTGTGGATTTTGAAAATGTCTAGACTAGTTTAGATTATCTGAATTGTCCTTTAAGACTAAAGCAGTTTATCAGAAAACTGCAGACTTGGGCTATATTCTTTAGCTTCTAACAGAATTGTATTTGACCTTATGTGTGCAGATTGAGCTGAGTGGCCTTAGACAAATTGCTAATTTATAGTCAATTTTTTATGAGGGATATTGTCTCCAACTTTTTAAATTGTTTTACATCAGGTTCCTGAAATGAATTTCTCTTGGGCCTAGCTGCTGAAGAATATAGGTCGTGATTGGTGGAGGAGGAGGCAGAAACAGCTGTCTTTCCTGAGCAACTTTTAAGTTTTGGATTAAAAATGTTGTAAATAATTAGGATTCTCTTTCTGTAGTCTGCTACAAAGCTCTTAATTTCAGTTCCAGCTCAAAGTAGTACAGTTTTATTAATTGTGTACACACTTCTGGGACACATTTCTGTGTGTATCCCTGGCTTCATTTTACTTGTCAGATTATATTTTCCAGACAGTTAAAATGCCCCTTAGAGTATACACATCCCACAGTGGAGTGTCTGAGTTTGAGTCATGGCTCTGCTCCTGACTTCAGCATCCTGCTGATGTAGACTTGGGAGGCAGCAGTGATAGCTCAGTAGTTGGATCCCTGCCACAAATACATGAGACCAGGATTGAGTCCTAGTTCCTGGGCATTTGAGGAGTGAACCGGAAAACAAGTATTCTGTCTCTCTCTGTCTTCGCTTTTCTCTCTGTCTCTGTCTCTCAAATGAAACAGAAAAAATAAAAATTAAAAAATATTTCCCTTTGGGGCCCATTTCATGATATACTTCAGTTAGTTTAAATTTATTATTGTATATTGCATCAAATTATTTATGGAATGAAAAATAACAAAAATAAACACATACATAAAAAAGATGTATTTTTTTGTTTTATGAGGCTTGTTATTAGATTTGGGAAATGTATTGGCCGGCGCCGTGGCTTAACAGGCTAATCCTCCGCCTTGTGGCGCTGGCACACTGGGTTCTAGTCCCGGTTGGGGCGCTGGATTCTATCCCGGTTGCCCCTCTTCCAGGCCAGCTCTCTGCTATGGCCCGGGAAGGCAGTGGAGGATGGCCCAAGTCCTTGGGCCCTGCACCCGCATGGGAGACCAGGAGAAGCACCTGGCTCCTGGCTTCGGATCAGCACGATGCGCCGACCGCAGCAGCCATTGGAGGGTGAACCAACGGCAAAAAGGAAAACCTTTCTCTCTGTCTCTCTCTCTCACTATCCACTCTGCCTGTCAAAAAAAAAAAAAAAAAAAAAAAGGAAATGTATTATGGATCCTTGGGTTTGGAAAATTATAATAGGTGACAGGAAGTAACTGAATTTAGAAATAATATTTTTATGCAATAATTCACTAATGATCAGTATGATCAATATGATCGACTTTTTTGAACATAATAATTATATTTCTATGATATTGTGACCTTTTCTTGGATGTTTTTCTTTTCATTTAAATTGTCTGCTTTGTATAATATAATAAAATGCCCATTATCAAATGCCCTATTATAACAGCATTATAGTTGCTATCCTCATTTTAAGGTTGAAAGAACAGAGGATCTCTGTTGGAAGATTTTATAATGTCCAAAGCAGTATTATTCTGAGATATTAAAGGCATCCAGAAATTTCTGCTCTGAGTTTACTGTGGATCCTTTAGGACCAACTTTATCCACAAATTTTTTTTAATAAAACTCACTGGGGTCATCTTTGTGGTGCATTGGGTTAAGTGGCTTTGTGGTACAGTAGGTTAAGCCTGAGATGACAGCATCAAATATGGGTGCCGGTTCATGCCCTAGCTGCTTCATTTCTGCTCTGGATCCTTGCTAAAGCTCCAGAAAATTCAGTGGAAGATGGCTCAAGTTGTTGGGCCATTGCACCCATGCAGAAAACCCAGATGGAGCTCCAGGTTCCTGGCTTCAGACTGGGCCAGCCCTAGCCATTGCTGCCATTGGGGGGTGAACCAGTAGATGGAAGATTTCTCTCTCTCTCTCTATGTGTGCCTCTCTCTATCTGTAACTTTGCCTTTAAACAAATAAAATACATTTTACAAGTTTTTTTTTTAAAGATTTATTTATTTATTTGAAAGACAGAGTTACAGAGAGGTAGAGAGAGAGAAGTCTTGTCTTCCATCTGCTGGTTTACTCCCTAGATGGCTGCAATGGCCTGAGTTGCGCCGATCTGAATCCAGGAGCCAGGAGCTTCTCTCAGGTCTCCCACATGGCTGCAGGGGCCCAAGAACCTGGGCCATCTTCTACTGCTTTCCCAGGCCATAGCAGAGAGCTGGATCAGCAGTGGAGCTGCCTTGACTTGAACCAGCACCCAGATGGGATGCTGGCACTGCAAGTGGTGTCTTTTACCCACTAGGCCACAGTGCCAGCCCCAAATAAAATAAATTTTAAAAAATGTATTAAATGCCTGTAATATGAATGGTCTTGTGCTAGAAACTAAGATGAAAACCTAGAAAGAATAATAGAATAACAATAATATAGTAAAATAATAGAAAGACCTCAAGGTATGTATAATTCTATTGGAATGAAAAAACATAGACACATAATTTTGTAGACTAATTAAACAGAATAAAGTAAATAGCATAATAAAATACTAGTCCCGAACTAGTCATCATAGAGAAATTAAAACAATGTTATTCTATTCTTTGTCTATCAAATTAATGAAGATAACTTATAAATCATATTGAAAACCATCAAGGGGAGATTGACCTAACTATATTTTAGACTCTATTTTTACAAGTATTCTGGAGGACAACTTGACAGTATTTCAAAAAGTTCATTGAAAATTTAGTTAAAATATATCTGTTTTGGTGCCAAAAAATTGAAATCCATGCATATGACTGGTTCAAATAGTTGGTGAAAATGCATATTATGAAAAAATTATGCATGGATTTAGACTTTTGTGTACCAAAATAAATTTATCTTTAAATAATATTTCCCACCAATTTTTTAAAATATTCGTGCTTTTCAATTTGCTGAGTCTACTTCTATGATTCAAACCTGAAGAAATGAAAGGCAGTCAAAAATGTGTTTATGAGAATGTTTAATACTAAAATATCTATAATACTTTGCACATGCAACCATAGGAAAAAGATGAGAGAGAAATAAGATTATTAACCATATTTGTCTATGAATTTAAAATTTTTATATTTATTAAAATATTCTAAATTTTTTGGGACTGAGTATTCTGTTTATAAAAAGTAAAAAAACTGGTCGGCAACGCGGCTCACTAGGCTAATCCTCCGCCTGCGGTGCCAGCACTCTGGGTTCTAGTCCCAGTTGGGGTGCTGGATTCTGTCCCGGTTGCTCCTCTTCCAGTCCAGCTCTCTGCTGTGGCCCTGCACCTGCATGGGAGACCAGGAGGAAGCACTTGGCTCCTGGCTCTGGATTAGCACAGCATGCCAGCCGTAGCAGCCATCTGGGGAGTGAGCCAACGGAAGGAAGACCTTTCTCTCTCACTAACTCTGTCTGTCAAAAAAATAAAAAATAAAAAAGCTATTATACTATAAAATTAATAGAAAAACACTTCTGATGGAGAAACTAGTTATCTAATTCAATGTAAAACCATGTGTCCAGATTTTGGAAATATCGGGTTATTGACATCCAGTTTTGTCTCTGATTTGTTGCAGAGGTAAAAGAAAGAGAGGATGGGTTTTGTATCCACAGAGCCCTGGTGCAGGTAAAACAGCTAGGAAATGAACTATTTCAAGGAGAAATCTTTGTAAGGGCAGCTGATGTGCACCACCCTCTATGGGACAGAGTAAACTTTGATCTGGTCCTCTTGCCAGAATTATATGAACTGATGCACACTACTTGGGGAAGGGGGACAGTATATTCTGAGCATGGCTGTCGGGCCACAGCTGCTGCCGCCATCTGGTCTGTCTTTGATTCATATTGTTTGCCATTTCCCTTGTGCCTCTTTTGTAGGCTGATGTCCAGTGCTTATTTTTAAGTGACTTTCTTGAGACCAGGGGATTGAGAGTCATAGCAGCATGATTTCAATTCTATTTTACCTGGAGGGCTTTGTTTTCAGAAAAAGAGATCCAAGCCATACATCAGCAACCCATGTGGGGCATTTAAAGTTTGATTCAAGAAGTTAATCAAGTTTTGGTGATCCTTTTGCTTTGATGGCCTATTTAAATAACTTGAAGGTGCTTAGAGGGGACATGTTTGGCCTGAATGAAATCTGAAGAATAGAGACATCGCAAGGTGTGTAGACCTCAACGGACAGCTAGGGATTAGATATTTTCTGTCAAATCAATCAACTGTATGTTTTGTGCCTCAACTGCTCTGATTTCTTTTTATAGAAAATATTTATTTATTTATTTATTTATCTGTAAAAGTATGACACAGAGTGAGGGAGACAGATCTAGCCACTTGTTCAGTCCCCAAGCCAGCCAGTCTGTGCCAGGGTTGAAGTCAGGAGCTAGGAACTCCAGCTGGGTCTCTCACATGGATGGCAAGGGCCTAAATCCTTGGAACATCGTCCACAGGGAGCTGGATTGGAGGTAGAGTAGCTGGAACTCAAATGGGCACTCTGATATGGGATGCCAGTGATGCAAGTGGCAGCTTAAACCCTGGGCTACAATGCTGGCCCCAGCTAATGATTTCTGATTGAACATTTTGTCTTTTTAGAGTCTTGTCCTTTTCAGAACAAAAAGAAATTTTAAATAAAATAATTAGCTATGCTCATTCTTTTATTCAAATACCTGGATTCCTACTCTGTGCCCTGGCTTAGCATTCAGGTATACGGATGAATAAGAGGCATTCCTTCCTTGAGGGCATAGACAGAATCAAACACCAGTTTGTGTGTGTGTGTGTGAGTTTTAAGTAGGGCTAAACAAGTATCATGAGATTTAGCTACTGTCTCATTGAGGCAGCTGCCAAGATCCAGTGAAAGAAAACCACTGAGCAATTTGTTGTAGCAGGAGGGAGAGTAAATGGAATGGGAAAGAAAGTCTTAGAGAGAACTGTGGCATCTTTCAAGGGAAACCTATAGTGGATTAGGAGAGCATTGACAACTGAAAGGGAAATCAAACCTACTACCATTTTGCTTTTTGGTCATCAAAGAAGTGTTTTTTCCCCCTGCAGTTCCCATCTAAAAGTTATCTTGAGACATTCCCTAAACAACTGGTGTAGATGTCTCCCTCTCTCTGACAAACATTGTTTTCCATGTCCAATCTAATTTCTGCCATTCAAGACCCACTTCTTGCTATGTAAGACCATTTCCTCCTATTTGATAATGCAACATCTGAAAACATTCAGTGTACATTTTGTGCAAAGTGCTTTGCATTTTTTTATTATCCTCACTTAATAGATGAAACCACTCAAACTCAGAGAATTAAGACTAAGAAAAGCTATGAGGGGCATTTTTGGTCCAGTCTGGTCCAATTCAAGATCAATAATGTAAAGAATAGATAATGTTTTAAAGATTTATTTATTTACTTAAAAGGCAGAGATACAGAGAGAGAAGGGAGAGGAGGGGGAGGAGAGAGAGAGAGAGAGAGAGAGAGAGAGAGAGCGCTTCCATCTGCTGATTCACTCCCCCAGTGGCTGCAGTAGCAGGAGCTGGGCCCATCCAAAGCCAGGAGCCAGGAGCTTCTAGGTCTCTCAAGTATGTGCAGGGGTCCAAACGTTTGCACCATCTTCTGCTGCTTTCCCAGGTACATTAGCAGGAGCTGGATGGAAAGTGGAGCAGTCAGGTGTTAAACTGGAATCCCATATGGGATGCTGGCTTTGCAAATGGAGGATTAACTTTCTATACCACAGTGCTGACCCCAGAATAGATTATTTTGAGGTTGTGAAAAATAACTCGTTTACATTGGGTGTCTTAAAATACCCTTCTCTTCTTTGTCCTTGCTCCAAACACATACCTTGGGGTTTTAGGATGGGTTCTAGTTGGCTGGGGCAGTGTTCACAACAGGAATATCTATGAGTTCCAGGGAGGCAAGTCTAAGGGAGCTGGGCAGGAAAGAAAGAACAGAGTGCTATCAGTTCTATTTATCTGACACATTGTAGAGGGCCCACTGAGCAAAAATTGCTTGGATTTCTTGCAGAGCCTTTTATCTTCACACTGTCTGAAACATACAAAAGCGGCCTATGCATATTAAGCAGGAATTTGATTCAAATAACCTGTAACTTACTGTTTTGGAAGGAAGAGGAATCTATTTAATTTATTCACATTAAAAAATTACATTAAGAAAAATCAGACCTGGAGTTAATAAAACCATCTGGAAGGCTTGTCGTGAGTGTCTACTGTCACGCAGCTCGACAGTAGCAAGTGCGACATATGACTTGTCAGTCACGGGGAAGAAAGTAACACCAGGACACAAGACTGTCTTTCCAATGAGAGAGTTTATTGCTTACACACCAGGGTTTTTTTTTATCACACTACTCATCAGCATGCTCATTGAGGTCAATACACTTATCAGTATCAATATACTTATCAATCTATGCTATTTAATACACTTATCAATAAACTTAACACCACTACTTAATCATGACTTAACTACTCAACTTAGCTACTTAGCTTAACGTAACTACTTAGCTTAACTACCTAGCTTAACATAACTACTTATCTTCTACTTAACTTACTATAATACTTAACTATCAGAGTAACACTATTTCCTTAATGACTAGAGGACTACTGGCATCAATACCATTAATATCAATATCAATAATACTACTTGAACTTATTCATTAATCCACAGATCACAGTATACAGTTAAAGTAATTTTGAGGGCTATCCAATTATAACAGTATATGTACATCAAGGTCTCCAGCAATATTTGCAGATACCTTGCATAGGGTCAAACATAGGGTCAAAGCATAGTTATATTACACATGACTAACATTATTTGTAAAAGCTGCATTTCAAAGGCTCGTATCACGGTCACGAAAAAGAGTGTCAGTGTTCAAGGTCAGAGCTCCATGTCTCGGCAGAGATGCATCTCAGATCAGTCACTTGCAGTCAGGAAGTCGTGGGAAGGCTGTCACTCTGGGCAGTAGGCTCAAAGTTACCAGGTGGACGGCCAGGCGAGAAGTTGGAGAGGTCCCCTGCTGAGAGGCCTGGTCCAGCTTTGTGGTCAGGTCTGGCAGTAAGCTGATAAGGGGTCCAGGCAAGGTGGTGAGGTAGCATCTCGGCTGGAGTTTTGATCCCGTAGTTGCCTCATGCTGCATAGCAAAAGTTAGCGGGCTGGCTCTTCGGTTCCAAGTGTGAGGAGACCCAGAGGTTCGCACGCACTGCCCCCCCCCCACACACACACACACTCACTCACACAGACAGTGAGATATTACAGCTCAGGGACAGCTCTGGAGATCAGCTCGTGCCACTCTCTGCTCCATGCAGAGTAGCGGGCTGCTCTTCAGCTCCAGATGTGTGGAGATCCAGAGGTTCACATACACCGGGCCATGATCCCCGAGAGGATGGGGAGCAGTGTAAGGGCTCCCCTTTTTATCCTCATTTTTGGCAGTCCTCCAGCTTGCCATCCTCCGACTTGTTGTCCAATCAATGCTGTTTCCTCCTTGCTTGCAGTTCAACTGTCCAGTCAATACTGTTCCCGCCTTACTTATGTTTGAACAGTCCAGTCAGCATGGGTAGGAGGGTATTGTCCACAGCACACTGTTATTTGACTGACCAGAGATGTCTTCTTGATATGATTAGGAGTGTCTCCCTAACAGCTGTTGGGCATTGCCTCAGCTTCTGACTTATAACTCCACTTTACTTTTATTTTTGTGGCTAGTGGTAACTTCTTAACTCAATGTTTTACTGTGTTTCCATAGTTCACCTCCTTTTCAGGTAAGCGGTGATCCGTGACTCTTTTTGAGCCTCCTGTGGAATTCTCCACAAGGCTGAATTGTACTGCCAGGATTCATGCACATATGGCAGCCCTCTAGGCAGTTCCCAAGCTCCCCTCCCAGGTCACAATACCCCCAGATACAGGTTCCTACCACTTCCTCCTTATTTCACTGTCCACACATCTTTGCTATCATGTGGTTCTTTGATCCTTTCTGAAGGCCCATCTGTACCTGGCCTTACCTGTGCCCCTAAGCATGATTCACCATTATCCTTGAAAATATTCTCTGTTCCATTTTTTAATGTTTATTTGTTCTTCTTTGTTTATTTGGAGAGCAGAGTGACAGAGACACCGAGAAATCTTCCATCTGGGGATTCTCTCCTAAAATGTCGGCAACATCTGGGGCTTGGCAAGGCTGAAGCCAGGAGCCAGGAACTCCACCTGGGCCTCCCAGATGTATGGCAGGGACTGAAATACTTTCACCATCATCTACTGTGTCTCAGGCACAATAGTAGGGAGCTGGATTGGAAGGAGAGGTAAGAATCAATCCTAGACACTGATCCAGGATGTAGGTGTCCCAAGCAGTGGCTTAACCTACCGTTTCACAATACCTGCCCTATTCTATTTTTTTAAATATCTACTTATTTGAGAGTCAGAGAGACAGAGATAGGCAAAGGACTTCCATCCACTGATTTATTCCCTAAATTTCCATAGAGGCCAGGACTGGACTGGGTTGAAGCTGGGAGCCAGAAACACATTCAGTTCTCCTATATGGGTGTCTGGAACCCAACTGCTTGAGCCATCACCTCTCCTTCCCAAGCTCTGTATTAGCAGGAGCTGTAATCAGGAGCCAAACCCAGGTGTTGAACAGAGGTGCTCTGATGTGTGACATGGTGTCTTAATGGCTGTCTTAAATACCAGGATAAATGCTGCCCCTTCTGTTCTTTGGTAAGAATCCCCAGCCTTAATTCACTGGTAATACAGTGACTCATCTGGAATTAAATGACACATGTAGTTTGAATGGGTACCTCTGTTGTTCCTGTTCCTAAAGAATTCACAACCAAAGAATGTCGTGCTTGCAATGGAAACCTGCCACAATACTGAGCACACCCTGTCTGAGATCATCTACAGGGGTAGGGTTAGTTTCTCGTCATTTACAGACAATGAATCAAATCAGCTGAATTTAGGGATATCTCACTACCATATGTGAATTTTTTGTATTCTGTCTCATATAGTTTCAGGGATGGAACACATTTCTTTTATTAATTTTCCCAAAACTGAGTAATACAAAACAAGCACAAAATCCCTTACAGAACACACACAAGTGTGTGTGTGTGTGTGTGTGTGTGTGAAAAACTACTAAATATTTGGAGGATGTGGAGGGACTGACCACAGGAGAACAGCAAACAATAATTCCTAAGCATTCATATCTAGTCCATTCTTCAAGCTTCAGTCTCCTTGTGGAGCTCCATTCTCCCTCCTTGCCTCTCCTCACCCTTTTTCTTTTTTATCGCCCTCCCTGAAATTCATGTTCTTTTCCATACACAATTGCTTACTATTGTGTTTGAGCCTTTTGACTCTAAGTTTTCAGAATTTCTCCTTCTACTGTACAAAGGGTGATCAAAGTATGTTTCTAAAAGGCTACAATTCCTTTCTCAATGGCTAAGACCAGCTGTAGAAATCCATGAAAGCAGTACACATACCACACATATACATCCATGTGTCTTTCTCTCTGTGTATATGTTGTTCTACAGAATCATAAAACTTGTATTTTTGATGACAAAGCCTGTAACTATGTTTTGTTCTCATGCATCTCAGAAACAGAAGTTGGCCATTGTTCAGATTGGGTGGCAACATGTATTTAAAAGCCAGAAGTAAGAGCAAAGTGATTAAAAGAAGAAACAAATCAAAGCATAACATCACAGAGCTATTAACTGTAATCTCTTAATGCCTGACACCATTAGCAATTTTAAGGAGCTGATATAAAACCTAAGGGGCATATACTTTCTTGTTGAACATCTGACTATTCTATGGCAGGTTTTTCTCACCTGGATCTTTTGTAAAACCCACTATTTGACTTTTATTTATTTATTTATCTATTTTTATTTGACAGGTAGAGATATAGACAGTGAGAGAAAGAGACAGAGAGAAAGGTCTTCCTTCTGTTGGTTCACTCCCCAAATGGCCGCAACAGCTGGTGCTGCACTGATCAGAAGCCAGGAGCCAGGTGCCTCCTCCCGGTGTCCCATGTGGGTGCAGGGGCCCAGGCACTTGGGCCATCCTCCACTGCCCTCCTGGGCCACAGCAGAGAGATGGACTGGAAGAGGAGCAACCTGGACAGAATCCAGTGCCCCGACCAAGACTAGAACCCAGGGTGCCGGCACCGCAGGTGGAGGATTAGCCAAGTGAGCCATGGCACCGGCCTGTAAAACCCGCTATTTGAAAACCTAACTTGATGGATTTCTTTGACACTGTGCTGTTTCTGTTAGAGCATTCCTTTTCAGCTCATGTCTTAAGTTGCAGGACTTGGTAACAGTGCACCCTTACAGTGGGAGGTGAAGAAGCCTGAACCTCAAAGGATCTGAATCTTCCTTGAAACTAATCCGACAGTGCTGCATTGTTTTTTTTTTTTTTTAACTTTTATTTAATGAATATAAATTTCCAATGTACAGCTTATGGATTACAATGGCTTCCCCTCCCCCCATAACTTCCCTCCCAACCGCAACCCTCCCCTTTCCCGCTCCCTCTCCCCTTCCATTCACATCAAGATTCATTTTCAATTCTCTTTATATACAGAAGATCAATTTAGTATAAAGATTTCAACAGTTTGCACCACATAGAAACACAAGGTGAAACATACTGTTTGAGTACTAGTTATAGCATTAAATCACAATGTACAGCACATTAAGGACAGAGATCCCACATGAGGAGCAAGTGCACAGTGGCTCCTGTTGTTGACCCAACAAATTGACACTCTAGTTTATGGCGCCAGTAACCACCCTAGGCTGTCGTCATGAGTTGCCAAGGCTGTGGAAGCCTTCCGAGTTTGCCGACTCTGATCATATTTAGACAAGGTCATAAAAGACAGAGTGAGGATAGTAACCAGTGATCCTAAGAGTGGCATTAACCAGGTCTGAACAATTATACAGCATTAAGTGGGGAAGAGGACCATCAGTACACACAGGTTGGGAGTAGAGCCATTGGTGGTAGAGTAGAGGTTATGATTACGAAGGAATGAGGCCCAAGAGTGCTAGACAGGGTCTAGAACAAAGGACAGAGTCATTATTAGAGGAGCTAAGAAAGGTGCTGTCTAAGCTACAATTAGGTTTTCTGATTGAGAGGCAGATAGAACCTGACAGAAGGGGCTTGATAATAATCTGTTGGGCTTTAGGCCTTGTAAGTTCAGAGGCCCAGACCTATCTATCTCTTCACATGGGGTATATCCTAAGGGAGGTGTGAACCTCCTAGGGGAAGGCACTCTGTTGACTTTCATTACTTGGCTGGCCTGGGAGGAGAGCTGGCCAGGTAAAGGCAGGGGGCATCTCTAACAAGAAATTTACAGTTCTGCCTGCAATGTTGCTGACCCTACTTGGCCATCCCCTCAGCTGCAGTGGTCACTTTGGAAGTTGGGCTGAGTGAAAGGTATTTCAGCTTAGAGCCAATAAGATCTGTGGCTCTGACCTGGGCATCCTTCGACTCCAGGGCAGGTCCATTTCCAGTGATCCAACTCTTGGCAGAGCTGCCAGGGCTCTTCACAAGCTGACTTTTGCTGAAGCCCAGGCTTACCACTTTGAAAGCCACTGCAGTGGACTGGCCAGTTGGGTCTCCTTGAGGGCAGATCACTGTACAGATCAGCCATTAATAGGCCTGCCATCCATTGCTTCTGCTGCCTAGCTTTCTTTTCCTCCTGGTTTTTGTTAAAGCAGACCAGAGGATGCAAGTCAGGGGAGTGCCCAAGTCCCATCTCTAATCTTCGGTGGCCTGAACTACAAGTCTATAGTCACAGGCATGTTCTGTAGTAGTTTTTCTAAGGTAGACAATGCCCATGAGGAAAATTATATTCTCACTTAAAAACTTTCTTTCCCTTTGGTCTGAAAGGGAGGTTTTTTCTACTTACTGTTTACTTTGCTGACGGCGAAGTAAATCTAGCTATGAGATTATTATTTAAGCTCTTATTTTGGCTATGCTATTACAGAAAAATGTTAGCCATCTCTTTTATAAGGTCTAAAGATTCAATTGTGCATCCTACAGATTCCTTTATAATAGAATTAGTTTCCTACCTTGAAGAGAATAGAGAAATGAAAGAACAAGTTGGGCTTAGAATAGAGAAATGAGGGAGCAAGTCCTAGATCGCTTGCTGACAATAACAATATTACATGAATACTTAGCAAATAGTTTCAACCATTAGATAACAACTTAAGAAAACATTTACCAGAAGGTCCAATGCCTTCTATAAATTTTAAGAATCATGTATTTGAAAACACCTCTTAAATATCTAACATGGTGTAGTTTGTTTAGCCAGTAAACTTAAGCACAACCATATAAAATGTTTTTAGTTTCTTTCTACCAACAAGTATAAAACATATGATGCAGAGATTCAGGTCACACGAATTAAAATGTATATTCTATTAATTTAGCAACTTAAATTTATGGACAATCTTATCTATAAGCCAATTAAAATAAAACTCTTAATAAAATTTCCCCATGTGGACATACAATATGTACACACATATAACAACATAATAGACCAATATAGCAATTTTAATAATAGCTTTTAAAATCTTTAACTCTTTTTGTAGATTGCCAATTGATTTGAATTGCTTTTTGTTTTTAGTAACCTCAGTTAACCATACTTTCTCTCAGTTGGTACTGTTAATACATTATTGGCTGCATTGGTTTTGATCTTGGCAGGTGTGGCTATCCACAGAGGTCCAGGTGGTGGCTGTAGTACTAAATGAACAGAAGAGCTAAGCCTCAGGCATATAGCAGTGTGGATACATTCAGAGACGAAGAAAACCAGCAAATTGGAATGATAAGTAGGGTCTGCTTTTGCCTACTCCTTTAAAAAGGAGCCTGGTTATGGTTTTGTGAGGATTGAATATCTCATCCTTGCCTCATCTTTAGCAAAAGTTCTCCATACTGTACAATGAGGAAGTGAAGGTAGGAAGCAGAGGCAAAAACCCAGTGGTTTTTGAAGCTGGGAGCCAGAAAGGCTGGGATCGAAAGGCTACGATGTCCTGCTCTTAGTCCCTGTGTACATCTCACATAGTGCAGCACCCACACAATCCACAGTGATGGGACTAAGAGGCCTGAAACATTCTGCTCAGGAACTGAGCTAATTGAGATTCCTTGAGATTAGATCATGATAAGAGTTTACAGGTGGAGTGATTGGACATTGCAGACCAACACCATTGAGGAAGGCAAGAGTGGAAAACATCCTTAACTTACCCCAGAGGCAGCTGTTGGTTGCCCTCTGCACCTTTTTCCACTACACCAGAGTTTTGTGTCTCTCCAGCTTTCTCTTAGCAAGAAGACAGCATTCTTTTACACACTCACATTTTGGCTATGGGAGCTCAACCCACTTATATTTATATTCCAATAACTTGTTCTATAGGTTCTTCTTTAAAAATATCTATTTATTTACTTATTAAGGATTCATTTATTTATTTGAAAGTCAGAGTTACAGAGAGAAATGGAGAGAAAGAGAGAGAGGTCTTCCATTTTCCTCTGGTTCACTCCCCAGATGGTTGCAATCCCCAGGGCTGGGCCAAGCCAAAGCTAGGAGTCAGGAACTTCTTTCAGGTCTCCCAAGTGGGTGCAGGGGCCCAAGCACCTGGGCCATCCTCAGCCACTTTCCCAGGCCATCTGCAGTGAACTGGGTCAGAAGTGTAACATAACAGCATGACTCCAACTGGTTTCCATATGGGATGTCAGCATCACAGGCTGTGGCTTCACCAGTTGTGCTACAGTGCCAGCAACTGTAGATTCTTTAGTAGACTCTTAATCTGCATACTATTTTCCAAATCTCTACAGCTTAATTTACACTATTCCATCTGCCTAGAGTGTTTCTCCATTTCTTCCTCCCCCCCCCCATCCTACTCTAACTCTTCCTTCTCCTTCTCTGTGTCTTCTTTCTTGACTAGTAACTATTCTTCAAAGCTAATGTCTTCCCTCCTCCTGGAAAACTTTCAAAGCCCCTCGGATCCAGGAAGCTCCTCCTCTTGTTTCTGTAGATACCTCACGTACAACTCTTTCTTAGCACCAACAAGTATTCCTATTTCATTCTTTTCCCACTGAATGCAGGCATTATTCATTTTGGTGCTCTCAGTCCCTAGCATAGTGCATTGGGCATGCTAGGTTTAAGCCAATATTTGTTGAATTAAACTTTATGGTTATATAAAGAGCTATTTTGTTAGGAAATAGGAAAATCATCCTTTGAATGTCTGTAAACACAATTCTCTAAAAATACTATTTATTTATAAAAATAAAAATGACCACACTTCTTGTATTAGTCTGCTTTTCACTACTTTAACTGAAATACCTCATAGCAGCTTCTTTGAGAAAGAAAAGCTTTATTTCAGTTTACAGTTAGATGTTGCACAATCAGGTGGCCCCATAGACTGGCATTTGATGGAGGATTTCATGACAGGTGAAGAGGCAGGAAGCAGGGACAGAACCTAAGCCAAAGTGGAACTTAAATAACAATCTCATCCCCTCCCTAAAGAATTGCATTCAGAGGGCACCACAACTCCCTCTGGCCAAAAGACCTCATATTGGCCCCACCTCCTAGACACCTCAGTTAATTCAAGTCTTCACCCTTATTTAATCAGTCCTTAGCATTAAAACTTCAGAGTTTAAATAGCTGCATGTGTTTTGGGGGACCAATCCTGCTGTATCCATAACACTTGTTAACAAACAGAAAAAAGCATGCCAAATGAAAACAATACTAATACAGTCCATGGACCAGACAAAAACTAAGGTTAATATTAAGATGCTGCCATCTTTCCATGCTTAGATCTGAGTAGATGAAAGAAATTTTATTAAAATTGGATGTGATGCATTATTTTAAGTATAATTTAAAATTTTATTTTTTTGCATTTTTCAAGAAGAAAAGAGTACAAGGAAACAAAGAATATTAGATTTTGAATTAATATTTCATCATCATAAGAAATATTAATTTCTAGTCATTGACTAAACTGATGACAAGAAAACTATGAGGAATATTAAAAGTACAGAACCATTGTGATTTTCTTATTATGGAACTCCATTTAATTTAGTATAAGCTCTCTGCTATGACAAAAAATGGAAACTAGCACTCACATATGTCTCCTGCCTTTTATTTTACCACCTCCAGGGTGTTATTAGTCATATTTTAATTTTTATTTCATTAAACAGTATAATATTTCTATACTTTCAAAATTAAACAACCTAACCAAAAAGTATCCTGGTTTCAACTGTTCTGTATAAGTCTTCTCTTTCTAGCACATATTCTTTGAATCTAGAGGTTCACTTTTTTTTTTTGTTTCAAAAAAAATATTTTCTGGGATGAGTGTTTGCTGTAGCCATTAAGACATCACTTGGGACACTTGCATCCTATATTAGAGTGCCTGGGTTCGAGTACTAGCTTCACCCCTGATTCCAGTTTTCTGCTAATGCCCACCAGACAGCAGTATGGCTCATGTAAATAAATCTCTGCTGGTCACATGGGAGATAGGGGTTGAGTTCTGGGCTCCTGGCTTCAGCCTGGCCCAGTGCTAGCTGTGGCTAAAAACATTCTCCATTATATCTCTAAATAATTCTTATTCCATTCAATGGATTCTTTATCCTCAGATTTCTATTATTTTTATTTGGATAATTGTTATCCTAACTAGTGTCTTTTTTCTAATTTATTTCGTCTCTATTCTTTTGCTTCTGAAAATATATCTATGGCCATTTCTTTCTTAGAGGTCAGATATCTATCTGTATCCATAGAATGGATTATTTGGTGGTAATACCTGAGTCTAGGGTGGGGGCAGGGCTATTTATGAGAAATATAGGGAAGTAGGGTATACATTACTTGAAGATTAGCTACACTAGCTAGCTGTTGTCTGACTGCAGATGCAGTTCAGAACCTCAACATGACCTTGATTGTGTAGCTTAACTTCTTGGAGAGTTCATTTCCTCATTTGTAACAGGGAGTTGACAACACATGCATCACTGTGCTATTAATAGGCCAAATTAAGATAATATGATTGGGGCCAGTGCTGTGGCACAGTGGGTTAACACCCTGGCCTGAAGTACCGGCATCCCACATGGGTGCTGGTTCTAGTCCTGGATGCTCCACTTCCGATCCAGCTCTCTGCTATGGCCTGGGATAGCACTGGAAGATGGCCCAAGTCTTTGGGCCCCTGCACCCACGTGGAGACCCGGAGGAAGCTTCTGGCTCCTGGCTTCAAATCGGCAAAGCTCTGGCCATTGCAGTCAATTGGGGAGTGAACCAGTGGACGGAAGACCTCTCTCTGTAACTCTTTCAAATAAATAAATAAAAAAAACTTTAAAAAATGATAATATGATATGACTGATAAAAGAAAAACAAAACATCTTATGTAAGTTTAAATAGTCAAGTGTCGTTATTTACATTTGTGCTAGGTAGTAAGCAGAGTTTTTGAAAAACAAATCTTATTTCTTTAATTTTTATTTTGTGTTAACTTCATGGTCAGTTCATTGAAAAGTGGTAAAAATTAGTTGATGTACATAGATAATGTTTGGGTTGATCTGAGCTACTGACTCAGTGAGGTAACCAGCAGCTGCTAAATAGTACAGAAAGAAGAGTAGAGAATAGATCCTGGGAAGGTTCAAATTTGTCTCAGAAAATTCCATTAGTAAGTGAAAAAAATGGATGTGTAGATGTTTCATAAAATGTGAGGTCCAATGGCAGTATTTGCATTAGGTTTTGTTTTGAGAAATGTCATTATTACAGAAGAGCAAAAATTTGGAATTAGGCAAATAAATTTGTGTATAACATTTGTCATTTAATAACTGTCACATTGGATGAATCTTTTAAAACTTCTATTTCAGTTGTCTTTTTGAGATTCCTGGAAAAATAATTTCAATTTTTCAGGTTATTAAAATTAACATGGTGTGAAATAAGTTCAGCTATTTACTCCCCTTAGATTGAATTTTTTGGTCCCAATTGCCTGCTTCTCCCTATTGCATTAATTTGCATTTCGTGCCTCTATAGGTTGTTGTCTTCCCCTTGACTTGAGCTTGGGCATACACCCTTCCTTAGCAGAAGACATGACAAAGTGAACATGAGACATGCTTTTGTGTGGTTGAGTTTGCCCTCTTGTTCTTCTGCCATCACCATCAGAAGAGCTTCCCTGAGTAGCTACTGTCCTTATGGTCTGCAACCCAGGGTGAAGGCACATGTTTGAAATCAGAGCCCAGGACACAGTGAAGAATCAAACTTCCTATATCTTGAAGCAGAGATGCTCACATTAGCTAAGCTTAATTTTCCTGACTTACATATACTTGCAAGAGAAAATGCTGAGTTCCAGGTGGGCTTGTTACACAGTGCTATTGTAATAATAGATGCCTGATATTATGAGTCATACCATTTATTCAATATAAATATATATCATTATTTATATCATTATTGATGGTATCATTATGGCTATTTTTGCAGAAAAAGTTGATGTAGAGTTAGGAACAGAAGAGCAAAGCAAGAGTATAACCCATAGATGGGGTAGGTAAAGGAGTAAAGAGTATGACCAAACTTCTATGAGATTATCTTTCACATTAATTTGTTAATGAATTTTAAAGATCAGAAAAGATGAGGCATCCAGATCTTAATGTTTCCACAATTCTCAGAAGTGACTTTGTAAGTAGTGCATCGAGAATACCATAAACATTTGTCAGAATCAGTAGGGTCACGCCAGCGCTGCGGCTCACTAGGCTAATCCTCCGCCTTGCGGCGCCGGCACACCGGGTTCTAGTCCCGGTCGGGGCGCCGGATTCTATCCTGGTTGCCCCTCTTCCAGGCCAGCTCTCTGCTGTGGCCCGGGAAGGCAGTGGAGGATGGCCCAAGTCCTTGGGCCCTGCACCCCATGGGAGACCAGGAGAAGCACCTGGCTCCTGCCATTGGATCAGCGTGGTGCGCCGGCCGCAGCGCGCCAGCGGCGGCGGCCATTGGAGGGTGAACCAATGGCAAAGGAAGACCTTTCTCTCTGTCTCTCTCTCTCTCACTGTCCACTCTGCCTGTCAAAAAAAAAAAAAAAAAAAAAAAAAGAATCAGTAGGATCAATAGTAAAACAGTCTGTAAGTATTATTGCTGCATCGCAACAAACACAGAGTACATGAGAAAGTGCTGATAGATAATTTTACAAATAATCACAAACAAATTCCACTTTTGAAGCTTTATAGGACAATAGAAAGCTTGTTCTGAGTTTAATCGCCGTTGAATAAGAGTAAACCACACCAGGAAGCTGACATTATAGGGAGCTCATCCCTGCTGTGAATCATACTGACTTCAGATCTGATTTCCTTCTTTGACTGTGTAGGTGGCTGTGGCCAAGGACATATACCCTCTGAGTCGTATCTGAGTTACAACATCTTAAGTGGATGTGTGACTTAAACATGATTCCAAGAGTTCCCCACAGAGTGCCTAGTTTTTTTCTAATGAATGGAAGATGATTTAACGATGGGCAGTAAAGTCATCAATATACTGTATTAATTTCAGGGCATAAATTTAGTGCTCCTCTGTGAGAGCTGAGAACACAGCATCCTCATGGACCATGTAGGTCCAAAATGTATACCCACAAGCCTCCCTGGCCAATTCTTGCTCTCCAAATAGTTTTGTTTTCCACTTTAAATCCACCAGTTTTTACTTTTATTTGAAACTCTCTCCCTTCAATCTCATAGCTTAAACTCGGCAGTTTCTTAAAATGTATGCAGTTTGAAGTCCTGTGGTCTTCTACCTGGAAACTCTTCAGAATGCACCCTGCTGCACAGGTTGCTATCTCTGCAGTCAGCTGTTTTATTTCTATAGCTTTCCACCCTCAAAATATTTCTTTGTTTTATAGAAACTAGATTTTGAAAATGGGCCTTGCCCAGAGAGTTATCTTCATAAAAGTATCATGTACTAAATAATAAGTGTTTGAATTCTAATCACTGTAAGTAATTACATAGCAATCTGCTCTCCAATTAATTGGAGTAGTTTTATTCCATTTATATACATTAAAAAACACAAATTTCAGGGCTGGCATTGTGGCATAGCAGGTTGAGACACAGCTTGTGAGACATCCCGTATGAAAACCAGTTCATGCTGCTCTTCTAGTCCAGCTCCCTGCTAATGAGCCTGTGAAAGCAGGGAAGAGGGCCCAAGTACTTGGGCCCCTGCACCCATGTGGGAGACCTGGATGAAACTCCTGTCTCTTGGCTTTGGCCTGCCCTAGTCCTGCCTATTGTGGCCATTTGGGGGGTGATCAGGGGATAGCAGGTCTCTCTCTCTCAGCTGCCATTCAAATAAATTTTTAAAGTCTTTAAAAATCAAAACAAAACAGACAAAAACATTGATTTCCTGATCGTTCAAGTCTAAGTGAAAATTCTAAACATTTATTTTTATTATTTAAATCCACCATTTGACTAATACTTAAAAAATAATGTGCACATTTTTTGTCATTTTTATAAGGAGAATCATCTATCACTTAATCTGCTTAATATGGAAAGAACAACTGATTTACATGTCTTTCAAAATAGAAGTTTAGTATGAGGATATTTTAAACACATACAAAATTATGCACTGAGTTGCTAATGAGCTGAAATAGTCCAAATGTTTTTTTCTTGGATATCACACAACTTCATCTTTTTATTTTATTATTCAATAAAAACAGGGGTATGTTAATGGAACCTCTTAATGCCAAAAGAAATGGAATTGTATTGCAGCCATTAGAAGAGAAATTGGTTAGAAATTACTTAGTATGAGACATTATAGGTATATTCTTTGGATTTGATTCATAATTGTTCTCCTTTCTGGCTATTAATAGTTCCTCATAATTTGTTCAATTTTCCTCATGTCCCAAAGAGAGAAGATGATCATCATATTCTATATGGCTTTATATATTTCTAGCACTCCTTTAAATTGAGAAAACTGCAAAAGTTATACTTATTTGGAAATTAAGGAGTGCTTTGCTCTCATAAGGAAATCCAAAAATGATATTTTATTGTTATTTTAAGAACACCATCTTCAAATATTTAAATGAAAGGATAAACCTTATCTTCAGAAGTCTTAAAATCAATGATGATGGCATGAACAACATGGTTCTTTCTTTAGCTATAGATTATTGCTTTCTGAGGGCTTAGATGAATTTAAATTGGGCTCAATTTTACTCTTTATGCTACGTATTTTGGGTAATACTTATAAGCCTCTTGCTTTATTTGTGAGGCAATCTACATAAAACTGGTTGCCCCTGAGAATTTTTAGCTCTTTCCCTCTCCCCCCCAAAATGATTTGTCATTCTTTGTAAGCATATGTTAGGAGTTTAGCAAACAGAAAATATTATAAAGTACCTAAAGCAAGTAATGGACTGCAAGAGGGTATTGGCAGTGCTCATGTAACCTCAGACAATGTGCCATCTACTGCCTCCCTTCCTAGGGCTTACAATATACAGCTTTTGGGGTTGGAGTTTTTTGTCTGAGTCTATACAGTTCTCAGATTCCCAGAGATACCCCCATTGTAATGGTTTGAGGGATAATCTCATGTACTAGCTCTATAGTTCTCAGTGTTTATGCTTTTCTAGGGTTAGCTTAGAGACAGATGAGGACAGAATTATTTGGATTCACATCAGTAGAACATTCTTTGCAGCTAAAATGTAGGATCTTTTCACCAAACCTGTTTTTCATCCAGGTAAGCCTCCTACTTATAAATGCTTCAAAAGGTAGTCAGTCCTCTTCCCCCTTGCACCAGAATCATCCAGGGATGCCCTTAGGAAAATTCAGATTCCTGTTCCACTTCTTACCAATCAACTGAAACAAAGTTGCAGAAAGTGGGCCAGGGAATTGAAATAGTTAAGCACTCTCCAAGTGATTCCTATACAATTGGAGTGTGTGCACTGCCACAATAAATGGGACCATTAGCCACTCAATTGTTCATGCCAAACCCTGGCAGTCAATCCTGACTTTATGTCTCTCACCCTCCCCACATTTAATCAATAACCCAATCTACAAATTTACCTCTTAGGGATGTCATGATTGTAAGCGATATGGTCTGGGAGAGTGATTTATAATCTGATTAGGTAGGACACTGAAGCATTAAATTAATTAATTCCTATTTACAATTTACACTCTTCCCACAAAAGTTAAAGATAAATACTCCTTAGGGACTAAGATGCTGAGTGGTTGAACAGGATGCTAAATCAAAAGAGGATAGGTCTAACCCAACATATTCTTTCATCCCTTTCAGGATTCCAGCTCACTTTGCCTATCATTTTCACTTACTTTCCAAATCTCGAAGCAGGCATTGTAACCTTTCTTAATTCCTGTTTTTGGTCAGAAAGCATTGTGCTTTTTACTCTAGTACATTAAGGATCACAGTGTTAAATCATGTATTCTACTTCCAGGTGATAGAAACTAATTTTCCAGAAGCTTAAAATAACCCAGAACATTTTATGTTTGCCATAAAGTAAGAGAACAGACACTCTAGGCTGATTTTTCTTGTAATTGTGGCTAATGTTGCCATTTGCTTGAATTGCTTCCTGACAGAATCCTTTCACAATGACCATTATTATAGCTAATGTTTTAGAATATGCTATTTAGTTTTTCTAGTATTTGTTTTGTTACTCCAGTCTTAATTTGTTGCCATGTTTTTGCTTTCATATGAATGTCCAATATTCACTTATAGTTTCTGAAAATTAATTTTATTTTTCTGAATATAATGCAATATTGACTAGTGGATATAGGTTGAACAACAAAGGAAAGTGTAAAGACAAAAAGAAAAGCAACTATAATTCTACAAAATATATCCCTTTGTATAATACCAGGCCTAAGAAAGGCTATATGAAACTCCAAGCATTGACTTAGCTCATAGCTTTCTTGTCATAAAAGTTGCAATAAATGTTTATTAAACACATATTTTGTGCTAGGCATGTGTTGAACACTAAGCATTTAGGAGTGAATAGTTCCAGATGCATATGCTGTAGACTTCCTTGTGGAGTGATAAAGTGTATGATCTTGAGTTTCATTTTATAATTTTTTTTATCATTTACATAAGATTTTATTCTAAAAT
The DNA here is from genome assembly GCF_033115175.1 of Lepus europaeus. Lineage (NCBI taxonomy): Eukaryota > Metazoa > Chordata > Mammalia > Lagomorpha > Leporidae > Lepus > Lepus europaeus. The sequence continues at coordinate 79,478,139 of NC_084839.1, read as the reverse complement.
GCCTGAAATAAGAAGACAATGAAGAAAGGAAGGAATATTATAGACTGAAAGGGGGCAGGGATGTTTTGTGGGGTTTTGAGCCTAAAGTTCAGCTCCTTCCAGAAATGGGAAGAGAAGGACTTTCCATGTGGACTAGCAGCCATTCTCTGGGCAGCCTGGATTATGTCAAAGAGGTGAGGAGAATAAGTCAGAGCTTATGTCATGTGCAAGAGAGGGCAGAATGGCTGCCAGAAGCAAGACAAGTGCACGTGGAGGCCACAGAAGAAAATCTTCAGGCCTCAAGTCATTCAATTTCTCTCATATACTTGGGTCACTCATTTGATATTTTTAAATGTATCCTAAATAGGATGACCATAAAATTATCATGGGTGCTCAGAAGAGTGAAAAGAACTGTTACCCTTAGAATATAGACATCAACCACGTGGTCATCATACATTTAATAATTTTTATCATGTATTTTTTTTCCATTTGTTTACTCTGCCCAGTTAAATGTTAAGCCTCATGAAATGGACATCTTTCCATATAAATATTGTTTGTAGCTCTTGCCTGTGTTCCCTCTGAACTAGGGGCTTTTTAAAAATTTTATTTAAGTTACACAAGTTTCATGTAACTTGTATATATAGATTTAGGAACATAGTGATACTTCTCACCCTACCCTCCCTCCTGCCCATGCTCCTACCTTTCTTCCTTCTCCCTCTCTCATTTTCCTTTTTTAAATTCATTTTATTTATTCATTATTCACTTATTCTGTTTGGACAGAAGTCATTATGATTAACCTATTAAATGAAATGATATTCTACATTAACTCAATACACTCATTGACAAACATTTATGGAATATCTTTCTAGTCAGCATAAGCTACTATGTAAAGCTATCTATTTTAAGAGCACACTCTGCAAATCTCATTGGCTTAATATAAGACCTCCTTCTGGTTCATGTTTCAGCCTGATGGGGGCTGGGCTCCTCTCCAAGCAGTGTACCGGGGATCCTGGCATCGTCTACCTTGCCATGACACCATTTTCAGTGGGGATCTTCCTGGCAGAGTATAAACAATCATGTGAAGTTTTCATGGGCCAGACCTGGTGTGACTTACAGCACATATGCTTACATTTCTGTGGCTAGAATTAGTCATGTGTCCCCAAGCCCAGCTGTAAATGAGGGTTCCAGAAAGAGCAGTGGAAAAGGATTTTGTGAACATGTAACAGCCTTGTCTCTGCCGAAGCTTACCAATGCCCACCTCAGTGTGCGCACAGGCACAGACCACTCCAACTTCTCCTTCAAGAAGGTAGCCTCTGATTTCATCCAGGCAAGGTCTAGTTTCCCTGAGTGATGGGCAGTCATTTGTGTCACACGGGATGACCCTTTTTTTGGTTTGATTTTGTAGAGACAAATTGTCTGCCTCACTTATGTGTGTGTGTCTATATATACAATATATACCATGTATATATATACATGTATATATATATACATACAATATACAATATGTGTATACATATATACATACATAAATGTGTATATATACACAATTATGAAACAAGACTACATAATAGCTAAAAACACAGGCAGAGGATGAAGAACAGGACACAAGACAGTCCCTGGTATCAAGCACTATAAAGTCCCAGTAAACAAACGCCAAAAAAGCCCCCTACCAGAAAAAAGTACCCTAATAGGTATGGGAAGACCATTAATCTGTGAAAACAATTTTCAACAAGAAATAGAAGTAAAATTGAAAACACTAAAATCAATCAAGCTCATAAGGTTGTTGGAAAGGAGATATTATCTGTAAAATATCTAAAGCAATGTCTATCAAATAAGCATTCATGAAACACAAGTAAACATAATCAGCCATATATTTTGGCTACAGGTAACAAAAAATCAATGCGAACTAACTTTACAAATTAGGTGATTTATTCCCTCATAACCCCTGAAACCCAGATGCTGTACAGACTTCACAGCTGGGTTACTGGATGGCTCCATGTCCTTTCCTTCTCTTTGCTGTGCTGCAGGGCTTCTCAATAAGAAGGCTGCCAGAAGCAGTAGGGGGAATACACTTTGTTGGTCACATGCTGTGAAAATAAAGCTAGAGCCTTGGCATTAACTCTCTCCCTTTAGCCCACTTAGATAATCCCAGAGGTCACATGTCCATCCTGGACTGTGGAGCTTTAATATTATCCTTATAGTTGGGAAGTCGTTGAAGGCCTGATGTGCATTTAAGCAAGTTCGCTGACTGCTTTAGGAGAGTGGACTGGAGAGTGCAAAACAATTGGCAAGGAGCCCGGGAGACAATCGCAGTAATTCAGGCAAGGAATAATGAACAAGTTTGGGGATGAACAAACAGATCCATGAGACAATAAGGTGAGAGAACAAGAAGAAGTGAGGATTGATTTGATGTCTGGGCGGGGGAGAGAGAGTATCTAGTAGGGTTTGTGGGTTTCTGGCTTGGACACTTGGATGCTTGTGTTTATTGATGCAGGAAATACACAAGAGGGTAGCAGCTTGAGGTACAAGTTAAGACAAAATGCCCTGTGATCAGAGAGTGGGACGAAACAAAACATACCTGGGAGTAGGGATTAGAGATTGTTTTGTCACTTGCTCTCAAACATTGCCTCTCTTTGGAATAGAGTCAGAATGGGTTGAAAATCGTTAGGGCTCTTCTTAATGTCTAATTTGTTATTCATTTGTGTTATCCTAAATTGTTGGTTTTCTTAGAGTAAGCATGTTTTGATGCTCCCAGTTTCTCTAGCAAGTCAGGTTATGCTTTGACTTTTATTAATGAACAGGGAATCCAAGTGTTGAAGTGTTTCCCAGTGTGTCTCATTATTATTAATGAGCAGGCCAGTAGTTTATATTCATATAAGGTACTAATCCATGCCTTTCAGCATAGTCAGTGAAGTTTTGGCTCTGAGCATAATGTCCAACCTATCCCAACACTCTTTTCAGTCACTAGACTCAAAACGGAAGAGAATCCAGAGTTCTTATAGGTATATGTGTTTTGCTTTCTGAATATCCAACACTACATTATGGTCTACCTATATTTGCATATATGTGCACACAGAAACATGATTTTATTTTCCAAGGAAGTTGTTAAAAATCGGAGAGATTCTTTCTCTGCCCTGGTATTTGGACTCATTGGTGGGCCTTCTATGGTGGTAGTACCAGGAAATAAAATGCATATGACTGACTGGGGATGCTTTGCAGAATGTAGCTGTCTTGTGTGAGGTAGAGAAGCCTTTTGACCATAATGACAAATTTTCCTAAATTGTTTTCATCAGAATTTTGTGTCTTTAAACTAGTGCTTGTGAAGCCATGACAGCTGAGATGACAAAGCTAATTTTATCTTTCAAGACCTTGGATAGAGCAAGGTTGGTAAGATCAACAAGCATGTTAGGGAGAGGGTTATTAGGGAAAGCCGGGGCAGTTTATTGATGAGGGACCTCTAATAGTCCTCCTTTTGTGGCTAACAAAGATCCAGAAATTGAGAATATGGTCATGTATTCTGAAACAAATCCATTGTCTTCTTCCACATTTCTAATAATAGTCTTGTAACAATCAAGACAGATTCTCCTATGAGGCTTTACTATGTGTCAGCCACTTTATATATTGTGTACTTATATATGTGCATTTGCTCCTTGAAACAACTCTGACAATTATGTATTGTTATCCCCGTTTTATGTTTTTGAAATCAGATATCAGGTTCAAATAATTAGATTTGGTAACATCTCTAGTTTCTAACATATTCTCATCACTAGTGGGTGAAACCTTCCTTGGTTCATTTTTAATTTAAACATTTTGGTTAACATGTAAGACTTGTACATTTTTGTGGAATACAGTGCAATATTTTAACATATATACACAGTGTCAACCAATTAAACCAGTAACTGGATTTTTTTTTTGACAGGCAGAGTTAGTGAGAAAAAGAGAGAGAAAGGTCTTCCTTCCATTGGTTCACCCCCCAAATGGCCACTACAGCTGGCGCGCTGCGCTGATCTGAAGCTAGTGGAAGAGGAGCGACCGGGACAGAATCTGGTGCCCTAACCAGGACTAGAACCCGGGTGCCAATGCCACAGGTGGAGGATTAGCCCAGTGAGCCACAGTGCCAGCCATGTAGCTGGCTTTTCTATTTCCCTTTCCTATCTTCGTTTGTTTTAAATAATATCATATATGCTCTTGTGAAGCTACCATCCAATAATGAAACAATATTAATGGTAACTTATATTTCCTAAATACTCTGTCTTTGTTTCCCCTGTTTCATCTGAGGGAACCTCTGTCTTGAATCTAAAATTTAGACTAAACATATATCTACATCTATTTGACAACTGGATTTGGTATAACTGGATGTTGGATGTCCAAACATACACACATACATGCACAAATGAACTTAGATCTTTACCTCACACCATAAACAAAAGTTAACTAAAAAGGGATTATAGACCTAAATATGAGTGAACAGTAGGGGCTGGTGCTGTGGCGCAGTGGGTTAACGCCCTGGCCTGAAGCACCAGCATCCCATATGGGTACCAGTTCAAGTCCTGGCTGCTCCACTTCCAGTCCAGCTCTCTGCTATGGCCTGGGAAAGCAGTGGAGGATGGCCCAAGTCTTTGGACCTCATGGGATACCTGAAAGAAGCTCCTGGCTCCTGGCTTCAGATCGGCACAGCTCTGGCTGTTGTAGCCAATTGGGGAGTGAACCATCGGATGGAAGACCTCTCTCTCTCTGCCTCTCCTCTCTCTGTGTGACTCTGACTTTCAAATAAATAAATAAACCTTTCAAAAAAAAAAAAAAGAGTGAACAGTATAAACATCCACAGTAAGACATAAAACAAAATCTTTATGACCTTGGTTTGGGAAAGGGTTCTTAGCTATGGCAGCAAAAACACAACTGTAAAATAAAACGGGTAAATTAGACTTCACCATCTTCAAAAATACTGCACTTAAAAATTTGAAAAATGAAAAGGAGAATGTAGGAGGTTAGGAGGGTGAGAGGGGGCAGGAGGGAGGGGGAGAGGAAGAGAGTATCATTATGTTCTTGGAATTGTATCTACAAATCACATTGAATTTGTTAACTAATCAAATCAATAAACCAATCAAACCTACTCAACTAATTAAATTAATTAAGATGTTAGCTAATTTGATTCGAATTAATCTGTTAACTAATTAAAATGAAAAAAGAAAATAAAAATACAAAAAAAATTGCAAAAGGAAGCCATAGAGAAGCTATTTGCAAATCCTGAGTGTAATAAAAGTCCTATACAGAGAACATATAAATAACTCTCAAAGTAAATAATAAAAAATGTAGTCCAATTAAAAACTATTTAAAAGACTTGAAAAGAAGTATCAAATAAACACAGTAAAAGATATACGACATCATTAGTTATTAGAGAAATCCAAATTACAATCACACACATGCAACTTACACTCACTAGAATGGCTATAGTAAAAAAAGAAGTCAAATAATACCAAGGATGTGGGAAAACAGGAACCTTAAATAATATGATGCTAGCACTTTAGGAAGAAATTTGTCAGTACTTGTGAGGAGAGGCATAAACGTCATACAAGCCAATAATTCCATTAGTAGGTATTTTCAGAAGAGAAAAGAAATGATAGTTCTACATGAATCTTTGCACTCTAATGTTAATAACAGCATTATTCATGGTAGCAACAAAGATCCAAAAATCTGTTAAGGAGTAGGTGGATAATGTATTATCAAGGAACAGGTGTTTTGTGTAGCTGTTAAGGTGTGGCTTGAGTCCTGGCTCCATTTCGAATTACAACTTCCTGTGCATGCAGATCCTGGGAGGCAGAAGAGGATGATCCAAAGACTTGGTTCTTTGTCACCCATCTGGGAGACTTTGATTGAGACCATGTACCTGTCTTCTCATGGTCCAGGCCCATTTGGGGGTCAGTCAATGGATAGAAGGCCTCTATGTGTCTCTGTCTCTCGGCATCTTAAATAAGTAAAAAAAATTCACAACTTAAAAATTTTTTAAATGTGTTACGCCAATGGAATGAATATTGTTCAGCAATAAAAAGGAACAAAATTCTGAAGCATGTTACAGCAAGAATAGACATTTAAAACTTAAAGTAAAGTAAAGCAGCCAGGAAGAAAAGACAACACATCATATAATTCTTCATATGTGAAATGTCTGGAAAATGCAAATTTGCAGAGGCAGAAAGCAGATAAGTAGTTCTTTTGTTTTTGTTTTAGGTCTTTTGGGTGAGGATGAGTGGGTACTGAATAAAAACAAACTGAAGAGAACTTTGAGAAGTAATGGAAATGTTCTGGAACTAGGCTGTGGTGACAGTAGTACAGCAAAAAATTTATTAGGAATTACTGAATCTGTAAATGTAATGTATAAAGACTTCATAAGTGTATATTGTAATATAAAATACACAGATATAACAAAATTATAGCATATACATACATTTAGATATATTTTATAGTTATATATGTATTCTAATATAGTTTTTTCATGATATGTGCAATTCTTTTTAAATTTCTAAAAGGATTTATTTATTTATTTATGATACAGTTGACAGAGTGAGGGAGTCAGAGAGAGAGATCTTCTGTTCACTGCTCCACTTGTTCCCTCCTTAAATGGCCACAAGAGTCCAGATTGGGCTAGACCAAGCCGGGAGCCTGAAACTCCGTATGTGTCTCCTACATAGGCAAGAAGGTCCTAAACACTTGGTTCATCTTCCACTGCTTTCCCAGGTGCAATCGCAGGGAACTGGATTGGAAGTGGCATAGCCAGGACTCGAACCAGCACCCCTCTGAGATGCTGGTGCTGCAGGCCGTGGCTTAACTTACTGTGCCACAATGCCAGTCACGTTTCTAACAATTTTACTATTATTATTATTCTTTTTGGTTTGATTTTGTAAAAAGAGTATCATGTTTAATGCAGTATTCTAGCATTTGTGTTTTTGCTCAATATGATGCTATTAAGACTAATTTTTGTTTATGTAGTTGTACAGCTGTAATTGATGCCATTTTACTAGTGTACAATAATTCTTTGTATGAATAAACTATAATTTCCTTAAAATGGTTTTTGATATTATGAAAGATGCTGCCATGAATAGTCTTATACATGTGCCTTGATACACATTAGTGACTTTATATTTGTGTATATAAGAACCCCAGAACATTCTGATATTTATTAGAGGATATTTAATATTCTTTGAGACTGTTGTAAATGATATGCTTTTCATTGCTTTCCATTTTGTTGTTATAAAGAAGTATGAATTCTACATATTTGTTTTCTATCTAGCCACCTTTGTACACAATTTTATGATTTCTATAAATTTAGATTTTGTGTTTTCAATGCAGATTCAATTTCAGCTTTATACTGACTTTCTAAAAGGAGTAGGAAGGAAATTTTTGTAATTTTAATTCCCTAAAGGAGTTTAAGATTGGGGTGAAATTTTCTTAGCCTGGTAGTGCTCTCATGTGCAGATTTTAGAAATACTGCTTTAATTATTTTAATAGCTATAGGATTACTCTTTTTATTTTTATATATTTTACATACTACTGCTTTCTATTTTTAACCAACTAACGACATTTGAATTAATCAACATGAGAAATATTTAGAATGTCAATAATTTCCTTTGAAAACTCTTTTATTCTAACTTTGCCTACTTTTTATTCAAAATGATTTTTAAAATAGATTTAATTTTTTAGAGTAGTTTTAGTCTTATAGAAAAATCACGCAGAAAGTAAGAGTTCCTATATTCCCCTTTCCCAACACTCATACAGTTTGTCCTGTCATAAGCATCCTTGACTACTATGAGCCTTTTGTTATTGCCAGTGAACTATTATTGTTGCATCACCAGTAAAGTTGACAATATAAATTAGAGCTCACTCCATATTGCATGGTTTTATGGGCTTTCGCAATGTATAATATCACGTATCCACATTACAGTATCATGACAATAGGTTCCCTTCCTAAAAATGCCTGTGCTCCTTCTATTCCTGTTCATCCCTCTCCCTATCTCCTGAAATCCTGGCAACCACTGACATTTTTGATTTCCCTATAATTTTGTCTTTTCCAGAATGCCATATATTTAAACCATACAGTATGTAGCTCTTTCTGATTGACCACTTAAAATGTCTTTATATGTTCTTCTCCCCTTGATCTCTCAATTAATTTTGCCAAGGTTTAGGACTATTTTAAAAATTATTATTTGCAAGAGGAGGTGGTTCCCATCCACTAGTTCACTCCCCCAAACACCTGTAACAGCCTAGACTGGACTAGGAGTAGAAACTCAATTCAGGCCTCAGTGACTGGTCATCAGCTACTGCCTCCAAGGGTCTGCATTAGTAGGAAACTGGCATTGGAAGCTAGAGCTTGGAGTTCAACCCAGGAACTTCGATATGGAAAGTTGCCACCTTAACTAGCACCATCCCCCTTAGATCAACCACCTCCTGATGTAATCACCTTTTTAAAGATTTACTTATTTATTTAAATGGTGGAATGTGTGTGGGGGGGAGTAAGACAGAGACAGAGAGAGAGAGAGAGAGAGAGAGAGAGAGATCTTCTTCCACCCTCTGGTTCACTCCCCAAATAGCTGCAACAACTGGGGCCTGGGCCAGGCTGGAGCCAGTAGCCAGGAATCCATCTGGGTCTCCCACAAGGATGGCAGGGGCCCAAGCAGCCATCTTCTGCTATCTTCCCAGAGGCATTAGCAGGAAGCTGGATCAGAAAGAAGGTAGCCTGGACTTGAACCTGCTGTGTTGCAGCAGTGCCACCTCTCACCTTCCTTCCCACCTTCTTCCCTTCCTTCTTTCCATCCTTCCCTCTTCCCTTTCCTCCCTCCCTCCCTTCCTTCTTTCCTAATTTTTGAGATAACATATCTTCCATTTACATTATAGTCAAGGGCTTAATGTTTAGATTTTATTAGTTTCTAATATAAGTATGCAAAGCTGTAGATTTTCTGCCTTGAGTATAGTTCACAAATTTTGAAATGGACAGTTCTGAAGAATTAGGATACCTTTTCATAAGTTAATTATGTACATTTTAGTTTGAATCTCAAAACGTATAGTAAGCTTGTGTTTTTTGTAATTAACATTTAACGAATTTGAATTATAACCATGAAATAGATAATCTTTATTACATTTATTCCTTGAAATTTGTAGTGAATGCTGACTTGGTTTATATTCTAACACATGACTAAGTTTTATAATGTTATTTATATTCTTGGGAAGTTTTTTTTTTTTTTTTTCTCAAATCCACATGCTTCTTGACTTCTTTTTTGGGATTATTTCTCAATAAAACCCATTGTAAATTGAAATTATGTGAAGTCCAAATTGGATTTAATTTATTTAACCTACCCCAAACAACTAAGTTAAGCTTAACTTACCTTAAACATGTTCAGAACACTTATATTAGCATATATCTGAACAAAATCATCTAACAAAAGCCTATTTTATGGTAAAGTGTTGAATGTCTCCAATAATTTATTGAACGCTGTTCTAGAAGTTAAAAAAAGAGTAATTTTAGGGGGACACTTTTGCACCTTGTAAAGTCAAAAAATTGCTAAGTCACACCATCTTAGTTGGGAATCTTCTGTAGTTGAGTTTAGCATTCTGTAAATGTCTAAGTTTATAGGTCAAATTTCTTAATATATTTATATTCTTTATTTTCTTACATTTTATCTTATGTATATATTAAGTGAGAAATTCACATTGAAATTCTTGACTCTGATGATGATTTATCCTTTTAAAACTATGGTTCTATGATTTTATTGCTTAGTATGTAAAAAATCACTTTTGTGTGTTGAAAATTATTATATCTCCCATCTTTGTGAATGAAAACTTTTAGCCATATAAGAGAAACTCCTAACTCTGATAATAATTTTTATTTTAGGCTTAATTTCTCAAATATTAAATATTAATGTAGATATACTAGAATTTTTTCTTTAAAATTTGACTGATATGTTTGCATTTTTCTAATTTTTTCATCTCAATATTTTTATGGCTTAAGTATGTCTTCTATACAGAGTTGTTTTTAACCCAACCAGATGACCTCTATTTTTTAAGTGCTGATGCTTTTTCCTCATATTTATTGTAGTTATGCATATATTTAAATTTATTTCTATTATTTATTCCATTTTATTTCTCATTCATTTTTGTAAAAACTGAAGTGTCCAAACAAGGCACACATTTTTTCATGTCTTTTCTGAATAACTATGAACTAAATATTAATTACATATAAATCATATTTAATATATACACAGAAGTTTTCAATGGAGTATATATGTTTTGGGCTAGGTTGGGCCTAAATTAATTTTCTGGACTCTGCCTTTTACTTAGAGAAAAATTCTAAGTGAAGGCACAAACATGACATGAAGTGTGATAACGTTTACTTACAATGTGAGAAAAATACACAGGCATGTGAGGGCTTTATTTGGGGAGAGTGGGCCAGGAAAGATAAAGGGGGGATTTTTACCCTGCTCTGTTCATTCTGAGTTTATGAGGAGACAGCCAGCTTCCATCATACCCAGCTTTTTATGAGCATAGAAAAACTGAAGTGTTTGCTTGGTACCACCTCCTCATCTAGGGTAAGGAAGTACTTCTGGGGAGGGATCACTAGATTGACAGGTGAAAATGGCAATATAGAGTGAGAGAGGTGTGGCTTCCAGTTCATGAACTTAAAATTGTCTAAGTTTTTCCACATCATTTAATGTTAAGATTTTTGAATCCTTTTTCTGCTGTGCTACAGAAAAAGTATGTGTGTGTATACACACAGACACACATACACAATGTGAAATATGAAATATATTCCTATATTTGAATGGTGACTTGGCTAGATATAGAATTCTAGATCCAAAATTTATTGTTCTTTAAACGATTACTGACTTTTCACCTCCAGTGTTCTGAGGTCAATATATTTTTTTTCCTTTAAATGTAATGTCCTCTTTCTTTACAAAGTTTTCTACTTATGTTTGATTTTTCATATATTTTTCTTCTCATCAGTTTGACATTTTTAGGGTTTTACAATCTAAGGTACCTTCTTTCTATAGTATTTACATACTTATATTCATATTATATATTTTATTTCGTAATATTAATGTTGTGTTTACTATGCTCATTATAAAAATTTTTGTTCCAATTTCTTTAATGCCTCTGTCTCTGATGGGACCTGTCATTGAGTTTTTTATTTTCCTTTGAAATGGTTGCAGTCACTTGTTCTCAAGCTTGTGTTTAAATAAAGGGCTGAACAACAGAAACTTATTTTGGTGATAATCTCAGTGAGTTCCAAGGGGGAAACAGAAAGCTCTAATGGGAATTATTAGAGAAAAACCACAACTAATCACTCTTCCTCCACGCTGAATTGTCAGGCGAGAATTTTATTCTCTGCTGCTCCATGAACCCCCATGTTGGGGAAATCACAATCCTTAGATTATATCCCACCATTGAGGTTTGAAGAGAAGGAGTAGGGGATTGAATACTTACCTACTTTTCACAGCCCCTGTCTGTGAGAGAACTGCTGTGAAGCTGCACACCTGACCCGGTGATCTGAGGCATGAGGAGGAAGCACTGCTGGTTTCAAGGCAAGTGATGGACTCAAAATGCTGTTCTTCATTGAACTCCCCTTACCCCACTGGCCCCTGCTATGCACGATGATTAGAGTGTAACATTCCACCTCCTACTATACAATAAGTCCAACAACCTCTCCTCTTTCCAAATGTTTCCACAGGTGCCTCTGTTATTTCCTGGACTTATAAAAGTTTCTCTCAATAGTTCCCACAGTCACCATTGATCTTAAGAAAAGGAGCCAGTAGCCCATGCTAATTTTATTTCTTTTTGGGAATTTCAGAATCAAATGCTAGTTTTTGATCCACAGAACACAGATGAGGACCATAGGCTAAATTAAGTTAAATAAAGTATTTAAGAATCCATCATTAATTAGTTAAACCAGATTTCAAAATCTAGCTGACTTAACCCAAAAGCCTATGCCTTTTCTCCTCTGCTTGGTCTTCAGGAGTGTTTTTTTGTTTGTTTGTTTTTTGTTTTTTTTCCAGAAGGGTTGTGATTATACTGAATCTACATTTCTGTATGTCTGTAGTAATCAAGTTGTTTCCTTATATTCTCTTTGTGATCTGCTGAAAAAAAAAAAAAAGTTGGTGTGGGCTGTTAGAAAGTTTCCAGAGTGACAAGCTCTCTACAACTCTGCTAATAGTAATCACATTAATAAATAGTAGCTTGGTTCCCTCTGTGTTATTCCACATTGCAGATTCGCTGTTGGTTTCTATGGCCATGAAACCTTTGTGCCACCACTCTGTGTAATTAGTGAATTCTATTCAGGTAAAATCTGTACTGGAGTGTTTTACTTGTGTTGTGTGACTGTACATTATGACACAGCATTCCTACTCATTCAGAGTAAGTAGAGTGAGGAATTTTAGGCCATACAGTGAACCAGCTACAAAAAGGTCCAGAAAAGTATGGTATTGCAACTTGATAAGGTAAACTTCAAGAGAGTTTTTATTAAACCATAAGGAACAAGTATATCATTTTAAGATTGAAAGTGCAGGCTTATTAGGCACTGGCTGTGTAATGGATTTTGCCTACCATCATCACAAACCTCTCTTCTAGCTGCTATGGTTCCTGATGAAGTGCATTTAGTATTGCCTTGCGGGAAAGTGATTCATTTTTTTTTCAGTTTCTTGTAATTATGAAGAATAAGTGAATATCTTTGGAGTGTTTGAGTCATAACCTGAAGTAGGTATAGAAAAGTCTCATAAAAATTTAAAGCAAATTTTTGCTTTATTTTATTGTACTTTGAAATGTATGCAATTTTGCACCCTACTTCATAATATAGCCATGTTTGCTCTAATAAACAAAAAATATCAACCATAGCCTAAATATCATGGTTTGTAATCTACCCAATTCTTGGTGAAATTTCCAAAATCTCAGATATATGAACTTCTGCATATTTTTGTAGAGATTTGTGTTTTTACTGTATGGTCAAATTGGAAGCAATTACTGTAGAAAAGTCTGTGTTAGTTCTTGCATGGATCATACTCCCCTTGGCATAGGAATGAGCAGTTCTGCTTGAGAAGTTATCAGGTGGACCCTGATGATCGGATTATATCCTCTGAATCTAGAGTCTTCAAATGGGTGGTACTATGAGAACAAAGCAGCAAAGCGTCATAAGGATTTCTGATGAGATTCTCACCAGGTGAAGAGTGTGGAAGCTGACACTGCAGGAAGGAATAGCAAAGTCCAAGGCATTGGCAATGCAAGTGAAAACTTTTGTCTTTCACAGACAACTAACTTCTTACAGACATCAGGGAAAGAGAAAAGGAAGAGCAGAAACACCTTCTAGGAAGAACATTTATCTAGTAGTATTCTCAGAAGCAGGAATTGTTGGATTGATTCTTTCTAATATTTATTCCTCAATCCTTTAAACAAAAAAAAAATAGCAACACAGAACCATTATTGAATTTGAAGCATTCACCACTTCTTCATAGGACTCAGGGCCAATTCTGATTAAAATATGATGGGCTGAATGTCTTATCCAGCACTTTGCTTAGGATGGGCTGGTGGCACCATTCTGGCCCAAAAACAAAAGGGCAGGTTTCCTTAAGGGTTTGTCCTCTTACGCAGGGCATTCCAAGAAAGCTATTTCCTGCCTTAGGCTACTGTCTTCTGTAAGTGTAAAGATTTGAGCTCCAGCAGTCATCTTTTTCTCTGACAAGAGCCATCTCAGAGGCAAAGCTGTGCCACTGCAAACAGCAGAAAGAAGAGATGGAAAAAAGTGGGGTCCTTGATGATGCCCTTGAGCTACAAAATCAATAAGACCTAGAGCTCTACCTCTGCACTTCTTTTTACTTTAAATCAATATTATTTTTTGGAGTAGTTTAGGTTGACAGCAAAATTGAGCACAAATTACAGAGCATTCCCATAGTACTCCCTGCCTCCTACCATACACAACCTTCTACACTATCATTTGTAGTTTTTAGTACATTTGTTAACAATCAGTGAACCTACACATATTCACCATTATCACCCCAAAGTCACAGTTAACATTAAGGCTTACTCTTGGTGTTGCATGTTCTATGGGTTTTGAGACATGTATAAGAATATGTACCTATTCTTATAGTATGCTTTTACACAGAAGAGTTTTTCTACTTTAAAAATTCTCTATGATCTGCCTATTAGTCCATTCTGTTATCCCAAACTCTGGCAATCACCAATATTTTTACTGTCTTAACTTTTCCAGAATGTCATAAAGTATATGTTAGAATTATATAATACATAGCTTTTTCAGATTGGGTTCTTTCATTTAGATTTAAGTGATTTAAATTCTTTCATTTTTTTTTTTATTTCTTAACACCACATTTCTCTCTGTCCTCCTTTTTATATGAAGTGATAAACACCCTTACAACTGTTGCAAAATAGCCAAGTTCTTTATTCAAATCTGCTAATGTTGCTTCATGTGCTTTGGGATTCTGTTGTTAGGTACAAATATATTTGTAACTACTATGTTGTTTTGATAATTAAACCTTTTACCACCATATGATATAGCTCTGTTTTTTGGTAACACTATTTGATTTAACATATACCTGTTTGATATCAGTATAACCTACCTATTTAAAATCTTTTTGGATCCTATTTACATGAACTATCCTCTTTAACCTTTAGCTTTCAACAGATTTATGTTTTTGGGCTCGAAGCAATTTGTTTATAGATAGCATATCATTGAATCATTTCTCTTCATTTATTCTGATGATAGATGCCTTTTCTTGGAGAGTTTAACTCATTTATATCTGAAGTAATTGCTGATGGAGAACTTTCTATTGTCAGTTTGTTCTTTGTTTTTACAACTTTTCCCTATTTTTCTCTTAATTACTTAATTATTGACTTTCTGTGTGTTTAATTGATATCTTTAGTGTACTATTTGATTTCTTTCTCATTTCCATATATACAGCCAGAATTCCAAATAACATCCTCTGATTCACAGTAATGTAATTCGAATTAATATCAACTTAGATTCACTAGCATACAACTCCAATATAGCTCTGCTTCTCTGTAATGTTATTTTCACAAATTGCATCTTTATATATTGTGCAGTCATTAACATAGATTTATAATTATTATAATATACAGTTGTCTTTAAAGTCTTGCAAAGTATTAAAAGAGAATTTGCAAACCAAAAATAGACTAACAGAGGTTTTTATTTTTACCTACATAATTATCTTTATCAGAGTTCCCTATTTCTTAATATAACTTCTAGTTATTGTCCAGTGTCTTTATTTTTTTTTAACTTTTATTTAATGAATATAAATTTCCAGTGTACAGCTTATGGATTACAATGGCTTCCCCCTCCCATAACTTCCCTCCCACCCGCAACCCTCCCCTCTCCCGCTCCCTCTCCCCTTCCATTCACATCAACATTCATTTTCAATTCTCTTTATATACAGAAGATCAATTTAGTATAAAGATTTCAACAGTTTGCACCCACATAGAAACACAAAGTGAAACATACTGTTTGAGTACTAGTTATAGCATTAAATCACAATGTACAGCACATTAAGGACAGAGATCCCACATGAGGAGCAAGTGCTCCTGTTGTTGACCCAACAAATTGACACTCTAGTGTCTTTAATATCAGCCTGAATGTCGGGGCTGGCGCTGTGGTGCAGTGGGTTAATCCTCCACCTATGGTGCCAGCATCCCATATGGGCGCCAGTTCTAGTCCCGGCTGCTCCTCTTCCTATCCAGCTCTCTGTTGTGGCCTGGGAAAGCAGTAGAAGATGGCCCAGTCCTTGGGCCCCTGCACCTGCATGGGAGACCAGGAAGAAGCACCTGGCTCCTAGCTTTGGATTGGTGCAGCTCTGGCCATCGCGGCCATTTGGGGAGCGAACCAACAGAAGGGAGACCTTTCTCTCTGTCTCTCCTTCTCACTGTCTGTAACTCTACCTCTCAAATAAATAAATAAAATCTTTTTTTAAAAAAATATCAGCCTGAATGTCTCCATTGTCCATTTTTTTTTTGTTGGGCAAGGCCACTAGCAATCAATTCTTTTAGATTTGATTATTTAGGACTATCTATATTTCTACTTTATTTTTGAAAGCTCATTTTGCTATATAGAAATTTTTGATTACATTTGCAGTATTTTATTTCCCATCTAAACAAATATCTCTTCATAGTCATTTGGCCTCCATGGTTTCTGATAAGAAATATAATGTTGTTTAAGTCCATTTTGTACTGTTGTAACAGAATACTTAATACTGGTTGCTTTAAAATAAACAACATCTATTGGCTCACTCTTGTGAAGGCTGGCATTCCACAGTGAAATAGCAAAAAAAAAAGATGAGAGAGAGAGAGAGAGAGAGAGAGAGACAGAGAGAGATAAAATGAGGGCTGAACTTCACCTTTTATAATGACCCTACTGTTAAAATAAACTCACTTTCATTTAAGGGCATTTATTCTTTCACTCCACTCTCAAAGGCAATCACCTCTAAGTAGCTTCCAAGTCACAACATTGTTGCCTTGGATATTAAGTTTCTGACACAGACTTTTTCCAGCTACATTCTAACCATAGCATCTGGTAATCTTATTGAAGATTACTTGTACATGACAAAGTGCTTCTCTGTTGCAGCTTTCAAGATTTTCTCTTTGATATTCCCTTTCTACAATTTGATTGTGTGTCTTCATGTGAATTTCTTTGCCTTTATCCTTTGGGGAGTTAATGAAATTTTAAGTATATAGATTAAGTCTTTTATCTAATTTAGGAACTTGGCAAAACATTTTAAAAATATTTTTTCTGACTCCTTTTCTCTCTCCTCTCTTTCTGATAATTTCATATGCACATACTGTTTGCTTGATGGTGTCCCTTAAGACTTTCATTTTTCCTCATCTTTCATTCTGCTCCTGAGACTGGGTAATTTCAGTTAATCTCTCTCCAATTTCACTGATTTTTCCTTCTGCTCACCTAGAAGTGAAACTTTCTACTAAGTTTCTCATTTCAAATATTGTACTTTTAACTTCAGAGTTTGTGTCTATAATTTCCACCTGTTTATTCTCTGCTTATTCCTATTGTGTTAACCCAGTTTCCTTGAGTTCTTTTCTTATGTCTTCTTTAACAATTTGAATGTATTTAAAAGAGATTATTTATAGTCTTTGTCTACTAAATCAATGACTGTGGTTCCTCAGGAATAGTTTTTGTTCATTTCTTCTAGGAATGGACCATATTTTCTTGGTTCTTTGGATGTTTTTGCCAAATTTTGTTGAAATCTGGGTATTTTAGCATTATAACATGATAACTCTGCGAATCAGAAGTTTTCCACATTTTTGTTTCTGACAAAAAAAGTGTAAGAGAGAGCAAGCAATCACTCTTTTTTTTTTTTTTTTTTTTTTTTTTTTGGACAGGCAGAGTGGACAGTGAGAGAGAGAGAGAGAGAGAGAGAAAGGTCTTCCTTTTTCTGTTGGTTCACCTCCCAAGTGGCCGCTATGGCCGGCACGTTGTGGCCGGTATGCTGTGCTGATCCGAAGCCAGGAGCCAGGTGCTTCTTCTGGTCTCCCATGCAGGTGCAGGGCCCAAGGACTTGGGCCATCCTCCACTGCACTCCTGGGCCATAGCAGAGAGCTGACCCGGAAGAGGGGCAACCGGAACAGAATCTGGTGCTCCCACCAGGACTAGAACCCGGTGTGCCAGCATGCGGAGGATTAGCCTATTGAGCTGCGGCACCTGCCTAGCACTCTCTTTCAGAGTTGGTTCTGTGCCCTGTTGGGGAACATGGACACTCCGTCACTGCTTAATCAGGCTGCTTACAACTCAGCCTCAGACCTCGTTTTCTGCTTGCACTGAGAGTACATGTCAACTGGAGGGGAAAGTCTAGTGTCCTAGTGTCCTCTTGAGAAGTTTCTAAGCTTGCTTTTTGCAGTGTACTCTCTATGTATTTAAAGGCAGAGTAACAGAGAAAGGGAGAGAGAGGAAAGAGAGAAAGGTCTTTCATCAGCCAGTTCACTCCCCAAATGGCCACAACAACCAGATCTGGACCAGGTTGAAGCCAGGAGTCAAGAACTTCAACCTTGTCTCTTTCTTGGGTGACAGGAACTCCAACACTTGAGACATCATCTGCTTGTTCCTAGGTCTATTAGCTAGGAGCTGGATAGAAGGCAGGGTAGATGGGACTCATCCAGCATTCCCATATAGAATACTAGTGGCTAAACCCACTGGACCACAATCCTACTCCCATATGTGACTTATTTTGAGTTCCTCAATAATCATAGGAACTTAAAACATTTATTTATTTATTTATTTATATTTTGAGAGAGAACAAGCAAATATCTGCTTATTTATTTTTCATACGCCTGGGAACCAGAAACTCATTCCAACTCCCAAAATGCACTTTATCAGGGAACAGGAATCAGGAGCTGAGCCAGAACTGAGACGCAGACCAAATCTAACTGCTGTACCAAATTCCAGATTTACTGAAGAACTCTTTCCCCACCCTTTGCTTCCAGGCTTTAAGACTCTATTGTATGTCTCATATATATTTTTTTTCCTTGTAGTGTTTCGCCTGGGCAACTGTGAATTGTTATTTTTTTTTTTGTAAAGTAATGTCCACTGTTTTACTACCCTGAATGAGTCAGTCCTGAACTTGGTAAAACAGACAAGAGCCTTGTGTCAGGCCTTTAAGTAGCTCCAAAACAGGTTAAAGCAGAAACACCCAGTGCTTTGTAAATGAGGCTTGGTCTGCTACCCTAGAACCAGGGTCCACTGTCCTACACTGAGTATGTGACCTAATGTCTCTAAGTTAGCTGTAGGGTTGAGCTGTGGAGGGGGTTGGCAAGGACAAATCAAAATGCCATGAAGCTTTCCTGTCATTTTAAAGTTGCTTTTTTTCTTAATTCAGCATTCACTTGGTTGCTGTAAAATTCTGTTTGCAGAGTTCTGGAAAAATTTCTTTTGAGAATTTTTTCTTCAGTTTTTAGATTTCTTGGAACTGCTTGCTCTACTGATTTTGCTGACATCACTCCCTCTTTCATCTAATATTGTGATCTCTCTTTGATCATGGATCCTATATTCTTCTCCATCCTGATATCCAAAAATTCCTCTAAGCTACTGAACCTATTATTTTATTTTGCTTTTGTTAATTTAGGTGTTTTTTGGCTGCCTTGTGAGGATAGGTATGTGAATATTGAGGATGATTGGATGATGCCAAATTAAAGTCCAGCTGGCAGATAAAAGGTTTTAAATTGCTCATAGATGGGCATTTCTCAATATATGTTCCTTCCAACAATGAACTCTATGTGATGGAAGGGACACAGTTCTCTCCTGCTACAATATTTTTAAATGAGATCTTGAGAACATTAATGATCAGTAACTGACCTATCTAATAAAAAGGACAACTAAATGATTATTGAAGTTTGCCACTGTCAAACTCATTGTGTTTTGGTTTATAGGGAGTAAAAAATAACCATTATAAGGGAATTAGCACAGCAAAATATAAATCTTGCAAGTAATCAGGCAGCTTTATATCTATGAGTACAAAATGTATTTTAATTTTTAATCAGGGCTTGCTTTTGTTCCAACTGACAAAACAATGGCTTGTTTGCAATCTTCCACTGGAGCAGACTTTCCCAAATGGGATTTGGTGCACTGGTGGACTCCTCTGTGTCTCATTTACCATCAAGTGTGATGCATCATGTAATCCCCCCAGTGACAGGCTCCAAGGAAATACTCTACTGCTTTCGAATTAGCTGTATTTTCCCATATATGATTCACAAGGTAAATAAAAATAGTCTGTTTGAGCAATGCATCCTCACTTACAGGGAAATGAATGAGAAATATTATAAATGTATTGGAATTATTGAAGAAGCAGCCAGAGTGGTTTTTATGAGCTCAGGATGCAGATTAAATCTCCAGAGAAACCTCAGAATGGAAGAGCTCCAATCCAGAGAATTGTTCTGTTGCTCATGGCAAAAATTCTCCCGCTTATCTATACCCTAATCATGAACAATATGTGCATATATATATATATATATATATAATTTAGATGCAATAGATAATGGGATTTCAGACACATACTTCTTTATCCCTAGCAATCATTTCCTAAGGAAAGATTATTTGCTAAAGTGAGTAGATATGCAGGTGTCTGTGGGGCATTTGATAAAACACCAGAGGGATCTTCAGGGTTTAATCAGAAAACCCAGCTCTGAATCCTGTCTCTCAGCTGAATTGTAATGTGGCTCAGGCAAATAGATTTGGCCCTCTGTTTTAGTTTCATTGATAAAATTGGGGTCACTGCACGTGATCAGTAATTTTTCTCACTTGCCATGGGAATTTGAGGATCCATCTGAAGAGCAAAGAGCACCATAGCAAAAAGGGCAGACTATTTGAATTCTGACTTTGCCACTCATTCATTGTGGAATTTGGCAAGTTACTTAATCATTAAAGAGTCTTAGTTTACTTATGTGCAATATGGAAATAATGATATCCAATTCACGGGGTTCTTACAAGAATCTCTAGTAATCCAAGTAAAATTCTTTGAACATTTTAGGCAATTGTGTTTGTTGAATGAGTAAATAGAATATGTCATTTTTTCCCTTTAAAGGTGTTTACTCTTTTAAAATTTCATTTGTTTATCTTATTTGAAAAGCAAGGAAACAGAGAGTCAGGGACAGAAAGACAGATGTAAAGAGATTTCAACCTTTGCTTCACTTCCCAAATGCCCTCAATAGCTGGATCCGGGCCATGACAAAGCCAGGAGCTCAGAACTCATTCTGAGTGGGTGTCAGAGAACCAAGTACTTGAGCTATCGTTTGCTGCCTCCTAGGGTGAACATTAGCAAGAAGCTAAGTCTCAGAAGTAGAATGGGCCAAATATAAACCAGGCAGTCCAACATGGTATGTAGATATCCCAATTGGTGACTTAGCTGCTGTGTGTTCTTAAGAACTCACATAAACCCCACCAATGAAAATACAAGAGACAAATTACAGGTTGATTTGGTAAAGCAAAAGGTTTGTTCATAAGGAATTTGAGATGATATCTGACCCGTGAATAGATATTAAGCCCAGGAAAGACCATAATAAATGAAAA
Source organism: Lepus europaeus (assembly GCF_033115175.1). Classification (NCBI taxonomy): domain Eukaryota; kingdom Metazoa; phylum Chordata; class Mammalia; order Lagomorpha; family Leporidae; genus Lepus; species Lepus europaeus. The sequence continues at coordinate 79,457,093 of NC_084839.1, read as the reverse complement.
TCCCGAGTAAGAGAGGGGCAGACTTCCCTTGATGACTCGGGAAAATTCATATGATCCTTTTCTCGACTGAGAGTCAGGCCCACGTAGGAGGAAGGGCAATGCCATTCAGCTTTCCTCTTTTTGCTGTCATAAACCGTGATCATTGTAAAGGGACTCTGGAATATAACATCCTGTGCCAGTGGCATTTGTCTTTATCAGAATAGGATGCAGTTATGTGAGCTAATGTACTGGAGATACAGTGAGGTGCCAAGAAGAGATCTGTTGATTACAAGTTGTCAGGGTGATTTCCCCGGGGTCACATTCCCCCCTCCTCCTGGTCTATCTGAAGTCCCTGGTACTGTTGCTGTGTCATGCGTCATAGTGCACCAGAAATGGTCATGCAATTTAGCATCTCCAACTAAGAGCTATATGACACCAGGCTAGTCACCTTATCTTTTTGGGCTTTAATTTTTATTTTTCTAAAATGAATGGGCTGGGCAAGATGATCAATAGGACCCTGACATGCTTTCCTATTGTCACTAACCTGAAAGATATGATTGTATGAACCAGAATGTTACTGTCTTTGCAGAGCCTTTGAGGAGCTATGTGGTCTTTCAGACACTTGAAGGATAGTTCTCACTTGGATGAGACTCTAAACAGGCTAATCAGGCTAATTTTATACTGAATTTCATTTCATTATGTAGTAAATAATATCAGTAGATCTTTGTAAAATTTATTTGTTTATTCTAGAGGCAGAGGGAGACAGAGAGAGAGAGAGAGAGAGAGAAAGAGAGAGAGAGATGTTGATCTCTCCCCAAGTGCCTGCAACAGTCAGAGATGGGCCAAGCCACAAAGGAGAACCAAGAACTCAATCAAACTGTCCCATATCAGTGGCAAGGACCCACATACTTGAACCATTCCTGCTGCCTCCTGGGGTGTGCATTATCAGGATGCTGGATTTGGGAGCAGAGCTAGGACACAAATCCAGGAAGTTCAATTTGGAAAGCACATGTCTAAAGTTGTGTCTTAACCTCTTGCCAAAATGTCCATCTCTGTAAGAGTTGTATTTCACAAGACCTAGAACACAAGCTCCCACTCAACCTGCCATTTCTCTTTCTCGCCTCCTGTACTGTGGATTATGTGCTTGTAGCCCTGTGTTTTCAGGATTTATGGAACCCATTTCTCTGCGTCTAAATCATACCTTACAAAGTAGTGCTGTGGAAGGCTGTTTAGTGTAGTGTTCACTGTCACAGCTGTGATTTCAGGGAGATACAAGACCATGTGCTAGGTTTGCCATTTATGGTCTGTGTGCCCTTAGCATGCCTTTGTTTTGTAAAATAAGCATGATGCCTACTTCATGAGACAATTTGGTAATTAAATGTGACAATGGCAATAAAATCCTAAGCATATTCATTAGAACATTATAATTAAAAAATATAATTATTTTGTCATTTCTTCTCCATGGAGAATTAAATAATTTCCTAGCATCAACAAGACAGATTTGGATAGTGTTTTTCACTTCCTTGTATTTTCTGTTAATGACCTGCCTGCTTTGCTTCTGAAGTAGCCTCTGTAAGGAAGCTCCACCTCATTGCACATGGTGGAGGGCTCCAATTGTGACAAACTCAGGCAAACACTGTGGCATATCTAGTGATAGTACCCTATGCATCTTCATTTGCTGCTAATGTGTTAATTAAGGCAAGAGGAGCCAGAAGGCAGAGAGAGACCATTTTTTTCTCTCAATAAAACAAATGTTAATTGAGTAAGACTTACAAACCAAAACAATTTTAGTGGCATTGTGCTGTTAGGCAGGGTATTGGTGGTTTGGATACAAGATAGGGAATCAAGACTAAGGTATGGGAGCTGGCGCTGTGGCACAACGGGTTGACTCTCTGGCTTGGGGTGCCAGCATCCCATATGGATGCCGGTTCTAGTCCCGGCGGCTCCACTTCCGATCCAGCTCTCTGCTGTGGCCTGGGAAGGCAGTGGAAGATGGCCCAATTCTTTGGGTCCCTGCACCCGCATGGGAGACCTGGAAGAGTCTCCTGGCTCCTGGCTTTGGATCTGGGGAGCTCCGGCTGTTGTGGCCAAACTGGGGAGTGAACCATCAGATGGAAGAACTCTCTCTCTCTCTCTCTCTCTCTCTCTCTCTGCCTCTCCTCTCTCTCAGTGTGACTCTGACTTTCAAGTAAAATAAATAAAAAATAAATCTTAAAACAAAAAAGACCGCCGGTGCCATGGCTCACTAGGCTAATCCTCCGCCTTGCGGCACCGGGACACCGGGTTCTAGTCCCAGTCAGGGCACCGGATTCTGTCCCGGTTGCCCCTCTTCCAGGCCAGCTCTCTGCTATGGCCCAGGAGTGCAGTGGAGGATGGCCCAAGTGCTTGGGCCCTGCACCCCATGGGAGACCAGGAGAAGCACCTGGCTCCTGGCTTTGGATCAGCGCAGTGCGCCAGCCAAGGCGGCCATTGGAGGGTGAACCAACGGCAAAGGAAGACCTTTCTCTCTCTCTCTCTCTCACTGTCCACTCTGCCTGTCAAAAAAAAAAAAAAAAAAAAGACCAAGGTATCATAAGAAAAAGTTCAGAGTTGAGGTAGAAAATAGTTCCATTAAGGCCAGAAAGGTAGGCAAGGTAGATGTGTGAAGTGAGAGTTTCAGGGTAAACAACAGATCTAGAGCAGGGTCTGAGTCAGATGACAAATGGTGACACAAAAGCAGGCATTTACCATGTGTAAATGAATGGATATAGCTGTGTTCCAATAACATTAGATTTTGTGAGTGTTATCCTATTTTTTTAAATGTAAAAATCATTCTTAGGTCATTTGCAGTGCAAAAAGGGGGAGGGGACATTTGCTGACCCTTAACCTCAAGTTGAATCCATGAAGTATCCAAGGATAGAGTACTGGGCAAATCGAAGATAAAAACTACAGGGAAACAGTTGCTGCACAGATCTAAGATTCTTGGGAATCATACTGGCATGCCCTACCTCTCCCAGAAAATGAGTCTGCACTTGAAGGCACTACTTGTGCAATCAGGATTTGTTGAGGGAGAGAAAGGAGAATGAAGACTGTTGACAGACAGCTTTTGGTCCCAGCAGGTCCTGACCTACTTTCCCTTACTATTTGTAAAGTATTTTTCCTCAAAGCTACTGGCCTCTCTCTTGCTGGTTTTGACCCATCTCCTTTAAAAAAAAAAAAAAAAAACATTTACCTGCCTCCCTTAATGAATGTGCTGAGCCTTTGTGAAAGCTGGTTTTTCTACAGGGAGATTTTGTGTAAGGTAGGCATACCCTTGGATTTCATATAAGGAGTTCAACTTACCAAGAGCAAAACTGATTTTTTGATAAGATAGTACACCCAAGGTGAATGTTACAGAGCAGATTGTCTGGTATGTGCACCCACTGACTATTCCGAAATATCCTCTATATATTCATCCCAGTCTAAAATGCTTTTCTCCCTTGTTTAAGAAACAAATCTGAAGATGAGCATTATTGAAGAAAATGTAGTCTAGATAAATACAAGCTCCACTAAACACTAGTTAAATGACCTGGGATACATTTTCTGAATTTCGCCTGGTAAGAATTTTTCATAGAATTTTCAAATATCTCCTTGTGCTATATTTACCATTCTGCACAATGTGCGAAAATAAATGTATTAGGATGGTTTAATTAATTTATATATTTGATTTGTCTATGTGTGATCAGGAGATCCACTTCAAGTACACTTTCCTATAATGCAAAAAGATAACGTAACAGTTCAACAATTGAATTTTCAGTAGATCTTGAAACAAGAGGTTCTTTCCCCATCTTCAGAAATGTATATCTATTAGTTTTCTTCAAATATGTTAGTGCAGCAAAATGCTGGGTCACTTAAGCCCCAGGAGTCCACTCTGCTTTCATCTTAAGAAAGTAAAAGTAACATCTCTGCCAGAGTCCAGGGGAGAAATTCCTTCCCAGCATCTATAGAAGGTCAGACAACTGGCCAATTCTACCAGAGCAGTCAAGCAGTTAGTTGAACTAATTGCTTCTCTGAAATGACTTTCTCTGAGTGAATATACTAGGTGTTTGAGTCCAGAGGGCTGATTTCACATTACTTTCCTGACAAAGTAACATTCAAAGCCACAGGCAATATTTAAAACAAAACACAAGAAATTAGAAAGTGGTTTTTGGAGATATTTTATGTATTGACTACCTCTCTTGGAGTGAAAACATTGCTTTCACTCTTAGGGTCAAAAGGTTTTCTGAATTAAATACTAAATTCCCAAAAAGGACTGTATCAAGACTTAAGGAAAGAAGAAAGATTTATTTCTCTGTCAAATTATTGGAGAACCTCTTGTTGTAGCCTTTGCTTACTCATCATGGGAAAATAAAAATGAGATGAAGAAAGCAAAATTATCAATCGGTAATAGGGAGCCTGTTTTCTTTTTGGTGTAGTTTGCTAGAAGAGTGATACAAACGAGCACTTATTCAAAGATGGCCTTTCTGCAAGATTTGATTGAAATTAACAATATACGTAAGATAAAATGTGGCGCGAGACATTTTGAGAAATAGAAGTTGTGCAGACAATAATATTTAAGAGCCAATGAATTAGCTAGGGGACCACAGGAAGGTATCACCAAATTTTCCAGATTATCTTGAATTCTGAGTGTATGCCGATTATGTTTTTAAAATTTTTATGTCCAAGCCAATTCTGTTCTCTACATTCCAAACTCATGAATTCAATTTCCTGTTTTACATCTCTTCAAAGATTATTCAAAGGCAATTCTGAATCAGTGTTGAAAATTTGATCTTTCCTCTAAGACTGGTCTCCTTTTGGATCTCCCTTTCTCTCTTCCTCTCTCCTTCTCCCCCACCCCCCTAATTAGTAATACCATGAAGGAAAAACCATAAACTAAGGGGTATTTTTTAAAGGATCATATTTATTTATTTGAGAGGTAGAGTTACAGACAGTGAGAGGGAGAGACAGAGAGAAAGGTCTTCCATCCATTAGTTCACTCCCCAAATGGCCTCAATGGCCGGAGCTGCACCAATCCGAAGCTAGGAACCAGGTGCTTCTTCCTGATCTCCCATGTGGGTGTAGAGGCCCAAGCACTTGGACGATCTTTCACTGCTTTCCCAGGCCAGAGTAGTGAGCTGGATAGGAAGAGGAGCAGCCGGGACTAGAACTGGCGCACATATGGGATGCTGGCACCACAGGTGGAGGATTAACCTACTGTGCCACAGTGCTGGCCCCCTAAGGGGTATTTTTGAGATGTCATTTTGCCTCACACATCACAGTTAATTTATTCCTTTAATTTACACCCACCAAGTATTCATTGAACACCTGCAATGTAGAACCCTCTTCCAAGTGTTGGAGATGTGGTGGTGTATATACCCCTTGCTATCATGGAACTATTTAGTGGAGGCTAAATGACAGTAACAAGCAAGTGATACCTATGGTGAAAAATGTTGCAAAGAAAACATGTGATGCCATAGAGAGTAATTGGATGTATTGCCTTCTCTTTTGGGGGCACCTGTCATATGATGAGGACCCCAATATCAGGTTCTTTGTTCTTTGGGTGTAGCCCAAAGATAATAATGGAACCAAAGCTGGGCATCAACAGCACAAGCTTTATTTAATGGTCAAGAATGGAGAAGTGGAAGCCTTGTTCATAAATTCACTGCCTGCTGGGAGTGAAGAACTCATAGATATAGGGAAACAGGAATGAGTAGGAAGAATACTCTGTTAAATGAGAGGAATATTCATGGTTTTTCTGGGAAAGGGGGTGTCATAAATTCTCTGAATTTGGAATCTGCCTTCTTTTTGTCTTTTCATTTTTTGTTACTTCAGTTGTCAAGGTAATTATCAAGCAGCCATAGATCTATTGAAGTGTTATTTAGCATGAAAATTAGATTATAGGAAAGGTTGCAGTCATCTGAATGTTGCTGAGGCAGCTATTGGGTCTTGCTGGTTTTGGTTGGTTATCCTGAGGGGAAAACCTTTGATTCCAAGGCATTCTGTTCTTAAAAATTTAATTATATCATGTAAGCATGGCCTCAGGTAACAGGTGTTGAACAAGGGAAGGCTAATTCTGTTGTGGTGGTTAGAAAGACCTTTAAGGAGATGACTTGTGAGCAGAGAAAATACAGCAAGAAATAAAGAGCATTCCAAGCAGTAGAGACAGTGGAGACAGCCAAGTGTGGTGTCTAAAGGCAACAAAAGACTTGGTGTCATAAAAGCAGGTAAATATGGATAGAACACAATTAAAACAGAGATGGAAATGTCCATATTATGTAGCATGTTATATGATAGATAAGGAGTTGGACTGTGTTCCTAATGGAAAGTGACACTAAAGAAGGGAACACACACATACACTGTAATTCTGTATGGAAAACAGATTGGAGGGTGCAGAAGCAAGGATTGCACTTAATTATTTATTGAGTAACTCAAGTGAGAGGTGATAGTGGCTTGGACTTGGATATTTACAGTTGAAGTGAGGAAGAATAAAAAGATTAAGGCAGTATTTGAGAATTAAAGAAACACTAAAACTATAAAATGTGTTTAATTTGGGACATGATGAAGAAAGAGAAATCAAGAGTGATCTATATGTTTTTGGCTTGAGCAACTTGATGGAAGAGTAGAGCCATTTACAGTGTAGAGAGAGTATAGGTGGTGGTGATGACTTGCATTGTGTTTCTGAATGGATTGTGCATGAGTGGCACTGAAGTAGAATGCCTGTAATATGGCGTTTGAAGAACAGGTCAGGCTGGATACCACATATGGAATAGGATAAGATCATCTCAGGAGGAAGAATGGGAATGGCTAAAGCAGTCTAGGATGAAGCCTATCAATTTTAGCTTCTAAATATTTCTGTTTGTCTCCATTTTTATAGCTACTGGTCCAAGATATCATGATCTCTCTTACTGATCACTTTAATTGCTTTTGTTGTTGTTAAAATAGCACACTTATTATCTTACAGTTTCTGAAGTTAGAAGTATGAAATGGGTCCTATGAGGTTAAAATCTAGGTGTTGATAGAACTGAGTTCCTTCTGGAGAAAATAAAAATCCATCCCCTGTCCTCTTCTCGCTTCTAGAGGCTGTTCTTAATCTCTAGTTTTTGACAACCTCTCTGACCTCTGGTGCTGTTGTCTCATCTATTCCCTTACTCTGACACTCCTGCCTCACTTACTTTTTATAGAAAAATAACTTTTGTAATGACATCTTAACTGCTATCCTGTAACTCTAATTTAATTGGAACACTAAAGACAGCATGATCCAGTGTGATCTCAAAGTGCTTCACTTATCATGTCATGCCCTTACTTCAGTCACTTCCATGGCATCTAATTTCTGTTTGACTAATAGCCAAAACCCTTATCTCTGATCCCACAGTTCTGCAAGGTACTCTCCATTCTCACCTTCTACTCTCTGTGTCTTGTTCTTTGTGCTCTATCCTGACATTTTATCAATTTCTTGTTCTCATTTATATCATGTTGTCCTCAGCCATAATTCCTGGATACATATACTTCCTTCTGCTTAGTAAGTTTTCTCTCCTCACCCCAGCCCCATTTTTTTATCCCAAGAGGTTAATTCCATTCTGTCTTTTGGATTTCAAGTAAAATATACTTCATTAGAAAACTTTCCTAAAAACTCCACATTGCACTAAATATCATTTGTGAATGCTTGAAAATGTAACACAAAAGTATTTAAATAGAGGTAATTTGTTGGCAAATATAATATAAAGTTCAGACAGTTGGTGTCAGAAGTGGCTTGACCAAAGACTGAATCTACTTCTTTTGTACCAAATTTTCCTATCTTTTCTGTATCTTATTGTTGGCTCTACTCTTTAAATAGCTCCTTTCTCCACATTACACAATGGCAGCAATAATTTTAGTCACCATATCTATTGTATTATATCATCACATCTATTATCTTGTAGGGAAGAAAGAGGGTGTCCTAGGAACCTCAGATTATTTAGTTGATAGTTTTGGGTTCAATACTATGCCCCTAGAACCAGGGATGTATTCTTTTCCATGCAGTTTGAGAACAGCAATGTATGGAGCTCAATGGAATAGGATAAAGAGGTTCTGCGCACCCTAGAGTTAGGAAAAGTTCTTTTTTCTTACAGATGCTCTCACTGGAGTAAATAGCTTCCACTTATAGAGCAGAGTTTCTTTCTTTGGTCCATGTGCTTGGAAGGGAATAAATAAACTTTTACTTTTCTCTAATTTCTTGTTAAAATTCATTATTTCCTTCAATTATACATGTAGGCTATAAGTCATAGTAACTTTAGCAGTACCTATGACTTTGCCACCAATAGAAATAATATATATTTTCATATCCACAGGTTATTGCATTCTTGAGATAGTGTTTGTGCTCAGCATTTATTCAAGATGATGATAATTTCTTTAATCTTCCACTAAATCTTGGCTGAGATTCATTATATATATATATATATATATATATGCTTATATATATTAATTTATGATCAAATTTGGAATTTATCTTTCTGTGTCTGGTTTATTTCACTTAGACTAACAATCTCCATTTCCATCTATTTTGCTGCAAATGTCAGGATTTAATTCTTTTCTATGGCTGAACAATATTCCTTCTTGTATATATACCACATTTTCTTTATGCATTCATCAGTTGGTGGACATCTAGGTTGATTCAATATCTTTGATATTATGAATTGGGCTACAATAAAAATGGAAGTGCAGGTATCTTTTTCATTTTCTTTGGATATATTCCAGAAGTGAGGTAGTTGGGTCATGTAATATATCCATGGTTAGCTTTGTGAGGAATGTCCACACTGTTCTCCAAGATGGCTGCACTAATTTACATAATTTACATACCAACAGTGTATTAGGGTACTATTTTCTTCACAATCTATCCAGCATTTGTTACTTGGATAATAGTAATTCTTTTTTTTAAGATTTTTTTTTATTATTTATTTGAAAGACAGAGTTACAGAGAGAGGTAGAGATAGAGAGATATAGGTTGGTTCACTCCACAGATGGCCACCACTGCCAGAGCAGCGCCGATCAGAAGGCAGGAGCCAGGAGCTTCCTCCAGGTCTCCAAAATGGGTGCAGGGGTTCAAGGACTTGGGCCATCCTCCACTGCTTTCCCAGGCCATAGCAGAGAGCTGGATCAGAAGAGGAGCAGTCAGGTCTCGAACCGGTGCCCATATGGAATGCTGGCACTTCAAGCCGGGGCTTTAATCTGCTGCGCCACAGCGCCGGCCCCAGATAATAGTTATTCTAATGACAGGGAGATGATACCCATTGTAGATTTCATTTACATTTCCCTGATGGCTAGTGATACTGAACATACTTTCATGTGTTTCTTGGTCATTTGTAATTCTTCTTTTGAAAATTATCTATTCATATCCTTTGCTCATTTCTTAACTAGATTGTTTGTTTTGTTGTTGAATTTCTTGAACATTTCATATATTCTGGATTTTTTTTACATGAATAGTTCACAAACATTTTCTCTTAATATGTTGGTTATATCTTCACTTTATTGATTGTTTCCTTTGTTGTGTAAAAGCATCTTAGTTTGATATAATCCCATTAGTGTATTTTTGCTTTTATTGGCTGTGATTTCAGGGTCTTATGCAAAAAAGCATCACCTGTGCCAGTGTGTTGGAGTGTTTTCCCCTTGCACTTTAATAGTTCCAAGTCTTGCATTCAGATGCTTCATTCAATTTGAATTGATTTTGTATAGGATGTAAGGTAAGAGTCTTGTTTCAAACTTCTGCATGGGGAAATCCAATTTTCCCAGCATCATTTATTGAATACTCTCTTTTTTCCAGGGAATGTTTTTAGCAGAAAGAACATATGCTAGCTTTCTTTTTTGGCATTTTGAAGAGACTGAAACACAACATTTCCATTGGTCAGAAATTAGTCACATAACCATACATGTTCTTGGTTAGGATATCTGTTTTTTATTCTTGTATTATGTGAACAGCTAAAGTTTGAAATTTGGTTATTAACCAGAAGAACAACAACAAAATCTAGAAAGGTTAATAAAGTACCTAGCTTATTTTATCTATTAAATCAGTGTCAAATTTTGCCTTGCTGATCCACTGCTATTTTCCCTAAAACGTGTTTTCTTTTATCATGTGGATTCCATTATTATTTTTCGGTATGATTTTGAGGTGCACATTACTTATTGGATTGTTAACTATGTTAGTTTGTCTATACAATGCAACTAAATAGGTAAGTAATTATTAGAACAGAATGAAATTTGGCTCATAGTATTTAATTCAAACTTCATGCAACATACGAGGGAACCAGGAGTGGGCATCTGGGCTGTTGTTAAAGACATAGATTTAGGCTGGCATTGTGACATAGCAGGTAAAGCTGGGCCTATGATGCCAGCATCTGTTATGACTGCTGGTTCATGTCCTGGCTGCCCCACTTCCTGTCCAGATTCCTGCTAATGACTTGGGAAAAACAATGCAAGAGACCCAGATGAAGCTCCGGGCTCCTGGATTCAGCCTGCCACGGCTCCAGCAGTTGCGGTCATCTGGGTAGTGAAGCAGTGGATGGAAGAGTGCGCTCTCTCTGTCTGTCTGTCTGTCTCTCTCTCTCTGTGGCTCTATCTGTAATTCTGACTTTGAAATAAATAAATACTTTTTAAAAAGACATGGTTTAAGAAGCCATGTTTTGTATCACAGTGCCTGGGTTTGATACTCACCTCTGGCCCCTGACTCCAGCTTCTTGCTAATGCAGGCCCTGGATCTCCCTGCTCACATGGGAGACCTGGATTAAATTCCTGATTCCCGGCATAAACACACTCTCTTCTCTCTCTCTGACTCAAAAAATAAATAAAAAAAGAAGAAACCTAGTGTGCATGTTGTGAGGATAGATAATTAAACCCCAAAGAGAAATGCGTAGGAACGGGAGATTAGCAGTGGGCCTGAAATTAGCCTGTATTGTACAAAATATATTTGCTTTGAGTACCATCAAATTCTTGTTCAAAATCCTCCAAGTATACCTCACATAGATAGCCTCTTGTTCCCACTACCAAAACCTGGGAGATCTCACTTAGTCCTTCTACCAAAACCTTCTTTTTTGTTTTGTTATTTCAAGAACACTGAGTAAATCAATGATAGATAAGCTTTAAGCAACTGGATTTTAAGTAAGTCCTCTGACTATTTGTGCACACCAAGCAGTTATGGGAGTTATTCTTTCTATGTAAAAGCCAGACTTGTGAAACCATCAGGACAAAGGTCTTATTCTCCCTTAGGCTGAGTTTCCAAATCTATTAAACGAGTGGGTTGGATTTCATATTCCAGAGGACTCCATTTGTATTGTATTTTATGTATCACTCCTATGAGAGAGAGAGAGAGAGAGAGAGAGAGAGAGAGAGAGAGAGATTCCTTCTGATAATTTACTCCCCAAAAGCCTACAACAGCCAGGTCTCAGTCAAGCTGAAGCCAGGAACCAGGAACTCCATTCTGATCTCCCATGTGAGTGGCAGAGGATCAAGTACTTGGTCTGTACTTTGCTGTCTTCACAGGTGCATTTGCAGGAAGCTGGATCAGAAGCAGAGTAATCAGGATTTGAACCTGCACTCCTATATGGGACGACAGTGTTGCAAGCTGTGGCTTAACTCACTGCACCACAGCACCCAATATAGATAATATCTAAACTTGTTCAGACCCCCAGAGGCTATAACAGTGACTGTTGTTCATTCCTCTCAAAGTCCGTTTTTTTTGGGGGGATGGTGTGGTGGGGTGGTCACCTGCAAGGCACATTTTGGATAATGGGAACATCACAGTATAATCCCAGTGTGTACTGTGGTCCTACTTATTTTAGTCCTTGGTATGCTGGTTCCAACTCTTTTTGTTATTCCTTTTCAAGAAAGCATACCAAAAACTAAATAATTCAGAGTAGAGTTGCTATATGGCTACCCTTATAATTGCTTTATTTATACAAAAAAGGAAACAGTCTATGAGCTACTGCCTTATATGTTCTAATGACAGGCTATTTATAGCCCACTTCATTTTTGGTTTGAGAGCTAACCTAGTTATGAACTACATAATATATAATAAATTTTTGGGTGTGATCAAAGTAGGGCATTCTTTTATTATATATAAAATAAAGATCTGCATGAAAATGACCAACTTGGTTTTGAATGTATTCTTCATTTTTCTTCTATACATTTTTCAGTTTATTTCTCAAATTAAGCCATTTACCATGCAAGAAATAGTTTGTGTTTGTAGACAAAATGTTTTTTTATTCCACAGAGCAAAATGGAGGAGGTTTGTGATCCTCACTGGGGCTATGGTTTAGTTAAGGTAGTAATGAACAGCATTGCTCACCAGGAGCCATTCAGCATTATTCTCATTCTTAATCCAGGATTCAGGCAGATGAGTCATGATTCCACAGCAATAAGTGAATGTGTGAATAGTTTATTATTGTGATATAATAAAACTTACAACACTGTTTATCTGACTTTTTATGAAATATATAATCCTTATTGTGTTGCACAGTAAACAGACAAAAATTGTAAGACATTCAATTTAAAATTCATGATTAAAATTACTTTTGTACAGAAAAATATTTTCATTTTTCACATGCCTTGAATCAACATCAGTGGTGCTTATCAACTATGGAGTTGATTGAGAATAGGGTATTTACTACTACGTGGAAGCAGAATGTTATCATTCTCTTAATCTACTATATCTTTAGATGTAGGAATAAGGGATGAGGTTTTCATGTTTTTAAGGCAGAAGCAAGCCTCACAGAATTTTAGTGATTAGGAAATGCATAGGGAAGTGAATCTGAAGATTGAGTGTGTTTATTAGAACATGAGATTAAAAAAACAAAGCTATTAGAATTGTCTTATTGTCACTAAATATATAAACCAGAGCATTGTGAAAACAAATTTTTTACTTACTTGTAAGAGCTGGATTGAATTGGGAAGGAGAGACTCAATGTTGTAGGTGTAACTTTTTATGTTAAGAATATCCAACATCCTCTTGTGACAGGACTCTGCCTTCTGCCCCACTGACATGGGGATTAGCCTTGAGATGATTAGCCTTGAGACTAATTTAGTGCAAAGAAGTATGAGTGGAAGTGATTTCTGCCACATCAGGTGTAAGCCCAAAAGCCATTGTGAGGATTCATCATATTCTCCTTTCCTTTTGTGTGAAGACTGACATGGTGCAAAGTACTCCTTGCCCAAGTCCCAGAATGAAGACAACCTGGAATAGAAGCACAGACAACTGCATAGAACAGGTAGCCTGAGTAGGAAGTAAGTCCCACTGAGACTTTTTCAATTTTGGTTTCTACAGAATAACAGGAGCTAAGCTAAAATATGCCAGCCAGTATGAAAAAAATGTTTTGTGTGTTTCATATTGATATGAGTCAACAAGTGCAGAGGCAATTAAATTGTATAAACATGAAGGATTTATTCTGTACACTATTAAAACTAAGAGTCCCCAATCACACTGCAGGTACAAGTTCATAAACAAAGAAAACATCACAATGAAATTAACAATACTAAAATGCCAGGGAAATTGTAAAACAACACAATTAAAATATAAAATACAATTGGCATTTATGGAGTCATTCTTTCATTTGATGACCATTTAGTGAACAGCTTTCCTGATTGTGACACTGTGTGAAAATTTTGAACATTCCTGTGCACAGAGAAATTCATCACAGGGCAATAAACATCCCTGGAAGTTATGGGGAGAAAGCTATGCTCCACAGTGTCTGGAAAAGCTACCAATTGTGTGCCCTCTCTTTCCAAGTCATAATACAGGAGAATGGTCTTCAAAAGGTTTGTGGAAAATGTGTGTTAGGAAAACAAACTGTGCATAGATTTCGAAGTTGTTTTGTGACAAAATAAATTTGCCTTTTAATTCCACTTTTGCATGGCTATTTAAACTATTGTTGTATTAGGGAAAGTAAAGGTTTGAGTATTACACCAGATATGTTTTGTTTGTTCCCCCACCCCTGCTATTTCTGAAATCTATTTGTATACAGTATGGGAAACATAGCTTGAAGATATTCAACAACTCATAAAACAGTCTAATCCACCTCCCTCCCACTCTATCTAGTGGGAGATTAAAAGATATATACAAATTCTAAAAGGGAATGCATAAACAGAGGTGGGTGGAAGTGAGAAGAGAGGGAACGTACAAATGTCCAGTCTCAAGATTCTAGTTCAGATCATTAGTGTCAAATGGGGAGAAATGGACCCACTTAAATCTTGACTGAGTAGTAAAGGCATTTCTTTAACACATTATGTGTGAGTTACAACTGCCTTTTCACTGTTCATTTTATCTTTCATCTTTTCCATTATATTCTACCTTGCAAATCTGCACTTTTTAATTTTTTGAAGCCCATTGCTTAATTTCCTTCTTAGCATCTTCTGTGGTTATACATTCCCTTATGATGAGAATCATGCAGTTTATTCATTTGTAAGAAGTTTTGATGATCATGACACATATCATTACTTGGGTGGTTTTTATTAGATTGTAATTGAATTATTCTTTTAAACCATTCATTCATTTAACAACCATAAATCAAATGTCCTCTGTATCCGGTATGAGGCTGAGCTGTGGGTTTTTTCATGGAAAGAAACTAGAGCTTGGTGTCAGACCCCATGCATTTATATTCAGTCTTTTGCTCACTGAAGAGCTGTACATAAATGAATCTGAAAATTACAAATAATAATATGTGCATCTCAATGTAGTACAGGGATCTCTGTGTCTGTGTCTCTCTGCCTTTCAAATCGACAAAAACAAACAAAAGCATGGACATCAATGTGTTCTGTTTGTTCTAGTTTGTCCTATGAATGCTGGAGTTTGTCTTTTGTGATTAGATAGCATGGATGCAAGTCTTGACCTCATCTCTTACTAATTTTATGAGTTTGGTTAAAATTCCATAAAATCTGAGACTTTTCTTATTTTTCATGAAATGCTTCAGATAAAATCTTATAGAGTTAATGTGAAGATCAATCTGACAGTCTTTATGGGAGAAATAAGTCTTTGATGTGAGTCTTTAAAGCAGTGTAGATATGAAATATTTGAGAAGCATGATCAGCATCCCAAATGAAGGTGTGGGAGGAACAAGAAATGTGTGGGTGACTGAAGGGAATGTACTCTGATCAAGGTGCCTGGGATTCTACCAGGAAGCTGTCAGAGCTGTAACTCCAGGCATAATGCTAGAGGTGTTGGTTACTGTGGGGAAAAGGGTAGAAATACTAGACTGAGAGTTTAGTTTTGTCAAGCTAAGCCAGATATGAAAAAATCAAATGCCAACAAGACAACCTGGGTAGTGGACATGAAGGGGATAGGTAAGACTTGGTATGAGAGCAGGTGTGGTGGGCTATGGAACAGATTGGAGGCCTGTGCCTATCTCAGGTTGCATCCAGTATTCAGCACCTGGTATTCCAATGTGGGATACCTGCATTGGAAATGGTGGCTTAACCTGTTGTGCCACAACACCCAGCTCCCCCTTCCCTCTCATTATTTAATCGGCTCTTCCTACTTCTCTTCATTTTTCTTTTCCTCCTCATTTCCCCCCATTTTTCTCCTTATCTTCTTTTATCTTTTTTATTTCTTCTTATTATTCTTTGTCTTCTTTTACTTCTCTTTTTTCTGCTCTACTAATAGTATACTTCTAGTTTTAGAAAGGAGAATACTAGAATTCATTTGAGGATCCATTTAAATGGGCATTTGTCCTAGAAAATAAGGATTTGTGATAATTTAAAAATACCACAAAATGAATGTTTTTAATTCTAGTTAACCCTAACTATTGCTGCAGTGATAACAGAGCTTTGTATGCTCTCTGTCAGATTTATTTATGCATCTCACATGGCTCAGGATAAGTGGGTTTAATTTTTAATTTGCTATGAGTATGTAGCCAGTGAGATAAAATTTCCAATATCTCCTCATTTGTCTTCTTTTTTTTTTTGGTAACATATTTTCTTTATTGCTATTTTAGGGATTAAAAATACACAGGGTCTTTCTATGATTCTGAGCTTCAAAGTTTTATATTCATTATCAGATTCTAAAACTTCTAACTGCCCATAACTTCTCAATGGTCCCACTCACAACGTCCATCTGGCTTGAGGACACTGGAACATGATCAATTCTAAATGCAATGTGTGCTAGAGCTGGCCCATGACTGTTAAATTCTCAGGGATTGCACATGTATTTTGTTTATATAGACTTAGGAGCTTAGTGATATTTCTCACCCTACCCTTCCTCCTGTCCATGTTCTCACCCCCCTTACTCCTTTCTTTATGATACTTTTTTTTTTAAATTTTTATAATGACTTACTTTGGGTTTATTATATAATCATAAGCTTAACCCTTCACTATGTAAAATATTCAACAAATAGTATGAGGGGGCAAAAAAAGAAAAACCACTGTTCCACAACAGTAGAAATAAGGGCTGTAAATGATAATTAAATCTCAAAATGTCAATTTTGCTAATATACATTTCATTTTTGTACTGTATTAGTTACCAGAGAGCAGGGAAAAGATATGATATTTATCTTTTTGGAATTGGCTTATTTCACTAAGTATGATGGTTTCCAGTAAAACCCATTTTGCTGCAAAAGATAGGATTTCATTCTTTTTTATGGCTGAGTAATACTCCATGGTGTGTGTGTGGTGTGTGTGTGTGTATAAAATGTGGTATATATATTATATACACACACATGCACATGTATATACACACACTTTATTTTGTCTTTTAAAATAGATTTGGATGCCATAAAATATAGTTTTATTAAATCTTATTTATTCATTAAATTTTTTTTAAAGATTCCCCTATCCCACGTATCTGTGATATGATTTAAAATATTTCCTTTTTAAATTTATTTTTAAAAATTGTATTTAAGGTATAAAAACTTCATGCATCTAATATATACAAATTTGGGAACATCGTGATCCTTCTAACCCCACCCTGCCTTCCACCCACACTCCCACCCTTCTTTCTCCTCGCTTTTATTCCCATTTTTAATTTTTTCAAAGATCTATTTTCAGGACACTTTACACTCAGAAGATTAACCCTAAAGTAAATAAAGAGTTCGACAAAAACTATGAGTAATAAAAACAAAACAAAACAAAGCACTGTTTTTAAATAGTATAGACTAGGGCTGTAAACAATCACTGAATCTCAAAATGTCAATTTCACTGCTATATATTACATTTTAGATATTCTATTAGTTACCACAGATCAGAGAAAACATATGGTAGTTGTCTTTTTGGGGCTGGATAATTTCACTAATTATAATGCTTTCCAGTAGCATTCATTTTGTTGCAAAAGACGAGATGGCATTTTTTTTTTTTACCACTGAGTAGTATTCTGTATTGTATATGTGCCATAATGTCTTTATCCAGTCTTCAGTTATGAGCATCTGATAGGCAATGACTTTTTGATTCCATATCTTAGCTATTGTGAATTGAGCTGCAATGAACATAGGGGTACAGATAACTCTTTCATATACTGATTATGTTTCCTTTGGGTAAATTGCCAGGAGTGGGATTACTGTGTCATATGGAAGATCTATTTTCAGCTTTCTGATGGATCTCCATTATGTCTTCCACAAAGGCTGTGCCAGTTTATATTCTCACTAACAGTGGATTAAGGTGCCTTTTCCCCCACATGCTCACCAGCATTTATGGTTTGTGGATTTCTGTATGAAACCCATTCTAAGTGGGGTGAGATGATATCTCAATATGGTTTTGATTTGCATTTCCCTGATGGGTAGTGATCCTCAGCATTTTTTTCCTGTGTCTGTTGGCCATTTGAATTTCATCCTAGGAAAAATGCCTGTTCAAGCACTTTGCTCATTTCTTACCTGCAATGTTTGTCTTGTTGTTGTTGAGTTTCTTGAGCTCTTTGTAGATACTGAATATTAACCCTTTAACAGTTGCATAGTTCGCAAATATTTTCTCCTATTCTGTCAGTTGCCTCTTTGCTGAGTGTTTCTTTTGCAGTGCAACAGCTTCTCAGCTTGATGTAATCCAGTTTGTCAATTTGGCTTTGGTTGCCTGTGCTTCTTGGGTTTTTCCAAGAAGTCATTGCCTTTGCTGATTTCTTATAAGGGTTCCCCAATGTTTTCTAGTATTTTGAGAGTATTGTGTCATTGATTTAGGTATTTGATCCATTTTGAGTGGATTTTCATTTAAGGTATAAGGTAGGGGTCTTGTTTCATACTTCCGCATGTGGAGATCCAGTTTTCCTAAGCATCATTTGTTCCAGAGACTGTCCTTGCTCCAGGGATTGATTTTAGCCCCTTTGTCAGAGATAAATTGGTTGTAGACACATGGATGGATTTCTGGAGTTTTTATTTTGTTCTATTGGTCTGCAAAGTATTTTCTAATTGTTGGGATTGATATAATCAATGCAATCATTTCCCAGAAATTGAATTATTTTCCAATTAAATCAATTCTCTTTAATTTTAGGATACTAGTATTTCTTTTTTGCTTAATGATAGATCTATCTATCTATCTATCTATCTATTTACAGAGAGAGAGGGAGAGACAGAGAGAGAGGTTTTCCATCTGTTGGTTCACTCCCTAGATGACTACAATGGTTCAAGCTGGGTCAGGCAGAAACCAGAAGCCAAGAGCTTCTTCTATGTCTTCCATGTGGGTATCAGAGGCCCACGTTCTTGTGCCATCTTCTGCTGCTTTTCCCAGGCCATTATCAGGGAGCTGGGTCAGAGGTAGAGCAGCCAGGACAGGAACAGAAGTCTGTATGATGTGTTAGTACTGCAGGTAGCAGCTTCACCTGCTCTGCCACAATGCCAGCTCCAGTTACTGGCATTTCTAGGGTATTGAGTACTCTGTAGCATCATTTCACAGCTCATCTGATTCAAATCCATGTGGGTTGGTAAAACTTCATGTTACGTTTACATCTTGACAATAGATATTTTTGAAACATGAAGTTGAGGGAAGCTATGTAAATTATTAACTACTCTTTTTTCTATGTTAAAAGGTTTATCAATTGTTCATATTGCTGTTTTAAAAGAAATACATCACTTTTTTGAGTGTAGTTTATAATAAAATGGATTTACCATGTATGTGTGAAGGTTTCATATTATTAAAATTGCTTTATTTGTCCTACTGCACATAATGTGGATCCATTTTTTTCATATTTTGGAAGTCCTTCTTTTAGTATCTATAATCTATTTGTTTTAGTGAGCATATAATTTTTGCATTATTTTAATAAATATGGAAATATTTGCTTTTATACATAGCTTTTAAAAAACAAGTACTACTTGTGATATTATACCTACTTTGATGAATTATAAAATTTCTTGAGAGTTCCTTCTTCCATACATACATTTTATTGCTTGTACTACTGAGCATTAGATGAAACTTGAACCTACTATTTACCAAAGATTAATAATTTTAGAGGAGGAAGAAAGATACTGTAAGGTGTTTAAATGCTGAAAATAGAACTTACGCCCATTTGATGGTACATTCCACTTTTAAGGTTCTGGCTGGTAGCTCAGCTTTCTATTTCAGCAGCAGTGTCTGTACAGCACACCACATCTCTCATACGCAGAAAATTGCTGAATTCTTTATTTAGCGGAGGGTTAAGCTTGTGATTATAAGGAAAATTGAAAGGATGCCATTGTAAAAATTAAAAGAGAAGTAAGAAAAGAAGGAGGGAGTGTGGAAGTGAGGGAGGGAGACTGGTGGGAAGTATTATTACGCTTTTAAAACTGTATATATGAAATATAAAAAAATGGTATTGTAAAGATTAAAGGAAAAAAGAAAGGAAGCAAGGAGGGGGAATTGCAAGGGGGAGAAAGGGAGGCAAATATGGTTATTTTTTTGGAATTGTATATGTAAAAATCTGATGTTCTGGCAAACTGGTTTAAGCTAGCGCCTGCAAGGCAGGCATCCCGTGTGGATGCCAGCTCAAGTCCTGGCTGCTCCACTGACAATGCAGCTCCCCACTAATGTGCCTGGGAAAGCATTGGAAGATGATCAAAGCATCTGGGACCCTGCATTCATCTGAGAGATCTGCATGAAGCCCCTGGCCCCTGGCTTTGGCCTGGCCAAGTCCCAGCCATTGCAGCCATTTGGGGAGTGGAAAAGCAGATGGAAGATTCGTCTTCTCTCACCAACTCGGTCTTTCAAATAAATAAAATAAATCTTTTTAAAAAATTGAAAAAATAATTGTATCTATGAAATACATGGAATCTGTTGTTTTTATATTAATACATTTTTAAAAATTGCATGTAGTCAGTCAATAGATAACTGGTTGTAAAGAGGCTCATCTCAGTGGAAGTTTTGTAGAAAGGGTAGGCCTGGGGACAGAATCTGAGCTGAGAAGTGTCTTTTTTTTTTTTTTTTTGACAGGCAGAGTTAGACAGTAAGAGAGAGAGACAGAGAGAAAGGTCTTCCTTTTCCATTGGCTCACCCACCACATGGCCGCCATGGCCAGTGCGCTGTGCCGATCCAAAACCAGGAGCCAGGTGTTTCTCCTGGTCTCCCATGTGGTTGCAGGGCCCAAGGACTTAGGCCATCCTCCACTGCCTTCCCGGAGCAACCGGACAGAATCCAGCACACCAATCGGGACTAGAACCCGGAGTGCCAGCGCCACAGGCAGAGGATTAGCCAAGTAAGCCGTGGCACCGGCCAAGAAGTGTCTTCTGAAAAGTTTACCCTGTAGTTTCAGTATGAGTGCTGTTGAGTCACTTAGCCAGGACCACCTTTCAGCAACTTGACAAGATATCCTCCCTGTTTGGAGCTGAACCTTCTCTCCCAAAGCTTTCAATACTATGTTAAATGGGATCCCGGTATATGTTTGCTTGAAATATCATCTCCAGAGTATGTTTAATTCAGTTTTTCAATATATAGGTAAAAGTTATTATAATGTATTTATGTTTAAATCCAACTTTTTCACCAAGTGGAGAAAGTGGACAGGAATTTCTTTCTCAAATAGTTACCCTTTAATTTTATTTTCTTCATATAAAAAGACTAATTATCTATTATTTTTGACCTTTTAAGATATTCCTTTTCTTCCTTGCATTTTCAGTCCCAGTTCCCTATCTATGTCAAATGTGGAAAAACAACATATTTGGCATTCCTAACCTTTATATTTGGATGAAGAATAAAATTAGTTCAAGGTGAGAGACCTATTACAGTATATACAGAGAACTTCAGATGGTCATAGGTTCCTTTTTTTAAATGGAAGAATAAATGGTACTTTTCATTTGCCTCAACTTTCTGATATTTAGAAAAATCTAAATAAAAAGAAAACATTATTGAGAACTTACAATTTTATTTCATACAGTGATTGACTTAATACTCAAACAGTCATAGATGGTATTACCATTTATCAGAATCTCCATTCTATAGATAAACAAGTTGAAGTTTAAAGAGAATAAGGTCTTCCAAAGCCATATAGAAATAGGAGGAGAAAATTAGGATTAAATATCCCATCATTTTGACTCTGATAATTAAGATATTTCCAAAACCCCAAAAGAATCCTACCATAAATTGTTGCAATTTCCATCCTTTCGATACGTGGACTGGACAGTGTTTGCTGGCTGGAGACCAGCTCCAAACCAAATGAATCTACCAGATTCAGAATTTGGTTTCTTATCAGTGTTTGACTGCTACCAGCAAATTCAAAATGCTTATTCACAAATTCACAATTCCTCTCCTTTGGATGTGAATGCTACCCCCAGTTAAGACTTAGCTTGTCACATTCCTATGCAAGCATAATTCAAAATTTTTAAGGAAAATGGAAATAAAAGGATTTCATTATGATCCAAAAATTTTGAAAGCATGCGTAATTTTTCCATCATACATGCTTTCTGTGAACTTTTTGAAGACCCCTCATATTAAATTCATTAGATTGATAATTAACCCCTCAAAGACCATTTGTTGGTATCCTTGAGCTTTAGCCTCCGAAGTCTTGGTTTCCAGTTGTATCCCACTGGTCAACACTAAGGACTGCAGGAACTATTATGGTTACTGGTCAAGTCCAAATGCCCTCCACATTCCTCCATCATAGAAAGGATAGAAATGTATTTCCTTTCCTTTACTAGATGCCATTAGAGATATTTAATAAATCTTAAATTTAATAATTTAATGAATCTTTAGATTTGACAGTTACCCTAGTTAACATTTCTGGACTGATGTCAAAGTATTTTAGTAATCTTATTACCAGGCTTATTCAAGTACTCATGTTCCTTCATTCCTTAGCTGGCCATCCGGTACAGCTCCTTTTATTTGTTCAATTCCTGCTTTTAAATACAACATTACTAAAACTCAGGAATGAGTGACAGAGGTACTGAGTCTTTCATTATTTGAGTCAAAAAAAGGGCATTTTTTATGCTGGAAATTCTGTTATTATACCAGGACAGAAAGGAGAAATTTTTTAAAAGTTTTCTGATAAGGGACTCAAAAGAAAATAACTTTAATTATTTAGTTTGTACATGTGCCAACCTTTGAGGTGATGTGAACACTAATTGCATGGAGATAGAATGTTGTTATGGTCTCCTTGTAGGGAAGTGATAACAGTGTTGGTGCATCTTAATGCTGAATGGCTTCAGATGAGACGTTTACGGCTGCTTTTGAGTTACATTTACTCAGGAAGATGCTATGGTAAAGTCTATTAGCTCTGTCATACTTTTTAGAGACCTTCCTAAAAGTTGGATTTCTAAAATGCTTCAGGAGCAAAAAAATATCCAATACATACAGGGAAAGATAAATATTTGCTCCTGAAAAGAACAAACAGCATATTCCTGAATATTAATCCATTCTCTTCATTTACTTATAATGATTCCTTTGCTTGATGCGACTTCTGGATCTTGATACTTTATTATCCTTCAAGATTTGCTTACCCATTACTCTTTGTCAAATCCTTCTTCAATTTCCCTGTTCCCTCAAATCACTACAAAAGTATTCACTAATTTGTTCAATCATTTATTCAATAGATCTTTCTAGATTACATACCAGGAACTGGAGCTATACGCATTGATAAGACTTAATCTCTACTTTAGAAGTTTATAACCTACTTGGAGGGGATACACATGTTGGAAAAAATAAGCGTGATATCTGTCAAAGTGTTTATTAGAGAAGTATTTATGAAGGATTGTGATCCCATATAAGTGAGGGCTGCTCATCATTCTTGTGAATTAGCAAAAGTATCATCAAAAGGTGGTTGTTAAACTTACAGTATATATTATTTTTTCCTTCTTTCATTTAAAAAAAAATTGGTCATAAGATTTTCTTTGGAAAGGAGCTATAAACACTAGCTCTGACCTGAGTGAGCACCAGGGAATTTGGCTGTGGATGTTTACAGTGTAATAACCTTCACTGGATACTTTTTTATGCTGTCAGACAGCCTAAGGCCTTAGTGTTCAACCTGTGATCAGGTGTGGCCTCTCATAGGAAACCTGTTTATACAGGCAGATGCCCTTGTGGTTCTATGTCTTGTTTATGTCTATCAAGATAGTCATTCTGTAGGAGATCCTTGACCAGGAGAGAAGTTAGGGCTAGGTAAGACACAGAGAAGGCAGCACCATAAAACACATGAAATAACAGAAGCAATTTTATTACTTACGGTTCCACAAGAGAAAAGGGGCATCAGTGAGAGCCATGAGGAGAATTAGAAGGTATTGTGCTAAGCCGCCAGCTAGATTACAACAGAGAGGTAGATCCATGGGCCAGATCCCTTATTGGTGTCTAAGATACTGTCCTAGCAGGTTTCCCACAAGAAGTTTCAAGTGGTGGATTTATGGCAAGCAGGTATTTGTAAGGCCATGTTTAACATGTTTAACATAGAAGTGGTCACTGTGGGATATTTGCACAGTTTATGTAGCGTGAGTCCTGGAAGGTATATCAATATATCCTACAGGAAAATAGGAGATAGGTGTATAGGTAAATGTCTGCCTAACCACACTAAGATACTGGGAGGAAATAGAGTTGGAAACTGTGTCAAGGGTGACTAACTTTCTGCTATAAGATAGAAAACCACATATTCCACATGGATGCTAAGACCACAGAAAATTATATGTGTTTGTTAAAATAGTATTTGTGGTTATTTTGAAAAATGTGTACCTTTGGCCAATGCAGCTGAAGCTATTAGTGGCATCACCCAATTTTTTAAAACTGTTGTTCTTAGAATATTTATGCAAAGTGGCTCCACTGTCATTGAAGGTGGCATTTTGATCACCCTCACAATAAGCTACACGTGCTGGAAATTACTCCCTACAAAGCAGCCTTCAGTCATAGACTCAGTGTCTACAATCAGGAGAAACGTCTAGGCTGGAGTGTTAAATGTAGGCGTTGGAGAATAAACACCACACCTCCCTCACCCATCAGCAAGATCCTTGGAGGATCATTTTCCACACTGGTATTTCCCCGGAAGAGAATGCTCCAGTCATCCACAGTCTTCAGAATGTACCTTTACCAGCTAACTTCCCTTCCTTGTCTAACTTCTCTATTCTGCTTATCAAAGAATCTGCTTGCATGTTGTTAAAGGTTAATTTTCTTAAAGTAAAATCAAGACAATATAAAATGAAAGCAAAAGATTTCATTTTACTTTCTTTCTTTTTTTTTTTTTTTTTTTGACAGGCAGAGTGGACAGAGAGAGAGAGACAGAGAGAAAGGTCTTCATTTTTGCCGTTGGTTCACCCTCCAATGGCCGCCGCGGTAGGTGCGCTGCAGCCGGTGCACCGCACTGATCCGCAGGCAGGAGCCAGGTGCTTCTCCTGGTCTCCCATGGGGTGCAGGACCCAAGCACCTGAGCCATCCTCCACTGCACTCCCGGGCCACAGCAGAGAGCTGGCCTGGAAGAGGGGCAACCGGGACAGGACCAGTGCCCTGACCGGGACTAGAACCCGGTGTGCCTGCACCGCTAGGTGGAGGATTAGCCTACTGAGCCACGGCGCCGGCCATTTTACTTTCTAATGTGGGAACCAGAAGGAGTCACAGTTAAATCACAGGTAGGATTGCCAAACTGTAAGATTTCCAGTCAGATTTGAATTTCTGATAAACAATTTTTAATTTTTAGTATGAGTATATACCAAATATTACATGGGATCATATTTATGGTACACATTACTCATTTGAAATTCAAATATAATTATTTTGCATTTCTATTTGCTAAATATGATAACCCCATTCAAAGGAAGATTCAAACTGCTGTACAGAGATGCCAGTAAAGGCTGCTGTGAAGTAGTTACAGAAGATACAAAACTGGCTAAATTGGTCAGTGTGTACAAGACAAAATTCCATTGCATCTCACCGCTCACAATCTACATGTGTACAGACAAGAATCATTTACATTACTAGAAATTTTCTATAAATTGCAGAGTTGTAAAATACCTCAAAGACAAGGACAAGAAGAAATTACCCAAGAGGATGAACTAGACAGGGAACTCAATAGTGTTTTCATTGCTTTCCCCATTTCAAAATCTTTTACAATTATTTCTTAGAATACAATTTCTTTTCTGAGTGTCTGCTCTGATAGGACACAAACTAAGACACTGTTTGGGGGATACGCATACCATGGAAACTGTATGGGGTAGGTGAAAGGTTGTGTTAGATCAGTAAGGATGTAGAAACAGATGGGGAGTTAGATAATTAAGAGCCTTTTATACTGTGCTTTGTAGCTTGAGCTATATCATGTAGTAAATCTGGAGCTACTGAAGATGTAAAAGGATCAGATTTGCATTTATAACAATTAATGAATCAATAGGATGAAGGATGTGTTTCATGACTTTAAAACTGGAGGTGGGAAAGAGAGTTGGAAGAGACAATAGGTGCAGAAACCAAGAGAGGAGAGGAGGCCAAGGAGAACACTTAAGTAGGGGAATGAGTAGGGGTGATACATGATGGGATGTAGGGGTTAAGTGGAAGGAACAGTCTATAAATTACTCAGAGTTTTGCTTCAAGGATGGTAGTGCTACTAGTAGAGAAAGACTATAAAGTCCTCAGTCAAAGATAGCTTATGTTTGACAACAGAAATATCTCTCAACAGGCAAACATCTGGTATATGATCAGGAGGAAGGTCTGCTTTGCAAACACAGATATGGAGGTTATAAGTAAGGATTAGAATGCTGAGAGTGAATCAAATCATTATGAAGACTAACTGGGGTGAAGTGAAACCTCAAAGTGGTTTTTGATTTACATTTCCCTGATGGCTAGTGATCCTGAGCATTTTTCCTGTGTCTGTTGGCCTTGCTCATAAATACATTGAGTAATATGAGTTATAAATAGAAGACATGTATGAGTTATAATAAGTTAAATAAGATATGTATAATGAGTTATAAATAGAAGACATAGAAGAAATAATGAGTTATAAAAAGAAAAGATTTATAATTCAGGATTTTGCTAACCTCTTGTCTGGAGGATGGGTTAGGAGTATAGGTAAGTTATTGGCAATGTTCTAGTTCTGGGGTTGGTTTGTTCATGAGGGAACAGTGTCTTATTAGTATAAATGAATTTAGGTCAAATTTAGCAATAAAAAGGCACATATATGAAACATGAGTCATGAGCCAATAATTGTAATTAATGTATTTCTATACATCTGTATCTCCTTTAAAAACAAACAAACAAAAGCATGGAGATCTAGTGGATATTTCCAGCTACAGCTGGGGAAGGATTAGTCTGTAAGCAAGTTCAATGGGAAGAAGACTAATTGCTCCCTTTTGCTTGCACGTAAGACCTCTAGCTTGTTTAGAAATGTCTTTGCCTTACCCACACATGTAAGGGGAGAGCTTTGGTTAGCTGTGTAAATTACAGCAATGCATTTTCAAAGTCTAAGGGCAAAATGAAGATGGAAACTGAAATGGCAGGGTTTTATTTGCTATAAAACAAGTGGGAGTAATCTGAAAGACTAGAAGGAAGTTTTATCATCAACTCAATTATGGATCTTGTTGTTAATGCTGATGTTTGTGGTTTTTGTTTTTCTCTTCAGTAAAGGTTATTCTGTCAATGACAAAAGAATAGAGGGTGAGCTGCCAAAGATAAGGCTCAGAGATAGTTCCAAGTGATCTAATTAGATAGAAACAGAGGCTCCAAAAACAGAGTGAAGCAAAAGTTGAGAGAACTTTAAAGAAGACACTCCTCTCAATTTAACAGAGTGGTTTTGTATATAAAAACATCCTGTAATACAAGGAATGTAGAACCACTAGAATCCACTATTAAACAGCATAGTTTTCTCCAATGCTTTTCATAACTGCCTGAGAGGAAACAGACTCAGTTGTGCCTGAAATTGGTGAGACATCAGAAAATACATTGGTACATTTGTCCAGAGGAACCACAGCCAAGAGGTTTCCATGTCACTCAGAACCATCATCATCCAATGTGTAGGTCTTCTCTCTCCTGTCAACACGCCGAGCAGAAGGCATCCTGATATATTAGGTTGTTAATGGAGGTGGAAGATTATGCAAGTGGCTTGAGGGAATGAAGGTCTAGGGGGAGAGGGAACAGATCTCATAGGGCCTGGAGAAAGTAGCAGTGAATTCCCAAACGTACTTTGTAGGTTCTTTCCTTTTGGAATTTCTCATGTTGTTGAAAATGTCTGTTTTCCCTTGGGCTGCAAAGTTTGCTGAAGAAAGGATTCAGTGTGACTAGTGTCAAATGTCCAGATGCCCAGGTTCCCTTCCTCCATTTTGCTCTGGCTCCATAATGATTCCACATTCCAATGAGATTTGGAATTAGATGGATTGATTTCAGGCTAGTGACTTTGGAAAAAACATTCACATGTTGGTTCTGGAAAGTGAGGGAAATGACTATGGCATACCAATTACTGACATGTTCACAAGGATGGCTGCCTGTGAAAACTGACTTAACAAACTGGAGATAACCCAGAGCAATTTAAAAGCTGTTCCTAGAGCATTTGCATGAAGTAGCCAATTGGGGGTATTTAATGGAGCAGATGGGCTCTTGGAATGTGGCAAGTGGCATCTGTTGACAAGAGTCTGCTTTCTCTGACTTCTAGTCATTTACATTTTAAATTGGGGCAGAGAAGTAGAGAGATGCAAAGGACTGCAGAGAATGACGCTGATTTTTCCCTCCACTCAACAGATGTTTACCTTGGTAAGCCTACAACATGGTCAGCAATTATGTGAGATTAGCAGCACTGATTTTTAGGGAGACAATTGTGGGCACTGAAGTGATTTTCAAGTTGGTAGTAGCATTTAGCCACTAAATAAAGAAATGTTTAAGTAGTTTGGAAAATATGTCACAATGCCTTTTTAGGTACCCAGGAACAAAAACATAGAAATAATTCACAGCTAATCTTAAAGCTGTATCACATATCTATCAAAGCTGAAATTGGCTAGGAAGCCTGTGTTGAGGGACCTAGCTCACTCAGATACCAGATACAAGTGGGAGTGAACAAATATAAGCAACTGCCCAGGCATTATCCAAATATAAGCAACTGCCCAGGCATTATCCATGAAGCTCAGAGAAACACCTTGCTCAAAATCATTTAAGCATGCATCCTTTCAATAAACCATTGCATTTCCATCAAACTACTTTGTGAGAGTTGCTAAATTAGGCAAGGCTTTTGGCAGTTACTGGCTATCAAGGCTGACAATTGTATCCCATTTATGGAGGTTAGCAATGGTGGGAATTGGGGGAGGTAGATCATTCAGAAACAGTAGCCCTTCTTGAGTCAATTTATTGTTTCACTTTTGAACACCCAAGGTCTATTCTGCTTTAATGAATACAAGCAGGAAGCTGGAAGCAGGAATGGAGGTGGAGCTGGAGACCAGGCTCTCCGATTTAGGATTCAGGCATTTGTCTTAAGCAATGTCTTAATCATTGCCAAATGCCCGCATCTATCCAATTCTTAATGCGTGCAAAGCATGCTATGGTGGATAAAAATTCTGAGGTGAATCTGATATAATGCTGCCTTTAGAAGTGTACTTCTAATTCATAGGAAATAAGGTTGAATAAGTGAAAAACTTAGAGATGAAAAACAAAGATCTGTGAAGTGCAAATGATATCAGAGATGACCCCCTAAAATCTATACGGCCCTTTAAGGTTCCCCAGAAGTGCCATCTGGGGTGCCACATATGCTGCCAGAATTTGGGGTGCCATATGATATCACCACATGCTTATTAATAAATCCCCAATATTAATAAGCCCAAGAGCATTCTTGCCTAATATTTAGAGAAGAATTCTAAATACTGGCATAAATAAACGAGGTACATTTTAAGCTTTTATTTAGTGAGAAAGATACGTAGGAGAGTGAGAACTTTATCTAAAAGAGAGAGAGGAGTAAATCTGGGTTCATACCAAGCACCAGGAACCAGCCGTGTGGAGGAGCATCTAAGCCAGGAAGCCTAGGGCGGGTGGCCTGGGGGTGCAGGGCTACAGCCAAGCCCCTCCTGGCTAGAAGCCAGGGCAAGGAAGAGAAGGGCCAGACACACCACGTCCCAGGCTTTTAACCCACTTCCAAAGGGGAGTGGTTAATTAACCTGATTGGCTGGTGGGCACCCAGGTGTGGCCCGGTAGGGGCATGGCAAAGGCATGGTCTTCCAACTCACAAACCTTATCGATTTTAACCTGTATGCCTGCCTACTTCATAAAGAATTGAGCCGAGGCTGAGGCATATCCAACTGAAGATAAGGCTGTGTTTTTCCTGAAATGGTTATCATTTCCAACATAATACTGTACCCCAACTCTTATAATAATAAAACAATGAAGACAAAACTTTGTGATCAAATAGAAATAACATTGGAATTCTTATCCAAATATCTAGACTTTGGTCAGCTCTCCTATGGGCCAGTTGTGCTTGGTAGGCGATTGGCAATCATTAGGCTCAAGGTTCTACTTGATTGCTTTCTCTTGCCCCACTCCATGCTCAAGAGAATCCTGAGTGTAAGTCATCATTAGTGGAGCTGCAGGGAAACTTGTCCTGTGACGAAGAGAAAGGTTAAAACTCTAAGGCCTTAGGTTGAGTGTTCCTACTAGTGTTTTCTCTTCCTTCTCAAGATTTGGGTAGTTCATGATTCAAGGTCTCTTTTGGCTTGGAAAGAAGGACGTAGAAAGCCCAGGAGAATAGTGTTTCTCAAGGCAAGGAAGCCTGAAGATCTTAGACCTAAACATTCAGGCTTTTAGGTGAGACATTATCTTTCCCCCATTCTTTACCCTGTAGGTTTTTTCAGCATCAGGGTGCTGAGATCTGGATCAGATGATTGACATTTGGGTGTTATCTGGGGTGGAGTCCAGGAAAGAAGGGTAAAAAAGCCAACGAACTTCGGGCCAAGACTTCTTTGTAATTCCATGAGGCCTTATCCAGCCAACCAGAATTTCTCAATATTGTTTGAGGAAGATATCTAATTTAGGTAAATAAAATAATTTCTCTTAGACTATTGTTTTGCTCTTTCTCTTGGGAACTTGGGTAACTTCTTAGTGTTTGAGGATTCGCATTATTTTCAGCATGGCAAGATTGCCAATTTAGGTTTGTGTTTTCCAAAGAAAATGAGATTGACTCAACTCTGACCTGTTTCTTATACTTTTCTTCTTATTTTTTTGTTTTATTTTTATATTTGCTGTATAATTTGTCACAAGAATGGTACAAAGGCACTATTAATAGGAAAATAGGACTATCCTTCTTTTATCAACTCCTAGTCTACAGAGAGTTTACATATGCTTATATAGAATTCATAAGATAATCATTAGCTATAGATTAATTAATTAAACAATTATTTGTTGAGTGTCTTCCATGAAGTATTGTCTTCTACATTATATTTTAACCTAGGATTCTTAACTAGAGGCCGTTGAGGCCTTAGAAAATTTGAGGGCTGTTTGCAGAAGGCTGTGAATTCTATGAATCTATATACAAGCATATTTGTATATTTGTCGAAAACAGATTCATAGTTTTGATGGGATTTCAAAAGGTGTCTGTGACCTCTAAAACATAAGAACTACTTTAAAATCAAAGTTCTATAATATCATGAGCCCTATTTTTACTTCCTTGTTGTCTACTGGTAAACATGTAAGAAAGTAAGAAAGGGGAGACTCAGAGCTATCTGGACACTGTGTTCTCACCTGGTACCTACTGAGTCAGAGTTTCAGGGAGAGGGATAGGCACAGATAGATGAACTACAAGCAAGCTTTTCTTTTCTTGCTGATTCCATACCTCCCCTTCCCCCATTCTGTAACCCACAGTCTAGATTGAAAATCACTGGTATGGCAGACAACATGGATAGATAAGCATTAAACATACTTCAAGTCAAGATGAACTTTATTCTAAAAAGTGATCTCATTAACATGCATGCTCAAGCAGAGGATCCTGTGTGAATGTCCGAATATTTGTAGCTTTGAACTAGAACTTTTCAATAAAAGCAGAATAACAAGACTTGTAAATTCCAGCTAGACAATGTTGATGATGGAAAAGGGAAGGAAGGTAGTGTTTTCTCATTTTCTTCTGTCACAAAGAGAGAGTGTCCAAATAGGTAAATATGTACTACAGGAATCAGATACAAATGTATTATCAAAGAGCTGCAAACAAAGGACTGTACAAGTCAATTTATCTGGGTCGGCTGACAATACCTTCACAACTGATGTAGCTCTACTATAAATTCAACTTCCTTTTATTCATACTCAAGCCAACTATAAATAGTATGTGCAATTTGACTGGGCTCAAACAAGTAGATGGAATTTCTAAGAGGCAATTCAGAATAATCAATATAAATTTGAGAAAGAAGCAAAGGCATTTATCAAAGCCTCTCAATAAACAAAACAAAACAAAAGAAAAATTCATGATGAGGAAAGCATTTAGGTTTTCTGAAATATTCTGACAGGGTCAGTATTTGTTTTTCAGGCTGACAAGTCAGTCTAAATGATTACCTGCATTCTGTCTTCATTAATGAGTATTTAGCTAACTACATTCTATTTTCTTTGAGAATTTTTCCCAGAAAAACAAGCTGTTGAATACTGTGTTCACTTCCTGTGGCTGCTGTTAACAAGTTGTCAAAAATTTGGTTCAAACAACAGAATTTTACTCACTCAGTTCTAGGAACCAAGGATGCATTTCCTTTGGAAGCTCTATAGGAAATCCATTCCTTACCTCTTTCAGCTTCTGGTGGCTTTAGACATTCTTTGAGTGTGAACACACCTCTCAGTTCATGCCCTCTCCTCTCTGTCTCTTTCTGTGTAACCATGTTCTACTTTTTTGAAAGAGTATTTTAAAAGATAATTGATAATTGTACAAATTGATGTGATCTTTACTAATTATATACTGAATCGATCTTCTGTATATAAAGATAATTGGAAATGAAAAAAAAAAACCTGGTGTTAAACTGGAAATGGCATAGAAAATTAATTAATTTTTTTAAAGAAATATTATGTAGGATCTCTGTCTTTAATGTGCTGTACACTCTTATTTATATTTATATTTATAACTAGTACTCCAACAGTATTTTTTTTCACTTCGTGTTGCTATATGGGGGCAAACTGTTGAAATCATTACTTAATATATACTAAACTGATCTTCTGTATATAAAGAGAATTGAAAATGAATCATGATGTGATTGGAAGGGGGGAGGGAGCGGGAAAGGGGAGGGTTGCGGGTGGGAGGGAAGTTTTGGGAGGGGGAAGCCATTGTAACCCATAAGCTGTACTTTGGAAATTTATATTCATTAAATAAAAGTTTAATTTAAAAAAAAATAAAAGATAATATTTTACTTATTTGAAAGGTAGATTGATAGAAAAGGAGAGACAGAGATAAATAAATCTTCCATCCTCTGGTTCACTCCCCAAATGGCTGCAACAGCCAATGCTTGGCCAGGTAGAATCCAGGAGCCAGGAATCTCATCCTGGTCTTCCATAGAGGTCACATGTTCCCAAGTATCTGAATCATATTCTGCTGTTTTCCCAGGTTCCTTAGCCAGAACCTGCATCAGAAGTGGAGCAGCCAGGACTTGAACTGGCACTCTGATCTGGGACACCAGCATTTCAAGCAGCAGCTTAACCCACTATGCCACAACACTGGCCCTGGTAAGGACATTTATTATGGCATTTTCAGTTGCATTGATTTTTAGTTTTTGTTATTTCTTTTCTTTCATTCATTTTGGATTTAATGTGGTTTTTTTTCTTCTTTTTTAAAAAGTTTGCTAAGGTGGAAGCTTACATTATTGTTTTAGATCTTTCTTCTTTTCAACTATATGTGTTCAATGCTATAAAGTTCTAAGTACTGCTTTCACTGCACATTTCAAATTTTGATTTGTTGTATATTTGTTTTTATGTTTGAAAGACTAATATTTCAATGTTATCCACTATAATTTTGATCCTTGTTTCCCTGTAGTATGGTTGTTCAACCTCTTGCTTCCTTTAAGATTTTTCTCTGTGATTTGCTGTTATTGAAATGTAATATGCCCAGGTGTAGATTCTCTATTATTTATCCTGATTTGTCTCTGAGGTTCCTATCTGTGATTTGGTATTTGTCCACAACTTTGGAAAATTCTGTCTTTATTGCTTCAAATATTTCTTCTGACTTTTTGTTTATTTCTTCTCCTTCTGATACTTTCATTATGCATATATTACATCTGCTGTTATTGTCCCACAATTAATTCTTTCATTTTTATTATTATTTTTCTCCTTGCTTTTCAGTGGGAGGAGTTTCTATAGCCATATCTTTAAACTCATTGATTCCTTTCTTGGCTATTTTCAGTTTCTTGGAGCCCATCGAATGTATTCTTTTCTCTCATGTTGCTTTTGATTTCCAGTACTTTCTTTTGAATCTTTCTTAGAATTTCTTTGCCCTGATTACATTATCCATCCTGTTCTTGCATATTGTCCATTGTTTTCATTAGTGTTATTTTAAATTCATGGCTTGTTAATTACAAAATATCTGCCATCTGAGTTTGTTTCTGATGCTTGCTTTTTTCCTGTCAATTTTCTTGTTGCTGCTGTTGGTTTATTTATTAGCATGCTTTTTTGTTGAAAATCAGACAGGCTGTACTCCATTAAAATGAGGCCAGAAGACCTTTAATGTTGGGGTTTTTGCTTACCTGGCTTGGAGTAAAGCTGTGGTTGGTCTTTGCTGCAACTTTTCTCGCAGAGCCAGTATGTTTGACACAATAGTATCTTTACTTTTGTGTCCTTCAGTGTCCTAAGTTGCTCTGGAGAGTCCTCCTTACATAAGGTCTTACTTTTCTTTCAGCTATAATCTCATTAGTCTGTAAGAGTTATATTTGCCTGGTGGCAAAGCATGGAGGAAGAGGAGATATACTATATAATTCTATGATGAGATCTCGGTCTTTGAGCTTTACAAGTGCTTTTCAGCTTGCTTCTCCTCACGTAGATGAGACAGGAAAGCTAGTAGAA
Organism: Lepus europaeus; assembly: GCF_033115175.1. NCBI lineage: Eukaryota > Metazoa > Chordata > Mammalia > Lagomorpha > Leporidae > Lepus > Lepus europaeus. The sequence goes on along the minus strand of NC_084839.1, from coordinate 79,422,839 downwards.
ACTGGAGTTGCAGCTACCTTCCTCCAGGTCAGATAGGCTCTGGAACCAGAATTGGTTTGGCTCAGGTAAAATAGTTTTTATTGTGGGCGGTCAGTTGTTAACTGAGAAGGGAACACTCTGGATTTTCTCCACTATTCAGATTGTGGCTTTACCCATTCCTGAGCTTTTTAGAAATGTAAAGAGATTTTTAATCTCATCTTCACAATGAGAATCCTTTGGATCTCTTAGAGGTAAAACTCAAGAAATAAATGTCCATTTCTCAAGCTACTCAATATTTACTCTCCAGAAATTAGTCCATTGCCTTTTAAGTGTTTCTACCAGGCTCTTAGCAGTAGCCTTGCCTCTGTTCCTGGCAAATTGTGATTATCTACATTCATCTGTCTTTCCAGTTTCCTTTTATATTCAGTTCTCTAATTCACCCAGGAAGAATTGATTTTCTGTTTTTTTTCAGAATGTTTTTTATGGTTGTAAGGATGGGAGTGATGACCTGTATTATTTTACATATGGGACTAGAAGTTAGATAACCACAAAGCAGATATTATAGAATGGTATATATATCAGAAAAAAAAAGAACTATACTGAATAATATCTAAAGTCTCTTCCAGCCCTGAATATTTTCTAATTCTAACAAATCTTAGGCCCTAATTCAAGGCATGCAAATCTATAATCATATTTCCTTGATACTATTGTTTTGAAACAATGTATAAATGGGATATGGAGAATCTGGATATGCCCTAGGAGATGGATGTCTTGGTTTCATCTCATCACTTGTGCTGTGGTTTAGAAAATGTTGCTTCATGTCTGTGGACTTACTTCTTCACCTGTGGGTTTAGGCAGCTAACTTAAATAGCAATAAATGCTAACAGGTTGTTATTATAGAGGATGATTCTTTAAACAATTCATAGAAAAAAAGTACCCAATTTATGGCTCACAACCTTGATTCTTACATGGGAAATATTTTATTGGCATTAAGCAAATAGGTATTTAAGTGTCAGCTGTTAATCTGTGTATACTATCTGGCAGGCTTCCATGTTATAAATGGAAAGGAGAGGTCTTGCTGGTGCTTCCATTTATTTTAAACATAAGAAATATGGTTCCTGCTGACTGGAAGTTCTCCTGAAAACTGAAAAAAAAAATGGTCTCACTTGGGAAAGATAATTTTTCAATAGTTGGTTAACTGATAGAGTAACAAGTGCTAAAGATATCAAGTATTTATTTTTTGCTCTTAATATTCAAATTATTGAATTTGCCAATTTAGTCATTTAGTTCACAAAAAGTTCTACCAGTTAGCTGGTTAATTTGCTATCATGTTCCAAAGAAACAGGTTTTTAAAATTCTTCACAGATTTAATATATTTTGCACGAATTCATCAAACAGACTTTCTTTAGTTATTATGTAGAAACAGAATGAGCCTAGTACTTGCCAGTAGAAATAAACTGACATTTGTCTTATATCTTCATCTTCTTATCAAGTCCAATATCCTTTATTCAATAGATATAGCATGTCAGATACTATCATAGAGTCTGGAGTTGAAGAAATGGAAAGATAAAGTCCAGTCCTTCAGGAGTTTACAGTTTTGTGTGGGATGGAAACATTCTGGTGAAGCTGGGTCTTTGAAAGTTGTGTTAGAGCTAGGTCATAAACCTTAAATGGTGGATGAAGACAAGAATGTCAATTAACTCTTCCAAAGCACGTGTCCTTGAGAATCCCCAATATTTATTTAAAGAGTTCACAGAAAAGAGGATACAGCGAGAGGAAAAAAAAAACACTGAGCATCGAAACTCAGAGAAGTTTCATGTGTTATAGAATTAAAAATTACCCTTTAAAAAAATTTCCTAAGAAACAGACCCTAAGACAAAGTTTAAGTGCAAGCAATGTATTTGGTGAGTGACCCTAGAAAGTACCAGGAATAGAGGGTTTGGTGTTGAGGAGGGGTTAGAGAGGTAGGACAGAGAAGAAATTCAGTAAGGCCACCGCTGTGAACAATTGCAGCTTAACTTTAATGTGGAACTCTGACAACCAGGGTGAACACACACCCCAGGGTTGTATTGCTTGAGAGGCTGAAGGAGCTGAGACCCTTGTCACTAACCAGCGTTAGTCATTAATTAAGATTGTCCCCAGGGATTGCTGAATTCCTTGGCACTTCTGGCAGGAAGTGTTGGGAAGTAGTGCTTGTTGTTCTGGGTTGTCGTACACAGAAATACTAAGCCTTTCCGATGTATGGATGGAGCGTGGACAGACCTACTACACCTTGGTGCCATAAGAACCAGGGGAAGAGACAATTTCTGGGAGAAGGAAGTAGTAAACTATGTCAACATATTGGCAAATCAAGTAAAAGAAGAGTTGAGAATTGCAAGAGTCTTTAGTATAAATGTTTAAGTAAACTGAAGGGAAGGTGCTCACAGAAATGGGAAGTGTAGAAACAAGTAAATAGAGAATAAATCAGTAGAGTAAAATGAAGGAGGAGATGAAATATTTAGGGATGAATATTTATAACTAAACTTAGAAACTTATGGGAAGACAAGTTAAAATTATTCAAAAATGCAAATACTCTTTTATGATTTAATTCACATATGAACTTATTCCGGAGACTTTCCTGAACTGCCAAGAGTGGTTAAAGTACCACTTTTTCCCCCAATGTACCCTTTGCTCACTTTTGTGATGGAACTTACCATATAGACTCGTAATTATTTATTTGCTGCTTATGCAGGGTTGGTCGCAGACACAGAGAGAAGTTTCCATTTGGTTTGTTTGAGCCCCAGACACTGAATTACTGTGTGTCTCACAATCTTAGGATTCCACAATAGAAACTAGACTAACTTCCAGTCACGCAGTGTCCTTACCAAACCTAGGTTACAAATGTTGTGGATTTTGTCTCCTGACATATTGTTGAGCTATTGCACTGCAACCCATCATTGGAATTCAAAACAATTTCTTTGAAGCAATTACATTTTTCCTAAACAGGCTCTAGATGGAGATATTAATCTACTGTCCTTTTGTTTTCTTAACAGTTGAGATGAGCAATATACTCAGCAACTGAAAAGAAAGTAAATTAGAATTATTCCTCAATTTTAATCTCTAAAAGACTCAGAAATGATTTAGAATATTATTTAAGGCAGATCAGATATGAAAAATATGTTTGAATTGTTAATCTGGATAATTTATTAAAGTGGGACATTGCTTCCTGTCACCCCTTTCTGTATGCATACATTTTCTAAAGAAGATAGAGAAACGAATTGCTTTCTGAAATACACAGCAGCTTTAATCAGAAATATAAAGGAGCTAAAACATTTCAATTTATTTTAAAGAGTCTGCATTTTGTAAACAACAAGGATAAAATTCAATCCATAATAGTTAAATAAAAAACCCATCTTGGCAAATGTTCTTATGAATTTTAACTTTTAGGTAAGAGTTAAGGAATTGTGATTATGATTACTGAAAGGAAATAACCAAGCTCATCACTTTCCCCACATCCTGAACATAGGCGTTCAGAGCTGAAGAAGAAAAAGAGCTTGGACTCTAGAGAGTGGTGGAGGAACACAGCCAACTGCCACCACGTTGGGCAAGCACACAACCTCCTGAGCTTTTGTTTTTTTTTGCTGTCAAGTGGGGAAAGGTTCCCAGCTGTTGTACCACAGTGGCTGGAATTGGGCGGCGCTGCGGGGACCAGGCAGTGCTCAGGGCTTTGGGGCACCAGTGGCCCACCCTCAGCATGGGGCGCAGGGGCAGCGGCAGGCTCCAACTGCAGCTCTTGTTCAGGTCTGGCTCCTGTGTTGGTAGCTGCGCTGGGCTCTGCGATTGGGAAGCCGGGCTGTGGCTCTCTCCACTCTGGGACCTCCTGAGCCAGTGCAGAGGTCCCTGAGGTGGCGAGGCCTCCATTGCCACACCATGGCTTCCACCCTGAGCCTTCTCAGTGACTTGAGTGTGTGGAGCTGTTCTGTCCTTCTTGGGGCATTGGGTGCACTGTGGGGGCCCACGAATTAAAGGAATAAACAAGGCTGTGATGGCGATGTAGTATGGTTTCCTGGCAGACACGGTGAGGAACTCTCATCTACTGCAGTGGCTTTAACACCACCTCCATGCCTCAAGGACTGCACTTGCGCTCGGTCTGTCCCTTTCATGGCAAAGAGAAACAGAAATGGACCAATCTGGGTTTGCCTGTCCTAAGGGCCTCAGCAAAGGGACAAACCTCATACTGACAGATCTATCTCATCTGTCATACTTATATATCTCATACTGATTTATGTGAGTGGCAGAAAGCCACAGAGAGACACAGAGCTCCCGTCCTCTACATTCCCCAAATGCTCTCAAGGCCAAAGGGCTGGGCCGGCCAGGGACTCAATCTGGGTCTCTGTATACCATGGTTTTCCTATACATCCATACCTGTGAAAAAGTTTGATGTATAAAATAAAGCACGGTAAGCGATTAACAATAATAACTAAGTAGAGCAACTATAATATCAAACTATAATAATATTTATGTGAATGTGGTCTCTTTCTTTGAAACTACTTTGCCTATACTCACTATTCTAGTGATGGTCTGAAATGAGCTTGGATGAAGTGAGTGATGCCGACATTGGGATATAGGGTCAGGCTTTTGTTGACTTTCTTTTTTTAAAATTTTTATTTATTTATTTATTTATTTTTTGACAGGCAGAGTGAATAGTGAGAGAGAGAGACAGAGAGAAAGGTCTTCCTTTGCCGTTGGTTCACCCTCCAATGGCTGCTGTGGCTGGCGCATCTCGCTGATCCGAAGCCAGGAGCCAGGTGCTTCTCCTGGTCTCCCATGTGGATGCAGGGCCCAAGGACTTGGGCCATCCTCCACTGCCTTCTCGGGCCATAGCAGAGAGCTGGCCTGGAAGAGGGACAACTGGGATAGAATCCGGCGCCCCAACCGGGACTAGAACCCAGTGTGCCAGCGCCACAGGGTGGAGGATTTAGCCTGTTAAGCCACAGCGCTGGCTGTTGACCTTCTGATGATGCACCAGAAGGATGATTAATTTTGGATGCTTTGGATGGTCCTGGATCTCTGAGCCATGATGATGTTGATGGTTAGATGTTGATGGTTGGGGACTCCTTTTTCTTTTTTTTTGGACAGGCAGAGTGGATAGTGAGAGAGAGAGAGAGAGAGAGAGAGAGAGAGAAAGGTCTTCCTTTTTGCCATTGGTTCACCCTCCAATGGCCGCTGCAGATGGCACATCTCGCTGATCCAAAGCCAGGAGCCAGGTGCTTCTCCTGGTCTCCCATGCCGGTGCAGGGCCCAAGGACTTGGGCCAACCTCCACTGCCTTCCTGGGCCATAGCAGAGAGCTGGCCTGGAAGAGGGACAACCGGGATAGAATCCGGCACCCCAGCCGAGACTAGAACCCGGTGTGCCGGTGTTGCAAGGTGGAGGATTAGCCTGTTGAGCCATGGCGCCAGCCAGGGGACTCTTAATAGTGTGGAATTTTCAATTCTTTTTTTTCTGAAAAATATTATAATCAAAATCTTGCCTCTTTTTAAATTTTATTTGATTTTTTCTTTATTTAATGTATGCAAATTTCATGAATTTTATATATATATTCGGACTTAAGAACGTGGTGATACTTCTTACCCTACCCTCCCTCTGGCCCACTCTCCCATCCTTCCTCCTTCCTCTCCTATCACTCATCCAAGTGTTGGTGCAGAGGCTGTAATCCTTCATTGATCATCTGGGTGACTTTAATAATGGGATTCGTTTGAGAATTGTATTCCAAATTTATACTTCAATGCTTTCTACAATTGAAAGCACTTTGGTGCGTATTTGTAATATTCACATTGCTGGCTCTGCTTCCTTCGTAGATGATTTAACAAGTTCCCACAGTTCCTAATTTGTTAACATCTCTCAATGATCTTCAAAATGTTCTTACTCTTCTCCATCAATCACGTCAGCAAACCTTTCTTAACCAGTTTGTTGTGCTATATAAATGATTTTCCGAATTTCTCCATCGGTCATAGAGAAGCCTTTAAAATCACTCATGATTTCATTTGATAAGTTATTTAAACAGGAATGTACAATTCCTGGTTTTAATTCATCTATTTTGATGAATGCTATGCTTTAGTAATAGTGAATGATTTCCAGCACTGTATTATGTCCAGCTTAGGCTCTGCATCAATTTCTGATCAAATGTTTTCAAGTACCAAGTGGGTATGTGAGGCCTTGATAAACCAAATAATGTCCTGGCCAAGAGGCTAAAACAATGTGGTTATATTTGGAGGTAAAAAATTACAACCTTGACATTTTTATTTTCATAACAAACAGATTTATGTTGGAAAGGTGCATTGTCTGTTATTAATAGAATTTTAATTACAACCCTTCTTCTTTCAAGTATTTTTTTCACTAGTAGAATGAAACACTGGTGAAACCATGCCAAAAACTGCATGACTGTGACCCTTGCTTTCTGGTTATGTTGCCAGCACCTGGGTAGAAATTTTTGGTTTCATTTTTGAGAGAGCATGGGTTTCTCATTTTGTATGCTGTACTTTTTTTTTTAAATCTGCCTTGAAGTTTTGCTAAATAGTACCTGAGTTACTTTATCCTTCCATGTTTCTGTCCTGATGGCTTTGTACTTTTATGAATATGGATTCTATTGAGCATCATCTTCCAGAAAAGCTCAATTTCATCACAGTTGAAGACTTGCATTAAATGGTTTTCTTTTCCTGTCTTCAAATTCTTCAACTTTGCCAGAAAGTAGCAGCAGTTTTTTCATGGGCAGATGCAGTATCTCCAATAATTTTTTGGTCCAAACCTAATCCCAAATCTCTGTAAACTTCTCTTACCATCTGTAAATGGCTTGGTATTATTTATTTTGGGTAATTCCTTGTCGGTTGGTGTACATTTTTTGGTCATCCTCAAGAGCAAGGCCTTTTCCATCATCAGTGAGTACATTTTGTGCACGGTGGCTGTAATTTTGCAGTGTGAGGTACGACAGCAAAACTAGCATGGATTACTTTTTCCTTCATAATTTTGTAGAGAGAAGATCAATTCTTACCATGGATCTCAACAACCTCAGCATGATTTTTGTCCTTCTTCATTAAGTTCAGAATTTTCACCTAAAGGAAGCACGGTACAGATTCTCTTTGACATATCTGAATGGTCCCTATCACTACTGTTGTGTTTTGGGGCCCTTATTAAGCAGAATAAGGGTTGCTTGAACATAAGCACTCTGGCACTGTAATCGTTGATTGGATAACTGGGATGACTGCTAAGTGACTAGCATGCAGGTGGCCTACACAGCCTGGATATGAAGGAGAAAGGGCTGATTCATGTTCCATGTGGGACGATATGAGATTTCATCACATTACTCAAAGAAGTGTGCAATTTCATTACCATGCATGAATTGTTTATTTTTTGCAAATTTCCATTTAATATTTTTGGATTGGTATTGTCTGCAGGGAACTGAGAGCTTGGAAAGCAAAGTCACAGATAAGAAGGGATTACTGTACTAGCTAATGAACCCTCAATCAAATGATGATTTCAATTAATTTCAACAAAGTTAGCATTAGCTAACTACCAGTTTAATGATATTTAACTATCAGTTTTATGATTTTAGACATATTTTTGCTATCCCCTCTGTGTTTTCATGAGAATTTGGTTGCTTCCAAGATTAGTTTAATAAAGTATTATCCAACATTATCACTACAAGGCCCATTTAACCACAACTTGTGATTTAATGTCTTGATGACAGCTAGCTTTGGACAGTTTTCTCTGTGTAGCAGGTACTGCAAGGGAGGTCTTCACAGGATTAGTTGCTGAGAGATCTTAAAAGATACCTTTTGCCTTGGTCAAACCAAGGATGAGGATTTATTCTTAATTTCTTTGTTTTTAGAAGATGGATTTTATCAGCACATTTAACATGAGGGGAGAACTCAGAATCAAGAGACCAAAACAAATTAAACTGCTACTATCAAGAATTTATAGAGAAATCTAATAATCAAAAAAATTATTGTGACTGTGTTCTAGAAAATGTTACATACAAGCAAGGCATTGCATCAGCTGTGAGCACAGTGTTCAGGACAGATTGAGCCTAGCAGTCGAGGCTCGTTGTCTGGAAATAAAAAAAAAAAGTTGTGAATCTAACCCCTTGATCTGTTTCCTTGATCTTGAAAAGCCAACTGGCTTTCCTGTCCTTTTGTTACATAATCTGTGAAAGCAGGCTGTGAGTAAAGTGCCAAAGCTGAAGCTGTCTGTGGGTAAAAAGGGCTGTGATAATTAGCCACAGGAGAGTGCCTTGTGCAAAGAAGTTTGAATTTCCTGAAACTTTGGTTCCTAAGAAGGTTCTTAGGCTTTTCAACTTGGCAGCTGACCTTCCTGAGGAGGGAAAAGCTTTCTCTCTCATTCCAGGTGAAGGGGAGTGGGGATGGACAGAATTCTCTTCCCGCTTCTTCAAGTTGACACTAAGGAGAAGGAGCAGCAGTTGAAATGCTTCTTGGGCAGCCTTACTTGCTAAACCTAGGGGCCTTGTTCAAATGCACTCATTTATTTTCCTCATTTCATTTTACTAAAAGATGCTACATGGCATGTGCAATATAATACTGTTGACCTCAGACGCCCCATCCCCACACCGCTTTATATCTATTACTCACCAGCACATTTAGTGTCCATATTTTCATCACTGAGAATGGAAGATTGAACATTATCCCATCAGCTGGCTGCGTACTGAGCGCCTTCACATAGCCATGACCTACTGGCTCCATTTGTGGCCCATAGATCTCTAGGACATATACTCAGTTTTCTTTCCTTACTTTGAGTGACTTGGGGATCTCTGTGTCTATGGTATTAAGTCATCATTTTGTGTGTTCTGATGAGCACTTTTGTCTCATAAAGATATGCATATGGTAAAGCTCACAAAATTACCAAGGCAAATTACATTAGAGTTTCCATTTACGTGTGTGTGTATGTGTGTGCGTTTTATGGGTATTTAAGGCAAGGAAGCCCAATAAAGGTACTGTTTTAGAAAACAGTCAAACCAAATTTCACATTAGAGTTGGAGAAAGCCCTCTGAATACAGGAGATGTAAGCAGAGGGCGTTAACAACAATAACATAAACAGAAATGGGAAAAGATGGTGCCCAAAGACAAGCCAGTAATCCAGGTGGATCTTGCACAGAATGTACTTCCATGGAGCCTATGTTGTCCTTAACAGCACAGGTTCACTTAGCAATTGTGTATTCAAGGGTGCATTCTTTCCCAGCTCTGCATTGCAGTACAACCTCTTGAAGAATATATTTCAGTGGACATAGACTTGGAAATGGATAGATCTGGGTGTGAGACTGTTACCAAAAAGTAGTCACTGGGTGACCAGGGACAAGTTATTTAGGCCCTTCCTTGCAAGTGGGTTCCATGGTGCAGCACTCAGATTCTGTTACTTGGGGCTGTGGCACTCATTCTCCTGGGCAGTGAAAATGATGGAATGATGGTGGCTGGTGACTTTGAGTCCCGCTCTGGGAATTGCCCTTGGCTGAAGGAGGACAGCTAATTTGATGTTACACTTCCTCTTGGGGTAGCTGATATGCAATGATTGGTTGATGCAGGAGTACTGTAGTGTTTCCCCCTTGCCTTTATTTTGGAAAATCTGAATGACCATCCCAATTCCATTGCCTCCTGTGAGATTATCCGAGGTCTTTTTGATTCTCTGTTGCAATTCAGCCTCTTCCTCTGCCCAGTGCTCTGCTCACTTCCCCACAGATGGCTCACTCAAGAAAATTATTGGATGCAAATATCTGTCTCAGAGTCTGTCCCTTGGTAACTACTTGCAGCTCTTCTTTGAGTATCCTCTTCTTCCTAACAGCCCTGACCACCTCGCTGTTTTACAGATAATTTAAATGTAACTCAAAGCATGGCACACAAATCCACACAGAGTTAGCAAGCAAAGAAAGATGTGGTTATCATGTCCGTACCCAGCTGGAGGGAGACTTTCCTCCCAGATATTCCTTCCTGCCATCACCTCCTTTTTCCCTTTGTCATTGCCTTCAAACGGCTATTTTGTGTCTGCCACAGCTTTTTCCTTTCTGGCCACTGTTTTCACCTGCTGTAATATATTTTTTATTTCTCTATTAACACCTTGATTGTTTCACGTGGAATAAGGTCTAAAATTAAAGCCCAGAGTTGTGAGTTCCTTGACACATCTGGGACAAAGCAGGAGTGCCTCAAATAGCCCAACTGCAAATTCCCCTCCCACTCAGCTTCTGGGATGCCTCCCTTCACAGGACCAGGCCCAATTCCTGCTTATCCATTAGATTCAGAAGTAACGTGAAACATTGTGATATAATCATTTACATATTTAAGCTAATAAAATATTTATTTATTTACTACCAAGGCTTATATTGTCTGTTCTGATTAATAAGACTGAGCTGAGGACTACATCAACCTATAGAAATTAATGTACTATCCGAAGACGGTAGGCACTGCTCTGCCATAGCACATTCCTCTCATTTAAAGATGTGATTGTAATGTATTCTATTTAATTTTTTTGTGTGTGTGAAGCCAAAAACTTGGGATTTTTCATGTTAAACCTGCCAATTTGAAAATATAAATTCAAGAATTTATAAAAATTATTTAAGTATTCACTTGCGAGAGAGAGAGAGAGAGAGAGAGAGAGAGAGAAGGAGAGAGAGAGAGAGAGCACTCCCATCTGCTGGTTCATGTTCTGGATGCACCCAGAGCCCTGAGATTAGATATTAAAGCTGGGATCTACGAACCCAATCCAGGTCCCCTTAAAAAGATGGCAGGGGCTCAAGTATTTGAGCCATCACCTGCTGCTTCCCAGGGTGTGCATTAGCGGAAGCTGAAGTGGTGAGCAGAGTTGGGACCCAAACCCAGGCACTGCAATGAGGGATGTAGCATCCCAAGTGGCATCTTAGCCACTAGGCCCCAAGTCAAGTTTGAAACACTATTTTGGATATGGGAAATGTTTGTGGGGTACATTCTTTCCATAGACCAACTGTTGGCAATTTACGAACTGAGTGATCTTCAAGTCTGTCTCAGTTCTTTTCTTTTCTTCTAATAGTCCTACAATATGTGGAAATACTGCTGTATCTATTGGTCCAACTGGTAGATGTCCATAGGTTGGTTCAGAATAATATTATGAAAGTACATATTTCATTATATCATAACCCTGCTTTAAAAATTAAAACAAAAAATGAAACTTACAAAATCCCATATGGTGGTTCATTATTTTCCAATACTATATGCTTGAATTCTCTCTGCTATTCAGAATTCTCTTCAAAGGAAAGCTACCTGACCTTTGAAACTTTATGCTATCCACTCCAGGCAAATCTGTCGTTGCATAAAGGTGCTATGCTCATGTATTGTGTCTGTGTCTGCATATCATTGTTACACTGAGATCATCTTCTATTGTTCCCTCTGTGTAACCAAAGTATATCAATCTTTAAGGGCCCAAGACTCAATCAAAGAATCCTCGTTTGTTCCCTATAGTCATCACTGAAATGGTTTCATTTTGAATCCTTAAAGCATTTATAGCTCAGAACACATACATTACCTTTAAGTTCATTATCATGTATTCATAGTGCTTTTCTAGATCCATTACCACTCTTTCTTAAAGCAAAAAGAAAGCTAGGCTATTTCATAACTCCCATTACTTTTATAGTTCTCAAAATACTCAGCACTATTCTTTAACGTCATAGGCAAATTTCGTGTCTCACCCAGACTGCTCTTGCTTAAGAGCAATGATCCTCAACCATGAATGTTGCTGCTAACACCTTTTAGCACAGATAAGTGAGGTTATAACTTGAAAGCAGCCTGTATCTGGTGAGGCTAAAAGGCAGAGGGAGAGAGAGAGGCTATAAAAAATGTAGTTATTTATTTTGTTTCAGATAGCTGTACAAGACACCTGCCTTCTAGTACTACTTACTTATATATAAAAAGGCAAAGGAAAAAGGGCCTTATTGTCTAACAGGGAATTTGTATCCCCAAGTAAATTATATTATATTAAAAATTTTAATTTTCTGAATATGTTTGTATTAGTGGAAATGAAAAATAATTTTGAAAAGAAATATATAGATTATAGAGCAAGTTAATATCAATTTTTACACATTATTTTTTTCAAATATCTTACATAAATTTTAATTTTCAATGAGTAGGTCAAGTACTAGGGTACCACATAAAGTTTCATGGAAAAACAAAATTAAATGACAATGTATATTTTCTATTAATCTTTAAAGATCCCTTTGTATTTATCCTATGTTTGTCTAGTCTATTAAAATATCATTTATTAAACTGGACTACAAATTATACAAGCATATTACTGAAACTGAATATGCTCATCTGTGCATTACATAAATGTGAAGTGGCTAACTAATACTGCTGTGTATACTACTTCCAAGTGAAGCTCTAACCTTATAAAAATCCTTTATACTCTCTTGAATTCAATTGTAAAGAAACAGTGAAAGAAAATAGTTTGATTAAATAATTTCTTAGATATTCCAAGTACAAAAACTTATAATGCTCCTAAATCTGTAAATATGAGATATTTAAATTTGTTTACCTTAAATAAATAAAAAAAGGAGAACAGTAACTTGAAAAGAGAAGAAAATGAATGAGGCATTTTTAAGCAGGATAAAAATCAGATGTGATTTGCTCTGCTGGTTTCAAAATACATCTCCAGTTAAAAATTTAAAAAAGATAATTACAAATACGGGAGTGAGCATTAGGCTTATCAGTTAAAATTCTGGTTTAGGAAGCCTGTGTCCCACATCAGAGTACCTGGGTTTGCTACTGGCTCCAGCTTATTACAGCTTCCTGCTAATGAGACTCTTGGGAAGCAGTGGGGATGGCTCAAGCAGTTGAGTTCCTGTCACCCATGTGTAGCCCTGGATTCAGCTCCTGAATCCTAGCTTTGGTCTCAGGCTGGGCCCAGCCATTGTGTGCATTTGGATAACCAGTGGATAAAATCCACACAGCAGCCCCCCTTCTCTCTACCTCTCAAATAAATAAGTAAATAAATAACAAAAATATATAAAAAAAGTTAAAGATTATTTCAGATGACACAAAACTCTGCACGACCTACTGCAGGGTTTTAGTCCACCCGAATGAGGATGGACTGGGTCCGAAGAAAGGTAAGTGTGCCACTCGCCCGTTCCCCAACCCCTCCCCCCATCCCGGAGACAGTCAGACGCAGCAGGGAGTCAAGTCAAGCAAGCAAGAACTCAGTTTATTGTGCGCGTAGCAAAGCCTTTTAAAGCACAAGAACACAGGATTACTGGGGCAGGGCATAAGGACCAATCAATTACTTAAAAGGTCATTTTACGGGGCGACTTTTTACAGGACCAGCCATATGTCTGTACACTCGTCATCAGTTGTCCTCACCTCCCCTGATACTGCGTGGCCAATCAGCTTTGGTGGTAAACGACTTTGGGTACCACCCACCTTACTTCCTTTGGGTGCCATCTTTGAATTGCCTCCTGTGCCTAATTTCCCCACAACTTACAAAATAACTGGATGTGGAGAAGCATATTCAACACTCATGTAGAAAGCACATGGTGAAGGTCTTTGCAGAACTCTGGCTTCTCTAAGTATCTTCCTATTGTTTTATATTAAATATTTTGACTTGGCTCTTCAAAAGATGGAGATTTCTTTTTTTTTAATGATTTATTTATTTTGTTTGAAAGTTAGAATTACACACGGAGAGAAGGAGAGGCAGAGAGAGAGAGAGAGAGAGAGAGAGAGAGAGAGGTGTTCCATTCGTTGGTTCACTCCCCAATTGGCCATAATGGCTGGGGCTGGGCCTATCCAAAGCAAAGAGCCAGGAGCTTCTTTTGGATCTCCCATGTGGGTGCAGGAGCCCAAGGACTTAGGCCATCTTCTACTGCTTTCCTAGGTGACAGCAGAGAGCTAGATCAAAAGTGGAGCAGCTGGGACTGGAACTGGCTCTGCAGGCAGTGCCCTTACCCACTATCCACATCTTCAGCCCCAAAGATGGAGATTTCATACAATACTGTTACTTTAAATTTTCCTCTTTGAACAACCATTGGAAAAAAAACATAGTAGAAGGGTATAAGCTCAGACATAAAAGGCCAATTTCATTTTTGTTATATAATCATAACTTTTAAATCCATTTTAGTTTATAATATGTTAAAAATAAAATTGATTGCATTATTTGCTTATCTATATGATTTAAGTATACTAATGATGAAATAGTCTGAAATGATTTAATAAGCATTTTCCATTTTCAGTTGCTTAAGATGTATCCAACTATTTTTATCAATTAGAACTGGGCTGAGAACCCTCCAAACCAAAAAAAAAAAATCATCTAAAAATATAAAACACTAATAATTTCCATCTAAGATACAATTTGAACATCCAAAGTAAAGAGAAGCATGTGATTAAGCAAGTAACAAATGGGCAGACACTTCTCTGCTATTCAACCTTATAGATACTTGAGATTTGGATTTCCTACCTTGGTTATTATTGGTGGTTTTTAGAGTTACAGGCTCATTGTCAAATGAGACAGCCATACTGATTCGCCTGCCCAAGTGAAACTGTTGGCAACTGATTATTTCTTTTTACACACAAAAGCAGCACCGTTTGAATTTATGCACCCTGCTGGCTCTTTCTGCAGAAAGCACATGCATTGAGTGAGCATGCGCACATTCCTTGACAGTATCTTATGTCCATCTGTCTCTCAGCTTCAACTCTCCATAATAATATCATAAGAAATAAATTGGGGCCGGTGCCGCGGCTCAATAGGCTAATCCTCTGCCTTGCGGCACCAGCACACCGGGTTCTAGTCCCGGTCAGGGCGCTGGATTCTGTCCCGGTTGCCCCTCTTCCAGGCCAGCTCTCTGCTATGGCCCAGGAGTGCAGTGGAGGATGGCCCAAGTCCTTGGGCCCTGCACCCCATGGGAGACCAGGATAAGCAGCTGGCTCCTGCCTTCGGATCAGCGCGGTGCGCAGGCTGCAGTGCACCAGCCGCGGCGGCCATTGGAGGGTGAACCAACGGCAAAGGAAGACCTTTCTCTCTCTCTCTCTCTCTCTCTCTCACTGTCCACTCTGCCTGTCAAAAAAAAAAAAAAAAAAAAAAAAAGAAGAAGAAGAAGTAAATTGGAGTGCTGGAGTAGGATGGAGAATCATCTTGGAAAGCTCAGACTGCCCTTCAAGACTAGTTGTCTACTCTTGAGTCATGGAGTGGCCTACACTGTCTCTTATGCTCCAAGAACTCTGTTCCTGTCACCCAGTCCTGACTCTGATCGTCAACATTGGACTCTAAGCTCTGCATTCAGATCTGGAGCCCACATTTATATCCTCAAAATGATTTGAAATACATTTATGAAACTGGAGGTTGTAATTCTGGGTGATAGAGTGATCATTCACCTTACACCACTGTCCCATGAGACCTCCTCATCTGTATATTCTTGCCTCTGTATCCAGGGGTAGGATGCCATTACACAATGGTTAAAACTATGATCTTTGCTATGTTAAGTGTCACTCAACTATACAGTTAAGCAAGGTACATTAACCAGGAAAGGCACTTCTGATAACCTGTTTGGATGTGTGAGGCCTTTTGATAAAGGTTCAGTTGTTCCTTCTGTTCCCCATACTGCCATGCGTGGAGATCTCTGCTTCTCAGACGAAGTGCTCTTCCATGCCCTATGACTTCTTCCTGTCAGCTAGTGGTTTATTGGTTTCCTGTCCAATTGGTCTACCTCTTAAACAGGAGACACCAGTTGCTCATCTCGAAGCTTCCCGGGGTTTTCTTAAATCCTTGAAACGCTATTTCAGGGCATCCTTTGTCCTTGATCTCTGGAGCAATGACTTAATCCTTTTTGAGTCATAGTTCTTTTTGAGAATCTTGATGAGAGGTGTATAGAGCCTGTTCCTAGTAGAAAGGTAACCCATACCCTGCACCTGTGCCACCTACAGACCTTTCAGTGTCTAGCCTCGCGTGTGCTGCAGCTGTCATCAACACCACATTCTCTCTGCCCTCCTACTGTAGCAGCTAAGGCTCCATGTCCATTTCCCTCTTATCTGGCTGGGTGATCAGTGACTTGGGCATAGTTCCTGACCATCCCAGACCTCACTGTTCCACATGACACCATAGGAAGCTATTTTGAGGGACAAATGAACTCTGAGAAGTGACAAAATGCTTTTGTTTTGTCATTTTGTAAAAAAGTGGTCAGTGAGCCAAACTCAGAACTTCCAACTCCAAATCCTATATTCACCCAGAAGTTACTTTATTTTCCTTATTTTCTGAGTACTCTAACTGGTTTCAAGAAAAGGACCTTTTCTGGCTAAATTATGTAAAATTCTGAGGAGGAATATTTAAAATGTTGAGTCAGGGGAATTAAGACCAAATGATTTTTATAAGCTCTTATAACGCTATGACTCAGGCATAAATCAATAATTTTAAGTGCTTTGAATGTTTTATGAGGAGAAATGAGTTACACAGTGAAGGAAGAGTGCAAGAATCGCCATTCTGCATCACATCCCCCACTCCTCAGACATTGCCTAGTGTGACGACCTATGGTGTTATTAAAAAATAAAGTGCATGACAGGATGTAGAAGATAGAGGCAGGCATTGATTTCTGGTAAGGGGATTAGTCCAGGGGAGGCTGAACTGCTTACACTCTGATTTTGTCAGCAAGGCATGAGGTAGATCTGTGTCAGTGTCTCCACACCGTTGTGTCCGGATAAAAGCCTTTGTTTTTTCCTGGCTATATTCATGTTTGGATTTCTTGGACGGCAACTCACAGAGACAAGAAGCCAAGTCTATCTGGGGACCAGGCATTCTCTGTGGTGCTAGTGGCACTGCTGTTGCAGATTCTGTAAACTCCTGATCTCTGATTTTTGCCCATCTGGGACTTGGCAACAGCCTGCTCCTTCCTGGCTCACTGTCTTCCTGAACTGCAGAATCTTCTACAGCCTTTCATTCCCTGCTCATTCTGAACAGTGCTGTATGCTAATCACCGTGTCCTCTGTTCTTCAGTGACCACAGGTTTGTAGGAAAGTTTGGCTGAGTGAACTTCCTTTTTTTGAGATTTATTTCATTTTTTTGAAAGGCAGAACAACACACACACACACATGCATGCATGCACACACACAGAGAAAGACAAGAAGAAAGAGACAGAGAGACAGAGAGGGGAGGGAGAGAGAGAGAGAGAGAGAGAGAGAGAGAGAGAGAGAGAGAGAGAGATTGAGAGATCTCCATCTGTTGGTGGTTCAATCCCCAGATGACTTTGATGGCCAGGGCCGGGCCTTGCTGAATCCAGTACCCAGGAACATCATCCTGGTCTAGGTGTGTGGCAGGGACCCAAGCACTTAGGCCATTCTTTGCTGCTTTCCCTGATACATTAGCAGGGAGCTTGATTGGAAGAGCAGCAACAAAGACTCGAAGTGGCTGTTCATATGAGATGCCAGGATCACAGGTGGCAGCTTAATCTGCCGCTCACGACACAGGTCCACTTAATCTTTCTTGAATCCTTACTGTGTACTGGGCATAGTTCTAAAATGTTTTGCTTAGGAGTGACCAGGCAGTGACATAAGTTGGGAGGAACCAAACAAAAGAGTAACATAGTTTTAGTTGTAAGGATTATTGAGAAACAATTTAGCAGCAGGGACAAAAGTCTTAGTGATTGGCTCGATATTAGACATGAGGAAAAATGAGTTGTTGAAGACAATGGGAGTCAAAGCATCCAGGCTGTCTCACCCAAGAGTGTTGTTTTTACCCACTGGTTTCTTAGCACACTTTCCCCCAACAAACATGAAACACAAGCCTGCATTTCCTCTGCTGTGTTTTCTGTGATCCTCATCAGAGGGAAATTAAGTTGTATGTGACTCTGAGTTGCCATCTGATCAAGTAATGCTGGGTGGGAAATTGGTGCTGTCAAGGGCCTGCATCATTTGTGGAAAATTTAGGAGACTCTGCTTAGAAATTGCATTAACTCTTATAGCCATCATTCTTAAAAGAGTCAGAACAACTCCCAAAGTAGCTAGATAGCCATAGCTCAAACAGAAAACAGTGTGTTGAATTAATAGCTCATTCAGACCTATAATTTTTTTCCTGAGGTCTCAGGAGGTGGACAAAGTGATATTTTGGGGAGGATATGAGAACAGGTGTGCTCTACTGAGAAGCAATGCCGGCTACAGGTACAGGAAGGAGAATGATAGAAATGTACCACAGATAAGACTTCCCAGCTTAAATACAGCTTTTTAAGATGCTGGAGTTGAAGTAGGTATCTGTCTGGACAAAAATCTCTTGAATATGTCTGGGGAAATTTGAGTATCTGGTCCTTTTTGCCCTACTGTGAGAGTCTTTAAATGGAAATGTCAATAGCCTTTATAACATACATAGATATGTTACTTAATCAGCTGTCTTAGGAAATGAGCAGACAATGTGTTGGACTTGGGTTTGGTGAATTATTTTATGTCTTCTCTTTATAAGAAACAGTGGCATTTGGCTTGATGCATGAGAATTACCATTTGGCTGAGAGTTGGTATGTTTTCAGGAGTGCTATCTTTTTGGCACAACAGGTTCAACTCTCCCTGTCCCCAATTCCTATTTATATTATTTCTTTTCCCCTTGGAATGACTGAAACCTATCTATCTCGCCCTCTTTGACATTCATGCTAAGCATGTGCCCTTCTGGCACAATTATGTGATTCTGGATGGCAATTACAAGGTCATAGAGTTGTTCACAAAGCAGTCCTATACTGAGTCTGAGGTTGAGTGACCCCATAGTCAATCTACTGTTCTATTCACAGCTGCAAATTGAAATGCTAAAATGCTGTTTCTTTATGTCCCTTCATCACAGGCCACTTGTTTGGTATGCTAAGAGTTTGATGCTTGTCCAACTGTCAGTTCTTTTATTCAGATGAAAGCCAAAGCAATAAATAATATACAAGGTATAATCTCCATAGGAACCAATTAGACTTCATAGAAAAAGCTGACATTACTACCTCAAACTCAAAGTCATATTTAATTTTCTCCCACTAATCCTAAGAATCTCTCTTTTTCTTTCTTAGAGGTTGTTGGAGTTAAGTTGGTGCTGGCAGTGAGTTTAAGCTGTTATGTTTAATATTGGCTAGTATGATTCAGATAATGGTCAACATTTGTCTATCCTGATTTTTACAACTTATTCCTGATCTTGTGAGCAGATGCCAATCAATTTAGAGGAAGAAGCATAAACAAAATCTTGGCAGAGATATAGCAGAATCATTGAATTAAAGGCTGAATTGAGCTTCTCTAAGCTCTGCAATGACAGGACTTGGCATGGGTAAGAGGTGGCTGCAGAGGTTATTGGAGCAAGATGACCACATCTACGAAATGGTTAGCCCTGGGCCACTGATCAGTGAATCCAGAACTTGCCTCTTTGGGTTGCTGGAAAGAAACTTCTTCACTATATGTATGAGGGTCACCTTTTGCTCTTTTTGCACACCGTGAATATCCAACTCAGACGATGAGGAATTTGGAAAAAGCATTTTTTGTGGTGTGATTGCTTGAAAAGTTTTCATATGGGTCAATAAGATGGAAATATAGCTCTTTAGAGGGTTCAAATCCATAGCAACTTGCAGAAATCATTTTGCATGATTTATTCCGAAATTTATCTGAGGCTGCCACAGGTTCCAAAGATAAGCATCCCAGGGTTTATGATGGTTGCATAATAAATTCAGTTCAGGATAATATAAGTGGATATATATCAAAAGGCAAACCCCTATGCTCCACCAAATCTTTAAAAAAATGAATCCATAGAAAAAAGTTGCACCAGTTGTTTTTGTTGTGTTGGGATTGGGACTTATTCACCAGTAATTGCACCCAGGAGAGATTTGCTCACCTCTACATGAAAAGCAGGGTCTGGAACGGATGCTGGCCTGCAGAAACTCCCACTGGCTGATATCCTGGAGCAGCATTACTTAAGTCTTTCTGTTACCTGACAAATCACTCTTAGAAGGTTTTCTCCCGCTGCACCGTGTCCTACCTCAGTGTGAGCTTCTCTGCTTCAGTTCTTCACTCGGGCTGGCAGTTTGCTTCTTTGTTGGCCTCACTCTGCTCTTCCACAGCCATGTTTCCCCAAAAAAACTAACCATTCTCAGTCCATTCTCTTCAATGAATCACTCAGTGAACTATTTGTACTTAGGGTTTCTATTTTTTATTATTAGTTTTTGTACTAGTTTTCTATTGCTGTTGTAATGAATAATCATAACATTCAGTGGCATGCACATGGTTAGCCAAACAGTTCCACGAGGCTCAGACTCCAGCCCCAAGTTTGTAAATTCTCAAGATCTCTATAACCTCAGATTAGCTGGCTGCAAATTTGGGGCTCCAATGACTACTTAGGTTTGATAATTATTTATGATGAATCATGGAACTCACTGGAAGAGTTTATACTTACGATTTATTACAGGGATAAGATACTGGTAACATTAGCCAAAGGAAGGAACACATTGGCCAAAGTTTGGAAGGGTGGGGTCTAAACATCAAGCTTCTGGTCAGCCTATCCTAGCAGAGCCATGGGTGATGGTACCTCCTCCCAGCTGCCGTGTTGCACTCCACATTGAGTATTGTCAACCAGGAAAGCTCACCCAAGCCTTTGTGTCCAGAATTCTTTTTTTTTTTTGACAGGCAGAGTTAGACAGTGAGAGAGAGAGAGAGACAGAGAGAAAGGTCTTCCTTCCATTGGTTCACCCCCCAAATGGGTGCTACGGCCAGCGCGCTGTGCTGATCTGAAGCCAGGAGCCAGGTGCTTCCTCCTGGTCTCCCATGCGGGTGCAGGACCCAAGCGTTTGGGCCATCCTCCACTGCCTTCCTGGGCCACAGTAGAGAGCTGGACTGGAAGAAGAGCAACCGGGACAGAATCTGGCTCCCTGGCTGGGACTAGAACCCAGGGTGCCGGCGCTGCATGTGGAAAATTAGCCTAGTTAGCCGCAGCGCCGGCCATGTGTCCAGAATTCTTATTAGGATTCAATAACATTCTGTCCATGTGACTCTCCTTTTGTTTCCATCCTATCCTTTAGCTGAGCTAATACCATTGTTCTCCAATTCCTTCAAATGTTGGAATTGATCTAACATTGTCCAAGCCCTTATTATACATTTCATTTTTAAAATTGGCTCCCAGGCAAATAAATATACTTACCCAGCAAAGTGTCTTTATGTGTGATAGCTTGAAATATTTTCATGAGCATTGAGATTACTACCTAAAAGCTGAAGATAAAGACCAGACCTCTTTTTGAGCAAGGCCAAATTTCTTACTACACACAAGTTAAACAGCATGAATTTTATTATTTTACAGTTCTCAAGGTCAGAGGGCTGATGTGGGTTTTAGTTGTGCTAAAATCATGTTACAGGGAGGACTGTGTTCCTTTCTGGAAGCTCTAAGGAATGATCTATTTCCTGTTAATAGTTAGCAGAATTCAATTCCTGTGTTTATAGGACAGAGACCTCTGTTTTTTGTGGCCGTCAGCTAAGGGCTCCTTACAACTTGTAGAACTTCCAACTGCATTTGGGCCCCTTCCTCTAACTTGAAGTCAATGAACACTTGAGACTACCAAATGCTTTAAATATCTTCTCTTTCTTCTGACCAGACTGGAAAATTCTCCAGTCTGGAGAATTTTAATGGCTAGGTGGATCTCACCCAGACAAACAAGGATAATCTTCCCATCTTCCTTAGTTTAATTATGTCTACATAATCCTTTCGCTCCATAAATAACACATTCACAAGTTCTAAAAATTAGGATATGGATGTCTTTGGGGATCAATATTATACCTACCACAGATATCAAGTACATGCATTTTAAAATGAGGTTTTATTGCCAAATAAATTTCAAATGAAATCATGATATAGAGACTTCTAAGCCTTAACAGAGCTATATTGGGGAATTATTCCAGGCAGAAGCATTTTCATTTCCCTTTAAGTTTCCTTTGTAGGAAGTTTCTTGTTCTAACATAGAAAAAGCTAGTCAGAATAACTGTTTTACAGTCTTACTCAATTTTCATATCTGGTTGCATGATTGACAAACTGTGATCAAGAAATGGCAGGATTCTAAACACATTTGCTTGATTTGCTCACTAAATCTCAACACTATGAAAAAGATAGTCATGTCTTCATTCACAGATCAGGAGACTGGATTTAGAGAAGTATGTTATGCATTATGTGATGTTACATGTTGAGTACATGGTGTCTCAAGTATTTGAACATGGTTTTCTGTGGGTCTAAGAGGAATGCAAAAATGTCAATGCCATCTCTCTAATTTTCAGTTAGAAGTACTTGTTTGTTAATTAATTTATTTGCAAAGGAGGGTACAGAGAGATTTTATTATTTATTTGAAAGAGGGAGGGAGACAAAGAGAGAAAGACAGAGACAGAGAGAGAGCCCATGTGGATGAGGGGGATCCAAGTACTTGGGCCACCATAGGCCACCTTCCCAGGGTGTGCACAAGCAGGAAGATGGGTAGGAAGTGGAGCTGGGACTTGAACCTAAAGACTCTGATGTTAGACATGGGCGTCCTAAGTGGTAACTTCTCCAAACGCTCATCTTCCTCTCTCTAATTTTTTTTATGAACATTTCTATCTTTCTCTCCAATTTCATATCTACAACCTTGGCCTCTCTCTGTTTTTACTTATGAAATGTTATTTACTTTTTCTTTTTCTCAGTACCTAGAAGCAGAAAGCATACATCTTATTTATCTGTTGGGAAAATCAAACATATTTGCAAATGAGAAAAAGACAAATAAAATAAGTCTATATGACGATAGTTGACAAACTGGGACATTCTTGAATATGGGGGGGGATGCATGTTCTTCAGGCCTTCCCCATCCTCTTTCTGTTAGGACAGTGTCTGAATTCAGGTTACTGGGGATAGTGAGCCCTGACAGTGCTATCTAATATCCCTACTCTCTTGTTGTTTACTACTAGAATCTTTCTTTTCTCTAGGTAAGACCATATTCATTTTCCCAGACTTCCTTGCAGTTCAGGGGGATAGAGCAGCTCAAATCTAGGCATGTGACATGGGCAAACATTCCTGCCCAGCTTGTCTGTCTAGTCTCCTTCTGCTGTATTCCTCCCAGAACATGGACAAAGACTCTGGGCTTGCAAACATCACTCTGCATCCAGGCGAAAAGTATTGCTAGGGATGGCAGAGCAATAAAATGGAACTCAGGGAACTGTATCAGTCCTGGCCACCAACTTCTCTCACCACAGCCTTGCTGCAAAGACTCCATTCAGAGTGTAACCAGTATATATGGGTCACACATTTAAGGACAGTATGAATGAGTCTCTCTGGAATTGAGTAACACTGCAGAATTGTGTTTATTATTAAAAAATCTTTATTTAAATATGCTTTTGTAGTAAGGCTGCGATTATATACAGCCTAAGGCAACATCGAATGGTTCACTAAGGGATTAACCATGGACACATTTCCTCTTCACAGTTTTCTCTTGTACCATACTCAAGTTGTGACCTGGGACAATTCAAATATCCAGCACGGAAGATAGGAAAGTGGGCTACTGGTGTAACCCTGGCAATGTGATTTATTTTTCAAGTTTATTTTCTTGCCTAACTAATGCCTGAGAACCCAAAAAGTTCAGGGATGGTGAGATTAGAAGTGTCAGAATTTAAGTCAACAATTAGACTTATCCAAATAGTTAGAATTATATTTCACATTATTTACATGCAAAGGGTGGCTGTTCCTCAACCCCATATCCAAGCCCTCTCACATCTGTTGAGTCTGTCTCTTGATGGCTCTGGAATCTGCATTCATTGCCACTGAACTGATTCATAGTGCCCTGCTTAAGCCATTGCAGTTGTCTTATACTTGATATTGTCTTCAGTTTACTTTTCTGCTGATTCGAATGTCCATCTCACATGGCCAGAGTTGCCTTTCTCAAAAATCACATTTCCCAGTATCACTTTACTTCTCTAAGATCTTCTTTATTTAGGAACTGCCTTTTGCCAGATGCTTAAAAGTGGTACAACAGGTCCTATATATAGTGGCACTGTTTTACCATCCATCCTCAATTCCTCCCGCTAGCCAGATCATCTCACAACATCTGATCACACTGCCGCATTTGTGAATTTCTCATTCATGAGTTTTCTTTCTGCCGGGAGTGTTCCTTTTTCTCCCAACTGCCTGCAGTAACCTGTCCTTCTTCCAGGCTCAGAAAATAGAAACTGTTGTGAAGTGTTTTTGGATATTTCCATAGTTGCTTTTTTGTTACCCTGCATTATTCCTCACACTGCATTTGGCACTATATTGTAATCACAGTTTTTAAAAGTCTGGTACAAGGATCTTTATCATTTATTCATATCTGTCTCTTTCTGCAAATTATGAGTTTCTAAGGAATCATGTCTATTAATCTTTATATCCTAATGTTTTTGTAAAAGCTGAATGCTCAGCAAACATGAGAATAGTTTGAAAATTAATTTAAAATTTGATTGAGCTAGTGTTCCAAACATAAACTGAATGATTAAATCAGATATGAGCATGAAGTGATCAAAAATTCCAAATGCAAAGCTTCTAAATTATTAGGAATGAGAATCAAAACCCGGAATGATTTTGGAAATGGATAAACTGAGAGGATTGGTGTTGGAGGGTATGTAAGCTGCATTCAGGATAAGCTCAGTGTGTAATACAGTGATCAACATATGCATATTTAAAATATATTTCATATATTATTAATAAATTTATTATAGCTGTTGCACATTATATGTTTTATATATGAATGCATTTCAAAAAGTCCATGGAAAATGGGATTAAAGGGGCTGGCATTTTGGCACAGTGGGTTAAGCTGCCGCCACTTGTGACACCAGCATTCCATATCAGAGATAAGCTATGTTGCTTCTGATCTAGCATCCTGCTGATGTGCCTAGGAGAGTAGCAGAAGATGGCCCAAATGCTTGGGCCCCTGCTACCCATAAAGAAACCACGAAGAAGTTCCTGGCTCCTGGCTCTTGGCTTTGCCCTGGCCCAGAACAGAACATGACTGTTGGGGTCACTAGGGAAATGAACCAGTGAATGGAAGGTCTCTGTGTCTCACTCTTTCTCTGTCACTCTGCCTTTCTAAACATAAATAACGCTGTGGTGTAGCAGGTAAAGCTGCCGCGTGCAGTTCTAGCATCCCATATGGGTGCAGGTTCAAATCCCGGTTCTGCCACTTCCGATTCAGCTCTCTGCTATGGCCTGGGAGAGCAGAAGATGGCCCAAGTCCTTGGGCCCCTGCACCCGTGTGGGAGACCTGGAAGAAGTTCCTGGCTCCTGACTTCAGATTATACCAGCTCTGGCCATCTGGGGCGTGATCCAGCAGATGGAAGACTTCTCTCTCTCTTCCTCTTTCTGTCTGTAACTCTACCTCTCAAATAAATATGTCTTTAAAAAATGGGGTTAAAAGAAAAGTTTATATTGGTGCAAAAATTTTGGAACTTCATGCAATCTTTTAATAATATACATTGTTCACGAACTTTTTGGTAATCCCTCATAATGTTATTATATGTTAAAAAGTTAATTTATTACAATAATACATTATAGTAGATTGTAAATATTTGTTATGATCAAACAATCATAGCTGCACTTCTTATTCTTTAAATGCAAATGGGTGAGTGCTTTCCATACTCTATCTAAGCAGTCGCATATCTGTTCAGCCTCTCTCCTGGTATCTCTCTAATCTATGTCCGTTGCCTTTGAATTGATTTATACTGTCTAATAACTATGTGCTGTATATGCCGTTACATGTCCAGTGGCAGAAATGGGTCTTAACATACGTTCTTATTTACAAAGTAAAGCAACAATATTTTAAGAAATTGCATTATGCTAACCTATGTATTAATCTTCAGTTGGCTGGGATAAGAATTCATCTAATACAATTAGATAAAAGTGGCATAAACAATGCACACTGATATCCAAGGAGGTCTATTGAATTTAATGTTAGTGGATACATAATATTTTCAATTCATATATCATTGCAAAATAGTAGTAGGAACATTTTTTTTTAGATGCACTACTGTTAATAAATAAAATTCATTCTAAAGTTTCACTCATTGGATTTATGTTTCCCTATTGGAAAAAAACAAAGCAGAAATCATAACCATAGAGCATTCCATCTTATGCTTCTATGTGACATGTCTGAAGGAACTGGGTTAGGAGACAGATGACTGACTACTTCGCCGAGTATTGGAAATTCTCAGACTGCTATGAGAACCTGGTGCTGGATATCACTTCCTAAATCTGTTCCAGCCTCTGGCTGCTCGAAGGGTAGTCTCAAGACAGGTAAGTATGGGCATCAACTATAAGCTAGTAACAGTTGGAGACTCTCAGGCATCCAGCTCTGACCCAGTGAGTCTACATTTTAACAATGCTCCCACTGTACTAGATAGCTAACTATAATGAGATATCAGAAATAATATTTGCCTTTGTGAAATGAGTAATGACCAAATGGCTAGAAATATGAAGGTACTTCAGAAGCTCTGTGGAAAATGTGTATTATGAAAAAATTGCATGGCTTTCAATTTCTTTCACACCAAAACAAGCTTTTCTTTTTAAAAGAAATTATTTAAGAGGTTCTGGCACTGTGGCATAGCAGATAAAGCTGATGCCTGCAGTGCTGGCATCCCATATGTGTGCCAGTTCAAGTCCAGGTTGCTCCATTTCTGATCCAGCTCTCTGATATGGCCTGGGAAAGCAGTAGAAGATAGCCCAAGTCCTTGGGCCCCTGCACCCACATGGGAGACCTGGAAGAAGCACCTGACTCTTGGCTCTGGATCGGTGCAGCTCTAGCCATTGCAACCAATTGGGGAATGAGCCAGCTGATGGAAGACCTCTCTCTCTCTCTGGGTAATTCTGACTTTCAAATAAATAAATAAATCTTAAAAAAGGGAAATTCTTTAAGAAAGAGAAAGAGAGAGAGAGAGCGAGCACTCTCATTAGCTGATTCATGTCCCAAATGCCTGCAGCAGCTGGAGCTGACTGGGGCCAAAGCTGGGCATCATGAACTTGGGCCAGGTGTCCCACATGGATGCCACAAGTCCAATTACTCAGGGCATCACTCTTGCCTCCCAGGACCTGCATAGCAGGAAACTGGAATCAGAAGCTGGTGTTTCATGATGTGATTGGAATGGGAACCAAATCTAACACTCAAATGTGGGATTGGGGTGTCTTAATACTAAGCTAAATGTCTTCCCCTAAACTTATGTTTTACTTCCATTTTTCTGTGAGCTTTTTGAAGTATCTTTGTATTATATAGGAACCTCAGCAGCTTTTGGAATGGCACCTCCAGATGAACCTGAAACTCCTTTGTTCTAATGTGTCCCCACTCAATAGAGGATTCTGGCAACTGAGCTGATTACAAGTTTAGCTGGACCTACTGTCCTGATACTGACATATTTACCTTGGAGTGAAACTTTCATGAAAGAGGCTTGTGATTGTCTACAAAAAGATTAAGGATATCCTGTCATTAATTTAGTATGTGTTTGATATTAAATGTTTGTATGTGTTTATAAGTGTGTTTGAGAATTCTTGCATTATAACATAGCATGCCATTGGTAGTGAACTCAGTAATCATTAATTGGATGTTTACCAAAAATATTCTGATAATTAAGAAAGGCCAAATTGTTTTGGAGTAGCTTACATCAGAGACATGGACGTTATACAACCTTACAATTTCTTTTCATTTTGCTAGTGGTTAATATTGGCTCATAAACTGGACTCATGGTTGAGACTATTCTGTATTGGAAGCAAAATTCCAGTCTAGGTCAGAGTTGACTACCAGTAATGATATTCTGTTCTGATGTCACTGGTGGAACTAAGGGTTTATTTCTACAAATGGAATATGGTGCTAAATTGCTATACTTGTTCAAGTAATCATGGTAATTGCTAACAGATGGCACAAATAACATTCTGCACCAAGTAGATGTTTCTGCAACATCCTCTTACTTGTCATTCTCAGGTGAGGCATCAACTTTGTTTCTTTACACATCTTTGATTTCATTTTGAATTAGCGTTATACAGTCTAATCTCTGACCTTTCTACACTCTGTGGGTAGTTGTCCTGAATCTCAGTGTGCACTTAATTTGCTAAATGACTTATTGGGTCCCAGAAGTTAAGTCTTTCAGTAGTATTCATGGTCATCTATAGAGGGAGCTGGAAAAAGAAGTTGTTGTTACTTTAATGATAAAAAATATGATAGGCAGAGACATTAAATGCTCTGTTTCAAACATATTGATCAGGGACTATATTAATAATCTAACATGCATTTCTTTCTATATCCCTATTCTAGCTGGAGAATTCATAGAAATATACCTTGGTCACTCTTAGGAAGGAAGATGACCTTTATGATGCTTTAGCTATCCCCCTTCCCCCACAGATTCAGTAGTAAGTAGAAAAGGCCTCCTGAAGACCACCAGAATAGTAGTTAATGCCTCTTAGAAGCAAGAGCTTCATCTAGGTCTCCCAGGTGGTGGCTTTACCCTCTATGCCACAATGCTGGCCTCTTCCTTTATTGTTCTTTAACTTTTGTTTTCTGTAGTTGAATATGATATGCCTACATATGGTTTTCTTTTCCTTTTCTCTTTTCTGTATTTTTTCCACTTTGTGTTCTTTGCATTTCTTGCATCTATTTTGTCTGAAATTCATTTGGAGAAATTCTCTGTCATTGTATATTTAAATATTGCTTCTGTTATTTTGGTGTTTCTATTAGCATAAATTACACCATTTATAGTTTTCCCCACTGTTCTTTGAAACTTTTTTTTTTTGTTTTATTAAATCTTTTTCTTCTTTTTGGTATCCACTTTTGGAATTTCTATTGTCATAGTTTCAAGTTCACAGAGTCTATCCTCAGTTACTTTGCATATTAATCATACATATGCATATACACAGTATATTATGTAGAGTGTATATGTGTATACACTCTTGGCCTGATAATTCCAAAGTTCTTACCATATATGAATTTCATTCGTATGCTTTGTCAGTCTCTTCAAAATGTGTGTGTGTGTGTGTTTGTCTTAATATGTGTAAGATTTTGTTGAAAGGTGAAATGATAATAGTAAGTAAAAGAAATGACAGTAAATAGGCCAATAGTAATGTAATAGTTAAATGTGTATGTGTGTAAATGTGTGGGGGATGCTATAGTCATATGAGTATAAGCAAACGACTGAGCCCTATTGATTCTAAGTCTTGGGTTAACCTATGCAAGTGCTGTTTCCCCACTTCCTCCACCCCAGGTTGGACAGGATGACTGGATCGGGTTGGAGATGTGCATTTTCCTTCTTTCTTATAAAGACTAACAGGAGGTAGAGTTGGGTGTTACCCTATCCTCAGGTAGGTTAGGTGCCAGTAAAATAGCTTTGTCTGATAACAGGAATTCCTGAAAGAAACAGAATGGCCTGGAATATCTTAAAATGTTTCCTTTTCTCCTTTCTCTAACAGAAACATAAGGGAATTTTCCTCTGATAGTCATTACTAGGTCATGGTAAAGATGCTAATGGTAAAACTCACAAAAACTGTGGGCATTTCCTTTGTCTGAGTCCCTCTGGAGTTTGTAACTCTCAAACTTGTCCACAATGAGCCTTGAGCAATTCTTCAACTACAGTTCAGGTTCCCATGGAGGCTTCTGCTTACGAGCTTCTGCCTTGGACAATTGTGATTTTCTGTACTCACCTGTCTGTCTTTGCACTTTTGGGGGCAGCAGTGTGTTTCTGACCTCACTTCTCTCTGACATTCTACCTTTCAAATAAATCAATAAAAATAAATAAATAAATAAAGTCTGATGGATTTGAAAGAGTTGTTGATCATTAAGTTTGTCCAGCATTTTAGTTGTTAGGACTTGAGACAACTTCCAAGAGCCTTACCTGCTGGACCAGAAATCTGACATTTCTGTTGGAATTTTTCCAAGTCCCATAAGAACACCACATCCTCAGACTCTTTGAAGCTTCTAGATAGTATATTATTTCCACTAACTATCAGACCTTAGACATCTTTAGTTTTCCAGAATTACCAGTCTCTCCTGGAGAAAAGCCTCTGTACACTGGGGGAGCAACGACTTAGGTCAAATAAAACAAACTGCTAGAGAACACTTCCTGGGAACCTAACACTTGTCAAATAATGACCATTTCTGAGTATGGGGTTCTGAAGAAGTTTCAATCCTGTTCTGCTTTTTAGAGGGGCTGCTAGAGGCATTGTTTTTTTATAGTATTGTAAAAAATTTTATTTTTTTTCAAACCTACTGCAGAGCCAGGGAAGGAGAAAAAGTAATATGGTAATGTAGAGTGTTTAACAAAGCTCCCAATTCTGACATCAAGTCTTTTTTCCTTGATAAATCACCATATTTTTATTGATAATTAGGCTTCTTTTCAGGAAAATATTCTCTGGATTGCTACAAGCATTTGGCTCATTTCCAGAATTTCAAAAATAGTAATTCTGATAATTTTGCTTTTTTTTTTTTTTTGGACAGGCAGAGTTAGACAGTGAGAGAGAGAGAGAGAGAGAGAAAGAGTGAGAGAGAGAGAGAGAAAGGTCTTCCTTCCATTGGTGCACCCCCCAAATGGGCGCCATGGCCAGCGCGCTGTGCCAATCCAAAGCCAGGAGCCAGGTGCTTCCTCACTGCCTTTCCGGGCCACAGCAGAGAGCTGGACTGGAAGAGGAGCAACCAGGACAGAACCAGCGCCCCAACCAGAACTAGAACCCGGGGTGCTGGCACCACAGGCAGAGGATTAGCCAAGTGAGCCGAGGTGCTGGCTGATTTTGCTAATATTTTAAATGCTTTTGTGTAGGGGAAAAGTTTTGGATATCTTCTCACTTCACTGAAATTATGTTATCCTTAATGTCTTGAATGTATATTTGCATAGCATTTTGAGTAGCTGGTCTATGCATTTTGTTATATATTTACTACTTATCGTAGTGTACTAGACTCATTGCAGAAACAATTTGAAGGAAGTTAAAAAAAAGTTCCTTTTTATTTCTTTATCTTCCTCTGCTTATAATGCGATTTTCTTCCATATTTCTTTTGCACACATTTAGAATCATCAGTATTATAATTTTTGCTTCAACCAGCAAACTTCAGAAAACTCAAGAGGAGAAGGGAAGTCTAATGTATTTATCCACATTTTGCTTACCATGCTGTTTCTTCATGATGTCCCAAGGTTCTTTCTTTTATCATTTTCTGTTTAGATGAGTAATTAAGTTCTCTTAATTTTCTTTCATCTGAGAATGTCTGGATGTTCGTTTCATTCATGAAAGTTATTTTCACTGGCTGTGGATTTCCAGATCGGCATTTCTTTTCTTTCAGCACCTAAGAAACAATAGGATATTTACTTCTTGCTTCCATGGTTTCTGATGTGAAATTGGATATTAAATCTGCTTTTCTTTCATGGATAGGTAATGTTTTTTCTCTGGTTGCATGTATGATATTGTCTTTGCATTTAGTTTTTAGAAGTTTCATTTTGGTACGTCTTGGCATGGATTTCTTTAGATTTATCCTGCGCTGGGTTCACTCAGATTCTTTAACTTGTAGGTTTATGTCTCTTGCAAAATTTGAGATGTTTTCATCCACTTTTTGGTTAGTGTATTTTTTAACCCACCCTTTATCTTCTTTCTTTTTGGGGATATAATGACAATAGTATTAAATCTTTTGCTAGACCCACAGGTCCCTAAACCTCTGTTTGATTTTTTTCCCCCAGTCTATTTTTTCTCTGTTATTTACTTACAAAATTTCTATTACTCCATCTTTAGGTTCACTGGTTCTTTATGCTCCAGTTTGCTGTTAGTTTCATCTGCTGAGATTTTTCTTTTTTTATTATTATTATTATTATTTTTTTTTATTTTTGACAGGCAGAGTGGACAGTGAGAGAGAGAGAGACAGAGAGAAAGGTCTTCCTTTGCCGTTGGTTCACCCTCTAATGGCCGCCGCGGTAGCGCGCTGCAGCCGGCGCACCGCGCTGTTCCGATGGCAGGAGCCAGGTGCTTCTCCTGGTCTCCCATGGGGTGCAGAGGAGATTTTTCTTTATTAAATTAAATTTTTAGTTCTAAAATTTCTGCTTGGTTCTTTTTTTTAACTTCTATTTCTTTTTTCGCTACTTCCTTTTTTTCTTGGATTTTCTATTATTTTTTCCCTCAATTGAGTTATGTGTTTGTATTTACTCCATGAAGCTTCTTTTAATGGCTGCTTTAATAGTCTTTGTTAGATATCCTAACATCTGTCATTTTGGTATTATATTCTATATATTGTCTTTTTATTTTATTTATTTATTTATTTATTTATTTGAGAGGTAGATTTACAGAGACAGAGAGAGAGAGAGAGAGAGAGAGGTCTTCCATCTGCTAGGTTCACTCCCCAATTGGCTGTAAGGGTTGGAGGGTTCAGGGACCCAAGGACTTGGGCCATCTTCTACTGCTTTCCCAGGCCATAGCAGAGAGCTGGATCAGAAGAGGAGCAGTTGGGATAGGTACTGGCACCCATATGGGATAACGACACTGCATGCAGAGGCTTAGCCTACTACATCACACTGCCAGCCCCAACTTTTTCTTTCTTATAGGTACTCCAACTTTATGTTATGGGCTTGTCTCCAGATTATTTACTAGGGTCACAGAGACTGTACATATCAGTTATGGACCAATAATAGCTTTTTGAATAAAGAAGATGAAGGTGCTATATATTTAAAATGCAAATTGGAGAACATAAATATCTGGATTTTCTCATGTGTGCATACGCAATATTTATTTTTGATACTTTAAAATAAAAAATTTGCAAGTACTTTTTCTTTCTACAGTGTCTGGTTCTTTAAGAAGAATCAGTTCACTCAAGAGTTGAAGGTTTTCAGGCGTTGCTATATATATTGCATATTCTGGGTAGCTAATGGGAACTACAAATGTGTGAAGTGTCACACCAGTTTTCCCTAGAACTGGGTTAAACTACAGATAAAAAATGATTATGATGTATATAGATTCTGTAGTTAGGTTATGAATAGTTTAAAATAACTCTGATGAGAAAATACAGTTGCCTATTCTAAAAGGGTCTTTTATATAACTCTGGAGAAAGGAGCACAAGATATTAAGACATATGGTAAAGATAATATATGACATAGGTAAAATCGAAGAGAATCTAATTACAATGTGAAATCTAAACCATTCACAGCTAGCTGCCAGCCCCCTGTCTCCAGCCTTTTCTTTACGGAAAGTAAGATTTATTGAAGTCAGCAACCCCTAGGACTGCAACAGCCAGAAAGGGGATTCCAAGAGAGGAAGACGCTAAGCTACCAGGCTTTTAACTCAAAAATATTTAAAGCCTTGTGCCATTCACCTAGAGGAGATATTGAGATATGAGTTAAATGTTGAAACTTTTGATTGCTTGAAGAATCCAACATTTTTCAGAAATGTAATAGCAACTGTGTCTAATGTAAGTGCAGCAAAGTCCATGAAACTAAGATGCATTAAAAGGTAAGGTAGCATGCTGATAAAGCTGTAAGAACATTTGAGGTCTTCTCAAAGGTGCAGAAAAAAATTGGTAACTATCTATGAAAGCAATTAACTTAAATGGTGCATGTCCATGGATATTGACCAAGGGGCGTGGGCTAATATTTTAAAGATTTGATGGAACTTTTACATTAGAATCTTATTAAGATAATTGCATTTTTAAAAGCAAACACATTTCAAAAAATTTATCCAGGTGAATGGTATGTTTCAGAAATTTTGAGGCCAGCGCCACGGCTCAATAGGCTAATCCTCCGCCTGCGGCGCCGGCACACCAGGTTCTAGTCCTGGTCAGGGTGCCAGATTCTATCTCGGTTGCCCCTCTTCCAGGCCAGCTCTCTGCTGTGGCCAGGGAGTACAGTGGAGGATGGCCCAAGTGCTTGGGCCCTGCACCCACATGGGAGACCAGGAGAAGCACCTGGCTCCTGGCTTCAGATCAGCGAGATGAGCCGGCTGCAGCGGCCATTGGAGGGTGAACCAACGGCAAAGGAAGACCTTTCTCTTTGTCTCTCTCTCTCACTGTCCACTCTGCCTGTCAAAAAAATATTTTTTTGAGTAATTTAGGGTGAAGTAAATAGAGGAATTTAATTCCCAAGCCAATGGGTTTTTAAGATTTCTCCCATGATTATAGGCATATTTTCCATTTTGTGTTAATGTGTTACTGATACTCTGCAACATTTGTTCATTTTTTCAACTTAACATTTTATTTTATTTTACTTTTTAAAGGCAGAGTTACAGAGAGAGAGGGTGGAGAAAGAATAAGAGAGGGGTGGGGGAGAAAGGGTGGGAGGAAAATCTTCCTTCACTGGTTTACTCCCCAAATGGCTGCAATCCCTGGAGCTGTGCTGGTCTGAAGCCAGGGCCAAGAGCTTTTTATGGGTCTCCCATGTGGGTGGCAGGGGCCCAAGGACTTGGGCCATCTTCCATTGCTTTCCCAGACACATTATCAGGGAGCTGCATCAGAAGTGAAGCAGCCAGGACTCGAACCAGTGCCCATATGAGATGCTGGCTTTGCTGACAGCAGCTTTTACTCGCTATGCCAGAATGCTGGTACCCTATATTTTAGTTTTTTAAGATAAGATATTGTAAAGTTACATTATACCCAAAGACTTAATGGCCATACTAAATAAAGAGTTCAACAAATATAAAAATAAAAAAAATCGTAGTCCAGCAGGAAAACATGCAAGGATTATGAACAAGAATCAATTGAAAGGATGTTCAACTTCACTCATATAAAGTGAATTTTAAAATAATCAAAAATTCATTAAAAGTATAATAGTATATAATTCCTATCAATTTGACAAATATTTAGATCAAAATTTGAAATAAACATTGTATGTGCAGCAGAACTGATACACACAGGCATTTATTTTAATTTTAAATTTTAGCCCCCAGTAAAATTTGTCTTCTGCATCTGGCTTATTTCAGTCAAAATGATGTCCTCCAGTTCCAATCATTTTGGAGCAAATGATAGAGTTTCAGTGTTTTTTTCACAAATTAGTAATATTCAATTATTAGTGTACATGTGTATGTATATGTATATATATATATATATATATCACATTTTTTTATCCGTGTATCTGATGATGAATACCTCAGTTGATTCCATATTCTGGCTGTTATGAATAGTGTTGCGATAACATGGTGGAGCAGTTATCTATTTAATACAATGATTTCATGTCTTTTGGGTATTAACTCAGTAGTGGAATTGCTAGATCATACAGCTGGTCTATTTCAAGCTTTTAAAGAAATTTCTACCATATTTTCCACAGTGGGTACATTCCTACTAACAGTGTATAAGAATTCTCTTTTCTCCACATCCTTGCCAGCAAGATTTGTTGCTTTGTGTGTTTTGGATAATAACATCCTGACAGCAGTGAGGTGATATGTCATTGTAGTTTTGATTTGCATATCCCTGATGGCTACTGATATTAAGATTTTTCTTTCATATATTTGTTGGTTATTCATGTTTCTTCTTTTGAAAACTTTGCCCATTTTTTTTACTGGGTTTGTTGGTTTTTCAGTTGGTGATACATTCTGGATATTAATTCCTTATCAAATAAGTAACTTGCAAATATTTTTCCCATTCTGTCAAATGTCTCGTAACAGTATTGTTTCCTTTGCTGTACAGAATCTTCTGAGTTTGATACAATCCCATCTGTCTAGTTTTGCCTTTTTGTTGCCTTCATTGTGGGGATCTTAGATGTCATCACCTATAGCAGTGTTTTTAAGTATCTCCTTATATTTTCTTCTAGAAATTTCAGTCTCAAGTCCTAAACTTAGGTCTTTGATCCCTCTTGAGTTGACTGTTGTTTATCTATCTATCTATCTATCTATCTATCTATATAAACAATATACATACATGTATACATACATATATATGTATGTATATACACACAACACACACACACACACACACATATATATGTATATATATATATTCAATTTTGCCAGCATCATTTATTCAAAAGACTATCATTTCTACATTGTGTGTTCTGGGCACTTTTATCAAAAATCACTTTGCTATATGTACATGCATTAATCTCTGGGCTTTCTATTCTGTTCCCTTGAACTATGGGCTACCATGCCTTGAAATTGGGTACTGTGGTGCAGTGGATTAACGCCCTGGCCTGAATTGCCGGCATCCCATATGGGTGCTTGTTTGAGACCCAGCTGCTCCACTTTCAATCCAGTAGAAGATGGCCCAAGCCTTGCTCCCCTGCACCCATGTAGGAGACCTGGAAGAAGCTCCTGGTTCCTGGCTTTGGATCGGCACAGCTCTGGCCGTTGCAGCCAATTGAGAGTGAATCAGCAGATTGAAGACCTCTCTCTCTCCCCCCTTTCCTCTGTCTGTGTAACTCTGTGTAGCTCATTCTGGCTATTCTGTGTTTTTTGTGATTCCATATGAATTTTAGAATTTTATTCTAATTCTGTGAAGGGTGGCATTGATACTTTGGTAGAGTTTGCATTTATATATATATGTAATAGGCATTTTAATGATATTAATCCTTCAATCCATTAGAAAGGATATCGTTCCATTTTTTTGTGTCCTTAATAATTTCTTTCATCATTGGTTTACAATTTCATTGTAAAGATCTTTCACTTCTTTTATTAAATTTATTCCTACATATTTAATTTTTGTTGCTATTGTACATTGAATTTCTTTCTTGATTTCTCTGTCATTGAGTTCATTATTGGTGTCTAAGAATGCTACTGATTTTTGTATGTTAATTTTGTTACCTGTGACTTAATTACTTTATCAGTTCTAATTTTTTTTGAGTGTTCAGCTTTATTCCATTTACAACCTCATGTTATCTGCAAGTGTGAATATTTGGACTTTCTCCTTTCCAGTTCCAATGCCCTTTGTTTCTTTGTCCTCCCTATTTGCTCTTGCTAGTACTTCCAATACTATATTGAATAAGAGTGGTGAAGGTGGACATCCTTGTCTTGTTCTAGATCTGAGAGGAAATCATTTCAGATTTTTCCTACTTAGTATAATATACGCTGTTGATTTGTCATATGTAGACTTCATAATTTTGAGGTATGTTCCTTTTATACCTAGTTTTTGAAGGGTTTTTACCGTGGAGAGATGTTGAATCTTATCTAATGCTTTCTCCACACCTATTAAGATGATCATTTCTTTTTATTTTTCATTCCATTGATGTGATTTATGGCACTTATTGATGCTGGTTCAAAATTTGAAAATCAATAAATGTCAGATATCAAATCAACGGAATAGATGTTTCTTTTCATTTTGTTTTAGGTCCCCGTGGTTCTCAGGAGGGAAATCATTTTTATTGAAGCTTAGAACCCTTTGTGTTAAGTTATGACTAGATTTTATTCAAATCTACGATTTAACCTAGATTTCTCTGACACAACACTAGAAGCAGAAGGGATCATCCCATATCATACTGTCAGGTGGCTATAAAAATTTATGTTTTTTAGTTTTAGTTGATGCTTGAATAATGTCCCTACTACTACTACTGGGCTGGGTTAAGAGTTCTAACATTCTGTGTGATCTCTACTGGAGGGGATATTATACCATGGATGAGGTGATCTCTCTTCTAGGCTTCTTGTTACTCAACCCAAGTAGGGGTGCTTATAGCACCTCATTATTGTCTGGTGGATCAAAGCATAGATTTCCCATTTTTTCTGCACTGTGGGTAAATATCAGAGATATCAGAGATCGTTAAGTCCAGACTTCTAGAAGGTTCACTACAGTGAAAGGACCTGAAATTAAAATTTGAATTGTACACATAAGAAGAGACATCTGAACTCTGAGAAATCAAATGTAGTGGAAAATTAAAGGGAAATACTCATGTGTCTTATGATTTTGTTCTAGAAAACATGTCAGTCTTTACGTGACAAACTTGTTTGCTTGAATTCTCCTATTTCTTCCACCATGTGATTTTACATTTTTTGGTAGTACTTCATTTAAGACTAAACAGTTACATTCTTCAAGAGAAAGCTATAGTAGCTTCACAGAAATACTTTTATTCATGAAATAAAATACTTTTACAACATTGTGTCTGCAAACTGCTCTCTCCCTGAATTCCTATTCTTTAAGAGACAACTTTATATAGGTTAGTATATCTCTTTCAGAATTCTCTCATACCAATTTCCCTAGGACGGAAATCCCTGTTGTGCTATATTGTTCATAAAACGGAATCATTTTTATATAGAAATTCAGGCCTTGACTATTTGTTAACAATATGGCTAACTATTTATTTCAGGTTATCAAATTACTTTATTTTTGTTTTAATTGATGTCACTGTTTATGAAAGCTACTTATTTGGGTCACAAATGGAGAGAGTTTCTGACCAAAGCTTCTCCTGATCTCATTTATGGTTCTCATAGTGTGCAGAGTCACCAAAGGAGATTAGACTCTAACATGTCTCAGAATTTTAAAGAAAATGTCAGAAACTGTTGATGTTCAGATTCTAAGACAAAGATATCTCAATCCAGAAAATAGTTCCAAACATATAGGATTTAAAAAAGGATACAAAAGCAAGTATATTTTAAAAAGTTTATTTTAATGAGGGAATATTACAAAGTATGAGACTGTCCTTTTGAGACACTGATTTTTATGATGAGACTTAATTGTGGCCAATATTACATTTAATGTTATTAGAGATAGTATATATCTGAATATTACAGAATATCCAGTTCTGCCATCTCAGCCAGAGAGATTTATCTAGGATTTAGCTTGCAAAAAGCAACAGTAGAGAAATCTTTTAAAGAGCTGTCAAGGGCAAGTGAAGAATTAAAAAAACAGCTTTATACTTTTCTTTTAAAATTCAGCTTTATCTTTTGCACATAAGACAAGATAAATATATATATGTTTTAAGATTTTATTTTATTTTGGAAAGATTGATCTTATAGAAAAGAAGGGTTAAAACACACATTACTGAGGATTTCTCAGTTTTCTCACCTTCTGGTTCATGCCATGTTGCTCTGAAAGCCTTTTCTATCATGAACCAATATCTTATGCCATATTAGCACATTGATTAGTCATCTCTTGCTCTGCACTGTTCTCTCATTCCCAAACAGTAGTGCATATACACACCTGCCTTAAGGTACTTCCAGATCATATGTGTCTCTGTAGGTTTATATATGCCTAGCATACAATAGAATATAGTTAAAGAGGTTTCCTATTCAGGATCTATATGAAGGAGGAAAATTGTCCATTTTTCTTTTATAACTGAAACAGCTATTTTTTTTTTTACAGGCAGAGTGGACAGTGAGAGAGAGAGAGAGAGACAGAGAGAAAGGTCTTCTTTTTGCCGTTGGTTCACCCTCCAATGGCCGCCGCAGCTGGCGCTCTGCACCCGGCGCACCACGCTGATCCGCAGGCAGGAGCCAGGTGCTTCTCCTGGTCTCCCATGTGGGTGTGGGGCCCAAGCACTTGGGCCATCCTCCACTGCACTCCCAGGCCACAACAGAGAGCTAGCCTGGAAGAGGGGCAACCGGGACAGAATCAGGCGCCCTGACCAGGACTAGAACCCGGTGTGCCGGCGCCACAGGTGGAGGATTAGCCTATTGAGACGCGGCGTCGGCTGAAACAGCTATTTTAACCATAGTTAATCTAAGCCATGATGTTCTTGCATGGATCTTATCTGGCACCCAAGAAAGTTTCAACTATGGTTCAGCTTATTCTTCAGTTCTTCTACTTAACATTTGATTATGATTTCTATCCCATTTACTCAGGATTTTCTATAATACCATCTATTACCATAAGATGTCCCACTGTTTCATCTCTATCATGTTATTACTTATTCCCCTGTTTACAGGGTTTTCACTT
Organism: Lepus europaeus; assembly: GCF_033115175.1. Classification (NCBI taxonomy): domain Eukaryota; kingdom Metazoa; phylum Chordata; class Mammalia; order Lagomorpha; family Leporidae; genus Lepus; species Lepus europaeus. Next base: position 79,383,122 of record NC_084839.1, on the reverse strand, counting down.
AATTCTCTGACAGTTCCACAAATTTTTCATTCATATATTAAGATGAGTGGGCCATGGCCGGCGCCGCGGCTCACTAGGCTAATCCTCCACCTTGCGGCGCCGGCACACCGGGTTCTAGTCCCGGTCGGGGCACCGATCCTGTCCCGGTTGCCCCTCTTCCAGGCCAGCTCTCTGCTGTGGCCAGGGAGTGCAGTGGAGGATGGCCCAAGTGCTTGGGCCCTGCACCCCATGGGAGACCAGGAGAAGCACCTGGCTGCTGCCATCGGATCAGCGTGGTGCTCCGGCCACAGCGCGCCTACCGCGGCGGCCGTTGGAGGGTGAACCAACGGCAAAAGGAAGACCTTTCTCTCTGTCTCTCTCTCTCTGTCCACTCTGCCTGTCAAAAAAAAAAAAAAATTAAAAAAAAAAAAAAAAAAAAGATGAGTGGGCCCATGCCCGCTTAGATTGAGGGCATGCTATTAAGTATAACCTCAGTCAAATTCCTTGAGTTTGGAAACATGTGGTCAAATCCAGCTCAAATGAGGCAAAAGCTTCTCTGGTGCACACACACACACGCGCGCACACACCATTTTCTTATATGCAGTATAAGATATGTTGTAATCCTATTTCATCAAAATAATTGCATGCAGAAATTATGAACCCCAGTTAACTCCTTTTCCACATCTTTACCTGTCTTTTCAGCTTCCTATGCAACATTGACCCTCAGGTATTCAATAGGCTACACAACTCTTGGAATTTACAGCAGAATTTATACAGGGGAAGAGGAAAGAGTCTGGTCTTGGCTCATTTAAGTACAGACATCTCTGTTTTGCTTTAAATTTATGTACAAGTCATATTTTTGAGTGTTGCTTGATTGATTTGGGGTATCCTTATTCCTATGTGACACTTCTATTCTGTTTCAGAACTCAAAGCTCATGTCCGAGATCAAAGCTCAAAGTTTCCAATATGACCCTGTTTGTTGATATGGTTAACAGAAATATCTAGATTTCTTTATTCTTTGTCACATTCACTTTTCACCTGATATAATATGCAATAATTTGCTTATTTGCCTGTTTCCTCATCTCTCTCTCTCTCTCTACTGGAGTATAAGTTCCTTGTGAACAAAAAATTTGATTGCTATATTTACTGTTGTATTCTTAATATCTGAAACACAATATGTGTGCAGGAGATATTTGTTAAAAAGAAGGAAATACATGATGATATAATGGAGAAGACAAAGATGAATTTCTCCTTCTTCACTTCCTCAACTCTATGGTCCCAATGCATAAGTATCAAAAATAAGGATGAATTGTTTAGAGAGAGAAAGTAGCTTATTTATTTATTTATTCTTTTTTTTTCAAAGTCATTCTGTCTTGAAGTTTATTTCACTTCTTTTTTTTTTAAGAAAATTAATTAACTTTAAAGAAGCACCCAAGAATGAAACATCTTTTGCGAGCACTTACACATGATTATAATACAGCTCTTTGAGGACAGAGGTCCTGCATGGGAAGTTAGTGCATAGTGGCTCATGTTGTTAGTTTAAAATCAAATCTTATGTTAGATGTCAGTGATCAGCTGAGACTCTTTTTTAAATTTTTTATTTATTTGACAGGTAGAGTTATAGACAGTGAGAGAGAGAGAGAGAGAGAGAGAGAGAAAGGTTTTCCTTCCATTGGTTCACTCCCAAAATGGCCACCACAGCCGGCACCGAGCCGATCTGAAGCCAGGAGCCAAGTGTTTCTTCTTGGTCTCCCATGTGGGTTCAGGGACCCAAGCACTTGGGCCATCCTCCACTGCTTTCTCGGGCCACAGCAGAGAGCTGGACTGGAAGAGGAGCAATCAACCTGGTGCCCATATGGAATGCCAGTGCCACAGGTGGAGGATTAACCAACTGAGCCATGGTGCCAGCCCACCTGAGACTCTTGACATGAGCTGCCTAGGCTATGGAAGCCTTTTGAATCCACAAACTCTGTCAGTATTTCGACAAGGCCATAAGCAAAGTGGAAGCTCTCTCCTCCCTTCAGAGAAAAGTATATCCTTCTTTGATGACCACTTCTTTCCAATGAGGTCTCACCCATCAAAATCCTTCATGTAGGACATTTTTTTGTCATAGTATCTTGGCTTCCCACGCCTGAAATGCTCTCGTAGACTTTGTAGCCAGACCAGAATGCCTTAAGGGCTGATTCTGAGGTCAGAGTGCTATGGAAAGGGATTTTCATTTTGAGTCTGCTGCATGGACTGCTTCCCATGTTGGAGCATTCACTCTTTTTTAATTCTATCTGTTATTATTACCAGACCCTTAATCCTATCCATATGTTCTCTTAAACACTTAAGATGGTATTTTTGCCACACAGTTTGAGGGGATTTGGGTTTCTATGGCAAGTTTTTAAACTGTACCCTTAGAAGTAAGTCCTTTGGAATATGTGCAGAACCATACAGTTTACAGTTACAGCCTTCATACACTTCATAATTAAAACTTTAGGAACATGGTGATTCTTCACACGTGCCCACCCTCCCACTCATATTCCCATCCCTCTTCCTCTTCCCTCTCTTATTCCTGATCTTATTTTTTATTGAGATCTATTTTGAATTGACTTTTTTACACATATGTTTCACTCTATGTTAAGTAAAGAGTTCAACAAAGAGTGTATATATATATATATATATATATATATATATATATATATATATACTGTTCCTCAACAGTGAAGACAAGGGCTGTTCAAGTCATTGCTTCTCAAAGTGTCAATTTCACTTCTACAGATTGCCTTTTAGGTGTTCTACTAGTTATCACAGTTTACAGAGAACATATGGTATTTGTCCCTTTGGAACTGGCTTATTTTGTTCAGTATGATATTTATTTATTCTTGAAAAAAACAGAGATCTCCCTTCTGTTGGTTCACTCCCTAAATGCCTGCAATAGCCAGGGCTGGGCTGAGTCAAGCCAGGAGCTCAAGAACTTAATTCAGGTCTTCCCCTAGAGTTCCAGGGACTTAAGCTTTGAGTTGTCACCTGCTGCATCCCAAGGTGTGCATTAGCAGGAAGCAGTTGGAACTTGAACCCAGGCACTCTGATATGGGATATGGTATCATATTATATGAGATATGGTAGTGTCATGAGCACTAGGCAGAATGCCACCCAAAGATTATTTATTTTGATATACTTTGACTTGTAGAGGCCCATGGGATTATCAACAAGAAATTTAGATATGAAATCAGGAGTTACAGGGACAATTGTGCTGAAGGAGAGAGGATTTCATAGTGTGTCTATAACATTTAGTGCATGAAAGGCACTTGATTTTTTTTTTTTGCATGAGAAGACAAGGGAGAGGATGATTCAACCCTCCAGCACAATAGTGTGGAACCTAGTGAAAAATATTCTCACTATTTTGCATTAATAAAAAAATATTAGAGAGCCATTGAATATATTGAGACATCTAGAAATATTAAAAGGTTTTTTTTATTTATTTTTATTTATTTTCTTTTCATTTATTAAACATTTATTTAATGAATATAAATTTCCAAAGTACACCTTATGGGTTACAATGGCTTCCCCCCTTCCATAACTTCCCTCCCGCCCGCAACCCTCCCCTTTCCCGCTCCCTCTCCCCTTCCATTCACATCAAGATTCATTTTCAATTCTCTTTATATACAGAAGATCAGTTTAGTATATATTCGGTAAAGATTTCAACAGTTTGCCCCCATATAGCAACACAAAGTGAAAAAATACTGCTGGAGTACTAGTTATAGCATTAAATAACAGTGTACAGCACATTAAAGACAGAGATCCTACATAATATTTTTTTAAAATTAATTAATTTTCTATGCCATTTCCAATTTAACACCAGGTTGTTTTTTTTCATTTCCAATTATCTTTATATACAGAAGATCAATTCAGTATATAATTAGTAAAGATCTCATCAGTTTGTACCCACACAGAAACACAAAGTATAAAAATACTGTTTCAGTAGTAGTTATAGCATCACTTCACATTAGACAACACATTAAGGACAGATCCCACATGGGGTGTAAGTACACAGTGACTCCTGTTGCTGACTTAACAATTTGACACTCCTGTTCATGGCGTCAGTAATCTCCCTAGGCTCTAGTCATGAGTTGTCAGGGCTATGGAAGCCTTTAGAGTTGGCTGACTTTGATCTTATTCCGATAGGGTCATAGTCAAAGTGGAAGTTCTCTCCTCCCTTCGGAGAAAGGTACCTCCTTCTTTGATGGCCCCGTTCTTTCCACTGGGATCTTACTCACAGAGATCTTTCATTTAGGTCTTTTTTTTTTTTTCCATGGTACCTTGGCTTTCCATGCCTACAATACTCTCATGGGCTCTTCAGCCAGATCCGAATGCCTTAAGGGCTGATTCTGAGGCCAGAGTGTTGTTTAGGACATCTGCCATTCTATGAGTCTGCTGTGTATCCCGCTTCCCCTGTTGGATCTTTCTCTCCCTTTTTGATTCTATCAGTTAGTATTAGCAGACACTTGTCTTGTTTGTGTGATCCCTTTGACTCTTAGACCTATCAGAGCCATCAATTGTGAGCTGAAATTGATCACTTGGACTAGTGAGATGGCATTGGTACATGCCACCTTGATGGGATTGTGTTGGAATCCCCTGGCACATTTCTAGCTCCACCATTTGCGGCAAGTCCGATTGAGCATGTCCCAAATTGTACATCTCCTCCCTCTCTTTTTCCACTGTTAAATTTAACAGGGATCACTTTTCAGTTAAAATTTAAACACCTAAGAATAATTGTGTGTTAATTACAGAGTTCAACCACTAGTACTAGAACAACAACAACAATAAATACTAAAAAGGATAAAGTATTACATTGTACATCTAGAGTCAGGACAAGAGCTGATCAGTTCATTGTTTCTTATAGTGTCCATTTCACTTAACAGGTTTCCACTTTGGTGCTCAGTTGTCACCGATCAGGGAAAACAAATGATATTTGTCTCTTTGGGACTGGCTTAATTCACTCAGCATGATGTTTTCCAGATTCCTCCATCTTGTTGCAAATGACCGGGTTTCGTTGTTTCTTACTGCTGTATAGTATTCTATGGAGTACATGTCCCATAATTTCTTTATCCAGTCTACTGTTGATGGGCATTTGGGTTGGTTCCAGGTCTTAGCTATTGTGAATTGAGCTGCAATAAACATTAATGTGCAGATGGCTTTTTTATTAGCCAAATTAATTTCCTTTGGGTAAATTCCAAGGAGTGGGATGGCTGGGTTGTATGGTAGGGTTATGTTCAGGTTTCTGAGGAATCTCCAGACAGACTTCCATAGTGGCTTAACCAGTTTGCATTCCCACCAACAGTGGGTTAGTGTCCCTTTTTCCCCACATCCTCTCCAGCATCTATTGTTGGTAGATTTCTGAATGTGAGCCATTCTCACCGGGGTGAGGTGAAACCTCATTGTGGTTTTGATTTGCATTTCTCTGATTGCTAGTGATCTTGAACATTTTTTCATGTGTCTGTTGGTCTTTTGGATTTCCTCTTTTGAAAAATGTCTATTGAGGTCCTTGGCCCATCTCTTAAGTGGGTTGTTTGTTTTGTTGTTGTGGATTTTCTTGATTTCTTTGTAGATTCTGGTTATCAAGCCTTTATCTATAGTATAGTTAGCAAATATTTTTTCCCATTCTGTTGGTTGCCTCTTCACTTTCCTGACTGTTTCTTTTGAAGTACAAATTTTGGTGTAAGCTGATAGGTATGGGTCTTGCTTCAAGCTTCTGCACGTGGAAATCCAATTTTCCCAGCACGATTTATTGAATAGACTGTCCTTATTCCAGGGATTAGATTTGGATCTTTGGTCAAATATAAGTTGGCTGTAGATGTTTGGATTGATTTCTGGTGTTTCTATTCTGTTCCATTGGTCTATCCATCTGTTTTTGTACCAGTACCATGCTGTTTTGATAACAACTGCCCTGCAGTATGTTCTGAAATCTGGTATTGTGATGCCTCCGGCTTTGTTTTTGTTGTACAAGATTGCTTTGGCTATTCGAGGTCTTCTGTGTCTCCATATGAATTTCAGCATCATTTTTTCCAGATCTGAGAAGAATGTCTTTGGTATCTTGATGGGTATTGCATTGAATGTATAAATTGCTTTTGGGAGAATAGACATTTTGATGATATTGATTCTTCCAATCCATGAGCATGGAAGATTTCTCCATTTTTTGGTATCTTCTATTTCTTTCTGTAAGGTTTTGTAGTTTTCATCGTAGAAATCTTTAACGTCTTTGGTTAAGTTTATTCCAAGGTATTTGATTGTTTTTGTAGCTATTGTGAATGGGATTGATTTTAGAAGATCTTCCTCAGCCACGGCATTGCCTGTGTATACAAAGGCTGTTGATTTTTGTGCATTGATTTTATATCCTGCTACTTTGCCAAACTCTTCAATGAGTTCCAGCAGTCTTTTAGTAGAGTTCTTTGGGTCCCCTAAATAAAGAATCATATCATCTGCAAAGAGGGATAGTTTGAGTTATTCCTTCCCAATTTGTATCCCTTTAATTTCTTTTTCTTGCCTAATAGCTCTGGCCAAAACTTCCAGAACTATATTGAATAGCAGTGGTGAGAGTGGGCATCCCTGTCTGGTACCAGATCTCAGTGGAAATGCTTCCAACTTTTCCCAATTTAATAGGATGTTGGCCGTGGGTTTTTCATATATTGCTTTGATTGTATTGAGGAATGTTCCTTCCATACCCAGTTTGCTTAGAGTTTTCATCATGAAAGGGTGTTGTATTTTATCAAATGCTTGCTCTGTGTCTATTGAGAGAATCATATGATTTTTCTTCTGCAGTTTGTTAAGGTAGTGTATTACGTTGATTGTTTTGCGAATGTTGAACCATCCCTGCATACCAGGGATAAATCCCACTTGGTCTGGGTGGATGATCTTTCTGATGTGTTGTTGCATTCTATTGGCCAGAATTTTATTGAGTATTTTTGCATCTATGTTCATCAGGGATATTGGTCTGTAATTCTCTTTCAATGTTGCATCTTTTTCTGGCTTAGGAATTAAGGTGATGGTGGCTTCATAGAAAGAATTTGGGAGGATTCCCTCTTTTTTGATTGTTTTGAATAGTTTAAGAAGAATTGGAGTTAGTTCTTCCCGAAATGTCTGGTAGAACTCAGCAGTGAATCCATCTGGTCCTGGGCTTTTCTTTGTTGGGAGGGCCTCTATTACTGTTTCAATTTCTGTGTCAGTTATGGGTCTGTTTAGGTTTTCTATGTCTTCCTGGCTCAATTTAGGTAGGTTGTATGTGTCCAAGAATCTGTCCATTTCTGATAGATTTCCCTGTTTTCTGTAGTACTTGTAGTAATTTCTGATGATTCTTTTTATTTCTGTGGTGTCTGTTGTTACGTTTTCCTTTTGATCTCTGATCCTATTGATTTGGGTCTTTTCTCTTCTTTTTTTAGTTAGTTGGGCCAATGGGTGTCAATTTTTTTTTATTTTTTCAAAAAACCAGCTCCTCGTTTGGCTGATTTTTTGTAATTTTTTTTGGATTCAATCCTGTTGATTTCTTCTTTGATTTTAATTATTTCTCTTCTCCTACTGGGTTTGGGTTTGGTTTGCTGCAGATTTTCTAGATCCTTGAGATGACTTGAAAGCTCATCTATTTGGTGCCTTTCCAATTTCTTGATGTAGGCACCTATTGATATAAACTTTCCTTTTAACACTGCTTTTGTTGTATCCCATAGGTTTTGGTATGTTGTGCTGTTATCCTCATTTACTTCCAGAAAATTTTTGATTTCTCTTTTAATTTCTTCTATGACCCATTGTTCATTCAGGAGCATGTTGTTCAATCTCCATGTGTTTGCACGTGCTCTGGGGATTCCTGAGTTGCTAATTTCCAATTTCATTCCTTTGTGGTCTGAGAAGCTGCATGGTATGATTCTAATTCTTTTGAATTTGCTGAGACTTGCTTTATGGCCTAGTACGTGGTCAATCCTAGAGAAGGTTCCATGTACTGCTGAGAAGAATGTAAAGTCTTTAGATGTAGGATGAAATATTCTGTAGATATCTGTTAGATCCATTTGGGCTATAGTGTCATTTAAATCTACTGTCTCCTTGTTGATCTTCTGTCCTGTTGATCTGTCTATCTCTGAGAGTGGAGTATTGAAGTCCCCCAGTACTATTGTATTGGTGTCTAAGTCTCCCTTTAAGTCCCTTAACAAGTCTTTTAAATAAGCTGGTGCCCTGTAATTAGGTGCATATACATTGATAATCGTTATATCTTCCTGTTGAATGGATCCCTTAATCATTAAATAGTGCCCCTCTTTGTCTCTCCTAACAGTTTTTGTGGTAAAGTTTATGTTGTCTGATATTAAGATGGCTACGCCCGCTCTTTTTTCATTTCTGTTGGCATGGTATATCTTTTTCCAGCCTTTCACTTTCAGCCTGTATGGATCATTGTTGGAAAGATGAGTTTCTTGTAAGCAGCAAATAGATGGGTTTTGTTCCTTAACCCAATCAGCCAATCGGTGTCTTTTAACTGGACAGTTCAGGCCATTAACATTCAATGTGACTATTGAGAAGGAGTAACTTTGCCCTGCCATTTGCCAAAGATATTTTCTAATATATGGTTTGAGATTCCTGTGATCTTTTGCTGTGAGGTTTCCTTCCTTTACCTTCTTTCATATTGGTGACCGTGTTTCTGTGTTCCTGTATGTAACACATCTTTAAGCATCTTTTTCAGGGCTGGACGAGTGGCGACAAATTCTTTCAATTTCTGTTTGCTGTGAAAGGTCTTTATTTCACCTTCATTCATAAATGAGAGCTTTGCAGGATATAATATTCTGGGCTGGCATTTTTTCTCTCTTAGTACCTGGGCTATGTCTCGCCATTCTCTCCTAGCTTGTAGGGTTTCTGAAGAGAAGTCAGCTGTGAGTCTAATTGGAGATCCTCTGAGAGTAATCTGGCGTTTCCCTCTTGCACATTTTAGGATCTTTTCTTTATGTTTCACTGTGGTGAGTTTGATTACGACGTGTCGTGGTGAGGATCTCTTTTGGTCATGTTTATTAGGGGTTCTATGAGCTTCCTGTACTAGGATGTCTCTGTCCTTCTCCAAACCTGGGAAATTTTCTGCTAGTATCTCACTAAAAAGGCCTTCTAATCCTTTCTCCCTCTCCATGCCTTCAGGAACTCCTAGAACCCGAATGTTGGGTTTTTTAAGAGTATCCTGTAGATTCCTGACAGTATTTTTTAGATTTCTGATTTCTTCTTCTTTTCTTTGATTTGCCTGTTTCCTTTCTTGTTCTCTGTCTTCTAATTCCGATATTCTCTCTTCTGCTTCACCCATTCTGTTTTTAAGGCTCTCTAATGTGTTTGTCATTTGATCTATTGAGTTCTTCATTTCATTATGATTTCTCGTCACTATCACAGTTTCATGTTCTACTAGTTGTTTCATTTCATTTTGATTCCTCCTTAATATTTCATTTTCACAAGAGAGATTTTCTATCTTGTCCATGAAGGATTTCTGTAGTTCAAGAATTTGTTTTTGAGAACTTCTTAATGTTCTTATCAGTTTTTTGAGATCCGCTTCTTGCATTTCCTCTATCTCTTCATCTTCATAATCTTGGATTGGGGTGTTTTGTTCATTTGGGGGCATCATATTTTCTTCCTTGCTCTTGTTACCTCGGCTTCTACGTTTGTGGTTTTGGCATGTTGGAGATAATTTATTTTATTTTATTTATTTTTTTTGCTGTGGTGATTTTTTCTTGTTATACTATGCCTCTAAGTGGGCTGTCTGCTTTGATGGATCCTTAGAGGCTGTGATGGGTGTGGCCAGAGAGCTCTGCTTGATTCTTCAGGTTTAAGGCTGTGCAAAAAGTGACTCACCTTGCTCCTTGCTGGATCTCTCTCTCTCTCTCTCTCTCTTTTTTTTTTTTTGACTCAGTTGGGAAGTAATTCTGAATGGCTGAGTGGAATTGAGGGTAGTTGAAATCTGGCCTCTGTGAGTATTCGTTTGATCTACCCCTGGGACCACACAAAGTGTTTATGCAGCCCTCAATGTGTTCTCAAGTTTCACCTTAGACCCAAAGTTACTGAGTTTGTCTACTCATTGCCGCTTTACATATGTAAAATTGTGCCTGCTCTTTGTTTTTCTCAAGTGGAGGGAGTGGCCTCTGCCTTTCCCCACTAATGTCTCGCGTTTCTGAGGCTTTTGTCTTACCTCCCATTTGTTCCTGCGCTGGGGAGATTCTGCGGCTCGGCTCCCGCGGTTGTGTTTCCACGTGGTGGGCTCCTTGTAGGTCCTCTGTGTCACATCCACTAGATATGGAAGCGTTTCCTCTGCAGTTTTTTTCTTGAATCTTTTCCTGAGGCTACAGTAATTCCACTTTTATGAAACTTTATTTTCCAGACTATCGGTGCACGTCCTTACTATCCGCCATCTTGGCTCCGCCCCCCCCCCCCCCCTAGTTTTCTTTCTTTGAAGTCGTTTTGTATCAAGGTAAAAATAATCTCATAAAATAAGTTGGAAAAACACTCCCTTGTTGTGTATTTCTTAGAAGTGTATGTGGGCCGGCACCACGGCTCAATAAAAAAATCCTCCGCCTGTGGTGCCGACACCCCAGGGTTCTAGTCCTAGTCGGGGCGCCGGATTCTATAAAAGGTTTTTTTTTTTTTTTTTAGTTGCTCTGTCTTCATCTTTAAAAAAGGGATAAAACCCTGGAGTCATCTATTTAGGATTCAGAATATTATAAAATGTTCTGGAGCAAAAGATTATTCATCCTTCTGGAGGGGAGAGTAGCATCTATACAGCACTTTCTATATAAGCTCTCAGATTTATAATTTCAGGATTCTTCTCCTATAGTGTCCTAGATGGAACATATCTTTATTTAATCTATATTGTAGAGGGCTTTATAAAATCAATTATTGCATATTAGTGGGAGACTTGTTTTGGTACAAAATGGAAAGCTTTTTTTTAAAGATATATTTATTTATTTGAAAATCAGTTACATAGAGAGAGAGAGAGGCAGAGAGAGAGAATGGTCTTCTATCTGCTGGTTCACTCATCAGCTGGCCACAACAGCTAGGACTGCGCTGATCCAAAGCCAGGAGCCTCCTCCAGGACTCCCACATAGGTTCAGGGGCCAAACCACTTGGGCCATCTTCTACTACTTTCCCAGACCATAGCAGAGATCTGAATCGAAAGTGGAGCAACCAGGACTCGAAATAGCACTCGTATGGTATGCCAGCACTGCAGCACTATGCCACAGCACCAGCCCCATGGAAAGCATTTTTTTTTTTTGACAGGCAGAGTGGATAGTGAGAGAGAGACAGAGAGAAAGGTCTTCCTTTTTGCCGTTGGTTCACCCTCCAATGGCCGCCACGGCCAGCGCACCTTGCTGATCCGAAGCCAGGAGCCAGGTGCTTATCCTGGTCTCCCATAGGGTGCAGGGCCCAAGGACTTGGGCCATCCTCCACTGCACTCCCTGGCCACAGCAGAGAGCTGACCTGGAAGAGGGGCAACCGGGACAGAATCTGGCGCCCCGACCGGGACTAGAACCCAGTGTGCCGGCGCTGCAAGGTGGAGGATTAGCCTGTTAAGCCACGGCGCCGGCCCATGGAAAGCATTTTTACAAATATTTATTATGTATTTGAAAGCTAGAGAGAGGGAGAGACATATCTGTTGGTTCATTCCCCAAATGGCTACAACAGCTGGAAATGGATGGTCCAAACCCAGGAGTCAGGAGTTTCTTCCCAGTCTCCCACATGAGTGTAGGGATGCAGGTACTTGAGCCATCCTGCGCTGCTTTCACAAGTGCATTAGTGGGGAGGTGGATCAGAAGTGGAGAAGCTAGGACTTGAATTGGTGTTCAAAAGGAATGCTGGCATCAAAGGTGACAGCTTTACCCACTACACCACAACATCAGCCCCAACAGAAGGCATTTTAATCAAAGATTTCAGTAATAGACCCTGTTCTCTTAGAATCAAAGTGGTGTGGTGTAAATAAAGAGAATGCTGGATTAAGAATAAGACAATTTCTTGAGCTTTTTCTATTACTCATAGCTATGTTGATTTAGACAACAGTTAGCATTTTTTAAATCTGTCCTCAACCTTTATCTGCTTAGTTAACAGAAAGCATTGATATACATCATTGATATACATTGATATACATCATTGATATACATCAGTTTATAAATTTCAAATGCCAATGGCATCTGAGATAAATTCTCCTGAAGTAAAGTATTAAAACAGAGACTAGGTGTCCCTGTTCCAAGGCATCTTGGATGTGTGACATTCTGAATACCTCCAACTTCAGTTATTGGTGTGCAAGCACATGTGGGGACCCTGAGGTGGAATCACCCAATTGAGTACAGTCAATCCAAAGAAGTGTGAGGGACACTAAAATTGGGGTGGTGCTACATAGCAATCCATAATGAACTTCAATGCATCTCATTGTACTGGAGATATTCAAAACATTGAACTACCTGAGATTCCTAAGCCTAATCATACCAATATGTTTTTCTAAAAGTATAACCTTAGTGCTTACCACATAATTAACTATGACCTTTAAAAGTTTTCTGTGCTACAGTGCTCATATCTTTTAGTCCTTCAACTCAGTTTTCTATAGAACAATTTCAGTATGACTCCAGCTACCTCAGAGGACATAATTCAATGTCTTCCCAAAGCCATTTATGTTGCCAAGGAAGTGTGACAAATAGGGGGAACACAGATTCTCTTCATATTATTTTCTTTGTTCAAGGAAATCAAATTGCATAGAAACAAACAAGTGTATCTTCCCATCCTTTGAAAGATTCCATAAGCACCTGAGAATTGCATGAAAATATGGACTTGTTTTTGATGAAATGGTCTATTTTGGGCATGCTTTTCTCAAAGATTGAATGCTAATGGTATTTCACCGTAGGACACAACCATTTCTCAGCAAGGATGCAATATGTGGCAATGATGGCATGTATTTTAAACTGCCTTTAACTTGTCAAAATACTTTACATATGTTTATAAAAATATAGGGTATTAAAATAAGGAAGGAATTTAGGCAATGACAATTCTAATTTCTTCATTTTCTAAATAAAAGCATTGGGGGCTAGCAGGTGAAGTTATTTGTACATGGACATTTAGCAATTTGGGGACAGAATCCAGATTCTTTGGTCCCTGTCAACTTATCTTTAAATCATTTCTGCCTCAGAAGATCTACTTATAGGATATACAACAGAACTTGTCTGCATAGTTTTAAAAAGAATAAATTACGCAAAAATATTATTACAGGTACTCCTCAATTTTTGGTGTGGTTACATGCTAAAAAATTATATGTTGAAGCTACTCTAAGTCAAAATGTTAATATACCTAACTTAATAATCTGTTGGGCTTTAGGCCTTGTAAGTTAAGAGGCCCAGACCTATCTATCTCTTCACATGGGGTATATCCTAAGGGAGGTGTGAACCTCCTAGGGGAAGGCACTCTGTTGACTTTCATTACTTGGCTGGCCTGGGAGGAGAGCTGGCCAGGTAAAGGCAGGGGGCATCTCTAACAAGAAATTTACAGTTCTGCCTGCAATGTTGCTGACCCTACTTGGCCGTCCCCTCAACTGCAGTGGTCACTTTGGAAGTTGGGCTGAGTGAAGGGCTTTTCAGCTTGGAGCCAATAGGATCTGTGGCTCTGACCTGGGCATCCTTCGACTCCAGGGCAGGTCCATTTCCAGTGATCCAACTCTTGGCAGAGCTGCCAGGGCTCTTCACAAGCTGACTTCTGCTGAAGCCCAGGCTTACCACATTGAAAGCCACTGCAGTGGACTGGCCTGTTGGGTCTCCTTGAGGGCAGATCACTGTACAGATCAGCCATTAATAGGCCTGCCACCCATTGCTTCTGATGCCTAGCTTTCTTTTCCTCCTGGTTTGTGTTAAAGCAGACCAGAAGATGCAAGTCAAGGGAGTGCCCGTGTCCCATCTCTAATCTTCGGTGGCCTGAACTACAAGTCTATAGTCACAGGCATGTTCTGTAGTAGTTTTTCTAAGGTAGACAATGCCCATGAGGAAAATTATATTCTCACTTTAAAACTTTCTTTCCCTTTGGTCTGAAAGGGAGGTTTTTTTTTCCTACTTACTGTATACTTCGCTGATGGCAATGTGAATCTAGCTATGAGATTATTAGTTAAGTTCATATTTTGGCTATGCTATTACAGAAAAATGTTAGCCATCTCTTATAAGGTCTAAAGATTAAATTGTGCATCCTACAGATTCTTTCATAATAGAATTAGTTCCCTACCTTGAAGAGAATAGAGAAGTGAAAGAACAAGTTGGGCTTAGAATAGAGAGATGAGGGAGCAAGTCCTAGATCACTTGCTGACAATAGCAATATTACATGAATACTTAGCAAACAGTTTCAACCTTTAGATAAGAACTTAATAAAACATTTACCGGAAGGTCCAATGCCTTCTATAAATTTTAAGAATCATGTATTTGAAAACACGTCTTAAATATCTAACATGGTGTAGTTTGTTTAACCAGTAAACTTAAGCACAACCATATAAAATGTTTTTAGTTTCTTTCTACCAACAAGTTTAAAACATATGATACACAGATTCAGGTCATACAAATTAAAATGTATCTTTGATTGATTTTAGCAGCTTAAATTTATGGACAATCTTATCTAAAAGCCATTTAAAATAAAACTCTTAATAAAATTTCCCCATGTGGAAATACAATATGTACGCACATATAACATAGCATAATAGACCAATATCAAAATCCAAAATATCTGGTTGAAATAAGATTCCTTAAAATCATGACATAACATAGACCAAATCTGATCATTGTTACAAGGTGATTATTCAAGTCTTTGAAAATAAGCACATAGTTAAATCAAGCCCCTTCTATCAGGTTCTATTTGCCTCTCAATCAGAAAAATTACTTGTAGCTTAGACAGCACCTTTCTTAGCTCCTCTAATAATGACTCTGTCCTTTGTTCTAGACCCTGTCTAGTGCACTTGGGCCTCATTCCTTTGTAATCATAACCTCTACTCTACCACCAATGGCTCTACTCCCAACCTGTGTGTACTGATGGTCCTCTTCCCCACTTAATGCTGTAGAATTGTTCAGACCTGGTTAAGGCCACTCTTAAGATCATTGGTTACTATCCTCAACCTGTCTTTTATGACCTTGTCTAAATATGATCAGAGTCGGGGAACTTGGAAGGCTTCCATAGCCTTGGCAACTCATGACGACAGCCTAGGGTGGTTACTGGCGCCATAAACTAGAGTGTCAATTTGTTGGGTCAACAACAGGAGCCACTGTGCGCTTGCTCCTGATGTGGGATCTCTGTCCTTAATGTACTGTGCATTTTGATTTAATGCTATAACTAGTACTCAAACAGTATGTTTCACTTTGTGTTTCTATGTGGGTGCAAACTGTTGAAATCTTTATACTAAATTGATCTTCTGTATATAAATAGAATTGAAAATGAATCTTGATGTGAATGGAAGGGGAGAGGGGGCGGGAGAGGGGAGGGTTGCGGGTGGGAGGGAAATTATGGGAAGGGGAAGCCATTGTAATCCATAAGCTGTATACTGGAAATTTATATTCATTAAATAAAAGTTAAAAAAAAAAAGAATACAAAAAAAAATATATACCTAACTTAAAAACAGCATAGATTAGCAACACAGAACACTATGGAATCTTGATTATTTTTCCTCTTGATTGTGGACCGTCAGGAAGCTCTGACTCACCTACATGGCCCAGCATGAGTAGAGTTTTCTGATAGCCCAGGAAAATATCAAAATCCAAAATTCAAAGTACAGTTTTTATTGAATGTGTATTACTTTCACATCCAATTGTGAAATTGAAAATTATAGATCAAATCATTATAAATTGGGGAGCAGACTATATGTTTGTGTGATTAAATTAAGCTCAAAAAGCTAATTGACAAGGAAACCCCATTACAACCCTTCATCATCCCAGCAGTTCCACTCTTAGGTATAGACTAAAAAGAATGGAAACAGGCATACACACACAAAAAAGTGTACATGAATGTTCATAGCAGCATTATTCATAACATCCAAATAATAGCAACTCAAGTGTCCACCAACTGATGAGAGGATAAACAAAATGTGACAGTTCTATACACTGCAGTATTATTGAACTATAAAAGGAATAATATACTAGCACATTCCACTATGTGAATCAACCTTCTAAACATGGAATGTAAGAAGTCAGACAAAAAGGTCACAAATCGCATGATTCCACTTATTTTTAAATACTAAGAACAGATCAATCTGTAGAAACAGAAAGTAAATTGTAGTCACCTAGCACTGCAGGGATTGGAAAAACGGCGGCTGACTAATAAAGGGTATGAAATTTGTTTCTGGAGGTGGGGAAATACTAAAATTGATTGTACAACTATGTTAATATACTATTGAATTTCACACTTCCATTTTTATCATGTGAGTTACATGTTAATAAAGATGTTATAAATTAAATAAAATACGATCTTTCAGCATGACCTCAGAGGCCAGGGTAGCATTTGACACGGATCCCAAATGGGATTATATTGTAAAACACTGAAATATGCAAACAAAATACCTCTATTAAGGTGAGATGCAAATGAGTAATGAGTTGCAACTTATTCCTGATGTGATCCTATCTGCTTAGAGTAGTATTTTTCTTAGTGTGGTAAACATTCTTTTGAAGCACATTTGATTTGAAGGGGTATCTTGATTTTAATTAACATGGAATTAATTAATTTGTGGTGATATTTTATTTTTGGGGTATTATAAAATATTTATTGAAATACATTAATTAGAAAAAATTAATGGAAAGAAACAAAAATATACAAATAATGGCATAATTTGTATGAGTATATAGAAAAATCATGAATATGTCCTATGAACCACTGATTTTTGGGAAACTGGACCAGAGAAAACTTCTCCTAAGGCCCAGGTTATTCCCCAACTTCTAACGATTCAGCTATGGATTCAACTGCACAACAGATAGCAGAAACCAGGAGTAAAGCCAAGACTCCAACCCATATACTCTTCTATGATATGCAGTCACCTTAAACAGCTCCCTAATCCTCAGGCCAAAAGCCCACCTTCCATACCACATATCTGATTCAGTGATATTGTGAAAACAATAAGGGATCTTGGGGTCCAGGAATTTGGATTTGAATATTGATTTGTAACTTGTAAAACTTGGAGCACGCCACAACATCCATGATTTTGTGACTTGTTTGTAAAACAGAAATAACAGGACTTATTTTAAAAGGGGGGTTATGTTAATGAAAACAAATGTGACATTTATTACCTGACATAGAGTAGATGATAAAAGGCTCGCTTTCTTCTTCCTGGTGTAGATTGTATAATCACTTCCCATGGAGCCCAGAGGGCAGTTAATTGGCTGTGTCATTCTGTCAGGAAGATGCATGTTAAGGCTGTTGTAATGCTGAAGGGTGAGGCCCTCAGGTCTTTCCAAGTCAAGTGCAATTATCATTATCCGTGAGTCAGACTCTCGGGCCAATTAGAATATTCCCTGGACAAAATTCACCTCCTTTTAAACGACAGAGCTACCTAACTCTACCATTTGGATTACCATCCTAGATTCTTTAATCTTTATACAGGATTGTGTGTGTGTGTTTGATTACTCTGCCTTCTCTCTGTAATGACTGAAAGATCATCCAGGGAATTCCTTAGGCACCTAGGTACTTCCCACTAGAGGAGATTGATTCCCAAGGTTTGCAGTTAAGTGCATTTACAGATGAAGTGGAAATGCCTTCTTGAGTCTCATCAGCCCATTCAAATGAGACACATAATTGAGTATTTACTCAGTATGCAAGTTCAGGTGTTTAACAAAACATGGGTCTTGAATTTTTGACACATTTGTGTATATCTCCCTGCTCTGTATTTTTTTAGTTTTATCATCTCTTTATTCATTTGTTTGTCTTAGGCTAAGAATTCTCTTGAATATAAAAGAAGATAAAGCAATGACAAAAGGAATGGAGGGAGTAAAGAAAGAGGAAAAAGGAGAGATGGAAGGAAAAAGGAATACTAATTTCTGTTTTACCAAAATATGAGAATAAATGAATATAAGATAATTTGGAGATAATTAGATTAGACACTTAGCAAATATTTTTTTCCTCGCTTTTCCTCTTCCATCTCCTTGTTGTCTAGATTTTTTAAGCATTTTTTAAATTATAACATGAAATGAGTATCACAAGTGGGGATTGCAAAAGTCATGAGGAATTATTTCCTGTCCTCAGAGGTAACTACAATGCAGGTAACGTAAAAACGTGTCGGATTATGGAGCACTGGTCAGGAACTGTACATAAAAGCTAACATAAATCCCAATAAACACTGGGGAATCCCGACTGAAAGAGTCTCTTTTCTTCTGCCATGTCAGTACAGTGACTTTCCAGTCAATGTATTTTTGACTTGATGTATGCCTGATTTTGTTCTTCACTAGCAAAACTGTCATACTGAGATAAATATGCAGATCAGACTTTATCATTGGCATTTTAAAGATGAGAGAATGAAGCCTCTCTGAGGAGAAGTAAGGCATCCAAGTCATATAAACAGCTAGGATGCTCTCAGACTCTGTTCTGTCTAACCCTAGGGATTTTATTCGTTGTTACCCTATATGACAATCTCTGCAGGTCTTGGAGAAAGTGAGGCGATTTGTCAGGGAGCCTGTGTGAATGTCATTGCTATGGCTTTCAAAAATTACAAGGTAAACATGCTAGCATGTTCAGAATGGATAGCCATTAGACTAATTTTCATATTTGGAGAATTAGTTATGAGAGCACTTCTAGAATGTCACTGACTTTAGGTACATTCAAAGGAACAAAGTATAGCTCAGTCTGGATATATGATTCTGAAATAAGTATTTTTCCTTTGCAAAAAATGCTTTAATGTATGTATATAGAAAGGAGAGAGAGAGAGAGAGAGAGAGAGAGAGAGAGAGAGAGAGAGAGAGATTGAGAGATTGAGAGAAAGAGTCCTCCACTCTTCTACCCTCTGGTACACTCCCCAGTGGCCCAGGACTGGGCCAGTTTGAAACCTGAAGCCAGGAATTCCATAGAGGTCTCCCATGTGGGTGGCAGGAATTCAAGCACTTGAGTCATCTTCCTCTGGTTTGTCAGCTGCATTAGTGGGGAGTTGGATGGCAGGTGTAGTAGCCAGGACTCAAACCAGGCACTCCTATTTAGGACATGGGTGTCCCCAGAAACTGCTTAACCCACTAAGTAGTGGATTATTTCCCGGGGATCATTTCATGTATCAACATCCACCCCTGTTTTGCTTCTTAGTGTTCTTTTTCCTGTTGTTATCAGAAGCTCTAAGATCCTAGCTATCTGGGTTAGTATTTCTGCACATGGAGACCAACTCTTTCCATTTGCTTGTGGGAAAAGCAATCATGCTATGAGGTGAGAAAAATGCTAGGGGATTTTTTTCTTCTGAATGTTGAAGAGCACTATCTATTTCTTTGAAGCTATCCACTACATATTAACATTAGGGTATTACAGAGAACACATGACTTTTATTGCTTAAAAAATAATTGAGAGATGGAAACTACTGAACAATATTGTGAAGAAACTGCACATAGGGAAGGGTGGTATGTGGAGCTTGTGTGGCAGGTGTTGGGAAGCATATTGGGTTCTTTACCTGATGGCTGGCCTGAGAAATGTGATACATTGAGGAAAGTCTAACTTAGACCTCCTCTTTCTCTCTTTCCTGTGACCTTGTTCTCTCACCTGGAATTCTATTACTTCATGAAGCGGCTCAGATTGGATTATTTCCCGGGGATTATTTCATGTATCAAACACTGCCATACAACTCTAACGTTCAGAGCCCAAGGCCCAATTTGGTATTTGGTAGAAAAATAGTTATTTTTTTAAAAAAGTTAATTTCTTTGATCTTGAGTGGGTTGGATATATCTTACGCTTTGTAACTTAAAGTGAGGACCACAGGACAACAATCACTACAACAGCATCAACATCATCTGGACATTTGTTAAAAATGCAGACTCTTGTGCCACGTTGAGTCAAGATGTATATTGTGACAAGAATTCCAGGTGATCGTAGTTGATTAATCTCTGCCCCGAGACCCATTGCCTTCTATGAGGGAACTCACCAGATCCAAATTTCCCAAGTATTATGTCTCACTACAGTGTACTACTTCCATGTGGTCTTAGTGTGTGCTAGAATCCGAGGGTGATTTGTTCAAATTGGTTGGGGAAACTCTGGGTTATATTAAACTAAATGGGTGATGACAATGAAGTTGGTGATGATGAAAATATGAACATTACTACTACTCTTGTCTGCTACTTTTGAGCTTTATTACATCAAGGTCCACTTGAAAATGTTCTCATTTATTTGTCATTATGGATCAATATGGAAAGTCAAATAGGTGTCCTCATATCATCTATGAGAAAAGTTCATGAAATTTAATATACACACGCACCATACCCACACAGCTTTATCAAGTAGAAGATAGCTTGAAACTCAGGAGATTTGGCTCCAGAACTTTTTTTTTTTTTTTTGACAGGCAGAGTGGATAGTGAGAGAGAGACAGAGAGAAAGGTCTTCCTTTGCCGTTGGTTCACCCTCCAATGGCCGCCGCAGCCGGCGCATCGCACTGATCCGATGGCAGGAGCCAGGTGCTTCCTCCTGGTCTCCTATGGGGTGCAGGGCCCAAGGACTTGGGCCATCCTCCACTGCACTCCTGGGCCACAGCAGAGAGCTGGCCTGGAAGTGGGGCAACTGGGACAGAATCTGTGCCCAGACCGGGACTAGAACCTGGTGTGCCAGCGCCGCAAGGCGGACGAATAGCCTATTGAGCCGCGGCGCCGGCCTTGGCTCCAGAACTTTAAAGAGGTTTTTGACCCTACCATAGCTTCTAGGAATAGAATTCTGACCACTATGAAATACAAAGCCAGAAATATAGTAGTTAAGGCATCCCAAATAAATAAAGGGATAGAACAATTCTTTAGAGTAGATTCACAGAAGATATGGAAACTGTCTCTTTATGCATGGCTTCACCGGTGGTGATGGGCATAGGTGGTATGAGCAACAGGTCAGTTGGCACGTTGTATGTGACTTTAGGGCACTTGAATTCTTTGGCAGTCCTAGAAGGGTACGGAACTCTTACTGCTAAAAGAATTCACTTTGCTTTTTTATGGAAGGAATTTTATTTCATTTAAACTTTGCTTTTGAGCCCTTTGTTAGATATTCAGTAAGTAGAGGACTCTGGATTCTCTTTCCAAATATAGTGCTAAGCCAAAATGTACTTTTGTCAAGCTCTAATTTTTTTCAGATCTTATTTTGTAGGCTCAAAATATTGATAGGATTTCTACTTTCTCTCCAGCTGGACATTCTCTGTTTACTTCTCATATTCACTTACTACCCCTGTCCTTGCTCCGCATAACCAGCCTCTATAGGTATCATTAATGGGCCTGCCTTGCTTATGGTTTGTGGTTAGATTCCACCAATGGGAAATGGAGGTGAGAGTGCAGATGGATAAGTTCAGGCTAGGTCCTCACGTTGCTCTCTCCCTGATGGCTACAGAGTCAGCAGTTTCTCTACCAAATGTCACAACTCCTCCAATTGGATGGCTCTTAGAGCTGCAGCAGATCATTCCAAGCTCCTTCAAATCCTAAGCAGGGAATGTGCCCTTGCCATTGAAAAAATTAACTGTCTCCTGTTGTTTTCCTTTAATTCTGCCTAGACATCTGCAAGCAATCCTATATTAAAACGTTATTAAACTCTCCTCAGGGGGCCGGTGTTGTGGCACAGCTTGTTATGCAGCTGTTTGTGACACTGGCACGACACTGGCACGACACTGGTATCCCATATCAAAATGCTGGTTCCAGACTTGACTAATGTGCTTCCAAACCAGCTTTCTGCTAATGCACCTTGGGAAACAACAGAAGATGATCCATGTGCTTAGGCCCCTAATGCCCATGTGGGAGACCCAGATGGAATTCCTGTCTTCTGGCTTTGGCCTGGCCTATCCTTTGCTGTTGCAAGCATTTGGGGAGTAGACCAGTGGATAGAAAATATCTTTCTCTCTTTTGCTCGCTCTCTCTCTCTCTCTCTCTCTCTCTCTCATCTCTCTCTCTATTGCTCTATCTTTAAGGAAAATAAAATAAAAAAAAGTAAAATAAAATAAACTCTCCTCTGTTCCAACATTTGATTATGCCATCTTTATCCTGTCTGGATTTTGGCCAATATATAAATGAAAGTATAATCAAGTGAATTTACATTACAATTCTATCTAACTTATTTATTTGTTGTATTGCCTAACCGCTTCCTCATATCACCCTGACCTCCTTTCCTAAAGTTTCAAATAAAATCAGTGTTCCAGAAAATGTGCCATGTTTCTCCACAGTTTTCTTTCAGGGACCTCCAAGGGTATTCTGAGTACTCCAGATGGAGGACAGTGCTGTGAAACTAATATGAATATCACACCTGAGAGAAATGAAAGATAAGAGAGAAAACCCCTGAGGCTTTCATTTCTTCTCATCAGAGGAAAACCCTTGTTAACCATAACTGTTAGAGGTCGTGGGGGATAGAGACAGGGTGAGACAGTGAGTCCTGACAAAAGAGGGGTTGTTATCAAGAAGTCTGCTAGGGAGAAACAAATAGCAGATACAACAGAAACTCTGCTGTTGGGAAGTGGGTATGATCTTAAGCAGGAATGAGAAGGTGGAAATTTAAGATCTAGAATGTGCCTATAATAGATATCAAATGTTAGAGCGTCTCTGATGGCGGCCATCAGGAGGGAGAAGCCAGAAAGGGGAGACATTTGGACCAGGCATGCAGGTGTGCAAGAACTTGAAGAGTAAGAATACTTGAATCTAGGAAATGAGGTATATTCAGGTCATAACTCAACAACTGTATCTGGTGATGACCTTCATGTCTTCCTGGGGAGACACACAGGGCATTACATGGAAAAAAACAGGTAATACCTACATATGTGTCTATTTTGGTCTCTCTCTTAGAAAGCTGCCAATATGTAATCTGATGATTTTAGCTAATCTTAATCCCCTCCCAAAGAACCACCTCTAAAGACCATCCTTGGCTTGAGTTTCTATCATCTTAATAGCTCACAGTGGGGATTAAATTTTAGCACATGACCCCTTGGGCAGCACATTCCACGTATGTTCAGACCACAGCAGGAACAGATGGGAAATTATAAAGCACTATGAGGAAGAGAGAGTGAGCTACTGGAAAAGCACTCTGAAAATAGTGAAAATGGCCTTCTCCCAATATGACAGGCAGGCAGAGAGGGGGAATTGAGGGGGTGCAGATGGAACAGCTGCACTTTTTATGAGGGATCGTCAAAAGGTTCATGGAAAAAGCATATAACAAAGCTACCATGCATGGATTTCAAAGTTTTTTGCGCCAAAGTAGACTTATCTTTTAGTTCCATTTTCCAAAAGCTTTTTGAAGTACCCTCTTATGTCCCCTGAGAAATGATGGGCAGGCTCCACATTCCTAGTAAGGATGACTTTCAGAACAGCAGGCTTGATCTGAATCCAAAGCAAAAGAGAAAAAGGGAACTAGAATTTCTTTTACTTTTTAAAAAAGATTTATTTGAAAGGCAGAGCTACAGAAAGGAACAGAGAGAGAGAGAGAGATAGAGGGGTCTTCCATCCACTGGTTCACTCCCCAGATGACCACAACAGCCAGAGCTGCATGGATCCAAAACCAGGAGCCAGGAGCTTCTTCCAGGTCTCCCACACCAGTGCAGGAGTCCAAGGACTTGGCCATCTTCCACTGCTTTCCAAGGCCATAGCAGAGAGCTGGGTTGGAAGTGGAGCAGCTGGGACTCAAACTGGCACCCATACGGGATGCTGGCACTGCAGGCAGTGGCTTTACCTGCTGTGCCATAGTTCTTAAGTAAATACTATATTAGGTACTTTATCACTGTGGATTCATTTTATTCCTCTTAAAGAAGTCTCTGCCAATTTCTTTTTGTTTTAAAACTTCTTTATTATAATTTTATTTTAGTTATATAAGTTTCATGTATTTCATATATAAAGATTTAGGAACATAGTGATACTTCCCACCCTACTCTCCCTCCTGCTCACGCTCCAACCTTTCTTCCTCCTACCTCTCTCATTCCCACTCTTAATTTTTTTTTCATTTATTAAACTTTTATTTAATGAATATAAATTTCCAAAGTACACCTTATGGGTTACAATGGCTTCCCCCCTTCCATAACTTCCCTCCCACCCGCAACCCTCCCCTTTCCCGCTCCCTCTCCCCTTCCATTCACATCAAGATTCATTTTCAATTCTCTTTATATACAGAAGATCAGTTTAGTATATATTCGGTAAAGATTTCAACAGTTTGCCCCCATATAGCAACACAAAGTGAAAAAATACTGCTGGAGTACTAGTTATAGCATTAAATAACAGTGTACAGCACATTAAGGACAGAGATCCTACATAATATTTTTTTTTTAAAAAACTCTTAATTTTTACGAAGTTCTAATTTCAGTTTACTTAATAATTATAAAGTTAACCCCACACTAAGTAAAAGAGTTCAACAAATAGTATGAAGAAAAAAAACACACTGTTCCTCATCAGAACAGACAAGTTCTGTAAATAGTCACCAAATCTCAAAATGTCCATTTCACTATAATACATTACATTTCAGGTACTCTATTATATACCTCAGATCAGAGACAACATATGGTATTTGTTTTTTGGGTCTGGCTTATTTCACTAAGTATAATGGTTTCCAGTTGTGTCCATTTTGTGGCAAAAAACAGGAATTTCATTTTTTTACAGCTGAATATATAGTGTATGTATACTGTAATTTCTTTATCCAGTCGACAGTTGATGGATGTCTGGGTTGATTCCATAGCTTAGCTGTTGTGAATTGTGATGCAATGAACATGAGGGTACAGATAACTCTTTCATTTGCTGATTTCTTTTGGTTTGGGTAATTTCCCCGAGTGGGATGGCTGGGTCATATGGTAGGTCTATATTCGGATTTCTGAAGTATCTCCATACTGTCTTCCACAGTGGCTGTACCAATTTACATTCCTACTAATAGTGGATTAGGGTACCTTTTCCCCCACATCCTCTAAGGCATTTGTTGTTTGTTGATTTCTGTATGAGAGCCATTCTAACTGGAGTGAGGTGAAACCTCATTGTGGTTTTGCTTTGCATTTTCCTAATGGCTAGTGTTTCTGTTGGCCATTTGAATTTCCTCTCTTGAAAAATGCCCTTTCAAGTCCTTTGCCCACTTCTTAATTGGATTGTTTGTTTTGTTGTTGTTGAATTTCTTTAGCTCTTTGTAGATTCTATATATTAACTGTTTATCAGTGGTGTGGTTTGCAAATATTTTCTCCCAGTCCGTTTTTCTCTTCACTTTGCTGAGTCAGTGTCTTAGTGTGCTCTGAACCTGAGGCCAGCTCTGCCAAGTATCTTCCTCCTCAGGCTTCCTTCCAACATTATTGTGGGTGCAGGGATCAAATAAAAGCAATTGGCATAGACATGGAACAGCCATAATTCAGACAATTTAGAAAAATACTGATCCATACACTTGGGACCTGAAGGGATTGGTCTATGAACTGGAAAGAGTAAAAATGGAGGAACTCCCAGAAATAGACAGTTTTAAGCTTTCAATCTGTGGCCAATAAAGTTAATAAGGTGAAACCCCATATTTTAAACTTACATTAACCATATGTATTATGTGATTATACCTCACAGAACCCTGTTCCTCCAGCAAATCTCAGTTGGGCATCAAAATAAATTTAATGACTATATGTTGACCACATAATAACTAAATTGGGAAAGCTTATCTCAAATTTACTGTGCATGAAAATCACCCAGGAGTGACAATTAAAACAGATTTTCAGGGTCCTTCTCTACAGAGTCTGATTTAATAGCTCTGGAGTTAAAACCACAAATCTGCATTGTAACAACCTCTCCATGTGACTTTAATGGAAACTCATCTACCTGATGTGTCAACTTTGAAGCAGCTCTTGTCTCAGATCTGACCTGATCTCAGTAGGGAAGTAGGGACACATGGCAGGTATTTAGATAAAGTCAATTATTAAGAGTGGATTGTTACAACTCTGTATCTTGTTTCCTTTACTTTTACTTTCTATTTGCTTAGTCTTCATACCTTTGACTACTCATTAATCAATTCATTCTCAGACTACCTAACAGAATCTTATTGGAGTTCCAAAAATATTCTTTTTCACCCACTTCTTCATTCAATCTAATATATTCCCGAAAGACATCCCATACTCATTTCATAATACCTTTCTTTCCTCAAATAAAACAACAAGTTAATGTTGAGAAGTAAAGGCCAATCTTCTTGATTTGGCATTTAAAGTTTTCTGAAATCCAGCCCATTCTTATTGTCTAGGATTAGTCTCACTTATAAAAAGTTTGTTCGTTGCTCTTTAGCAGGTGTCTCTGATCAGCTGTTTCTCTATGTATTTGCTTATACATTAGTTATGAAGAAGGAACTCCTCCCCCTTCTTAAACTTCTACCTTGAGATAGGGAGGAGGAGGGGTGAGGGCTGTTTAACAGCTAGGTCTCTTCAGGGGAAAAGGATCCTGATTTTTAGCATCTGCTAATTTCTCATGACAACAGATTTTTAATCTTCCATTTTGATGACACTGTAAATGGAGTTTAGGCGTGTGTGCCGATTGGCCCTTAGAAGAGTAGATGAGGCCGGCGCAGTGGCTTAACAGGCTAATCCTCCGCCTTGCGGTGCCGGCACACTGGGTTCTAGTCCTGACTGGGGCACCGGATTCTATCCCGGTTGCCCCTCTTCCAGGCCAGCTCTCTGCTATGGCCCGGGAAGGCAGTGGAGGATGGCCCAAGTGCTTGGGCCCTGCACCTGCATGGGAGACCAGGAGAAGCACCTGGCTCCTGGCTTCGGATCAGCGAGATGCGCCGGCTGCAGCGGCCATTGGAGGGTGAACCAACGGCAAAAGGAAGACCTTTCTCTCTGTCTCTCTCTCTCTCACTATCCACTCTGCCTGTCAAAAAAAAAAAAAAAAAAAAAAAGAGTAGATGAGCCAACTCAAGCATACCACTGAGACTAGCGTTTACTCCTTTCCCCACACTCTGCAGTGGTCCCTTGCTGTAGGGGAAGCTCTACCTGTATTTCTCATAGTAAGTAGATAGGTGTCTAGTCTACATGTAAAATTTGCTCTGCCCTAGAGTCTGATTGCTTTTTTGCCAAGTGGCCTTTGTCCTGTACAGCATGCAGTGCTATGTTAGCTGCTGCTGAAATTTAGTGAGTAAAAGATGATTTCACCACTCTTAGTATTTCTGGGGTGCTGAGCGTTTCCCACAACCTGATTTGCCCACTTCAGGTCTTTTTGTGTTCTTAGCTCTGTCTTTGCCACATGGTCCACTTGGCTCTTGGCTTTTGTTTGCCATACACATGGCTACCATGCAATAGACCTACTGCTCCCACCTCAGCTGTCTTCCAAGTTCTCAGAGGGTGCAAGCAAAGGTTTTTAACCCCGTATCCAGGGAGCTGATGGAGATTCTATGGACAATATTATGACCTTCAGTTTGTCTAGTCTCTCCCCTTATTCATTTCTTCTCCACTTTAGATGGGTTCATATCAGTCACAGAGATTACCCAAGAGAACTTGAATGCTCTCCAGTCTCTACTGACAAAGAGAGGAGTGATAGCCAGTGTACTGGGGTCTTGTTTCTCAAACATCATCAACATTTGTGTTCCTGGGTATCAACTTAGAGAGAGAGGTTAGCAGGATATATTACCTATTCCCATCTCTGTGCTCCTCTGGATTTCATTTTTCATTGCCTAACAATTCCTGTTTCCATTTCCTTTTGGGAGGTCACTTTTTATATTCTGAGTTCTTCCTGCAAGTAAATATAGGAAGAATAAATGAAACAAACAACCAGATGCATCATTAATTTTCTTCCCAGTACAATCAAATGGATATGAACAGAAAATAAAACTTGTAACAGCATTAAGCTTTAGATCTAGGAGTCACTAAAAATGTAATGGAGTTTACAGTTCCTCAAAATGTTTTCCATTAGGTTTCCAAGGTTTATGTACATGGGGACTGCATTGCACTGTTTAAGGGTACCTATCCCACTCTATTGTTTCTTTCTGGTACATTGATGCTACTCTTCTATGTTTTGTGAATTCTAGTTGACAGTTTTCTAAGACTCATATTTTTCAGATTTCAGACTTAAAAGACTTATTTGCTTATTTGAAAGTCAGAGTTATGCACACACACACACACATGTTGGGGGGATGGAGAGAGAGAGAGAGATATCTTCCATCTGTTGGTTCATTCCCCATTTCTCAGATGGCTGCAATGGCCAGGGTTGGGCCAGGCTGAAGCCAGGAGCCAGAAGCTTCTTCTAGGCCTCCCATATGGATGTCAGGATTCGAAACACTTGGGCCATCTTCTACTATTTTTCCTAGGTCATTATCAGGGAGCTGGATTGGAGATGGAGAAGCTGGCACATGAACCAGCACCCATATGAGATGTTGGTGTTACAGGAAGTAGTTTTATATATTACACCACAACATTAGCCCTAAGATTTCAGATTTTTAAGGTTATTTCAAGTATGTGAGTTCTGAGTTTCAAATCCATCCATTGACCTCTTAAAAGTACCCCTGAGATAAGAGCTGTTTCAAAGTTTATGCATCAGGTAGATGAGTTTCCATCAAAGTCACTTGGGGAGGTTGTTATAATGCAGATTTGTGGTTTTAACTCCAGAATTATTGAATTAGACTCTCTGGAGATGAACCCTAGGAATCTGTCTTAATTGTCACTGTTGGGTGATTTTCATGCACAGTTAGCCTTCATGGTGGTGAAAGTAGACAGCAAAACAGATAAAATAAAAATCTCCACCACCTTACCATTGTTGAGTATTCAATTTATATTATTTAGTGCTTCTGACTCCCACACATGCCTGCTGTCCTCTCTTTACAGGGAAAGAATGGTGTTCTAATCATGGATGTAGGTACTCTGCCTACAATTAGGACACCAGCTTTGTGCTTTCTATTTTATTTCTTCTTTTAAAATATTTAATTATTTAAAAGTCAGCATGATAGAGAGAGAGAGAGAGACAGAGAAAGAGATATTTTCCATTTACTGGTTCACTCCCCAAGCAGTTTCAACTGTTAGGGTCAGACCAAAGCTTGGAACTCCATCAGTGTTTCCCACATGGGAGGCAGGAACCCATGGACCTGGACCATCATCTGCCTCCCCACATGAATTAACAGGAAGCTGGATTGGAATCATGAGTAGTTAGGACTTGAATCAGGCACTCCCACATGAGATATGAACATCTCAAGAGACAGTTTAACCAGCTGTGCTATAATGCTATCCTGCACCTGATTAATTTCTTATATCCAGAGGTGCTATGCGTTTCTTTTCTCATAGGAAATATCCATGGGTGATGGTTGCCAGAAGCCTTTGGCAACAATAGTGAGCACATTTGACCAAAGCCTTTGTATTTTGGGGAGCAGGATTGTTGCTCAAGTATATTGACTTTTTCTTAAGAGGTTTTGCTTTTTGTGTATAACTTATGTGTCAAGATCTTGGAAACGAGAAGTGGAAAATAATAATTCTTCACGCTAACACTTGCCAACATGCACGCTGTTCTTTATTGATTCATTTCCATTCTTATCCACACTCAAGTCTCAATATGAATTTCAATTCATTTTTTCCACCTTCCATCACCTATTTCATTTTAAAATTTATTCAAGAGACAGAGAGTCAGGTAAAGAAAAAGATACACACATACACAGAGAAAGAGATAGATAAATTATTCATATCTATATCTATCTATCTACCTATCGATCTATCTGTTGAGATAATTAGACAATTAGAGGTAGAGAGCACTCCCACTCACTGGTTCATCCCCCAAGTACTCATAAGCACCTAAGAGCTAGAGGTGGGCCCAGAACAGAGAGAACAGAGCCAAAAGCTGGGAACTCAATCCAAGTCTCCTGTGTGAGTGGCAGGAATCAACTATTGAACCATCAGCACTGCCTCCCTGAGTCTAAATTGGCAGGAAATTGAAATTGGAAACCAGAGCTGGGAAACAAACCCAGCTAAACCAGGCCAAACGTCTGGCCCAATTCCCAATGAATCATATTTTCCAGTTTTTCTTTCAAGTTACCCACCAGTCTGTCACTATAAATGCCAGCCTGAGTACCCTAACAGAACAAGTTGGAGATTCTGTGTTTCTAGTGAGTTCAAGAGTCAATTTGTCTGTCAATCTGATTAGTTGATCTGATTCCTTGCTTTTAAATGTAGCATAGTATCTTATAATTTGTATCTCACTACACTTAGCATTATGAATATATTGGCTTTGAATGTACTTTAATTATTCAACTAATAATTACATTGCACATGATGATTTTCAGGCTCTCATTCAAAGGGTAATATTCATATACATAACACCCATTACATAATAAAATATCACATTTCACAACATGCAGAGTTGTCTCTAGACAAGAGATTCATTTCTGTAGAGACAAGAGACAAGGAGAATCCTGGCTATTTTGTTTTATAATTCTGTGATCCTGCTCATAGTCTATGTTCTGAGAATCAAGGACTTAAAAAAGGAACCACAGATGAGTCAGCAATGGCCCTGACGGCAGATCTCCCAGAGAGAAAACATTGAACAACTGGAAATGACTTGTTCCTTCAAGGTCTTAAATATTTAGGGGGTAATCTTCTCCCTGGGTGTCTCTAAATTATTTAAACTAAATTGGCTTGCCCTGTGGTCTCTTCTCTCCACAGGATTTGAAAGCCTAACTATTTCCTTCTCACAAGTGGGTAGGTTTATAGCTTAATCAAAATGACTATTACCTAAGGCATTATGCCTATTATAAACCACATCCATTACAGGGTCACTAAGGCAAAGAAGAGGGAGGGCATGAGGAAGAAATTTAGACTGCTGGTGTAACTGAAAAGTGGTTACCCTTCTGCAGTGGCTCACGCTGAATGAAGCTCATTTTCATATAGGTTCAGAATCTGAAGTTGCTTGTGCTTCACATCTCCATATTGTGTTTGATGTGCCTGACAGCTAGAATTTGAGAATGCTTCTGTCCTCCATACCTCTAGATCTGTTCTTTTACAATATATAAGACTTGTTATTTTGAGAAGAAAAATAGAGGGGTCCAGGACATGCTAACTGACTTCAAACACTTTAGAGACTCACATTTTATCTAGGGATAAGACTTTTCTGTGTGAAGCTTCAATGCAGAAATGAAACCAATGGATGGGGAAGTTGTGTGCAAAAGGTTGTTTTCAATTTTGTCTAACCTTTCTCTTGGGTTATACCTGCATGGACAAGTACAAAGGGATATGAACAACAAATAAAACATTAATGACAACAGGCTTTGCCTCCAGAATTCACTAGCAACATAGACTTTCCGGCTTCCTCTGACAGGATCTTCACACTGGCATTTACATTCATGTTAGGTGGACCAAACCACCCTGTTAAAGAGTATCCCATTCTGCTTGCTAAACTGATCCAGCAGAAATAAGCCGATGCAACTTTTTCTCTTTCATGAGGTTGAATCATCAGTCACTTGATCTCTAGTCACAGTAGTGACTAAAACCAATTCTCTCATATTAGGTGGTTACGGCCACTTTAATATTTCAACAATTAGATTAATCCCCAGACTGTGTACTGCCCCTCCCCTATAGTGATTTGGCCATAATATTTGCACATAAGCTTTCACTGAATAAATTAGGTGAAGTGAAGTGAGGAAAAAGCTGGCAGAAGGGAAGGTTTTCTTAAGTCCTTAAAGCAGGGAGCAATTTATCCCCTAAATGAAATCTTCATTCTCCAGGAGGTCCCTATGGCTAAGTTCATTAAAAAATAAATCCATAGCACATCATAAACCAGGTAAAATGTCTCAACGTGGTCCTTGGAAAGGTGCCAAATTATAGAGTCAAAATGGTAACTTGGGGACCAAGATGAGAAATCTAGATCTACCTTGCTCTGTGGATATATTTCTCTAAATTGTAGGAAAAAAATAATGCTTGTTGGAAGGGCCACATAGATGCAAACTTCTTTTTTTACTTTAGGAAACATTCTTATTCATTGATTTTGAAAATAAGAATTTCTCTGTCCATAAACATCTATAGAAACAGGGTGGAATGATAGAATGAAAATGAAGTGATGTGTATGTTTTAATAAATTGAGATGCACTGAATTCTTAAGCTGTGATGAAAGAAGCAAGAAATGAGCACAGAATGAGGGCATTTACAGATTGTTGTTTAGATAACATCCTTGGAACTATACAGATACAAGAAGAGTGGTTTTTTTTAATATAAAAATCAATAAAACTAAACAAAGTTGTATGTTAGCTGTGTGATGAATGGCTTTAGCCATCATATTAGTGAACAAGGATCAAGTATTAGGATTAACTATGTGGAATTACTGAATGCTACTCTCCCTGTATCTTCTTTTAAAAGGAAGAGAGTTGTATAAATTATTGTGCTTTTTTGGTCTAAGTTTTCTGGGGACTATCTGAAAGACTGACAAAAAGGACTTGCTTTTGTTTTTACTTTTTAAGTAGTGGAGTTAGTTCCTCTTTATTTGTTTAATTATTTATTTATTAAAGATTTATTTATTTATTTGAAAGGCAGAGTTCCAGAGAGGCAGAGAGCGAGAGAGTAAGAGAGGTCTTCCATCTGCTGATTTACTCCTCAAATGGCCACA
This sequence comes from Lepus europaeus, assembly GCF_033115175.1. Classification (NCBI taxonomy): domain Eukaryota; kingdom Metazoa; phylum Chordata; class Mammalia; order Lagomorpha; family Leporidae; genus Lepus; species Lepus europaeus. The sequence continues at coordinate 79,350,477 of NC_084839.1, read as the reverse complement.
ATGGCTGCAGCTGAGCCAATCCAAAATCAGGAACCAGGAGTTTCTTCCGGGTCTCTCACACAGGTGCAGGGGCAAGCACTTGGGCCATCTTCTACTGCTTTCCCAGGCCATAGCAGAGAGCTGGATTGGAAGTGGAACAGCTGGGAAGGGAGCTGGTGTCCATATGGGATGCTGGCACTGCAGATGGTGGCTTTACCTGTTATGCCACAGCACTGGCCCCTTCTTTTTCTTAACTTGGATTTCTTTCAGGGAAGAGAAGACAAAATTAATTTACTGAAAATATTTTAAAGCAAATGAAAATTCTGTGGCCACTTGAAGCAGCATATTATTGGTGAGATATATACTACACAGTCTAAAGTCTGGTATTAATCTGTGGTGAGAGTTTTTTTTTTTTTTTTTTTCCCAAAGTAAGGCACCCATGCTTACTGGAGAATCTAAGAAGCCATGAAAATACCTAGGATTGTCTGCGTGCTCATAAGACACCTGAGAAAATCCTAAACTTTAATCTTCAATTGAGCTCTAGACTCAGCGTATTCAGGAAGTTAAGCCTAAGGCAGAGTTGTAAACAGCCAACTTAAAAGTCACTGATTAAATGAACAACAAGGTGTCTGTGAAAAATACACAGGCAACATCATAATCAGTTAAGAAAGACTAATTGTTACTAATAGTTACTAATCAGTAACTAGACAAGCATGCCCACTTTAACCATGCTATACAACATTATACTGAAAATTATAACCAGAGTAATTAGGCAGGAAAAATAAATAAAAGATATCCAACCAGAAAGGAAGTAAAACTATATTCACAAATGAAATAACTGTATGTGTAGAAAATTCCAGCTTATTCATAATAAAATCTAATAGAGTTAATGCACAAATGTGACAAAGCTGTAGGGTACAAGACCAACATGTGGAAATCAGTTGTTTCTATACACTAGCAACAAACAATCTGATAGCAAAATTAGGAAATTGCTTAATTTATGGTAACAACCAAAATAATTAAATTTCTAAGAATAAATTAAAGCAAGGAGAGGAGTCAACAATGAGAACTGCAAAGTCCTGCTAAAAGAAAGCAATTCCAAACAATTGGAAACATTTTGTATTCATAAATTGGAAGACTTATTATTCTTGAGGTGTCAATACTCTCCAAAATGATTAATAGATTCAATGTAATCCCTGTAAAATTCCAAGAGCCTTTTCTGCAGAATGGAAAAATTGATCTTCAAATTATTGTGAAATTACTAAAGGTCTTTTATAGTCAAAATAGTGTTGAAAAATAATAAATTGTAAGGATTTACACTTCCTAATTTCAAAACTTATTACCAACCTAACAGTAATCAAAATAGTATGGCATAAGATTAGTGTAACAAAATTGAGAACCCAGGAATAAATCCACACACTTATGATTAATTTGTTCTTTTTTTTTTAAATTTAAGATTGTGTTATTTATTTAAAAGGCAGAGTGATAGAGAGGTAAAGAGAAAGAGACAGCCAGACACAGAATCTTCTATCTACTCGTTCACTCCCCAAATGGCCACAACAGCCCTATCTGGGCTAGGTTGAAACCAGGACCTTGGAGACTCCATCCAGGTCTCCCATGTGGGTGGAAGGGGCCCATCTTCTGCTCCTTTCCCAGATGCATTGGCAGGAAGCTGGAATGCAAGCAGGACAGCCTAGACTCCAATTGGCACTCCTCCATGTGGTGCTTGGGTTGCAAGCAGTGGCTTAGCAAGCTGTAACACAATGCCAGCCCCAGGCAATTGGTTTCCAATAAGGGTGCAAAGGCCTTTCAATGGGAAAAGAATAATCTCTTACACAAATTATTCTAGGAGAATTATATATCCAAATACAAAAGCATGAATTTGGGACCATATCTCACACAGTATTTAAAAATCAGGGGCAGGCGTGTAGCCAAGCAGTTAAGATGCTGTCTAAGATGCTGTGTCCCACACCAGAGCGCCTGGGTGTGAGTTCCAGCTCCAAATTCTGATTCCTGCTAATGCACAAACTGGGAAACAGTTGTGATGGTCCCATGAATTGGCTACCTACTTACCCACATAGATTGTGGGTGCATGCCATGCCACAACTCTGGTCTCTAGTTCTTGACAATTTGGTGAAGATTTAAAACAAACTTTGATAAAACACTGATAGACAGAGGCATTTCTTTTCTTTTCTTTTCTTTTCTTTTCTTTTCTTTTCTTTTCTTTTCTTTTTTTAATTAGCTCCTACCTATAAGGAAGAACATGTGGTATTTGTCTTTCTGGGTCTGGCTTATTTCACTCAACATCATGTCCTCCAGTTGCAAATATTTTTTGGATGTAAATGATAGAAGTTCATTCCTTTTTTATAACTGAAGTTCTAGAATTTAAAGTAAAATGTAAATATGTCAACTAAAGCTCTGATGGAGTGTTGGGAACAGAAATATTTTTTTTTTGACAGTCAGAGTTAGACAGAGAGAAAGGTCTTCCTTCCGTTGGTTTACACCCTCAAATGGCCACTATGGCTGGCACGCTGCCCTGATCCTAAGTCAGGAGCCAGGTGCTTCTTCCTGGTCTCCGATGCAGGTGCAGGGCCCAAGCACTTGGGCCATCCTCCACTGCCTTCCCGGGCCACAGCAGAGAGCTGGACTGGAAGAGGAGCAACCGAGACAGAATCCGGCACCCCAACGGGACTAGAACCCAGGGTACCGGCGCCGCAGGCGGAGGATTAGCCTAGTGAGCCGTGGCACCAGCTGAGAACGGAAATATTAACTATGATATATTTCTATGTGGAAATTCTAGAACTAAAAGGGCATTTTATTAAATGAAAGACTGACTTGGTTTAATAGCAAAAGGGCTACTACAGTCCCATTTAAAAGATAGGGCAATAGAAATTATTCAAGCTGAAGTGATGGAAAATAAAAGATTGAAGCAAATGAACAGCTCGGTTGTTTGAAGGATAGCATAAACTTTGCAACATATGTGTAATTGTAGGGAGACATTGAAACAAAAGTATTTTCAGAAACACAGCTAACACTTCTCCCCAAATCCAATGAAAAGAATCAGTATACACATCAAAGAAACTCAACATAACTGAAGCAGGGTAAACATAAAGAAAAGCCACATCTAACACACCATTTTCAAACTCTTGAAAAGCCAAGGTAGAGTGGAAATCTTAAAATCAGTCAGTGAAGAAAAGACATATATATGGCTATGATGGTAAGAATACAGACGAACTTCTCAACAGAAAAAATGCTAGCCAGGAAACAATAGAATGACATCGTTAAAGTGCCAAAAGAAAAATAAAACTACCAACCTGAAATTTTATATCTGTCAAAAAACTTTAAAAATAAAGGCAAAATAAAGATATCTGAGGCAAATAAAAAGACAGAGAATTTGTCTTCGGTGGATGTATAATACAAAAATGTTAAAGGGATACTGTTTGGAGGAAAAAGTGAAAAACAAATGGGCGTCACATATGCATATGTGGAAGTCAAATACACAATAGTAACATAATGTGTGTGGGTGGTAAATGGAAACCTACTGCTGCAAGTTTCTTACTTGATACAAGGAATTCTGTAAGTAAGGGTAATTCAGGACAGAAAGCCTTAAACTAAGGATGCATATTATAATCCATAGGATGCACCTTAAGAAAGAACCAAGAGTAATAGTGAAAAACCATCAAAAAAAGATAAAATGAAAAACAAAAAATATTCTATTGACCAAAGAACTGCTGGAAAGCAATCTAAGAAGGAAAAATTGAAAACTAATTTTGTGATTGTACATGTCAACTCATAAAATTACATGTTTAATAGAATTCCAAATGCATGGATCAGTAAGCACTACATTTAAAAAAGGGAAATTATCAAAATTATCAAGCTAAATAAAAAAGCAGGAGCCAACCTTATACTGTATGAGATGTCACTTAGAGAGGTAGAAATAGATTAAAAGTAAAAAGAAGGAAAATATATGATAACAGTATTCATAAGAAATTAGGGATCCATGATGAGTAGATAGCATAGATTTCTAGACAACAAGGGCTTTTAGTGATTTGAAGGATTATTTCATAGTGAAAAAGAGGGTTTTTTTCTTCTAGAAGATATAAAAACACTACAACTACAGGCACAAAATAACAGAGCTTCAAAACAGATGAAGCAAAAACTGTTAAGACTAAAGGGAGAAATGGATCCCTGATTATGGCTGGGAATTTCAGCATTCGTTTCTCAATAGAGAACAGAGCAAGTAAAGAAAGTGTTCAGTGTAGATAAAGGAAAACCAAACTACACCATCTACTAACTTGATCTAATTGACATTTGGAAGCACTGCACCTGAAGAACAGCAGAACTCCTTTGAAATTCACAGGATGGTTCGCCATGTGCTTGGTCATAAAGCATGCCTTAATAAATTGCAAAAGAAGGAAATCACAAAAAAAATCCCTGATTACAAATAAATCAAATTAGATAAAAATACAAGTATATGGAAATCAAGCAACATTCTTAAAATACCTGATGGATCAAAACAGAAGTTATGAAGGAAATTAGAGAAAATACTTTGAATTGGATAACAATGAAAATATGTCATTTCAGTTTTTGGAGATGCCACTAAAACAATGGTTAAAGAAAAATGTATAACTTTTAATATTGATATTAGAAAAGAGAAGCATATTTAAAACTAATAACCTAAGTTTATATCTTGAGCTAAGAAAGAAATAGCAAAGAATATAGAAGAAAAAACTGACAATGATAATAGCAGGAACCAAAGAAATAGAAAATAAATGAGCAAATAAATAAAACAAAAATTTGCTTTTCTGGAATTAGTGATACTGATCAAGTAAGCAGGTGCCAAAATTCAAAATATTAATATTAAGAATTAAAGTGGGCATAGGATATAGGTACTGCAAAAATTTTAAATAATGAGAGAATATTATGAACAACTTCAGGCTAACAAATTCAAGAACTTAGATAGATAGAAAGAAATTCTTGAAAAATGCAAATTACCAATATGGAAACAAGAATGAAAAAACTACCTATAGTTCTATCAGTGCATTTGAATTTGTATTTAAAATCTTCCACAAAGAAAACTGTATGTACAAATAGCTTAATTAGTGAATTTTAACAATAATTTAAATGAAAACAATATTAATCTTAAACTCTTTTATAAATAAAGAAAACTCACTATTGTGAATAAAAAACTCAGTGTAAAAGGCTAAAATAATTTTGAAATCAAATCCAATTTCTTTCATTCTTTAATGAAATATTAATTGATTGAATACAGTAATATATGGGATACTTCAAAAACTTTATGGAACATAGAACTGAAAGATGAATTGTTGGAAAAAAATTTGAAACCCCTGCATATTAAGGACTTCAAAAAGGTCATGGAATTGCATATTATGAAAGGTCTTTGCATGGATTTAAAATTTTTTGCTCCAAAACTTCTTTAAATCCATTATTTCATGAACTAACCCCCCATGAATTTCTTGAAGTTCCTTTACATAAATATTGAAATTCTGGCCCAATTTGGTCAGAACATTGTGGTCCAGTTGGATTTTTCTCAGTAATACAAAGAAGTTGTAGATGTGGAGCAACTGGAAATCTTATGCACTGCTAGTAAGACTATGTATTTTCAATCACTTTGGAAAATTGTTCTGTTAATTACTCTAAGTATGTGTTTATACTGTTAGCTTCATCCCCAAGTATATATACAATAAAAATGTACACATATTTGTACCATGTCAAGAAATAAATGTTCAGGACTGCTAATATACCAATAAAATAATGAATCTTGTCCTGCTTAGATGAAAATGGCCCTGATACACTACTGGTATCAAGGAAAGCTGATGCGATGTGGGCTCTAAGGGAAGCATGTGTTGCATTATTGTGCCAGCTAAGCAAGGAAGCCATAGCTTGTTTGCTACCAAACACAGGTCATGAGGGACTTTGGAGTGCCTGAGTCACATTGCCACAGGGTAGTGAGCTCTGAGGAGGTGGTTATGCTTTAAGACACACGTATCTGGATACATGAACCAATAACCTAAAAAGTCCAACAATAAAAGAATTGTTGTATATTGATTATACAGCAGTGAAAATCAATAAACAGCTTTATGCAATGGTGTAAGCAAACCACACAAACCATGTTGAGCCAAAGATGACAGAGACAAACAAATACATACTGTTTATATTTCATTATTTAAACTTCAAAATTGCATTAGAAATCAGCATAGAAAATACTTTTTAGGTGTAGGAAAGTTTAGACTTTGAGGAAGAATTCTTGGGGTCTGAGTATATTACATTTCTTCACTTGTGTGGTGGTTATACAGGTAGGTTCATGTTGAGTAATTTATCAAGCTGTGCCCTTTAAATTATGCAGTTTTGTTTCTATATTATATTTCATTTGGGCTGAGTGAAGGGCTTTTCAGCTTAGAGCCAATAAGATCTGTGGCTCTGACCTGAAGTCCTTCGACTCCAGGGCAGGTCCATTTCCAGTGATCCAACTCTTGGCAGAGCTGCCAGGGCTCTTCACAAGCTGACTTCTGCTGAAGCCCAGGCTTACCACATTGAAAGCCACTGCAGTGGACTGGCCTGTTGGGTCTACTTGAGGGCAGATCACTGTACAGATCAGCCATTAATAGGCCTGCCACCCATTGCTTCTGATGCCGAGCTTTCTTTTCCTCCTGGTTTGTGTTAAAGCAGACCAGAGGATGCAAGTCAAGGGAGTGCCCAAGTCCCATCTCTAATCTTCGGTGGCCTGAACTACAAGTCTATAGTCACAGGCATGTTCTGTAGTAGTTTTTCTAAGGTAGACAATGCCCATGAGGAAAATTATATTCTCACTTTCAAACTTTCTTTCCCTTTGGTCTGAAAGGGAGGTTTTTTCTACTTACTGTATACTTCGCTGATGGCGAAGTGAATCTAGCTATGAGATTATTATTTAAGTTCTTATTTTGGCTATGATATTACAGAAAAATGTTAGCCATCTCTTTTATAAGGTCTAAAGATTAAATTGTGCGTCCTACAGATTCCTTCATAATAGAATTAGTTTCCTACCTTGAAGAGAATAGAGAAATGAAAGAACAAGTTGGGCTTAGAATAGAGAAATGAGGGAGCAAGTCCTAGATCGCTTGCTGACAATAGCAATATCACATGAATACTTAGCAAACCGTTTCAACCATTAGATAACAACTTAAGAAAACATTTACCATAAGGTCCAATGCCTTCTATAAATTTTAAGAATCATGTATTTGAAAACACCTCTTAAATATCTAAGTGACCACTGCAGCTGAGGGGATGGTCAAGTAGGGTCAGCAACATTGCAGGCAGAACTGTAAATTTCTTGTTAGAGATGCCCCCTGCCTTTACCTGGCCAGCTCTCCTCCCAGGCCAGCCAAGTAATGAAAGTCAACAGAGTGCCTTCCCCTAGGAGGTTCACACCTCCCTTAGGATATACCCCATGTGAAGAGATAGATAGGTCTGGGCCTCTGAATTTACAAGGCCTAAAGCCCACCAGATTATTATCAAGCCCCTTCTATCAGGTTCTATTTGCCTCTCAATCAGAAAACTTAATTGTAGCTTAGACAGCACCTTTCTTAGCTCCTCTAATAATGACTCTGTCCTTTGTTCTAGGCCCTGTCTAGTGCACTTGGGCCTCATTCCTTTGTAATCATAACCTCTACTCTACCACCAATGGCTCTACTCCCAAGCTGTGTGTACTGATGGTCCTCTTCCCCACTTAATGCTGTAGAATTGTTCAAACCTGGTAAATGCCACTCTTAGGATCATTGGTTACTATCCTCACTCTGTCTTTTATGACCTTGTCTAAATAGGATCAGAGTCGGCAAACTTGGAAGGCTTCCATAGCCTTGGCAACTCATGATGACAGCCTAGGAAGGTTACTGGCGCCATAAACTAGAGTGTCAATTTGTTGGGTCAAGAACAGGAGCCACTGTGCACTTGCTCCTCATGTGGGATCTCTGTCCTTAATGTGCTGTCCATTGTGATTTAATGCTATAACTAGTACTCAAACAGTATGTTTCACTTTGTGTTTCTATGTGGGTGCAAACTGTTGAAATCTTTATACTAAATTGATCTTCTGTATATAAAGAGAATTGACAATGAATCTTGATGCAAATGGAAGGGGAGAGGGAGAGGGAGAGGGGAGGGTTGCGGGTGAGAGGGAAGTTATGGGGGGGCGGGGAAGCCATTGTAATCCATAAGCTGTACACTGGAAATTTATATTCATTAAATAAAAGTTAAAAAAAAAATAAATAAATAAATAGTAACGTCAAAAAAAAAAGCATCAGAGTGCTTTGAATTTAAATATGTATTCCCCAAAATTCACATTTTAAATTCATAAGCCCCAGCACCTCAGAATGTGATTGCATTTGGTGATAGGCCTTTAAAGAGATAAAGTTAAAATGAGATCATTAGGTGGATCCTGATCTAATACGACTGGTATCCTTGTAAGAAGAGGAGACTAAGACAGAGAAGGGGCCAGTGTTGAAGCACAGTGGGTTAAGCCACTGCTTGCAATGCCTATATCCCAGTTGGTGTCAGTTTGAATTGGTGCCAGTTTGAATCCCAGCTACTCCACTTACAATCTGGCTTCCTGCTAATGTGCCTGGATGGCCACAGTTAATGGTTCAAGTACTGAAGTTTCTGCCACTCACTTGGGAGACTCAGAGGGGAATTCCTGGCTCCTGGCTTCCAGTTGGCCCAGTCCCAGCTGTTGCAGCCATTTAAGGAGTAAATCAGCATATGGAAGATTCTCTCTCTCTCTCTCTCTCTCTCTCTCTCTCCCTCATGCTACCTTTAAAGCAAATAAGTCTTAACAAAAAAAGACAGAGACAGAAACAAATGACAGACCATGTGAAGGCCTAAGGATGGCCATCTGCAGGCCAAGGAGAAAATCCTCAAAAGAAATCATCTCTGTAAATACTTTGGTCTTGGGACTTTCAGTCTCTAGACTCATGAAACAATAAACTTCTACTGTTCAAGTCACCCAGTCTGTGGTGCTTTTTTATGGTAGCCTTAGCAAATTAATATACACTGTGTGACCATCCAGGATTCACAATTAGCATTGATTAGAGTTCTGAGTGATTTCTGTAGAATGACATAAAAATAGTTTGCACAAATGGAATCCGTGGTGTTGATGAAATTATCTTCAATCTGTAACTGCCATCATCAATATTCCCATTGTCTCCACAAAAGTGATTGCTTCTTCTGAATGAGAATGTTACATATTGTGTGAACAAATAGGAGAGAGAAGCTTCAAGGCTCCAATGACAAGTGATGTCAAGAAGGGGGAAATGTTCACCCTGATTTGATCAACACACAATTGAACTGTCACACTGTACCCCATAAATACAAATAGCTTTGGTTAATAAAAAATATTTTAAAAGTAGGATTAGGGGCCAATGCTGTGGCATATTGGGTAAAGCCACCACCTCACTTCCCACCCAGCTCTCTGCTATGGCCTGGGAAAGCCTGTACAGGACAGCCCAAGTCATTGGGCCCCTGCACTCATGTGGGAGACCAGGAAAAGGTTCCTGGCTCCTGGCTTCAGATCAACATAGCTCTGGCCATTGAGGCCAGTTGAGGAGTGAACCAGCAGATGGAAGACCTCTCTCTCTTTCTCTGCCCTTCTTTCTCTCTGTGTGTAACTCTGACTTTAAAATAAATAAAATAACTTTTTAAAAAAGAAAAATAGGGTTAAGCAACATCATATATGGAATTGGTAATCAGTGGTAATCAGTGGAAAGTACCTGATTCATCATTTGACCAAGAAAATATCTGAATGGCTCAGATTTATATTGTATTATTGCCAAAAAACAAAAATGCTTTCCATAATATAAAGTCAATGCACAAAGTTTAATAAGCTCATTTAATAATAAATGCCAATAGCACAAAGTTTAATAAGCTCAGCATTAAAAAAAGGAACATAAAATAGAAAGATTATTTTTCTCCACGTATCCAGGCTCTCATTCATTAATGGGGAAAAACCAGCATATACACATGAATAGATAATGATTTATAAGCCCTTCTCTTGGAAGAGAGGCATTTCCCTACTATTATGATCACAAAATTATAGAAAGGTGAAACAGTGAAGGATTCGTGAGGCTAACAAAAAAATCCGCAGATCAGAATTTTGTTTTAGTTCATACCTCCGTGACCTGGGAACTTGTATTGCTGAAATCAGAAGTGCCATTTCACAGGATTCTTGACTGGAGAGTACCTGCTATTGAAGGCATTTCCTTTTCATTTACCTGAGCTCAATATGCATGTTTATGTAATCTTTATTATTTTTCATTAAAATCGATTTAGTGTTTTAAAGAGAACTAATTCCCAAAATAATACAGCCAAACCAAAATTCAATCACTAAAAACAGCCTCTTCAATTTTTCATTCAATGATACATGTTTTAGCTTTCCAAATGAAATATTTTTTTTAAACTTTTATTTAATGAATATAAATTTCCAGTGTACAGCTTATGGATTACAATGGCTTCCCCCCTCCCATAACTTCCCTCCCACCCGCAACCCTCCCCTCTCCCGCTCCCTCTCCCCTTCCATTTGCATCAAGATTCATTTTCAATTCTCCTTATATACAGAAGATCAATTTAGTATAAAGATTTCAACAGTTTGCACCCACATAGAAACACAAAGTGAAACATACTGTTTGAGTACTAGTTATAGCATTAAATCACAATGGACAGCACATTAAGGACAGAGATCCCACATGAGGAACAAATGCACAGTGACTCCTGTTCTTGACCCAACAAATTGACACTCTAGTTTATGGCGCCAGTAACCTTCCTAGGCTGTCATCATGAGTTGCCAAGGCTATGGAAGCCTTCCAAGTTTGCCGACTCTGATCCTATTTAGACAAGGTCATAAAAGACAGAGTGAGGATAGTAACCAATGATCCTAAGAGTGGCATTTACCAGGTTTGAACAATTCTACAGCATTAAGTGGGGAAGAGGACCATCAGTACACACAGCTTGGGAGTAGAGCCATTGGTGGTAGAGTAGAGGTTATGATTACAAAGGAATGAGGCCCAAGTGCACTAGACAGGGCCTAGAACAAAGGACAGAGTCATTATTAGAGGAGCTAAGAAAGGTGCTGTCTAAGCTACAATTAAGTTTTCTGATTGAGAGGCAAATAGAACCTGATAGAAGGGGCTTGATAATAATCTGGTGGGCTTTAGGCCTTGTAAATTCAGAGGCCCAGACCTATCTATCTCTTCACATGGGGTATATCCTAAGGGAGGTGTGAACCTCCTAGGGGAAGGCACTCTGTTGACTTTCATTACTTGGCTGGCCTGGGAGGAGAGCTGGCCAGGTAAAGGCAGGGGGCATCTCTAACAAGAAATTTACAGTTCTGCCTGCAATGTTGCTGACCCTACTTGACCATCCCCTCAGCTGCAGTGGTCACTTTGGAAGTTGGGCTGAGTGAAGGGCTTTTCAGCTTAGAGCCAATAAGATCTGTGGCTCTGACCTGGGCATCCTTCGACTCCAGGGCAGGTCCATTTCCAGTGATCCAACTCTTCTTATCATGGTGAGGTGCATTGACTCGGTGTAATAAACCAACATATTAGATATAGTAGCATCACATTCTGTAGACTGTGTTCCAAATGGATAGTGAATCTAGGTGTGAAATGTGAAAAAGAACTGGAAGCATATGGTAAGATCTAGAATTTTTTTGTTGAAAGCCTATTAACATTCCAGTACACTTTTGCAGCTAGATACCTTCTAATGAATCTAGTTATTTGCAAAAGCATTGTAAAGCAGGTTTTAAAATATCAGTTACAAAAGTGCTGCTTTGTCCCTTTCTCCTTTATGCAGTCATATTATAACACATGCTAATGTAGGAGCATGTTAGAAATTAATGATCCTCACCATCAAAGTGAATAGATTGAATTCATCCTACTTGACATCAAATTTGTTCTTTCTTCAGTACAACCTTTATCTTTAAAAAGTCATACTGCTTAACTACAACTCAGTGTCCCAAACTCTGGGATCTTTCACTCCCTCCCCCGCTTCTTTTTAAATAACATACCAATTGAGAAGTAAAGAGATCTGGGTTCAAAATCTAGGTTTGCCACTTTCTTGCTAAGACTTTGGAATAATATTTAACTTCTATTATTTTAGTATCCTCCTTAAAAAATAAGGGGCAATAATATTACTCATTTGATGAAGTTGTTATTGATAGAATCAAATTATATACTAAATACTTCAATAAATAGTAGATAATTAGTAAATACTATAATTATCACTCTTATCACTAAGTCCCACTGATGCTACCTCTAAACTTTCAACACTAAACACTTCTTTTTTATTTAAGATTTATTTATTTATTTGAAAGGCAGAATTACACAGACAGAAAGGAGAGGCAGAGAGAGTCTTCCATCCGCTGGTTCAGTCCCCAGTTGGATGCAAGGGCCGGAGCTGCTCCGATCCGAAGCCAGGAGTCAGGAGTTTCTTCTGGGTCTCCACATGAGTGCAGAGGCCCAAGGACTTGGGCCATCTTCCACTGCTTTCCCAGGCCATAGCAGAGAAATGGATTGGAAGCAGAGCAGCAGGGTCTCGATCCGGAGCCCATATGGGATGCCGGCACTGCAGGAGGTGGCTTTACCCGCTAAGCCACAGTGTAGGACCCAAACACTTCTCTTTATTCATGCTATTCTTGTCCTAACTTAGGACTGGTCTTCCTGATACCACAGATTATTCTATATATAATCCAATGTATTATTTGTATTCACTTTTCTTTTTAAGGCTTAGCTTTTATTGTGCTTTGATTACTTCAAAACACATTCAGTGACTTCAAATTACCCAGAAAATAGGGTTGAATTGTCCTAATCCGACTTTTGCAGGCTCTTCAAGGTTTGAGTTAATGTCCCTTTTCATTCATCTTTGATCTTGATCTGCCTTTGCCCTGTTGTGTTGTCTTAGATCAGTTAGTAGACTGGACTGTGATGCTTTCTACTCTCCTGATTTATTATAAGGATTATTTAATTTGATTCTTAGAAATCCTACCTCTGAGTGCTCCATTAACTAGCCAAACTGCCTTTGGAAAATCCATTGATGTCTCCAAGGCTTTATTCTGTCTGTAAATTAACATGGTTCTCAAACTCTAGTGTGTATAAGAACTACTTGGAGATCTTGCAAGGCATGTGGATTCTGACCTCTACCCCCAGAGATCCTGACTGTATTTTAATTTATAAAGATGAAGTTCAATATATGATAAGTGCATTCCATTCTCCAGTATTAGGTGTGCACCTTGAGATTTTTACATACATATTCTTGTGTGACGATCATCATCCAGGTCCAGATAAGACATCCAGGAAGACGTCTTCCAATCCTTCTCAGTCCATGTTTCTTCCAGAGATGACCACTATTTTTACTTCTATCATGATTCCTTTGTAACAATGTAGAGTGGGTGATTTTTTTGGTGTCTCTTTTAGATCTCATTCTCTTTTGTTCTAAATTTCTAAATCAGATGGAGATGTAAAGGTATAGTGGATATATTCTCACTGTTATCTCAAATCTAAACATCCGTTAGAAGCACATTCCCTGCCCGCTCACTCTGCACCCCCACCTTCGTCTCCATAGTCAATCCCAGAGGACCTTCCTCTCCTTCGGCTCTTCACCCCCCACCTTCATGTATTCCTTATTCTTCAGTTCTAGAGTAGCTCCTCACAGGGTTAGGCCTGTCAGCTAAAGGTCAGGCATTCTAACCTCCCTTGCAACAATTCCTTCTACAACATCCCTGGCAAATGCTCTTTAACTTCCACTTGAACTTCTGCTGAGGTCTGAATCTGCCATATTATTGGACATTTCTCTTTGCTAGAAGGTGCTTTCCGAACGGGGCCATCAAAGAAGGAGGTACCCTTCTCCGAAGGGAGGAGAGAACCTCCACTTTGACTATGACCCTATCGGAATAAGACCAAAGTCAGCGAACTCTAAAGGCTTCCATAGCCCTGGCAACTCATGACTAGAGCCTAGGGAGATTACTGACGCCATGAACAGGAGTGTCAAATTGTTAAGTCAGCAACAGGAGTCACTGTGTACTTACACCCCATGCGGGATCTGTCCCTAATGTGTCGTCTAAAGCCAAGTGATGCTATGACTGGTACTGAAACAGTATTTTTATACTTTGCGTTTCTGTGTGGGCGCAGACTGATGAGGTCTTTGCTAATTATATACTGAAGTGATCTTCTGTATATAAAGAGAATTGGAAATGAAAAAAAAAAAAACAACCTGGTGTTAAAATGGAAATGGCATAGAAAATTAATTATTTTGAAAAAAAAATTATGTAGGATCTCTGTCTTTAATGTGCTGTACATTGCTATTTAATGCTATAATTAGTAATCCAATGGTAGTTTTTTCACTTGATATTGCTATATGGGCAAAATGTTGAAATCTTTACCTAATATATACTAAACTGATCTTCTGTATACAAAGAGAACTGAAAATGAATCTTTACATGAATGGAAGGGGAAAGGGAGCGGGAGGGGGGAGGGTTGCGGGCGGGAGGGAGGTTGTGGGAGGGGAGAAGCCATTGTAACCCATAAGCTATACTTTGGAAATTTATATTCATTAAATAAAAGTTTAATAAAAAAAAAAAAGAGTAAAAAAAAAAAAAAAGAAGGTGCTTTCCCAGAGTGTAATTTATAAAATATTCTGTGGTACATATGATAAGAGGCATGCCCTCTAGAACAATTTAAAAAAATCTCGTCTCTTTTGTGTCATGACAGCCTTTCAAATGTCTTCGACAGTTTCCACATAGAGTCTCAGGAGTTTCTTCTCTAGACACTGCAATCACACCTCCAAGTACTTTATTGGCTTTTGCCTCGCTTGTCAAAATCCAGCTCTGAAATATTCCATGCAATTGAGAGTTGTAGTAGCCTAACAAGGAAGAAATTACACCTTACACTGTAACATAACTGCTAAAACAATATACAGGTGATAACCCATTGGGACATGCAGAACAATATGCCTCTCCCTGCAGAACAAACGTGTGGACATGCAAGCCATGGTCTCACTGGGTTCATACTCAGGCAGATCCTCAAACTTGACTTCTTGCTCTATTGTTGACATGTTACAATCTTTTTATTTAAAAAAAGACACCTTTCTTATTTTATAAGATTCTATTTTATTATTTTCATTTTACTTGAAATGCAGAAAAACAGAAAGAGAGAGTTGGAGAGAGATCCTCCACCCTCTTACTCACTCCCCAAATGTCTGCAACAGCTAAAACTGGGACAAGCCAAAACCAGATCAGGATTCCATCAGAATCTTCTATGTAGGTGCCAGGGACCTAAGTACTTGAGCCATCATTTGCTGCCTCCCAGGGTGCATAATAGCAGGGAGCTGTATTAGAAATGGACAAGCTAGGACTTGAACCCAATCAATCTGATATGGGTTGGCAGTGTCCCAAGTGGCTTAACCTTTGCAGCAAACACCTGCTCTACAATCTTAAAATTTCTAAATTAAAAATATATTTATTTGAAAGATGGAGAAATGGGAGAGAGAGAGAAAGAGAGAGAGAGAGAGAGAAAGAGTCTTCCATCCCTGGTTCATCCCCCAAATATCTGCAACAGTCAAGTCTGGACCAGGCTAAAGCCAGGAGCCAGGAACTCCATCCTGGTCTCCCACGTGGATGTCAGGCGCTCAAGTGCTTTTGCCATCATCTGTTGTCTTCCCAGGCACATTAGCAGGAAACTGGATCAGTAACAGAGCAGTTGAGGGCTTTAATTGGCGCTCTAATGCGGCATTATGGCTTTCCAAGTGGTGGCTTACCCTGCATCTCTGGAATGCCAGGTCCTGTTAATAATTGTGAACAAGGGGAGTCTTGTTTCATTTCATTATTGCACTGAAACTATTAGGTAGCCACTTCTGCCTTTGTGCTTGCATTGCATTTGCTAAATGTCTTAATTTTTTTATTTTTCTTCTTCAATAATACTTCTTATATCAGGTATTAAGAGTGTTTTATATGAAGGAGCCTTAGAAAGTGTGGAAAAAACACCCTTATCTTTTAATTCCACTTTTTAATGAACTTCTTGAAGACTCTTTGTATTTTATATTTTTTTTACTTACTTTAAAAATCTTTTTCTTAGAAAAATAAACATAGGTTGAATGTTATAATCCTACAAATGTGATAGATGAACAGCATAGTGCCTAAAATAAGTAAGCAAATTGCCATGATTCCGCAGTTTATTAGTAACAAAGGTACACTAGAGGCCAGCGCTGTGGCTCACTAGGCTAATCCACCGCCTGTGCTGCTGGCACCCCGGGTTCTAGTTCTGGTTGGGGCGCCGGATTCTGTCCCGGTTGCTCCTCTTCCAGGCCAGCTCTCTGCTGTGGCCCGGGAAGGCAGTGGAGGATGGCCCAAGTGCTTGGGCCCTGCACTCGCATGGGAGACCAGGAGGAAGCACCTGGCTCCTGGCTTTGGATCAGCGCGGCGTGCGGGCCGCAGTGCACCAGCCGTAGTGGCCATTTGGGGGGTGAACCAACGGAAGGAAGACCTTTCTCTGTGTCTCTCTCTCAATGTCTAACTCTGCCTGTCAAAAAAAAAAAAAAAAAAAAAAAGTACACTAGAGCCAGGTTTTCTGATTTCAGTATTTGTAACATAAGGACCTCCTTCCTATCCCCCTGGAAAGTTTGTGTTTCATAGATCCAGGATTCAACTTGAATTCTGTAGTCACATGAACTTCCCAGATTCCTGTAGTTCCCCTTTGATTTCATTCTCCAAGCATGATGCTTCGATTCAACGTCCCCATATTGCTGACTCATATTTAGTCTTGAATTCTTTCTATTTGCTCTTCAGGTCATTTACCCATAATTGCCTAGCCCTTGCTTATCTGATAATTGAAGTGGTTTTTCTACCCTAAGTGATTTACCCTGAGCTTGCATTTTTCCAAAAAAGCCACCTCAGGTTAATTTTGAGAGAATTACAATACAATCTCATTTTTTTTTCTCCCTCGATTATGATTCTGATCTATAGCTAATCTCCAGATCATTAAGGATGTTCCAGTAATTGGAAAGAAATCTCCATGTTTTTTTCATTAAGTGCTCATCTAACTTACGAAAGGGATGTTAAACTAACTTAGGCTGCTGAGTCTTGCTTTATTTGACCAAAAAGAAATCTAAAGCAATTCTATAAAAATGTGGCTTCATTTGCAATTATATTAGGCAGGGGAAGGGAAATGGAGAGGATAATGTAACAAGGGTATAATGACCACCTTAATATGGCAAGTTTGATGGCATGGAGCCTCATGTTGGTGTTACTTCTGCAGATTCCACGGACTGATCATTAGCCTTGAGGGCTGTTGGGCCTGAGTGAAACTGCACTTGTTGTCTTTGTCTTCTGAGGAAGATGCTGACCCAACGCCTCTTGCTGGGGAACCCAGGCAAAGACATATGCATGTCTACCACCTGACGTAATCTTCCTAATTTCTGGAGGGAAAAATAAAAGGGCTTGATCAAGATGGTTAAATTTTCCCTTACATCTGTCACATTGCCATTGAGGAAAGTGTCACCCTAAGCAGATGCCGCTCACTCAGAAATAATTGGGACCAGACATTACCACCTCAGCTAACGATAGCACCGTTTCAGAAGTTTTGAATTCAGAAACTGAGTATTCTCCTCTATCTTCCCTTTCTTCTTCCTCTTCACATAAGCAAGAACCAAGGCATGAGGTTTCTATATCAACTACTCCTCATTGTCTATGTCCACAGCTACCACATGCATACTATAACCGTGCACTATACATCATCCACTACACCTGCACACCAGGTTATACATGCCAGGTCAGGTCAGCACTAACTCTCACCTGATCTCTCCAATAAGCTCTTAACTAATCTCCTTAGGCCTCATTATAATCCACTTTCTATACAGCAGTGAGTTTGGATTCTTAATACTGCAAATAAGATTAAGCCTTTCCTTTGATTACAGTCTCATCACAGTTCTGTATTCTGTTTTTATTTTTAAAGTACAGTTTAATGTCATCTATGTAATTTTCCTTTTCTTTATATTGTTCTTATCTGACTCCCCCTACCTCAACATTTAATGAAAAAGAAGTGGCCTCCTGCCTGGTCATCATTTATCTCCCCCATGCTTACAAGAGTATTGGTATCCAGTAGATGTCTGAAAATTATTCACTGAATACAGAATTGACCTGCAAATCATGGTTAATATGCAACCCATCTCTGTTTCAGACCATTCTCTCCAATATCCCTAGTTAGCAGCTTGATGAATTATTGGTTCCCCTTGGTTGGGGTCTCAGGGATTGAACCCCCTTTGCTTTCCCCTTTGGTTTAGTGGTAGCTAGAGCCCTAATTCCAATTACTGACTGGCTCCCCTCTCTTTCTGTTGTGTGTCTGATCTCTGTTCTTCTTCTTAGGTACCCCCCAGGATTCAGCTGGGTGGGCTTCACCCTCACAATCTAAATCCAAGCTAATCCATGTCCTAAAGGCCCCACCTCTAAACACCACAACTGCATTAAGATTTCTACTCTCTTTGTACCATAAGCACAGGTCTCTGGGGATTAAACTCCTGCATGAGCTTGAGGGACAGTGGGGAACAAATTGCCAATCACAGCATCAGGTTACTTCTCACCTTTATTTGGCTGCCATTCCCAGCTTCCACTGCCCAGCTTCTCTTGCTGGGGCATCTGATACTTGCAAATCATCACATACTCTTTAAATCCTCTAACGTTCAGAGGATCCCAGGCAGAAAGTGTGTGGAGTGCCTAAGCCAGATGAGCGCCTCCTGAGAACATATCCAGGATAAATGTTTCCTCCAAGCTGAAGTTTGCTAGGCTTCACTGCATAAAGATAAGCACTTGTTTCATAAGAAATAGCTTGCATATTTGTGCTTCCTGCATCCACCTATGAATCTATGATGAGAACACCATCGCTCAACCCTCAGAGAAAAATTGAGCTGCATTTGAATTATTCCCAACGGTTATCTCATCTTAAAACTTAGCCATTCATTTAGAAGTTAAGAAAGATTGCAACAAGCAAATGGCAAAACAATCCTAATGGCAGAGATGGGATGTCGAGCACAACTTTGGCTGGCATTTTTAGGATTTTTAAATGCTTGGTTGCAACTGTCACTTCCGTAAGGATTTCATGAAGATTAATAGTCTAAGAAAAAGGCCATCTTTCAAGTAACCGAGCACAGTAACTGTTAGATGGTATTTTTTTTTTTCTGGCAGAATAGGGAAAGGGAGGAAATTTTTCTCCCTGTAACCCTACTTTATTTTGTTATTCCTTAAAAATACACATTTCTGTACTACTATATCACAGTAAATATACCACACAAATATATGTTTACATTTGGATATATATGCACATATGCATGTATAAATGTATAATATTTTGTAAAATTGTTTTGATGTTAATGAAGTAGATAAATTGACTATTGTAGTCAATAAATATTAGCCATTATTACTACCACATTATTATACTTTCTAAAAATAATTAAGACTTGAAACTGGAAACTGGAAATTGACTTCCGAGTATAAGGACCTCCATTTCCTGCTATCCAGTAAGCTTCTTTTTTTTACATTTTTTAAATTTTTTAATGTATTTGACAGGTAGATTTATTGACAGTGAGAGAGAGAGACAGAGAGAAAGGTCTTCCATCCACTGGTTCAATCCCCAAATGGCTACAATGGCAGAGCTGCGCCGATCCAAAGCCAGGAGCCAGAAGCTTCTTCTGGGTGCAGGGGCCCAAGTACTTGGGCCATCCTCTACAGCTTTCTCAGGCCATAGCAGAGAACTGGATCAGAAGAGGAGTGGCTGGGACTAGAACTGGTGCCTATATGTGATGCTGGCACTGCAGGTAGAGGCTTAGCCCACTATACCACAGTGCTAACCCCATGAATCCAAAGTATTTAATCAGGACTATTTTCTCCTAAATCAGCAAGGCACATGCTCCTCTCTAGACTGCTGCAGCCAGGAGCACAGGGCTCCCACTCACCCCAGCACTCACACTGAGGACTTTTTAGAGTGAGGACTATTTCTGGAGTGAGCAGGACATCAGCATTTCTTATCTTGTGCCAGCTGCTGGTTGCTGAGGCCAACCCAGGTGAGTGTTGTTGACAGATAGGGGCTGCCTGCTGTTCATTACTTAGGGAGCAAGGGCTCTGCCTTGGGTGGCAGCATACTGAGAATAATGGGGTCCTGACCAACTCTTCCTCCAGCTGATGAGGGAGAGGTTTCATTCCAACTCAGACAATGCATCAGGACCCCAGATCCTCGTCCTTCCCTGAGCACTGAGCTCCTAGAATAAGTATATCATTCAGAGGAACTTGCCAACTCCGAACTGTTAGCCTCAGAGGAGAAATGGACCAAAAATATTTGTCTGTTATTCTCATCCCTAAAGAACTGAGTTCAAAATGAATAAAGAGGAAAAAGTTCAGTTGTAGAGGCACTGATAAAACTGTGGAGGTTGGGGTAGGTGTTTTGGCAGAGAGGGTTAAGCCACTGCAACTTTGGAGAACAGCTTGGTCTGGCTACACTGCTTCTCATCCAGCTTCCTGCTAATGCATTCTTGGAGGCAGCAGAAGATGGCTTAAATACTTGGGCCTCTGCCACCCAAGTGGGAGATATGCATGGAGTTCCTGTCTCCTGTTTTAGTAATGAGGGCATTTGGGGAGTCAGTCAGAAGATGGAAGATTTCCTCTCTCTTTCTCTCTGTCTCTCCCTCTCTTTCACTTTGCCTTTAAAATAAATGTATCTTAATAAAATAAATCAAACCACTGGAGGTTGTGGTAAAGGGCATTTGTGTTAAGATGAAAGACACAGTGATGGCTCATTTTATGTGGCAATGTGGCTAGGGGACAACACACAAATATTTGGTCAACATGTATGTATGTTGCTGTGAAAGTCTTTTTGAGATTAACTTTTCACTCAGTAGAATTTTAGAAGAGCTGATTGCCCTCCATATAGTGGGTGGGACTTACCTAATCAGTAGAAGGCTTTAAGAAGACTGACCTCCTTTTGTGGAGGAAGGGATTATTGACAGACTTCCTTCGCACTCAAGCTGCAATATTAACTGTTTATGGGTGTCCAGCCCACTCAACTGCCCTGCAGTCTTTGGATTTGCCAACCTCCATGTTCATGTGTACCAATCCATGCTATAAAATTCCTCAAAATAGAACAACTCTCTTTACCTGTATACTTTCTACTGATTCTGTTTCTCTGATGAACCCTATTACATAAGATTCAGTGTAATCCAGATAGTTTACAGGAGAGAACCAAGAATTAAGTCACTTAGGGGTAAGAATAAAAAATTAAAAATGAGCTCAGAGACTATTATTTGGAGGGGGCCAATATTTGATTGGAATTGTTTACGGAACAATTTATGTCCAGGGCATTATTGAAAAGCAAATCAACAATTAGAGGAGTTCAATTGGTGTGTAAGAGAAAGAGAAGCAGAGAGCCCAGGTGGTGCTATTGCCTTCCCAGGATAACCATGACACGGCAACTCTGCACCTCCTGAAGAACAAATAACAGCCTGGGCACTTGTGAGGAGGGGTTTTCTAAAATAGCTATCTCATTGATCAGCAAGTAAATTACAATGACGAGCTAAGGAGGGTTTTGACTAGTACTCAGAACAGTTCCAATATATTATCTAAAATGTCCAGTTTTTTAAAAAATGCAAAGCATGAAAAATATCCCAGGAACCTATGATGAAGAGAACAGAGAAATAAAGCAGGAACTGAAAATGACTACAGCATTCAGGGGATGTCAGGTTTATGAGAAACAATGAAACTTTAAAGTAGCTGTAGTAAACATGTTCACAGATCTAAAGGGAAACAGATTAAAGACATAAAGCAAGTATGAGGACCATGTTGCACCAAACAGAGAATATCTATAAATAGACATAGATAATTTTAAAAATGAAAGTTGGAGGGGGTTGGAAAGTATAATAACTAAAATGAAAAGTTCATAAGAGAGGCTCAACAGTACAAGAATATATTTTTACTGGAGAAAAGAATACTTGAAAAAAAAATATATCAAGAGCTCTAATGTAAAAAGAAGACTAACAATTTAGTTAAATACTTACAAGCCTGTGAGTTAAAGAAAACCAGTCTTCCTTTCACATAGAAGGGAGAAGAGGTTCAGAGAAGTTAGTTCCCACGGTGGGCTGGAGGCTACTATTCTATTCTCAAGTTGGGTTCTCCCCAGCCTCTCACCAACTGGTATGGTAGTGACCTCAGGTAGAAGCCAGGGCAAGCACTTAAATGCTGACTATGAACCGTGAATGGTTTCCTAGTCCGAGTGTGAGCTCCCAGGAGGGCCACTCTCAGATTGAAAGCTCTGAGATGAAAAAAATCAATTCTATCAGTACAGCATTTGGAAACTCAGGGAAGTAACTTTCCTTCTTGGGGCCTCAGTTTCGCTTTCTGTAAAACGGTAGTCGTAAGGCTGTCACAAAACACACCAAACACCAGAGTTAGAGGAAAGGTTCATTGTCGGGTGGGGGAAGCCTGAGGGGCCAGGGGGAGAGGGGGAGAGAGTAAGAGCGGGTAAAGGAGTGTAGGCGAGAGAGATCAAGAGAGAACATGTATTCAGGAATAGATCCTGTTAAACTTTGCTGGGGTGGGTGGAGCGGGAAGGGAAGTAGGAGTAGTGAATCCCATTAGGATGGGTGTGGAGCTGACAATGGTGGTTGGGCCATGGGAGTTAGGACCAAAGCCTACTGTGCAACGTGGTGACAGGAGCCAGGGCCCAAGATGGCGTCCAAGGCATAGATGGTGCCACAGATAGGATTATGCCATTTTACTAACAGTAGTTACAAGAAACGGCCTCAGAGCTTCTAGGGCTCTTTTCCTCTGAGCATCAACAGCTCTCAGAGAATTCGTCTCTCTTTCCATTCCAGCTTTTGTGGTGTTTAGGCCAGATACCACCCAGATATTTCCGGAGTGGTTATCATTATCCCCATAGCTGTCTTTTGCCCTCTACCCTTGCCCTCTCACTGGCACCTTATGACTTTGGAAGACACAGATCCCAGTAATGAGGTGGATTCTGCTTTTTCTAGAGCCCAGGGGAACCGGCCAAACCATGGAGAGGCAGTGTTGGGAAAAAGAGAGGAAATATATTAAGTACTCAAACACAAAGAATTATTATCATATATTGGGTTAGTAAATAATAACTTAAAAAAGGAAAGTTTAATATTTTCTGTGTGTGATACAAAAGCACTTTGTGACTCTACTCTTAGTTCCAAAAAGAAAATCTACTGCCATGCACAACTGAAGTATTCAAGGGAAAGAGAATGTGTAGGGAGAGCAAAACTAGACAGCCTACATGCTACTAAAGGTATCATCACGTCGCCTGAGAGTCCATTAGAAATGCTGAAGCCCAGGGCCCTACTTCAGAGGGACTGAACCCTAATCCACTTTTTCAGGATATCCCCAGGTGACTCCTGAGCCCACTTAAGTTCAGGAAGCACTGGGGGATTTTTAATGACCTTAGCTTCTGCTACAGGAAGTCTAAGATGGATGAAATAATCCTCTAAGAAGAAATAATGTTACATGGCTTTGTCAAAGTTACAGCTCTGAGGCGAGTATTTTCTCCAGGACCCTAGGGAAAGGAAAAAAAACTAATAAAATGGTATTCACATTCAATATTCTGCATGTGCATTGAAATTCAAAAAGAATTTGAGGATATACAGGCAAAGTAGCCAGAAATTGACAACTTAGGGACATCCTTGGGAGAAAAGTGACCAGATTCCTATAATTGCCTTCATTTTGGTTAGACGTTCCTGTGATAGAAACAGGTAAACCTATTATTTTTTTCTGTAAAATAAAAATATAAAAGTCGGAATACTAATGTAAGCAAATAACTATACCAACATAGTTAATATAAAAACGTTTGATAATACCATTTTGGTACCTGTCACCACAAAAAACATTGCTTTTGCCTCAAATCTCTTATTTTTATGGCAATGGAAGGGAACAACCATGGACTTTACAGTACTATTTTCTGGTTTCTGTGCTTCTGTTTTCTAATTTAAACAATACTAGTGTTTTCTCTTTCTAATATATATGGCCGTGGTACCAATATGACAATGTGAAAATGTTTTGAAAATGGTAAATGTTTGCAATTATTTTGATAGCTGCAGAACCTGTCTGTTGCTTTTTCCTTTGTTCTAATGATTATTGAGATCAACTGACAGTCCTGATCTTCCTTTTCTGAAGAAGTGTGTGTGTGTGTGTGTACATGAGGAAAGTGGGATTCTGAAGCTTGAAGTGTTATAGGGTTAGTGTAGCAACATGTCATTGTTTATCCCCACATCTTCAATCTTCATATTGAGCTTTTCCACTCTACCACATGGTTGGTAATATTTCCCAAACACTACTGTTTTCAGTTGCAATCCCTTGCATTTTACTTTTGCTTCCAGATTGCCTGTGTCTCTGCTCCAATCTGGAATATCCAACGGGGGACTACTTCATTTGTGGTGCTTTCCTATTCAAGCCTTTGGATGGTTTCTTTCTCACAATACATGGAGCTAATTTTGTCATTAACATTTCAGGAAACACACAGTGGCATTTTAAATGAAATACAAATTAGAAAACTCTGCTGTTTTTAGTTACTCCTTTCTCCCCAATTTGAAAAGAAATCACTCTCAAATTACCCACATCCCGTTTCTGCTTTTGAACTCCCAAAGCTGTTGTCAGTTTCCTTCCAAACCCTCTATTTCTACCTCCTTAGGTAGAAATTGTGTCCCTTTTGGAGCAACAGTAGGGGAAAAACTGAAGCACTCTATGTATTTAGATGAAAAGAAAAAAATCCTATGAGGCACAATACAAACTACTTCCCTTCACACTTGGTTTGTTCTGCTTTGTTGGCTCATGCCATTCTAAGTGTGCAAATCCATGTTGCACCTGCAAGATTTCTGGCTCATATTAAACAATCAATAGAAATCAGTTAATCAAGTGATTGATTAAGGAATCCTTCATTTAACTAAACTTATAGATGAAGAATTTGCCCTATTTCATTTCTCTTTTTCTTTTTAAAAGCTATCATTGAATTGATTTTTTTAAAGTATTTATTTGAAAGGCAGAGAGTTTACAGAGAGAGAGAGAGGAGAGACAGATAGAGGGGGAGGAGGGGGGAGAGATTCCATCCACAGGTTCACTCCCTGAATAGCCACAACAATGGGACTGGGCCAGGTCGGAGCCAGGAGCCAGAAGCTTCTTCCAAGTCTCCCACATAGGTACAGGGGCCCAAGGACTTGGGCCATCCTCTGCTGCTTTCCCAGGTACATGATCAGGAAGCTGGATTGGATGTGGAACAGCTGGGTCTTTAACCAGCACCCATATCGGATGCTGGCATTACAGGCAGCGTCTTTACCTGCTATGCCATAACACAGGCCCCGATTTTTTTTACTATGTGCCAAGCACACTACTAAAAACATTCAAGGCATTAATTACTTCATTCACCACTGGTCCCCGATAATCCTAGCAAGAAATGATGTTTACTATAGGTAATTTATCAGAAAGAAATATAATTGGAATATGTTAAAAAGTAGTTAGGTTTCCACACTGAGTATGAATTCCATTAAGAATTAATTAATTTAGTCTTAATTAATTAATGCAATACATCAGAACATATGCTTTATTTCATGAGGCAAACCTTCCCAGCATGAAATTAATCAGCAGTTATTGAACCTTTACAGTGTACCAAGGAACTATGAGGTAATTTAAATAATTATTTCATTTACTTCTAATAATTGGCTTATGTAGGCCACATACTATTAGTATCCCTTTCTGTAGATGAAAAACTGAAGCTAAAACTGTATAAACTTTATATTGAGAATCCAACAGTAGAGTCAGGCTGTGCAATGCTACATATCACTGTGTATAACTCACCAATGAATAAACAACACTGGCACCAAGCACCTGCCCCTTGCCAGCTTCTCATGGGCTGTTTCCTCTGAATTTGCCTTTTTCTCTATAAGAGTTCTCTCCAGGTCTGTGGTCTGTGTGGCCTGCAGGGCAATGGAGCAAATATCTTCCAGGGAAAATTATCCTAAATAGAGCTTCTCATTCTGTTTTATTGTTCATTTATTATTGTATTGTAAATGTTTTCTTTTTAAAGATTTGTTTACTTATTAATTGAAAGGCAGAGTGACAGAGAATGGGAGGGAAGAGAGAAATAGTGGGATCTTCCATCTGCTGGTTCATTACCAATGGTTACCAACAGCTGGCTGAAGGCCAGGTCAAAGCCAGGAAATAGGACCTCCATCCTGGTCGCCCACGTGGGTGGCAGAAGCCCAAGTACTTCACCCATCTCTCACTGCCATCCTAGGCATACTAGCAGGGAGTTGTATCAGAATCTGTGTAGCTGGGACTTAAACGGGCATTCTGATAAAAGATGAAGGCATTGTACATAGCTAAACTTGCTGTGCCACAACACTGACTCCAATATTTTCTTGTGTTACAATGGACTCCTAATAAACATAATGTTAATGGTTGCTTAATTTTTTATTAAGTGAATGCATCATAATTTAGTTATCCAATTTTTTATTATTTATCAGATATCATTTTTGTTACTTTAGAGGGGAAGTGTGGGTGGGAGAATGGGTAGGATGGGAAGAATCACTGTGTTCCTGAAGTTATATTTATGAAATGCATGAAGTTTGTAAATCTTAAATAAAAGGTGTTTGGGAAAAAAAAGAATTTTATATAAATAGAATCATAAAGAAAAGACAATATCTGTGTGTGTGTGTGTATCCCTCTTTTGTTGTAATTCTGACTTATAAATAAATTAATTAATTAAATTCAAAAATATTAACAAGAAGCTAGATCAGAAGTGAAGTAGCCAAGAATTGAACCTGGCACTCAATATGGGATGCAGGTGTCCCATGCAGCAGCTTAACCCACTGCCCCATAGCACCTGCCCCTCCAGTTCTTTCTTTTAAATAGAGGAAGTCTGTGTATCTTTTTTAGTGTCTATTTTATGTATTTTCACCTACTTGAGGGCAGATTAGGAGGGAGAGAGAGAGAGAGAGAGAGAGAGAGAGAGAGAGAGATCCCTCTTCATTCACTGGTTCACTCCCCATATACCCATGGTAGCAGCTGGGAATGGGTCAGGATAGAGCCAGGAGCCGTGACACCACTGAGTGTCTCCCACATGATGGCAGGGACTTAAGTGCTTGAGCCATCACCTGTTGCCTCCCGTGTTGCATTGTCAGGAAACTAGATCACAAGTGAAGGAGCTGGGACTTGAACTGGCACTCCAGTATGTGTTGTGGTGGTCTAAGCTTATGACACTGATAATCTATGTCAGAGAGTGGGTTCCAGTCCCGGATATCCCTCTTCTGGTCCAATTTCCTATTACTGTGCCTGGGAACATGGTGGAGAATGGCACAGGTGTTGTTGGTCCTTTGGGGAGTGAATCAGCAGATAGAAGATCTCTTTCTCTCTCTGTCACTCTGCCTTTCATATAAAAAGATAAATCTTTTAAAAAATAAAAGAAACCAAACATACAAATTTCATCATATCACATAACTTTCTCATGACTCTCTTATTATTCAGTAAAAAGTCCTAAGCCTATGGGACTTGCACTGTGGCATAGAGGGTTGGTGTGCTGCTTGCAGTGCTAACATCCCATATGAGCACTGGTTCAAGTCCCAACTGCTCAGCTTCCGATCCAGCTCCCTGCTAATGTGCCTGGAAAAGCAGCAGCAGATCCTAAGTGCTTGGGTTTCTGTCACCCATGTGGGAGACATGGATAGAGCTCCAGGCATTTGGGGAGTTAACTAGCATAAGGAACATCTTTCTCTGTCTCTCTTCTTTTTCAATAATAAATAAATCTTGAAAAAAATTCCTAAGCCTACAATTCCCTACCATCCATGATCCAGCTCCTGCATATCATTCTGGCTTCATTTGCTGTTATCCATCAGAACACTTGTTCAGTTTTCAGCATCCGTACCCCTGCCAGAAGTAGTACTGGACACAATTAATCTCCCTTTTGCCTTTTCAACCACTGCTCCCCATAGCCCTCTGTGTGTACATTCTTAATCATACTTGTAATCCCTGACTTTTCCAGTATCCCATATGGTTACCTTGGGGGCAAGGTACTGCAGCAGAAGTTACTCAATGTTTACTGAATGAACAAAAGAATAAATAGTTGATTTTGCAAAACATGAATATAGAGGCTAGCATTATAGTGTAAGGGGTTGAGCCGCCACCTGCAAAGGCAGCATCCCACATAGCTGCTGAGTCCTGGCTGCTCCACTGCTGATCCAGCTCCCTTCTGGTGCACTTGGGAGGTGGCAAAATATGTGAGTGGCTTAGGTGAGCGCCCTAGCTCCTGGCTGTGGCCTGGCCAGACCCAGGCCATTGTGGGCATTTTGAGAGTGAACAGCAGATGGAAGATTCTCTGTTCTATCTCATTCCCTCTCTCTAACTCTTGCCTTTCAAATAAATAAATAAATCTTAAAAAATTGATAATATAAAACTCCCCCACATGCCTGACTTATGACTAATACATGAAAAAAGTTACTAGAAGTGAGTTTGGGGGAGATTGTGTATTTATTTTTTAAATTTTATTTATGTTATACAAGTTTTATGTATTTCATATGTACAGATTTAGGAATTTAGAGTCATTTCCCCCACTCCCCCTTTCTCCTCCCCACACTTCCTCCTCTTCCTGCTCACATTCCCACTCTTAATTTTTATAAAGGTCTACTTTCAATTTTCTTAATGATAATATAATTAATCCTACACTAAGTAAAATATTTCAACAAATAGTATGAAGAAAAAAAAATAAAAGCACTGCTCATCAGCAGAAGAGATAAGAACTATAAACAATCATTGAATCTCAACATGTCTATTTCACTCCAATACATTACATTTCAGGTACTCTACTAGTTACCTCAGGTCAGGGAAACATATGGGACTGGCTTATTTCACTAAGTATAGTGGTTTCCAGTTACATACATTTTGTTGCAAAAGCCAGTATTTTATTTTATTTTATTTTTCTACAGCTGATTAGTACTCCATTGTGTATGTATACCATATTTTTTTTATCCAGGCAACAGTTGATGGACATCTAGGTTGATCCCATATCTTTGCTATTGTGAACTCTGGTGCAATGAACATGAGGGTACAGATAACTCTTTCATTTGCTGATTTCTTTTGGTTTGGGTAAATTCCCCAGAATGGGAGGGCTGAATAATATAGTAGGTCTATATTCAGATTTCTGAGATATCTCCATACTGTCTTCCATAGTGGCTGTACCAGTTTACATTCCCATCAACAGTGGACCACGGTACCTTTTTCCCCACATCCTCACCATCATTTGTCATTTGTTGATTTATGTTTGAGAGCCATGCTAACAGTAGTGAGATTAAAATCTCATTGTAGTTTTGATTTGCATTTCCCTGATAGCTAATGATCCTGAGTGTTTTCTCAAGTGTGTGCTGGCCATTTGCATTTCCTCTCTTGAAAAATGCCTGTTCAAATCCTTTGCTCATTTCTTAACTGGATTGTTTGTTTTGTTGTTGTTAAACTTCTTGAGCTCTTTGTAGATTATGGATGTTACCCCTTTATCAGTTGTGTAGTTTGCAAAATTTGTCTCCTTCTCTGTTGGTTGTCTCTTCACTTTGCTGCATATTTATTTTATGGTGCAGAGGCTTCTTAGCTTGATGCAATCCCATTTATCAATTTTGGTGAACTCATAAAAGAGTTTGTTAAAGTGGAAGGGTATAAAATCAACACAGAATAATCAATAACCTTTGTATACACAGACAATGCCATGGCTGAGAAAGAACTTCTATGATCAGTCCCATTCACAATAGGTCCAAAAGGAATTAATTACCTTGGAATAAACTTAACCAAGGATGTCAAAGATCTCTAAAATGAAAATTACAAAACACTAAAAAAGTAATAGAAGAGGACAATAAAATTGGAAAAATCTTTCATACTCTTGGATTGGAAGACTCAACATTATCAAAATGTCCATTCCACCAAAAGCAATTTACAGATTCAATGAGATCCCAATCAAAATACCAATGACATTTTTGTAGATCTAGAAAAAAATGGTGCTAAAATTCATATGGAAACACAGCAGACCTCAAATAGCTAAAGCAATCTTATACAACAAAACCAAAGCCAGAGACATCACAATTCCTGATTTCTGGACATACTGTAGGGCAGTTATAATCAAAACTGCCTAGTACTGGCACAAAGGCAGGTGTGCAGACCAATGGAACAGAATAGATAATCCAGAACTCAATCCATATATCTACAACCAACTAATCTTTGACAAAGTAGCTAAAATCAATCCCTGGAGCAAGGACATTCTCTGGAACCAGTGTTGCTGGGGAAACAGTTTCTCCACATGTAGAAGTTTGCAACGAGACACATACCTAACACCTTGCACAAAAATCCACTCAACATGGACCAAAGACCTAAATCTCCGACCTGATGCCATCTAATTACTAGAGAAAATTGGGGAAACTCTGCAAGACATTATCTTAGGCAAAGACTTCTTGGCAGGTTGTATATTTCAAGCATCTTGGTTCATATTGCTTGATTACTTTCTTAAAGTTCTGTAGACATTTCTACTACCCAATCAGTTGATACCCTATCAGGCTCACCATACCTTTTTAATATTTCTTCTTATTTATTTGAAGGGTAAAGTAACACAGAAAGTGGTGGTGGGGTAGGAGACCTTCCATTCACTGATTTACTCCCCAAATGGCTGCAATGGAAAGCTAGGGTTAGGCCAGGCTACTGCCAGATATACGGAACTCTATCAGGTTCTCCCACATGTATAGCAGGAATTCAAGCACTTGGCTGTTCTGCTGCTGTTCCAGGTGCATTAACAGGGAGATGGATCAGAAGTGGAGCAACTGATACTTGAACCAGTGCCCGTATAGGATGCCGTGTTGTAGGCAGCAGTTTAACCCATTGTGCCATAATGCTGGCCCCTCACCATACTTTCATATCAATTACATATTTAAAATATGAGAATTGTTTGCTAATTATATGTGTGGGAGACTCCATTATAGTATTAGAATTTACATTTGATGGGGTTGGTGCTGTGGCGCAGTGGGTTAACGCCCTGGCCTGAAGTGCTGGCATCCCATATGGGTGCCGGTTCTAGTCCTGGCTGCTCCTCTTCCAATTCAGCTCTCTGCTATGGCCTGGAATAGCAGTAGAGAATGGCCCAAGTCCTTGGGCCCCTGGGACCATGTGGGAGACCCAGAAGAGGCTCCTGGCTCCTGGCTTCAGATTGGTGCAGCTTTAGCCATTGTGACCATCTGGGGAGTGAACCAGCGGATGGAAGACTTCTCTCTCTGTCTCTACCTCTTTCCGTAACTCTGTCTTTCAAATAAATAAAAAAAATCTTTAAAAAAAAGAATTTCTATTTGATCAATTATTAAGAAAACTTTTAAAATATTTGACAGACAACAACTTAATCTCGTTTTTTGACAGTTTGCAGTTCTTTTTACAAGACGATTTATTTATTTCCTTCAAAGGTAGAGTGAGAGAGAAGTAGACACAGAGAGAGAACTTCTATCTCCTGGTTCACTCCCCAAATGTCCACAATGGCCAGGGCTGGACCATGCTGAAGACAAGAACTGGGAATACCATCTGGATGTTCCATGTGGGAGGCAGGGAATTAAGTACCTGAGTCATTGTCTTCTACCTCCCAGGAGCATTAGTGGACAGCTAGATCAGAAATGGACTAGCTGGGACTTGAACCAAACACTCTCACATGGGATGCAATCATCCCATTGCACCACAACACCTGCCCCACAGTTCCTGTGTTTTGCCACTTTTGAGATGACTATCCATATTCCCTACTTATTCTGCAATTAAAACTTTTGCCATATTTATTGTAAATATTATTTCCTATGGCTCTACCTGGATAAGGAACAGAAGGACATATGTTACTGAATCCAAGGGAACAGAAAGGCCCTTCAATACAAAGGAATTTCAGCAGTTTTCAGTGCTGCATAGCACCTCATAATATAAGGCCTGGGAAAATAGTCATCCCCCATTGTAACTAATGGCAACAAAACTTATATTCTACTTTAGATTAGGTGGAAAGTCATTGCTGTTATTTATTTGAAAGTAAAATGAGAGCAAGTGTTTGGTGTGCCGGTTAAGCTGCTGCTTGGGACATCCTCATCTGATATTGAAGTTCCTGTGTTTAAGATCCAGTAGTGCACCCAATTCTAGCTTCCTGCTAGTTTGCCTCCTGGGAGGCAGCAGGTGATTGTTCAAGTGCTTGAGTCTCTGTCACCCACATAGGAGACTTGGGTAGAGTTCTGAACTCCTGGCTTTGGCCTGATTCAGCAGTTGTGGGGATTTGGGAAGTGAACCAGCAGACGGAAGATCTTTTCCTTTCTCTCTCTCTCCATCTCTGCATTTAAAATTAGCAGGTAATTTCTTAAAAGCAAAAGAGTATATCACTAAAAAGTAGTGTATCAGGGATTAATCAACATAGAAGTAAGTATGTGACATATTCAATACAACATTGACAAGAAAGTTGAGTTCCTGACTATCCTTACCAGACTACAGAAGAAGACATTGAGATTCTAGAGAGAAACAGAGAAATATACTGGTCTGTTTAATAGATATTGTAGTTTAGTCTCCAGATTTCAAGCTTCTGTAAATATACCCTGCACAATTTCTTGCTATAAAGAGGTGAAATGGGAATAGATGTTGAATTTCCTTTACCTGAAATGCTTGCAATGAGAAGTGTTTCAAATTTTGGAGTATTGCATATCCTTAATGAGATATCTTGAAAAGTTCTACACTTGTGAAATCACTCAAAACATTTTGGATTTCAGAGCATTTTTCATTTCAGATTAGGGATGCTCAACCTAATATTTGCTAATGAAAATAATAACAGCAGTAATAATAATGATACTGATAGTAATAGCATAATGCTTAATCTGGTGTATTGATCAGGTTCTCCAGATAAACAGAACATCCAGAATGTGTTTACATAGAGGTTTGTTTTTGAGGAATTGCTTCACACGGTTGTAGAATCCTGACAGATCCAAAATCTGTATGGGAGGCAGGAGAGCCAAGGAGGGGCTGAGGCTGTGGTCATGCGAGGGCATTCTGCAGGCAGGACTCCTCCTTGCTCAGGTAAGATTGATCTTTGCTTACTTAAGAATGTCTACTGACTGTGGGAGGCCCTCTAACATAACTGAGAGTAATCTGCTTTACCCAGAAGTCGCTAATTTTGATGTTAATCTCATCCAAAATACACCTGCACAGAAATATGCAGAATACAAATTGAACAAATGGCACCATGGTACAGGTCCAGCCAATTTGACACATACATTTAGCCATCACAACTGGTAAGAAGATCAATCAGAACTTAAATACCCTTTGGGGTTTTTGTTAGCTGAGGCTTTATTTTGAGTGGGGTGTATCTTATTCAGACATAGGATAATGGCCTGCTCTTTCCCTCTTTCTACCTTTGTTGTTGTTGTTGCTGACATCTAGTATCCTCCCCTCCTTTCTGATCTTGACTGTGCACTACTTGGACAGAGGGGTGTGTTGTTTGCTCTGAGTTCTTTGGAACTTATTTTCTGTAAAGATGGTAATGATGTTACTGTTCTGCCTTCCCTGGGCTTTTGTACCTTTTCATTTCAAGTTCAGCAACCACAATGAAATTAAGATGACGGATATGAAATGGAAATTTTCTGGTTCAGATAAAATTGCACCCTTTTCGGTAGCTTATTTTTTTTTTGTTTTGGTAAATATTCATTTAGCAGCCTCAGGTGGTAGAACTAATGATTACAATTTTGCCTCAAACAAAGGAGGAGACAAATACTGTAATTATATAAAGTACAAATCAAATCACCTAATTAAATAGAGAAAGAAAATCAGCAATAATCACCAAGGTGTGGGCAGGTTAACAATGCACAATGAAAGGACCCATATTTTTAAGAAATACACCATTGCCTGATTCATCAAGAGGCAAATGTAATAAACAAGTGTATTTTTACTTAAAGAATACAAGCTTCATGCATACAAAATTAACCTCAAATGACTTATCAGGTGTCAGATTGAAGCCTCTCCTTCCTATATTTCTTCAGAGAATTGAAAAAGAAGTTGCTTAATCCTGGAGTTCTCAGCTTTCACAGCTGTAAGATGAGAGTAGGTCACATAATTCGATTTTTTAAAAAGATTTCTAAAAATTATTTGAAAGGCAAAGTTTTATGGGGGGGGGGGGAGAGATCTTCCATCTGCTAGTTCACTCCACAAAAGCCTGCCATGGCCATAACTGGACCATGCCAAAGCAAGGAGTCTGGCACTCCATCTAAGTCTCCCATGTTGGTGACAGGGACCCAAGAACTTGGTCAGTCTTCTGCTGCTTTCCCAGGTGCATCAGCAGGGAGCTGGAGTAGAAGTGGAACAGCTGGGACACAGCTTAGCCTGCTGCACCACAACACCGGCCTCACATCTTTAGACCTTAGTTAATGCTCTACAGAGTCTTAAGAATTCCTATAAGATTTCTCAACCACCACTATGTTTCTCATCTCTGTTCCAGAGATGAACCAGTGTGTTGTGGTTTATGATTTGAGCACCCACAAAATATTTCCAATGCAAGGGAAAGATGAATCTGGAAGCACAAGTATTTTAAGCAAATGAGCCCTGTTACCATTAGGCCAAAATAGTTGATTGAAACTGTTTCCCATGATCAGGTTTGATGAAGGAAATTATGACATAAAGTGGGATAAATGGAGTTTTGTACATACTGTCTCCTGGGATGGTATTCAACATGGTAACCTGTGTTCTCACCATCAGGTTATCGTACCTCAGGAACAGGAATTAGTGAAAACATCTGGACCAGTAGAAGACCTTTCTTTGAAATGTTGGCATTTGTTCCCATGTTCATATATAGTTCTAAAGCAAATGTTCAGTAGTTACTTTGCAGTTGGTATGAAAATTATGTATATGATATTTTAAAAGCATTTGGTACAGTACTTGACATGCAAAGAATCATTAATACATTGATTTGTCTTCAGTATTTTCTCTGTGACACTGCAAATTTCCATCTTCTGGGGGCCTGGCCCAGAATCACTCAGATAGTATTAGCTGTCCTATTTCTTCTGACTCATTTTGCAAAATCAAGACATAGCAAACCTGTTCAATATGCAGGGAAAGTATTGGAAGAGGCATTTAAAATTTATGTAGCTGAGGCCTACTGTCTTACATTTCAAAAAAAGCTGGGAAAATCACCACCTTGTTCTAATTACAGATCCTTTTGAAAGTTTGAGAGGTCAAAAGTTGTTGTCTGGAAGCAGCATCTGAACTTGGGGAGCTTTGTCCACAAAGTTTCTGCCTGGAAAATAGAAAAGATTACGCTTCCCCAACTCTAGTGGGATACTTCCTCCCTGCGGTGAAATTCTTTGTTTTATATCACATCATGCTGCCTGGGAAGATAATACTTGTGATTGCTCCTGTATTTATTTCCTCTGCAAATTGCTGCTAGGACACCCTGGTTCTGTGCAGTGAATCATTATTTTGTCACATCACAAATATCAGAAGCACCTAGCTGATTTCACTTGAAATAAAAAGAATGAAAGAAAAGTAAGGAACAAAGCTCAAATCTCAAGCCAAGCATTAAATGTCCCGGAAATTCCTGCAGCAGTTGAGATGTTCTTTTTCATAGGGACACAGCACAGTCTGCAATGCAGCATGGGCTGCTTTCCTCATTTGTTTAGGTTAGTTGTAAAGGAAATTGCTGCTCCTGCTGTGCATTTAAGTGTGAATGACAGAGAATAGTGGAGCAGCTGTGCCCATTAGCACCTTCCCCAGGTACAGCTCCTTGAGAAGTTGGGCCCCCTGTTTGCCAGTTGCCTAGTCCCAGAAGATGGTAAGTAATTACTCTCCCTCTGCTAAATTCTATGATGATAATTAGTGTGGAACATGCTATAATTTTAAAGTCCATTACTGTTTATTAAGCACTTCCATGCATACTATGCAGCTTGGTTCTCCTGTCCATCCTTGGAAGGTCCACTGTGCAGGATAATGCCATTCGTTTACAGATGAAAATAGACTCAAAAGTGAAGCAACGTGTCCACAGTCACAAAGCTATGAAACACAGAGCTGGACCTCAAGACCATGAATCCTATTCTGAAGCTGGGGCTTTTTACACCAAAGCTCTTATGTCTTCTGCAAGAGCTCAGCAGTCGTCTTTCAGCAGGCTTCTGCAAAATCATGACTGGATGATGGGACCACTGTAGGCCTTCTCCTTCCTTCCTCTTATCCTCTTCAAATCCTAGCACTCCTGTGCCACCTCCAGATTTGTCCACGCTGATGTATGATCTACCACAGCCAACACCATCTCCTTTGTGCTCTATTTCTGGGGTTGATGAATGAATCCTTCTTCATCTCTGTGTGTGTGAGGGAGGGGCTGGACAAATGACTCAAAAGGGCTGATTGCATTTCCCATCCTGGCATACGGATTTCTTTTGTAATAGGAATGATCTCATAGACACACATGCTGTAAGCTAGAAGGGCTGTGCATTGGAGATACCTGACCCACCTAAGTATAAGGTGGATTCTGTTGACTCATGGAAGTTAACACTCCTTGATGAGCTGCCACCTTTCAACTGTCCCTCATGCCTCTGTCCCTCTTTCTCACACCAGCTGCCTCCAAAGCATTGAAAAATAGCTGGAAACTGATCATGGCCTATCATCTGTGAGTCAGCCATTTGTTAGCCTTGATTTCAACATGACCTGCACATGAACATTACCTAGGGATTTTAAAAAACAGAGATGTCATATTCAGGTCCCAGCTTGGATCAACTAAATCAGAGTGTCTCAATTTTTAAATCTTCCCAGGTGAATCCCATATGCAGCCTTAGTTGCAAAATCCTTCAAAGGCAGGTACAGAGATTTACAAAATATGGGAAGGCAAGAAGTGAATATAAGAATTTGTGTGTAACCCATGAGGGTACTTCAAAACATTCATGGAAAATGTATATTACGAAAAAGCTGTTCATGGATTTCAGGTTTTCACACCAACATAAAATTACTCTGAATTCTTTTTTTTTTTTTTTTTTCATGAACTTTGTAAGGTATGCTTACATCTGACTCCAAATAAAAATTTAAAAAAGACAATTTGGAGCTTTGGATATTATGTGATGAACAGATACTTGGCCCTGCCTATCTTGAACTATAAAGATTCACAGAGCTGGAGGCTAGGAGGGACTTTCAGAAATAGTTTTTATGTAGGAAATTTGGAGACTTTATGGCCACCTGAAGTTACAGTCTGAAATATATTTTTAAGACACCAGATAAATGCACAATCATTCAGGACATTTAGAAAAGGCTATAAATATGTTTTCTGAGGCATCTCTGGACTTTGATGGTTGAGACAGTCTTGATATTATATATCCATTTTCCTCCCTATTTCCCTGGAAAGATATCTGGAGGTGCTTGACTCTAAATAGCAGTCCTGATAGTTTAATGATTGAGGACATTGTCTTCAAATAGAAAAGTCACATTTTTATTTCCCCAAACATTCCTGGAAATATTTGTACCTCTGTCTTCCAGCATTACTTGTACTAGCTGATCAAGAATATAAGACAGAGTTATCTTGAATGCCTATGAGTTATGGAACAATGGTTACCAGATACTTGGGGGAGAGGAGGAGGGACCAAGAGATGATAATGTTGGGATGAATGAAGGACAGCCTGAGGCTAGGCCTAGGTAATTTATCTGCCCCTGCCACTTGAAGTTGGAGGCCAGAAATGAGTTTTTTTTTTAAGAGTACATCTTCTTTCTTCTTATTTCCTTTTTCTAAAAAAATAAATTATTTATTTATTTGAAAGTCAGAGTTACAGACAGAGGGAGAGACAGAGAGAGAGAGAGAGAGAGAGAGAGAGAGATAGTCTACCTGCTGATTCACTTTGCAGATGGCCACAACAGCCAGAGATGGGCCAGGCTAAAATCAGGTGCCAAGAGCTTCATCTGGGTCTTCCACATGGGTTCAGGGACCCAAGTACTTGGGTCATCATCCACTGCTTTCCCAGGCCATTATCCGGGAGCTGAATCAAAGTGGGGCAGCCAGAACACAAACCAAGGGCCATACAAGATGCTGGCGTGGCAGGCAGTGACTTTGCCTACTCCACCACAACACCAGCCCCCCAGAAATGAGTTTTGAGCCCTCCAGAGACTAGGAGAGACTTGGTAAAGATAGGGAAAGCTACTGACTTGGAACTGTTAAGTGCTCACAGATCTTTCACATGGCAACAGTGCTTAGCTGAGGCTGTGTAGGTCATACACTCCCAAGTGCTTACCTGACATCATCTTGGGCATCAGAGAACACTGCTTCATTGGAATGAGAGATGGTTCTCCCCTCACCTGTAATACAACACTTTCTATTCTGTCAATTTTCATGTACTGCCATATCTTAAAGAATACAGGACAAGTCCCCTTAAGCTATAAAATGTGTCTAGACTGCACTATTCAGTGTCTCATCTCGAATTCTTCCTTCCACTCCCACACTAGGTGCTAGATGGGACCTTCGACTTTCTGTATTCCATGACATTTTATGTTCCCTGGAATTGGGTAGTTCCAGAATTTTCCTTAACTTTTTTCCCCCTGCTTTCTCTTCAGGTTAATTCTCTTGTCATCTGTGGCAGTCAGCTTGCCTCAATTTTTCACTGACACAATAATGAATATTAGTTCAGAGAGAAAAAAGTAGGTAAAAGTAAAGCAAAATCTATTAAAGTGCATTCCAAGGTGCAGGAATGGGCCATTTGACAGAAAAGCAGTCTTATTTCCTGGGATGGAGCTTTCATCCCTAAAGCTTAAGGGGGTTGGCTGTTGTTGTGGCCAAGATGTTAGTGATTGACATTTGTAAATCACCAACCTATTTTGGCTCTATTCACATGTGACTGTGTGCTAGACTTTTCTGGTTTGACTGAGCTCCAATTTTATCAAGGTATTTTAACCACAAGGTAAACCACAAAGTGGATGGTGCTGAGTGTTCCCAGTCAGAAACCAAGGTCCTTGGCTTTACCTAGAGAAGGGCTTTTGGCTCCTCCCCAGTTGCTCATTTCTAACTCTGCCTGACACTATTACATCTTTATCTGAGCATCCCTGACTCCTGTATCTCTAGCAGGTTCTTCTGCAAATTGGTTGTCTGTTGGCAGCTAGTATTCCATTCTTCCACCCCTGCTCTTGTCATCACTTTGGTAAATCTATGTGCTTGGTGGTTGAAGAGAGATGGCCTGGTTTTTGTACATTGAATTCAAGTAGGTTTCTTGCCGAGACTATAAGCTTTTAACTTCTTTCAGCAGAAAAAAGTGGTGAGGGCTCAAAAAATAAACACATAAAGAAGATTTTGTCTCATGTTCTGAAGACAAGTTTTTGTTTCTCTGTATTGCATCCAAGTGAAGTTAGTGGTGCTTTTTAATGATCAATTTTGAAAACAGGGTGTTTTTTCCTATCTGGACATAGGACTGTAAGAATCAATCTAGCTTCTAATCCTTGTTTCACACAGGCAAAGGGACAAAGAGAAGAATGTCCTGAATCAAGAGTCCTAGATCATATTCAGAACAAGTATAGTGTGACTTCAAGTTCTACCTTAAAATGAAGATGGTTATGAATGCTTTCTAAAAGGATTGATTTTTGAGTTTCTTGATTATTGTAGTAAAAATGAGGTGGACATCAAGAAAAAGTAAAACAGAAATTGTACACATGTGTTAGTAAATTGAATGTTTGACTATCTAGTAGTTTTCAAACAAGGTTCCTCAGAACTCTGGACTTATCAGATGTGTCCCAGGTGGGGAGACTTGGAAAAGGGTGGAGTG
Source organism: Lepus europaeus (assembly GCF_033115175.1). Classification (NCBI taxonomy): domain Eukaryota; kingdom Metazoa; phylum Chordata; class Mammalia; order Lagomorpha; family Leporidae; genus Lepus; species Lepus europaeus. The sequence goes on along the minus strand of NC_084839.1, from coordinate 79,310,685 downwards.
GGGGTCATATTCCTGCCCTTCATATACCACCACTCAATAGAACTACTCTTTTTTCTTTGTCTTCATATCTAGAATAATTTAAATAGGCTTGTATACTATACATGGTTGTATTCTATAGATTTGTAAGTTTATTTATAATTATAGTATTTATGATCATTTCTATGAAGACTTGTACCTTAGCTATGACCCCTGGCAGCAGGACTGGTATTTCTGAGTCTTATAAACTGGGTCTGGCTGGGATGCTGGTTCCAGAAAGAGATAAGTGTGGGTGGTGAGGAAGCAGAGGATTCTCAGACAGTTCATGAAGTGAGTCAAGTGACCAGCGACTCCCAGGGGAAGGATGAATGTCTGTTCATGTTGCAGTTGGAGTGTGGCATGTTTGCTTTCCTGATACTTCAGTGTCATAGTTTTCCCAAGAGCTCAAACTTCCACAAACTTTTAATTAATGTATAACTAAATATATGTGATATGAGCTCCATGTTTTTATGAGCATAAAAATCTCTGTCCCAGGGAGGATAAATGACTTGCCCTCAGTGACACATCTAGGGGTGAAGAGTCCCTGACTTCTTATCCAGGATTTTTACTCTAATTCAGTATTAACCCCTCTTTAGATTTCTCATGTACTTTTACAGAAATGTCCTGTATGAAAAACATCAATAGAAAAGATGGTTTTTTTGAAGCCAAGCTGGGGAGAGGGCTCTTGCTCCTAGTCACTTTATTCCTCCTTTTCTCTTGCCTCCTGCGGCAGTCCTACAATTCACCATGGATCACAATTGGAAAATGATTGTCGTGGGCACAGTACTAGCAGTAGGAGCCCAAAGGCCTCTAGGTCTCCCATTTTTCTTTCCATCATGAGTAAGTAATATCAGCAGTACTAAATATAGGAGACTTTACACTCTCGAACTAAAGAGGAAAGCAAGGAAAACCATTAAAAACACTTTCTGGTTTTTAATTTGTCTTAGTATATGCAATAAAACAATATGGCATTCACTAGGAGCTAATGGCCTTTCAAGCAAACCTTTTATTGCTGAAGTAATTTTGGATATATATGATGTAGTTCAAGTCTACCTGGAACCTTTTATTTCTTTACAGTGCAGTTATGCTTGTCCAAACTATCCTCTATAGAAAAAAATATGAACTCTAATTAAACATCATGTGAATTAAAAATGTAAATAAATATGTGGTGTAACTGGAATATCCTGTGTAACATCAGTTTGATTTTTGTGGAACTCCCTAAGCCACAATTACTATATCAGTCTAACTTAAGAGATATATATTCTTCCAATATTGTCCTTTTTCATCGCCTTATTCCAGAGAAGCAATACCCTTCCATCACATAGCACATTCAAGCTCTTAGTGCACTTTTATATATATTAGATAATCCAATTTAATATAATCTTAATAGCAGGCAAAACATGCATTATTATTCTAACATGTCAGAAAAACTGATATTTACTAAAATTAAAGAGTTACTAAGGTTATAAAAAAAAAGTCAAAATTAGAACAATGGCCACAAATTCTAATATTTTGTTCATCTATTCCATCATAGGCACAGTTCACATTGGATATTAAGAGGACTAAACTCCTTTATAGGGGAGTAAGAAATTTGTTGGGTACCACCTTCCACAGTGGAGAGTGGTTCATTTAAAAATGTTTAAAGCAACATTTGAACCCTGAAAATCTGTGTTTACTGCCATCATTCTGTCTGAAAAATGGGTAGGAAATATCTATTTTGGTAGGTATTAAGAGCTGTTTATCCTTTTAAGTGTAGGTGAATCAATCCAGTGAAAGCTCATTTTTTTTGGTAAAGATTTATTAGTTTCAGGGGCAGAGTTATAGTCAGAGAGGGAAGGAGGGAGAGGGAGAGGAAGAGGGAAAAGGAGAGGGAGAGGGAGAGGGACAAGGAGAGGGAGATCTTCTTTCAGCTGGTTCACTCCCCAATTGGCCACAATGGCTAGAACTGGACCCATCCAAAGGCAGGAGCCAGGAGCTACTTCTTGGTCTCCCACATGGGTGCAGGGGGCCCAAGTACTTAGGCCATCCTCCACTGCTTTCCCAGGCTATAAGCAGAGAGCTGGATCTGAAGAGGAGCAACTGAGGTATGTACTGGCATCCATATGGGATGCTAGTGCTAGAGTGGAGGCTTAACCTACTATGGCACAGTGCCAGCCCCCAAAACTCATTTTTAACAAATATTTATTGAGAAACTGTTGTATGCTCAGAACAGCATTTAAAAAGGGATCAGGAAAAATATAAGACAAATATATTTTTGACTAGAGAATCCATGTAGACTATCAACACTATTTTAGAGCAACTTCTTTTTAGCCACCCACCCCCCATAAATAAAATAAGAACACAGATAAAACTCTATAAGTTGTCACTGGAACTAGATTAATTAGGCTGCACCCTCAATTCTTCCCAACCCCATTTATACATAAAGGAAATTAAAACAAGGTGTCCAAGATGATGGAACGTGGATGAAGCAGAAAAATAATGTAATAATTGATTTGGATATGGCTTTCAGTCTTATTTTCTTTTTTAAAATTTGTTTGTTTATTTGAAAGAATAACAGAGAGAGACAGAGAGATATCTTTCATCTGCTGGTTCACTCCCAAGTGACTGCAATAGCCAGGGCTGGTCCAGGCTGAAGCCAGGAGCCAGGAGTTTCTTCTGGGTCTCCCATGTGGGTTCAGTGGCCCAAATGTTTGGGCCATCTTCTACTGCTTTCCTAAGCACATTAGCAGGGAGCTGGGTCAGTAGTAGAGAGGTCAGGTCTCAAATTGGTGGGGCGTTGGCATTGTAGGAGACGGCATAAACTGCTGTTCCACAACACCAGCTCATATACCTTCTTTCAAAATAATTAAATTCTGTTGGGGAACTTGATAGTGCACACAAGTGGGCTGGGAAACGGGTGAAAATCAGTACAGTTAGTGTTTCAGCAGACTGCTAACTACTGCAGGAATTTAACATGGGAAACAGGGTTAGGAAGTATCTGGGCAGGTCTTGGGAAAACTGCTGTATTGCTCATCATTTTTCCCCAAGATTTATTTGTTTGAAAGGCAGAGTAATAGTGACTGGCGCCACAGCTCACTAGGCTAATCCTCCGCCTTGCAGCGCCGGCATCCTGGGTTCTAGTCCTCGTCGGGGCACCGGATTCTGTCCCGGTTGCCCCTCTTCCAGGCCAGCTCTCTGCTGTGGCCTGGAAGTGCAGTGGAGGATGGCCCAAGTGCTTGGGCCCTGTACCCCATGGGAGACCAGGATAAGCACCTGGCTCCTGCTGTCTGATCAGCGCGGTGTGCCAGCCGCAGCGCTGGCCGCAGCAGCCATTGGAGGGTGAACAAACTGCAAAGGAGGACCTTTCTCTCTGTCTTGCTCTCTCACTGTCCACTCTGCCTGTAAAAAAAAAAAAGAAAAAAAAAAAAAGAAAGGCAGAGTGAGAGAGAGAGAGAGAGAGTGAGAGTGAGAGAGAGAGAGAGAGATTCCATTCACGGGTTCACTCCCCAAGTGCCTGTGTAAGGGTGAAGCCGGGAATGTGATCTAAGTTTCTAATGTTAGTGGCAAGAACCAAACTTTTTGAGCCTGGAAACTTTTTGAGCTGGAATTGGGAACATAGCCAAGACTCAGACCCAGGCACTCTAACATGGGATGCAGGCCTCATAAGCAGCATCTTAACCACTATGCCAAACATCCACCCTTGCACGCATTTTTAATTTCTGGCCTGGTATCCTTGTCAGTCCTCTGACACTGACTCTTATTGAGATTTTTTTTTTTTTTCTTGAGGATTGGACTTAAAGGTAAACAACAGTCATTGGTTTTTCTCACCTCAGGCTTATCATCATTTGTAACAGAATTGTTTTCCTGTTTGTACTGTGAATTATTCATGAATACAGCCATATCCCACACTGATGTTGGTAAAAATTAAATAAAAGGTTGAAACACCCAAGGCAAATGAGGAGTGGTGAGAGACTTGGGGCAGAAGGAGGATTTACTTGAGTAGCATTTAAGGATATTTTCAGTAAGATTAGGTCGCTGATTAATTCATTCCACAGGAAAAAAAATAAAGTCAACGTATCTATTATTCTCCCTGATAATAGTTATAATTCTATATATGTAGTCAGACCACAATGAGCAAAAAAATATCAAGTTATTATTGATAGGCTTGTCAATGCTATGCAGTTTGTTTTCTATGGAGTTAGCATTTTTTTGGAGCAGACGTTTTGTGCAGTGGTCAGGACACTGCTAAGAAAAACTACATTCCATTTTGGAGGGCTTGGATTTGAGCTCTGACTCTGCTTCTGTTTCTGGGTTCTTTCCCACTGGGAAGCAAGAATGACGGCTTAAGTATTCAGGTCCTTGCTACCCGCTTTGGAAGATATTCGTAAGCAAAAAACATTTACTGTATCATTCTTTGAGAAAAAGAGTAATTGTTGAGTCTTATTAGAATTAACACAGCTTGTTTTACTGTTTTATTTAGCTTTGGTTATTCAAAATAAACTGTTCTCTTTTAATTCACCTGATGATGATTAATTGAAATGGTCTTTAAATATTATTCATTTCTGTTGTTCTCATTGTAGAACACTGTCTTGGGAAATAAGTGATATTGGTGCTGGTAAGTCATGGGAAAATGGGATTGAAAGTAAATTTAATTTTGATGCAAAAATTTTTAAATCCATACGCAGTTTTACCCTAATATAATATTCCATGAAACTTCTAAAGACCCTGTGTATATAAAATTTCAAAAATTTTTTGCACCAAAATGATCTTTATTTTTAATTCTATTTCCCACACTTTTTTTTTAAGTACCCTTGCATACATTAGGCAAACATATACATTTACTTGTCTCCAGTTTACATACTTTCCTAACTGGATATTTGCTAATCACAATGGTTAACAAACTCAACTGGCTTAGCTAATGTACTGACAATTTTCAAAGTTCAGAATGTGTCATTGTAGCTGTGAGGTGAGCACAAAAGGATACAGTGCAATAGCTGGGCCTGAGGAGCAGATCCAGAATTCAAGGATGCAGTCCACACCTGTGCAGGAGCATCCACCCTTGCCCTGGGCCACATCTTGGGCCTTGTTTTGGGTCATATTTGAGACTGCTCATGTTATGTTATGATCCACTAGATCTGCTGGTGTTTGTTGTGATGAAGTGTTCAACAGCCTCCTTGCATTGCTAGGAAAATGGAAATTTGGAATCTGGGAGCAATACAAGGAAGTTACCAGCTCCAAAACCCAGAGAGGACAAATGGGTGGCAAGAGACCAGTGGTTTGAGGAACTGGGTGACGATTCATTACCTTTAGAATGGATAACTATTGAATATCTATTGCTGTCAAGAAACTGATTATTAATCTAGGTGTAGTTTTAATGCTGAGTAAGTGGCGGTAACAGTGAGAACAGGTATTAAGGCAATTAAAAGGAAGGCAGGACCCGGTTGGAGCTCTAGTTGTAGAATGTTGAGGGCCAGACGATGATTCTGCCACTGAGTAGATGAAACAACAAAGTGATAGAGATCTTCAAGTATGCGATTTTTTTTAATCTGGCAAAATACTCCTCCTCACAACTCTTTTCTTAATCTTTGGATACACTCAGTTCTCAACCAATAGCATTAACTTTCTCTCAAGCACACAATCCAAGTGAAACTTTCACAAGGGTCCTATCAGTTTCGCTTTGCCATTCCATCTTGGTTGTTGCTCTCATTTCCATGTTATTTAATGAGGGAATTGATAATTTCATATGAAATATTGGTTTAAAAAAGTATGAAAGATTGACAATGTTGTTTTGTGCTATGATGCTGAGACTCAGGGCTGCATGTGTTAATATGAGAGAATTTGAAATGTTCATAATGAACATTTTCCTGGCTTGTATAATCTGAAATCTCCACTAGCCCAACAATTGGGTAAAGCCACTCTATTTTTATCATTATCATGCTTCTAGAGTCTTGCAAAGCATCTGTTCATGGAGAACCCAAGCAAACTCCCTTCACTTTCCTAATTCTTCACTTAAGGCTGTTTATTCCCTTCCTAATTTCTTTCCATGAACAATTGAATCTAATATATATCCTCATTATAATTCTATGAAGCACCCCTGTCCACCAGAAAGCACCCATCAAAGGGTGAGATTTGAAACCAAATTGACTTTTGAAAAGTCATAACAAATATATCTAGGTACATAGAGTTCAGTTGCAGATTCTATCACATCTGAAGTTCTAAAATATGAAGCTTTCTGTTCTTGACAGAACTGTAGGAGAAGGAGTAGAGGGACGCCAAAGGGCATTGTCTTAATTTTTAAGTGTGTTAGTTTGAAAATATTTTCCTCTGCCTGAGGCTTTGCGAGTGAACACCTAAGACTCTCTGAGGATGTGAACAAAAGCCCTGCCAAACAGAGTGAAAATGAGGCCAGAGAAGGGACCCCGGGCTGGACTTGTTCTAGCCTTAGGATGTCTCACAGGATCAAGAGGTCTAAAATAGTAGGCAGAGAAGAGAACAAAAACAAAAGTTTTGGGCAAATTATAAAAATGTCTTCAGTTGTCTCATTTATGGAATTTTGGCTCATGAAAGATGGTGTAATCACTACTATTGATAGTCTGTATGATCTTTAGGCTACTGATCAGTGTAATTAATGTGGTCTGTATCTGCTTGGGAATGAAGCCTGGCATTTTCTTAAAATTTTGGAATATTTGAGGTTTTTGTAAAAAATGGGAATTTTGTTTTATTTCTTTGGCAGCAAGGCTGTTAACACAAATTAAATGAATATGAAATTATCAGTTACATAATTATAATTTATTGATGCAAAAGGAGGATTTAATGGTTAAGAGCTTTGAATTCATAATACCTATGCTGGAATTCTGGATTTTCTTTTTTTTTTATTAAACTTTTATTTAATGAATATAAATTTCCAAAGTATAGCTTATGGGTTACAATGGCTTCCCCCCTCCCATAACTTCCCTCCCGCCCGCTACCCTCCCCTTTCCCGCTCCCTTTCCCCTTCCATTCATGTAAAGATTCATTTTCAATTCTCTTTGTATACAGAAGATCAGTTTAGTATATATTAGGTAAAGATTTCAACATTTTGCCCATATAGCAACATAAAGTGAAAAAACTACCATTGGATTACTAATTATAGCATTAAATAGCAATGTACAGCACATTAAAGACAGAGATCCTACATAATTTTTTTTTCAAATTAATTAATTTTCTATGCCATTTCCATTTTAACACCAGGTTGTTTTTTTTTTTTTTTTCATTTCCAATTCTCTTTATATACAGAAGATCACTTCAGTATATAATTAGCAAAGACCTCATCAGTCTGCACCCACACAGAAACGCAAAGTATAAAAATACTGTTTTAGTACCAGTTATAGCATCACTTGGCTTTAGACGACACATTAGGGACAGATCCCACATGGGGTGTAAGTACACAGTGACTCCTGTTGCTGACTTAACAATTTGACACTCCTGTTCATGGCGTCAGAAATCTCCCTAGGCTCTAGTCATGAGTTGCCAGGGCTATGGAAGCCTTTAGAGTTCGCTGACTTTGATCTTATTCCGATAGGGTCATAGTCAAAGTGGAAGTTCTCTCAATGCCATCGCACTAGTCCAAGTGATCAATTTCAGCTCACAATTGATAGCTCTGATAGGTCTAAGAGTCAAAGAGATCACACAAACAAGACAAGTATCTGCTAATACTAACTGATAGAATCAAAAAGGGAGAGAAAGATCCAACATGGGAAGTGGGATACACAGCAGACTCATAGGATGGCAGATGTCCTAAACAACACTCTGGCCTCAGAATCAGCCCTCAAGGCATTCAGATCTGGCTGAAGAGCCCATGAGAGTATAGCAGGCATGGAAAGCCAAGATATCATGGAAAAAAAAAAAAAAAAAAAAAAAAAACCTAAATGAATGATCTCTGTGAGTGAGATCCTAGTGGAAAGAACGGGGCCATCAAAGGAATTCTGGATTTTCTACTTTCTAGTTATGTGATGTGGAGCAAGTTACATATCTGGCTAATATTTTGTTTCCTTGTGCTTAAAATGAAAATAATATCTGAGTATTATTGTACTTGAGTTATTAAATTGTTTTTAAAATTAAATGAAATAAAACAGTTAAAGCTTTTAGCACATTATTTGACACATGGTTAATAATTTATAAATGATGCTATTATTAAGGAGATCAGTTGATTTTTCAATTAGTTTAATCATTAATTGCAGAAGCTACTCTAATTATGTAAGTACTGAAGTGCACTACTGCCAAAGCTAGGTGTCTGTTAAGGCACAATGTATACAGCAGCTGTGAATCAAATACAGAAGTATGTAACAGCTGCACAGATCTGTGTTTTTAAAGCCATATTCTTTTCAGTTGATTAAACTCAACTCCTTGAAAAAAATCGACAGATTTTTACACCTCCAATGCTCAGAATTCAGTGTGGGGTTTAAAAAGTGCTTGAAAAGCCATCATTTCAGAGGTAGAGAAATTGATGGAACTACAAATCTACCATGTCTTGCCCAACTTATATTTTTCACCTGGGAAATAACAAATCTATTAATATTTCTTTAACTGATGGAAGGCAAGTTAGTGGCATACATCTTGCTTTATTTTTTTAAAATTAAAAAATTAATATATTTATATTTTATGGAGTGCTATGTGATGATTTGATAAGTATATACATTGTGTACATCTTGGTGACTCTAAGTATCTTTCTCTTAGAAAAACACATTGTAGGCCAGCGCCGCGGCTCAATAGGCTAATCCTCCACCTAGCGGCGCTGGCACACTGGGTTCTAGTCCTGGTTGGGGCGCCAGATTCTGTCCCAGTTGCCCCTCTTCCAGTCCAGCTCTCTGCTATGGCCCGGGAGTGCAGTGGAGGATGGCCCAAGTGCTTGGGCCCTGCACCCCCATGGGAGACCAGGAGAAGCACCTGGCTCCTGGATTCGGATCAGCGTGATGCGCTGGCCACAGCACGCCGGCCGCGGTGGCCATTGGAGGGTGAACCAATGGCAAAAGGAAGACCTTTCTCTCTGTCTCTCTCTCTCACTGTCCACTCTGCCTGTCAAAAAAAAAAAAAAAAAAAAAAAAAAAAAAAAGAAAGGAAGAAAGAAAAACACATTGTGTGTTTGCATATTAAAGGCTCAGAGGTGCTTTCTGCTATAGTTGAGGTATTGTCTGGATGTTGAAAATCTCCCAAAGGTCGGTGTGTTAAGTAAAGGCTTGATACTCAAAGTCTCATGTTAGTGGTGCTAGGAGGATCAAAGCTTAGTCCAGTTATGGCAGAGACTTTGGGCAGTGATTGGATTGGATTGGATCAGGGTTTCAGGGTGGATCCCCATGATTAAATCATGAGGCCTTTATAAAGAGGAGCAAAGATTCACACTCTATCTTGCTTGTGGTGCTGTGTCCCACCTTGGGACTCTGCTAACAAGAACGTCATCACCAGATGGTGAACTACTAGGATATCTATTTATTGAACTATGAACCTGCAAAACCAGGAGTCAAAAGAAACCTCTTTCCTTCATAAATAGGCCATCTTTAGTATTTTGTTGTAATAACAAAAAGGTGACTAATATCCTTTACTCTGAGGGAAAAATGTACTTGTTTAATTTTGTTTGCTCAGAATTCTGAGATTTGTTTGAATTTAGAGCAATTGGTAAAACTGCAACCCTTAAATTAAATCCTATGAAATATGGTTATATGGGCCACAGATATAGAAAACATGGCTAGGTCCTGGGTCACAAGTGATTCAGCCAGCTCTAAGGGTGATCCTTTGACTCTCAGGTGAACCATCTGTTCACTTCACCACTCTGACTAGGCTCCAGAAGTTCTTTTCACCATCACATACTAGGTTCATGACACACGACGTGATCCAATGGTGTTGGCTCATGAGGGCGTCATGTTTTTCAGTTCTAATGGTTCCTCTCTCAGAGTTTCTTTTGGGAAGGACAGGATTTTTTTTTTAAATTCAAGGAACAGGGACTGGAACTGTGGCATAGTGGGTAAAGCCATTGCCTGCAGTGCCAGCATCCCATAAGGGCACCGGTTCCAGACCTGGCTGCTCCACAGCTGCTTCTACAGCAAGTGAAATTTTAGAGCAGTCAGCTTATCCAAAGCTGGGTTGCTCCCCCGTGCCATGGGGCTTGTCCTAGTTTATGACAGGTGCTTTCTCAATATCAACATGGAAACTCAAACCATATCTCCAAAGTTACCTCTTATTTCATTAATTTTGTTCTGCTTCACCTAATAAGAGCACCTATGACATGTGCTTGCATGCTCCAGGATACCATGTGGGAACACAGATTTAAAGACTGGGCTTTATTTATTTATTTATTTTCTGTGAACTTAATTTTTTTATTTATACAAGGTAAACAAATTTTATGTATTTCATATATACAGATTTAGGACCTTGGTGATACTTCCCACCATACCCTCTCTCCCACCCCTGCTCCCACTATCCCTCCTCCTGCTTTTCTTATTCTCTCTCATAATTTTTACAGTAACACACTTTCAGGTTACTTTATAATCATAATCTTAATCCTCCACTAAGTAAAGAGTTCAACAAACAGTAAGAAAAAACACTGTTGTTCCACTGTAGAGACAAGGACTGTAAACAATTATTGAATCTCAAAATGTCAATTTCACTCAAATATGTTACATTATTTTGGTACACTATTAGTTACCAAAAGTCAGAAAAGATATATGATATTTATCTTTTAGAATTGGCTTACTTCATTAAGTATGCTGGTTTCTAGTTGCATCTATTTTGTTGCTAAAGACAAGGTTTCATTCTTTTTTATGGCTGAGTAGTATTGCATGGTGTATAAATACTTAATTTTCCTTATCTAGTCATCAGAGGATGGACATATAGGTTAATTCCATACCTTAGCTAATGTGAATTGAAATGCAATAAACATGAAGGTACAGATAACTTTTTTATATGTGGATTTCATTTCTTTTTGGTAAATTCCCTAAAGTGGTCATGTGGTAGATCTGTTTTCAGATTTCTGAGGATTCTCCATGTTGTCTTCCTTAATGAATGTAGTAGTTTACATTCCCACCAACATTGGATTAGAGTACTTTTTTTTCCCAAATCCTCCCCAGCATTTATTTATTTTTTAATTTCTGTATGATAGCCATTCTAACTGGGGTGAGGTGAAACTTCATTGTATTTTTTTTTTCTTTTTAAAAAACATTTATTGGAAAGGGGGAGTTACAGAGAGAGAGAGAGAGATCGATCTTTCATCTTCTGGGTGACTCCCCCTGAAGCTGCATTGGTCAGGACTGGGCCAGGAAGAATCCAGGAGCCAGGAGTTTCATCCGGGTCTCCCACATGGGTGCAAGGGCCCAAGGACTTAGACCATCTTCTGCTGCTTTCCCAGGCATATTAGCAGGAAGCTGGATTGGAAGTGGAGCACCCGGGACTCAAATTGGCACCCATATGTGATGCAGTACAGCACTGGACCTAGTCTTTTATTCCTTTTTTAACTTTTTAAAGTAAATATAAATTTTGAAAGTACAACTTTTGGATTAGAGCGGCTTTTCCCCCCATAACCTCCTTCCCACCCACAACCATCCCATCTCCCACTCCCTCTCCCATCCCATTCTTCATCAAGATTCATTTTCAATTATCTTTATATACAGAAGGTCAACTTGGTATATACTAAGTAAAGATTTCAACAGTTTGCACCCACACAGATACAAAAAGTATAAAGTACTGTTTGAGTAGTAGTTTTACCATTAATTTGCATAGTACAACACATTAAGGACAGAGATCCTACATGGGGAGCAAGTGTACAGTGACTCTCGTTGCTGATTTAACAATTGACACTCTTATTTATGATGTCAGTAATCACCTGAGGCTCTTGTCATGAGCTGCCAAGGCTATGGAAGCCTTTTGAGTTCGCTGACTTCAATCTTATTCAAACAAGGTCATAGTCAAAGTGGAAGTTCTCTCCTCCCTTCAGAGAAAGGTACCTTCTTCTTTGATGGCCCATTCTTTCCTCTGTGATCTCACTCACAGAGATCTTTCATTTAGGTCATTTTTTTTTTGCCACAGTGTCTTGGCTTTCCACGCCTGAAATACTCTCATGGGCTTTTTAGCCATATCTGAATGCCTTAAGGGCTGATTCTGAGGCCAGAGTGCTGTTTAAGACATCTGCCATTCTATGAGTCTGCTGTGTATCCCACTTCTCTTGTTGGATTGTTCTCTCCTTTTTAATTCTATCAGTTAGTGTTAGCAGACACTAGTCTTGTTTATGTAATCCCTTTGATACTTAATACTATCATTATGATCAATTGTGAACTGAAACTGATCACTTTGACTAGTAAGGTGGCATTGGTATATGCCACCTTGATGGGATTGATTTGGAATTCCCTGGCACGTTTCTAGCTCTACCATTAGGCGTAAGTCTAAGTGAGCATGTCCCAAATTGTACATCTCCTCCCTCTATTATTCCCACTCTTATATTTAACAGGGATCACTTTTCAGTTAAATTTAAACAACTAAGGATAATTGTGTGTTAATTAAAGAGTTCAACAAATGGTATTAAGTAGAACAAAAAATACTAAAAGGAATAAAATAGTAAGTTGTTCCTCATAGTCAGGACAAGAGCTAATCAAGTCATTGTTTCTCATAGTGTCCATTTTGCTTCAACAGGTTTCATTTTAAATGCTCAGTTAGTTGTCACCGATCAGGGAGAACATATGATATTTGTCCATTTGGGACTGGCTTATTTCACTCAGCATGATGTTTTCCAGATTCCTCCATTTTGTTGCAAATGACTGGATTTCTTTATTCTTTTTTTTTTTCTTTTTTCTACTGTTCTATGGTGTTATCCCATAATTTCTTTATTCAGTCTTCTGTTGATGGGCATTTAGGTTGATTCTATGTCTTAGCTATTGTAAAGTGAGCTGCAATAAACATTGAGGTGCGGACAGCTCTTTTATTTGCATATTTAATTTCCTTTGGGTAAATTCCAAAGAGTGGGATGGCTGGGTTGTATGGTAGGCTTATATTCAGGTTTCTGAGGAATCTCCATACTGACTTCCATAGTGGCTTTATCAGTTTGCATTCCCACCAACAGTGGGTTAGTGTCCCTTTTTCCCCACATCCTTGCCAGCATCTGTTGTTGGTAGATTTATCTATGTAAGCCATTCCTACTGGGGTGAGGTGAAACCTCATTGTGGTTTTGATTTGCATTTCCCTGATTGCTAGTGATCCTGAACATTTTCTCATGTGTCTGTTGGCCATTTGGATTTCCTCTTTTGAAAAATGTCTATTGAGGTCCTTGGCCCATCTCTCAAGTGGGTTATTTGTTTTGTTGTGGAGTTTCTTGATCTCTTTGTAGATTCTGGTTATTAATCTTTTATCTGTTCCATAGTTTGCAAATATTTTTTCCCATTCTGTTGGTTGCCTCTTTACTTTCCTGTTTCATTTGCACTACAGAAATGTCTCAATTTGATGCAATCCCAATAGTTAATTTTGGCTTTGACTGCCTGTGCCTCTGAGGTCTTTTCCAAGAAGTCTTTGCCTGTGCCTATATCTTATAGGGTTTCTCCGATGTTCTCTAATAATTTGATGGTGTCAGGTCATAGATTTAGGTCTTTAATCCATGTTGAGTGGATTTTTGTGTAAGGTGTAAGGTTGTGGTCTTGCTTCATGCTTCTGCATGTGGAGTTCCAGTTTTCCCAGCACCATATATTGAATAGACTGTCCTTACTCCAGGAATTGGTTTTAGATCCTTGATCAAATATAATTTGGCTTTAGATGTTTGGATTCATTTCTAGAGTTTCTGTTCTGTTCCATTGATCTATCCATTTGTTTCTGTACCAGTACCATGCTGTTTTGATAACAACTGCCCTGTAGTACATCCTGAAATCTGGTATTGTGATGCCTCTGGCTTTGTTTTTGTTATACAAGATTGCTTTAGCTATTTGAGGTCTCCTGCATCTTCATATGAATTTCAGCATCATTTTTTCCAGATCTGAGAAGAATGTCTTTGGTATTTTGATTAGTATCACATTGAATCTGTAAATTGCTTCTGGGAGAATAGACATTTTGATGATGTTGATTCTTCCAATCCATGAGCATGGGAGATTTTTTCCATTTTTTGATATCCTCTTCTATTTCTTTCTTTAAGATTTTGTAATTCTCATTGTAGAGATCTTTGATGTCCTTGGTTAAGTTTATTCCAAGGTATTTGATTGTTTTTGTAGCTACTGTGAATGGAATTGATCTCAGCAGTTCTTTCTCATCCATGGCATTGCCTGTGTATACAAAGGCTGTTGATTTTTGTGCATTGATTTTATATCCTGCCTCTTTACCAAACTCTTCTATGAGTTTCAATAGTCTCTTAGTAGAGTTCTTTGGATCCCCTAAATAAAGAATCATATCATCTGCAAAGAGGGATAGTTTGACTTCTTCCTTCCCAATTTGTATCCCTTTAATTTCTTTTTCTTGGCTCTGGCTAAAACTTCCAGAATTATATTGAATAGCAGTGGTGAGAGTGGGCATCCCTGTCTGGTACCAGATCTCAGTGGAAATGCTTCCAACTTTTCCCCATTCAATTTGATGCTGGCCATGGGTTTTTCATAAATTGCTTTGATTGTATTGAGGGATATTCCTTCTATACCGAATTTGCTTAGAGTTTTCATCATGAAAGGGTGTTGTATTTTATTGAATACTTTCTCTGCATCTATTTTGATAATCATATGGTTTTTCTTCTGCAGTTTGTTAATGTGTTGTATCACATTGATTGATTTGTGAACGTTGAACCATCCCTGCATACCAGGGGAAAATCCCACCTGATCTGGGTGGATGATCTTTCTGATGTGTTGTTGCATTCTATTGGCCAAAATTTTATTGAGGATTTTTGCATCTATGTTTATCAGGGAAATTGTTCTGTAATTCTCTTTTTCTGCTGTATCATTTTCAGGTTTAGGAATTAAGGTTATGCTGGCTTCATAGAAAGAATTTGTAAGAGTCCCTCTCTTTCCATTGTTTTGGGTAGTTTGAAAAGAATTGGAGTTAGTTCTTCTTGAAATGTCTGGTAGAATTCAGCAGTGAATCCATCCAGTCCTGGGCTTTTCTTTGTTGGGAGGGCCTTTATTACTGATTCAATTTCTGACTCTGTTATGGGTCTGTTTAGATTTCATTGTGATTTTATTTGCATTTCCCTAATGGCTATTGATACCGGGCATTTTTGTCTGTATTTGTGTCTGTGTGTGTTGGCCATTTGAATTTCATCTTTTGAAAATTGCCTGTTCAAGTTCTTTGCCCATTTCTTAACTGGATTGTTTGTTTTATTGTTGCTGAGTTTACTGGGCTTTATTAGTGGATCTACCATGTAGTCAATGGTCAATGTTTTTTAGTTAAATGAGTAAATGAATAGTGCCATACCTACTTAATGGTGCAGGTAAAGTCATTGTTGTGCAAAGTGTCTTCAGAAAGTTCATGGAAAATATACATTATGAAAAATATGTATAGATTAAAAAGAGTTTTGTACTAAAATAAATTTACCTTTAAATTCCATTTTTTCCTAAGTTCCTTCACAGAATGATAGTATTAAGTAACTTTTATTGTGCCCTATTCTGTGCCAGGTGAAGAACTTTATATAGGAATTCTCATTTAGTCCTTCTACCTCCCATATAGAGAAGATCTTGTAATTATCCTCATTTACAGGTGAATTAACTGAAGTTTGGGCAGGTTAAATAATCCGCTCAGATCACACAATGTTATATAATCAAGCTGGAACTTATGCCCTGTCTGTTTAATTAAGCAAATATTCTTAACAATGAGGCCACATTGTATTGTTTACTCACTGAAGAATCTAATATCATAAGTTAAGAACAATGTGATCTGACCTGAGAAACAAATTAACAAGAAAGAAGTAAAATCTGACCAGTGAAAGATTTTAGCAACATTCAGTGACCTATACAGGTTGAGCCAACATTTTCTTATGGTAGAGGATGAAAAGTTATTCAACCTTTCAGAAATAGGAGAAAACAGTCTGAAGTCATCCTCAAAAATAAAGGCATTACATTGGAGTCTCAAATGGTGCTATTTTAAAAAAGAGCTGATTAGCCATTCTACTGTAAAGCATACCTGGTTTGTGTAGTCCTGTAAATAGAAGTTTTCACTGTTAGGAAAATGATTCTGAAGGAGAGCACCTGGACTGCCCAGATTCATAAATATTTTGGCCAAATAATTACACATTAAAAAAGGACTTCTTTGGGGAGATGGATATTTATGGAATTGGCTGTGATAATGGTTTCACGCATGTATACTTATCTTAAACCAATGAAGTTGTACACAATAAGTACCCATAGCTTTTAAAAATCACACATATTTAATTGAAAGACTGGTTGGAGGGGAAGGGAGAAAGAGAGAGTGAAAGAGAGAGAGCCAGAGAAAGGTCCCATTCATTAGTGACCCCTGCCCAACCTCAATGAACAAATTGGCCTTAGAGGACAAACTTGAGAGCTGGAATCTCAATCCTGATTTCCCAGATAGGTGGCAGGAACAAAGTTGTTTGAGGCATCACCACTGCCTTCCAGGGTCTTCTTTAGCAAGAGGACAGAGTCAGGAGCTGGAGCCAGATATCAAACCTAGACATTTTGATGTGGGACTTGGGCATTTTAACCAGAAGCTTAGATGCTAGGCCAAAAGCCTAGTCCCTCACAACTTTAAAAATGTCAATTTCTATGTCCATTGAACTATAGAACTGCATCCTAGAATACTGGAGTGATAGAAGCCATTTTTGGGTGCCTGTACTGTGGCACAGAGGGCTAAAACCCTGGCCAGCAGTGCCAGCATCCCAAGTGGGTACCGGTTCTAGTTCTATCTGCTCCACTTTTGATCCAGTTCCTTGCTAATGTGCCTGGGAAAGCAGCAGAGGATGGCTCAAGTCCTTGGGCCCTTGCACCCACATGGGAGACATGGAAGAATCTCCTGTCTTCTGGCTTTGGATCAGCTCAGCTCCAGCCATTTCAGCCATCTGGGGAGTGAATCAACAGATGGAAGACATTTCTCTCTGTCTGTCTCTATGTGTCTCTGTAACTCTGTCTTTCAAATAAATAAAATAAATCTTTAATAACAAAGAAAAATGAACCATTTTTGTGGTTGTTCACCTGAAAAAGTGACTTCCAAAAAAACTAAAATAATTCCAACATGTATCTTTTAGGAATGAGTCT
This sequence comes from Lepus europaeus, assembly GCF_033115175.1. Classification (NCBI taxonomy): domain Eukaryota; kingdom Metazoa; phylum Chordata; class Mammalia; order Lagomorpha; family Leporidae; genus Lepus; species Lepus europaeus. The sequence goes on along the minus strand of NC_084839.1, from coordinate 79,293,502 downwards.
TTTCTTGGAAACTGAGGCGGCACCATAGCTACTTCATGAGATTCTTTTTAAAAATATTTTACTTATTGTAAAGACATAGTAACAAGGACACACATACACACACATACACACACACACACAGAGAGAGAGAGAGAGAGAGATTCCATCCATTGATTCACTCCCTGTATGCCCACAATACCCAAGATTGGGCCAGGCTGAAGCCAGGAGCCTGGAACTCTATCCAAATCACTAATGTGTGTTGCAGGGCTCAAATTCTTTGAACATCATCTGCTGCCTTCCCAGAAGCATTAGTAGGGAGCTGGGTTTGAAACAGAGCAGCCAGGACTCAACCAGGCCCTCCAATATGGGATGCTGGAGTGGCAAGCAGCAGCTTAACCCACTGCATCATAATCCTAGCCCCATCACAGATTCTTGAAGGGATGAAATTAGATAACATGTAACATGGTTATTCTGGGACTTTCTTCCTAGAAGTTCTTTTCTAACTATCAGCTATCTGTACAACACCATCCCTTTGAAGGGAATGATATCCACTTTATAAATTGCAACTGTGAGATCAGAACAAATATATTTATTCAGAATAGAACCATGAAATGTTTGCAATTCGGATATCTGAGATTAAGAACACAAAGTCAACTCAGAAATTGGATTTATTTTCTGAAATATACCAAACACAAAGGACCAAAAAACACAGGAAAAGCTTGTGGTGATTCACTAAATAAGTATCTCTGCTTTTAGGGGCAAAATAATTTTGATTAATTTATCAAAATGAAATATAATCCTACAAACTGACATATGTAGTTAATTATGGTCACAAGGTAAAAATAACACTTTTTTTGGAAAGCTAAATCATTTGCAATCATTTGGGCTGGTCAAAGCTGGGAGAATGCTGAACAAATGCACCTATGAGCTTTATACAGACAACTCATTATGTTCACATAGATTCTGACTAATTTAAAAAACAATCTGGTTTACTCAGTGTTGTTGTCATTAGTTTAATTTAATTTGGACCCATTGAGATATACTTAAACCTATCAAAACTGCTTGAACCATGTAAATTACTTTTCTTTGGTTCATACTGTTTTTTTTTAAAGATTTATTTATTTACTGTTTGAAAGGCGGAGTTACAGAATTACAAAGAGACAGAGGTAGATAGTGAGCGAGAAAGGTCTTCTATCTGCTGGTTCACTCTCCGGATGACTGCAATGGCAGGAGCCACGCTGATTCGAAGCCAGGAGCTTCTTTCAAATAGAATACTGGAGTGATAGAAGCCATTTTTGGGTGCCTGTACTGTGGCACAGAGGGCTAAAACCCTGGCCAGCAGTGCCAGCATCCCATGTGGGTACCGGTTCTAGTTCTATCTGCTCCACTTTTGATCCAGGGGTATAGGGGTATAGGGGCTCAAGGACTTGGGCCATCTTTACTGCTTTCTCAGGCCATAGCACAGAGCTGGATTGGAAGTCGAGCAGCCAAGACATGAACCAGTGCCCATATGGGATGCTGGCACTGTAGGCGGCTGCTCTACCTGCTATGCCATAGTGCTTGCCCCTGGTTCATACTGTTTTGGAAATTGCAGGATGAGTTTGAAACTTCAAGACAAATTTTAAGTTTCTGTTTAGATCATTCTGCTTCGGACTGAGTAAAACCATTTTTATCTAGGTCTCATCCTTGTGCACCTTGGAGGAGACTCATTTAAACTACTCTGCCTGCTGTATGCCAGAGTTAAAGGAAAGCTAACTGAACTCTAGAAGGACTGTAAAGAGAATAAAAAAAGCACTGTTTAAAGGAAAAGGGAAAAGTTTGACTCAAGGAGTTAAGTCTGTATAACCTTGGGTGAACACAAAGGCTGTTTGGGGAATAGAGGACGCCCTCTGTTCTTCCAAACAATGTTCTAATCAAATTGTGTGGGAATATGGCCCTGGCCAGGCCAGTTCACAGACAACTTTAAAAACATTTGCCTCTGGCCGATTGGCAAGCACTGCTAAGGTTAAGGTCAGGTAAAGGATTATATAAAAAAGAATATAAAAGTAAAAAAAAAAAAAAACAAAAAAACAAATGAAGGTGATACTGATTGCTTCCGGAATGCTACATGTGTTTCCCGTGCTACACGTGTTTCTGGTGCTGTGGTTCTAAGTTTCTAACAGACAGGAGTCTTTGTAAATAAATCTTATCTTTCTACTTTCATGGGTATGTGAATGTTTATTCGTGAATTGAGCCTCTAATATTAAAGTCTGTACACAGCTCTTGGCCATATCACTATCTGGTCAAAACAAGGACAGCCTAGTGATCTATTGAAATCAATGTTGTTAGGTACCCTGGTAAGTTACAAAGAAAGGGATTATAGTCAACTGGGACTTCAAAAATCAATAGGGAAGGTAAAGAAGATGGATTCATATGGTCATAAGAATGAACAGAAAATAAAACAAAGACAAATGCTCCAACGAAAATAGTTGAGAGAATCTGACTTCTGCTAAACAAAGGTGGCTGATGGGACTGCTTCAGAGGAAAGAGATATGGTGGGACAAGTTAAGAAAATAAGGAAAGGCAAAGATACCCAATCATATTATTTAAGATCAAAGAAACAGAAAAAAAATCAACTATTACATTGTCTTCCCATTAAATTATATTTATATTACTTTATATTATGTTGTAAATCTCCCAGGAGCATTTTTAAAACACACAGAAATACAGTTGACCAAATTTGCTTAGAATGAGAACAGGAAGAGTTGAGAGGAAGAGAATCTAAGAGAAAAATTAAATTGAAAATATTCAGGATCTACATTAATTCATAAGTATGGTTAAATCAATTAAATATAAGTATTTATAACACAAGGGTGGGTGGTGTGGCTCAGCATGTTAAGCTATCTCTTGGGATGTTCACATTGCATATCAGAGTACCTGGATCGATCAAGTCTTTCCTCCAATTCTTATCCAGTTTTGTTCTAATGTGCCTGGGAGGCTGCAGCTGATGGCTCAAATACTTGGATTCTTACCTCTCATATGGGAAACCTAGAGGGAGTTCTGAGCTCTTGGCTTAAGCCTGACCCACTCCTGGCTGTTTTGTGCATTTGGGGTATGAACCAGAGAATGGGCGATCTCTCTGTCTGTTTCTCTCTGTTACTCTGCCTTTCACATAAATAAACTTTTAAAAAAGTTTTTAAAATATTAAAAAATTCATGATACAAATTATCATTAAATAGCAGAGGCTACTGATACATTCCAAAAGCTAGACATAAAAAATTGGATACATTATAAGAATAATGAAATAGATTTTGTCTGAAAAATACCAGTTTAACAACTTTCACTGTTTTGAAAAATTACAGACAGATAGCCGGCGCCGCGGCTCACTAGGCTAATCTTCTGCCTTGCGGCGCCGGCACACCGGGTTCTAGTCCTGGTCAGGGCGCCAGATTCTGTCCCGGTTGCCCCTCTTCCAGGCCAGCTCTCTGCTGTGGCCAGGGAGTGCGGTGGAGGATGGCTCAAGTGCTTGGGCCCTGTACCCCATGGGAGACCAGGATAAGCACCTGGCTCCTGCCATTGGATCAGCGCGATGTGCTGGCCACAGTGCGCCAGCCGCGGCGGCCATTGGAGGGTGAACCAACGGCAAAAGGAATACCTTTCTCTCTGTCTCTCTCTCTCACTGTCCACTCTGCCTGTCAAAAAAAATTTAAAAAAAAGAAAGAAAAATTACAGACAGATAAAAAATTTCAGTTCAGCGAGTATTTTGTAGATATTGGAATACCTATATAGGTTAAGAGTAGACTTAAATGTAGGAGCAAAAAATGTTTAAATATCAGAGTAGATCTTACTAAAAAAAGCCATCAAATATACAAATATGTTAGAAATGAAAGGACAAAAACATAGGGAGAGAATGAGAGATGAGTATACAATTAAAATTAAAAGTATACGTATTAAAATTATGATGCTGATGCCAGAGAACTAAAAACCTTGGGTTTTAGCGATATAGAAAACATAAGAAGAATCTTAAATGTGGAGGAAAGAAGGAAGACTTGCTAAAGATCTAAGGATCCAAAAAACAGTACAATTATAGAGGTCTTGATTTATTTATTTATTTTTAATCTAGATTGGAGCTGAAGAAGCTATCAACTCAGAAATGCCAACAGGCTCCAGGAAACAATAAACAAAAATAGCCTCACAAAAACCTGTTCTTTAGCCAATGACCAGGAGAGAGGCAGCCTAGCAAGACAGAAAACTTTGGTACAATAACTGCTCTTCTCCAGCTAAACAGCACAAGAAAAAAACAAAAAACAAACAAACAAACAAACAAAAAAAACTAAAACAAAAGCCTACTTCCCATCTCAGCCCACAGCTGGTTCAGTAATGAACCTAGATTTTTCTTTTAACAGCACTGCAATGAGGCAACCAAATATTGTCATCAGGGTGGTGACAAAGAAGGTTAAGGAAGGAGGTTGGATTTCATCTGCACTGGATGCAGTTGTAGGTAGAGACCATGTGAGGAGACTGGATTTCCACCCCAAGCATACAGTGATGATATGCCTCTCCCTTCTCTGCCTGGAAGGTGTCATGAGAAGTTAATGGAGAGCCAGGACTTTCAGCACCAACAAGTGGTCATGAATTCACCCTGCACATGATGTTCAACTCAAGCTTATTTCCTTCTACCTAAATATATTGGCATTTGTAATAAAACAGCACCTGTCAGGACCTAGGTGCTCTGTACTGCTCTTTTCCTTCTCATATGAATGAATTATGTTGGACAGCATAGACTAACTCTCAGTATACGTATGTTTCCTGTCCACTATGTAAATAAAGATGTACAGGCTTGTACATAGCATATATACTATGAGTTTCTTCCACGTTTTTTAAATTGAAATTTAAAGACTTATTTGAGAGACAAGGAAGACAGAGAGAGAGAGAAAGAGAGAGAGAGAGGGAGAGTGAGAGAGAGCGCTACCATTGCTGGTTCATTCTCCAGATGTCTGTAGTAGTCTCCAGATGTCTGTAGCAGGCCAGGACTGAGCCAGGAGCCAGACACTCAATGCAGGTCTCTGGTGTGCATGACAGGGAACCATCTACTTGAGAGTTTGCCTGCTGTTTTCCAGGGTTTGCATTACTGGGAAGCTGAAATAGGAGCTGGAACTGCGCATAGAACTCAGGCCCTCCAATTTGAGACACAGGCATCTTAAAAGGTGCCACAATTTCTCAGGCAAATGCTCATATACCATGCATGTTTTAATATCCCCATGTGAATGTAAAGTTGTACTAAAATAGTTTGTAACAAACATTAGTATTTAGTGAATTGGTGCTTTATTTTCTTTTACCTTAGATGTGACTAATACTGCATAGCTAGTATCTGGAATATAGCAGGCACTAAATGGATGTTCATCATCCTTTTTGTGTGAGTAATGCTGTATTAGAAAAGCACCTGATTTTCTAGGTACTCAAGGCATTCTTGCCTATTTCTCTATGTTAGTAACTTTCTAGAACAGCATCTGAACCATACTCATTGCTCAACTCAATCTTCTTTCCTTCAGCGATGTAATGAAGAGCATTGTTTTAGAATAGAAAATGGTGTACATGAAATGTTCAAGGCCTGCTTATTTCTTATCCATCTATGTGAGTACTGTTATGAAAGAAAACTACCTGACATGCACTAGATGTGTTCAATTCCTGTCAGTATGCTATGGAGTAGTTTCAGACGTACAGAGCCTCAGTGAATGTTTACTTATTTTTACCTTCATAAGAGGAAATTTGTACTAGAATAGTCTCTGCTATGTATGAGGTATTAAAAAATATCTGATATCCTTCACTGATAAGGGTGCAGTAGAATCATGTCTAGGATATACTGGGCACTCAATGAACACTTACTTCATTTCCTTTTGTATGAATTAAATTATTCTACGACCTATAGTCTGATCTATATTGGGTGCTCCAATGCAAACTTGTTTACTTTCCCTATGTGTGGATTGTTATAATTGAAAAGCATCAGTCATATAATAGGTGTTAATGCATGCAAGCCCCCTCTTGCCTGTATGAGTAATATTATGTGGACATTAGTCCATGGTGTGTATTTGGAGTTGAATGCATCCTGTTTTCTCACCTAATGTCTGAGTAAAGTTTAGTAGACCAATGTGTGTAATATGCTTGAACATGGTGATTCATTTGGATTTTCTTCATATGCACACATGTCTGTCCGGAATATAACATGGAATACAATAAATGCTAACACATGCTTTCTTTCTTCCAAACATGTATGAGAAATGATGTAGTAGAATACTTCCTGGCATATCCCTGCTCTGTACAGACTCTTTTTTTCTAGTATGTTGTACTAGAAATGTATTTTGCATATACTAGGTTTCCAATTTTATATTTGCTTCTTTCCCTTAATTGTCAGTAGGTTATAATAGACTAATGCCTGAAAAATACTAAAAACTTACTACATGCTTATTTTCTGTCCTTATGTGATAATAACATTGACTGAAATAGTACTTGCAACACTAGTACATTAGTTGTTTAAGTACAATTCCTTCCCACGTACCGTGTTTGAGTAATGTTATAGTACCTGGCAATATTGTGTACTGTAAGCATGCTCATTTTCTTTAAATAGATATGAGGAGAGATGCTCAAGAAAATTTCCAGGTACAAATTCACACTCCATGCATACTCTTCTCATTTCCACATATCTGAGTAAGATTGTGCAAAATTATTACTTCACATACAAAATGTTCTTAATAGATGCTTGCTTCCTATTTTCTGGGTATAATATTGTACCAGTCAATTCAACGTTTTCCAATACAATCTTCTTCCCTTCCTCTTATCTGAGTAATGTACTGGCAGAATAGTGTCTATTTAACCTAGGTGTGAAATTTGTGCATGTATCCTGCGTAGTGCATCCTATGTAAGGGTATGGTTGTCCTGGAAAAGTATCTGGCATACACTAGGCACTTAAGGAGTGCTTGTTTCCTTCCTCCAATTTGTGGATTACGTTATATCAAAATAGTGTTTGACAATACCGTGTATGCCTATTTTCTTCTCCTGTGAGTGAGGAAATTATACTAGAATAGTGTCTGACAAATAATTAAAAATTTTTTTTATCTAACTTGGATTACTTTCTTTTTTTTATTTAGTAAATATAAATTTCCAAAGCACAGTTTATGGATTACAATGGCTTCCCCCCCCCACCATAATTTCCCTCCCACACACACCCCTCCCATCTCCGCTTCCTCTCACATTCCATTCACATCAAGATTCATTTTCTTTTTTTTTTTAATTTTTTAAAATTTTTTTGACAGGCAGAGTGGACAGTGAGAGAGACAGAGAGAAAGGTCTTCCTTTGCCCTGGGTTCACCCTCCAATGGCCGCCACAGCCAACGCACTGTGGCCGGCGCACCGCGCTGATCCAAAGCCAGGATCCAGCTGCTTATCCTGGTCTCCCATGGGGTACAGGGCCCAAGCACTTGGGCCATCCTCCACTGTACTCCCGGGCCACAGCAGAGAGCTGGCCTGGAAGATGGGCAACCGGGACAGAATCTGGTGCCCCGACCAGGACTAAAACCTGGTGTGCCGGCGCCACAAGGCGGAGCATTAGCCTATTGAGCCACTGCGCCGGCCAAGATTCATTTTCAATTATCTTTATATACAGAAGATTGATTCAGTATATATTAAGTAAAGATTTCATCAGTTTGCACCCACACAGAAACACAAAGTGTAAAAATACTGTTTCAATACTAGTTATAGCATTACTTCACATTGTTATCCAAATATTTTAAAATATACCTGTGTTGTTCTTGACTTAAGAATGCTGTTTTGGACCAGTGCCATGGCTTAACAGGCTAATCCTCCACCTTGTGGCGCCGGCACACCGGGTTCTAGTCCCGGTTGGGGCGCCGGATTCTATCCCAGTTGCCCCTCTTCCAGACCAGCTCTCTGCTATGGCCCGGGAAGGCAGTGGAGGATGGCCCAAGTCCTTGGGCCCTGCACCGCTTGGGAGACCAGCAGAAGCACTTGGCTCCTGGCTTCGGATCAGCGAGATGTGCCATCCGCAGCGGCCATTGGAGGGTGAACCAACGGCAGAAAGGAAGACCTTTCTGTCTCTCTCTCTCTCTCTCACTATCCACTCTGCCTCTCAAAAAAAAAAAAAAAATGTTGTTTTACTAGAAAAGTAGCTAGATTACATTTGGAACTGCATACATATTCAGCTCCTTTTCCAATGTGAGAGCAAACATTTACTAGAATAGTGCTTGATACGTAGGAGTCACAAATTGCAGGCATTTTCTTCTCTCCATGTGTGAATAAAGTTATATAACAATGGACCCTTGAATATGCTGGAGCTTCATGTTTGACTACTTCCTCGGCACTATGTGAGAGTAATGCTACAACAATAGTATGTAGTCTATATTAGATATACTTGATGCATGCATCTTTGATTCCCTCTTTGTGTGAGAAAAATACTAAAAGAATGCCTGGCTTATGCTAATTACTTTGTTGTGCACATTTCATTCCCCTACAGAAGGAATTCTCCGTTTCTTCCTCAGTCTGTGTGAGGTTGAACTAGACCATAATGTACCATAAGGCAGAAGTTCAATATATACCTGCTTCCTTTCCTCATATGTATCTAAGTTTGTATTAGAAAAGTATATAATAAGTGTGTGGAATTTCTTTTGGTGATCAAAGTACTTCTGCTTCTTCCCCCTACATGTGAGTTAACTGGTATTGGAATTATACCTGGCATAGGTATGCAACACCTGCTGGTTCATTCCTGTATTACTGTCATGTTGTCCTAGAACTGGGCCTGGGAGATATTTGTTGCTCAATTAAATTTTATTTCTTTTCCTTATGGGTAAGTAACATTCTTCTAGAATGGGAGATCTGAAATACAGTAGGAGCTCAAGGAAAGTTAGTTTCTTGTGATTTTGTTTAAATACAATTGTACTGGAATAGAACTTGGCATATGCTATGTACTCTGTGCTTAATTCCTCCACGTTACTGTGAGTAGAATTATAATAGAACAGTATCAGACAATTAGTAGAGGATCAATGCATGCTTATTTCCATCTGCCTAAATGAGAATAAATTTGTGCTACAAAAGTGTCTGCTCTGTACCAGGCTCTTAAAAAAACCTGTTGCCTTTCACTGATACATGGGTAATGTTGTAAAGAATACTGTCTGGCATATATAAGGTGCTAAATGTCTAGTTACTTAATTCTCCTCTATGTGAGTAGTTATTTTAGTATGTTCTTGATGCATACATGTGGATATGTTGTATCAAATAATATTAGGCATACAATTTAAGCCATATAATCAATGATTTCCATGAGACTAAATACAACTTATTAACAACATCAACAATACACACACACATGTGCTTAAAAGGTTTATGGAAAAAAGAATTAACAAGTAAGCTCATTTTACTGCACAATCTTTGAACTCCATGCACAATGTTTCCATAATATGCTTTTCCCATGGAATGTTTAAAGAAATTAGTATGCATGGAATATGAAAATCCTTAATATGTAATGCTGTATAAAAAAGGTCTGACATTACTACATGCCTGTTGCATGTGCATTTAATTCCGACATGCATGGGGCTAGTATTGTGGCACAGTGGGTTAAGCCACTGCCTGCAAAAGGGCTTCTCACATCAGAGAGTTGATTTGGGTCCGGCTGCTCCACTTCCTATGAAGCATCCTGTTTATGTACTTGGAAAAGCAGGAGAAGACGGTCCAAGTACTTGGGCTCCTCTCACCCAGCATGGGAGACCAGAATGGAGTTTCTGGCTTTGGTCTGACCCAGCCCCAGCCATTGCGGCCATTTGGGGAGCAAACTAGTGGATGGAAGACCTCTCTTTCTGTTTTCCCCTTTCTCTTTGTCACTCTGCCTTTCAAATAAATAAATAATTGTTTAAAAAATAATTCTGCTATGGGTAAATTTGTAGTTAATAGTCCCTGTGTATCCTAGGACTTAATGCAGGACTATTTAATTTTAGTAAGTAATTCTTGGCCAACTAGTTAAATCAGGCAAACTGATTTTCATCCTATATGTATGAGAAATATTGTTCTATGTATTAGTGATATTGTAATCAATTCATGCTTTTGTCCTTTCATTCATCTATAAATAATGTTAGAATAGAAAGAGATGCCTATTAGGTACACATGGAATATGTTTTTCCTTCCTATATGTTTGATTTATCTTGTACGAGAGCAATACCTGTATTATAAGTGATTGTGTCCCTTCTTTGCTGTGTGAGTAATGTAATACTAGAATATATTTCAGGTCCTATTCTAGTACAACCTTATTGTTAAATCTGAAAAAGGCACTCTATATGTGAATAATTATGCACTGAAATATCACTTGAAATGTATTGAGTGCCTAAGGTGATCTTCTCTTTCCCTATGAGCGAATAATGATGTGCTGTAATAGTATCTAGCATATGGTAGGTTATTCCTAGGTCCAATTCTAGGATAATGTGACTTACTAATAGATAAAGGATCCAGCATATGTTCAGCACTATTATATTTTATGAGTGCCTGATAGTATGCTAGATGCTCAGCAATTTCTTTGTCTTTCTATGTGTGAGTGAAGTTTAATAGAAGAGTACTTGGCCCTGATTAGACACTTAATGTATCCCTGTTATACTATAATAATAGTATTTAACTTAAACCCATATCTAGATTTATGCTAATTTCCTTCCTTTCTTGGTGAATAACATAGCATAACAGTGTAGTATACCATGCAATGTTATACTATTATATAATAATGTGACATTGTATACATTAGGTTATGAATATTTGCTCATTTACTTGATGTATTTTTTTTAGTTTTAATGAAATAGTATCTGTCACATAAGGTAATTAAAGTAGTTTATATCTTTATTCCTGTGTGGGAATAATACTATGCTAAAATGACTGTCTTATACAAGATCTTCCAAGCAGAATTTTTCCTCATTGTATATAGATAATATACTAGAATAGTACATGACATACAGTAAACTCTCAGTAATACTTGTTTCTTTCTTTGTATGCTTCTCATGGTGTAATGCAACAGTAACTCGTATGCATTTGTGGCTTAATGATGGTCATCTATTTTGCTCCATGTATGAGTACCATATTAGACCAGTGCCTGTTATACACTAAGTATTCAAATATGCTAGTTTCCTTCCCTTGTGTTTCAACAGGCCATACCAGGTGACATATTCTAGGTGACTATGCATACTTTCTTCCCCACTTTTGAGTAATGTTATAATAGAACAGAACCAGGAATAGAGTGAAAGCTTTATCCATTCCCAATCTTTTTTATGATCCTTATTTGTAAGTGGCATAACACTAGAATTGTGACTGTCATCTACTTGCTGCTTCATGCATGCTTTTTACCTTCATTTATGTGTAAGTGGTTTTCACTGGAATTGTAACTGCCATGTATTACGTATTCAATGAATGCTAATATCCTTCCACTGTGTGTGAGTAGACATATAATAGTGCCTGGATACACTAGTTGCTCCACTCATTGTTTTTTCCCCTCTATGTGAGTAATGGTGTACTAGAATAATAAATGGCGCATCTCAGACAATTAATGCATGCAATATATTTCTTCAATGTCAAAGGAGGTTTATATTAAAATACTACCTAGAACATACTCATTTCCTTTTTGTTTTTAAAGCTTTATTTTATTTGAAAGGCAGAGTAACACAGGGTTGGAGAAGAGAGAGAGAGAGAGATTGAATTTCCATGTGCTGGTTGACACCCCAAACACCCACAATCCCTGGAACTAGGCCAGGCTGAAGCCAGGAGCCTAGAGTTCCACAGGGTTTCCCATATGGGTGGCAGGAGGTTGAGTACTTAGACTATCTTCCCGCGCTTTCCCAGGTGTATTAGCAGAGAGCTGGATAAAAATTGGAGCAGTCAGGACTCCAACTGGAACTCTACTACGGAATGCCAGTGTCACAAACGCAGGCTTAACCTGCTGCTCCACAAACTCGGCCCTATTGTCTCATTTGTTGAAACAGTTTTCTGGCATGTGCTAGGTACTCAATGCATCCTTGATTCTTCCTTCTGTGTATTGAGTACTAAATTGGTGCTTGGCATGTACAAGGTGCTCAGAGACTACCTGATCCTTCCCCTATGTGTTAATATTTACCTACACCATGGCATGTGTATGCAAGTACAAGGCTCAAATTGTGTTCCCCCTTCCCTTTTATTCTTCTGTCATACCAGACTCTTTGTAACTGGCAGCTACATCTAATGTTTACTTGATTCCTTTCTGCTGTTTTTGACTAATGTTTTACTATAATGTCTGGTTTATATGAATATTTGGTGACCATGAACTTTTGTTTCTTTATTTTTACATCTGAATAGACTTATCCAATTCATGTGTGGTTTATACATGTTTAATATATGCATATATCTTCCCGAATATGCATGAGTAATGCTTGAGAAGCCTACCTAACCTGTACTTACTGGACATGATGCCCACTTTTTTTTTTTTTTTTTTTGCTATTGTGAGTAATGTTGTATTAGAATAGTGACAGGCATATTATCTGCACTCCATTATATGTTCATTTTCTTCTTTTAGGCTAGCACCTGTTCAATACATGCTTCTTTTCTTCCCTTCTGTGTAACATTGTCCTAAAAAATCATTTGGCATCTAATGGCAGATCAGCACTTGGTTGTTTAATTACCTTCATATATGAGTTATACTGTTATAGAATAGTACTGGTTGTATACTAATAAATCTATACACATTAGTTTCCTCTTATTTTGAGTAGTGTCATATGACAATAGTACTTGACATGTGTTAAGGGCTGAATGAATTCTTTCCTTCTAAATATGTGTGAAGTACTAGGATAGTAGCTACCATGTATTGGGTACCCACTGCATGTTTTGCTCCTTCCCCACAACTGTGAGTGATATGTTAGCATAGTTCTTGGCATATATATAGTGCTCCTTGAATACTCATTTCCTTTATACATGTGAAGTAGATGACAGTAGAATATTACTTTTTATACACCAGGTATTGAATGCATTGCTTTTTTTCCCTGTAATGTTGTTACATAGTAAGTCATCTTAGCATAACTTTGATGCTCCATGCAATTTCTTTTCTTTTAATTTATTTGAAAGACAGAGTTACAGAGAGAGGTAGAGAAGAGAGAGAGAGAGAGAGAGAGGTCTTTCATCCACCCAAAGGTGGCAACATCTGGAGCTAGGAGCCAGGGGGGCTTCTTCCAGGTCTCCCATCTGGATGCAGGGGCCAAAGTACTTGGAACAACTTCTACTGTTTTTCTCAGCTGCATTATCAGGGAGCTGGATTGGAAGTGGAGCAGCCAGGACTTGAATGGGCACTCACATGGGATGCCAGGTCTGCAGGCCGTGGCTTAAACCTGCTGTGCCACAGGGCCAGCTCCGCAGTTTCTTTTCTTAACTTCTATGTGTTCAGTGCCAAAATAGTGCTTTGCATTAAATAGTTACTCAATATGTCTTTATTTATTACCCCCTCTGTGAGTCAGTTAGCACTACAAAAGCACCTACTATTTGATAGGCCCTCAAATATGCATGTTTAATTCTGCCTGTGTACAGAATTTGGTAAAACACTGGAGGACATATATGTGGGGCTTCTTGTAGGCTTATTTCATTTCCCCTTTATGTATTTAGTTTTGTGTTAAATTAATGCCTGACATAGGTAAAAATCTCAATACATGGTTGTTTCCTGACTGAATTTATGAATAATGTTGTAGTAGTATGCATGCAGCACTGGCTTGGATTTTGTGTTTCATTCCCACATGTTTCTTTCCTCAATGTATGATTATGGTTGTGGTTTACTAACTCGCGTACATTAGGAGCTGAAAAGATGCTTACTTCTTTCCCTTTACTGGAGACAAATGTTATTCTAGAATGTTGCCTCGCCTATGCTAGTTGTACAACACATATTTATCTTCTATCCCTTTTTGTGAATAAGATTGTATTAGGGTAATATCTGACTTATTCTAAGCACTGAAAACATCATTCATTGTTTCTCATATGTAGAATAGTGTCTGGCCCATACTAGGCATCCATTGAATGCTTCTCTCCTTCCTGACTGTGAATACTATTACAGTGGAATAGTGCCTTGACATATATGGAGTGTTCATTCCATGCTCTTTTCCTTCCTTGCATGGATAAGTGTTTAGTAGAAAGGCATCTGGCATGATGCATGCCTGTTTCTCTCCACCTGTGTGAGTAATGTTGCACTAAAATAGTAGCTGATGTATTCTTGGTTTTCAAGACTTGCTTGCTTCTTTCTACCATACGTGAGGACTTTTAATAACTTACCTGGCATTTACAACACCTAATGCATGTTCATTTATTTCCTCTTGCATTTGCATAATGTACTAAATAATTTGCCTGTTATTTGTGAGTAGCTTAATGCATGCTTGTTTGTTTCTCACTACATGCGATCAATGTATTCAGTGTGCCCACAAATATTGGGTGCCCCATGTGTTTGCATTTCTTTTCCTGTGTTAGAAAGTTCGTAATAGAATATTGTTTGACAAATAACAAATGCAGAATGATGACTTATTTCTCCATTTCTTGTGATAATAATTTCATAGTTGAATAAGATCTGTCTCATACTAAAGTTGGAAGGCATGAAAATTTCTTTTTTTCTATGTATATGATTGAATTTGAATAGTACCTGACTATAATAAGTGTATTCTTTTTTCTTTATTTCTATGAAAAAGTTTGTATTAGAATAGCACCTGGCTTATACTAAATATTCAATGCAAGAATATATTTCCCATTATCTGTATGCAAGTGATGTTATTTGAGAATAGTGCCTTGTGTATATTAAGAACTCCATATATATTTGTTTCCTGGCTACTTGTATAAGTAATATTTTAGTGATATAGTACCTGATTTATACTAGGCATTCAATAAATGCTTATTTCTATTTTTATTAACTAGTTAATTTGTTTTTGAATTATGAATTAAAATGAAATAACTGCACAATTTTACAGGGGACTAGTACAATATCTCAACATGTATATACAGCATAAACTAATCAAACACGCAATTCACTCTTCCGTTTCCCTTTTCATGGATTATTATTACACTGCTGTTCTGTGGAGATTCAGAACAATTACCTTCAACCAACTATGTTTTCACGCTCATTATCTAAACTCCCTTGTGTGGTTACCCTTCCCAGGCGCCTGTAATCATTATTTCAGATGTGTATCAACCATTTATATATAATTTTTACAACTTCCACATATAACATAATGATATCCAATTCTACCCAAATATTAGTGTTTTCTTCTAGTAGTTGCATGGTTTCATTTATTTCATTCATTACATTTCGATCTTTGGCCCATTTTAAGTTGATTTTTACAAGATGAATGCTAGGTATCTTTTTTCAGACTTGTACATGTGAACATCCAATTTTCTCAGTACCACTTATTGATGAGGCTCTTCTTTCTCCAGGGAGTGCTTTTGGTAGGTTTGTTAGATACATTAGATATATATATATATATAAATATATATATATACAAGGATTTATTTCTGGGATTTCAATTCTATTCCATTGGTGTATATGGCTGTTATTATGCCAGTACCACACTGTTTTGGTTACAGTAGTTCTATAGTATGTCTTGAAAGCTGATATTTTGATACATCCAGCTTTATTATTGTTCAAGATTACTTTGGCTATTTAGAGTCTTTTTTTTTTTTACATAGGAATTTTAGGATTCTTTTTATCTAATTCCATAATGAGGTCTTTGGTATCTTGATGGGGATTCTTTGAAAAGGTAAAGACCTTGGGGATAGTGTGGACATTTTAATAATACTAATTCTTCTAATCTATGAACATGTGAAGTATTTCCATTTTTTAATGCTTTCTTTAACTTCTTTCATTATTGTTTTGTGATTTTCATGGTGGAGGTCTTTCACACCCTTAGTTAAGTTTATTCCAAGATTTTTTTGGTAATTATTGTGAATAGGATGGCTTTTGTAATTTCTTTCTCAGTAAGTTCATTGTGGGTATTTTAAAATGTTATTTATGGTTTTATATTGATTTTTGTTCCCTGGAACTTTTTTGAATTAGTTTATCGGTTCTGATAATCTCCTGTTGAAGTCTTTTTTTTTTTTTTTTTTTTTTTTTTTTTGACAGGCAGAGTTAGACAGTGAGAGAGAGAGAGAGATGGAGAGAAAGGTCTTCCTTTTGTTCCCGTTGGTTCACCCCCCCTAGCGCCGATCTGAAGCCAGGAGCCAGGTGCTTCCTCCTGGTTTCCCATGCGGGTGCAGGGCCCAAGCACTTGGGCCATCCTCCACTGCACTCCCTGGCCACAGCAGAGAGCTGGACTGGAAAAGGAGCAGCCGGGACCGAACCGGGGCCCCAACCGGGACTAGAACCCGGTGTGCCGGCGCCGCAGGTGGAGAGTTAACCTAGTGAGCCTCGGCGATGGCCTGTGACCTTGTTTTTAAGCAGGGTAAATAAGTGTTAATTAGTCATAATTCAGGTAGAAGAAGTGAGCCGCGGCACCTGCCCCTGTTGAAGTCTTTTGATCCACTGTTTATAGAATCATGTCATCTGCCAACAAGGATACTTTTAAATTCCCCTTTTCTATTGGTGTGCCTTTATTTCTTTCTGCTGTCTGATAGTTCTGGTTGAAAATTCCAGTACTATATAAAGTAAGATCTGTTGATTTATTTATTTATTTTATTTTTTAAAAGAGTTATTTATTTATTTGAAAGGCGGAGTTACACAGAGAGAGGAGAGGCAGAGAGAGAGGAGGTCTTCCATCCTCTGGTTTATTCCCCAACTGGCTGCAACGGCCGGAGCTGCACCAAAGCCAGGAGCTAGGAGCCTCCTCCGGGTCTCCCATGTGGGTGCAAGAGCCCAAGGACTTGGGCCATCCTCCTCTGCTCTCCCAGGCTGAACCAGAAGTGGAGCAGCCAGGACTCAAACTGGTGTCCATATAAAATTCCAGCACTGCAGGCGGCGGCTTTACCTGCTATGCCACAGTGCTGGCCCCTTGATTTATTTTTTGATTTCTGTATGACCCACTATTCATTCAGGAGCATGTTGTTCAGTCTACATGAATTTGCATATGATTTGGAGATTCTTGATTTGTTTATTTCCAGCTTCATTCCAATGGTCAGAGAATATGCATGGTATGATTTCAAATTTTATAAATTTGCCGAGACATGCTTTATGGCCTAGCATGTGGTCTATTCTAGAGAAAGTTCCATGTACTTGTGAGAAAAATGTGAATTCTATAGGATGGAAAGTTCTATAGATATCCATTAAATCCATTTGGTCCATAGTGCCAATGAGCTCTGTTAAGCATATGGAGCTGCACCCAGTGATTGTCCAGAAACTCAGCTACACTCTGCACACTTTGGTGTAGCCTCACTATCTCAGCACACAAGGCTCCCATGCTCACTGGCAGTATAAGTTTCACTCTGCCCTGCCAGCCTGCCCAGTCAGCAGAGAGGCAGATGTTCCATGAGCCAGCTCCTCCTAGGAGGCTTGAACCCTGGAGTCTTGGTATGCTGGACAGCTTGGGAAACCTCACAGTCCTACAAGGGTGTCCCAGCAACCTCTCTGTCCTCCAGCCAGGCTCAAAGTCGGTGGGTCTAAAGATGCTTCCCTCTGATAGAGTCTAGATCACGCACACGCACAAAAGCCACTGGCTGCATGTTGCCCTCTCCCTGCCACTGCCACCAGTACTGCTGGGAAGATGGTGTCTTGTCTCAGCCAGTTGCTGTATGTGTGCACAAAGGCTTCTGTAACTGCGGCCCAAACCCAAAATGGCGACCACCCTTTCTCAGAAAGATGCTGTTGTGGGAAGGTTGGGGTGAGATAAATGTGCCCCTTTTACTTCCACTGGGTCTGTGGGTAACTGCTAGCCCCTAGGTTTCCAGTCAAGACTATGCCATACTCTCCCTCCAGCTATATCATCCTGGGGGCTTCCTGTAGTCTGGTCCCCAGCTGCCTCCTGCTCCAGCAGTTGGCTGTTGCAGTCTTGTATTTTGTCTGTGTTCGTGCTGCACGAACACTCCTTCTACACATGTCCATAGCATTCTTCTTCCTTTTGTAGAATTTCCAATGCAGTTTTCTCTCTCTCTAATTCTCCCCTGAGGGTGCACTTCCTATCCTTTCTTTTCTTTCTTGTTTATTTTATTTATTTAATTTTTTTATTGTTTATCCCTAGCCTAGTGCAGTATGTTGTTTCCTAATCTGCCATCTTGAAATCACTTCCGGTCTTCTGTTTTAGCTAGACTAGCTAAAGGTTGTCAAATTTGTTTATCATTTCAAAAAACTAAATTAGAGCTTTGTTGATTTTTTTCTGCTGTTTTCTAGTCTGATTTACTTCTGCTTTAATCTTTATTTCCCTTCCTTCTGCTGTCTTTGCCCCTAGTTTGCTCCTCTTTTTCTAGTTCTTTGTGCTGTACAGTCAGTTTGTTTATTTGACATGTTTTTAGATGTAGGCATTAGTCACCCTGACTTTCCCTCTTTGTACCATACCCTAGTTTTGGTGTGTTGTGATATTTTAAAATTTCCTTTTGCTTTCCACTTTTACTCAATATTTATTGAACAGTGTGTTATTTAGTTTCATGTATTTGTAAAACTTTCCATTTACTTACTATCATTGATTTCTAGTTTTATTCTATTGTGATTGGAAGATGATTCTTGGAATGATTTTGGCCTTTTTAAATTTGTTAAGATGTATTTTGTGACCTAACACATAATATGCCCTGGAAAATGTTTTGTGTATAATTGAGTGGAATGTATAGTATTCAGCTATTGGGAAGAAAGTACTGTATATATCTGCTAGGTCCATTTGGTCTGTAAGGTCATTCAGGGCATCTTTTTTTTCAAAGATTTATTTGAAAGTCAGTTACAGAGGGAGAGGGAAAGGAGGAGAAAAAGAGAGAGGGGGAGAGGGAGAGAGCGAGGGAGAGAGAGAGAGAGAGAATCTTCTATGCACTGGTTAACTCCCAAGATGGCTGCAACAGCCTGGGCTGTGCCACACCAAAGCCAGGAGCCACATGGGTGCTAGGGGCCAAGCACTTGGACCATTTTCCACTGCTCTTTCTAGGCCATTAGAAGGGAGTTGGAGGGGAATTGGAGAAGCTGGGAAATTTTTATTTTTAAGATTTCTTTATTTATTTGAAAGTCAGAGTTACACAGAGAGAGAGGAGAGGCAGAGAGAAAGGTCTTCCATTGCTGGTTCACTCGCCAGATGGCTGCCAAGGCCGAAGCTGCGCCAATCCAAAGCCAGGAGCCAAGAACTTTTTCTGGGTCTCCCACGTGGGTGTAGGGGCCCAAGAACTTGGGCCATCTTCTACTGCTTTCCAAGGCCATATCAGAGAACTGAATTGGAAGAGGAGCAGCCAGGACTAGAACCGTTGCTTCAGGCCAGGGCGTTAACCCACTGCACCACAGCACTGGCCCGGGAGCTGGGAAATTAACTAGTGCCCAATTGGGATGCTGGAGTCTCAGGTGGTGACTACCTGTTCTGCTAGAACACTAGCCCCAAGGCAGCTTTTTTAAAAAAATTGATTTTCAGCTTGAATAAACTATGCATTACTCAAAGTGTGATGTTAAAGATTCCTTTAACATTGTTTCATTGTTCTAAGTTTCTCTGTTCATGTCAGCTAATATTTACTCTCTATATTTAGATACTCTGATATTGTAGTATAATTGTCCTATCTTCTTGGTAGGTTGACTTTCCTATCAACTATTTCTGTATATTCTCTTCTACACATTTCTCTGTCTCTCTATGCTATAGTTGTCTGTACAAATTTCCCCTCCTATGTACATAAACTGTCCTACAAAGTCTCAGGCCTATGGAAAGCAATAATGTATGATTATTTCTGTATATCTATAGTGGAAGTATTTTATTAGAATGTTGCCTTACAGAACCCATGTGTTTAATGCTCGATTACCTCCTTCCTCTATATTACTTAGTGGAATAAGAATGGTGACTGTCCCAAATATGGTCTTCAATTTATATGTAAATAAGTTTGTACTAGAATAGTGCCTGGCATATACTATATCCTTGGTGCAGACTTACTTTATTCCTTTAATAAGGTAGTTCAATAATACTTCATGGCATTTATTAGGAGCTGAATGTGTGCTTGCTTCCTTTGACTTATGGGTATGTAACATTTACTATAAGAGATTCTGTCATATGTTATGCAATCCAGTCATGCTTATGCCCTTCTCCAATCTGTGAGTAATAAGATACTGTAAAAGTAGCTGAAATATAGTGGGATCCCCTCCTTTCTAATATTTTATTTCCCCTACTTCTACAGTATGTGTGTGAATAAGGTATATACTGGACTATTATTAGGCATACACTAAGCATAGTCTTCCATCCATTGATGTAGACATAATATACTAGGTACTACTTGGCATATAGTAGATGTTTAATCCATTCTTATTCCATTTCCTGTATGTGAGTTACATCTTTCTGCAACATTATCTGTTATATGCATGATGCTCAAAGCATGGTCTTATTTTCCACCTGTATATGATGACTAAGTATGCAGTAGAATAGATATCATAAGCACTTAATGAATGCTTATTTTTCCCTGTGTGTGAATAAGGCTTATCAGAATAGTATGTGGCATATAGCATGTGTTCTCTACAACTTTTTGTTCTTGAACATGTGAGTAATGCTGCATAGAGTATTACCTACGTATAATAGGTAGTCAAGCCATGCTTGCTTCTTTAGTATTAATGTTATAAAAATGTTACAATGATTGTGCCTGCCAAATATGGGAACTCAATTCTTGCTATTACTTGCCTGTGAATAATGGATTAGAATAATATCTGATACATACTAGGTGGCCAGTTCATGCTTCTTTCTGTCCACATTTGTGTGATTACAATAATGACGACTATACAGTCTACTCAATACTTATTTCTTTCTTTCTCCCTATATGTGAATACTAAAATTTTGTCTGGCAATCACTTTACATTTTTCCTTCCCTGTCTATGTGAGTAACACATTAGAATTGTTTTAGAATATAGAAGGTGGTAAATGCATGCTTAGTGTCTCCTGTGTATGAGTTCCGATTGTTATATCCCTTAGAATATGGGAAAAGATAAGTTTTTACCAAAATATGTGTTTATATTTGGGGTACTTACTGATAAATCATATCATCAGAGAGACTCAAAGGATGTCTCGGCTGTGTTCAGACTATACTTTTAAGCTGAAGAAAAAAGAAACAAGTGATGGCAACAGTATTTTCTTTTCTGAGTATCTCCTCACAAGAAGGTATATTTGCGTTAAGGCAAAATGAAGAAGAAAGAAGAGCAAAAAAAGTAATTGAGCTCTGCAAGGGTGGAGAATTCATCATTTTCCTGATGCTGTGAAACTGTTAAGCTGAAATGGGGTGGATGTGTCCTCCTAAGGAAACCCTGAAGTTGTAGTTAAGAGGATAATGCTTTTGTTCTTGGATTGCAGACAATGTAGTATTTGCTGATTATACTGATGTGAAAAGATCATTTGATTTGCAAATTTGAATAAATAGCCAGTCAAATCCTGAAATTGTTTTTGCTAAGTAACTACATTTCAATTTCTTTCTGGTGAAAGCTGAGATACAAACAAAATAAAAGAATAGCCCCAAATTACCAAAGCATAAGTGGTTATGTACATTGTATCTTGTAGCTTCATTTGCTCATGAGCCTTTGACAAGAATACATTTAGTTGTGGTTGTGGGGCTTTGTTTTTAAATAGAAATCAGATCATATTTTATATTTTGTTTTGAGTGCTGCATTTTTTTCCACTCAGCTGTATGTCCTGAACAATTTCTGTGCCTACACATACAGATCAATATTTTAATGACAACTCTATGATATTTATGGCATGCACTGACCATAATTTAACAATCCTCACATTGCTGAGAATTAGAATGTAATGAATAATATTTCTGTAGATATATTTATACAGATATACTTTCACTCTTACTTGATTATCTTCATAGATTTCTATAAATTGCTTTGCTCAAAGGATATGTGCATTCAATTTAATTTTTCTTTTATTTGTTATTTTCATTTTTGGAGCAATATTACATTTACAGAAGAGTTGAAGTTTGTCAAACGCAATGCTGTTACAACTCTGAATTGGTTAGTGAATGTTTCCCATAAATAAGTATATTGTTCTTTACCTAAAAAAAAAAATCAGAAAGTTAGTATTGACTCATTGCTATTAACTAATCCCTAGACTTCATTCAAATTGTGGCAAATTTCTCTAAATTGTAATTTGTTAGCAAAAGAATCCATTTCAAAATCATGTATGTGCTTAGTTTTTATGTGTTTTTATTTTTCATTTGGAAAAATTCTTGTTTTCCCTGACTCAAAATCTTGATACTTTTAAAGAATACACGACAATTTGTAGAGTATCCTTCAAGTTGGGTTTGTCTGATGTCTCTATGTAGTTAGTCAGACATTATCCATTGTCGGCAGGACTATCACAGATGTTACATGGCAATGTACCTGATTAAGAAGTATAAAATTTTACTTTGTGCTATAACTGTTTATATTCACTTTATAAAAGTTCTTCATTTAGCCATTTAATTAATTTGTTTGAAAGAGAGAGAGCAAGAGAAAGGGAGAGAGATATCTCCCATACACTGGGTCACTCCCCTGATGACCACAACAGCCAGAACTGTTTGAGATTAAAGCTAGGAAGAAGGAACTCATCCGAGTCTCCCAGGGAGATGGTAGGGAGCCATCACCTCCTGCCTCTTAGAATGAACACTAGCAGGAAGCTAGAATTAGAAGTGGAGCTGAAACTTAAAACAGGTACTTCAATATACAATGTGGGCAACCCAAGAGGCCTCCTAAATGCTATGCCGTATGCTCACTCTAATACTTTTTTAAAAAGATTTGTTTATTTATTTATTAACTTTTATTTAGTAAATATAAATTTCCAAAGTACAGTTTATGGATTACAATGGCTTTTTCCCCCCCATAACTTCCTTCCCATCCAAGACCCTCCCATCTCCCTCTCCCTCTCCCATTCCATTCACATCAAGATTCATTTTCAATTCTCTTTATATACAGAAGATCACTTTAGTATATATTAAGTAAAGATTTCATCAGTTTGCATCCACACAGAACATAAAGTGTAAAGTACTGTTTCAGTACTAGTTATAGCATTAATTCACATTGAACAATACATCAAGGACAGAGATCCCACATGAGGAGTAAGTACACAGTGACTCCTGTTGTTGACTTAACAAATTGACACTCTTGTTTATGGCGTCAGAAATCTCCCTAGGCTCTAGTCATGAGTTTCCAAGGCTATGGAAGCCTTTTGAGTTCGCTGACTTTGATCCTATTTAGACAAAGTCATAGTCAAAGTAGAAGTTCTCTCCTCCCTTCAGAGAAAGGGACCTCCTTCTTTGATGACCTGTTCTTTCTACTGGGATCTCACTCCCAGAGATCTTTCATTTAGGTCTTCTTTTTTTTTTTCCAGAGTGTCTTGGCTTTCCATGCCTAAAATACTGTCATGGGCTCTTCAGCCAGATCCGAATGCCTTAAGGGATGATTCTGAGGCCAGAGTGCTGTTTAGGACAACTGCCATTCTGTGAGTCTGCTGTGTATCCCACTTCCCATGTTGGATTGTTCTCTCCCTTTTTTATTCTATCAGTTAGTATTAACAGACACTAGTTTTGTTTATGTGATCCCTTTGACTCTTAGACCTATCAGTAAAATCAATTATGGACTGAAATTGATCACTTGGACTAGTGAGATGGCATTGGGGTACATGCAACCTTGATGGGAATGATTTCATGATTTTTGAGAATATACACAATAGTTAAGATTGCTGGAACTTAGGGGAAGTCTACTTGCAAATTTTTTCTTTTAAAGTAAAAAGACCATAATTCAGTAATATAGATAAGGGCTAAAAACAATAATCAAATGAAAGATATCCAATTCAGTCATATACAGTAAATTTTAAAATAATCACAAATCATTAAAACCCAAGTAGTATATCGTTGTTTTAGTTTTTAAAGAAATTTCCATAATTTGTCATAGTTTGTGTTAAATCTTTGCCAAATAAATTGAAAAAAAAATCTACTGTAATTTTAATGACTTGTGACTATTTTAAAATTTGCTTCATTTGAGTGACATTAAACATATTTTCATTTGATTATTGTTTGTATCCCTTACTTATTTTCCCTGTTGGACTATGGCCTTTTTACTTTTTATTTGTTGAAGTCTTTATAATCAAAGGCTTATTGGCTCCACTAAATAATGTAAATTAAAAGTGAGCTATTTCAAAAAATAATCAATAAAATATGTTAAGTTAAGAAAAAGAACGCTAAGTAAAATTGCATTGTGCTCATTACTGTCTTTGGGAACTAAGCACCTTATCATTTAACTTTTAAATTTCTTAAACTTTACATGACACCAGTATGTCCATAGAGCTATGGGATCTCAGATAATTCTCTGGTAGGGACATTGATTTTTCAAGTATTTTCTACTTCAGCTGAGATTTTCTCACATGCTTTTGCATATTTACTTGCATCTTAAATTCAAAAAAAGCTGTACACTTTTTCTCTGGTGTTTCCTGTCTGGCAACATATAGATATCTTAGAACTCCAAAGTCAATATTCCATTCTCCAAATGTTCCAAGGGCACTAACAAATACATTATACATTTATATATGCACTGTCCTTCAATTTAGCCTGACATCATGCAATCATTCATTAGATTTAATCTTAAGCACCTGTTATGTTCCAGGCATTATTCCAACTGTCATGAAAGGAAGAATTATACAGGCATATAATACATCATGTGTATATAATATGTCATAGGAATTGAATTAGAAACACCACCTGCCCTCTAGGAGATTACAAGATATTGGGTGGAGAAAACTCACACACAAATACTTTTGACAGAAGGCAAATGTAAAGAACCAGGATAAGGGTCATGAGACACAAATGTTAAGATACTAAAGAAATTTCAAAGGAAGCAAAATATTTCTGGTTGGAAAACTGAATTAGGAAGTAGTGGGGAGAGTAAAGAAACAGGGAAACTTCAAAAAAAAAAAAAGAAAGATCAGAATTGTATCTGTAGTATACTGAGAATTTTGTTTATTGCAATTATCTCTAGTCTTGTTAAATGTAAAAAGGGGTCAGGTGTTTGTAGCAAACACAGATTTATGTTTGGGAACAACAGAACAAAAAGAAAAGGTAGACATGTCACAGAGAGTCCATCCCTTTATTTCTGATCCTGGCACTACTCTAAGCTTTGTCTGTTTTGCTCAAAACTACCTTGAAGAGTATATGAAACACTGTGAAAGCTCAATGAATATTAGAGGAATTAAAAACCTATCCTAGGACATAAAATCTTATGATTTGTATATCTTTTCTCAGAATGTATATAACCTAAAAGAAACATGGTATTATCTCTCATCTTGGGCAAACAGATGGAGAACACAGAAAAAAAATGTGTACAGGACACATTATTTTTCTTTTGTTTGCTTTTGGCTGATTCTTTGCCTCCATTTAATTGCTTATAAATTATAAAAGTCAGTTCTTTGTCTGCATTTCATAGGTTTATAAACTATAGCGCTAGGATAATTTTATTTTTCTTAGAAGAATTGTAGATAAAGTTCATTTATGCCAAATATCAACTTTCTATGTCTTTGTCCCACCATAAGACTGTGAGAAGGTGGGACCCAGTCAAATTTCATTCTTTCAGCTTTCTATAAGCAAATCTCACTTTGTGAAACTTATATATTGATCTTATATTTGGGTTTTTACAAAACTATGTTGGGTATTCTGCTGTAACTTTGTTTTAATGGATTAACTGACACTCAATAAATGAGGCAATAATAACAAGAAGGAGGGTAAAGAATGTTCATTTTGTGTAGGAAGTCTTATTGTTTAGAACAAGTGCCTTACAGTGTATTAAATATTAATGCAAATGTTGAGTTCTATGTCCACAGGATTTTTCTAATGGAATTGTGGTAACTCTATCAGCATTCACAAATCTTATATTTATTTGGTGTATTGTATTTAAATGTGATTTTTAATGATGCATTATCTCATTTGATGACCTAATAAAAACAGATGAAAGTATCAAGTCACCTCTGGTTTATAGATGAGAGCTGTGATGTTTAGGGGAAAAGGAAGCCCAAGTTCATAGACCTGTTATGGGGTAGAACTGAAAAAGAAACCGAAGTCTTGCCACGGGGATTAGCACATTTCCAAATCCATTGCTCTGGCAATGGTTTTTTACATTTGAATTCCTCCTTTCAAGGAGGAAGAACTGTTGTTAGGGCAGTAAAGCAAAAACAAGTTAATCTTGTCTAATAACCATATTCATAGTCTGTACTTCAAACAGCAAGGTAAAAGAAATGGACAAAGAAAGAGATCACAGAGCAGAATGAGTTCATGGTCAAAGTCTCTTCTGTTCTTGCTGAGGGTGGGATATTTATTACTGCATCCTCATGGGAAAACCAGATCCCTATTTCATACCTGTGGATTAGAAGAACCACTGACACAGAGGGTTGCTGTTCATTCTGTTCATAGTCCTCCCACTTCAACCATAATCACAGGAGAGAAGTGGCCACAGAATAAAAAGAGATTACTTTTTACATAAAACTGGATTAAGGGGTCCTAATCCCTCTCTTAAGTATTCCTTGAAAAAAAAACGTACATTTTCCTATTGAGGATATTACAAATTATTGCTTTTAATGGATCTTGCAACATAAAGTGCACTGTGCTTGAACTCCAAACTTGTGTCATGCCTTGGTGAGTATTTTATGAATTGTAAAATTGGAAAGTAAGTTAAGATACAGAAGTGGCTGCTGGCTCCTCCATCTGATAAATCTTATTTGGAATTAGTATGTAATATCCCTTTTAAGACCTATTCATTTCTTTTTATGGAGTTTCACAGAATGCCAATAAAAGACAGGAAATTTTCTCCATGTATCTTTGCTATTTCCTTGTTAACTATACTACTTAGCTGTTCAAATTTTCCCTGTCTTTTCACAATGAGCAAGGGTTTTCCAAAAATGTCAGCTTCAGATTTAACTGTGTCCTCTTGCTGGTAGATATTACACTATGACTGTTAAGATACTTGGATATGTACACATTTAAGGTAGCTGCTAATCAGACAAAGATCATTTTATAAAGTGGCAGAATGATAATGTCAATGAAATCACTGCCCCTTCTAAAACAAAACAAACAAAAAGAACACAAATAAAACAGCTAACAGCAATCATTTCATAATGCCTACAGTTAACCAAAGTCACATAATTATTGGAAAATCATCTATCCAAGAAAAACTACTTGACTTTTTAAGATAAGTTCCGTGATTCTTGAATTTAGGAATATTCTCATCTCTGCCCTCTCCCCAGTTTGGTGGAAGTTCAGCTAGAGGTATTGCAAACACTGAAAAGACCAGGCTGGTTTTTTGAGTTTCATTAAAAACAGTATCCCTGGTACAAAGTCAGTATTTTATTTGAACTTTCAACTCCATGGAAAATTTCACTTCTTGTGTGGCTATTTGAATCATTTGGAGAGCAGCTTAGTAGGATTTTGGGCAAACTGATATCCGAGTTGTTACAAACAATGTTTTTTTTTTTTTTTTTTTTTTTTTTTGTAACACACACACACACACAAATACAAGATAGGAGAAGAAAAGTATGTCCACATCCACAGGGAAAAGCAACTAACAAAAAACATCCCTGACAAGGGTCAGATTTTGGACTTTGTAAAGGTCTGTAAAAAGTTATTTAATTGTAGAAATATGAAAATGCATTCAAAGAACCATTGAAAGTGGTGTATATAGATTGAAAGGCAAACATGAAAATGATAGTTATTGAATGACACAGATCTTTTAAATGATAATATAAATGGCAATTATTTCTGTAAGGCCCTCTCTTTCCATTATGTTTTTAAAAGCAACTAAAGTCAGCATTTAACTTAGTGGTTAAAACATCTATATCCCCAATGAGATCACCAGCTTCCTCCTAATTCACACCCTAGAGGCCAGCAGTGATGACTCAAGTAATTGGGTCACTGCCACCTACAGGAGAGACCTGGATTGAGTCCCTGGCTTCAGCCCAGGCTAATCCTGGCAATTGTGGGCACTGGGAGAGGGACTCAGTGGATGGGAATGCTCTATCTCTTTCTCTCAAATAAATAAATAAAATAGTTTTAAAAACAACTGCGTAACTGTAACTACACAAGCATGTAGGGGTGAGTATTTGGTATATTGGTTCAGATGGCATTTGCATCCCATGTTGGAGTGCCAGAACAGCCACTACAAAATAATATATTAAAAAAGCAAAGGAACAAAGATGTATGCTTGAATATATATATATATATATATATATATATATATATATATGTGTGTGTGTGTATGTATCTATATTTATTTGGATATATTTCGTAACTACAACTTTAGGAACATAGTAATTCTTCCCACTGTACCCTCCCTCCCACCCACACTCCCACCCCTCCTCCTCTTCCTTCTCCTGTTTCCAATCTTATTTTTTACTAATATCTATTTTCAATTTACTTTATACACAGAAGATTAACTCTATTCTAGGTAAAGAGTTCAATGCTTTGTATGAGAAAGAAAAAAAAAAAACAAACCAAAACTGTTTCTCAACAGTCCAGAGAGGGGCTGTTCAGTCACTGCATCCTGAAGGTAATTTTTCTTTTCCTTTCCTTTTTTCCCTCTTTTTCTTTCCTTTTCTCTTTTTTTTTTTTTTTTGAAAAATTTAATTATTTTTAAAGAAGAACCCAAGAATGATACATCTTTTGCGAGCACATAGACATAACTATAACTTAAGAGACATAAGAATATCCTCTACTTAATACACTAAAGTGAAGCAATTCTTTGAGAACAAGTTTTACTTGTTTACTTGTCCTCTGAGGACAGACGTCCTACATGGGAAGGTAGTGCACAATGACTCCTGCTGTTAATTTAATAATGAACACCCTTATGTATGATGTCAGTCATCACCCGAGGCTCTTGACATGAGACTTCAAAGTACATTACTAACTGCTAAAGATCAATAAAATTTTGTATGCATGTATATTTGCTTAAAAATAAAATATTGAAGAACAGGAAAACAAAGATGTCTTTTCTTACCACTTCTATTTTATATTACCAGAGATCTAATCAAGAAAATTGAACAAATAAAGAGAATGAAAGTTGTTCATATTGGAAAATACAGAAAACTATCTATTTTCAGATGTTATGATCTTGTGTAATAATCATCATAAGAAATTCTCAGAAAAATCTAAATTTAAAAGAGTTCAGCAGTGTAGCAAGATGCAAGATCTGTATTTAAAGATCTATTTTATATCTCTGTATGTTAGCAATGAACAATTGCAAAATTAAAATAAGAAAACATTCCACTTGTAATAACAACAAAGAAAACAAAATTGTGTACACTGAAATCTACAAAGCACTTTTGAAAGAAGGAAAATTGACATAAACATAAGCACTTTTCAATGTGTATTGATTAGAAGACTCAACATTGTTAACAAGGCGATAATGCCAAAATTGATCTACAATTGAAAGCAATTTCTATATTCTAGCTATTTTTTTTTCAAGTTAGCAGGCTGACTCCAAAATTCATATGCAAATGGAAGGGATCTAAAATAGTTCAAATAATTTTTGAAGAAGAGCAAAGTTGAGAGTCTCACATTTTTTATTTGAAAACCTATTAAAAGTTATATAATCAGCATTGGGGTACTGGCATTAGGGTAGCCAGATCACTGTAATAGAACTGAGAGTCTAGATAAAGTTTTACATTTTTATTTAATTGATTTTCAATAAATGTCTCAGGACAATTCACTGGCACAACTGCATCTCTTCAAGTAAAAAAAAAAAAAAATTTGGATCCTGTTATGGATTGCATAGGATTTAGCTCTTTAAAGACAGGCAGACATTTGAAACTCAAAGTCTTAGGTTAATGGTCACTGGACTAATGCTAATGGTTAACCCCTTAAGGTAGGGGCTGAATCCACTCTAATACATGAAGTTGAGACTTCTGGGAAGCGATTCAATTGAATTAGGTTGCTACTGTGGAGCCCATGATCAAATCCTAATGGTATCACAGGCGAGACCACATAGAGGGAGAAGAGTGTGCTCCCTGTGTCTCTGCTTCCTGGCCCACCATGTGATCCTCCCTCCACAACACTCCAGCACTGATAGCCTCCATTAGATGCTGGACTTCTGGGGCCACCCAATCTTGGACTCTGAACCTCAAAAACTATAAGCCCAAATAAGCATTTTTCTTTCCAAAGAAGTTTTTCTGAAGTGTTTTAGTTAAGGTAATGGGCAGCTAACAGTTTCCTACCTCACACTGTTACATAGTTCAAAGTTTAACAGTTTTAACTGTTAAACTCCTAGAATACTGGCAACAAATCTTCATAAGTTTGTAAAAAGCAAAAGTTCCTTACAATATGAAAGTTGCAAGCCACAAAAGAAAAGCAAATGAATTGGACTTCATCTAATTCAAAACTTGCACATCAAAGGACATCGATTCTAAATTTTTCAAGTTTTATACATTAAATGTATACAATATTGATTTTTAAATTTTAATTTAATTTTAAATTAGTTTTTAACAGATTCTATGTGACTGTGGATATAATTCTAAGAACATGATATTCCCTTTCTTCTTCCCTCCCTCCCATTAGCCCTCCTTCCTTCTTCCTTTCCTTCTGTCTTTTTTAGAGTTTTTGAGATAAAATATTTTAAATTTACATTACAGTAAAAAGACTCAATACTTCACTGAATAAGTTTAACAAGTAAAAAGGAAAAAGTTTAGTGGGAATATAGGCAACAGCTATAAACAATATATGGTTATTTGTAGGTCAACCATTCCTCCACAAAGTGAAAAGAAAAACCCATAGAATAGAAAAAAAATTTGAACTTAGATTCATGATAATAAAGAACTGTTGAGGCCAGGTAGTGTAGCCAGTAAAGCTACCGCCTGCAGTACCAGCATCCCATATGGGTGCCGGTTCAAGTCCCAGCTACTCCACTTCTGATCCAGCTCTCTGCTGTGGCCTGGAAAACCAGTAAAAGATGGCCCAAGTGCTTGGGCCCTGCACCTACATGGGAGAACTGGAAGAAGCTCCGAAGCTCCTGGTTCCTGGCTTGGAATTGGCCCAGTTCTGGCCATTGGGGCCATCTGGGGAGTGAACCAGTGGATGGAAGAATCTTTCTCTCTCTCTCTCTCTCTCTGCCTCTGCCTTTCAAATAAATAAATAAATCTTTAAAAGTAAAAAAAAAAAAAAAAAAAAAAAAAAAAAAGGAACTGTTGCAACTTAGCAGGGAAAAAGATAAATAACTGTAAAGTATGTAAAGTAGAAAATGGTTTAAATTGCCCTTTTCTGCTTGGGATATGTAAATGGACAAACAATGAAAGACGCTCAGTACCTATAGTCATTAAAGATTCACAAATTAAATGGATGGCGAGAATATAGAAAAATTGTAACTCTCATACACTTCTGTTAGGAATGTAAAATGGTGCAGACATTTTGAATAACAATTTTTTTTATGATTCTAAATATAGTTGCTATATTATCCAGATATTCTACTCCTTTTTATATACACAAGAGAAAATAAGCAATATGTTCACACAAAATTTGTACATGAATGTTCATAACAACACTATTCATAATAGTCAAATGACGGAAATAATTTATCTACAAATTAACAAATGAATGAGCAAAAGTGGTATAACATGTGATATTATCCAAGATTTAAATAAGAATGAAATGCAATTGTATGTTTGATATTAAAATGTGAAGTTGATTGCATAAGGGATTTTAGGAAAATGAATATAGATTGATATGAATGTTTGTGATATTTGGAAAGGTTACTTGCCACTCCTTTGGAATATTTTATGTTAAATTGGATTTGGTTGCATAAAAGTTATCTATTAAGAGACAAAAAACTAATCATTGAATAGAGCTTTTTTATTTAAAAAGTGCTAGACTCCAGGCTTATTGCTTTGGTCTAGCCCAACTCCAGCTATTGTGGTCATTTGGGGGATGAACCAGCAGATAGAAGATTCATATTATCTCTCTTTCTCTCTCTTTCTCTCCTTCTTCTTCTCTTTCCTCCTCTGTAACTCTGCCTTTCAAATAAATAAAGTATATTTTTAAAAAGGGATTCTTTGCATCAGTATTTCCCTCATCTGTGTGATATGTATGATGCAATATTGTAGAGAACATACATGATATACTATTGAATTATTATTTTGAGGTTATGCTCTATGTCTCCTATTGCAAGTTCCGTGTAATTCAGAGGCATTGCTTCTCTTTCTCTTTTATAGAGAGTGTATTTTTTGGATAATGATGTTAGTTAGATTGATGAAGATGTTTAAGTTGGAATTTTCCTGTCCATATTTAATGCAGAATATGAGACAATCATTTGGCATCTGATTGCTACCATATGTTTATAAGCACTGAGTTAACATTCACCTAGTGCTTTATCCATATACTCTTCTGACAAATTCAGTGAGAATCAACCTAAGAATGGTTTTGTGCTCTGGAATAATGATTCTGTTATTGCCCATCGCCTTCCAACCTTATCCTTTCCTGGGCCTCCAGTGGACCTATGTTAGTACTATTTGCATGGGGTTTTGTTCCTTTGCTGAATCTAGCAATGCATTCAATCCAGTTAAAAGTCTTCTACATTTATTACAGTTAATTTTCCCAGTAAAATTCCATATGGAAATACTAAATCATATCCTAACACATAATTATAGATATACTTTAATATAATTACTAGATATTGTTTTTAAATAGTGCCCTTTGTTAGGGAGTATTTTATATGTATATTTTTAAAAACATCATACATCACAGAGAGAAAAGTGTCCCATGATCTGGTTTGAGGTTGATGGAATGATTTTGAGAAAATAAATGTAGAGGTATCCTTCTTGACCCTGCAATAGTTCTGTATGTATTTTTGATTGACAAAACTCTGATTGCTGGGTTGAGTTTATTTCTAAGCCATAGTGCTCCATGCTGTGGAAGCACATGAACGTTATCCAGTAATTGCCCCAATATCTGTTCTTGGCAGTATTTTATGATCATAGGTTTACTCATATTACTTTTTTACCATATATCATGATCCTTACACCTGATCTAAATTTGCTCCTGTGACTTACAACCATATTATTATTAACCAATCAAATATTAATTATTATTTAGATATTATTAAAACTACTGGATATGCAACTAAAGCTCAATATGCACAAAAGATGGAATATTTGTTTCTCCTGTCCTTCCCCTCTCCCCACTTAATCCTACATCCCATTAAAAATAACAAAATCACAAGCTTACTCCTCCACTAGATAAGGAATTCATTAACTATTAAGAAGAAAGACCTCTGTTCCTCAGGAGTATAGACAGGGCTATAAACAACAATCAAATCTCAAGCTTGTGATTATAAAGTAAACTAAAAATATTTCTTCAAAAAATTAAAAGAAAAATAAGAACAGAACGCGAATGGAGAGTGGAAGCAAGGGAGAGAGGAAGGGGATGAGGAGTATCATTATGTTCTTAAAATTGTACTACAAATACATGAAATCTGTTCCCTTTATACAAATAAATAAAAATAAATAAAAGAGAGAAAAGAAATCCTTGCATTATGAAAAAAATAACAGAAACAGAACACAATCCAGTTTCCATTCCTAACTTCAACATTTCTGTTATTATAATCATCATTTCTAACTAACTCAAATTTGATCCTCTAAATTATCTTCAACAATTTCATTACTTAGTTTCTGAACTATTGTTAATCTTTCTGGAATACTGCTACTTAATAGTCATGTGATAACTCTGAATTCTCCATCTATTTAATTCCTGTGGCCAATATACACATTCAGGTTTCCAATTTTTCTTAATCAAAAAACTTGAAATTTTAAGCCATTTATAAATTGTATACATTTATGAGGCAGCTTGTAATGTTTCAATTGAATCTTTTATGGTGAAAAAATTCAAAATCCTATATCTTAGTTTTTTAAAAATAATGTACAGTATATTCATACTATCTATGGTCATGTTACTGGACACTAGAACCCCAGAACTTCTTCTAGCTTAGCATGCTCTAGCGTAGCACAAAGTAATCAACTCTTCCTCTGCAGTCCTTCCCTTCTTTCTCTATTTCTCATTTCTCTCTCTCTCTTTCACTCTCATGCTCTCTTAAATTTTTTATTTATTTATTGAAAGGCAGAGTGACAGAGAAGAGAGAGAGAGAGAGAGAGAGAGAGAGAGAGAGAGAGAGAGAGATCTGCCATTTGTTGGTTATTCCCAAATGGCCACAGCAATCAGAGCTGGGTCAGACTTGAAGCCAGGAGCCTAGAACTCCATCTCAGCCTCCCACATAGGTGACAGGGTCCCCAACACTTGGGCCATCTTTCTAATGGTTTCCTGGGACCATTAGCAAGAAGCTGAATTGGAAGTGGAGCAGCTGGGACATGAACTCTGATATAGGATGCTGGTGTCACAGGTGGCAGCTTAACCCACAGAGCCACAGTGCCACCCCATCTGTAAGTTTTTAATAAGCTGATTCCTAGATCATTGCTTCTTCTTGGTACTTACCAAATTCCTGTTTTATCTACCTGCAATACACCCTAAAAGACACTTTTTAAAATTCATGTATGATTATTAGATTCCTGCTGAGCAATGCCTCAGATATTTTATTCACTTTAATTAAATCCAAGCATATTCTTGCCCTCATCTGAATGTTATGCTGACAGAATTGATATCTCTACATTTAGCAAATATTATTGCAATCCCGTAAAATTTCCTTATCAAACCACTCAGTCTGAATTTCTTTCATTTTCTTTTCATAGAAGCTTTTGTCATGTGTCTCATCTATGAAAGATTCACAATCGCTGTCTTTTCAGAAATCAGCTCTTTCTTATTCTTTAAAATTTTTCAGTCATATATTAGAATTTTTATTCTATCTTCCTATCACTTGACTTCTGCTTCTTGTTTTCCGTTAGCATGTACAATAGTATGTGTGATTCCTGAGACCTACTCTCTTCATTTATTTACCTTGAACTTTGTCTAACCCACTGTTATCTATAGAATGTTACTTTTTGTTCATTTCATTGTGTGTGTGTGTGTAAATGTATACACAATTTGTATTTGGCTTCTTTTTAAATTTAATTCTCAATTTTCAAGCTTGTTTTCCCCTCTTTTCTTTATAGTGTTATTTTTCAGCATACACATTTATAATTTTTTAAAAATTTTCTATAGGTTTGTTTTCTGTGGGAATAACACTTGCCCTAATCAAAGCAAAAGTCCAATCGTAAGGCAATTCTTAGTCATATTCTGAGGGGGCAATCGACTTTTCATCAGATCTGGACCAGTTCTGTTAACCTTTCAGTATGTAGTTGGGCAGTATGAATGTAAGTCTCATTCTACCTGTGTGATATGGGCATGGTGTTCTGATCTTCAGGTGATACTTTCTTCCTGACAACTTTTAATAAGCCACATTGCAAGCTTAATGTACTTCTTCATCTCTTCCCATGGTAATGGGTGAACTCCGTTTTCTGATCCTTACTTCACACAGAGAGAGTTGTTTATGGTATTGGCTTGGTGCAGTGATTTTGAATGCACCTCCATTTTTGACATAACCTGCAGATCTGTATTCTGTTCCTGAAAAGCTGTGAGAAACACATCTTCCACACATTAAGCCATAGGTTTCAGTTAATGGGCATTTTAGATTCAGTTCCTATTTTACTGATTTCATTGGAGGCTTACTTTTGTCATGTAGGAATTTATTTTTATAAATTTCTGACTTAACTATGTGTATTTAACTTCCATTATTGTTATTTTATATTTTATTCAGTATTTAAATGTTTTTAATTCATCAGCATGGTCTACTGTGTTTATTATGTATCCTTTATTTCATTTTTACCAAGACTCTATAAAATGATATATTTCTCCACTTATAAATTAATAAATTGAGACTGAATGATATTAATAATTTTCTCAGAGTTACACTGTTAATAAGTGACCCTCTTGGGAATTACACTGACTCAAAATTTACATACTTTTTTAAAGAAAAAAAGTAGTCTTGTACTGTTGGAAGATTGCACTATACGCTCTTTCTTCAGCTGCTACCAAACATATTTGTAACCTCCTTTGAGAAGGAACATCTTCTACAGTAGGACACTATTTTTCAAAGGTTTTTAAATGTCATTTATATTTTTGGGTTTTAGATTCTTAGGGATAAATTCTTCCCTGTTAGTCTTTCAAAATGAACAATGGAGTGAGTTTTCGTCTATACTTATCCATGAGGTCTCGTTAGGTAGATTTTTTTTTCCCACCTATTTTATCAGAGAGTGGTATTCTATTTATTACTACTGCTGTACATCACTTTAACATCAAAGGAAATTCCAGCATAGCTTTTTACCAAAATAGCATATAAATATTGCCTACAGTTTATTAAAATGTTTATGTTCCTATACCCTCAACATTAATAATAAATGTTTTAACATATTAGCCTTCCCAGAGAATGTTTGCCTTTATGAGTCTTAGTCTGCTCAGGCTGCCATAAGCGAATATTATAGACTGGATGGCTTACACAAAACAATATTTGTTTCTCATAGCTCTAGAGGTTGGAAAGTTCAAAATTAATTAAAGTGGTGAAATTCCTCCTGGCTTGAAGATGTCCTCATTCTTGCTGCATTCTCCCATAGTGGAGGGGGAGGGGCTCTCATCTTTCCTTGTTCTTCTCAGGGCACTAAAATGATCATGGGTGCTCAACTCTCCTGACCGCATGTGAAAGACTCCATCTCTCCATATGAACCAATTGGGATTATTATTTTAACATAAGGATTTGGGGGGTCACAAACATCCAGTTCATATTAATGAGGGGCCTCAGAATTTAGTCCATTATTTCACAAAGTGTGCTTGAAGGTACACAAAATGATTATTTGTAAATATGATGTTCTGGATAAAACCTGGAAACACTGCAGAGGATATGTCCTCTTGGAAATTCAAAAGGTATATGTGTGTGGTAACTGCTCTGAGAGGACATGCTATAAGGAGGTAAATCCATGCCTATTATCTTGATTTCAGTAATTGACATATTACCAGTCTATGTGTATATTGAAACTCATAAAATTGTATACATTATTTCTGTGCAGTTGTTTTGTTAATCAGTTATACCTCAATAAAGCTATCATAGCAGTTAATCCAACATTTCCCAGAATTTTGAAACTATAGACTTGATTTGTATTTTTAACGGAAATCCATCATTAATATTAGCTATGTTCTTACAGTATGTTCAACACTATATGAGATGTTTTGTATATTTTCTAATTTTATACACAGTTACCTAAGATATGTACTGTTGTTATCGTCATTTTATATATGAAGAAACAAACTCAAAAAGATTCAGTAATTTGCCCATGGACAGAAGTAGTAAGTTGTGGAAGACCAGGATTTGAGACTGTATTGGTTTTTCTTTGCTATTGTAATGAATTACCGCAATTTAGTGGTTTAAAATCACACAGATTTATGATGTTGCGTTTTCATGTGCGATCAGGTATGGGCAGTGATGGAACAAAGACACATGCCTCAGCTATTCTAGCTCATTGTACAAAAGATAGATAAAAATCAGAATTTACTCCTTGTCCCTGAGTTTCAATTCTGTCTCACACCCTGTTGTCTCAACACTGGACCCCAGCATTCTTCCCAGGTCCTGAGGCCCAGCAGCCACTTGAAAGAACAGTGTAGAGGAATTCACCTCCGCCTGCTGTCCTTACCCCTAGTCCTCCTAAGATATAAAAATCCCAGCCTGCTGGGGTCTGAGCCTCCTGCCGTGTGTTCAGTCTGTGTTCACCGGCAGTTGGTCCCCTCTGCAGATTTATTTTCTCAGAAAAAATTCAGTCTGGCTGTAAATCGTACCCTGCCTCCTCTCCGTTACACATGTCTCTTCCTTGCATTTTGGTGCCCTGTGTGAGGAGGCACCAGTTTGCGCTCTTTTCCCTAAGAGCGTTAAGCACTTTGTCCTGGAGGCCTAGGGGAAGGATCTGTTTCTTGTGCATTTGAGTATTGGTAAAATTCAGATTCATGAATTTACAAGAGTGAGGGTGTTCCCTTCCTGGTGTTGTCAGCTGGGGGCCTCCTTTAATTCCTAGAGGAGACTCTCTGTTTCTTGCTTGCCAGTCCAACAGTTTGCAATCCCTCTCAGGGTGCAATCCATCTCGCACCACATTTGCTCCTCCACTTTTAAGGACTCACATTATTGGATTGGGTGCATTCAAATAGGAGAATTCCTCACTTCAACATCCTTAACTTTAATCACATCTATGATAGCCCTGTTGCCATGTAGATTGACATATTCAACACAGGTTCCAGAGTTGAGGGTGTGAACTTCTTTAGGTGGCCATTATTCTGTGAACCACAGAGGCCACTTGTTTTAACTCTGAGGCCAGGTGCTTATCTGTCATGACTGTCCTTTTATGAATATCCTGCAATGCATAGAACTTTGGGAAATACCTCCTTCATTCTAAATAGCAATACAAGAAGCAACAATGCAGGAATGAGGTAGGCTTAGAGAGAAGCTATTTGAGCTTTCAGGGTTCAAAACACAAAAGTGTCTGCAAAAGCTTATCATTCTGGAGCAATGTGTGTCATTCACAGCCTGAATCAACAAACCTCAAACAACTTATTTCTCAAACCGTAGGGAAGGAATGAGAAAGAGAAAGTGTGCCTTTCAATATGATTTCTGTGAATTTTCTTTGGTTTTATCCTCCTGGTAAACTGCCCTACAATTTTATGAAAGGCCATTTCTTTATAGATAATTTGTTTCTAAAATTCATGGTAGTAATAAAAACCAGGGGGAGGAAAATTGCTTCATTTCCTGAATTAGTATAATTTTGCTTAATTCACCTTGATCTTCAGTAAGCCACATGTTAGAGACTTATAGTGCTAGTTTCCTCTCCCATATTCTTTTTTGCCAGGCAGAGTTAGACAGACAGACAGAGAGAGAGAGAGAGAGAGAGAGTTATAGACAGTGAGAGAGAGAGACAGAGAGAAAGGTCTTCCTTCCGTTGGTTCACCCCCTAAATGGCCGCTATGGCCAGCGCGCTGTGCCGATGCAAAGCCAGGAGCCAGGTGCTTCCTCCTGGTCTCCCACGCGGGTGCAGGGGCCCAAGCACTTGGGCCACCCTCCACTGCCTTCCCGGGCCACAGCAGAGAGCTGGACTGGAAGAGGAGCAGCCGGGACAGAATCCGGCGCCCCGACTGGGACTAGAATCCAGGTTAGCCTAGTGAGCCTCAGCGCCGGCCTCCTCTCCCATATTCGACACTATTTGTTGGGTAGTTATGAAATGACAAGGAGCGTATAGCTGAACACTTACTGTGTCCTGGCTACAAAACATACTCCTTTTCACCTGTCTAGTGTGTGCTCTATTGGGGTGGGGGGAACACCTAACTTGATGCTATAATGTATCATAAATATTTCTCCCATTTTTATTAGGAAAAAATGGTGATTCACAGTAATTATCATTGTAGTTTAGAGTGGCTTTGTTTTCTAGGACATTTAGATTTGTTTTCTAGTTAATCAACCCATATCAAATAAGGGCTTACAAAATCAGGACACCCTATTGGCCATTACAGAGAAAGGAAAGATGTCTCAAACACTTGTATTTGTAGAACTTATGTGCATTATTTCACAAACACACCCACCCATGTCATCCTTGATTAAACATTTTTATCACTTCTGTGATGATTTTTTAAACTGTATTCTTCAGTCATGCTCTAGTCAAAAATAACATTTTTTTGTGAATATTTGCTCCCAGTCTGTGGCTTGTATTTGACATTATCAATTTTTGTTTATTTGTTTGTTTTGCAGAGAAGCGATCTAACAATCCTGCACAGGAAGATAAATAGCAGACTGAGGACTTTAAATTTATTATTCGGTTAGTATTTGAGGAGTAACTCCAACCAACCTGACTTTCAGCCTTCACCTGCATCAGTGCATGTTAGCTGTGCTATTGATTGAGTAGGATTTTTTTTTCTCCTCCAAACTCTTGCAGATGTTTTGGCTCTGATGTCTTAATATTAACGGCTGATGGAGGAAGGGTGAAGTGGTCTAGTGGTGGAAGCTGGGAGAGGCTGCTGCTGGGAGGTCTTTAGGTCATTGGAGACTTGTCCATGGAGGGTGGTTCTTGCATGAGGGCTGATTATTTGAGTTGTAGTTCTATGTAGCTGTTCTCTCTGCTTCCTAGGTCCTCATGTGATTGTTACTCCACACCTGCCATGACCACCCTTTGTAGGTACTGATCCTGAACTGTAACTTTGAAACTGTAAGTGAAATAGACCTTTGCTTTCCTAAGAAGTTTCTTTTAGGTTTTTACTTAAAAGTAATAACAAGCAGACTAATGCAAACTGTTTATAGCGTTTCTATGAAATGTGCATTGTTTCTACTCTTACATATGAAGACACTGATGCTCCAGAGACCAAGTAAACTTTATAAATGAGTTGTATTATTCCTTAGTCTCCCTCATTTATTTGCAAAGTCAATTATTTTATAGCATTTTGACATTTATTTATTTGGCTGGATGTCATTATATTTATGGGAAGAGGAAGCACTTTAGAGCTTCATAAATGACTTTGTTAGAATCTTCTATTTCTGAAAACAATTAAGCCTCAGCCACAAATGAACATTCCATTTGTTACCAATGAGTTTTCCTTCTGATATCTTCCAGTTTGGTTATAAAATTCAGAGCATGACTTGAGTAGCATATAACTATTTCACTTAGTGCTTGATGTTGCTTGTAATTCTCTTAAAGATGATTCCTCCTCCAGTTAGTTAGCATAGTTTACCACAGTGGATTATAGCCTCATTGACTATATTGTATTTCAAAAATGTTGGTATTTGCCTACAGATAGCACAATAACTCATTCACTTATATCATTAGAATCTCCCACAATTCAGCCAAACATTCAAAATACTTTAACACACTATATTCTGCTATTTCTAATTAGTTTTTTTTTCACATATACCTTAGCTCTATTTGCTATGGCATTATGTTACTCTTCTTATTGAACTGCATCCTGCCAATACTACACCAATACTGGTATTTTAAAACCAACCCAATCTATCATCATGTTTAATGATGCTCACCTTTCCAATACACATCTGGGATAGATCCCAATGCCTGCCATGGGAGACTAACTGCCATGTGTCTCACTGTGACTGATTGTATTAGTTGCTGCAAGAATTTAAAAATAAGAAAAATAAGAAAATTTAAAAATAAGAAAAGCTGACAACAACAAAGCTCAGATTTATTATCCTAACTCTGATAGGATTATGTTTAAATGATATCATTATTTTCTACTTTCTCTATAGAAAAGACAAAACATAATCCTATGAAATGCCCTCTAAGATCCTAATATTAGAGGACAAACTTGATATGCTGTATGTCTGAAATTGGTTGTGTGTTCAAGGGCTGTGGCCTCTGCAGAACAGTGGTCTCTACTTTCTACTTGCTGAAATCTTTAGTAGAGGATTAAGCCTATGACCGTAAAGTAAATTGAAAGTACGTTATTGTAAAAATTAAAAGGACAGGGGCCGGAGTTGTGGCTCACTTGGTTAGTCCTCCGCCTGTGGCACTGGCATCCCAAGTGGTCAGCCAGTTCTAGTCCTGGCTGCTCCTTTTCCAGTCCACCTCGCTGCTGTGGCCCAGGAAGGCAGTGGAGGATGGCCCAAGTGCTTGGGCCCCTACATCTGCATGGGAGAGCAGGAGGAGGCACCTGACTCCTGGCTTCAGATCGGCGTGGCTCCGGCCATGGCGGCCATTTGAGGGGTGAACTAATGAAGTGAAAACCTTTCTCTGTCTCTCTCTCTCACTGTCTATAACTCTGTCAAATAAAAAAAAAATTAAAAGGACAAAGATGGAAAGGAAGGAGGAGAAAGGGAGGGAGAGAGAGTAGGAAGTTTTATTATTGGCTTAAAACTATGTACATAGAATATATGAAATCTGATCTTTTTAAAAAATGAATTTATTTTAATAGCAAAAAAGATAGATTAAAAACAAAGTATGGCTCCATCAATATTGCTGGAAATATGTTGTTCTATTCTTTAGATAAATTATATTTCACTCATAAAAAGGTTATGTTTTCACAGATTCATATT
This sequence comes from Lepus europaeus, assembly GCF_033115175.1. Lineage (NCBI taxonomy): Eukaryota > Metazoa > Chordata > Mammalia > Lagomorpha > Leporidae > Lepus > Lepus europaeus. Next base: position 79,251,393 of record NC_084839.1, on the reverse strand, counting down.
TATGCTCCAAGTTAGACTATAATGGCCTCCCTGAACTGGAAAGAAGCACAACTAAGAAAAATACATAGAACTATAGAGACAGAAAGTAGATTAATGACAGATTAATGGTTGCCTAGGACTCAGGCAGGGTTTGATGGTAATGACTAAACGATATGGTATTTTGGGGCCGGCACTGTGGCATAGCGGGTAAGGCTGCCGCCTGCAGTGCCAGCATCCCATATGGGCACTGGTTTGAGATCCAGCTGCTCCACTTCCGATCAGCTTTCTGGTATGGCCCGGGAGTGCAGTGGAGAATGGCCCAAGTGTTTGGGCCCTGCACCCCATGGGAGACCAGGAAAAGCACCTGGCTCCTGGCTTCGGATCAGTGCGGTGCGCCGGCCATTGGAGGGTGAACCAACGGCAAAAAGGAAGACCTTTCTCTCTCTCTCTCTCTCACTGTCCACTCTGCCTGTCAAAAATAAAGAAAAAATAAAAAATAAAAAAAAGAATTGTCTCCAAGGAAAAATAGATATTTTCTTTATCATTCCTGAGGTCTGTCCAAGGGTAGTATATAGAGAGAGCAGAGACAAAGATTAGACAATGGATGAGCTCCACTCAGATCCTCTTGGATACTTTTGAAGATTTTTTGTGACACTTCTGCCCCTACTTGGTTTAAATAGCCCTCCTTTGTGACTCTGTATGGTTGTTCCTGGTTACTGAAACTAGAAAATGCTTTCAGGGTTGTTTGTTCTTGGAATAGTCATTAGATGAAGACCAAAGGGTGTCAGAGTATGATAGCCCAGACCCTCGCCTCAAATGAATACAAGTTATGAGGTATAATTTATAACCAGAACTCCTTGTGAACTAAGCTGATGTTGGAATCTGTGCTTGGTTTCACCTCTTCACTTCTCCTCACTGTTTTAAAAATCCTCATGCAAGCCATTTTTTTTAATTGATTGACAGCAGCCAATGTTGTGGCACAGCAGTTTCAGTCACTGCCTTTGATGCTGGCAGCTCAGACCAAGGTGTCAGTCCTAGTGAACTCTAGATTCACATTCACTCTCATTCATTCTAATATAACTGCATAGGGGGCTTTTTCATTCTTGTGTGTGCTTCCTTCTACCCAAGGCTCTTAGCACATGCTGTTCCAACTCAACCTTCTCATGTGGTTCTTGGAGGGTAAGCTCTAGCATATGTTCAAGAATTAATGTCATGGCTAGTAAACAAACACGTTAGTGAACACATAAATTAATGACTGACTTCAGATCTTGTGTGACCCAAGACTGCTTTCAAGTACATGGTACTGTCCTTCATTGTCTGGTTAAGAGATGGGTGGGCATTGTCCCCATATTTGTCCCCCTACAGTTTGCTGAAACTTGGAAGAGAAGTGGGCTTAACCCCATCTCCACACCTGTTTACAAAGCTATTCACAAAGGCAACAAAATTTCAAGAAGAGAAATGTAAGTGAAAAAAATTAATGAAGATCTTAACAATTTACTCCTAGTATAATAGAAATAATCAGGTTTAATGAATCATCCTTAATGATAAAAAGAAAGTGAGAGTTGACTGCAGAGAAGACATGATTCATAATTCTGAGCCAATAGTTAGGAAGAGACTATATGTTCCTAGAACTGAATATTTAATTTCTTATTTCTTTGGCTGAGAAAATGTTTGGTTCCTTTTAAAATGAATTACACAGGAGTTGATATACATATATTTAAGAGTAATATTTAGTGGTTTCTTTCTGTTCTCTGATTACAAAATTAATATGTGTCCATTTCAGACATTTAGGGGGGAAACAGAAAGCTACAAAAAATTTAAAGAAGTGATTGTCATATAACATATAACATGTACTATTACTGTTAACATTCGTGTGTGTTCTCTTTCAAGATATATAGATAAAATTAACTTAAATTGGGATCATATTGTTCATAAAATTATTCATCATGCTTTCTAATTTTTTTTGCTCTTTACACAACCTTATATGAATGTTGTTGTGCCACTAAACAGTCTCTAGGAATATGAGTTTAATGACTGCATACTATTTCATCAACTATTTTATTGTTACATAAATAGTTTCTCCAGAACTTAGAGTAATAAGAAGTTATTATGCCACACTTTCTGAGCATCAGGACCACAAGAGCTAGTAGACGGGGAGCTCTGACTGAGGGGCTCATTGGGAGTGCGGTCAAGTTGTCCACCAGAGCCAGTGCATTCACGCCTGAGCTCTCGTACCTAACTATTGGCTAGAAGCTTCAGCTTCTCACCAGCTGAGCTTCTCCTCAGAGCTGTACTCAGCATGGCTTCTCCCAGGGTGGGTAACTAGCAAAGGCCAGGGGGAGATAAGTTGGGGGAATAATACTGGCTTTTACGATCTTGCTTTGCAGTCACATACCATCACTTCCATCATACGCAATACATTAGAAACAGGCACTAAAGCAAACACACCCTCAGAGGAGACACTACTCAATGAGCACCAGAATGCAGGCATCAGGAAGGCCAGCTTGGAATCTGGCTACCACATTTACCTTAAAATTTGTGTAACTGGGGGCTGGCTTTGTGGCATAGTTGGTAAAAATGTCACTTGCAATGCCAGCATCCCATGTGGGTGCCAGTTCATATCTCAGCTGTTCAGCTTCTAATCTAGCTCCCTGCTCATGGCCTGGAAAAGGCAGCAGAAGATGGCTCAAGTGCTTGGGCCCCTGCTTTTTTAGATCTCTTCATAAGACTATTAACTTTACATTAGTCATGTTTTCTATAAATATTAACCTATTTTTAGAAAATCTTTCAGTTTTGACTTTCACATGTTTTATATTTTGGGACTGTCCAATCTATTGATTTTCTATTTCTGGCTTGCTTATCAGGCTCCCTATTTTCAGCTAATTTGAACAACCATCTACATATTCCTTTGTATTATATTTAGCAATAGTATTTTAGTCAAAAAATTTTAAAACAATTTAATGTACCTGGCCTATCTTTGGCTTCATTATGTGCCTTCAGGGCTTTCATTTCAAAATAGCTTTCTCCCGAAAGCTCCGTCCCACCAGAATATGCTGATTCAGCTGTCTAATTTAAAGTGTTCCTAGTTAATCCACAGGGCTCATACCACATCTATATTTTTTAATCTTTGTACCTCATACAGAGACAATGTGTTCCTTGGTAAGGATCTCTGGGTACTTTTTAATTTGTTCATTTGTTTGCTAATACAATGTTCTATTTTTCTGTTTTATATTATAACTTTTAAGATAAAGCTGTTGTTTCATCATATATGTAACAATTTTATAGAAAATCTCTTGGTAAATGGGGTGGTTTTAGTTAATTTTCTTTGTATTTCTAGGTATATAAAACCTAGATCATTTTTATCCTAATTTCTAATGATTGAAATTTATTTTTTCATATCATATTTTAGGTTGATAAGATGTCTGAAAAAATTTAAAACATTAAGTTAATGGAGAATTTATTTATAATAAGAATGAGACTATTTCTGTCACTTCATTACTTAACAGGGAATTTTGAAAGTTCAATGTAAAAATAAAACAGAGTAAATCCTGAAGGAAAGTAGACGCACTAGAGCACTTCTCATATCTACTCCAGTCACTTAGACATTTGATCATTCTCTAAAATGAGGAAAAGTTTGATAACCACTCTGCATACAGCCATGCTTTTACTCTTTTATTCACTGGATCAGAAACTTTTCATAAAAATTATACTAATAATTTATGTATAATAAATTTTTATTAATCTATTCCATACTGGGATAAAGTATAAATGTTATAAATGTTTACTAACATTCTCTATCTGCTCTATTCTGTTCAGTTTATGTAATATTACATAATAAATTTCCACAATAATTCTGTTATGCAGGTCTTATTCCTTTCTTCATTTTATAGATGAATAAAATAAATTTTATAGATGCAGAGTATTTTTCCTATTGTTATGAACCTGATACTGGAAGATTCAACTTACTAACTCTGGATCTCCTTAGATTGCAGTCTGTTCTATTAGACACAATATTCCATCAGTTATCACATTTCCAATCATATTTTTTGTCTGGAATAAGCTATATAGTATTGCTTCTAAGAGAATTTGTAAGAATGTACATCTAAAGCTAGGACGTGGAGGTCTTTATAGGACAACATTCCGTTATGTCCCTTTCAGTAACTTTTGCTTCTGAGATCAATCTCGTCTCTCCTCATAGCCTTTTTCTTATGAACTCACTAAATTCTTAAATTAATTTTTACCAGTTTTTTTTTTTGTTTTGTCAAAAAAATCTGTTTGATGTTATATTGTTACAATCTTTATGGGTTGATGTTCCATTATAGTAGCAAGAGAACAAAACAAAAAGAGCAATTAAGTATATAATTAAAATTATAAATAATGCTGTGATGGAAATTCATAACTTGAAATGGGAGACAATAAAAGGGATAGTCCAATTCACAGACAAGTCAGAAATCCCTCCTAGTCTGTATCTCTTGAGATGATTTTTTATTTCAGATCTCAGTAATGAGAAGAACCGGCTTTATGAGAAGGAACCAGCCATGTTTTCCATCCTGTTGAGAATGTTTAGTGGACATTAAAAAAAATCTGTTTCGAGTTTAGGAAATAAATAAATACATACATGAGCGTGTTCTCCCTCAGAGTAATCTGAATGAAAATCCCTTGCCCTTCTTTCACACTCCATTGTTCGAGACTTCTATGTTAGTATATTCCTTTTTGCTCATTCTGAAATGACTAAGTTTACCTAGGTCTCATTTCTGCCCAAAGATGGTGATGTATGTATTTTTAAAATATATTTTTTATTTTTTAAGGAATACAAATTTCATAAGAATGACTTTAGGAATACAGTTATTCTCCCCACCATACCTGCCCTCCCGCCCACATTCCCACCCCTCCTCAACCTCCCTCTCCCCTTTCCAGTCCCATTCTCCATTAAGATTAATTTTCAATTAATTTTGTGCACAGAAGACAAACTCTACACTATGTAAAGGTTTCAACAATTTCCACATACATGAACACACAAAAAAACTGAGAACTAGTTTTACAGTTAACTCTCATAATACAACTAATTAAGTACAGAGGTCCTTCATGGGGAGTTAGTGCACAGTGACTGCTCTTGTTAATTTAACAATTAACACTCTTATGTATGATAACAGTGATTACCTGAGGCTCTCGACATGAGCTGCCAAAGCTATGGAAACCTTTTGAATCCACAATCACATTAACCGACTGAAGAACAAAACCATTTGATTATCTCCATACATGCAGAGAAAGCTTTTAATAAAATACAACACCCATTCATGTTGAAAACTCTTAAGCAAATTAGGCATAGAAGGAACACTTCTCCACTCTCTTCTATATCCAGTGCCCTGGGCGGGGGGGGGGGGGGGGGGTTTGCTGCAGAGGGGTTATTGGCACATGGATAGTGAATAACTGAATGAAGAATCATGATGACATAAAGCCAATAAAAATCCTTTCCTGTAGATTTTCTTCTTATATAGCTTTGCTTATTTTTTAAGAAGTATTTTTTATTTACTTTAAAAAATACAAAGTTTTTTTATGAATAATTACACATCTTTATGGATCACAGTGAGACATTTTAATACAGTATACAACATTCATGGGTCAAATCCAGATCATTAACATCCCTGACACCTTGTCATTACTTTACAATTGGAGCTTTGGAGCTCCTGTCTTCTCTTCACTCAGAAATTATATAATCGGTTATTGTGAACTATTGTCACCCTACCATGTTATGTAACATGAAGAATTTATTTTAACTCTGCTTTGGTATCCATTATCCATTATCCCTCTATTCTGACCCCAATTCTCCTCTCCCAGCCTCGAGTCATTACTATTCTGTGTTCAGATTGAGTTTTTAGGTCTTACATATGACGGGGAACACATGGTATTGGTCTTTCTGTGTCTAGCTTATTTCATTTAACACTATGCACTCTATTTCACTCCATTTTGCTGCAAATAATATAATTTTCCACCCTATTACTTAGATTCAAAATCTTGGACTTAACTTCCTTATCCTCAGCCTTACATCTAGTACATTAGCATATCACTCTAATCCATGCACCATCATTTCTTTTCCCCTCTCCCAGATTTCTGCAATGGAGTATTTGTGCTTTATACTCATTTCCCCATAATTATCCCTCTTGTTTCACTATAATTTATTATCCTTAAAGCAGCCTGAGCAATGTTTTAAAAAAATCAAGGAGTGACATACAACAATTGAGGCAACTTTGGAAAACTTGTGGAAAATGAAATTAAAAGATGTTTTATTTTTGTGCAAAAATTTTTGAAGCCCCTGAATAGTTTTTTTATAATATGTATTTTCTATGAACTTTTTGAAGATTTTCTTGCATAACAGAAAAGACCAACAGAGCAGAAAATGACTTATTAAAAAGTAAAAGGGTGGTCATCTTGCCTAGTGGTTAAGGCACTCACACCCCATATCAGGGTGATGGGGTTTGTTGTCTGACTCCAGTTCTTGATTCCAGCTTCTTGCTTATGTGGTCACTAGAAAGTTGCAGTAGTGAATAAATTAGTTTGGTTTCTGCCACCCATGTGGTAGACCTGGACTGAGGTCCTGGCTCTTATCTTCAGCCTGACCCATTCCCACTTGTTGGCAGGCATTTGGGTGATAAATAGGCAGTTTGGAGTGCTCTCTCCCTCTCTCCCTCTCTCTCTCTCTTTTTTTCTCCCTCCCTCTCTCTTTCCCTCCCTCTTTCTCTCCTTCTGCTTGTTTGTATCTCCCAAACAAAATAAACAGACATTCTGAGAAATTAAATAAGCAAAATTATATAAGGCAAATCCTTAAAAAAAATCAGGAAAAACATTAGCATACCTAGCAATAAATAAAAGGACTTTTTAAATTAATATAAAAAGTTTATGCCACTAAATGTGAGCTGGCCTGGAAGAGGGGCAACCGGGACAGAATCCGGCGCCCTGACCGGGACTAGAAACTGGTGTGCTGGCGCCGCTAGGCAGAGGATTAGCCTGTTGAGCCACGGCACCAGCCTCTTGGAGACAATTCTGCAAGAACATTGTGTGGGCCTGTGGCTCCTACAAAGTAACCTTATACAAAATAATATTAGTGTCTTTTCTGAAATTAATTTTGATTTAATTTTCCTGAAATTCTTCATGCTAACTATCATCACATAAGAGGATCTGGAGAAAAATTCAGATTTCCCTGCGACAAGTTGAGTTTGTCCTTTTTTCATTTTTCCATCAGGAAGACTACAAGAAAATACACGTAGGACAGGGGTGGGAGGGCAGGAATTTGAGAAAATAGTTAAGATGTTACTTGGGATGCCTGCATATCAGAGTGCCTGCGTTCAAGTCTCTGCTCCACTCACAATTGCAGCTTCCTGATAATGAGCACTGGGAAACAGGAGATGATGGTTCAAGTAGTTGGGTTCCAACTGGAGTGAATTCCTGGCTCCTGGCTTTGGATGGCTCAGTAGAGGCCGTGGCTAGTATTTGCAGAGTGAACTAGCAGACTAGCAGATGGGAGATAGTTCTCTCACTCTCTCCGTATGTGTGTGTGTGTGTCTGTCTTTTGTGTTTGCATGCACATGCGCCTTTCAAATTAAAAAGAAGAAAGTGTGTGATCATTCTATGTGCCAAAGTAGTACATATAGTAGGCACATAGCACAGTGGGGGGCACATGGTAGATCTCAAGAATGTAGTAGCTATCTTTATGATGTTTTGTCCTAAACTCTTGTATTAAGAGGAGGTTAAAAGCTGAAGAAGGGAGCAGCATCTTTTTAGTTGTTATCAACCAGTTATTCCGCTATTCTTCCTGTCCTCTACGACCTGAAAGATGTGTTGGCCGTAGCCACATGACAGGATCATCTGTAACATGTGCTTTTTGGGCCGGGAACATTTCCTTCCTTTAAATTTCTGCAGCATGGCTGTAGTGGTTCAGTAACAAACACATGTCTTACACGAATTTGTGAGGGGAAGATTTCCAGAAGTCTTTGTGACTGCTTCGAGGCAGCAAAGGGAGAGAGGAGAAGCTGCCAAGATATCTCTTCCATCATAATAATCACTAATTGAATGCCTTGCTTGAAAAATATGTAAAACTATGAGACCATCATGATTCATATGGTTGGGGCTTCACCCTAGTTAGATTCGATTCTGTCTCAGACATGCTGTCATAAGCCAGTTAAGATGTGGTACATATTTCAAAATATTAGATTTTCTTAGAGTGGTCAAGTAGATCTTTTCCTGGATCAGGCCTCAGGAAAATAATGCAGAGATACTTCTGATGCAAACCTTGTTCAGCTCTGTCTCTCTCTCTCCCTCTCAAGGCTCTCATCTGGTTACTCTGCTTTCTACAAGTGCAGGCCTTTTCTGTCTCCTCTGTCTCCAATTATAACCTGCTAACTAACTGTGTTATAATGAATGGGACTCAAAGTTCAAGAAGGACAAGGGAGGTGGGGTTCTGTGCTGGGGACCAAGCTAGGAAGCTGACAGGTAGGGATAGCATAACAAAGTTCTAGAACTCATTGAAAAATGAATTATGTCATATAGGATTAGTTTCAGATTCATTGGTGCAAGTCTATTCAATGGTCTTAAGAAGTTATCTTAATAAAAATTATACATTGATAATTGAATCAATGAGTTTTCCTGGGTACTGATGATGTCAAGACACTCAGGCAGTTGCTATGGACTTAAGCAAAGAAGGTAATAAAATCCTTGCCCTCAAGCTTGAAGAACAGAAATGAATATTTGAGACAGCAGCAGTAGATTTTCAAATTTGATGAAGTTTTTCTACAACCATTGCTAGCTAACTGAATGTTTTAAAGTAGGATTTGGAAATGGTATTATGATCATTCTTTTGCGTGACAGCTTGATTGAGTTAAGTGATAGCTGGGGAAGCATTATTTCTATGTATATCTATGTGAATGCTTCTGGAAGAGGCTGGCATTTGAATCAGTGGACTGAGGAAAGAAGATCTTTCACCAACAGGGGCAAGCAGCATCCAATTTGTTAAGGGCCTGGATAGAACATGAAGACAGTGGAATGGTGAATTTGTTCTCGCTTCTGAAGCTGGACATTAATCTTTCCTTATACCTCAGAACTCCAGGTTTTAGGCTTCTTGACTCATAGGTTTGACACCAGAAATCCCCCTGACACTCAGGCCTCTGGGGTCAGACTGATTTCCAACACTGGCTTCTCTGAATCTTTAGCTTAGATCTAAGACGGCCAGTTATGAGACTTCTCCTCCATAATTGTGTGAGCCAACTTCCGTAAGAAATCCCTTTTATGTATCTTTCTATAAAACCTACCAGTTCTGTGTCTCAGGAGAACTCTGGCTAATATAAGCATTCATCATCACCATGATAGAAAATTCTCTCTGATCTCATCCTTGTGACATATAAGGTAATTTAACTGTCCTATGACAAAATATGACACATAGAATCAAAAGGGACGAAACTGATGGTGATGACTGAGTTAATGACAAGAAATACGGGAAAATGTGTGGGTGAGGAAATTTACCCATATTTAAAGATGGGTAAAATTATTACTCAATGATTGTTTACTGAGTATCTATTAGGTTCCATGGAAGTGAATTTAGGCTTTGATCTTAGGAAAGTGGGTAGGAAACTTGACTTACATACTCAGACATATGTTTGTCCAGAAATAATGAGGGATTATAAATAAAAGCAATTGTGGAAATGAAGGGGAAGGCAGATATTAAGGATATAAATACTTTTGTATTAAGGATGTGGTAACTATGGAGAAATCCAGGTTAATTCTAGAAGTCTGATATTACAGGAGAAAAATAAGTATGTGATATTTTGGAGGGAAAGAAGGGGCCAGGCATAGCTAATCTGGGAAGTTTTCCTTGATGAGAGGCTTTGTGTAAACTGACTTTTATTGGCTCATCTATGGATAGGATGTGTTCCATCACAGGCTCTCTTAGAAGCAATGTGCAGCTTATGTCATCTGCCTTCATACAAGTCCTTAGTGCAGTGAAGAAGACTGGTTCCTGGATGACAGATGTTACTGCTGAGCCAAGGGAAATAGCAGCTTACAGGTGCTTACCGGATAACAGGCATTGACTCCAGGGTATACTGACACTCAGAGCAAAGCAAGCAGCAATTTGTTACTTGGGGGTTGGACAGGATTTAAAGATGCCAGTTGAATGAATGGAGCAAGATAGTAGTCCTGTAGCATTACATTTCATCAGAAAATCTGGAAAAGTAGTGTATTTTATGATATACACACATTTAGCGTTATAAGAGACAAATTTCTTTTCTAGATTTCCCATTCAGTTGGAAATCACTCGATGGATCAAGATTAGCCCCTGATGGTCTAAAGCAAATCTAATATGCCCGCCCACTAGTGCCCTGTCTGATATAGAGTAGGAGCTTAGTAAATATTATTGAATTAACTTCCTGAATTGCTTCTTTGTTTAAAAGGTTTACAGGATTCTATTACTCTTATCTCACAGATGTTTATGTTTCCATTTCCCACTTTGTGTCACAAAAAAATATACCCGTGAACATCCACATTGCCATTTGCTGAGCTTGAACATCAAACCAGCTTTGCGGTTAAAGCTAATCCCAACCAAGAGGGTCCAGATGTTCATTTGAAACCATCTGGCTGCACACCTGTACGACATCAGGTATGAGAGACCCTAACCCATTAATAAATCATAAACCAATCTTCAGAAAGAGACATGTGAATTCTTCAGTCCAAAGGGTAAGACATTTAACTCATAAAGCCCATCTGGTGCTACAAATGGTACTGTGGGTTTCATTTCATCATCCAAGGACATCTGCCAAAACCTCTTAAATAACACAAAAGCTGTGATTATCTTTGCAGTTCTCAACTGATTCATGAATTCTAGCTATAGATTTATATCAGTTATCATTTTAGAGTATCCCTTTCTTTACAGTATATGAATTGCATTGTGTTATTTACTGTTGGAGATATCTTGAAGACATGCAAGGATATTTACATGTTATAAAAATCTAACTATCACATTTTTTTTCCATTTCCCACTATTTCTTTTTATTTTCCTATTATTTCTGTGAGCAAACTAAGTGGAATTTAGCTCTTGTTTCCTGTGAATCTCTCCTGTAATGCTTGCCTAGAAATATTTCAAACTCCTCACAAAAGAATAAAATAATTTACTTTGTGATTTGTAAATATTCAAATCATTTCTTATCCCCCTCTTAATTTTTGATATATATACAAGAAGATTGATCATTCTTTGAGTTGTTTTCAAATACAGAAATTCCAGACCATCATAATTCTAGTCAGTCTTCACTAAATGAATTGATTATTGGACAACATAGTCCGAATAATGCAACCTAGTGTGCATTTCCTTCTTTAGCAATCACATCTTATGGGACATGAAATAAGCAAAAGAGCTAGGTAAATGTTTTCATGCATTTGTTATACATATTTTCTTATTTCCCTGAATCTATCAAAGGATAAACTCTTTCTTGTACACTAGACTCTAACTTGCATTATTTTCTGATGTGTGCTTTGGTAATTTAATGTAATATCCCCAATGAGCCTTGACAAGTAGTAGGGACTAAAAGAATCTGAGAGATGCTTACTTTATATGAGAAAATTATCACATAGAATTTTCTGTTATAAATATATAACTTATCATTTGATTGAGATTATGTGTTTGTGACAGCTAAAATAGCTTTATTTTCCCAAATAAAGAATTGCTGCAATGCAATAATCAACACACAGTAATACGTTTGTATAGAATGGATCATATTCTGAAAGAGGATTTGAGGATCAATGTGTTCATCTAAGAGGTTCAGATGAAGTTGGACCATTTCTCCTTGCAGAGATATTAGATGGAATTCTCTAACTCAGATACTCCTTATATGCAGAGTCTCGTAAAATAGCTTTTTGTTTAAATTGATGAACAGGAGACTGGACAGATGAATCAATGAACAGATACTAAGAAAACCTTTCTGTCTCTCAACCAAGAAGGCCTATTCTAAAATTTCATCCCTGGAAATGTCTTTTCCATTTCCCTACAGAATTATAAAGAATGTACATCTTTCTTTTATTAATGAATTAGTTGGGTACAACACCTGCACAACCAGGTTCATCTTGGAAATATTTTGATCTGTTCATAATAATATTGGGGTAAATCCATTTTTGGAAAAATGTACTAGCTCAGGTCAGTGTGTTCTGTGAGGGTTGACAACATAGGTGAGGCAGAAGAGATAATAGTTTCTAATTGTTAGCCGGCGCCGCGGCTCACTAGGCTAATCCTCCGCCTTGCAGCGCCGGCACACCGGGTTCTAGTCCCTGTTGGGGCACCGGATTCTGTCCGGGTTGCCCCTCTTCCAGGCCAGCTCTCTGCTGTGGCCAGGGAGTGCAGTGGAGGGTGGCCCAAGTGCTTGGGTCCTGCACCCCATGGGAGACCAGGATAAGCCCCTGGCTCCTGCCATTGGATCGGCGCAGTGTGCCAGCCGCAGCACGCCAACCGCTGCGGCCATTGGAGGGTGAACCAATGGCAAAAGGAAGACCTTTCTCTCTGTCTCTCTCTCCCACTGTCCACTCTGCCTGTCAAAAAAAAATAGTTTCTAATTGTTAGGTTCTCTTCTTAATTGTTTCCATTCTACTTTGTTCACATGGAGGTGTGAGGTTGGAATTATAAAATAAGTTATGCACATCAAGGAAGAAGAGATCATCTTTTAGGACAGCACACATGTTAGCAAAGATCCTTAACACAAATAGAAAAGCTTGAAAACATTTTACAGAACAAAAAATAATTAGATAAATAGAATGTTGATGCTGAAAGGAAGGTTTAAAATGAATTCCAAAGCTCTGCCTTCAAGTTGGATACTTGACGTACAGTTTGATCTAAAGTACCTTTTTGGCTAAATTCAAATAAAATTTCAATTGAGGACCCAAGGCTTAAATTATTTATTCTTCTGGAACTTCTTGCTCATCATTATTTAAACGTTGATGTTTAATATTTTAGTGAGACAATGAATTAGAAACTTCACTCCAATTCCTCAATGGAGAAAATTGTGTAGATTTTAAAGAGATCTGATGTTGGACAGTAAAAATCATCATCATAATAATTGATATCATTATTGGCATTGGCTCACTATTTACTACATGATTGACATGATTCTCTCATCATTACAAAAGCTGTCTCATTGAATACTCCCAAAGCTGAATGTGGTGAATGCTATTATTGATCGTTTAAGGTGAGAAATCAGAGGCTCAAGGTGACATAAGACAGGCAGGAAGCTAACTAGGTCTGCTGAGCTGGAAGTCACAAGCCCCATGGAATTCTAACCTCCTACTTGTCAATCAAAATGCCCCACCCTCCGTCTTTCCTGGGATGCATCTGCTTGATCTGGAACCTAAAGGGGACACCATAAAAATAGGGATACTGAGCTCCATATGGGACTTGTGGAGGTGCCACATAGTTTGCAGGTGGCTTCATACCTGGAAACATCACCCCCAACCTCATAAAAGACCAACAAGTGAGAGAAACTATCTCCTTCTGCAACAGGCCATGGCTGGAGGAGCTGCTTGAGTGCTGTTTGTCTCCCCTCCCCTACTCCTTCCCTTTTCTAGCAAGTGTTGTGGCCCACTATATACTCATGATGGGCATTTCTCTGTGTGGAGCAATTCATGTGTGTGCAGTCAATTTCTCAAATTTAAACAAATTTCATCACTTTGTGCACCTTATACATGATAACACTTGGCAGATTAGTCTTTGTGCATGACAAAAGCATGGGATGAAACTAATACCCCCCTTGCCTTTGTCAAAAGAAGTTAAGTTATTTTCACAATGACACGAACTTTGTGCTTTGCAGTGCTGTCTGTGTTGCTTGGGTCAGAATCTAAACCTGGATAATTAGGTAGGAGGAATAGGTGTCAGGAACTCAGCTGAGCTGAAAAGAGCTAAGCTGCCAGGTGTTAGAGTAGCCAATTAAACCATAGCCAAAGTAGTCGAGGCTTTGAATCACTTATGACAATAGCAAAAACAAACCCCTAGACATCAGAAGGTACCAACACCTCCCTGCTCCATTTTCTCTGATGAAATAGCAAAATATCTGGAGCTCCTCTCATCTTTTGCTTGAGAACCTCCAAGTAACTATCTTCTACAGTTTTATGGATGATGGGGCCTGGCGGAGAACAAAGGAAGAGAAGCTAGAAATGGAAAAGTGCTGGGTTCTGAGTGAGAGTAGGGGAGAGTGTTTTCAAGTTTCCAGATTTTTTCCTTTCCCTTCCACACAAAGAGACCTTAGCAGTGGCTTTTGAAGAAAGCCTTTGCCCAAGAATGCATATAGTGAAGCTTCAGAATAGAGGCTCCTGGGGTTGGGATGTGCGCGTATGAGCAGGGCCTGAAGGGCTTGAGCCGATGAATGCAACTTCTCCTACGACTATATAATGTGCTGGTTGTGTACGAATCCTGGTGTAAGGTAGATCAGCTTTCCATTGTAAGGCTTGTCACTTATTGCATTTGTAATTGCTGATGGTGGGGCCTAAGAAATCCCACATGTTTTAGACTGGAGCTGGAATCTTCTGTAGGCAAACCTAAATGGATAGAAGGTCAACTGCACCTATTCTCTTCTCGTCCCTCAGGGATTCTGATATGTCTTTTCAGTTGTATTTTGAAACTCTCTCTGTATGTGTACCACTGTGACTTGATGGACTTAACATTCTCCAGTGTGCTGAGTTAGGAAAAAAAAAAAAGATTAAACCACTAATCTAGATTTTTGGGCAAATGCAGCAAATGATGAAAAACTAATTTAAAATTATAGATTCACAAGATTCAAAAGAACATAAAAGCACAATACAACCAAGTAGGAGATGATATCGCAGTATTGGAAGGTGGAAAAATGAAGGAGGAAAAAAGAGAACTAACAGCAACGCAAAACAAGACACTGTTATATGTGGTGTAATGACACTTTCATTAATGACTGGCTGCATAAGACAGTGGTCTCATAGGGAGATATTGCCTAGTAATGTTGCAGCAGCCGTAATTTGTGTAAGTGCACTCTAGGACATTCACACTGTAGTGGAAATCGCCTAATCACACATATCTCAGAACACATCCCTTTGTTAAGTAATACTTGATTGCAACTTCAGTTAAGGGGTAACTAAAGACTTTGAAACGGGAATCCCCAAGAAATTCTTAAGGTAAATCTGGAAAAAATATCTAAGAACTGGTGTGAGGGGGTTGTTTGGTAGATCTTCTATGCACAATCATTAACTGCATCTCCCTTAAAGCATACGAGACCAGTGGCATATTCTTCAGCAACATCAAATCCAAAAGATGTTAGTCCAAGACCCAGGAAACATAGTAAAGTTGGGGATGAGATGGGAGTCAGAACTGGAGTCAAATGAAATGCTTCATGCTCTGATGATTCTGGTAAATAGATAAAATCCTTCAGGCAGGAGATAGGAAGATTCCTCTTTGGAGAACCTGAATTTGTGCAAAGAATGACCAACATTCAATTCCTTGCCTGATATCACAACAATAAAGCCTAAAAGATATAAGGTTTTCCATGCACACACAATTTCCAGTCTGGCTTCGGATCGGCGCAGCAGCCACATAGGGGGTGAACCAACAGAAAAAGGAAGATCTTTCTCTCTGTCTCTCTCTCTCACTGTCTAACTCTGCCTGTCCAAAAAAAAAAAAAAAAAAAAAATTCCAATCAGCCACTTAAATATGATGGCAGAGTCAAGAAGTACTGATATTTTAGTAAATTCTCCAATGTGAAGTACAAATACTCAAGGAACCATTCTAGAAGCAAATACAGAAACTTAAAATATCCTTTAATCTCCAAGAGGTAATCCTCAATCTCAGAGGGACAAACTACCACATCTGTTTAAAAAGAGATGCTAGAAAAAATAATCAGACAATAAGACATAGCTTTGAGAAACGAACAAGATATTTACATTTTAAAAATAAAAATATTCTTTACAAAATTCCAAAAGAAATGGTCTTTACTTAGACTTCTATACCAAATCAAGAGGATTTTGGTATATTTCAACACCAAAAAGAAAAACAAGAACAAACAAACAAAAAACAGGAAGAATAATGTGTCAGTGGATCCAACAAAGAGGAGTGGGAGGGGTGGCTCTGGGGCAGTGTTGTCCAAAGGGCCCAAGAACCACTAGGCTAAAGTAAACCAGATGAGACTAGTGCAGGACTAGGGCTGCGAGGAGACTGTCCCTGTGGGAATGTAGGTGAGAGAATTAGGTAACTGGCGGTGAAGGGGTAATCGGATATGTTGCTCAACAATTCATTTCTTGGAAAAATTATCGCTATGTGCTTGATTAATATATCCTAGAACAATTGTGGAAAAATGCTAGGTACTTAGATAACCAAATGAATAAAAGAAATGGGAAATCAGTGACTCAGGGCAAAACAGAGAAGGGCCCATATGCATAGTGTTCCTTGAGTCAGTAGTAAATGGTAGTCACAGTGATAGCCACCTGATAACTGATTTAACCTTAAACAGTAGCATCATTATATCAACACATGCTTGAGAAGCTGAAAGAACAAGTTAAAGCTGCCTCAGTGAACATAACCAGAAGACCATGTTTAAAATCCAGAAATGGCTGACTGATGATAGTACTTGGAAGTAAACTCGGGAAGAAATGTAACAGAAGCAAAAATTGCCTCTGTTTCTCTGAAGAAAAGGTTTAGGCATATGGAGGCATAGAATGAGGAAAAACTGCTTTTATGGCAAGACTTTTTATACGTGAGATCCAAGCTGTAAAATGTCATCTGTGAACATAGTCATTATGCATTCAATTTAACCATCTCCTTTTATGTAAACAACAGATAAAGTGAATGACATCTTAGTGTTTAAATTGCATCCACCAAACAACCAATAGCCTGTTTGACAATGTCTGCAATTGATTGCTTTGTCTGCATGGTCCTGTATGTTCAAATGTTTTTCAATTTCTTGATGAATGAAACCTTTGAAAATTTAGTGTCCTACCTTAATCTCATCACTTCCTTCCATATGTCTATCTCCCAGGATTTTCTACTCCTTCAAATACTACAGATTTTCTGTATTTACTCATTCGCCTATATTAATAATTTTTAATTTTAATTTTAAATTCTTACTTCATTTTTTGAAAGGCAGAGAAACATATTTATAGAAAGAGAGGAGAGAGGCAGAGACAGATCTTCCATCTGCTGGTTCACTTCCCAAATACCCACAATATCCAAGGGCAAGTCAGGTCAAAGCCAGGAGCCCAAAAACTCAGTCTCAGTCAGTCTTCAACCTGGGCAGCAATGATAAAATACTTGAGTCATGACCTATTGCCTCCTAGGTTGTACATTGGTGGGAAGCTGAAATTGGGAACAGATTCCAGACTTCAACCCAAGTAGTCCAGTATTGAATGCAGGTGTCTCAAACTACAGCTAAACTGCTATGCAAAATGCCTGTCCTTAAACTAATACTTTTTAAAAAGAAAACGGAGAATAAGTGTATTTTATCTATCCAAACAGATGTTAAATTTCTCAAGGAAAAATACTCTAGACATTTTATCTTCCCTACCAAGACTTTGTACCCTCACTTTTCTTAGTTAAAAACTAACAGTGCCTGTGGCGTTAGCATCCCATATGGGCATTGGATTCTAGTCCTGGTTTGCTCCTCTCCCAGTCCAGCTCTTTGCTGTGGCCCGGGAGGGCAGTGGAGGATGGCCCAAATGCTTAGGCCTCTGCACCTGCATGGGAGACCAGGAAGAGGCACCTGGCTCGTGGCTTTGGATCGGCGTAGCTCCAGCTGTTGCAGCCATTTGAGGGACGAACCATTGGATGGAAGACTTTCTCTCTCTCTCACTGTCTGTGACTCTGTCAAATAAATAAATAAATAAATAAATAAATAAATAAATAAAACAGAAAATATATCATGTGGAACCCCATGAATGTATACAATTCTTGTATGTCAAAATTTTGGAAAATATTGTTTAAATGCTTAAAAAGAAAACACACAAAAAAAGAGAAAAGGTGGGGCTGGCGCTGTGGCTCACTTGGTTAATCCTCCGCCTGCGGTGCCAACATCCCATATGGGCACCGGGTTCTAGTCCTGGTTGCTCCTCTTCCAGTCCAGCTCTCTGCTGTGGCACAGGAGGGCAGTGGAGGATGGCCTAAGTGCTTGGGCCCCTGCCTGCATGGGAGACCAGGAGGAAGCACCTGGCTACCAGCTTCGGATCAGTGCAGTGCCGGCTGTGGCGGCCATTTGGGGGTGAAGGGTGAACCAACGGAGGGAAGACCTTTCTCTCTGTCTCTCTCTCATTGTCTATAATTCTACCTGTCAAATAAAAAAAAGAGAGAGAGAGAAAGAGAGAGAAAAAAGGTAACTTTTGCATTTGAGGTCTAGGAAAACCTGAGTTTGGTTTGAATTTGACCCATGCCTTCTATATCTTGGGAGCGCCACTTAGCCCAAGTGATCTACATTTTTTTCATTTCTGTACTAGTACACAAATGTATTGTGAAAGTTGGTTGAGACAGGGTGATTTATGTGTTAGTAAGTCATACAAATGTGAAGTATCATTATGCCAGGTGATTGCAAATGTGTGTATATGAAAATTTTGTGTGTCTTTTTTTTGTCCAGTTGTGTAGTAGTGGTCAGAAAATCAAAAGCCTAGGAAATGTTCTTAAGTTCAGCTGAAATTTTTCATCAGAAAGGAAAAAGGAAGTAAAAAAGAAAATAGCAATATCTGTAATTTTAAATGTTTTAGTAGGTTTTGCTCTAGTAAATAGTGTAGGAACTAGCAACAGAATAGAGGTCTGTTGGACTTCAAACTTGTAGAGTTGTGGCTGGAAAACAGACTGTTATATTTTGTTGTACTGTGCTCTAGAAATGTGGAGTGTTTTTTGTAGTGCTTGGGTTCAACTCTAAGAAAGTAAGACCTACAGATGTTTTCTTCAGCCCATTATTTGTGGAAACCTCTTAATACTTTCAAGAATGGACCTTGTTGTCCCAAGGATACCTAACCCAAATATTGATGAAAATGGAAATAGCTCAACCCTGAAAGTAGGAGGTGGCGAGAAGCTTAGCTTCCTGAATGCTATAAAGTAGTGTAAGGGAATCCCTGGGCTGTGGAAGCTGTGGCTCACTTGCACACAGGACCTTGATGTTATTCCTGGAGAGTCTGACCACTGTGGCTATCTGTGGCAGGCACTGCTCATGTTCCCTGACATTGCCTTTTCTTCTGAGTACATGGAGGGATATAGCTTTTGAATGCTGGAAGTTGTATGTGCCCAGGTTACTCATTCTGGGAAATGAAATGGAAGAGAAAAAAGAGGCACTTCCTGGGGCTGACACTATGGCTTAGTAGGCTAAGACTCTGCCTGTGGCTTCGGCATCCCATATGGGCACCAGTTCATGTCCCTGCTTCTCCTCTAATGATCCAACTTTTTGCTAAGGCCTGGGAAAGCAATAGAAGATGGCCCAAATGTTTGGGTCCCTGCGCCCACATGGGAGACCTGGAAGAAGCTCCTGGCTCCTAGCTTCAGATTGGCCCAACCCTGGCCATTGTGGCCATTTGGGGAGTGAATCAACAGATGGAAGACCTTTCTCTCTGTCTGTAACTCTATCTCTGAAATAAATAAAAAAAAATCTTTAAAAATTATGACACTTCCTATCTGAAGCTTCATTGATTGATTTGACAGGCAGAAAGACAGGGAGGGGCAGGGGAAAAGAGAAAGAGAAAGTCAGACCTCTCATCTGTTAGTTCAGTATCCAATTGCTCGCTACAACTGAGACTGACTCAAGTAGAACCTAGAAGATGGGGACTCAATCCAGATATTCCATTTGGATTATTAGGAACCCAATTACTTGAGTCATCAGTACTGCCTCCCACAATCTGCATTAACAGGAAGCTGAAGTCAGGAGTGGTACTGGATATCAAATCCACTGGATATGGTATGCAGGAATCCCAAGCAGTTTCTTAATCACTATGCTAAATACATTCCCCATGTCTGAAGCATCTAATCACCAGTATTTGACATTATTTTGTTGACTAAATTGCTAGGTAGATATGTTGGTCAAAAGAGAGAAGGAAATAAACCAAACATAAGTGATCTATCTTTCTTCTCTTTCAAGTATTTCTCCAAAAGTTGTTCCTGGGAAGGGTTACACAGAGGAAGAAAAGAAGGAGGTTCTTTTCATTTTTTTCTGTTTTCCATTGACAAAAGATTATTCCATTAGTGGTTAATTTCCTTTATTTTCCAGTTTATATTCTTGTTATATGACACTGAGGGTGCCTCCTAGGGAATCATATCCCATGCTCTACAGGGTGATGTTTTTGTCAAATCTGAAATTGGAAAACCCACCTAGCACAGAAGGGTCACAGTCAGAGAGAGACAGAAGAAGTTCAGAAAACATGGAGAGAGCTGCAAGATGGTGGAATAGGAAAGAAGCACACTGATAGTCCAGGGAGAGACAGTTTAATAAAAGTGGAGATACTGCAGGTTCAAGGAAGAGTAGGGGATGAAACAGCAGAGGAAACTCTTCCGGAACTAGTGATTCACAGTGGACCTGTGTGGAGAGCATCGGAACCCAAGTTCGGGACACCAGCGGCAGACTGAACACACCAGCGCTGGAACGCGAGGTGAGCCGAACCTCAATAGCCCGAGACACCAGCGGGAAAGCAGAAAGAGGAGACTAGAGGAAACGAGGCTTGAAACCCCGTGGGGAAAAGTTCACCAGGCTAACTAGAAGAGAGAGAGAGAGAGAAAAAAAAAGTGACCGATACGGACACGAGTTTCTCTCTCTCCTCCCACCTCTCAAAGGCGAGCAAGACAAAGAGCAGGCACCATTTTGGACATATGTCATAAGCAGGACGACCTCAGGTTGGCATCGGCCCTGAGCCTAGCAGAAACACCTGACTCTGGGTGTGTGTGTGTGTGTGTGTGTGTGTGAAATAACAGGAGATTAGGATCTAATGAATGTGTGGTGCTAATGAACTGAGACTGTGAAAAAAGAGATGGTGGGGGAGAGAACTCATGGAATTCACGTGAGTACTCTCTAGAGACACTACAATTCGGTAACCTTGGCAACCCAGGGGGAGTCTGCAGAAGAACTGGAGCCCATACTGAGGGCAGCACAGATTTCCTGTGTGGTCCTTGGGAAAGAGCTTCCGATCTCTGGCTCCTGTGGGTATATCATTCGCCTGCTAACTACCTCCAATTACATTCAGCTGTGCAGAATTACTTCCCTTTTGAATAAAAAAAAAAAGAAAGAAAGAAAGAAAGAAAGGAAGAAAGGAAGAAAGAAAGAAAGAAAGAAAGAAAGAAAGAAAGAAAGAAAGAAAGAAAGAAAGAAAGAAAGAGATTTACCATGCCTATCCTGGGAGTGTCACTTTTGACACACCCACAACCCTGAGAAACCAAACAGAGCTCTCAGGCCACACTCATCTCAAGCCTCTAAGGCTCCATCGAAAGCAGACAGTCCACTTATTCTAGAGTCATAGTATAAAAAGAAAAAACACCACAGTGAAGAAACCAAAAAATATCTCCAATATGCCAAGCAACAAACGCAATAACCAAGGAAACAAGAACAAGGAAGACACTATGATGCCCCCAAATGAAAAAGACACCCCAATGCAAGATTATGAAGATGATGAGATAGAAGAAATGCAAGAAGCAGATCTCAAAAAACTGATAAGAACATTAAGAAGTTCTCAAAAACAAATTCTTGAACTACAGAAATCCTTAATGGACAAGATAGAAAATCTCTCTCGTGAAAATGAAATATTAAGGAGGAATCAAAATGAAATGAAACAACTAGTAGAACAAGAAACTGTGATAGTGATGAGAAATCATAATGAAATGAAGAATTCAATAGATCAAATGACAAACACATTAGAGATCCTTAAAAACAGAATGGGTGAAGCAGAAGGGAGAATATCGGACTTAGAAGACAGAGCACAGGAAAGTATAAAGTCAAACCAAAGAAAAGAAGAGGAAATTAGAAATCTAAAAAATATTGTCGGAAATCTACAGGATACTAGTAAAAAAACCAATATTCGGGTTCTAGGAGTTCCTGAAGGCATGGAGAGAGAGAAAGGATTAGAAAGCCTTTTTAGTGAGATACTTGCAGAGAAATTCTCGGGTCTGGAGAAGGACAGAGACATCCTAGTACAGGAAGCTCATAGAACCCCTAGTAAACATGACCAAAAGAGATCCTCACCTCGACATCTTGTAATCAAACTCATCACAGTGAAACATAAAGAAAAGATCCTAAAATGTGCAAGAGAGAAACATCAGATTACTCTCAGAGGATCTCCAATTAGACTCACAGCAGACATCTCATCAGAAACCCTACAAGCTAGAAGGGAATGGCAAGACATAGCCCAAGTACTAAGAGAGAAAAAAGGCCAGCCCAGAATATTATATCCTGCAAAGCTCTCATTTGTGAATGAAGGTGAAATAAAAACTTTTCATAGCAAACAAAAATTCAAAGAATTTGTTGCCACTCGTCCAGCCCTGCAAAAGATGCTTAAAGATGTGTTACACACAGAAACACAGAAACATGGTCATCAATACGAAAGAAGCAGCTCTGCCAAGAGTTGGATCAC
Source organism: Lepus europaeus (assembly GCF_033115175.1). Classification (NCBI taxonomy): domain Eukaryota; kingdom Metazoa; phylum Chordata; class Mammalia; order Lagomorpha; family Leporidae; genus Lepus; species Lepus europaeus. Next base: position 79,228,845 of record NC_084839.1, on the reverse strand, counting down.
TGGAAATGGACCTGCCCTGGAATCGAAGGATGCCCAGGTCAGAGCCACAGATCTTATTGGCTCTAAGCTGAAAAGCCCTTCACTCAGCCCAACTTCCAAAGTGACCACTGCAGCTGAGGGGACAGCCAAGCAGGGTCAGCAACATTGCAGGCAGAACTGTAAATTTCTTGTTAGAGATGCCACCTGCCTTTACCTGACCAGCTCTCCTCCCAGGCCAGCTAAGTAATGAAAGTCAACAGAGTGCCTTCCCCTGGGAGGTTCATACCTCCCTTAGGATGTACCCCATGTGAAGAGATAGATAGGTCTGGGCCTCTGAACTTACAAGACCTAAAGCCCACCAGGTTATTACCAGGCCCCTTCTGTCAGGTTCTATTTGCCTCTCAATCAGAAAACTTAATTGTAGCTTAGACAGCACCTTTCTTAGCTCCTCTAATAATGACTCTGTCCTTTGTTCTAGACCCTGTCTAGTGCACTTGGGCCTCATTCCTTTGTAATCATAACCTCTACTCTACCACCAATTGCTTTACTGCCAACCTGTGTGTACTGATGGTCCTCTTCCCCACTTAATGCTGTATAATTGTTCAAACCTTGTTAATGTCACTCTTAGGATCATTGGTTACTATCCTCACCCTGTCTTTTATGACCTTGTCTAAATATGATCAGAGTCGGAGAACTTGGAAGGCTTCCACAGCCTTGGCAACTCATGACGACAGCCTAGGGTGGTTACTGGCGCCATAAACTAGAGTGTCAATTTGTTGGGTCAACAACAGGAGTCACTGTGCAGTTGCTCCTCATGTGGGATCTCTGTCCTTAATGTGCTGTACATTTTGATTTAATGCTATAACTAGTACTCAAACAGTATGTTTCACTTTGTGTTTCTATGTGGGTGCAAACTGTTGAAATCTTTACTTAATATATACTAAATTGATCTTCTGTATATAAAGAGAATTGAAAATGAATCTTGATGTGAATGGAAGGGGAGAGGGAGCAGGAAAGGGGAGGGTTGTGGGTGGGAGGGAAGTTATGGAGGGGAAGCCATTGTAATCCATAAACTGTACATTGGAAATTTATATTCATTAAATAAAAGTTAAAAAAATAATGCCATAGAATTAAAAAAAAGAAGTTGAGAAAACATGAAAAAACATGTTTAAAAATCATTTTTTTCGAATAGAAGAACCCTGACAATGTCTGTTCAATGGGTTTTCAATTGCTGTGAACCAGTGACAATTGCACATTTCCCATTCTTTCTGAAATGAACATTGTTTTTATCATGTTCTAGTTTCAGCAATGTTCACTGAGCATTAAACAGAGCTTGTTTTTTACTTAATAAATCTCTAATCCACAGGAGTCACACATGGACCAGGTGTATTCACCACTTCCCACCACATGCACATGCTGGACTTCTGGGATTCTCATTTACTTCTGAGTTTACAGAGAATGGCAATGCTCTCCCTGCCTGAAGTTAGACATGTCCTGGTGATGAGTTCTGGCTAAGGAAAGGTGAGCAGAGAAGGTAAGTATGCTTTTCAAACTAGAACATTCAACAGGCCAGTGCCTTACTTCTCTTGCCACTGTGATTGGAATCAAGAAAGTGTGTGGAAAGGGACTAATGCCATGGTTTGGGGGAACATCCTTTAGCCTTTGTCCTAGAATGACAGCAATGGGTGTGGTTCTCTGGCCAACTCATGGAAAAGGCAATGTGAGGAATTAATCTTTGTTATCCTTAGTTTAGAGCAAGCGGTTGATGTTGTTACCTGACCTCTACATACTAATAAGATCTACAGAAAATTCTCCTTGATGATTAAAGTTATTTTTTTATTATTACTTTAATAGAACCCTAAATCAGACTTAATTTAAGCTTAAAGAAGTGAGTTTTATTGCTCTGGTACAATTGACCAAATTTTACTTGTAAATAAATAGCTTCTCTAGCAAGGAAAACAAACAAAAATGTGACAAACACTGCTTTTTCGCTTGAGTATGTTGATTAATCTAATTGCTAATTGTGTTAAGCATAACATTTGTAACCAGTGTAATAGAACAAATGTATAAAAGTGATTTTTGAGGAGTGAAATTGCTACAACGTCACTCATCCCACTGCTTCCTTACAGAAGACATATTCTGTCCCTAGATTTTGTTCCACACTAATAGCTTGGAAACATGACTTCTGGAAGTAATTTACTTAAACCATAAATCCTCAGTACCACTTTCCAGTTGGCTACACAGCATCTCATATAGCAGTAGTGCATTTCTGGAGGCCACAATCTGTTACAAGGCACAGGTAATGGAGTGTCTTCATTTCTCTGGTCCTGAGCACTTGTGGACCAAAGTCTTTTTATGTTGCCCTCAACTCTGCTATGCAGCCTGCACATGAATCTTGGATGCTTCCCTAGATCATTAATCAAATGGGATTTTTCAGTAATGTATGGAAATTTTGTTTGCCATGCCACACCAGGCCAGAGCTTCTGATTATTTTAGTTCTTCCTGTAAATGTCTGGATGTGTCAAGTGGGAGAAAAATACAAAGAAGCTAGTGAAAATTTAACTCATTCATAAACATTTTACCATCAAGGGAAGAAATATGCATGTGGTTTCTTCTGCTGCCTTCCTTCTGACCTTTAAGGCAGCCTGTTAATGATTGATATTCCCCATAAACAGGCGATTTATTATAATTTAAACTTGTCTTCATAGGGTATAGAAACAAATTACACCTAGCAAACAGTGCAATTGTTGCACATCAGTAGTGGCTCAGAAAATTTCAAAGAGATAATTTTGCTCCTGATTTCTTTCTTATGGAGTGTATAAATGCAGGAGTGACAGTATTCTGCACAATCTCTAAAAATTCCTCTCTCTGTTAGACATTTTGGTTCTAGAAGTGTTAAAAAAAGAAAGAAAGAAAATGTATTGAGAGAACAAAGGATTTTTCAGAGAATGAAGTATGGGAAAGTCCAAAAGAATTCCAAGTGGATTATTCCCTTTAAGAAGTTGGGATATAGGCCAGCGCCGTGGCTCACTTGGTTAATTCTCCGCCTGCGGCGCTGGCACCCTGTGTTCTAGTCCTGGTTGGGGCGCCAGATTCAGTCCCACTTGCTTGTTCCTCTTCCAGTCCAGCTCTCTGCTGTGGCCTGGGAGTGCAGTGGAGGATGGCCCAAGTGCTTGGACCCTGCACCCGCATGGGAGACCAGGAGGAAGCACCTGGCTCCTGGCTTCGGATTGGTGCAGGGCACTGGCTTTGGTGGCCATTTGGGGGGGTGAACCAACGGAAGGAAGACCTTTCTCTCTGTCTCTCTCTGTCTCTCTCTCTGTCTAACTCTGCCTGTCAAAATAAACAAATAAATAAATAATTTTAAAAAAGAAGTTGGGATATGGAATTAAAACTACTAGAGTGAGACAAGGGTCCCGGAGTTGTGAACTCTTCATTTTCTGAATTGATCAATGATTCAAAAAATTGGCCTTGCCTTCAGCATAAGTCCATGTGGAGGTGATTATTTCATTTCATGGTGACATTTCAAAAAGAAACATGTGACATCTGAGTATGGACAGAAAGTCTACCCTGGGGCTTTAGTTCTCAGGCAGAAATGCGTTTTTTGAGAATTTAGTGAAAGTTTCTCTCGCTATTAAAGTTGGATCACATTAACCAAGCCCATAAGTTAAAGTGCTTAAATGAAGTGTTCATTAATGGATTTCAATAGGAAATAAAAGAACTGTGAAGATTGAATTCTTGAATCAGTATATGCTTCACAATCTCCCTGTAATCATACATACTTGAATGCAAAATCACATATGATGAACATAAAATTAAAATAAAGGATTAGATTAATTATGCCATTACTAAAATTGAAAGTGAAAACCATTTTATCAAAAGGAAAATTCTTAAAATTATGTTTCAGTACTCAAATAATTGCCTAATGTATTCTGTCTCCTGAGTTGTAGGGAAATAGTCCTGCCAGTTTGCATCTCCAGGATCCTTCTGCTGCATCCCAGATTTCTAAACCTGTTCACTCGCCTTCAGAATAGCATGCTCTATACGATTATGGAAGCCATTTATAGCTATGTAAAGCATATACATATTATATATATATAGTGTTTATATTTTTGGTATTTCACATTTGAGTTGCAATATTATTTTCCTTACCTATGAATTTGAGGAGGAGCTGCCTATTGGTATTTCCCTGTTATTGACAACAGTTTCTTGGGTATGTTTGAGAAGTTACTTCCAACTCCTGACAGCTACCTACATTTCAAGATATATTATTAGTTTAATTCCATCAACTGTTTCATTTCAGGTGAGTGACTTACTACTGAGATAAATCTTTGGATGCATACACTGAATGTGCTCAATGTTTGGAAAGATCTGCTGCCATTTCGATTGTGTAAGTAATGAAATAATTTTGTTCCTTATTTGCATTACTGTTTGTGTTGCTTTTCCAACTTGTTCAGAATCAGAAAGAGAAAGAGAAGCAATATGAATTGATCTCTCTAAACATTTACATTATGGGATTGGAAAATAATGCAATTTGGTGGTACAGAATGACAGCTGGACTGAGTTATTAGGTCTAATATCCCTATAAATTTAAAGTGTAACCTTGCAAAGCACTTTATTTTTCCAGGAATCAATATTTCCATTGTAACATGAAATAGATTAGGGTGTATGGTTTCTAGGAAGCAATTAGTTCATGAATAATTTTTTTTTCAGTTTTTCATAGATTTATCAAGTCAAGTGACTGAACTGTAGGGGTCTGTCAATAACCATGGGTGGTATATTTTCCAGGCCAAGTTGAATGGCCATCTCATGTCTTTGGCTACAGATTTATTTGAAATCATTGCCCTCTATTTCTTTCCTATTGTGAGAGCCCTTTAGGCTCTGTTCTTCATGTGTTAATTCTCTTTGCACTTTTACATCGTGATCTTTCAGTGATAAAACTGTCTCACCTCAATGATATTTCCTCTACCCTACTCTCATAGTCCCATTCTTGACTATGTGATCAGCAGGAAATGCACAATTTCTGAAAGCTAATTATCTCTCCATCTCACAGTATACTGTTGCACAGCTCCCACTCTAACATTAACATAGCTTTGTTGGTAACCACAGAATTTTTAATCAAAACTTTTAATTCTGTTTTCCTCCTCACATCCTGACTACCCTGTTTACCTAGTTTTGTTTATCTGATCCCACATTACCTAACTGAAACATCCTGACAGATTCATACCCTAGTGAAACCCATGGAAAAGGTGAAACTGTTCTCACTTAAATCCAGCACCAAGGTTTTACTGTGGTTACCCAAACTTGCTTAGAGATCATTTTTGTTCTCCAGAATGCTGTTTCTTGGTCATCTTAAAATATTCATTCACATTTTCTCTCTGTCTTGCAATGACTTAAGACCTACCTTTAGGCCGGCACCACGGCTCAATATGCTAATCCTCCGCCTGTGGCGCCGGCACCCTGGGTTCTAGACTTGGTCGGGGCACTGGATTATGTCCTGGTAGCCCCTCTTCCAGGCCAGCTCTCTGCTGTGGCCCGGGAGTCCAGTGGAGGATGGTCCAAGTGCTTGGGCCCTGCACCCGCATGGGAGACAGGAGAAGCACCTGCCTTCTGCCTTCGGATCAGCGCGGTATGCCTGCCGCAGCATGCTGGCCATGGCGGCCATTGGAGGGTGAACCAACTTCAAAGGAAGACCTTTCTCTCTGTCTCTCACTGTCCACCCTGTCAAGAAAAAAAAAAAAAAAAAAAAAGACCTACCTTTAGTTCTTCGCTCTTCAGCTAAATCAAGATTTATTTGATCTTTCTACCACTAAATCTCACCTGATCTTAATCTTTATCCTTATTATCTAGGTCTTCCTCTGTTGAAGTGAATAATCTAGAATACCCTCTTTAATTTGGAATCCAATCCCCTCTGGGTTTTTCAAAATCTTCTTTTTTTCCCAAGTATTTATTATCTCTTCTATATCTTGAATATGCATTTATGTTTTCATTAGCCTTCCAACCTTCAACTCTAGAAACAACTAAATCCATAACATGACTCTTCACATTTTCTTCAGCCATGACCTACTTCTTGGCTCCCTTCACAGTAACTTTATAAAACTTGTGGAAAATTATCTACGACTGTTACCTCAGTTTTTCCCCACAGTAGCTCCAATATTCAATCAAATGTAAATCCTTTCAAGTTTCTTTCCTGAAAATGATTCAAAATTAGTAATGAGTTTTACTTCATCTACTTCCATTCTATTCTAAGCTATCAACAACTTTCACCTGAAATATTTTTAAAAAAAAAGTCATGGGAAAAATTTCCTCTTATCTCCATTTGTGCTTTTGTGATTATTTAAATATAACCAGAATAATCTGCTTAAATAACTGCATCATAGCATCATTCTCTCATTTAATTTGTTTCAGAATATTCATATTACACTAATAAAATCTAGTAGCTTTAAGAATAATTATTAAAATCCCTAATAAGTATAAAATCCCTAAGTATAATTATTAATATCCCTAATACGCACATAATTTGTCTACCATTTTGCCTCATCTTAGGCTTTTCACTGTTCACTTTGTATGCTGCATCTATTCTGGCCTTCTCTCTATTCCTAAAGCTGACAAAACCCATTAGAATTCCAGGCTCTTACACAGGCTCTTCTGTTTTGGACGGTGTTTCCTTGCCTGGTCCTATTTGTGCTTTGCATCTTGCCTTAAATATCACTCCTACAAGGAAATCTGAAAACCCAATATAGGTCTCTTCTACAGTATCCTGTATTTTACTTTAGTAGACCATACGAATTACATCTCAATATTTATATGCTGATTATATTGTCAACTTCTAATTTAATCTTCAGACAGTAAGATTCATATGGGCAGGGATAACATTACAAGTGTTGGCTCCTATATGCCCATTTCTATGGAATCAGTTTGTCTTTATTAATTATTCATTGAGTGAACAAATTGGTAGATGAGTATGAGGGGAAAAAAGAGGAAATAACTTTTATTTGAGGAACACCTTTCATTTGCCTGACATTTTGATTAGCATATTTTCTAGAAGAAACTAAGATTCAGCATATCTTATAGATTTAATTAACATTCCATGATACATGATAGAAATCACAGGACCTGAACTTTGATAGTTGTGGTTGCCAAGTAACCTCCGAGGCTGATGGAATCCTCACACCTGTTTACTTTGACTGTCTTCTGTGATGGACCTCCAGGAGGCATATCCTGCAATCTCTGAACTGTGTTTCTGCTCTCTAGGTACTGCAGTTCCTTTTAAAATGTATTTGCTTCCCAATCTTCAGTACTCTGGAGAAATTAGTAGTGTTTTCCAGACCTGTCCCTAGGTACTTGACTTCAGCTCATTTTCAACTGATCCTTGTATAAATGTTATATACTTAAAAATGCTACTTTACTACTTTCCATGAATAGATATTCATTGGTCACTATTTTTTTTAAAGATACTATATTTCTTCAGTCACCAGAATATCAGGTATACAAGGATAATACAACAGAGCAATACTGATCTCTTTATGGTTGCTTCACTTTTTTGTTTGCCCCGTTCAACCTCTCAGGGAGTGCAAGAGTTAAAGTCACAATAGACCAGGCTATTAGAAAAAGTGCAGAGAATAAAAGAGTCAGCAGAATTATCTGGCTGTCCTGCTACTTCTGCTGCAGGGCCTTTAGGAATATTACAAACTGTGACTATATATACATTTATGTGCCCTTATAAATACATCACATATAAATGTTTTTCTGGAAGGCTGGGAGGGCTGAGTCAATGGATGGCCATTTTTTCCCCTGTCAGAAGCAATAGAATTTTTATTGGCATAATTTCCATTACTCAGCACTGACTATAGAATCTTTGATCAAACTAATTAGAAATAGTTACACTTTGCACCATGAGATATATCAAAGTTATTAGAAAAATTATGTATGTGCACATGTAGAAAATAAATAGGGATATTAAATATGAATATATGACATTTATGCCACGGGTTGGAGTGAGGGAGCATTCTAATTACACAGTGAATATTCTTAAAGTACAGCTTTTCCTATGTGGATTGTACTAGTCAGCTAAAACTACAATTGCTAATAAAACTTGAATGCATAAAAGAGGCCAAAGATCTTTTCTGATCATATCAATCTATAAGTATTGGTCAACTGTTATGTGCCTTTGCTCGGTGCTATGATGAAATGAGTTTCAGGCTTTGACAAGTTTCTTTTTTTAACACACTTGGTAGAACAGAATCACTCTAATTAGTGTGCTTATTAGAATGTAATCATATATTCAAACATGTGTTAAAGAAAAGTAAAGTACTTAAGAGAGTTGTTTAGAGATATGATGTGAGCCTGCCACTGATAGACATTGAAAAAGAGAGACTCAGGTGATTTTGAGCAAAGATGAACTGGGAAGAGGAAGTAGCACTGGGATATATATCAACAGGGAAAAGGGTAAGAACTGAAACTCAACTTCCTGCACCAAGGATTTAAATCATCAAATATAGAAAGATGCACACCCCAGTGAACATGTAATTTGCTCCAGTGAGCATTTTGAATGTTTTGTGGTAGATACAGTGCTCAGAGTAAAGATACCAGAAGTGCTGGAGGCTGCCACTGCAGGGTTTTTTTTTTTCTATGTTCTATGGTTTATTTATTTATTTATTTTTATTTATTTTATTTACTTGACAGATAGAGTTAGACAGTGAGAGAGAAATACAGAGAGAAAGGTCTTCCTTCCGTTGGTTCATCCCCCCAAAATGGCCACTAAGGCCAGAGCTGCACCAACCTGAAGCCAGGAGCCAGGTGCTTCTTCCTGGTCTCCCACGTGGGTGCAGAAGCCCTAGCACTTGGGCCATCCTCCACTGCCTTCCCAGGCCACGTTGCTATGGTTTTAATCATCCTTATTTTGATCCAGCTTCAGAATTCATGACAAAAGGGGATTTTTAATTCTTGGCAGTTGTGGTAATTATTTATAGGACTTGTGAAATCTGTATATCTCTGGATTGTTATTGGAGTCATAGTATTGTAAAACTCATCCCTATGACATTGTTCAAGTTTTTCTAAACTTTATCACTGAGGGTTAAGCTGCATGTCTACCCACATGGGAGCTTTCACCATTCTCACAGAATACTGGTTGGAGTCCATTCACAATATGATTGCAACATCTAATGCTCCAATGATGGGGATCTTCAGTTATGGATTCTGACAGACTCAACTTACCAGCGATATCCATGTCTTAGTAATTTGTAGCTGCTTGTGTCTTTGGTAATATTACATTTAACTAAAATTAATGCCTATTCTTCCTAGGAGAACCAAAAGAAAACAATCATATAATTCAGACACCTTCTTGCCTCAACTTGGTAGGCATTCAAGCATGGGATAGTGCCATTTTATTGGATTCTATGTGAGTGGCTGGGGGTCAAGCATGTGGGCCATCTTCTAATGCCTTCTCAGGCACATTAGCATGAAGCTGGATTGAAAGCAAAGCAGCTGGTACTCGAACCAGCACTGATTAGGGATGTTGGCTTTGCATGCAGCAGCTTAGCTTGCTGCACTGCAACGCTGATGCCTCTGTACATACTTCTCAATGTACATACTTTCTCTTTACCAGATCTGAAATTTTAAACTCAGTATACCCTAATTTTTTTACTCTGTTGGGCAAAATCAGATGCATGTTCAGTTATTTGAAGTTTAAATATTCATCAGATGGCTGCTCTTTAAAAAGCCTATTTTCTTCTGATATTGGACTATCTTCCAACTTATTTGTTCAGAAACACACATGGCTGACACAAAGCAATATTTGTCTTTGGGAAAGATTCATCTATACTGGCAAGCATCAGAAGAAATGAGGTCATTTGTTGTTTTAATTACTGATAATTAAGTATCCACACACATTCACATAGAAAATGATGCAGCTCTAACTTTTAATTGATGGAGAGATCAAACTTGTTATTTTATGAAGAACCTATCCCTGAAGTGATAACATTAATGTATTCATAAGACCAGAGGCCTCATTGCCTAATCAGCCCCTAGAGGTCACTCTTCTTAATAGTGATAGCAATTACCTTCAATGTAAGCTTGGGAGAAGACAAACTATTCTATAAATAACCTGAAATATCCCTTTCCTTTTTACTTGGTTTTATTGCAGCTATATGTTTTCTACCCACATAGGGTTTTTCACTCAATGGCATATTGTTAAGCTGTATCTACATTATTTTGTATCATTGTTTGACTGTGTAGAATATTCATAGTTATGATTCAACTACTCATTGTTGATAGATATTTGTATTAATTCCACTTTTGATATTGTAACCAGAGCTACTGTGAACATTCTTGTTTACCTTGTTTTTGGTTAGCATATGCAAGAGTAGGAGTGGGTTTTGGGGTCTGGAAACATTTAACTTTAAATGGTGTCTTGTTAGTTTTCACAGCTATAAAAATAGCTAAAATGAAGTCATTTATATACAACATAAATACATGTTTTCACAGTTCTGGGGATTGGAAAGTGTAGAATCCAGGTCCTTGCAGATTTGGTTATCTGATAATCTCTTTGCTCCCATGATTGTGCTTTGTTAGTGCATTCTCTGAAGAGGAGGATGGCTTCCTCCTCACATGGCAGAAGATAGAAGGCAAGCCTAGCAAATATTCCAGGTATCCTTTATGCAGGGGCTTTCATCTCACAAGAAGGGAGGAGCCCTCCTTACCTAATCACTTCTTAAAGGCCTCGCCTCTTAATGCTATCACATTAGTGACTAATTTTTAACACTTGAATTTTGGAGGTGACACATTCAAAATTTAGCATGAGATGATGTCAAAGTGTTTTCTGAAATGCTTGCTATAATTGATCTTCCACCAGTGATGTACAAGAGGTGCAGTTGATTCAGATGTTCTCCAATAATTTTTTTGATCACACTTTCAAATTTTTGTCAATAAAATGAGCATAAAATTATATCATATTGTGTTCTTAATTAGAATTTAATTAGGATTTACTATATTAATTACAAACATCTCTGCATAAGCTCTTACAACTTAGTTCTTAATTCATTCTTGTATCCCTGGTGAGCAAAGTTTTTAATTCTAATGTCAATTGGATTAGTCTTTTCACTTAAAGTGACAGTTTTCAGAGTTTCTCAAATATTTTTTTCATTCTTCAAGGTTTAGAAGTCCTTATATGTTATAACAAGAATGTTCAAATTTGTTTCTGACAGTGATAGGCAGAACTGTGACCTGTAGAAACAGTTAGGCATTGCACAATGATGTTTTGGTCAACAACAGACTGCATATATGACAGTGGTCCCCTAATATTATAGCACCTAGTGACATCTTAACCATCTTACCTTGCACAATTATACCTTGTTCTGTTTGCGCAATAAAAAATTGCCCAATAACACACTGTCAGAACATATCCCAGTGGTAAGTCATCATTTCATTACTACATTGAAATACTTCTGAAAACTAACTGTATAAAGAGAAAAGTTTTTTTAGCTCACAGTTTTGGTGGTTCAAATCCATGATGTTGTGATACCAGTGATTTGGGCTGTGTTGGGGGCTGCAATGTTAAAGCATGGAGGTACAATCAGTGGGAGGGTCAAATGGCGGTGAACCATGAAGCCGGAGACTGAGCCATACTCAGACTTCCCAATGATGTGAGAATCACCTTCTAAGGACATCATCTTAGTGACCTAAGGCCCTCCCACCAAACTATGCCTGCTAGACACAATAATGGGATTAAACTTTTGTCCTCTTAGTACCATTAACTTATGACTTTAGGGTTTAAACGTTAGCATAGGTTGTGAAGCCAAATCTTGTTCAAACCATAGCATTCTGCCTATGGTTCCCTGAAACTCATATCATTCTCATGTACAATATGCAATCATTTCACCCCCAGTAATTCCAATGTCTTTTTTTTTAAGATTTATTTACTTATTTTAAAGTCAGAGTTACACACAGAGAGAGGAGAGGCAGAGAGAGAGAGAGAGAGAGGTCTTCCATCCTCTGGTTCACTACCCAAATGACTGCAACGGCTGGAGCTGCACTGATCCGAAGCCAGGAGCCAGGAGCTTCTTCTGGGTCTCCCACGAGGGTGCAGGGTCCCAAGGACTTGGGCCATCTTCCACTGCTTTCCCAGGCCATAGCAGAGAGCTGGACTAGAACTGCCGCCCATATGGGATGCTGGCGCTTCAGGCCAGGGCGTTAACCCGCTGTGCCACAGCGCCAGCCCCTCCAATGTCTTAACTTAATCTGACATTAATTTGTAAGTCCAAAGTCCAAAATCTTATCTGAGACTCATGGTTGACTTCCTTAGCTATGAGATGCTGTAAAAGTCAAAAACAAGTTACATATGTCCAAAATACAATGGTGAGACAGGCATAAGGTATGCAGTTTCCTTCCAATAGGGGTAACAAGCAAGTATAAATGATTCATTGGACCAGAGAAGGGCAATCTAAGAAGGGCAAACATTAAGTCCTAAAACTCCACATTTTGTATCTGGGAAACACTATGGTAAGGTCTGGACTCCCGAGACTTTGGACAGCCCTATTCCGAAAAATTTGCTACTTAAAACACATGCTTCTGTTCTCAGAGGTTGAAGTCTCATCTCTACAGCTCCAATTGGCCTTGCCCTGTTACAGGCTCTCTGGGTAACTCTGACTGCACATTTTCTGTACTAGCCACTTTTCATCACTGTAAGAAAATATATGATACAGACTACATAAAAGAGGAAGAGGCATGTTTAGACTCATAATCTTAAAACTTTGTTGTTGAAGATCAGGCAGGGCCCTTTGATTTGGCATCTGGTGGTGATGTTTATGCCGGTAGAGTTTTGAGGTGGTGCAGAGTACCACATGTCAAAATGGAGTGATTGTGTCATTCTATGTTCATGCAGTTTCTTAAACCAGATTTAATCATGAAGCTCTGCCTTGATAGCCTAATCTAATCCAACCCTTTCTTTGAGGGCCCATTTCTGAAAGCCATAATTGGATCGTTTCTACCTTCTCAGTAGTATTAACAAGATTTTGGAGATCCAACTATTAACATATAGGATTTGGGGGGATGCTCCACATCCAAATTAAAGGTCAAGTCAGAAACTGACATTTTGAGATTTGATGATTGCTACAGCCCTTGTCTCTACTGTGGAGGAACAGAGGTTTTTTTTTTTTTTTTCTTCATACTGTTTGTTGAACTTTTACTTAGTATATGGTTAATTTTATGAATACCAAATAAAGTGAAAATAGACCTTTGTAAAAATTAAGAGTGGGAATAGGAGAGGGAAGAAGGAAATAGGTGGGAGTGTGGGCTGTAGGGAAGGTAGGGTCAGAGTATCACTATGCTCCTAAATCAGTGTATCTGAAACACATGAAATTTGTATACCTTAAGTAAAATTCAAAAAAAAAAAAAAGAAAATATGTTGTCCCAGCTCATGGGTTGTATTTTGCTCTCTTGGTAGTATCCTTTGATATAAAAAATTCTTAAACTTGATGACAAATACTTTATCTCATTTTTTGCTCTCATTGCTTGTGCTTTTGGTGTAATATGCAGGACTGATCTATAGCTGAAAATTGAACACAAGTTCTCTAAATTGAGATGTGGGCATCTTGACCACTAGGCTAAATGCCTGGTTTGCTATAAATTGCTGTTTTGCTTTAAATTTCTCTAGAGCATGTAGAAAGCACCTTTAATTGTCACTACTGGTGTCATATTAAGAGTTCCATATGAACTCTTAATTCTTATGAACTCAATTCTTTTGAAATTGAGATGAACTTATAAACTCAAATGGAATTTTGTCTGACTACAATGGTTGTGCAAACTTAGAGTTGTTTCAACTATTGCAGAATTATTTTAATAGAAAAAGTTTAAATCTCTATTCTTGTTTACATGCTATAAGTCTCAGTGGCCTAGACTTCAAGGAAATGCTAAATGACCTCTGAAAGACCTTCAATGTGAGCGGTTTATGACATTGATATAGAAAAGTAGTCTAGCTTATGTCACAAAAATGAAAGAGGATTGCAACCAAATCAACCTTTGTTTTTTTTATTTCCATTTTCAAATTTTGTTGAAAATCCACTTCACATTGGATCAATACCATCCTATTGATTCTATATGGCATCTGTGCACAAGAGAAAAAGAAGATCGTTGCTGAGCATACAAAAGGGGTTTTCCACTACTAGCTCTGAAAAGCTCAAGGCAGCCCTTTTGAGTTCTGGAGCAGTTTGTTTGTATCACATAAAAAGCTAAATGTTAATGAAAGCCACCATTTAATAATATATATGGAGGAAAATTAACACTAGACTCAGAAATCAGGTGAAACTGAGTAAAAATCTTGTACAACATGTTTTACTAGAATGGAATATGCAGTCAAGAGGAGCAAGCAGAATTTGAACAACTTTTAAAATGTGAGTTAGGCATAAAACAGAATCCAAGGATGAATTAATTTACATTATTAACAAAAGTCTTTGAGATACAAATTTGGAAGGAAATCAAGTCAAAAGGTGCCTTATTTTCTTTGAAGATCTTTCAGATTACACAAGATTGTTTTAAGCAGGAGTAATCTATCCTCCTCAACCCAAGAGGAAATGTTGGGAGATACTTTCAGTTGTCATAACTAGGGAGGAGCATAATTGACACCTGGTGAACAAAGGCCAAAAATACTGCTAAGCATGCTATAATGCATAGGAAGTCCTCCACGACAAAGAGTGATTCAGCGCCAAATGTTCATAGTACTAAGGTTGAGAGATTCTGTTTCATTCTGTTGCTGAAAGAGGTAGGTGTGCTACCCGATACCCACAAGAACCCACAGGAGCACCATTCTTTTGAGAATAGAAAGGCTTTATTTGGTTATTTATTTATTTGCATTTATATTTATTCATCATTGCCTGTGAAGGTTATAGGAGATATGGCTGAAATCGACTCCTTGACTGTGAGTCTGAGAAACTCTTTCATGTTAGGTAGGAAAAGTGGGAATGCAGAAATACTGGCAAGACTTACATAAAGAAGTACATATAGATACATATGTAAATGTATTTAATTACATTTAAATACATATGTACATGCTCAGAGGGGCTTGAAATCAGACCATTTCTAATAAAGTATAGTAAGATAGTCTCCAGTGCCACTCCTTTTTCATTCTGCAGGTTCATTTTTCCTTCTGTTCACATCTATGTTGTCAGACTTGAATTTATCTGCTCTGTACTCCCTCTGCACCTACATGACCATGCCCTAGGCATTTCTTATAAGAAAATAGGAGCTTTAAAATTTGATCCAAATCATTACTAAAGCATACAGGAATTGGGAAATATAACACAAGTGTGGGGTTTCAGGAGGAAACCTGGTAAAGGGGCAGTCCAATAGCAACACTATTATAGGGTCTACTTTTCTAAACCCAAATATAACCCACATTTGGTTTCTAAATCAGTTTTGCCTGCAAAGTTAGGGGTAAAATTATTGGCATTATTTGATTCCTTTTTTATATAAGTATTTTTTTATAATGGAATTTAGTATTACATGCACAGTTGTGTGTGTGAGGAGGCACAACAGCATTCCATTAAATATATTTTATGCTGCATTAAACATTTTTTTAATTATTGAAAGAATGCTAGTGATTTTAAGTATATTGGCAGGCAAATGAAAATATTTTTTACGGAATTACTGAAAGTACATTTCCACCTAATTGCTTACTAAACCTACATATTGTTCATTTGTAAATTATTTAGCTATTCCTAGATTACAAACAAAAAAGCTAAAATATCCATTGGGTAGAAATGCCTTGTAAGTCAAGTCACACAATAGGCTGGAGCTACAACTGGGTAGAAAGCATGAAGTATTGCTGACGCTAACTGAGTTAAAAGGAAAAGGAAGTAATAGGAATGCAGAAAATAATCAAATAGCTCTGAATCATGCTGAGAGATGAAAAAAGTCAGATCAAGATTATGTATTGACTTCTATTGCAGAAAATTTTATTCTCCTTGCAGTTAGGCCAAAATGCCTTTTTCCCCATCTAGAACCCAATGTTTACTATTTTGTAGCAAGAGAAGGTAGGTAGCATTCATTAATTTCTTACCATGTGTGAAGTATTGTAGAACAAACCCTATATACATTGTCTAGCTTAACTTTCACAAGCACAATTTAAAACTTATTTTACTTTACCCCTTTATAAATGAAAGCATTTTATTGCAGAGAGATGGACTGACTTGTTCAAGAGTACATGCTAGTAAGCAATAGGGTCAGGATGGCATCTCTGATGTGTCTGATTTTAAAGCCTGGGTTCTGAATAACTATAACATTCTTCTCCTTTTTGGCTAAACTTAATGTAAATTTCTCTTCTATGAATGTGTTTGTCATAGATTTTGAGATGCCATTAAGCTGCTGGATGTCAGAGACTGCTGAATATCTAATAGGGAACATCTGAATTCATATGCTGAAATTCATAGTAGCACACATTTTTCTTCCTGAATATCCAATGTGACCCTGAGGAGGACGGTTTGTCTAGCTCAGTCCTTCCTGCTCCTGTAGAGTGGGGGTGCTGCAAGATTCATGGTCTTCTTTGGAACCTCCCGACTCTCCCCACCTCCCTACCACCACCACTCTCAACAAAAATTGAAAAATAAACAAACAAACAAAAAAAAGAAAACAAGATTTGCCAATGCTTGACCTAAGGGACAGATATCCTTACTTAATGATCTCTAGAGTTTGAAACCAATATAGCATAGAGAATTCCTTAGAAAACTGCATTTCTTAAAACTAGATAAATTTAAGAGCTTTTGTTTTCTGAGATATTAGCGCTACTGTTATGCCTACATATTTTTATTGAAATATCACAATAATTCTACAAGATGACATTGCTATGTGGTCACTATTCCTTAGAGATAAGAATCTGAATAATCACAGTCTACACTTTGGGGTCATTCCACCTGGACTGAATTCTGACTCACTGTTACCTTCGCAGTTATAACCAAGGCACTTCTGTGTTTTACAGTTCCCTCAGTAAATTAGCACCCAACCCATAGGATTGCTGTGAGACTGAACTAAGGTAATGCGTATAAAGCATTTAAATCAGTGCCTGGCTTAAAAAGCTATCCAAATGTTATAATTTCCTCAAAGATAAGAAGACTGGGATACATAAAATCAGGTCATTTGCTCCAGGTAATTAAATCAGAAATTGGTGTATTTGATACATCAAATGAGTTCCGGGCTCATGATCCTCACTGCCACACTTTCTACCTACTGTGATTTTTATATGATTATTTTTAATTGTTTTATGAGTGACTGATGATGCCTGCTTTGAAATTTACCATGTGAAAAGCTTTTCAGTTTCAATAGCAAAGAATGTTGAAAAGAATAGTCCTTATTTTTCATGTCTTAGAATGATCTTCAAATTCTCTTCTGAGGAATCTTTTGGCCCTTCCTATTCATAACTAACTTGTTAGTAAGCTTCTGTTAAGGTGAAATGGCCATCTATTTGACTATATGTCATATTCAAACTATAAATGCACCAGTGATTGCCATTGTGCTACTCTGCCTTTAACTGAGAATATATAAGTGCATTTCAGATTTATACAGACAGTATGAACTCAAATCTCTAGTTTTTATCTTTTATTGAAAGCTTGTGTTAACAGAGGGTTCCTTTAAAAAAATCACTCCATTCATCTTTAATTATGTAAAGTTATTTCTGAATGATGACAGATCATCAGAGGGCTGTGACTCTCTGCATTATTTTGTCCTTTGATGAATCCATGCAGTGGTTTGAATGTCCCCTCCAAAACTCATGGTCAAATTTCATTCTCATTATAACTATGTTTAGAGTTGGGACATTTAAGAGATGATTAGATCATGGGGCACAAATATCAGGAGTGAATTTAAACCCGTATCTTGGGAGAGGGTTAGTTATTGTGGCAATGATTTCTTACTGTCTTTCTCCTGGCTATGTGATGCCTTCTGGCCATGTGATGCCTTCTATCATGTTCTGATGCAGCAAGAAGGTCTTTGCCAGATACAGCTTGTGATAGTGGACTTCCCAGCCTCCAAAACTATGAACCAAATATATTTCCACTTGTTAGAAATTACCCAGTCTATGGTATTCTCTTATAGCAGCAGAAAACAGAATAGGATGAATGATGTAAAATGTTACATTATGGGACTATGTAAATGACTTACATTGAAGCATATGTAAGTAACATATATAAATTCAGTCTTGTATCTACTGGGAGGATTTGATTCAACACAAGCATGAAGGACTTGACATATTCATGATACTCTACTAAGATCTGTACATATAAAAACATTGCCTTCTGAAGGATTTAGACTTGCAAGACCAGAGTAAATGCAAAAGATCTATTATACCTGGCACAACAGCATTGTATACAAGCAGCAAATATCATGAAATATATTTCAATTACAAAAAGACACCAAACAGAAAGACATAGAGGAAGGATTTAACCTGAACCAAACCAGAAATATTTCCTTTCTGTGAGACATGTGTTAAAAGTGAGGGGCTTGTATCTATGGAGAAGGTTTAAAAACATGAGTGAAGATGCAGTATATATAAATGATGGGATACTACTCAGCAGTTAAAAAAACAGTGAAATCATCTCTTTTACAAGATAGATGCAACTGGAGACCATTATTCTTAGTGAAATAAGCCAGTCCCCAAAAGACAATTATCATGTTTTCTCTGATGTGGTAACTAATATATGTAGAGTACAAAAAAATGTAGTGTATATAAGTGAAATTGACATCTTGAAATTTGATAATTTTTTATAGCCCTTGTCTATACTCCTGAGGAACAGTAGTCTTTCTCCCTACTATTTGTTGAGTTATTTATTTAGTGGAGGATTAAGCTTATAGTTATAAAGTAAATTGAAAGTATGTCATTGCACAACTTAAAAGAAAATAAGAGAAAGGAGGAGAGAGGGTGGGTGTGAGTGAAGGAGGGAGGGTGGGAAGTATTATTATATTCTTAAAAAATATGTGTGCATTATGTATACACACATATACATATATGTGAAATACATTAAATTTGTTCCAAAGAAAGAAAGAAAGGCAGAATTAAGGAGGTCACAGCTGAGAACTTCAATTTACTCTGAGTCAGGGTCACCTGGTGAGAGCAGTGACTACTCTCTACAGGTTTGAGGTTGTTGAAGGAATACATTTGGGTTGTATTATGATTGCCATGGGGTTGATGCTGGGGATCATGAAATAAGGTGATGAATCATCTTCATCATTATAAGATTTCCTTCAGCTGGTTTGTCAACAAAAAAGTAGGAACAGAGAGAGCTCTTGCTATTCTGATTGAATATTATGGAACTCTCAATCAATAAAATCTTTTTAGTGGGATCATACTAGCCTCAGCATTGGTAAAGTGTACTTCTTAAAAAATCACTAATATTCTGCAATGTAAACTCTTTACACACAACATTAGGAAGTGGAATCAGATTTTATTCACTTCCAAGGTTCACAAAGAATCATATAGTTTAGAATGCAACAGGAAGTTTCTAACACTTAGTTGTCTCTTGACCAGCTTCCTACAACAGCATTTCACAACACAGATATCACCTAGAACTCTGCTCTAGGAATTATAGCTGAGTAATGAAAGTCCACATACTCTATGTCCTTGTTTGACAGTCACAAATTACATTAATATAGTACATTATCTAGAGTGTCTTTGTGTGATAAATAATTTATTTTTAAAGTCAGCTTTTCTCATACATTTTTTGTTACAGCAAAACATTTTGTAGAACAGTGTGCTGTGAAATACCAGCTTGAAAAATTTGCCATAAGCTATTTAATTTATTTTCTTGCATTTTATATGCTTTTTCCAAGCTTTCTTGAAACTTGCCATTTGAGGAAAGTTGGGGAGATCAGATGGTCTGTAGAAGAGGGATTGGGTGATTTCACTTCACTTCCTTGGATTAGTTGAACCTCAGAAAGTAAGATGCCCATTTCGCAGACACTCCTTCTCCTTTCCCTCAATGATTTATGGTATTATTATGGTATTATTCCACTTTTATTTTTTATTAAATGCAGGATATATGACTAAGAAAATACAATAACTCATAGGTTGAAAATTGATTACCCTAGTGAACACCAGCTGAATTTAGAAAAGAAAGAAATCAAAAGAAGAAGAAAAGTAATATATTGAGTTCTCATAAATTGAAAAATCAAACATTACAAAATAATGTTAAGTTACAATTGTTATTATTTCTAAAGGGACCCCCTATCAATTTCTTGATAGTTCAGGACATTTTTTAGGGTGTGGATAGGAAAAAGGGTGTTCTGTTTTGATCCTTGGGAGAGAGATTGGGTTGAGGTTTGAGCTAACATATTGGGGAATAGAAGGCCTGATACAATGAGAGCAGATTATGGTGGATGAATAACTGCCCCAACAATGACATTGGGTCCCCTAGAATGGGTTATGAAGACCACACACAGACAACTCCACAAACTTTATGAAGCGCTCCAGAGGTCATGTTACTGCCCAGTCTTTTTCATTTTTTCCATCCCCCACCCCCACATTCTCTGGAGTTGAGTGCTGTTTACACAATGATGCATTTCTGAAAGCAGTAGGTCAGGGATAGGCGCCATCATATCTCTTTGTACTAATTTCCATCTCGGCCTCTTTCCACCTTCTGCTTAGAGCATACATACATTATTTTGAAATCTTAAAACTGACTTTTGGGAAATATTTTCTCCCTTGTTTTACTCATGAGAGCCTAGTGAGCCATTGCACATAATTAGGTGACCCTACCTCCTTATCTACTTTGGTTGGTATGAACCAGGGTTGACTCTTTCAGACTGGACTACTAAATGTACACTTGCTTAGGAGCAGTGGGAGGGTCCAGGACACTTAAGATGGAACAGTCACCTGGATCATTCAAGTACAAATTGAGTTTCAAGGAAACAAGATCTAGTTTTCCCATCTAACAGCTTCTCAATGGAGGCTGGGATATCATAGGGAAGAACAAAAGAATAAGATGGAAAAATCAAGTCGTATTTTCATTGAGCACTTGAGTACAACAAAAGTAAAATTTAGAATCTCTATTAGCATCATGCAATTTGATTGTTCTGACATAAGGTCATGTAAACATTTTACATTCTGGAAAATGGCATTGCCAATGTCATCATTTCATTAAAATAATAGGCAAAGGCAAGTTAAATGATCTCCTTTAGAGAGACTTCAGATTGCCAGAAATACCAGTGAAAATACAGGGAAGGAAAGAAAAGCAAAGTTAAGTATTACAATGTAAGCTTTAGAAAATTCACCTTTGCTGGATGATTTTGGAAGGTTATTTTGGAGCTGATCTGGAAATATTTTCCCCCTGAATTCTTATTCTTTAAAGATAATCTAATATTGAAGTCTTGGGAAATGTTTTTCAGGGTCACAATCTATCTTAGAGTGGTTATCTTCCATGAAGTCACACATCTGTTGAACAAAATAAAAATCCATTTTTCTCAAGAAAAATTTAATAGGCAGATATTCTTTAGTGAATGTAATTTGTGATAACTGATAGCATGAACTATGAATCTTTATTTCATAAATCATAAAATAAAACCTGGGACCTAGTAGTTGTCACCAATGACAAAACTGAAGTCTTAAATCATTTTAATTTTAGCTCATTTGGGTAAGCATTACTAAAATGCCATTTGAAAATTTTTAAATTTTATTTTAATTTTATTTAAAAGGGGAAGGGGGGGGGAAGGAGAGAAGGAGAGACAGAGAGACAGAGAGAGGAAGATAGAGATCTTTGTCCACTGGTTCTGTGCCCAAATGCCTGAAACAGCCAGGGCTAGGCCAGGACAAAGACAGGAGCTCAGAATTCAATGTGGGTCTCCAATGCGAGTAATAAGGACCCAAACTCTTGAGCCATCACCATCTTCCTTCCAGGGTTCAGACTTTACTGATGCACACCCATAGGGATGAGGCTTCCCAAATGGTGATTTAACTAACTCTTTGCCACATTCCTGCTCCTGGAACTTCATCATTTATTCTTGGATTTCCAATAGGTGTGATAAATAGAGGTCACTGACTTATTTTTGAAAGTTTGATGGGTAAGAAATATTCAAATACACTTAAAATTATTCATATTATTCAATTTATTATCAATATTATATTATTAATCATATTATCTGTAATGTCTCCATAATTCAGTCCTTCAATTGTTTTTTTTTAAAAGATTTATTTTATTTATTTGAAAGACAGAGTTACAGAGAGAAGTAGAGGCAGAGAGAGGTCTTCCATCCTCTGGTTCACTCCCCAGATGGCCACAATGGCTGGAGCTCTGCTGATCCGAAGCCAGGAGCCAGGAGCCTCTTTCTGGTCTCCCATGAGGGTACAGGGCCCAAGCACTTGGGCCATCCTCCACTGCCCTCCCAGGCCACAGCAGAGAGCTGTACCAGAAGAGGAGCAGCCAGGACTAGAACCTGGTGCCTATGTGGGATGCTGGTGCTTCCAGCCAGGATGTTAACCTGCTGCGCCACAGCGCTGGCCTCAGTCCTTCACTTGTATTTTTATTGTTATACCAATATATTTATTCACCTTGAATTTGTTGAAATTTTGTATATGTTCTTCTCTATGCTAGAACCAGCAAGAGCCGGCTTGCCCTCTCACTCTGTAGTTCCCAATGGTGCATTTGAATCAACTTCAGTGACTCATGAGAGCTATGCTTCAAGTCACAAGTAACCAACAAATTAATTCCTCTATTTGCATTTAGTCATAGAATTGGCTGGATCATTTCTTCTCACAAAATAAACAGGAGGATAAAAATGGGTGGGGGGGCAGAAGAATCCCTAAAAAGGTCAAATTCATTTCTTTATCCTGCTGCAGATACAAAGTATTCTGGTGTAATACTGTCACATTTTTAGTGTATAGGCATTTTAATTACTGGGCATTGAGTAAATTCAAAAATAAGATACTGAGACAAAATTCAGGGGGAAAAATAACATTTTGATGAGTAGCCACAGCTTTTAATTCCATAATCTCCCCCAGTTCTATCCCCCATTAAAGCGCATTGATGTTACTGATTTTCTCACATACATTTGTATTAAATGCATTGTTTTCCTAATGTAGAAGTAGCTTAAGTGCCATAGAAAATTTCCATTTCAAAAACATGGCTCTCTCCTTTTATAACTGTGGTATTAGTACAGGGGTGACCTTTTTCAATTTTGTTGTTTTTTTTTTCTTAGTTTAAAATTCTTTCAGTTATTCAATCAGCTTATCAAGCATACATTCATTACTCTTATTTTATTTTATTTATTTATTTTTATGACAGGCAGAGTGGACAGTGAGAGAGAGAGACAGAGAGAAAGGTCTTCCTTTGCCATTGGTTCACCCTCCAATGGCTGTCGCGGCCGGCGCGCTGTGACCTTTGCACCGTGCTGATCCGAAGCCAGGAGCCAGGTGCTTCTCCTGGTCTCCCATGTGGGTGCAGGGCCCAAGCACTTGGGCCATCCTCCACTGCACTCCTTGGCCATAGCAGAGAGCTGGCCTGGAAGAGGGGCAACCGGGACGGAATCTGGCGCCCTGACTGGGACTAGAACCCAGTGTGCCGGTGCCGCAGGCGGAGGATTAGCTTATTGAGCTATGGCGGCGCCGGCCATTCACTACTTTCAAATTTCTGATTTTGTGCTCTGAAACAGTAAAATAAAAAAAATAATAATAACGTGTCTGCTAAGTCCTACATACAAAGAACTGACCCAGAAAAAAAAAATCTACTTCTTATTATGAAATGCCATTAAGGTTAGAACTGTAAGCCTGGTTCACACCAAGTTATAATCCTTCCTGGACACAAATGTAAGTCCCTGAAGGAAGTATTACAGTAAACATAATGTTTCTTCCTTGTCTAAAACTCAAATTTTTGATAGAGGTATAATGATAGAAAGTGATTTAGAAATTCGTCTAGTAAAGAGAGAATCATGCAGGAAGTTTTAATGTTAATTATTAGCAGGGCAATATATAGGGCAGATTTTACTTAACTTCCAATAATCAACTTTTAATAGCTATCCTGTTGTAAAATTATTTCATTTTATTTGAAAGGAGAGAGAGAGAGGGAGGGATGGAGGGAGAGAGAGAGAGAGAGAGAGAGAGAGAGAGAGAGAGAGATTTCAGCCACTGGTTCATTCCCCAAATGCCCACAACAGCAGGGGCTAGGCCAGGCCAAAGGCAAGAACTTAGCACTCAATTCAGATTTCCCTTGTGGGTGACAGAGACCCAAGTGCCTGAGCCGTCACCTGCTGCCTCCTGGAGGTGCATGAGCACAGAAGCAGGAATGTGGAATCAGAAGCAGAGCTGCTCCTCACACCCATGGACTCTGGTTTGGGATGTGGACTTCCCAGGGAACATCTTAACCTCTGCTCTGAGAGTTGAATTTGACTTTTTTGAGCCTCTATTCTGTGCTGGGCATTCAAAGAAGGTGAAGGCAGTGTTTGCTCCCTTGTTCTGTGTTACTGGTCGTGGAGGGGAGGGTGGTTGCTGGAGCGAGTCTCGTGGGTTCTCTTCCTCAGCTTAATATAGAAATACAAAGCCGGGAAATAATTTGCAAAGAGGCGCAAACGTTTATTCAATTGGCAAGTGATAGAGGAAGCCTCTGGCCAAGAGGAGACCAGGCGGAGTGCCTGAGTGAGACACTAGCTTTGAGGAAGTGTCCCAGGTTTTTAAGGCATTACTATTTGTTCTTTGGGTTATCCTACTGGGGGTTGGCTTGGGGCTCCTGGAGATAGCAGGGGTCCCCTGGAGACTGTCTGCTTAAGGAATCAGATCCCCTCCACTGCTAGCTCTGGGTGAAAGATTGCAGCCACCCTGCAGGTGTGATTTTAGGCTGCAAGGTCACACAAGATAGCCTGGATCTCCTGGAATCAGTCTAACTCTCCCCAGGGGCTCATCTCCTTCCCCTGCCAGCTCTGAGTGAAAGATGACACCCACTCTGAAGGTGTGATTTTAGGCTGCAAGATCACACATGTTGCACAAGAAGCTGTTAGTGGGGGAGATGCTAGTTGGCCTGGAGACAGGCTTTCTAGCCACAGCTGACAGTTTGCTAGTGAAGGACATTCTACCTATGTCTGAAGGGTCCACATACTCCCAGCCCAACTGGCTGGTCTCATTCTGTGTTTTCCTGGTGTCCCTGTCTGTCCATAGATACATTCTAGTCACTGAGCATGCCAAGGTGAGGGTTTCTGGAACTGGAACTCTCCAACCTGCTATTTTCTCCACCTAGATCCCCCTAATAAAATATTGATACCTGTAGTCATTTTTGGTTCTATTTCATTGTTATGATAAACTGATGAATTCAGTATCTGAACTAGTTGACATTTCATTGCAGCCTTTGTGGTCAGTGCATAGGAGTCTAAAATCAAAAAGACAGCCAGGTGAATAGCACTTCTTTCTATGAGAACAGAGACAACAACAAAGCAACAAAGAAAAACAAGTCACAAAACAACATTCCTGACGAGGAGGAGAGTATTTTCATTTTAAAAGAGGGCTAAATAAATTGATTGCTTAATTTTAAGCCATAAGTGAATCTGATGGTTGGAAACGGGGCCTACCTGGCTTGTCAAATGTGGACTCTTCTTTAGAATGCTTATTGCAGCTCAATTCACAATAGCTAAAATATATAATGAACCCATATGTCTATCAACTAATGACTGGATAAAGAAAATATGGTATATATACATCATGGAATACTACTCGGCCATAAAAGAGAATGACATCCTGCCTTTTGTAACAAAAGTGATACAACTGGAAACTGTGATGCTTAGTGAAATAAGCCAGTCTCAAAAAGGCAAATATATGTTTTCTCTGACATGTGAAAATTAACATAGAATACCAAAAAGTGTATAGGAATGAAATAGTCTTTTGGTGATGATTGTCATTTTTAGCCCTTGTTTATGCTCCTGTGGAACTGTGGTCTTCCTGCTTTTTACTTGTTGGATATTATGAGTAATGGTGAATTAAGCCTGTGAATACGGAGTGGATTAAAACTATGACTTTGCAAAAATGGATGAAGAGAGGGGAGAGAGTGGGACTGGGGCAGTGCAAGGGAATGAAGGACGTGTGATTCTCTTATTGGAACTTTATCTATCAAATGCATAAAATCTGTTTTCCTTACAATAATTTTTTAGAAAGAAACTTTTAAGAAAAAGATTGCTGGAATCAACCCAATACCCATGGTTACTGTACCAAATCAAATCCTCTAATTACATTCATTACCTGGCATCTTTTTGAGTGCTTCGTTATAAATGAGACCAGAACCAAGAAATACAGCTTCTCTCTGAAATCCACATGAATCTCTCCACTTACAGAAGCATGATCCTTGTTCATAATGTCTTGTTTCCATTTCTAGTGGGGAGACGGAGCAGAAGGTCTAGGAAAACAGGGCACCAGCCTGTGGGTTGTGATCCATGCTCCTAGTAGCAAGATGAAAACAACATTTTGGGACCAAACCCCAACCTTTCCATCCATCTCATTCCAGAACAAGAGAGACCAGAGACATCCCTGGACCCCATCCAGCATGGCAGCTGTGACTCTCAAAGCTGCAGATTGATGCTGGCAATGAAATTCTTGACAAGATATTTTTCTGCCATATGTTCTGGGGATGCCCAGGGCATCAGGCTTCCAATGACAATGTAATTTAATAGCTTAAGAGTATCTTAACCATATTTCCATCCAGAATGTTCATCTTGGGATATAAGCACTGCGCAAAATCTGCTTCAGAATACTGCCCATTTACTTATCCAAACTGTTAATTACTAGGTCTGAACCATAGACACTATCCCTGTGGAATCCGGTATTTCTGAGATATTTCATTCCTGGAGGCAGTATGGCTTAGAGGATTAGTTGTCTTTGTGGAAAAATCATGCCTATGGTGGTGAGAGAGTAGATTCTTTTAGAAATTTTAATCTGCCTCTGTTCAACCTTAAGGAAATTTTATTTTTCTCTCTTTATCACTGAGTGAAATTAAACTGTAATAACAGCTTATAATGCACCAAACTGTGCTTTTGATCTTCAGTTGCTTCCCTTCACATTAGTGCTTCACACCAAGACTGTAGCCAAGTGAGAATAGGGAATAGGGAAAGAAGAGGAGAGAGAGAGATATATAGAAATAGAGATAGAGATAGATTGAGAGAGAGAAACAGAGGAAAACTCTTCTCAGTTACCACAAATGTGAATCTTAAATTTCTCTGTATCCCTAAACCTTCTCTGTCTCTTATGTCCTTAGTCCACTTACAAAATCTTTTTTTGATTTTTACTTGTTATTAATATAAAGAGAATAGATTTCCTGTATTTCATAGGTACAATTCTAAGAAGGTAGCATGCTTCCTTTTCCCGCATCTCCTTCTCTCAACTCCCTCTTTCCTTTCATTTCTCTCCTTTAAACTTTACAAAAAAACATAATTTCATTTTTATATAACAGTTCAAAGATTTATTTATTTATTTGAAAGTCAAAGTTCTGGAAAGAGGGAGGGGGAGAGAGAGAAAGAGAGAGAGATCGATCTTCCAACCACTGATTCACTCCCCAGAGGGCTGCAACAGCCAGGGCTGAATTAGGTCAAAGGCAGGAGCCAGGAGCTTCATCTTGGTCTCCCATGTGGATGGCAGGGGTCCAAGCACTTGAGCCATCCTCCACTGCTTTTCTCAGGCGACTAGCAGGGAGGTGGATCGGAAGTGGAACAACCGGGACAGGAACTGAGGCCCATGTGGGATGCCGATGTCACAGGTGGCTGCCTAACCTGCTACACCACAGCACTAACCCATCAAAAACATAACTCTATAATCACAGGCTTAATGTACCACTAACCATTATATTCAATAAGTAAAAAGTGGAGAGACTACAGTTCTACAGGTGTATAAACAAGAGTTAAAATGACAACCAAATTGAACCAAATCCTGTACTTTTTAAAAAATTCTATATTAGCTACCACATATCAAAGAAAACATGTTTGTCTTTTGGGGACTGGCTTATTTTACTAAGCATAATGGTTTACAATTGAATCCATTTTGTTGTAAAGACAGGATTTCGTTTCTTATGGCTGAGTAGTATTTCACAGTGTATATATAAACCACATTTTCTTAAAAAAATTTGTAGCTAGAAATAAGCAAGTCACCCTCCATTCTGCTTTATTTGTGATAGCAAAATAGACACCAATTTTTAGGAATTCTACTTACAAAACAGATGTCAAATCTGACTATTTTACCTTTCCTACCTACACTGTTTTAGTTAAGTTATTCAGTGAGTCACTGGTATCCATACATACTAATTTCTTTTCCTTTTAGACAGCTCCTGTGACACATTCATCAAACTGTGAACACAGCCACTTTCTCCAAACTAGTGATGATCATATCACTTTCCCTGATAAACACTCCTAATGATTAGCTCTGATACCAGCAGAATGACACTCTACCTCCTTCCTATAGCGTCCCAGACACCACTCTCTTAGGGAAACCCACCTTCTGATACCTTCGTCCTCTGTCCAGTGTGAATGGAACACAGTGGATGAATGTACCAGGAAGTGTATTTAGGGAATAAGGAAGGATTACCCAGGAGTAGTTAGCTCTACCATGGTTCTCTCTCATCCATAGAGGGTACAACCCAAGAACTTTGGGACTTTAATTATGTTTTTTCCTATATACACATGCTCAAATTTAATGTCTTTACCATCTTAACTAAGCACTGATCACATGCTGTGTTCATAACTTTTGCAATTTGTGACAGCAAAATTAAAACAAATTTATTTTTCCTGCTTCATAATTTCACAGGTGGAAATTTTATTGCTACTTTAATCCTTCACAATCTCAGCATACAATATTTTTCTTACATTGTTCATTTGAGAGTTTCCACCTTTTTCACTTAAAGGAACCACTGACTGCTTCTTTAGGTATGTTCCAATTAGCAATATTTCAACTCTGGCACTTTGTGGCCCATGTTAAGTAAACCAAGGGTTATGTGAATGCAAGCACTGAAAGAAGGAGATAACCATCTATCTACTAGATTAGGAATAGGCAGGTAAAATGTACCACATCTATATCACTGGACAAAGGGCTGATTCACACACCAGCAGGACAGAACTGGATGAGATTCATCATGCTACTCAACTAGACTACTCAGACAAGTGTGCAATTAAAAATGTATGAATTGTTTATGTTTGGAATTTTCCATTTAATATTTTGGACTGCAGCTGGCTCAGGGTAACTGGAACTGTGTAAAGCAAAGCTGCATATAATGGGAGAATAATATATTAGGAGTGATTCTTCTTTAAAAAAATAAGATTTCTTAAAGATATTGTATTGCTCTGTTTCTGTTTTTTTCTGATGTATTTCACGCACACACACACACACGCACACACACATTCATCATAAAAATCATGTTAACATTTTCTGGCCATAGCAAATAATCAATCCATGCTGAGTTTTAAATAACTTTGCTTTAATTAGGAAACTAATTTTCACTTGAGATAAAATATCAACTGCACAAAAGTTAAATATATGAACAATGATACTCCCCTTTACCACCCATTGTGTTCTCATTGTCCCTCTGTAGAAGCAATGCATCTCAAGGATACCCTGTCTCTTTCCAAAAATATTCATCTTCTATTTTTTTCATAAAGCAAAGTGGTGGCTTTATATACACTCTTCTACAAGTTCCTTTTTATTTAACAGTAAATCTTGAACATATCTCTTTATCATTACTTATATTCCTAATTCACTCTAATGACACAATAATATTTAATTGAATGGCTGTGACAATCTTTTTAAAATCGCATCACTTCTAATGGTATTTTTGTTGTTCCCAACTTCAAACAATTTTATACCTACTTACATGTTAATTTATGCTTGAGTCAATACTAGTTGGTCCACAGTTTTTTAGGTCTTTGACATCTCATGGGATTGTCATTTCCTCTTCAAGGATATTCTGTTCTCTCATGTCATTTGGTCTTGAACTGACATTGATATTTCTCGGCTTTTAGAGAATGCATCCACACCTACCATGAATCCAAGAACTGCTCATTTGTGGGCTTGTAACAGGGATAGCAATTTAAGGCTTTGTGAGATCCAGTGGCATGGGGGTGGGATGGGTGAAAAACAAATGTCTCTCATGAGGGATCCATGTTGGTCACCTCAAATATCTGAAGAATATTACCTTGAGAAGCATACTCACAGAGAAGTGTGCGTAGTTTAGTCCTTGTGGGTCTAGTCAGTTACATATTACATTATATAATAATTCAGGCTTCTTTTTCTTACAGACAGAAAATGACCTTGCTGAATTTTCCTTTATCTGAGATCACTTTTTTTTTTGCCCAGCTCAGTGATATTCACATGGACTTATCACATAATTTATGTTTCTTTTGTTCCTAGTAAAATTGACCCATAGGGTGGAGAACTATGAAATAAGATCTCTGCAAAAAAAAAAAAAAAATGGAAACTGAATAGACACGAGATATAATTAGTAGGATTGTCTTTATGGTTAAGCAAATCAGTTCTCAATTTCATGAATCTAAGTTGATTTTATTTGAGTAATTTATACAGGTCCTTGGAAAATATCAGAATTGGAGAGACCTTTAGCTTCTCGTTACTCACTGATGACAGAATCAAAGACAGTGGCTGTTTCCCTTGAAGAACTTGTATATAAATCAATAATTCAGAGTGACTGAAAAAAATTCTCAAGTTTTTGTAGCTGATTAATAACAGAACCAAGTCTAAAATCAAGATCCAATGTCAGGGCCTCATTATTTTGAGTTTATTTATGTGCTTGATATCAGTAACCCAGAAAACTTCAATGACAGCTGGAAGCTGGCTGTTTTTGCCATTAAAATGGGGAAAAAAGGTAAAAAAATACTCTGTTAATTACGTTCATGTTATTTCCATTTTTAAAGAAACAGGGTCAAATTGTCAAAGCATCTAATTGATTTCTTTTTTTTTTTTTTTTTTTTGACAGGCAGAGTTAGACAGTGAGAGAGAGAGACAGAGAGAAAGGTCTTCCTTTGCCGTTGGTTCACCCTCCAATGGCCGCCGCGGTAGGCGCGCTGCAGCCGGCGCACCGCGCTGATCCAATGGCAGGAGCCAGGTGCTTCTCCTGGTCTCCCATGGGGTGCAGGGCCCAAGTACTTGAGCCATCCTCCACTGCACTCCCTGGCCACAGCAGAGAGCTGGCCTGGAAGAGGGGCAACCGGGACAGGATCGGTGCCCTGACCGGGACTAGAACCCGGTGTGCCAGCGCCACAAGGCGGAGGATTAGCCTAGTGAGCCGTGGCGCCGGCCCTAATTGATTTCTTACAAATCAAAGTTACAGAGAAATTTGGAGTAATTAAACCATAAGCCAACTTTTATTGGGTAATTTTCAAACTGGCATGTCAAATTTTAATAAGAATAGTAATATACTAATCTTAGTTCAAAGGAAAGTGTTACCAAATGCGGCTTTATTGAAGTAATTGTGGTGCCTATCTTAGTGAGAATCACTGAAGGCAATAGCAAAAAATAAACTTGCCCTGCTAATAGAAAAACCTATACTAGTGTAGAATTGGAAAACCTAATTATGCTATATTCTTTTGAAAAAACATATAGATTAAAGCATTAGATAAGTAGAAACAAAATACCTCAGTTGTACTGGATCATAGGTTTTGTTCAGAAATGGCTGCTTGGGTTGCATTTACACAGTAAATTATGGACTGTGCTGAAGCCAAGGAAACCCCTTGAAGAGGACAATGCCCCTGGGAAGCATTGGTATCTGTTGGAACTTAGAGCCCACCCTAATAATTTCACACTAGGGCATAATTTGGAATTTGAACCTCTAATTACTGAGCTGAGGTTTGTTTTCATCATGCTATACTGCCTACTTTTGGATTAATCACATTTTACATTTGCTACTTATATTGTTTGCTATTTCTCTTTGGGAAAAAAGAGCTAATTCTTTTTTGCTAGTTGAAACTATGAGCTCTCTACAATGATTGAATTTATTTCTTTTTCTTTTTTCTTTTTTTGACAGAGTGGATAGTGAGAGAGAGAGAGAGAGAGAGAGAGAGAGAGGTCTTCCTTTTTTCCATTGGTTCACCCCCCAATGGCGGCTGCAGCCGGCGATTTGTGGCCGGCGTACCGCATTGATCCGAAGCCAGGAGCCAGGTGCTTCTCCTGGTCTCCCATGTGGGTGCAGGGCCCACGGACTTGGGCCATCCTCCACTGCACTCCTGGGCCACAGCAGAGAGCTGGACTGGAAGAGGGGCAACCAGGACAGAACCGGCACACTTACTGGGACTAGAACCCTGGGTGCCAGCGCCGCAGGCGGAGGATTAGCCTATTGAGCTGCAGTGCCGGCCATTAGTTTCTATTTCTTATTATTATAGTCCCTCAGTATGCCTGGGGAGGAACTTCCTTTTAAATATTCCCTTTCCAGTTGGGAAAGGAAGGGTTTTTTTTGTTTGTTTTTTTTTTTTTTTTTTTTTTTTTTTTTGGGAAAGGAAGTTTTAGCTCCTGCATTCTCTACAGGGTAAGTTGGGAAACCACTGACTTTGGGAGGGGTCTGTAGGTGTGAATGCTGTTTATGTAGAGGTGTTATCCCACTTGTGTGTTTTGAGACATTTCTGTGATTTTTGAAACGTATCCCCACAGCCATATCTCAGGAGCTGCGTTTTGCTGCCAGAACGGACAAGACAGTTGCACTTGTGCAGGTGCCTCAATTTCCCTAATCCTTTCCCTTCTAATCCGACAAGGAATTTCCCAAGTTCTTTATAGGTTACCAGAATCATCCAATCTGGGGAACATGCTGGCTTAAACTCTTCTCCTATGTCTGTCTATTATGATAAAAGACAGTTTTCCAGCACACACACACACACAAGTTTGAATAAAGAATGCATAAGTAATAGTATCAACTTCTGCTTCCTTGATCTTAGCAAATGTGGTAATTTTCTGGCCAGACCAGAACAAGATGATCTCAAGTTTCAAGAGAATGCTCAATAGTGGTACATCAGGGGAGTGTCTTGTATGTATACTGAGAACCAATGCTCTGCTTAACCTATAATAAACTATTGTTTTATTTGTTACCAATTTGAGAGATTTTCTATAATTATACTACTACAAATGAAATCTGTGGACTATTTCTCTTAGTTACCTGTGCTCCTTCTCAGACACATTAGCATTACCTCTGCCACTGAATTTCTCCCTTTCCATGCCAAAGATCATTATAAGAAAGGTCAAAAACACTATATATAAAAGTACCTATTGATCTATTTGGAGGTCTGTGTAAGTGATGTCAAACTGCACCATGAGCCAGCGTAGAGTCTCAGCCACACTGATTTTTATGATGGTCACCACTGTCATCAGGACTGCAGCTGTTGTTTCATGCTTTCAGGTTTTATAGAATTTATTGGGTAACACTCCTTTAACTAATTTCTTGAGAATCACATTGAAACATTCCAAATATTTCCATTTGTTCTTAGGGTCAGAGTCCTGGCTTTGTCAGGTTTTCCTTTCAGTGCCTCCCCAATACATAGTAAAAAGCCCAGCACATGATAGATGATCAGGGCACTTTTTAAGTTTATGATTTAGTTTATCATCTAATTGTGGGAATCTTTCATGTATCTCTGGGATATGATACACTTTGACAGACAGAACTTACATTTAAAATTGTGCTGTCTCCAGGGGTTGATCTATTGTTTTTCAATTCGAACTTCTTCATTGGGTTTTTCTTAAACAGTAGACACACTAGCAGTCTACCCTGAGGATCTTAAAACATGCTTATATCCTAATTTGGAAGGAGTTCAAGCTGCTACCACTTTCATTATGCCTGCTTTCCTCAGAAAATGTGAATTTGTCTTACATTTGGAGTTTCTCTTATCATTCTGTTCCTGGGGACTAATGCAGACAAAGTGGCTAAATAAAATAGTGTGTGTATGTGCATCTCTCTCTCTCTCTCTCTCTCTGTGTGTGTGTGTGTATGTGTGTGGTTTTCTTTCCAAGTTAAGTCATGTTTCTGAAGGATTCTTTACTGGATATTGAAAAGAGAGGGGGAACAGGCCACAGTGTTTTGTGATCTACCTATATGGACCTGTCTTATATGCCATGTTAAAACTGTCACTCTAGATTTGATTTAGAAACCCAGATTCCATTGCTTTCTTTAGCTGTCTGGGGATGAAGAGAGGTGCATGAAATGAAACATTCCAAAGTTCACGTCCATGTTTGTACTGGATACACATCCATGGGTTTTCACCTAGATAATAGCAGGGATACATGTTATGGACATTAGCCTCACTCAGACTCACTCACTGTCCAAAAAGGCTTTGAGATAGAAGTGTGACTGAAACTGACCTTCAAATTCAACCAGGTAGAAGAAAATATTTGTCTCAATTATTTTTTTGGCTTTTATTTTTTCTCTACTTTTTGATTTTCAGTGTTTTCTTTAATCCTAAATAATAGTTTACAATTGTAAAAAATGGGTGAACCCTTCATATAAAATAGTTTATAATAAGTGTGTGTGTATGTGTGTGTAACTGTGTAGTGAAAGACATTACAAGGAAAGAAATCTATTAAATAAAGAAACAATAGTTTCATATCCAGTGATAAGAACATTTGATTAGAGGATTATAAACCTAGATTCTAGAAATACAAAAAGCTTTATACCTAATTTCCATACACATAGAAAATGAGAGAATAGGATTAAAAAGCCTACCTACTCATTGTCTCCCTGATTCTTGTGTCATGCCCATCTAGTTCTTTTCTCAATTTTAAGACTATTATTTCTTGCATGTATTTCTCACTTTACTTCTTCCTTGGCTTAAAATCACCTTTGTCTCCTCTCTCCAGTTCCTGTCTTCAAATGTAGCTCTAGGGATGAGCATTAGATGCAGTGGTTAAGTTACTACTGGGGATGCCTGCATCCCATATCAGGTGTCTGGTTCCAGTACTTGCCAGCTGCACTTCTGATACAGCTTCCTGATGATGTAGACCCTGGGAAGCAGCCTATGATGACTCCAGTTCAGGGGTCCCTGCTAGCCATATGAGAGATCTGGATGGATTTTTTAATTGTTGGCTACAAACTGGCCTAGCCCTGGCTGTTATAGGCATTTGGTAAGTGAATCAGTAGATGGAAGAGCTCTCTGTCTCTATCTCTTTCTCTCTGCCTTTCAAATAAAATGAAAATAGAGAAAAATTCAAATGTGTCTGTACCCATTGAATTATGATTTCTAATTTTCATGTAGCTCTTTCATAGCTTATATCTACAAATATTCCCCTGTCTAGGATGTCCCTCTTCTGTGTATTACTAGATAGCTTCTAATAATTATTTAAACATCTTTTAAGGATCCACTTTATTGTACCCTCAAAATTTACTCTACTTATTATCCTTCCATAAATGACCAGTAATCTGCCACTCTATCCTTCAACTGGTAATCAAGGAGTTGTAGTACGTTGAATCATATGAAATCGCTATTTTTGAAATTTTTTACTTTTAAAATAGCAGATAACTGTTTCCTATTTTAAATCAAGTATTATTATTCACATTATTGTTGCTTTTTGTTTTTTTTTTTTAAAGAATAGCCACCATAGGGCTGGCACCGTGGCACACTTGGTTAATCCTCCGCCTGTGGCACCATCATCCCATGTGGGTGCTGGTTCTAGTCCCGATTGCTCCTCTTCCAGTCCAGCTCTCTGCTGTGGCCTGGGAAGGCAGTGGAGGATGGCCCAAGTGCTTGGGCACCTGCACCCTCGTGGGAGACCAGGAAGAAGCACCTGGCTCTTTTGGCTCCGGCCATAGCGGCCATTTGGGGAGTGAATCAAAGGAAGGAAGACCTTTCTCTGTCTTTCTCTCTCACTGTCTAACTATAATAAGAATAAGAATAGCCACCATAAACTAGTCCCTTCTAGAAACAGACAAGGGAAAGTGCAGAAGTCTCCACATGAAAATCCAAGAGGTGAAAATTTCACATTTGCATTTTGAAAAGCCTTTATCAAGCTGTTTGGTGGTAAGACTTACTTTGAATCACTCTTTCTTTCTTTCTTTTTTTTTTTTTTTTTTGAAAGGCAGAGTTAGAGAGAGACAGAGAGAGAAAGGTCTTCCTTTTCTGTTGGTTCACCCCCCCAAATGGCCACTACAGCCGATGCACTGTGCCAATCTGAAGTCAGGAGCCAGGTGCTTCCTCCTAGTCTCCCACACAGGTGCAGGGCCCAAGCACTTGGGCCACCCTCCACTGCCTTCCCGGACCACAGCAGAGAGCTGGACTGGAAGAGGAGCAACCGGGACAGAATCCAGCGCCCCAACCGGCACTAGAACCCGGGGTGCCAGCACCACAGGCGGAGGATTAGCCTAGTGAGCTGAGGCGCTGGCCCACTGTTTCTAATTGGTACAACTTCGAATTTCATTCTCAAATCTAACCCCTGGAGGTAGGCAGGGAGGGAGATTGGTGAAGGGAGAGGGCAAGGAGTAAAAAAGTACTGAATACTAAATCATAGTGGCTACAGCTATTTCCAAGGCTTCTCCTCCCTTCTACCCATAAAAAAGCCTCTGTAAAGGCACCTGAGGAGCAGACCTGAGAATGAAAGTGCCTGGGCTAGGAATATACATAGGTCTAAGAGCATGGCCCATCAGGGAGATCTGGATCCTTTACCATAGCTTGCTCTGGAGACCACCATGCATTAAGTCTGTATGGA
This sequence comes from Lepus europaeus, assembly GCF_033115175.1. Lineage (NCBI taxonomy): Eukaryota > Metazoa > Chordata > Mammalia > Lagomorpha > Leporidae > Lepus > Lepus europaeus. Next base: position 79,192,256 of record NC_084839.1, on the reverse strand, counting down.
GGGGACACCTTCCACTTGAAACCTTTGTAATTACCTATAGTGAGGACTGAACAAAACACGCATACTTTTTTCCTTAAATTTTTATTTACTTATTTATTTTATTTGAGAATCAAAAAGAGAGAGAGAGACCCTGTCTTTTGGTTCACCCCTCTTCCCAAATTACTGCAATGGCTGGAGCTGGGTTTGGCCAAGCTGGCAGCCCAGAATTCAGTCCAGGTCTCCCAGGTGGGTGATAGGGACCAGCACAGACTGCCTCCCAGGGTGTGTATTATCAGGAAGCTGAAATTGGGACTCAAACCCAGGTGCATCCCAACTGACATCTTTTTTTTTTTTTAAAGATATATATTAATTTATTTAAAAGTCAGAGTTACACAGAGAAAGGGAAAGAGGAAGAGCAAGAGAGAGAGAGAGAAAGAGAGAGAGAATATGATTTTTCCATCTTCTGGTTCACTCCTCAAATGGCCACAGCAGCCAGGACTGGGCCAGGCCAAAACCAGGGTTCAGAAGTTTCATTTGGTTCTCCCACATGGATACAGGGGCTTCAGGACTTGGAACATCTTCCGCTACTTTCCCAGGTGTGTTAGCAAGATGCTGGAGTGGAGTGGAGCACCTGGGTCTTGAACTGGTGCCCATATGGGATGCTGGTGTCCTAGGCAGCAGCTTTACCTGCTAACCACAATGCTGGCTCCCCAACTGCCATCTTAACTGCTTGGAGAAATGCCTGTTCCCACACATAGGTTTTCAGGAGTTGGTTATCAGGTTATCAGGAGTTGGATTCCTGAACTCTCTATTAGGATAATTCCAGCCATGCTTATTGGCAATAACTTTTAGGATTGCTTCAGAATCCTTTATATATTTGGCTAATGTCAGGGCCTGGTATTGTGGTGCAGCAGGTAAGACATCATCTGTAACACTGGCATCCCATATGTGCAGTATTTGTAGTCCTGGCTGCTCCATTTCTGATCCAGTTCCCTGCTCCTCTGTCTGGGAAAGCAGGGGAAGATGACACAAGTACTTGGGCCCCTGCAACTCATATGGCAGATCCAGATGGAGTTCCAGGATCCTGGACTTTTGGGGCGTGAACCAGCAGATGGAAGATCTCTCTCTTTCTGTGTCTCACCCCTGCTTTCTGGAATTCTGCCTTTCAAATAAACAAATCTTTAACAAATATATTTAGTTCGTATTTGTCTACCTTTTCTCCAATAAACTCTGGGGATACAGTCAGTCCTCATCAGGCATTCTCTGCTTGTGCTGCCACTAGAAAACGGAGTCAGCACTAGCATCCTTTAGTTATAGCATCTCCAGAGTTCCCAGCACAATGTCTAGTGTGACCTCACGTGGTCTTTCTCTTAGGCCTTGATGGAACAGAACACTCATTCTCATTCCCCACAGAAAAGGATACTACATCACAAGACTGAGAATTTTCCCAAAGACTTTTTTGCTCCAAGCTTCTTCAAACTCAGCAATTCTGTAAGATATGAAGTAATTGTACAGGTGTGGGCTAAAAAAATTCTCATGTGCAAGTCCCAAGAAGCAAATATGACCCCTACTTTTTAGGTAGGAGAGTGTTTGGTACTTATTAGATTCTGTTCAGCCTTTTGGGAAAGTCTCCAAAACGCAGACATAATATAAGCATCCGATTAGACTTAAAAACCTGCTGAGTAGGAAATCATGTTATTACTCCATCCTGATTTTATGGCTGAGAAAAATAAGGCCTGAAGAAGTGAAAAGATGTTTAACTGATGTTATGCATTTCATCAGATTGCTGGAAATTTAATTATTTTTATTTAATTCAAGTAGCGATACCCAATAACTGTTTTACTAATAATATGATTTGAAGGAGAAAAAATAATTACTTTAGCTTAATTTGCTATGACAGTTCAATGAAATTATGTAATAAAGTTGCTAGCATTGGGCTGATCCATTGTAGGTTCCCAGGAAGTACAAGCACCATCCTTTCTTTACCACTTTTCTTCTTGCCCACTGCCTAATCCTTCACACTTTTGAGATTTCAGTTACAATTTTAAAATAAGATAAAAATCCACTTAGCTAAATTTTTATTTGAAATCAGGATAAATTTTGCTGCCTTAAGTTCTAATATAGGTCCTAGGAAAGGAAGAAGATACTTGATGTGGGAGATGGAGGTTGTTGTGTCTGAATGTGGAGTGAGAAGGATGTATAACAAATACTAGGAGGGTGAGAAAGTAAAAGGGAATTGGATGTCTTAGATGGAGACATGGAGGGCAGTGAAACTGGTGGTGAGATCCATAGTCTCAAGCAACTACTTGATTAATGAGCAGGGCTTGATACATAAATTTCTTAGGTCAGTATTAACTTGGCCAGTTAGAACTTTGAACATACAAATGCAGATCAGAAAAAAGAAAAGAAAATATGAGGCAAGACTGCGAAGAATGTTAGTTCCTGGAAGGTGTCAAAGGCAGAATTTATTGAGTAGATAACTTATATCTACTACAAACAAATGTCATAACTCAGTAAACAAGAGCAAACTGGATTTCTTGATTAATATTTATCTTTATCATCTATCCATCATCTATCATTTATAACTGGTAGATAGATTCTGATTGGAAGAAGATTATTTTTGGTTCTGCAATTCTCACTGCTGACCTGTGGAGACAGGGTTTTGTAAGAATTACTGCCCAGTGGGAAATTTGAGGTTTGTAAAATATCTAGTGATCATCTCAGAGGAAAGATGCAATCCTGGTTAGAAATTAATTCTGAGCTTGTATCACTCCTGGTCTTAAGTTCTTTCCCAGATATAATTAGGCACATTGGGAAGTGCTAGTTGTATCTTCCCGAGACGCCAATTTCCCTGTCAAGTCTTGATCAAATACCTACTATTACTCACTATAACAGTAAACCTTACCTGACATGTTTGTCTTTTGACGCCCTCCATAAAATGGCTTGCTGGCTCTGATGAAGCTATATTTCCCGATATTGCTCATCTTTCTTCTGTTCTACTTAGACATGATTTTTATCAATGGTGCTGGGGCTAGTGAACCTCAAGTGTTCATTCAAGGATCAATTATTTGTGTAACTTGGTACCAGGCATGATTTTGCATGTGGAAGCAGAGGAAGGACAAAGAAATCTGTACTTGGTTTGAAAACTCTCTGTTCAGATGTTGGACCCCACTGAAGAGAATTCTCTTGGATCTCAAATGATATCAAATCACAGTATCTCTATAACTTAGAGGTAAATCTTTAGGACCGTGCTTCACAGCTCTGATCTGGATTTCTAGACATCACACAGTTCTTGGGTTGTGTCTTTTTTTTTCAAGATTTATTTATTTATTTGAAAGTAGAGTTACACAGAAAGAGAAGGAGAGTCAAAGAGAGAAAGAGAGAGAGAGAGCAAGAGAGAGGTCTTCCATCCACTGGTTCACTACCCAATTGGCTGCAACAGCTGGAGCTTCACCGATCTGAAGTCAAGATCTAGAAGCTTCTTCTGCATCTCCCATGTGGGTGCAGGGGCTCAAGGACCTGGGCCATCTTCCATTGCTTTCCCAGGCAATAGGAGAGAGCTGGTTGGGAAGCAGAGCAGCCCAGACTAGAACTGGTGCACATTTGGGATGCTGGCACCGCAGGCAGTGACTTTACCCACTACACCACAGTGCCAGATCCCTTCTTTTCTTTAATTTAGCAAAGAATTTTAGGCTTCTAGAGAATGTGGGAGCAAAATAATGTGCAAAAGTCCAGTTGTACAGCTTTGAGTAACATCAGAAAGAGGGTTAGAATTTTATTTTTACATTTGAATGATTTATTTAGTGGAGCATTAAGTCTTTTATTATAATGTAAATTAACAGTGTTATCTCCTTGATAAGAAATAAATAAAGAAAGAAAGAAAGAACAAAGGAAGAGGGAGGTAAGAAGGGAAAGGAGGGAGAGAAGGTGGGAGGAAGGAAAGTTTCATTCTTAGAATCCTATCTATAAACAACATGAGATCTGTTTGTTTTAATGTCACATTAACATGAGAATTGTGTTGTAGTAATTATCATGCACTTGCTATGGCCTCAAGAATCTAATGTATTAATAAATTCTATAAAAAATTAAACAAACAAACAAAACAGAATTTCCTTTCTCTGGTACAGCCTGGGTGCTCAGAGTGCATACTAATTTGCTGAAAGCTGGCCTTGTTTGTCAATGGTGAAGATAATGCAAGCCACCAGGAATTTCCATGGCTGCAGTGGAGTCCAGTCCTATTCATTAGAACTGTGGAATCTAGGGCAAATATGGAGGCAATACTGTATGTCTAAATCTTTAAGTTGTAATCAACTTAAACATCTGTTAAATAACATAAGCCCTATTGCTATCCCTCTATCTTAACAAATATTTTTAAATGCTTACTGTGTTTTAAATATATAAAGCATTGCATTGTTATGGCTAAATTTCATAAACATGTAAATACAAAGACAACCCAAATGTTTTATATCATGTGTATAGATATTAATAAAGTGATAATTCATACGTATTAGATGTGAGGTCCTCTGTGCAGACCCTACACAATTCCCTGGTGTTATTGGATCTCCTGTGAATCCTTTCCTTCAGGGGTTTCTTTTTTGGTGCTGTTCTTCTTTATACTCTAGGAGCAAGAGAAAATAGAATTTAAGAAGCAAAGATTCACCATTCTGTGTTTTGTACCTCTCTGATACCCACACAATATTAGTCTTTTTACTATCAGTCTTTCTTTTAGCCTTGGAGAGTTTAAGTGTAATTTTTTAAAATCTTTTTTTAAAAACTTTTATTTAATGAATATAAATTTCCAAAGTACAGCTTATGGATTACAATGGCTTCCCCCCCCCCCCATAACTTCCCTCCCACCCACAGCCCTCCCCTTTCCCACTCCCTCTCCCCTTCCATTCACATCAAGATTCATTTTCAATTCTCTTTATATACAGAAGATCAGTTTAGTATATATTAAGTAAAGATTTCAACAGTTTGCCCCCACATAGCAACACAAAGTGAAAAAATACTGTTGGAGTACTAGTTATAGCATTAAATAACAGTGTACAGCACATTAAAGACAGAGATCCTACATGATATTTTTTAAAAATTGATTACTTTTGTATGCAATTTCCAATTTAACACCAGGGTTTTTTTTTTCATTTTTAATTATCTTTATATACAGAAGATTGATTCAGTATATGCTAAGTAAAGATTTCATCAGTTTGCACCCACACAGAAACGCAAAGTGTAAAAATACTGTTTCAGTACTAGTTATAACATCACTTCACATTGCACAACACATTAAGGACAGATCCCACATGAGACATAAGTACACAGTGACTCCTGTTGTTGATTTAACAATTTGACACTCCTGTTCATGGCGTCAGTAATCTCCCTAGGCTCTAGTCATGAGTTGCCAGGGCTATGGAAGCCTTTAGAGTTCGCTGACTTTGATCTTATTCCGATAGGGTCACAGTCAAAGTGGAAGTTCTCTCCTCCCTACAGAGAAAAGTACCTCCTTCTTTGATGGCCTCGTTCTTTCCACTGGGATCTCACTTGCAGATATCTTTCATTTAGGTCTTCTTTTTTTTCTTTTCCATGGTGTCTTGGCTTTCCATGCCTACAATACTCTCATGGGCTCTTGAGCCAGATCTGAATGACTTAAGGGCTGATTCTGAGGCCAGAGTGTTGTTTAGGACATCTGCCATTCTATGAGTCTGCTGTGTATCCCGCTTCCCATGTTGGATCGTTTTTTTCCCTTTATGATTCTATCAGTTAGTATTAGCAGACACTAGTCTTGTTTGTGTGCTCCCTTTGACTTTTAGACCTATCAGAGTCATCAATTGTGAACTGAGATTGATCACTTGGACTAGTGAGATGGCATTGGTACATGCCACCTTGATGGGATTGTATTGGAATCCCCTGGCATGTTTCTAACTCCACCATTTGGGGCAAGTCCGATTGAGCATGTCCCAAATTGTACATCTCCTCCCTATCTTTTTCCGACTCTTATATTTAACAGGGATCACTTTTCAGTTAAAATTTAAACACCTAAGAATAATTGTGTGTTAATTACAGAGTTCAACCACTAGTACTAGAACAACAACAACAACAACAAAATACTAAAAAGGATAAAGTATTACATTGAACATCAACAGTCAGGACAAGAGCTGATCAGGTCATTGTTTCTTATAGTGTCCATTTCACTTCAACAGGTTTTCCCTTTGGTGCTCAGTTAGTTGTCACCGATCAGGGAAAACAAATGATATTTGTCTCTTTGGGACTGGCTTAATTCACTCAGCATGATGCTTTCCAGATTCGTCCATCTAGTTGCAAATGACTGGGTTTCATTGTTTTTGACTGCTGTATAGTATTCTATAGAGTACATGTCCCATAATTTCTTTATCCAGTCTACTGTTGATGGGCATTTGGGTTGGTTCCAGGTCTTAACTATTGTGAATTGAGCTGCAATAAACATTAATGTGCAGATGGCTTTTTTATTTGCCAAATTAATTTCCTTTGGGTAAATTCCAAGGAGTGGGATGGCTGGGTTGTATGGTAGGGTTATGTTCAGGTTTCTGAGGAATCTCCATACTGACTTCCATAGTGGCTTAACCAGTTTGCATTCCTACCCACAGTGGGTTAGTGTCCCTTTTTCCCCACATCCTCTCCAGCATCTATTGTTGATAGATTTCTGAATGGGATCCATTCTAACTGGGGTGAGGTGAAACCTCATTGTGGTTTTGATTTGCATTTCCCTGATGGCTAGTGATCTTGAACATTTTTTCATGTGTCTGTTGGCCATTTGGATTTCCTCTTTTGAAAAATGTCTATTGAGGTCCTTGGCCCATCTCTTAAGTGGGTTGTTTGTTTTGATGATGTGGAGTTTCTTGATTGTAGATTCTGGTTATCAACCCTTTATCTGTAGCATAGTTTGCAAATATTTTTTCCCATTCTGTTGGTTGCCTCTTCACTCTCCTGACTGTTTCTTTTGCAGTACAGAAACTTCTCAATTTGATGCAATCCCAAATGTTAATTTTGGCTTTGACTGCCTGTGCTCCTGGGGTCTTTTCCAAGAAGTCTTTGCCTGTACCTATATCTTGCAGGGTTTCTCCAATGCTCTCTAATAATTTGATGGTTTCGGGTTTTAGATTTAAGTCTTTAATCCATATTGAGTGAATTTTTGTGTAAGGTGAAAGGTAGGGGTCTTGCTTCATGCTTCTGCATGTGGAAATCCAATTTTTCCCAGCACGATTTATTGAATAGGCTGTCCTTATTCCAGGGATTAGTTTTGGATCTTTGGTCAAATATAAGTTGGCTGTATATGTTTGGATTGATTTCTGGTGTTCCTATTCTGTTCCATTGGTCTATCCATCTGTTTCTATACCAGTACCATGCTGTTTTGATAACAACTGCCCTGTAGTATGTCCTGAAATCTGGTATTGTGATGCCTCGGGCTTTGTTTTTGTTGTACAAGATTGCTTTGGCTTGTCCCTCCAAAACACAATGGGAGAGAATGTTGTGGTCTGTTTTCTTGAATATCTGAAAACGTAGTAAGAAAATATTTCATAACTGGGAAAATCAGATTTGATTTTTAAATGCAGATAGGATTCTAATAATTGAGAGTGACATTGACAGGATTCTAGGAAATTAAAACAATCTCCTTGCACCAAGATTTCTTCTATTTTCTAGCTGATACCTCTACTCATATTCTTTGCCTTAAGTTTAATTTGATTAATTTGAGGATGCACTCTTTAGAGTCCAAATGATTTTTAATATTTCTACACATGTGTAAAACCATACAATTAGTTCCACAGAGGTTTCTTCTTTGTTAAACATTGGCTTTTACTATTATTTTTTGAAATGTAAGGCCGGCGCCACAGCTCACTTGGCTAATCCTCCGCCTGTGGCACCGGCACCCCGGGTTCTAGTCCCGGTTGGGGCGCCAGATTCTGTCCCGGTTTCTCTTCTTCCAATTCAGCTCTTTGCTATGACTCAGGAGTGCAGTGGAGGATGGCCCAAGTGCTTGGGCCCTGCACCCACCTGGGAGACCAGGAGGAAGCACCTGGCTGCTGGCTTCGGATTAGCGCAGCGCGCCAGCCATAGCGGCCATTTGGGCTGTGAACCAACAGAAAAAGGAAGACCTTTCTCTCTGTCTCTCTCTCTCCCTCACTGTCTAACTCTGCCTGTCAGAAAAAAAAAAAAAAAGAAATATAATATACATGGAAATTGTAACTAAATTTAAATTTTAAGGAATTTGCAAAAATGTGACTATACCTTTGTAATCTGCACTTAGACGAAAAATGAGAACATTACCTAGAAATTCTCCTTTTCCTTATAAAATGATTATTTTCATGCCTTGCAGTTAATTGCTATCTTGAATGATCAATTTGAAGATATTAGCTTAAATGGAAGAATCCAGACCCCAATATTCACTTATTGTGTTATTCCATACCAAGAAAATGTCCCAAATAGGCAAATACATGGAACAAAAAGATTAGCGGTTTCCAGAGACAAAATGGAAAAGGAAGGGTTGGTAGTAAATGATTAATCCCTGTAGTGTTTCTTTCTGTGCTGATGAAGGTTTTCTGGAATTAGATGATGATACCAGTTGCAAAACATTGTGAAAGAGCTAAACTGAATTGTACACTTTAATGATTAAAAATTGGGATCTCTGTTGTGGCACAGCAGTTTAAGCTACCACATGCCTTGCCAGCATCTTTTATCAGAATGTTCGTTCAAGTCTCAGCTGTTCTTCCAATCCAGCCTCTTGCTAATGTGCCTGGGAAGCCAATTGAAGATGGCCCAAGTACTTGGGGACCCATGTTGGAGACCAGCAAGGGATTCCTGGCTCCCATCTTTGGCCTCTCCCAGACCTGACAATTGTGGTCATTTGGGGAGTGAACCAGTGATGGAAATTCTCACTCTTTCTCTCTCTCTCTCCCCACCCCCATCTTTCCCTCTCTATTTTCCAAAAAGGCTAAATATTTAGAAATGATTAATATGGTGAAACTTGTGACTTTTAGTACAGGTTTAAAAAAAGTTAACTATTTGATCTTTTGAAAATTTGTGTGACAGGAATGCATGACACAGTTGGCCAAATAATCCTCCAGCTGAATAATGTAACAAGCCCACTACTGAAACATACACCAGATTTAACAACTTTACATTTGAGATTATTTTCTGCTAATGACAATAATAGATTTTTATCAAGAGAGAAAATAAATGAAAAGGAATAATCAGTGTTTTTGTGATAGTATATAGAACTAAAAACCTATCAGTTGATGCAGAACTTTGTCATTGCCTAAGTATTTTCTTATGCAGTATTAGGTGGTATGGGGCTAGGATAGTGATGATGAGATATTGGGACAAATATTTAATTTGAACTCAGTGAAAGCTGCCTTAGCCCTCAATTTGTCGTCCGTACAATGGGAATACAAAATTCCTGGTTAGTAGGCAGAAGTGGCCATCACAGTGTTAATTGTTCTTACCTACTATTATTGTCACTGCACAGCCACTATGGGAGCCAAACAGCTGACTTTTTCTTACCCTAATTTTATTGATGTCGGCATTGAAACCTGGTGAAGATACTTGAAGATACTGCCTACGATAATCCAGCCTGTAACTGGAAGATCTGAGGCTTCTGTTTACACTTTTATCCTATCTGTCCAGCTTTTGTTTATAGATCCCACAGCATTCTGTCGCCTGGGACAAATAAAATTCTAGTAACTGGTCTACTTTTTTTTTTTTTTTCAGTTGGACAAAAGCTTTTCTTGTTAGGAGCACAATGTCCTGAATACTTGAACACTTTTTTTTTTTTTTTTTAAATCTTGTAACAAGACTGTGCAAATCAAGGTGACCTGAAGTTCTCTCTGCTCCATCTCCCTGCCCTCTTCTATCTGGGATGGAGCTTATCTAAATTTAGAGCAAATCTTTGGGCATGGTGATTATGTGCTACATTGTATCCTATAGTGGTGAAGCTATACGGTTGTGGTACCTGTGTTGTCTGAGGATCAGCACAAGTTATGGTTAAAAACTCACTCCAGGTAGCAATGAGTTCCGGGAAGATCCTAAGATGTGATGTGTCACAGTTGAAAATGACATTGACTGTGTTTTGCTAAATACGTTTTGCCATTTTCAAAATTGTATTTAGGACAGGTTCTGGCCCAGCTCTACTGGCACCATTTTTATACTGCTATAGTGACAGGCTGATGAAGGAATGATGACCAGCATGACAGTGATGGGAACTTTGGCCTGGGAGTCAGATCAAGTCTGAGTAATAGCTTTGTCATTGCCTCTCTTGATGACTTGAGGTCCAAGATGACTTAAATCCAATTCCTATACTGGTTATGTGAGGCCAATTTTGTGATCTAGCCATGTTTCCAGGTTTTGGGAGTTATTTTGGCACCCTAACTATTTTTACCTTTGAAATAGGATATTTATAAATATGTAAAAACATGATACTCAAGATAAATTGCAGACTTTGTATTCTGAGACATAATAAGGCATTAATATAATATATTCTCTTTTTAATTTATAGTTTAAACATGATATCCACCAAATTCTCAGTGGCATATTCTAGGAATGGCTGTTAAGATGATTTTATTTTTATTTTAATATCTTTAATTTTAATCGACATATATAGCATATATTAACACATATAGCATATATTTATGGGGTACGTTGTAACAATTCAGTGCATGTTTATAATGTGTAATGATCAGAGTAAACGGCATATCTATCACCTCAGACATCTATTATCTATTTGGGTTGGGAACATGCAAAATACTTTCCACTAGATATGTTGAAGTATTCAATTAATTGTGACAAGCATAACCTCCTGTGTCGTAGAACATTGGTTAATCCTCTTACCCAACTGTATGCTTATATGTGTTAACCCATTCTTTATCCTTCCCTCACATACATTTCCCAGACTCTGGTAACTTCTAATCTCTATTTCTTTGAGCGATAATGATTTTCAAAATGCTATTTTTTATTTTTAAGATATCTGTGTTCTGAAAAATCACCCCATTTTATTATCAGCTTTTCCAGAAAAAAGCATTCTTTTTTAATTTAGCAAGAATTTCTGTCCATTTAGCTGATAAAATATATTTGAATTTTTAATATCATATTGTAGAATCAAACATTTCTCATTTTTTCACATTTGGTTTGTAAAAAAATCAATTTTGGGTCTCAACTGTTTTGCATAGAAACATAACGACTGTCAGTTGATTTGCAATTGTGACTCATTTCATACCAATAAAATTAACAATAACTTTATGGCAAAATGAAGAAGACTGAGGTTTTATCTGCACTTCTAATTCAAGTAAAATAGTTTTCTCTCAAATTAAATTATGTATTACTGAAACTAAACAGCTCTTCTTTGACAGGCCACTGACAACTTTTGATTGGTAGATTTTCAATGCCTTGCCAATAGCCCTTCAATATTTAGCCTTGCCAATATCTCCAGCTTTGCAGATGCTTGATTTATAATAGCCTTTTATTGCAGTGCCTGGTGTCTGCCAGAAAACACTTTTGTAGGTGCATTAATAAGAAAAGCTCCATATTTCTGGTTGTCTTTTCTTCTATAATCCTATGCAGTATTTTGTTTGCAAGGAATATAGAAACATTATATTCTTCTAGTGGTGGAAATTTGTTTTCCTTCTAAAAGTAAAACTTTCTTGCTACTTTAATTCTATGTTCTTTTGTGTACATGCTGTCTCTCATCTATTTATTTAGCATTGCAAAAACATGATGTAATTTTGGCACAATATTTTCTGCGATGATGGAATGAGAATCTGAGTTATCATTCAATTGCAGGTGGTGATAGTTGTGCAAATAACTGAACTGAAGGAACACTATCTGCAGCAGATACGTTGTACAGATGGCACAATCCACACATGAACAGCACTGAGGCCTACACTAGCACTTAAATCTTCTTTCAGGGGTTGACAAGATTATTTTGACAGAAAACTTGAAGACAGATCTTGGTTTGGCTTAGTTTAGTGTGTGTTGGAGGACAGTCTTTCAAAATCAAGAGACTTTAAGCATGTGTGAATGTGTGGATGTACATGTTATATTTAATGTGTATTTTTGTGTGGAAAGCACACGTAACTTCATAAGATGAATAGCACTTTTTCATCAGGAATGATGGCACATCTCTAACAGTTACTAACAGTGTAGGGTTCACATCAAGCAAAATAATGAGAACTTCTGTATATCATTGGTGACTATTCTTGCTACACAATCTTTTCTAACACCCCATTGTCCATGAAGTAGGCACATCTCTTCTCTAAAATAATCTTACAGATTTCAGGGTTTCACTTTCTCACTTGTGAAATCCATAACACAAAAACTCTGGGTAGGACTGGAGTTTGAAATATTCAAATAAATATTTGAAATTTATTTTAATTAGTATATTTTGAATTGTGATTCTCCATACTTACCTGCATTCATTTCCCAAATTTGTAATTTACTGTTTCTGCACTGAACACTTATTCTCAAGCCCAGAAAGAGTTGGCAAAGACTTATAAAGCAAGATAAACAAATATTAACTATGACATATCAAGAAATCATATGTTATTTGTCTTTTGGGGACTAGCTAATTTCAATAAGCATAATGGTCTCCAGTTGCATCCATTTTGATACAAAAATATGATGTGTAAAAATGAAGCTGGTATATTATGACTTATTGTTTATAGCCCTTGTCTATATTCTTGTGGAACAGTGGTCTTTCTACTTTTTTTATTTTTTGACCATTATGGTTAGTGATTCGTTAAGCCTGTGATTATAAAGTAAATTTAAATTATGTCATTGCAAAAATTAAAGGAAAAAAAAAAGAAAGGAAAGAAGGAAGGAAGGAGGGGGATTGAAGGTGGGAGAATAGTATGGTTATCTTAGAATTGTATCTATACAGTACATGAAATCTGTTCTGTTCATGTTAATAAAAATTTTAAAAATAAACAAAAAACATAAACCTATAAAGGTTCAAGTGGAAAGTAAAAGCCAATGGCAAAGTAGGTGAAATGTATGGCATTATGGACCTAAGAAAAATTGTCTCTATGTAGCTGGTTGTCACTCCTTTGCCAGACCCAGGCAATATTTCACCTTCTACTTACAGTTTCTGAATTTCAGTAAAGGTAATTTAATGATACCCCAAAGCATCCATACAATTCACACCTGTATCTCAGGGAGGCAAAGAAAAATTACTATTTCCAAACTGACAGATGCCATGCTCATTAACACATCACAAAAAACAAAAGCAAAGGGGAAAGCACATAAATCAGATCTGGATAGTTTTCCCTTTAAAACTCAGTGGAAATAATTGAAGACAACCAGGATGATATGAAACACAGCATATATATTCAGAGCTATAGCAAAGGGGTCAACCACCATCTCTGGAAACTGTCAGAGATTCAAAGGCAAGCAAGGGAGTGAGAAAGCCTTATAGTGGAAAAGGAAAGGCTTCCATATGCCCTAACGGGGGCTAGTGGCATGAGAAAGCTTAAGACCAGCTAACTAGAAGCAGGGGTGTTCTTTATCACTGGTGTCAAAGCGTATTTGGCTTTCACTGTTTGATCCTGAATTTAAGTCAGGGAAAACATGATGGAAACTGACAGTCACTGCCCAGGTCCTGAGCAATCTGGGTCCTCCACTTTCAGAGGTTGCAGTCTGGTTTTTGGAATGGCTGCTCTGGAGTTAACAGGTCAGATTTCTATTGTTGTGTATGGTCTCTCCATTGTTTGTCTATTCAGTCTATCGCACTTGTCCATGTAACTTAAAATCTGCCAAACCTTCCTATAAGAACTGTTAGACTGTATTTGACAAAAACAAAACAAAAACCCTACACACTTTTCACCTGTATATTTCAAATTTTCTTTCATCTGTGTTTCATTTGTCAAGTGAAAAGAAGGGATATCAGAATATAATTCTACTTGTAAGCTACAATAATGGGGATTAAGTAAAATACACAATTGTACGATTAACATTCACACAATCAACTAAAATAGGAACTTAGCTGGAACAAAGAATATGCTGTGTCTAATAACTAAAAGAAAATACTTTCAAAAATATTACTGTGACACTGCAAATAGTAAGGAGCACAAACCCTTAGGACTAGAGTGGATCTCAGGGATCATTTAAACTACAAGGAAAATAAGTAAAATATCCAAATTCCCACACCCCCTGGTAGCAGAGTCAGCAGCAGTTGAAATGTTTCCTTAAGTCTTCAACTAGTGCTAGGGGTTGGCAGACATATCCAGAAAGGACTAGGTAGTCTACTGCATATCACTATTTTCTATGGAACATTAAAAAAATGTAAAATTATTCTTAGCTACTAGTTTGTGCAAAGATGTACCACGGCTTCTTGTCCTCTGGTCTTTAATTATACTAAATCATTAAAGGCATAGAAAACAAAAGTTTCCCATTGATACCTAAGCTCAGTTCCCTAATCTGATAAACAGAAAATCTGTTTCAAACAGAAAAACAAGGCTAAGTTTATTAAACCTACTAAAATAATCAAGATCACCACCTAGGCAGCTTTTTAACATGTTTCAGAATGAGGAATTCAGAAAGACAGTGTTTACTGTATTAAGCCTTTGAAAAGGGTAAATTTTTCTAAAAGACATTAAAAGTCAACAAACCTTGCAAGGCAAGAAACTGTTAGGCAGAATTTATAGCAAAAACGGATTTTGGAATGGTAGGCCATAAAGGTGAGGGTTTAAAGTGATTATTGATAAGTAAGCTGTTTTTCTTGGTAAGCAACCCATTTAGTTAGTTCACTATGTTTTTGTGTTTGTCTTGGCTAAGAAAAGGCATTTCTTGAAGCAAGTATTTCAATTTTTTTTACGACTGCAGAATTGTTCAGCAAAAACAGAAAAAAATTTTTTTATAGAATTCTTAGCATAGGATAGACACAAAAACTATGTTGGCTTCAGTTTTAAATACCTAAATACAACCAAGTTACAAAAAAAAATTGAAAACAGACAATCCATAGGTTTAACTCTCCAGTACCTAGTAGTGCCTTGCATAATATAAATGACTGATGAAAAAAAAATTGCTCCTGTTGTTTGACTTCCATTTTTAACCCAAAAGGTTTGAATAGCTTAAAATACTGATAATATGTCTCATCTTCAGTTATAGCCTTTATGAATAATAAGAAACACATGGAACCTTTAAAAATATGTGGGATTTAATGAACAGTATGCAACTTCCTTCATGCACTTTCATCTGAATTTTATTGGGGGTAAAATACTCCTTCTGAAATTCTTGGTGCTTTCTTATTACTGTTTCCTTCTTATTGACAGTGAAGTTTTCAAGAACCACTCATGATAATACCAATAAAAGGTACCAATACTCTGCTACAACACACAAATGTCCTAGTGAAAGAGTTGCTTGCAGAAAAGCGTGGAGAAATGTCACTGGCTTCACCTATTTATGCTGCAATCTGAAAACACTAATCTCCCAGACATCTTCATTTCTACAGGTTCTCTTTTAAGCCCTTGATGTAGGGGGAAAAAATTCCTATACTTTTAAGTGGAAATTCTCAGCTGATTGTAGATAAACTGTACACCATAGCTGTCAACAGCACATGTTATAAAGCCCCAGGAAATGCTCTTTACTTCACATGTCAGTTGGTTTTGTCCTGAATAAGCTGCACTCTAACAGCAGGTAATTGTCTTTAACGTTTGGCTGCCTTTAGCAATGCTTTCTCTCCCTCCTGGGCTCATACAGACCCCCTTTCTCCTGAAGCCCACATGAGTACAAATGTTTCTCTTGTAGAACAGGGTGAATGCATCCAGGGAATTATTTTTACAAATAAGGGGCATTATTTTTACAAAGGACTAAGGCAAAACTGGAGGAAGACAAACTGCTGGTATGATATATGCAGAAGAATCAAGATTAAAAAGAAATTGAGGGTTTAAGACTGAGGGCTACATACCAAGCCAGGTTCAGTCTAAACTTGGATCAGGTCATGAATTATGATTTCTTTTTTATCATAGATATTTAATTCATGGTTATATGGAAGAAAGAGCAAATGAAGGAGAAGAAAAGGAAACAGGCAAATTCAGGCGAGCATTTTAATATGAATCTGATGAGTAGGAGAGTGCCTAAGAAGTGATTTCCTTTGGTTGATAGGACCTAACTGATATCTACAGAGCTTTTCACCCCACAATTGAGGAATACACATTCTTCTCATCAGTGCATGGAACTTCCTCTAGGATAGACCATATACTAGGCCATAAAGCAATCCTCAGTAAATAAAAAAAAAAAAAAAGAAAAACTGAAATCATACCATGCATCTTCTCTGACCACAATGGAATGAAGCTGGAAATCAACAACTCAGGAATCTCTAAAACATTTGCAAACACATGGAGACTGAACAACATGTTCCTGAATGAACAGTGGTTCATAGAAGAAACTAAAAGGTAAATCCAAAAATTTCTGGAAACAAATGAAGATGAAACTACATCATGAAAACTTATAGGATAAAGCAAAAGCAGTTTTAAGAGGGGTGTTTATATCGGTGCCTACATCAAGAAATTGGAAAGCCACCAAATAAGTGAGCTATCAATGCATCTCAAAGACCTAGAAGTTTTAGCTAGAGACATTAGGCAAAAATAAGAAATCAAAGGGATAAATATTGGAAAGGAAGAAATCAAACAATCCCTATTTGCAGATAATATAATTATATATATATGGGGGATGCAAAAGGCTCCTCTAGGAGACTATTGCAACTGAAAAAGGGTTTGGTAAAGTGAAAAGGTATAGTGACAACACAGACATGGGAAGCAGGATACACAGCCGACACATAGAATGGCAAATGACCTAAGCAGCACTCTGGCCGCAGAATCAGCCCTTAAGGCATTCAGATCTGGCTAAAAAGCCCATGAGAGTTTTTCAGGCGTGGAAAGCCAAGACACTGTGGCAAAAGAATGACCTAAATGAAAGATTCTGTGAGGGAGATCCCAGTGGAAAGAACGGGCCATCAAAGAAGGAGGTACCTTTCTCTGAAGGAGAGAACTTCCACTTTGAATATGGCCTTGTCTATACAAGATCAGAATTGGTGAACTCAAGAGGCTTCCATAACCTTGGCAGCTAATGACAAGAGCCTCGGGTGATTATTGACATCATAAATAAAAGTGTCAATTGTTAAATCAACATCAGGAATCACTGTGCACCTGCTCCCCATGTAGGACCTCTGTCCTTAATGTGTTGTACTATGTGAATTAATGGTAAATCTACTACTCAAACAGTACTCTATACTTTGTGTGTCTGTGTGGGTGCAGTCTGTTGAAATCTTTACTTAGTATATACTAAGTTGACCTTCTGTATATAAAGATAATTGAAAATGAATCTTAATGAAGAATGGGATGGGAGAGGGAGTAGGAGATGGGATGGTTGTGGGTGGGAGGCAGGTTATGGGGGAAGCCGCTATAATTCAAAAGTTGTACTTTGGAAATTTATATTTATTAAATAAAATTTAAAAAAAAGAATCAACACAGAACACATAAAAGTCAATAGCCTTTGTATACACAGAAAATGCCATGGCTGGAAAGAAATTTAAGATTAGTCCCAGTCACAATAGCTCCAAAAAGAATTAAATACCTTGGAATAAATTTAACTGAGGCTGTCAAATATCTTTATAATGTAGATTAAAAACACTAAAAAAGAAATAGAAGACATTAAAAAATGGAATATTTTTCCTTTTTCACAGATTAGAAGAATTAGCATCATCAAAATTTCCATACTACCAAACACAATTTACAGATTCAATGTGATCCCAATAAAAATACCAATGAAATTCTTTGTAGATCTAGAAAATTGATGCTCAAATTCATATAGAAACACAAGGGACCCTGAATAGTTAAAGCAATCTTCTACAACAAAAACGAACCTGGAGGCATCACAATACCAAGTTTCAAGACCTAATACAGGGCATTTGTAATCAAAACAGCCTGTTACTGGCACAAAAATAGACGTGTAGGCCAATGGAACAGAATAGAAACTCCAGAAGTCAATACACACATCTACAGTCAACTTATCTTTGACAAAGGAACTAAAATCAATCCCGAGAGCAGTTACAGTCTCATAACCAAATGGTGCTGGGGAAACTGGATCTCTGCATTCAGAAGTAGGAAACTAGACCACTACCTTACAATTTACACAAAAAATACACTCAAAGTTGATCAAAGACGTAAATCTATGAACCAATGCCGTCAAATTACTAGAGAACATTCAGGAAAGTCTGCAAGACATTGGCGTCATCAAAGACTTCTTGGTGAAGATCCCAGAAGCACGTGCAATCAAAGCCAGAATTGACAAATTGGATTACATCAAGTTGAGAAGCTTCTTCACTGCAAAAGAAATACTCAGCAAAGTGAAGAGGCAACTGACAGAATGGGAGAAAATATTTGTGAACTATGCAACTGATAAAGGGTTAACATCCAGAGTCTGTAAAGAATTCAATAAACTCAACAACAATAAAACAAATAATCCAGTTAAGAATTGGGCAAGGGACTTGAATAGAGCAAATCCAAAATGGCAAAGAGGCACTTGAGGAAATGCTGTGGATCACTAGCCATTGGGGATATGTACATCAAAACCACAATGAGGTTTTATCTCACTCCAGTTATAACTGCCCTCATTCAGAAATAAACAGCAAATGTTGGTGAGGATGTGGGGAAAAAGATACCCTGGTCCACTGTTGGTGAGAATGTAAACTGGTGCAGCCACTGTGGAAAACATTATGGAGATACCGCAAAAATCTGAATATAGACCTACCATAAGACCCAGCCATCTCACTCATGGGAATTTATCCAAACCAAAGGAAATAACTCTATGAAACAGTTATCTGTACCCTCATGCTCATTGCAGAACAATTAACAATAGCTAAGATATGGAATCAACCAGATGTCCATCAACTGTTGACTGGATAAAGAAATTATGGTATATATACACTACAGAGTAATACTCAGCTGTAAAAAAAAAAAAAATGAAATCCTGTCTTTGCAACAAGATGGATGCAACTAGAAACCATTATACTTAGTGAAATCAGCCAGTTCCAAAAAGACAGATATGTATTTTCCCTGACATGAGGTAACTAATGGAGTACCTAACATATAATGTTTAGGAGTGATATGGATATTTTGAGATTTGTTGATTATTTATATCCTTTGTCTCTCCTGTTGTGTGCTAGTATTTTTTTTTACCTTCATGTTATTTATTAGATTCTTTTACATAGTGTATGGTTAACTATATAATCATTAAGTAAACTGAACATAGATCTTTGTAAAAATTAAGAGTGGGAATGTGAGAGGCAGGAGGAAGATGTGTTGGGGCTTGAGTTGAAGGGAGGGTGGGAGAATATCACTGTGTTCCTAAATCTGTATATATGAAACACATGAAACTTGGATAATTTAAATAAAATTTAAAGAAAGAACTGATGTCTTGGGTACTGTTTATACTGTATAATTATTGTTAGATTTATAAAAGTGTGTGTTCTTTTTTATTTTTGTCATACAATTATGATTTTCAGACTTTTTCAGTGTATATTATGCTTCAATAAAAATATTATTAAAAATCATATGACTGAGTCTACCTGAACCCCTGGAATGGTGTTATCTGGGTAGCCAATTCTCTTTTGAGTTTCCTGAAGACAGGATATAATGAGGGCAAACAATTTAAAATTCCTTTCCCACTCTACAAATTCTATATTGTTTATTAGTGGGCTATTCCAGAGAGAATTCTAGGAGTGTTCAGAAATGAGAGACATTCTCCTGGAAGACATTTTTAAAAATAATCTAGTAAAGATAGGCTTTATTATTATTTTAGGCTAAGGCAATAGGGCAATAAATCTTCAGGAACAGACTGTGATAGTGTTTGAAATATGGAGGATGGAGAATTTAGGTAGGGCGGAAATATAGAGGATAGAGAAGTTGGGTGGAGCTGAAAGCTCATTGGTTCAACAGATTTCTGGGACATTATAACTACTCTAGGGTGTCAATTTTGGAGACAATGGATGTGTTTAGTACCTTGATCATGTTGATATATCATAGGTTTAAGCATATGTAGAAACTCACCAA
This sequence comes from Lepus europaeus, assembly GCF_033115175.1. Classification (NCBI taxonomy): domain Eukaryota; kingdom Metazoa; phylum Chordata; class Mammalia; order Lagomorpha; family Leporidae; genus Lepus; species Lepus europaeus. The sequence goes on along the minus strand of NC_084839.1, from coordinate 79,172,211 downwards.
AATGTGTGCATAAAATATGTGCAATTTTTTTCCCAAAGAAACTGCTCATTTAATGAGTGCAAATTTCATAAGTATAACTTTAGGAATGTAGTGATTCTTGCCATCATACCTGCCCTCCTACCCCCACTTCCTACCCCACTTCCTCCTCCCTCTTCCATTCCCAGGTCCCATTTTGCATTAAGAAAGCAACAACAACAACAAAAACCCAAAAATCAGGCATGTATATTCATTTCAACTCAATAAAACTTTTAAAACTATCTGTTTCTGACCATTTAACTTATATATAAAATTCTTAGAGACCCTATACTTCACTTCATCAGTATCTCATCAATTCAGTTGGCCTAATAACATTTAATATAAAGTGAATTATGAAACAATTGTTCTGCAAAGAAAGGCAATAGGGTAAATGTACCACCTATACTATAGCATTTATCCGGAAGTCTCTCTTGGGACTCTGACTTTGAAAAACAGACAAATCCCTTGGAACTGATGCCATGACACAAAATCAGTATCTTTGCCAGCAGTTATATGTGTACTCAACCCTGCAACAACAGGCAGCATTTGTAAGAAACGAAAAGACACCATTACTCTTCTTAGCTGAGAAATGAATGTCATCAGGAAGATTTGTTATCCTTCAGTAAGGGAAAGTTCTGTTGCATTTCATGGATCTGGATGTCCAAGAAACTGTCATTTAGATAAAGAATAGATGGAGAAGTTAGAAGTGCTGAGAAGATAATACTTAGATCGAGGAATTAGGTTTGCTGCTTTTAGAAGACTACAAAATAGATACTGCTAATTGGACCACAAAATCGTTTCATTGTCAGAATTGTTTTGTCAAAATGGACAAATATTTATCATACATAGAAGTACACCTATTATAGAAGTTTAGTCTTAAGAAAACTACTAGAATGAAAATAGAGGGCATACACAATTGAATTTTTACAGAAGATGGAACCAAACTAGTAGCAAAGTCTATAGAGTTGAGATGAATTGTTTTAAGAAAATGAAACAATGTCCTTTTTATTTATTTATTTATTTGACAGGTAGAGTTGTAGACAGTGCAAGAGAGAGAGAGAGAGAGAGAGAGAGAGAGAGAGAGAGAAAGGTCTTCCTTCTGTTGGTTCACTCCCCAAATGGCCGCAACTGCCAGAGCTACACTGATCCGCAGCCAGGAGCCTGGTGCTTCCTCCTGGTCTCCCATGCAGGTGCAGGGGTCCAAGCACTTGGGCCATCCTCCACTGCCTTTCCAGGCCACAGCAGAGAGCTGGACTGGAAGAGGAGCAACCGGAACTAGAACCCGGCACCCATATGGGATACCGGTGCTGCAGGCGGAGGATTAACCTAGTGCGCCATGGCGCCGGCCCTGAAACAATGTACTTTTAAAGGCAGCATGAATAATAGTTAAGAGTCTGTGATATAGGATTAGACAGCTTTAGTTTGATGCCTGGGAGATCTTGTGGATTACTCAATATTGTTCATTCCCTGTTACCTTCGGGGAAGAATGTGACTATCTTATCACCAAATAATCTGATGGGTATGATTCATTGAAATCTAAACCTCTCTCATTTTGAAATTCAACAGTACTAGAACTGTTCTAATTGTTATGTTGACTGTTAGGAGAGAACGCGGATGACCATCAAAGGAAAGTCCCTCTGCGGGAAGGGTAATGGGCTTGGTGACAGTTTTAACGTTTAGGTTGTGAGTGTTGTGGGGCACTGACTGCTTTTAAAGCAGTGCATAGCTGATACTGGAACCCTGTGTAGTCATAGTCTCCTTGAATTTTCAGAATCGTTCTGGGAATAGTATCTGAGAAACACAAATTACTGAGTAGTCAAATTGGCAACCCACTAATGGCATTCTCCTCTGTCTGGTCCCTGAATGTGGGCCAACTGGGGTGTGATCACAGTAGCAAGAAAGAAAAAGAATATGGGTTAAGTTTTTAATGGTGACTGCACTGACAAGAGAATGATCCAAGGATGGATGAGACAAAAAACTCTACTTTCCCATGTCAACAAGAGGGAGGTAACCTTTGGAAGAAGGGATTCTGGAGTTTGGGTTTCTCAGGAAGGTGTGTGTGTATGTGTGTGTTTATATACCTATATATGCAATGTAAGGACATTTATTGATCCCTATACAATGATATAGACATGTTCTTAGTGACTTACACAAGAACGAGTGAGAGAAGACAATATGCAGGGCCGGCGCCGTGGCTTAACAGGCTAATCCTCCGCCTAGCGGCGCCGGCACACCGGGTTCTAGTCCCGGTCGGGGCGCCAGATTCTGTCCCAGTTGACCCTCTTCCAGGCCAGCTCTCTGCTATGGCCAGGGAGTGCAGTGGAGGATGGCCCAAGTGCTTGGGCCCTGCACCCGCATGGGAGACCAGGAGAAGCACCTGGCTCCTGGCTTCGGATCAGCACGATGAGCCGGCTGCAGTGGCCATTGGAGGGTGACCCAACGGCAAAGGAAGACCTTTCTCTCTGTCTCTCTCTCTCTCTCACTATCCACTCTGCCTGTCCAAAAAAAAAAAAAAAAGAAAAGAAACATGCACAAAGTGTCACTTTGTAATTCATTTTCACTTACATGATCTCATCACCCATAGAGCATTATCATCGTTTACAGATGATGAGACAAGGTCTAAGTAAAATAAATAATTAATGGCAAAATTGGGAGAGAGTAATAGAATTGGAATCTGCCTATTAAAATTCAGTATTCTAACTTCATCTCCAACATTACACAAATGTAACCTGGTTATTGATGTTCTTAGTCCCAAAGGAATGTCTGTTATAATAAATTCTGAACTTTGAAAGTCATCATGCCTTGGTACCTGATAAATACTCCAGGTTCATTCTCTGCTCCTTTCAATGACTCTCATTTAGTCCCTTAAATCTAAAGTTTCTTAGGATCTTGTAATCCTGAACCTATTATGTTCCATTGTTCTCCTTTTAGTGCAAATATAAAGACTTAAATTTAATAATAAATATACCACTCAGGGTAACATTGAACTAGATATCATTGAAATATTCACAGAATTGAAAACATGGGACTAAACAGTTTAATGACACTTGACACTCAATTGGTTTTATTATAAGTCACTAGCAATTATTTATTCAGTATCTGGCTTTCTAGCTAGATCATAGCCTCTCTATTGGTACTTCCATGTTTGTAATGTAGACTTAGTATATATTCAGTGCTTTGCATGGTATTTGATATATGGGAAGTGTATATTACATGTTTATTCATTCACATTCTTGCTTCAAATAAGAAAATTATCTTCTATGGCCCCATGGGTCCCTCTACCTATGCCATCTTTCTGATATTGGGTGGATTTTATCTTCCTCTCTTGTTCAGCATGTATAACTTCTGTTGATTCTTCCAAATCCAATTTGAGAATCCAATTTAGGACAGTTATTTCCAGCTCTTTCCATCTTCTCATATACTTGTTGTTAGAATCACACAGTCAACATTTCAATACAGTCATTCTTTTTGTAAAAATATGTGTATCACATAAATAGGTTTTTTTTCTTTTTGCAAAATACTTTAAAAGAGATTCTTTTTTCTCTGATTCTTTACAGAATCTCATGCCTGCTGAGCATCTTCAAGGTGACTAGTAACAACTTGCTGACATTGATTTGGAAGACATGAGTAGAGACCAGTGAGGAGACAAAGGGCTTTTGATAGAGCACTTGGTCAGGAGCTGATCAAAGAGAGGGCTTACAGAAGACAGCCTTATTTTTTAAAAGACTGCTTGTCTAGAGATTGTAGTGGAAAATTTCAAAATATAACTGAGAAAATAGCAGGATAGACATTTGTCTCTCAGGATGCATCTGTTAGAATTCTACTGACAAAGTCCATCCGAAAGCTAATAATAAAGTCAAGGTTAATAGGAAACATGTTTTGCGTTCTCTGAATAATATTCACAGAGGTGATAATTTAATTTTATAAGAAAAAGTACCACAGAAAGTGAAACAAATTTATTAGAGTTTAAATCACTTATATTAATCTATGTGTTTGGACCTTTTATTCAAATATTTTTTTGTGGTTTTCAAACATTGAATTTAATTAACACTGTAGTACAAGAACTGGTAATCTTACGGAATGGAAATAATTGAATAGACTTTCTTCTTTCAACATGAATAGGTCTTGTGGACTGAGAAAAACTATTTGTTCCCTACTCATTCCCTGTCATAAATCTATAAAACTGAAAAATCTTGTTTTGGAAATCCTACTCAGACAGAAAACATGGGACTCTTAGTTTCAAATCCTGCATACCAGCCTGTAATGGGCTGATAGGTTTTTGCTTTTTTTCTTGTGGAACTATAGATTCCTAGGGTCCAGAGAATTTCTTTTATTTTTATTTTTTGCATGTCTATAGATGTCTAATACAACACAATTTTCTTCTTCCTTTTAAAGTGAAAGTTTGAAGAAAAAAAACAGGAAAATGCATTATATTTAAATGTGAAGATCTTTCTCCTAATTAAGTTCATACAAATACACCTTAAGAATTTTTTATATTATTTAAAAGGTAAAATAGGGGAAAAAGAATAAGAATACAAATAAGAGAAAGCTATTCATTGGTTTACTTCCCAAGTGACTGCAATAACGGGGGATAGGCTAGGCCAAAACCAGGCATGAGGAACTTAATTCAAATCTCCCGTCTGGGTTGTTGGGACTCGAGTACTTGAGATCTCATCTGTTGCCTCCCAGAATGTGCATTAGCAGGAAGCTGAAATTGAGATCTGAGTTGGGACTTGAACCCTGGCACTACAGTATAGCTCCAGGCATCTTACTTGCTACATCAAATGCTCATCCCAGGAAAATGCATCTTTAATCAGAGTTGACTTAAATAAGAACAGAGATGATGAAATCCCTGTTCAACTATTTCCAATGGCTGCTTTCTAGAAAACTTAGCATTTCCTTATTTGTTTCCACCTTGGATTACAACCTAGCTGGCTCCTAGTACAGTATTAGTGTGGTACCAGAGGTATAAATAATAAGCGATATATTAAATCAGTATCATCTGCGTGAATCTGTGTATCAGATATACTAAGACAAAACTAGCTGAAGGATAGGGATGTAGATTATGTTTTAACAAGAAAATACAAAGAATTATGGTCCACACGTCTTTTCTTAGAGGAATATGTTTATGATCCCCTTGAGGCTAGAAAATGGTTGTTGAAAGTGATAGAGTTAGACCAGACTGCTCAGTTCACCACAAATAGTTCAGTTCAATGGTGTGGCAAAATTTGAGACGATTTGCTTAGGAAACTGTACTGAGATATAGGAAGAGATTACAGCAATGAGAAAAACAGCAGGCTAGCACTCCTATGGAAATCATAGCAGCACAGAATATACATTTTAGTGTTTGCAATGGCTTGTGATAAACTGCAGACCTGTTACAGAGCTGGAACTGGACCATATACATAAAGTGTTTAAAGGAAGTGTTGGGTTAGGTAGAAGCAAAAATCATGTATATGGGTCATGATTGGTCTCTTCATAAGATAGTTAGGAAAGTCTTCCCCTAATTATACTTTTTTTTTCTCTGTCCTGTCTTTCCACTCCAAATCAAAATGTGCATTACTCCAATCCATTATTTTCCTCTAAGCAAGTATAATAAATATTCTTCCAGAAATCTTGGGTAGGCATTTGGGGACCTTGGAAGTTGGGCTGAGTGTAGAACACAGGCTTCCTTTGCTTTTTCACTGATGATGACTTACGTGGTACTCAGAATTTCTAAAATGGTTTGCAAAACTAGCTTGTCCTAATCCCAGAATCTGCGAAAACGAGATCCCATGCCACAAATATATTACTTTACACTCAGAAGAGACTTCATAGATTTAATAAGTAACATGATTGCTGATTATTGAAGCTTAAGGATATTATCCTGGATTAGCCGTGTAGTTTCTTTTCTTTTTTATTTATTTATTTTTTTTTGACAGGCAGAGTGGATAGTGAGAGAGAGAGAGAGAGAGAGAGACAGAGAGAAAGGTATTCCTTTTGCCGTTGGTTCACCCTCCAATGGCCGCCGCGGCTGGCGCGCTGCGGCCAGCGCACCGCGCTGATCCGATGGCAGGAGCCAGGGACTTATCCTGGTCTCCCATGGGGTGCAGGGCCCAAGCACTTGGGCCATCCTCCACTGCACTCCCTGGCCACAGCAGAGAGCTGGCCTGGAAGAGGGGCAACTGGGACAGAATCCGGTGCCCCGCCTGGGACTAGAACCCGGTGTGCCGGCGCCGCAAGGCGGAGGATTAGCCTATTGAGCCATGGCGCCAGTCAAGCCGTGTAGTTTCAATACAGTCATGTGTGGCTATGCAAGCAGAGATCTTTTTCCAGCTATTAGAACAAAGAAGAAACAACAGAAGGGTTAGACATATTTGAAGTCTGAGAAGGATGCCCTGGATGGTTTAAAGATGTAGTGGACACAGGAGGAATGCAGGCATTCCAGAGAAGAAAAGTTAGCATATGCTGTCGCCAAGGAAATGAGGACCTCAGGCCGGTGCCGCTGCTCACTTTGCTAATCCTCTGCCTGCGGTGCTGGCATCCCAAATGGGCACCGGGTTCTAGTCCCGGTTGCTCCTCTTCCACTGCAGCTCTCTGCTGTGGCCCGGAAAGTCAGTGGAGGATGGCCCAAGTGTTTGGGCCCTGCACCCACATGGGAGACCAGGAGGAAGCACCTGGCTCCTGGCTTTGGATCGGCGCAGTGCACCAGCCGTAGCGGCCATTTGGGGAGTGAACCAACAGAAGGAAGACCTTTCTCTCTGCCTCTCTCTCTCTCTCTCACTAACTCTGCCTGTCAAAAAAAAAAAAAAAAAAAAAAAAGAGGACCTCAGACATAGAGCTGCAAAGAATTGGGGTCTATCCAATGTTTGGATGAGGTTGCAAATGGATTTTCCAGTAAGTCACCAGATTAAAAGGTCCAGCCAGGACCTAGCTTTCAGCCTTCTAAGACCCTGAAGTAGCTAGTAAGTAAATGTCTCTCACACATACTTTTATCCTTCAGAACTGTGAGATAAAAATGGGTAATGTTTTAAGATAGTACCTGTGAGGTACTTTGTTATACTTCAATAGAAAACCAATCTAGATGCACAGTGATGTATTTATGGATGAAATAATGTGATGGGTTGAATTTTGTCAAATTAATCCAGTGGGAAAGAGGGCAGGGACAGGTGAAATGTCTGTCCATCTGTTGTTGGTATCCAGTAAAGGTGGATAGATGATAGGTGATTGGTAGAGGTCATGGAGATTCAATATGCTTTTATAACTATATTTGTATATATTTAATACTATCCACAATAAAAACATTAAAAACAACAACTGGAGAGTTGTGCTTGAAACAGTTTTATAAGAGAAATGTTAAAATATATTCAACGACTCTTTGAAAGTCCTTGTGCACTTTGTGACTCTAAAAAGATAAAGAAAGATTTCTGTGGAAACCTGTGAGGACTTCTTCCTCAGTGCTTAAGGAAAAGAACAGAAAGAGAAAGAGGTCTCATTTGGTTGTGTTCATTAGTATGAGAGAGCTCATTAGAAAGAAACTACCTTAGGAATACTTATAGAATAATTCAGTCTCAATGAATTGCAGTCTCATTTACTTAAGCGAAATTTAAGGCCAAACACCTGTTTCCCATACACCTGATTTGTATTTCTTCTAGTGTGTCCATAATTGAATTTTTCTTAGTTGGAGACTTGAATGACTTTTTTGAACTCTGTTCTATGTTACTATTTTCCTATTTGGGACTAGTGATTTATGGTTTATAGTTGAGTTTAATGTGAATTGTGCTGCTTTAAGCATCACACATATGATGCAATCTTCTTTTTAAAGTAAGTATGCACAGTAACCTTAATTTCAAGTGATTTATTTCTACTTAATGAAATTCAAGTTGTAGTGAAAAAATTCATTACAAATAATTGAAATTTACTTTCATAGTTGCAGTGTTATAGGTAGGGTCAAAGAAATGGAGGCCTTATTGTGAGCCCTGATTTTGCTGCCAATTTGCTTCTATAATGTTTTAAAATTGTAACTGCCTAAAAATCTCATTTGCTAAGTAGTTATACATCCAAATAACTTAAATATTTATGTTCTAGCAACTTAGTAATGGTTTAAAAACATGCACATAAATTCAAAGAAGAATTACATATTGATTTTAATTTATTAAAAAATTATACGTATGTAGGATGTGTGTGTCTATTGGGTACTTTCCAACTTCTTAAATCTTGAATCAAATTAGGTATATAGGTAGTTTTTGTTTCGCTGTTTCATTTACCATCATATCTCCCAGTTCCATCCCTGTTGTTGCAGATGACAGGATTTTGTCTCTTTTTATAGCAAATAGTATTCCATAATATACACACACATGCTCATTTCTCTTTATCTGTTCATCCATTCATGGGCAGTTAGGTTGATTCCAAGTCTTGGCTATTGTGATCAGTGCTGCAAAAAGCAGGAAAATGCAGCTATCTATTCGAGATACTAATTTCAATATATACCTTGCTGTGGGATCACTAGACCACTTGGTACCTCTATGTTTAATTTGTTGAGTAAGGTTAACGTTATTTTCCGTAACGAATACACTAACTTATATTCCTCTCAACAGTGCCTAAGGGTTCTGATTTCTCCATGGCCTCACCAACACTTGTCTTTTGTCTCTTTGATAAAGCCACTGTAACTTGAGTTAAGTGACTTCTCATTGTGATTTTGAGTTTCCCTGATGATTAGTGATATTGGACACTTTTCCATGTACCTGTCAGCTATCTGTGCTTCTTGTTTTGAGAAATATTTATTTAAATCTTTTGCCCATTTTAAAATGGATTATTTAGTTTTGGGCATTGAGTTGTTTTACTGCCTTGTATATTCTGGATATTTATCCCTTATCAGATACACAGTTTGAAAATACTTTCTCTCACTCTGTAAGTTATCTCTTCACTCTCATGATTGTTTTCTTTGCTGTTCAGAAACTTTTTTTTTTTTTTTAAATTTTTGACAGGCAGAGTGGACAGTGAGAGAGAGAGAGAGAGACAGAGAGAAAGGTCTTCCTTTTTGCCGTTGGTTCACCCTCCAATGGCCGCCACGGTAGGCGCGCTGCAGCCGGCGCACCGCGCTGATCCAATGGCAGGAGCCAGGTGCTTCTCCTGGTCTCCCATGGGGTGCAGGGCCCAAGGACTTGGGCCATCCTCCACTGCACTCCCTGGCCACAGCAGAGAGCTGGCCTGGAAGAGGGGCAACCGGGACAGGATCGGTGCGCCGACCGGGACTAGAACCCGGTGTGCCGGCGCCACAAGGCAGAGGATTAGCCTAGTGAGCCGCGGCACCGGCCTACTGTTCAGAAACCTTTGTTTGATGTAATCCTCTGTCAGTTTTTTCTTTTGTTTCTTGTGCTTTTGATCCTTTGTCTAACATTATGTTTGCCTAGTCCAGTATCATTAAGCATTCTCCCTATATTTTCTTCTAGTGGTTTCATACTTTACAGGTAGTCTCACACACATGTGGGAAATATAAAAATCTGATTTTGTAGGGGGTGGACATGTATTCTAGCAGTTAAAATGCCATTGGACAGTCACACATTTGATATCAAAGTAACTAGGTTCAACTCTTGACTCTGGCTCTTGAATCTAGCTTCCTGCTTATGTAGATCTTGGGAGACAGGGGTGATGTCCCAAGTGGTTAGGTTACTGCCACCCAAGTGAAAGATCTGGATTAAGATCCACTAGTTTTAATCTAAGTCTGGTAGGCCATTATGGGCATTTAGGGGAGATGGGAGCTCTCTATCTTTCCTTCTCTCTGCTTCTCAAAACAGATAGACAAATAACTTTTGTATAAATAGGGAATAAAAAGTGTTTACCAGAGACTGGGGAAGAGAGAAGGATGTAGAGGGTGGGAGTGGATCATTGGATAACCTTAGCCAACTATGTTTGAGATGACTTAATGGGTATTAGTACTTCTAGTAGTTAACTTTTAACTATTTTAACTACTTGTAATTGATCCTTCTAGTTACTCAAATCTTTATTCAGTACTATGTAGTGTATGACAAAGATTTTTAGAAGTTCCTATTAGTATATTTTCCAGGAGTTTCTAGTTTCTGGCTGAAAAAAAAAAAAAAGAGGGATTTTCAAAATTGAACTGAAACAAACAGTTAAAGGTATTTGTTTTCTTATGGAAGCATTTTTTTAAATTGTAATTTTTCTAGCAGTGTTCATGACCACAATAAAATGAGCTGATTCAATCAAAAATGAAGCTTTAAACAAATAACTACTTGGATTCCTCTTGCGGCTTATTTGTGATTTCCGTGGTGGTTGTTATTTCAAAAATTATCCATGTTTTTTTTTTATAAATTTTTATATTATTTTTTACTCTCTCATTCCTTTTATTCATTCTTATCCTAATTTTCTTAAAAAATGAAAACAACTGAAAGAAAATGGATCCTTGTATTTCAGACTATTTTTGCTTTAACAAATTTACTGAGTCAAAAGTAACCATAATAATGAGAAATCTCATGAAGTCCTAAAAGCTGTAGATCCACTAGCAGTCTACTGGAAAATTTGCTTGTATTTAAACTATTTTAAAAATAGTGTTATTGTTATTATTTTTTTTTTTTTTTGATAGGCAGAGTTAGACAGTGAGAGAGAGAGAGAGAAAGGTCTTCTTTCCGTTGGTTCACCCCCTAAATGTCCACTACGGCTGGCGCGCTGTGCCGATCTGAAGCCAGGAGCCAGGTGCTTCCTCCTGGTCTCCCATGCGGGTGCAGAGGCCCAAGCATTTGGGCCATTCTCCACTGCCTTCCCGGGCCATAGCAGAGAGCTGGACTGGAAGAGGAGCAACTGGGACAGAATCTGGCACCCCAACCGGCACTAGAACCTGGGGTGCCGGCGCCACAGGTGGAGGATTAACCAAGTGAGCCGTGGGGCCGGCCTAAATAGTGTTATTATTAAAATATTGTCATGGATACATCAGATTTTAAAAATGTTTTCCTGCATCATTCATTGGAAATATTTAATGTATTCTTTTTTATATTGTAATGGATATCAGTAGCTTTTGAATACCTTTTCTAACACATTCACTTAAGCTGATTCTCCAAAATGTATCATTGTGAATTCCCAGCACAGTGAAAGTAGAAGCTTTTTTAAAAATATGTATTTATTTATGTGAAAGGCAGAGTTACAGAGAGATAAAGGTAGAGAGAGAAAAATATTCCATCTGCTGTTTCACTCCCCAAATGGCCATAATGGCCAGGGGTGAATCAGGCTGAAGCCAGGAGCCAGGAGCATCATCCAGGTTTCCATGTGAGTGCAGAGGCCTATGCCCTTGGGCCATCTCTCACTTCTTTCCTAGGTGCATTAACAGTGAGCTGGATGGAAAGTGGAACAGCCAGGACTGGAACCATTTCCCATATGGGATACTGGTGCTGCAGGTGGCAGCTTAACCTACTAAGCCTCAGTGCTGGCCCAGCATGTGAAGATTTGAGAGGGAGGGGCTCAACCAAGCATCAGGGAACATCTGGGATCATTCTTATTTCAAATGCTAACTGAGCTTTGCAATTTCAATATTTTTCAATATGAAATACGAATCTCAATATGCTACCAAGCTCTGCAGCTTACTTTTAAGAATTGAGACTCAGAAAGTTGAAAGGCTTTTGCAAGTTCTCTGATTGTCTTCCATAACATTGTTAATGAGCTTAAATGAATCAGTTATTTATATCATGTATGTGCTGTCTAATCTAGGGTCTGAAATAATATTTTTTTTTGTATTTTAAAAATGTTCATTTTAGTAACCATCAGTAAGCTTTAGTGTGTGTGTGTGTTTATATGTGTGTGTGTGTATTACAACAAATTATTGTTTTTTAAAAGATGTATTTATTTATTTGAAAGAGTTACACAGAGAGAGGAGAGGCAGAGAGAGGAGAGGCAGAGAGAGAGAGAGAGAGAGAGAGAGAGAGAGAGAGAGAGAGAAAGCCTTCCAGAAGTCTTTTTTTTTTTTAACAGAAACATTCTAAGTTTACTGCATAGAGAAAATATTCAACAGTCATTCATCAGTACATTCACATTCTATGTATTTTCTCATGGTCAACAAACTGATTCAAATGATTTAAATTATCCCACCATTTAAAGAGAAAAGTCTCTGCAATAATTTGAAACCATGGAGTTATCTTAATTTCACCACTGGCTGCTTTTTTCAGAAGTTCTTCCAGTTCTTTTGTCACGTAACAATAGCTTTTAATCTCATTGGGATCTGGGTTCAAAGTTACATTCTTCCTCACAAATAAAATGTAATCAATTTCATGTTCACCCCAAATACCATCAGATTGAGCTTTGTAGTGAATTCGTGTTAGATAATTTATTTCTTCTGGAGAAACCTCTTCCATAGGAATTCCTAGTTCAGCTTTTAAAGGCCTCTGTGCCGCCCTTCTTACTCCAATGGCATCATTTTCTTCAAGTTCATGTGGGTTACTTAATGGATGACTACAACAAGTATTGGTAAAACAACCAGCTGGTTCACTCCCCAATTGGCTGCAATGGCCAGAGCTGTGCTGATCTGAAGCCAGGAGCCAAGTGCTTCTTCTGGGTCTCCCACATGGGTGCAGGGGCCCAAGGACTTGGGCCATTTTCTTCTGCTTTCCCCGGGCATAGCAGATAGCTGGGTTGGAAGTGGAGTAGCCGGGACTTGAACCAGCGCCCACATGGGATGCTGGCACTGCAAGTGGTGGCTTTACCTGATAAACCACAGTGCCAGCTCCACAACAAATTAGTTTTATCAGATGAGAATGCCATTAATCAGTAAGGGATCATAGCTGCTTGTAAGACAAAAACCACTTTTAAAAAAATATTTGCCTTAAGCTGAACGACACTTCTATCTAGAAAAAAAAAAAGAATTGTAGGAAATCTCAATTTCAAAAACAAATATCATGGAAGTCTTATAAATGGGAGATTGTCTGCAGATAACTTAACCTGCTGTGTCACAATGCCAGCCCCATACTTTTTAAAAGCCAACCTTTATATAAGGGCCATTCTGTGGCCTTAGTCTTCATCAATGTTAACTCTACAAAGAATCACTCATTAGTCTTCTTTCTCAGGTATTTTCAATAGATCTTTTTCAATAGATCTCAACATATCCACACAACTCAAAATCAACTGATGTGATTTTCTGACCTCCTCCGTTTCTTATCACCTCCAAATACAAATACAGTGAATTGAGTGTTTCTGCCTCTTATTACTCCTTAATGTTAGGAGTTAGGCAGTGTTGTGAAGTCAGTAAGAGTTTGAAGGTTCTACACTGTCACTGACGATTTCAAGATCCTACTGGTATCTCATCATGAATTGTCAGATGAAGATGTGAGTTCATTCTAGCACAAAACAGTGTGAACAACAGGTAGCTATGTAAGGCTGACAACTGTTATAGAGTAAGAGTTTAAAGTTGAGCATTTACAAAATAGAGAAAGGAGACATTTCTGAAAAACAGTATGCCCAATTTGTAATGGAATGTAGGCCAGTAAGGAATCAAATTCAATATAATCAGCTAAGACATATAGGCACTTAGTGAAATCATGGGGACTGATATGCTTATGGCCAGGGAAGGAGCCACAGTAGGAGAAAAGCAAACGTGAGCAGATCGCTGGGCTCTCGGTCTCCGGTAAATTCCCATTCTACTTCCTCTCGCCAGGTCAGGATCACCTCTCTTTTTCCAGATTTCTTCCACTGTTGAACACTTGGGTTGCTTCTATCTCTGAAATGTTCTGAATGTTGTTGCCATAAACATAGGGGTATAGATGTCTCTTAGACTGAGTGGTTTCATATCCCTTAGACTTATACCCAATAATAGGATTGCTATGACAATCCCATGTTAAGTTTTTCAGTTTATTTTCCACTTATGCTAGTTTACATTCTCAGCAACAGTGAGCAACCTCTACATCTGTGCCAACTTTATTATCTTTTGTATTTTTGATAATATCAAATATAATTGAAGTGCAGTGATATCACATTGTGGCTTTGAATTGCATTTCTCTCACATGAGTGATGTTGAACATTGTTTCATGTGCCTGCTCTTTGGATGGTGGGACATAAAACAATGACACTCAGATATATTCAAGAGAGGCAAAGGGACAGTGATCTCAGCTACAGGAACAGCTAATCTATGGCGGACAGGATGCTGTTATCTAGTTTCTCTAGCGTCTTGTAGATTGGCTAATTTGGAAAAAATGGCTTCAGACTAGGGGGTATAAGGCTGGCACTAGTTGTCTGGTGCCTGGCCCCAAGGTGATTAGGTTGGGTACATGTGAGAATCCAACAGGGGAAGTGGCTTGAGTATGGACCTAATTAGCTGTTCAGGGAAGGAACTGACCTGTCTCTATCTAGCCAGGACCTCAAAGCTTGTCAAGACAGCATTTCAAACAAGAAGACAAAAAAATACTATATTGCAAAAATTGACTCCAAAATTCACTGGCTTGAAACAGTGGCCATTTGTTACTGCTCCCCTATGCTTTGGCTGAAGTAACTCTGCAGATCTTGACTGAGTTCTTCTAGCCTTGCCTCCATTCCACCTGTCTGTCTGCTTTAGGGTAATTCTCTATGTGCCTGAAAGACACCTGTGATGTATTCTTCTGGCACCAGCAGAGACACAAAAGGGCAGACACAACCTTATGAGTATTTTTGAAGCTATTGCTTGCATCATCTCTGTCAACTTCCTGGTGCCCCAAAGTATTCACATGGCCAGTCCCAAAGGAAAAAAGTGCAAGCATGTACCTGCCTCTGTAGGGAATCATGCAAATATCACATTGCAAAGGTGTGGAAATGGAGAATGAAGGAACTGAGAATCATAATCCAATCTAACACAGATTAAAAAAGGGGAAAGTGGCCTGCACCGTGGCTCAACAGGCTAATCCTCCGCCTTGCGGCGCCGGCACACCGGGTTCTAGTCCCGGACGGGGCGCCGGATTCTGTCCTGGTTGTCCCTCTTCCAGGCCAGCTCTCTGCTGTGGCCAGGGAGTGCAGTGGAGGATGGCCCAAGTGCTTGGGCCCTGCACCCGCATGGGAGACCAGGAGAAGCACCTGGCTCCTGCCTTGGGAGCAGCGCGGTGCGCCGGCCGCAGCGCGCCGGCCATGGCAGCCATTGGAGGGTGACCCAACGGTAAAGGAAGACCTTTCTCTCTGTCTCTCTCTCTCACTGTCCACTCTGCCTGTCAAAAATAAAAAATAAAGGGGGGGGGGAGTGAGAGGGGGAGATTAAAGAAAGAATTTATAATTGACGATGACAATGATGAACATAGAAGTGGGGAGATGCAGAAGTACCCAATGAGGTATTTCAGAGTCTCCTAAGCAGGTGACCGCATCCTGCACCCTCTGGAGATGGTCTCCACTGCATGTCTTGGCAAGTCAGGAATTCCTGAGGCCCCTCCATTCCTGAAACCTGGCATTGCTGTCATTCCTGAATATGCCAAGGAACAGTATCAAGCATGAATTTTCTGTTCTCAAGAGCATGATTGATACAACCTCAGGTTCTGTATTTTGGGTTTAATTTCCAGTCCCTCTTTACTATAAAGGGAATGATGGGAATCAGGAAATAATTCCATTCCTTGGCCACTGTTTTGATCTCTTCCTTTGCGGTCCCTCTTTGCCTTTGTTTTCACAATGTTCACTTCTCCATTCTTCCAGATCATTCCTTACCTTTTCATCTTTTTTTTCCTTTTTTTCCATGTCCTTTCCCCATCACCCACATATTTTTAGCTTACTTTCCGTATTTTTTGGAACCCTATTCATTTTTTTAACTTTTATTTAATGAATATAAATTTCCAATGTACAGCTTATGAATTACAACGGCTTCCCCCTCCCATAACTTCCCTCCCACCCGCAACCCTCCCCTCTCCTGATCCCTCTCCCCTTCCATTCACATCAAGATTCATTTTCAATTCTCTTTATATACAGAAGATCAATTTAGTATATATTAAGATTTCAACAGTTTGCACCCACATAGAAACACAAAGTGAAACATACTGTTTGAGTACTAGTTATAGCATTAAATCAAAATGTACAGCACATTAAGGACAGAGATCCCACATGAGGAGCAAGTGCACAGTGACTCCTGTTGTTGACCCAACAAATTGACACTCTAGTTTATGGCGCCAGTAACCACCCTAGGCTCTTGTCATGAGTTGCCAAGGCTATGGAAGCCTATCAAATTCGCCTATTCATTTTATCTTACCCAGAACTTTTTTGTTTTCCAAAAGGGCCTCCTAAAAAGCTACATTCATAGGAGAAAATCATTATCATTGTTTTTAACTTTGTTATTTTTTTTCACTCTAATTGAATAAGCAATTTCTGAGGGGTTGGTTGCTTGTTCCCTCAAAGTACAAATGAACTATCCAGTCTCTGCTCAGTTCGGGCCACTCATCATCAAGAGAAATGAATGCCCCTAAAATTGCTGCCTAACCAGATTGCAGGTCTGTCAGCTGCAGTACTGAGGGGAACATTTTAAATCACAGCAAACTTTGAAGTATGTGGCTAAGGAGAAAGGGTCAAAACAATCTTAATTTCCCAGGTGAGCATTGCCATCAAACAACAAAACAAAATGGATCAAACAAAAGTGATTATGACCTGAATCCGTCTTCAGGGCCGGGTTACCAAGATCATCACGGCTTCAGAAAAACTTTAACCCTCTCCACCCCCGTGTATTTTCCAGGGAGCCAAGGTCTTCCTGTTACTGACTGGAACAAGCTTTCATTATTCCCTTGGCCTAGGTAACTTTCATATTCAATCTTCCAAGCCAGTTAGAGCTTTTTCTGCTGTAACAGAGCCCTGTAATTACTGTTATTAATCTTAAAATCATGGGCTCTAATTTCAAAGGCTTCTTGCAACTTGAAAGTCTTTCCGACATAATGGTGCAAAAAATAAATCACCGTCTCCAAGTGTCATATGTGCTTGGTAAATGCCAACACTAAGAAGGGTATAAACATATTCCCCAAACAGGTACCATAAACTGGGAAATGACACAGTGTCTGCCATAAACATGTCTTTACCACAACCTGGTTTAAAAATGTTCTCACTCACACTTGAGATAAGCCTTTCAAATGGGATTTCAAAAACAAAATCAATAAACCCCCAGAAACTCTACTTGGCCTGGAAAGCTCGAGTCACATCTGCTGCAGTTTGCAGTGGCATTCCCTCCCCTCCTTTGTCATCCTCCTTCTCTCTGGTCACTGCTCAATCACAGGGAGGAGATAAGCACCCCACAGTACCAGTCAACACAGTGTGGGTCTTGTCTTAAGAAAAGCAAACCGTTTATCCTTAAGTACTTCACTTCCTGCCTTGCTACTCTGCTCTATGTAAAGGCATTGTAGTCTTCTCCTCTCTTTCCCTTTCTCTCCCTCTCTTTCATATATATATATATATACATATGTATATATATGTATATATGTGTATATATATATACACATACACTGTATATAATACTCATATATATATATATATACAAGGGTACTTCAAAATTTTCATAAGAAAATGGAATTAAAATGTTTTACTTTGGTGCATTATTTTGAAATCCAAGCATAGTTTTTTTTTCATTATTTTTAAAGAAGTATCTTTTTTATATTCTAAATATTTATTTCTATTTGCTTGAAAGGCAGAATAACACACAGAGAGACAGATGTATTCCATCTGCTGATTTACTCCTCAATTGCCCTCAACAGTCTGGGCTGGGCCAAGCCAGAGCCAGAACATGGAAACTCCATCCACATCTCCCACAGGGGAGGTAGGGACCCAAACACTACAGCCATCACTTGCTGCCTCCAAAAAGAATTAGCTGGAAGCTAATTCAGAAATGGAATAAGGAATCAACCCTAGGCATAATATTTTAACTGCTGTGTTCAGTTCCCAGCTCCAGCTCCTGACTCACGCTTCCTCCTAAAGCAGACCCTGGGAAGCAGCAGTGGTGATGTAAGTAATTGGGTTCCTGCCCCACATGTGGGAGACTGGATTGCACTGTAGGCTCTTGACTTTTATTCTAGTCTAGTGCTAGCTCTTGTGGGTATTTGGGGGATGAACCAACTGATGAAAGTACTCTTTCTCTTGGGTCCTGTGCTGTGGCGTAGTGGGTAAAGCCACCACCAGCGGAGCTGGCATCCCATATGGGCACTGGTTTGAATCCCTGCTGCTCCTCTTCAAATCTAGCTCTCTGATATGGCCTGGGAAAGCAATGGAAGATGGCCCAGGTCCTTTGGCCCCTGCATGCACGTGGGAGGCCCAGAGGAGGTTGCTGGTTCCTGGTTTCGGATCAGCTCAGCTGTGGCCTTTGCACTCATCTGGGGAGTGAACCAGCAGACAGAAGGCCTCACTTTCTCTCTCTCTGTGTTTCTGCCTATCTGTATCTCTGACTTTCAAGTAAATATTTAAATCTTAAAAAAAAAAGAAAGTGCTCTTTCTCTTTCTCTCTCTTGCAAGTAAAACTAAAAATAATATGAAAAATAAAAAGTTTTATTTCCATAAACATAGTTATAACAAAAAAAGAAAATCTTTTAGATAATATACCAAGAAGCTCATCTATAACTTAATTAATTAATTAACAGTTTGATTATTGAAATTTTTTTATGCTGTCCATGTAGTTGGCAGCATAGGAGATACTGTAGCAGTAATGAAGATAAATAAGACAGGTGCCAAACTATTCATAACTTCCAATTCCAGGAAGAGAGAGGAGACATTGTTACACATAACAATTAGTCAACTGATCCCCTGAGACTGTCTGAGAAATCTAATCCATGAAAAAAGGACTCTAGGATAAGTTAGTTTAGAAAAAACACACAGCATATTCCATATCCACCCCTAAAAATCACAAATTCAAAATCCTCTTAGTACTCTGAGGAGCCTGTCTAATCAGTATCTGTTTTATGTGTAGTAAACAAATGTTTACTTGTTCTTGTTTTTGTGCTTTTTCCTTTATCTGGTAACTTCTAAAAATACTGTTGGTGGAATATGTTTTGTACAATGTTTCCATAAATTAAGCAAGTAATAAGCAGTGTACTGAAGTGCTAAATTCATGGGGTGAGGACCTGAAAGAAATTGTTTCTCTCTGGGAGAATAGATGGGGAGGGTTATGGAAAGAGCCATATTAGAGTAAGACTAGCAGTGTAAGTGAGGACCACAGGAACTGAAACTGGCTGAATAAATGTCTAATTAAAAAGAGAGATGATGTTTAAAACATCTGTGATGTCTAAGGTATCAACCTATCATATGTGAAAAGGGGATGTGATGTATGGCTCTCCAACAGCAGCTAGGAGAAATAATTTTGACAAAAGAAAGTGAGGACTTTCTAAGAAATGGAAGAATGTAAACAGAACAATAGTAGGTTTCCTGATCCTGGCCGTGCTCCCGAGGAGGCCAGGCAATGACCACACACACCTAGATTTGTATGCCAAATAACTGCTGGAACAAATAGATCCCTACGGAGAGTCAATTCAAACCGTGTCTTTAATTCTGTACTTAAAAGTTCATTCTGTCATCTCTGAAGAGCTGGTGCAGATTTTGAGCAGGAAAGAAGTGTGATTTGAACTGAGTTTGGGAAGAATAATCTTGCAGTCCTGTATTGCAGGTATTAGAAAAAGAGAAAAGCAGCAGGGGACCACTTACCTTGTACCACATGGTATAAGCACCATGATCATCCATTTTTCACCCATAGAGTTTCTATTTAACTTTCTCCTCCTGCCTTCCCAAGGAGGATAGGCCCTTTCCTACAGATCAGGGAAAAAGGATGGGCTTGAGTTCATTTATCTGGCCTTCAAGGGAATTCAACCTGGAATTTACAATGTCGTCTGGAAGTAAAGGGTTAAATAGCAAGATTCATGACCGATTATAATTTTCCCTCTCACAAAATATTGACATAATATAATATTGTTAATATTTAACTTAAATTTAAATTTAATATTTAAATTTTTGCATATTCTACATCTGCAAATAAAAAACATGTGAGGTGAAGCGAGAATGTCAGGAACATGCAGTATACTTCTTAGCCCACAGTATTCCAGTTCCTTTTATGAAGAACATTGTGATAATTATACATTTCTTTATAAATAGAGTTGCCTTTTTAAAAGATTGTGTGCTAAGTATTAGGCATGGCATCTGGTATTTATTTTTACATTCACACTTTACCACAGCAATGATGTTTGATGTTCACAAGAGGTTAAGCTAAGATTCAGTTGTATTTCAGCAAAACACTGTTGACGTGGTTTTGAGGGAATTGTGGAACATACGCACAATTGGAATCAGGGCACCTTTTTATTAACAGTTGAATAGAATGATAAACCTATTATTAGTTTCTTTTTTTTTTTTTAAGATTTACTTATTTACTTGAAAGTCAGAATTATACACGGAGAGGAGAGGCCGAGAGAGAGATGTCTTCCTCCACTGGTTCACTCCCCAGTTGACCGCAATAGCTGGAGCTGCGCCAATCCATAGCCAGGAGCCAGGAGCTCCTTCTGGGTCTCTCATGTGGGCACAGGGGCCCAAGGACTTGGGCCATCTTCTACCACTTTCCCAGGACACAACAGAGAACTGGATCAGAAGTGGAGCAGCTGGGACTGAACTGGCACCCAAATGGGATGCTGGTACCTTAGGTGGAGGCCTAGCCCACTATGTCACAATGCCAGCCCCTATTACTAGGTTCTTTAGCAGAAAAGTAATTCTGGGATTTTTAGTAAGCAGATATTTGTAGGCTCAAGGCCCAAGGATCATATTCATTTTGTCTTATACTTTCCTGAGCTTGTATGGACATGCCCAGCAAGAGGCACTATCATTATCTTTTGACTTTCCCTCTGAACCAACATGTTACAAACTGCACTATTTCCATTGTAAACACATGTTTCTTCATATGGTCATTGATTTCAGAACCCTCCAGCCAAAAATCCCCACTATGAGGTCTTTAAAGGACAGTTTCTCTGACCTCTTCTTTGGGAGAGAGAAGGCATTTCCCATAACCCTTAAAATCACATTATAGTTGAGGGACTGTTATATGTGTAACCATTTGATTATGAACTTTGAATCATAGAAATGAAACCAAAAGTAATTGTTATCTTCCCTTCTTGATAATCTCTGCCTTCCAGCAATTGCAGTGTGGCATGGCTCCCATGAAATTAAGTGAATTGAGGATTTGTGTCACCAAAGAAAATTTAAGCAAGGAAAACTTACATAGTCAAGCTTTAGCTCCCATTTAGTGAAACATTTTCATTTTACTCATCAAAAGATAAAGGAACAAAGAGGGTCCCTGATTTCTCAACATCCCATGAGAATATCAGTGGTGAGAGTGATTGAGACTGATATTGTTACCCTGATCAACCAGCACTTGGGCGACTGGTCTTTTTTTAAGATTTTATTTATTTATTCAAGAGGCATAGTTATAGAAAGAGAGAGGCAGAGAGAAAGAGAGAAAGAGAGAGAGAGAGAGAGCGCTCTTCGCATCTGTTGGTTCATTCCCCAAATGGCCATAATGGCCGGAGCTGGGTCCATCAAGAGCCAGGAGCCAGGAGCTTCTTCCAGGTCCCCCATATGTGCAGGAGCCCAAGCACTTGGGCCATCTTCTACTGCTTTCCCAGGCGATAGCAGAGAGCTGGATCAGAAGAGGAGCAGCCAGGACACAAACTGGCACCCATATGGGATGTCACAGCACTGGTCCTGTGAACGGTCTTTTGACTCCAAATCTCAGGGCACCTATCAATGCATCTCACTCTGTGCTGTTGTTTTTGTTGTTTGAAAGTTGCTTTCTTTTCTGATGTTGATCTGAGTCTCCTCCAACCTCACGATTTCACTGCCAAGATCCTGATGAATCCTTTGAGCCCATTTTTCCCATCATTGGAGTTCTTGAAGTTTCTTGAGGATCCATGTGCTTGATCACCACGTTTCACTACAACCTCTACTTGTTTAGGTTCACCCATGCCAAGAAGTCTTTGCTCCTAGGCTGGTTGCAGATTATGCTGCCTCCTATTTTCCAGAAGTGAGAAAACCATGTAACAAATTGACTACCTCATATTTTCCTTGGGACAGTGCAGTTTGTGAGGCTTCCTAGTACCTTGTAGTTACAAACAAGTAAATGTCCACATACGTTGCTGATTTCTTGACGCCATTCCTGCATTACAAACAGTCCCTCTAGACACAGCCCTGTTTCTGATGTAGCTACCTGTCCTGGTATTGATGTATATTTCCTTTTGTCCTTGGGAATGTCTGCTGCGTATACAGCTTTACCATAATCATCTGCTCTTTACAGTAGCTCAGCCAAGCCTATTGTTCATTACTATTCGCTTGTCACAATAGTCAAGGATAGAAGAGACATGTGTGTCAGGATTTAAACTGTTTTTCCCCTCAGATATTTCAGGATGATATTGTTTTTCTCTTTGCTTTTTACCCACTTCCATTAAGTCTCACTTATCATGCTGCCAATGCAATACAATTACTTGAGCACTCCGTTTCGGTTTTCATTCGACATATTCCCATTATCAGGAAATATAGTGTTTTGGACAGACACAGAGATAAAAAGACATATTCTCTGCGTTCTGGTCTCTGGTAAAGACAGATAAGTAAATCAACAATAAGTTTCCACTATGACACATGGCGTGATGGAGCCAAGAACAGAGGGTTAGAGTGAAACAGAGCGGAAATAACAGCTCCCTGGGTCCCCCTGGAGTTAGGAGCTTGACAGTCTTCACAAAATAATAGATGCTTTATCTGAGTGTTGAGTGCGGATTGAAGGAAAGGTGACGATGAGGGAATGCTATGCCATTTTTCAGCTTGCAGAACTGAGGAGTAAATAAAAACATTGCTATTCTCAAAAGCCCAGGGTCAGGATTATAAAACAGAGATAAGGGGAAAAAAATCACTTATCCAGGACTGGTATTGGGGTGCACAAGTTAATCCACCTTTTGCAACAGCACATCCCATAGCAGAGCACTAGTCTGAATCTGGCTGCTCTGCTTTTGATCCAGCTCCCTGCTGATGTGCCTGAGAAAGCAGCAGGTGATGACCCAAGGACTTGGGCCCTTGCCAACCATGTAGCAGACCCAGATGGTATTCCTAGCTCCTCTCTTCAGTCTGGCCCAGCCTTGGCTGGTGGTTGCAGTCATTCGCTCGCTCTCTCTCTTTCTCTCTCTCTCCCCCACTCCTCTCAAACAAACAAACAAATAAATAAATCTTAAATAAAATGCCTTATTCAAAGAGAGAGTGATATGCATTCTTTGGAATTCTTCACAACTAAAATTCCACTTGGAAATTCAATGCACATTATCTTTTTTAATATTACTGGGGAAGATTGAAATTTTGCAACATTGTAGGTATTATAATGATACAGGAAACTTAGATGAGGTTAGAGAAGTTAACGAATGTCTCTATCTGGACTATTTATTTATTTACTTATTTTTAACTTTTATTTAACAAATATAAATTTCCAAAGTACACCTTATGGATTACAGTGGCTCCCCCCCATAACTTCCCTCCCACCTGCAACCCTCCCATCTCCTGCTCCCTCTCCCATTCCATTCACATCAAGATTCAGTTTCAATTATCTTCATATATAGAAGATTAATTTAGTATATATTAAGTAAAGATTTCAACAGTTTGCAGCCACACAGAAACACAAAGTGTAAAATATTGTTTGAGTACTAGTTGTTATAGCATTAATTCACATTGTACAATACATTAAGGACAGAGATCCTACATGAGGAGTAAGTGCACAGTGACTCCTGTTGTTGACTTAACAATTTGACACTCTTGTTTGTGGTGTCAGTAATCACCCTAGGCTCTTGTCATGAGTTGCCAAGGCTATGGGAGCCTTTTGAGTTCGCCAACTCCGATATTATTTAGACAAGGTCATAGTCAAAGTGGAAGTTCTCTCCTCCCTTCAGAGAAAGGTACCTCCTTCTTTGATGGCCTGTTCTTTCTACTAGGATCTCACTCTTTCTTTTTTTTTTGCCACAGTGTCTTGTCTTTCCATGCCTAAAATACTCTCATGGGCTCTTCAGCCAGATCCAAATGCCTTAAGGGCTGATTCTGAGGCCAGAGTGCTTTGGGACATCTGCCCTTCTATGAGTCTTCCGTGTATCCTGCTTCCCATGTTGGATCATTCTTTCCTTCTTAATTCCATCAGTTAGTATTTTTAGACACTAGTCTTGTGTATGTGATCCCTTTGACTCTTAGACCTATCAGTGTGATCAATTGTGAACTGAAGATGATCACTTGGACTAGTGAGATGGCATTGGTACATGCCACCTTGATGGGATTGAATTGGAATCCCCTGGCATGTTTCTAACTCTACCATTTGGGACAAGTCCGATTGAGCATGTGCCGAATTGTACATCTCCTCCCTCTCTTATTCCCACTCTTAGGTTTAACAGGGATCACTTTTCAGTTAAATTTAAACACCTAAGAATAATTGTGTGTTAATTACAGAGTTCAATCAATAGTATTAAGTAGAACAAAAAAAAAATACTAAAAGGGATAAAGTATTAAGTTGTTCATCAACAGTCAGGGCAAGGGCCGATCAAGTCACTGTTTCTCATAGTGTCCCTTTCACTTCAACAGGTTTCCTTTTTGGTGCTCAGTTAGTTGTCACCAATCAGTGAGAACATGATATTTGTCCCTTTGGGACTGGCTTAATTCACTCACGAATGTCTATAACTGGATTTTTTTGATTTATAGATGAGAAGCAGTCTGAAGGTATTTGAGAAAGTAACTTATCCTATTGATACAAGATGTATTTAATGAAATTATTCTTGCAAGGGTTTTAGAATATAGTTTCATAACAGAAGTAATTTGGAGAAAGTGATTAGTTTGTGGATGATACATACCAGGACTAATATAATTTTAATAAGGTTAAAGGTCACAGTCTAATCAAGGTGACCAACTTAAGGGTAAAAGATGACTTTTGATGCTTTTAATAAGTAAAATATAAAATGTTGGTGTTATTCTATGGTGATGATTAAATTTTGTTTGTGAATTGGAATTTCTAGATGTGATGTGAATAAGAATGCAAACTTGAAAATACACTGACCCAGTGACCTCACCTTCAAAATTGAAAAATCAGATTTATAAATGGGTGAGAATGTGCATAAACTGCTGAGCTTTAGGGAAAGATGCTTTTTCACATTCAGCATGCTTGAGGCATTTATAGTTATGTTTAACATCAATGGGATGCTAGTTAAAGAGGATACCAAGAATTGTCTTAGACATAGTGCATAAGATTACCAGGAATTGTGCACCTCCCTTCAAAAATGGAGGGAAGGAGAGAAGCCACATAGTGAGGCAAGTTTCAGTACAGTACTTAAAGCATATTTGTGTGAAATCAGCTTAGCAACTTTAGAAGGAAGTAACACTGAGGTAAGAGGTTTCTCACGATGGATGAAATGAGTAAAGACTAGTCACTGTGCCAGGAGGTATCGCTGAAAAGGTAGGCAGCCCCCTGCCAAAATGTGCACCTGATGTGGAATGGAGGCCAAATTAAAAGTCAGTTTCAGATATTTGGCCTCTGGTGCATTTTTTCTTAATCAAAGACAGAGAAGAAACTATAGAGGAAAGAGTGTTATTTTTGGCAATACCAAAGACCTGGCTGTCTCTTAATGCCCCTAAGCTACTGGAATACCGAACTGCTTATTTAACTTTCCATTAGAGAACAGCAAATGTTCTCATAATAACCAAATAAAAGGAGGGAATCACAGGAGAATACATCCTCATTTTTTACTCAAATATGGCTTACCCCTATTAAGGAAGATTTCAGAGGGTGAGAGCAGTACAGTAAGAGAGCAAGAGGCAAAGGAAAGTAGTGAATAAAGAGGATAAAAAAGGGAAAAATTAAAAGAACCTGCATTCAAAGAAGCAGCATGTGTATTTTTTCAAAACTATTAAAAATAAATACTGTTAGAATTATATTCTGTATATATTCAATATGATTGAAAGCATAAATTTGTAATCTAATGGTATAAGAAATCAAGGCAAGGTAACGTGGTAGTCCAGAGTCACTGTTAATACATATGAAATAGCTTAGGGGCTGGCTCTGTGGCATAGTAGGTTAAGCATTTGTCTGCAGTGCTGGCATCCCATACGGGCGTCGGTTTGAGTCCTGGCTGCTCCAATTCCAGTTCATCTCCCTGCTGATGGCCTGGGAAGGAAGTAGAGGATAGCCCGACTACGTGGGCCCCTGCTCCTGTGTGGTAGATCTGGAGGAAGCTTCTGGGTCCTTGCATTGAATCTGTGCAGCTCTGGCCTTTGCAGTCATTTGGGGAGTGAACCAGCAGATAGAAGACCTTTGTCTCTGTCTTTCCCTCACTTTGTCTGTAAGTATGTCTCTCACATAAATAAATAGATCTTTAAAAAAAAAAAGAGAGAGAGAGAGAGAGAGAAACAGCTTAAGCCAAAGAGACAATGTATTGACTGGCCCCACTTTTAAGTCAGAGAAGACTAATGAGTATCATAGTTAGGTCAAGATGCTCAGTTGATGACCTAGCAATGGAAGACCTTCCTCATTTCTTCTTCTTTGTGCTTTTCTTGGCTGTCCTCATAGTTCTGTAGATTCTCCCCAAAATGAGGCTCCTCAGTCATTACAATTAATGACTATTCCCCTAATTGTTCCAGTGGAAATGGTCCTTGACTGTGGTCCTGAACTTCTGTTTGTGTCAATTTCAAGTAACATACTCAGAAAGGATAGTCAGCTGTCTGTCACAACCAGCTCTAGGTGAGGGGCTAGCATCAGTCTCAACCAAAACACAAGACATGGATGTGAGGTCATGGTCATATGCAGTGGAAAATCAAAGCACTCTTAAAGGGAAATGTAGAAAATTTACCAGGCAGAAGATGGAAATAGTTGACCACTTATATTCTGTGACTTAGAAACTCAGAAATCGCGTGTTGTTATTTCCATAAGACACATTTAAAAATGAACCCATTTAATGTGACAAAGCTACTTCAGGTGCCACTAAAAGTGTATTCACCTTATCTCCTCAAGGAGATGATGTCAATGTCTGTGCAACTCCAAGTCTAGGATTAATAAATGAGGTACATCATTGGTTTTCCCACATCTAAAACAGATGAAAATAAAAATGATAATTATAATTTAAAATGAAAAAAGTAATAAATTCATTTAGAAAATGTGTGAAGGACTTGAAAAAAAATTTAAATGGCCAACAGACACTTGAAAAAATGCTCAGGATCACTAGCCACCACAGAAATGCAAATGAAAACCACAATAAAGTTTCACCTCACCCCAGTTAGAATGGCTCTCATACAGATATCAAGAAACCATAAATGCTGGTGAAGATGTAGGTACCCTAATCCACAACTGGTGGGAATGTGAACTGGTGCAGCCACTGTGGAAGGCAGCATGGAGATACCTCAGAAAACTGAATATAGATCTATCATATGACCCAGTCATCCTATTGATGTAAAATTATCCAAATGAAAAGAAATTAGCATATGAAAGAGTGATCAAAATTCATAATAGCTAAGGTATATAATCAACTCAGATGTCCTTTAACTGAAGACTGGATAAAGAAATTATGATGTATATACACTATCAAGTACTACTCAGCTGTGAAAAAAAATGAAATGCTTTCTTTTGCAACAAAATGGATGCAACTGGAAACCATTATGCATAATGAAATAAGCCAATCCCTAAAAGACAAATGTCATACATTTTCCATGATGTGGTGACTAATAGAGTATCTAAAAGGCAATACATAGGAGTGAGAATGACATTTTGAGATTCAATGATTATTTATAGCCTTTGACTTGACAAATGAAGAGCAATGTTTTTTTTCTTCACACTATTTGTTGAACTCTTAATGTAGGGTTAATCTTACGAGTATAAACTTTACTTAAAATAGATCTTTTTAAAAACTGAGAATGGGAATAGGAGAGGGAGGAGGAATAAGGGTGGGAGCGTGCATGGGAGGGAGTGTAGGGTGGAAAGTATCATGATGTTCCTGAATCTGTGTCTAGGACAGACATGAACTTTGTATACCTTAAATAAAATTTTAAAAAAAGTAAAAGAGTAAAGTTAAAGAGTTGAACATTTTAGCAAACTATAGCATATTCTTTATCCTTAAATATTTAAAACAAGCATTCCCTATTGGGGGTGATACAAAGCCCACCCAGGCATCTGGGTAAGCTGTCAGAGGGATTTACAGCCTCCATTGTGCTTCACAGTCATGGATGAGTTTGGCAACGGGAACAATTTTCCCTAAGAAGACTGAAATATATGACAGTCCGCTTCTTGGTGGTGTCAGATTTGCAGCTTGGGGATCTAGAAATCAATAGACACTTTGAGCCAACCTTGGACTTCTTTCAAAATGCAATTAACTTAATTGCCAGAGATTTTGCAGTGATGATTAAGATTGCCAGCTGGCTTCCTTCATCATACAAACCTTTCATTTCCATTGATATTAATAAGCCAATTTCATAACTGTATCTTCTGACCCCAGCCCTGGCTTACAAAGGAGACTCTTGGTGATGATGGTGTCCATCAGCTGTGCATTCTTGCCACTTTGGTAAATGTGGTGTGCTGTGCGTTTTCTCATGCTAGTGCATTTTCTGGCTGTGTGTTGTGCTGCCACATGAGCATGCTACTCTCTGAATTCCTCATGTCTTCCTCCCTCCTCTGCCATGGCAGTCCTGGAATGACCACTTTAATGATAGTGAGCTTCCAAGAGCTATACAGGAAGCATATTGGACCCAACTCTGAGGGCCCTTATCTGGTTATTGCATTTTTATCATGGTATAATTTTACCATACTAACAGTCTCTCACTCAACTTCATATTCCACACTCCCCCACCCCATTCATCAATCTCTGGATCCAGTCCCATCCATTCTCAGCCCCATACATTTTCTCCTGCCTCCCTCAACAATATGTTGATTAGGTCCTGCTGCTCCTTCCATTATTAATAGGCCCAGAACTTCTCCAGCTGGGCCACGTTAACTTAATCTAATTCACTTATCTGGGGGTTAGGTGGGGAGGTGTAGTTCTATTTTCAGGGATGTGGAGACTCTTAGGTTTTCCTTCCTTCCTTCCTTCTTCCCTCTTTTTTATTTGTTTATTTTTAAAAGTCAGAGTTAGAGAGAGAGAGAGAGAGAGAGAGAGAGAGAGAGAGAGAGAGAGAGAGAGAGAGAGAGATTCTACCCACTGGTTCTCCCCAAATGGCCAGGTCCTGGGAAGCCCAAAGCACAGAGCTTTATCAGAAGGTTAAGACATATACTATAAATTGATCAGTGACAGAAAATTTTTAACAGTGATGATAACATGAGAATTAATGATGTTTCCAGATGACAATAACAATGATGAAAGCAACTTTCATTTATGAAATGCTACAGATACATGCTAGTGAGTATAATATTTATCACATTTTTTATCTTGAATGACTAATTAATACATTTCATAAATGGAAAATCTCAGAGATAGATGTGCTAAGAAAGTTGTGAAGTCATAGAGCCAGGAAATAAGAATCTTGATACAGTTGATATTTTTTTTTTTTTTTTAGTTTTCTAATTTAATTGCTTGGTCCCAAAAATACAAGCAGGTTATATGAAGGTACTTCATAGAAGTTCATGGAAAATGTGCACTATGCTAAAACTGCATATGATTCTCCATTTTTTGCACTAAAACTTATCTTTTAGTTCTGTTTTTCTCATGACTTTTCTGAAGTTTCTTTGTACAAGGCAAATTGTTTTAATTGTGCTAGAAAATAATTTTGTTTCTTTTAAAAAAGTTTTCTGTGTTGTGCAGTTTGACGAGTCCAATTATTTACTCAAGTCATTTTAAGTAATTATATCATCCATTTGTAATTCAATGATTAAAAGATCATAAAACATGGAAATAGTAACTGTAGTGCCAGCACCTATCTATTTAATTTATTCTATTTAGTTTAGTCCCTAGCAGAACAACAAGGATATGCACATAGGTCCACTGATAAATTCAACAAAAATATTCCAGCATCTGCTTTCAGTATAATTCAGCAACAATCAATGTCAGAAATACAGAGATTCATAAATCCGTCATCTTTCCCTTGTGGGTTCCCAGTTTCATATGAAAAATACTGTGTTAAAAGTTCAATCACAGCACAGTGTGACAGGAGGAATCATATAAATTTAGCTGTTGAAAGTAAGCTAGAGTTAGGATGTGGAAAAGATATGGCAATGTTGACCTGGATGATAATGAACAAATATGATGGTAAAGTATTGCAGAGACAAGAGACAACATTTACAAAGCTGGTTACATGAGACAGCCAGGTGTTAATTAGCCGAACATAATTAAAGGAAGTTTGATCACAGAAAATCATGTGGAGGTATAAAAGTGTATACCATATTATATTAAAAGGGTAGAGTATGTTGTTTGGGATTCATTCTGTTTTTGTTTATTTTTTATCATTATAAAATTCTCACAACATAAAATTAGCCATTTGAAAATGAACAAATCATTGGCAGTTAGTGTATTATTATTATTATGCAGTCACGAATTAAATCAGTTTCTATGTCATATCTATAACTCCGAAGTTAAATCCCCACTTATTAAGTGGTTATACTTAATTGCTCCCCTCTGCAACCCTTGGAGACCACCAATCTGCTTTCTACTTATACTAATTTACCTATTGCAGAATTTTCATATAAATGAAATCACACAATATATGACATTTTGTATCTAGATTCTTTTATTTAACCTAATGTGTTCAAGTTTAATTCAAATTGTAGCATGTGTCAGCATTTCACTCTTTATGGTTTAATAACACTGAATTTTACATTTATAGCACTATTTATCCATTGGCAGACATCAGTGTGTATGCTGTGTATGAGTTTTGGTTTCAGTACCAGTTTACATTATTTTTGGTATATACTTAGGTGTGAGTTGCTGGATCATTCTGTTTTACTTTTTGAGGATCTTCCAAGTTGTTTTCTACAGTGCTGAATCACTTTACATTCTCAGTTATGATTCATTTTGACTAACTGTAACATAGAATGTTTTAAAAAGTATCCCAACAGAGAAATTATTTTTCTATCCAAAATAGAGGTAAGTCAAGAATTATATGGTATTTTGCTTTTTTTCTTTAATAATCCAGCATTAGTCTATTGAAGAGGTTAACAAACCATTTTCCACAGCTGCCTGTATCTTTAAATTTGTTTTGTTGGTACGCAGCCATTCCCATTCATTTTTGTATTCTCTATGGTACTCTCTAACATGAGAGTGTTGAGTAATTGGCACAATGACAGTTTGGCCTACAAAGCCAAAAATATTTCCTATATCCTTTGTTACAGAGGAAGCTTACTAAATATATATATATATATATATATACACATATATATATATTTATATAAAATACATATAAATTTAAATGCTTTATATTATATGTAAATTGCTGGCCTGGAGTCCTTGGCTCCTAAATCACTCCTGAAGCTCCATCATGTTCCCAATACAACCATCAAGAAGAAAGCGGAGAAAGAATATGCCATTTTCTTTTAAAAACACTGCCATTCCACTATCCTAAATTAGTCCATTTCCATAAATAAATGCAAAGATAATTTGGTAATGTAATCCTCATTTCTGTGACTAGAAATCTACCTAAAATTGGGTTTACTTGACAAAAAAAAAAAAAGGGGGAGAAAGAGATGTTCTGATTTATTAGCTAACTCCAGTACAGGAACAACACCTACTAGACGGGAGAAGACATGAGCCCTAGATGAGTCACGTTTCCCTGAGAATGGTAGGTGGAGGGAAGAGAAGAGCTCTCTGGGACTAAGTAAAGAGCTTAAGAATCAATTAATGTCTTTATTACCGAACCCAGGCATCTCATAACAATTTGAAGTAGGTAGATAGATAATAAATCTCTATCTTCCTTGATAAAGTAAGTAATTTCTGAGTTCACTAAGCCTCATTTTCTGGCTAATTTGAAAGTCTGATTAAAGTTTTACCTTTCATAATTGAGCTCAATGTAGCATAATCTTTTGTTTTAATTGAATTTTCAAGGCTTGCATTTGGAGAGGGATTGAAATTTAGGGAAGTTGTCAAGGGCACACTTTGTAGGACTGGTATAACCAGTAGATATCGTGTTTCTGAGTGTGAAAGACTAAATATTTATCTATCAGCTTAATAAGAGTTATATTTCACACTCACTTTCTGTTGTTATTAATATCTTACATTAGTATGGTACATTTGTTAAAATTAATGAACCAAATACTGATGAATTATTATTAACCATAGTCCAACATGACACATTTTCCTTAGTTTTCTCTAATACCATTTTTCTGGTTCAAAATCCCATCCAAGATCCCACAGTACAATCAGATGGCATGTCTTCTCAGGCTTCTCTTGGTTGAGACAATTCCTCAGACTTACAATTAATGACTTTGTCATTTTGGCAAGAGCTGATCAGATAGTTTGCAAACTACTCCCTCTATCTGAAATTTTCTGATATTTTGCTTATGAGGAGACTGGACTTGTGGTTTTTGGAGGGAAGATCACAGAGTCGAAGAGCCATTTTCCTCAGTCATATCCAGAGCACATTCTATAAACCCAAGTGATCATTTGGCAAAGTTTCTGATAGGTAGCTTGCTCCACTATGGTTAAATCCTCCTTAGTTCACCTTCCCACACTGTGATGTTAGAAAGGAAGTCACTAGACATATCCAACGCCTATGTGTTCTTCTGCTTGAGGTCAGAATGTCTAAAAAAATCATTTGAAATTTTTCTGCATGGGATATTTGTCTCTTCTCTATTATTAATTTATGTAGTTATTTCTGTCATATGGAAAAATTATTACCATAGATATTCATGTTGTGTACTTGGGTTATAACCCAATACTACTAGATTCTTTTTGTTGCTCAGATTGCTTTATTTTTCTCCTTTTGGGAGCTCTTTCAGTTCACTCCTGCTCTCCTATATTCCAGTAAATGTGCTTAAAAAGAACTGTTGGGCCCAGCATTGTGATATAGCAGGTAAATCAGCATCCCACATAGACACAGGTTCATGTCCTTTTTGCTCCTCTTCAAATCCAGCTTCCTGCTAATGGCCTGGGAAAAGCAGTGGAAGATGGCCCAACTATTTGGGCACCTGCCACTTGCGTGGGAGACCCAGAAGCTCCTGGCTCCTGACTTTGGCCTAGCCCAGTGCTTAGTGAACAAGTGGATAGAAGATCTCTCTCTCTCTGTCTCTCTCTTTCTCTCTTTGTCTCTGTAACTATAAGTTTAAAAATTAATAAATAAACCTTAAAAAAAGAACTCCTCCGAAGCCAGGAGGCTCCTGGCTTCGGATTGGCTCAGCTCTGGCCGTTGCGGCCAATCGGAGAGTGAACGATTGGATAAAAGATCTCCCCTCCCCCCCCCCCCCCCGCCTCTCCTCTCTCTGTGTAACTCTTTCAAATAAAATAATAAAAAAAAACTTAAAAAATTTGAGAATAAGTAGTAGAGATGCCCTAAAAATCTTCTCTTCTCCTACACAATTAGAAATGAGATAAAATATAATGAAATTTTTTGACTGTAGTGTTGAACTCTTAATAAAGATCTATAATAATGAAGGAAAAACTAACAGAGTGCAAATGGAGATGAAGCAGTGGATGGTGACTGGGTCCATGCTATGATCAAGACCATAAAGTCAGGACCAGCGCTGTGGCATAGTAGATGAAGCTTCTGACTGCGGTGCCGGCATCCCATGTGGGTGCTAGTTCGAGTCCCGGCTGCTCCACATCCATTCCAGCTCTCTGCTATGGCATGGGAAAGCAGTGAAAGACTGCCCAAGTCTTTGGGCCCCTGCACCTGCATGGGAGACCCCGGGGAGACTCCTGGCTTCGGATTATCACAGTTCTAGCTGTTGCAGCCATCTGGAGAGTGAACAAGTGGATAGAAGATTCTCTTTCTCTCTCTCTCTCTCTCTCTCTCTCTGCCTCTTTGTAGCTCTTCCAAATAAATAAATAAATATTTAAACTGAAAAAAAAAAGAACTCCTCAATCCATACCACTTTAAGATGTTTCAGTCTCATTTTGTATATTTTTCCTCTAAGAGTTTTTAAATTAAAATATTACCATAAAATTTTGCAATTTATATACATTGTATAATATTCAAATCAAGGCATATTTTGTCTATTTTTGATACATTTTTCTTATTTTTTAATTTAATAGTGCATCTTCCTTTTAATACTGTCTTTTAAAAAGTACACACTTTAAGTTCTCATGTATTCTGTTGTGCCTTTCTAATGGGTCATGCCATTGATTTTTTTTTTTAAGATTTATTTATTTGTTTGAAAGGCAGAGTTACAGAGAGCCAGAGGCAGAGAGAGAGAGGTCTTCCATCTGCTAGTTCTCTCCCCAAATGGCCGCAGCCAGTGGAGCTGGGCCGATCTGAAGCCAGGAGCCAGGAAATTTTCTGGGTTTCCCATGTGGGTGCAGGGGTCCAAGGACTTGGACCATCTTCTACTGCTTTCCCAGGCCACAGCAGAGAGCTAGATCATAAGTGGAGAAGCCAGGACCTAAACGAGCGCCCAGATGGGATGGCAGCACTGCAGGTGGCAGCTTTACCTGCAATGCCACAGTGCCAGCCCTGCAAATGATGGTTTAAGAAGGCATCACTTGACTAATACCACAAATATTTTTTTCTAAATATCTTAAAATAGTATTTATTCTATTTCATACTTAAGTGATTGACTTTATTTTTAAAAAAATTTACTTATTTTTATTTGAAAGGCAGAGAGAGAGAGAGAGAGAAAGAGAGAGAGAGAGGAGAGAGAGAGGTGTCTTTTATCCACTGTCCACTGTTTCACTCCCCAAATGGCTGCAATGGCCAGAGCTGGGTCGATCTGAAGCCAGGAGCCTGGAGCTTCTTACAAGTCTCCCATGTAGGTGCAGGGGCCTAAGGACTTGAGCCATCTTCCACTGCTTTCCCAGGCCACAGCAGAGAGATGGCACAGAAGTGGAGCAGCCAGGACTTATAGCAGAGCCTATATGGGATGCTGCCATTGCAGGTGGTGGCTTTATCTGCTATGTCACAGCGTCGGCCCTGTGCAATTGACTTTAAAATATTTATATTATATGAATTTGATGTATATTGAGATTTACCTTTTACATGTATATGTTCAATAATTCTAGCATGATTTCTTTAAGAGATTTATTTTTCCCTATTAATTCCTTTGTATCTTTTTAAAAAATTGTCTGGAGGCAATTGGTAGGCATAGTGATAAGGCCACTGAATTAAGATACCCATTCTTCCACTGAAGTATTTCACTCCTGACTGCAATTTCCTGTTAATGAGTACCCTGGGGGATGGTAGGGACAGCTCAAATAGTTGGGAATCTTCATGAGTTGAGTTCCTGGTTCTAAGCTGCAGCCCAACCACAGCTTTTTTTGTACATTTAGGGAGTGAACAAGTGGATTGTCTGTCTTGTCCCCACTTTTCTGGATTCAGAGTAGCAAAGGAAGAAGCCATGGAGAGTAGGCTACTGAGTTCTCCCTAACAAGCAAAAACTCCAGTAAGAGATTCTTGGGTACAGGAATAATCTGGGATCCAAGACAGAAGGTGAGAGGTTGATGGAAATTATATGAAAAAACACAAACCCATGCAAAAAGGAAATGCCAATTGGATCAGCTTTCTGCTGATCCAAAACACTGTGAGTTTTCCGTGTTGCCTATGAAGTAGAGCTTTGCTTATTGATTGGTAATCAGCACCACCTAGAAAATCTGAAATGTGTAGGTTATGAGCATCATTTAACTCTTCTTGGATTTGAATCTCCTGTACAATTGTGGTATAAGCTTTGCAGGAGACCACATTGAGCCTCTAGTTCTAGTTTTTCTCTTAGCCATCCTCTTAGACTCTATCTAGGGCATTCTCTTAGTCTCTAGGGCATACCCTCGTTACTGGGAATACATTTTCTGTTGCTTAAGATGAATGAACTCCTTCTCTTGTTCCTATTAATCTCAGCTTCATTTTCTTCCCTGATTTCTCACAGAAGTAGAAGCATGCTCTTTTTCAAACAAAACAATCTTAGAATGTTTAGCCTTCTAACAATTAAGATGATCTTCACTTCAGCACAGAAAAACAGCTTTTCTACTTTCTGCTCTTTGGTGGCACAGTCCTATTAGGAGAGGGATGTTTCATTCATGCCATTTTCAATTTCAGATAAGATACTAAAATTGAAGACAAATGGTAAGACAAAGAAATCAAGCACATGGCTGAAAACCCCTTTGCTACCAAACTATGATGAATTACACACAAGTGTGTTCTATTTGGGATGAAGAGACTTAATACTGAAGTTTAGAAATAACAGACGTCTACCAAGCAAAATTTGAATGCTGCATGGCTTCCCATATGGTTGTCCAAAATTATGGATGGATAGGTCCTTCCAAGAGGAAGAATTCAGAGAGAAGCAGGTGCCCCTCTATCTGCTGTGCCCCAGAAGAGTGGAGTGACTTATCTGAGTTCAGGACAAGATATTAGGTGTTTATAAACAATCCATTTTTTAAAATTTATATATTTTATTTGAAAGGCAGAAGCAGAGAGAGAGAGAGAGAGAGAGAGAGAATGTGTCTTCCATCTGCTGGTTCACTTCCCAGATGGCTTTAACAGCCAGAGCTGCACTGACCTGAAGCCAGGATCCTGGAGTTTCTTCCAGGTCTCCCATGTGGGTGCAGGGGCCCAAGGACTTGGGCCATTTTCTGCATTCCCAGGCCATAGCAGAGAGTAGCATCCTGGACTTGAACCAATGCCCACATGGGATGCCTGCACTTCAGGTGGTGGCTTTACGTAACTCTATGCCACAGTGCTGGCCCCTAAACTATCCGTTTCTCTCTCTTTCCTCCTGCCAGCCAACTGTCTGCAAAAAGTGAATATTTTGTTGTACCCATCCGTAATTTTGGACTACCATATGGGAAGTTGTGTGGCATTCAAACTTTGCTTGGTAGATATTTGCTATTTCTAAACTTCAATATTAAGATCTCGTCATCCCAAATAGAACACACTTGTAATTCATCATAGTTTGATAATAAAGGGTTTTCTGCCATGTGCTTGATTTCTTTGTCTTACCATTTGTCTTCAAATTTAGTATCTTACCTGGAATTGGGATACATCTTAAAATTAATGACAAATAATACTTATTAGAACCATTTTATTTCTTGCCAATAATTAAAATCATATTTCTAAATGATGATGGCATCTTCAAAATGATGATATACGACAGAAGCTCAATTGGTTTAAAAATACAATAAGAATCAGGTAGTTTAAATTTTTTATTGCCATGTCCTGGGGTTAATAAAACATGTGGTTTCCATGGATGAGAAGCATTCATTTGGAGTCTGACCACATTTGGAAGCGAATTTTATAGTACTGCCAAGATTGCCACATTTTATTCAAAACAATAATTAACTGGCTCCACTTTTTAAGATTGTATTCTCATTGCTTCCAAATGAACACTGCCCCTCCCACCTCCACTCACTCCCAGGTTTTTAGTTCATAAAAACTGTAGCTTGTACATATAGATAAAAGGCCCAGGGGCTTCTAAATGATGCTGTTAATGAGAGCAGTCAATTATCCCCAGTGCATTGAGTGAAATATATTACCCACATAATGATCTTTAATTACCATTGCTTAAACATAACACAAGAATAGAACATGTAAATCCATAATATTTGGTAGTCTCCATTTTTTATTTTTCTTAAAAGAGAGCTATGGTTTGATGAAAGCTGCATAAACAATGGAAAAAATTCATATTTTTGTGTGTATATTCCTTCAGCATCTGGAAAGACACGCAGAAACATTTGGCCAGTAATCTCTAGGATTTAGTGCACACTTGATGAAGAGTAGTGAATAGGTAGTGTTGCAGGAGTGTGATATAGCAACTGGAGAAAGATGGAAAGAAAACGAGTTCCTCAGGAGGAAACAGAAACAAGCATTCCGATTCAAGCCATCTTCCCTGACAAAGCTTCAGGTGGAGAATCTGAAGATAGTATGGTGAGGGGTAGTACTGAATAAAAATAATTTAGATACTCGGGTCCTGACCTCTTCTCACAAACCTCTTTCAGTAAGATTGTTTTTTTGCAACCCCACAGAGATTAAAAATTCTAGACAGGATTGGATACATATGGCTTATGAAGAGTTGGAAAACCATGTGCTACTACAAGTATAGTAAAATTAAAAACTGGAACTAGAAAGACACGTTTATCTCTGGTGATGGGAGATTAGCTTGGTGCATGCAATGTTCACCCACACACAATACATAGGAAATACTATGAACAAAATGAAATCTGATTGAAGGAATTAGAAGGCAACTGAGGCTTTAAGAGGATAGGGACCAAGGGATGTAAAGAAACGAGAGCAGGCTATTTTTTGATGCACTTGTGTGATCATTTGCCAACACACAAGTTCCAACTGAGAGACTGAGAGAATGAGTAAACATTTTATAGATTCACTGGCTAAGGAGACAAAAGCTGGAGATCAGGATCTACCAAGATGCTACCTTGGTACGCATCCTGGAATTTTAGGTGGGAGTCTCTGAGAAAACAGTATTATTGGCTAAATGTGTCCCTCCAAAATTCATGGTGAAACCTAATTCCATTGTATCAAGAGTGAGGCTTTTGCAGGAGATTAAGGCATCAGAGTGCCCTCAAAAATGGGATGAGTGCCCTCATGTGAGAGCTTGAGTAGCACATGTTTGAGGCTTCTGCCATTCCATGAAGTTCACACTAGACACTGAATGTGCTGCCACTTGATGTTGGACTTGCAAGTTTCCAGAACCATAAGACATGCGTCTTTGTCTTTTATAAATTATCCAGTCAAAGGTATTTTCTTAGAGTAGCCAGCCTGAATTCACTAAGGCAAATCATGATGAATTTTTAGGAAAAACCTGCCTTGAAGAGCCATAGTAAGTACTAAAGCCCAGCTGTAGATCAGCTCAGGTCATGGGATGCATCCCTGTGCTTTACTGCCCGATGGAAGGAGAAGTCATTTCCTTTTGTAACAAGGAAACATTATCAAGAACTTCAAGTTAGTTATTGTATTTATTTCAAATCAGTTATCAGTTATTAATATGCAGTTGTATTCTCATTGATAATTTCTATTACAATGCTATCTGAAATTGTAATCTCCCTCCAGATTTTTTCTCTCGATTTTTCTACTTAGTCCTTAACACTAAATACAGTTTATTTTTTGTATTTCTTTTCTGTCTGTCCTCCACAATGTAAACTGAATGCGGACATAGATGTTTTACTGCTGTGTCTTCAATATGAGAAGTGTCTGCTCTCAAATTTGTATTTATCATGTGTTTTTTAAATAAAGAGATATTAATATTTCTTTACACAAAATGGCTTTGGTTATAGAACCTGAGAGAAATACACTAATATTTTAACAGAGAGTACACCTTGTACTTGTTGGTGAGGGGGTGGTTGTAATTAACCCCTGGTATTTCTTTATTTTTTGTATGTTATACCATCACCAAAGATATTTTTAAAGGACCTCTTAAACATGTTATCTCAAAGCTACCAAAGTAGACAATATCAACACCTTTCTCTTACAAATTCAATGCTCAAACTCAGCAATGAATAACAAAACTCTATGTGTGTGTATAATATATATTCTCTAACATAATCATGCTGTGTATAATCATATCTCCTGTTTGTTCCACGTTGACACAACTAGGAGTTGGTCAGGATAGGCTGGTTAACTGCTTCTATGGAACAGAGCCAAGTTAGCTAGACCGTGAAAATAGCTCCCTCCAGCTGTTTTTTTTTTCTTTTTTTAAAATTTTTATTTATTTATTTTTTGACAGGCAGAGCGGACAGTGAGAGAGGGAGACAGAGAGAAAGGTCTTCCTTTTGCCGTTGGTTCACTCTCCAATGGCCGCCGCAGCTGACGCGCTCCGGCCGGAGTGCTGATCCGCAGGCAGGAGCCAGGTGCTTCTCCTGATCTCGCATGGGGTGCAGGGCCCAAGCACTTGGGCCATCCTCCACTGCACTCCCTGGCCACAGCAGAGAGCTGGCCTGGAAGAGGGGCAACCGGGACAGAATCTGGCGCCCCGACCGGGACTAGAACCCAGTGTGCTGGCGCCGGAAGGCAGAGGATTAGCCTGTTGAGCTGTGGCGCTGGCCCAGCTGTTTTCTTTCATTGGTGACTCCACCCTATAAAGTAGGAATAGACAGTACCAAGAATGAAAGAAACCGTTTTAGAAAACATGGAGTACACATGTTGCTAATATGTTTTGTCATCTAATTCTGTTATTTTCTTTCCTTCTATATGGGTTGGGCATTTTGAAATGTTTAATTTAATTTTAAAATGTAGCATAACGAATAGCTCATGATTGATCATATTATGAATGTCTCATCAATAGGAGATTAGTATGTCACACACACAGTATCTATAGTTATAGCATACAACAAAAAACATGTTGCTTTACTAATAGGTGTACCTAAGTAAAATTTCTATTAAATTTTTGAAATGTTGGCTGGTGCCATGGCTCACTAGGCTAATCCTCTGCCTATGGCACCGGTACCCCGGGTTCTAGTCCCGGTTGGGGACCAGATTCTGTCCCAGTTGCTCCACTTCCAGTCCAGCTCTCTGTTGTGGCCAGGGAAGGCAGTGGAGGATGGCCCAGGTCCTTGGGCCCTTCACCGCATGGGAGCCCAGGAGAAAGTGCCTGGCTCCTGGCTTCGGATCGGCGCAGCGCGGTGGCCGTAGTGGCCATTTGGGGGGTGAACCAAGGGAAGGAAGACCTTTCTCTCTGTCTCTCTCTCTCACTGCCTAACTCTGCCTGTCAAAAAAATAATTTTTTGAAATGTTAGGTTTATCTCCCAGACTAATATTCATATTTTTCATACGTATGGGGATTGTCATTTGGAAATTAGATAGCCATCACGATATTCTGTTTTCTGTATAGGATATTGACATTTAGGCTTCCATTCACTATCCCTTTTCACTCAAAACCCCACACCGCATCACACACTGGCAAAACCTAAAGGACAATTAAGGAATACATTCTTAAAAAATAATTCATTTATGGCCGGCGCTGTGGCTCAACAGGCTAATCCTCTGCCTAGCGGCGCCGGCACACCAGGTTCTAGTCCCGGTCGGGGCGCCAGATTCTGTCCCGGTTGCCCCTCTTCCAGGCCAGCTCTCTGCTATGGCCCGGGAAGGCAGGGGAGGATGGCCCCAGTGCTTGGGCCCTGCACCCGCATGGGAGACCAGGATAAGTACCTGGCTCCTGCCTTCGGATCAGCACGGTGCGCCAGCTGCAGCACACCGGCCACGGTGGCCATTGGAGGGTGAACCAACGGCAAAAGGAAGACCTTTCTCTCTGTCTGTCTCTCTCTCTCACTGTCCACTCTGCCTGTCTGAAAAAAAAAATAATTCATTTATTTGAGAGATGGAGACACATAGAGAGAAACTGATATAAATAGCTCTCATTCATAGATTCACTCCTCAAAAGTCTGCAATAGCCAGGGACCTGAAACCAGGAGCCATGAACTCAATCCCGTTGTCCCATGTGGGTGCTAGGGACCCAATTACTTCAGTGCTCACTGCTGTCTCCCAGGGTCTACACAGGAGGCTGCCATCAGGAGCCAGAACCTGGAGTTGAATCCATGCATTGTAAACAGAGACACAAGCATGCTGACCATCATCTTAACAGCTAGACCAGATACCTTCTCCCCAATGAGTAAAATTTCTATTCTTCCCAATGTATTTCTACATCTTAGAATTAGCACTCTTCTGAAACAGTGGCCGGGTTCCATCTCATTGTTTAATTTTTGTCGAAGGCTGTTATTCAGAGCGCTAATGCCTAGCACTCAATGTTTTTTTAAACTTTTAAATTTTATTTTTAAGATTTATTTATTTATTAGAAAGGCAGAGGGACGGAGCAACACACACACACACGCACATACACACACACACAGAGAGAGAGAGAGAGAGAGAGAGAGAGAGAGAGAGAGAATTTTCCATTTACTGGTTTATTCCTAAGTATCCACAGTGGCTGATGCTACAGCAGCCCAAAGCCGAAAGAGATTATTTAAGAATAAAAAGAGAAGAAAGATAAAATCATTTTGGGCAGTTATATTATTGAAAACCACATAACTTTTGGTATATGAAAAAGCTACTGTTTTGTGTATGCTGACGTTGTATCATGTGATTTTAATAAATTGGTTTATCAGTTCTAAGATCCTTTCAGTGGGGTGGTTGGATTTTCCTTCATTGTGTCATCCACAAACATGGATATTCTGACTTTTTCCTTTCCAATTTTCATTCCATTTATTTCTTTATCTTCCCTATTTTTATCTTGTTATTACTTCCAATACTATATTGGATAAGAGTGGTGAAAGTGGATATTCTTGTCTTGTTTCAGATTTATATATCAATATTATATTGGCTATTGATTTGTCTTACATAGTGTTTATTAATTTGATGTATGTTCCTCCCATTACTAATTTGTGGAGGTCTTTCTTTTTATCATAAAGCAATATTAAATCTTTTCAAATGATTTCTCCTTATCTATTGATGTGATCATATAGTTTTTGACCTTCATTCTGTTGATGTGATTTAAGACCTTTATTTATCTGTGAATATTGAAACACACTTGAGTCTGTTAGTATACATAAATTAAAACCTATAGTTACTTAGAATTAAACAGAGACTAAATATGCAATAATTTTAAAGGGAGGTTTTCAAAATGCTATTGAAGGGCATGGAAGAAAACAAATAATTTTAAGACATGTATACTTTTATATAAAAATCTCAATGTCATTTATCTACAAATAAATTTTATCTATAAATGTTTATAGATATTTAATATTTAATATTTAATTATATATAGCATTTATCTATAAATAAATATAAAAATCCAATGCCATTTCAATCACAACAAAATGAGATTTCCATTGAATTTATCACTGTACTAACAGTGATGTGGAAAAATGAAAAACCAATCCAATGGCAG
Source organism: Lepus europaeus (assembly GCF_033115175.1). Classification (NCBI taxonomy): domain Eukaryota; kingdom Metazoa; phylum Chordata; class Mammalia; order Lagomorpha; family Leporidae; genus Lepus; species Lepus europaeus. The sequence goes on along the minus strand of NC_084839.1, from coordinate 79,129,328 downwards.
AGATAGATTTAGAGAAATAGGAAATTATAGCAACTGCTGATAGTTTAAATCGATACATTCACTTTGAAAAAGAATTTTGAGGTATCAAGTAAATATTCTTCTTTAAGGATCTTTTATTTGAAAGAGTTACATAGAGAGAGGGAGAAACAGGGAGAGTTCATGAGAAAGAGAGAATCTTGCATTCGCTGTTCACTCCCCAGAATGCCTCAATACCTGGGGCTGGGCCAACGAGAAGCCAGGAGCCAGGAGATTTCTGTGGGTCTCCCATATGGGTGGCAGGGACCAAAGCACTTGGGCCATTTTCCACTTCCTTTCCCAGGCCACTGGCAGGGAGCTGGATTGGAAGTGGAGCAGCTGGGACACCCGCCAGCTCCTACATGAGATGTTCATTTTGCAGATGATAGCTTTATCCTCTATGCCACAACATCATCCTAAGTCAATTGCCAGATGAGCAGAAATGTTACTCAAAGTAAAAAAATATTGTGAATATTTTTATATGCAAAAGGCTATGATCTAATTGCGATTTCCAATAAAAATTGATCAATAAAATTGTCCATCAACAGGCATATCTGTCATCTATTACGATATATTCATAAAGTATAAAACTATAGAACAACTAAATTAATTTAAAAAATCTAAATACCTTATATTGAAGTGAATATGCATGAAACAGAATGAGATAGATAGGAAGATTGATTTAATGGTAAATCAACAATAAATATTGTTTATAGAGACATACAATGTATATATACATATACACTATGAATCCACTTGTTTTGAGAAACCATATCACTTTTACAATAGTAGTTATCTTTAAAGGGGAAAAGCATTAGATTCTGAAGAAAATAAGAAAGGGTTTATATCTGACATGTTTGACAAAATTTTTAAAGGGATTTTTTAAATTGAGAATTGAGTGTTTATTATAATATTCTCTATTATTTTCTGAATGTGCATATTTTGATAAAATTTTTTTCTTAATATATTTCATTAATTTTCCAGTTTTAGTTTAAACTATGAGAAGACATTTCACTTTGATTACATCAAAATATTCTTGTAAATTAGGTTCTGAATAGTAAGATTACCAGATGGAGAGGAGTTGAACATTAGACTGTAACCACAGTGATCATAGAGAGGCCTCCGAAATAATTGTACAGGTTGTACGTCCTCCACAATGAAGGGAAATAATAGGCAGATGTTTCATTAGCTCAGGCGCCTTTGCATTCTACATCTGCAATTTTTGTGAGCAAACCAGCATTCCAGGGTGGGCCAGTTTTGAAGGGAAACAGAACGTAGTTTGCTGTGCTCATATCTCATTCCAGGCAGATGGCTGTCATTCACTGAAAAATATCTTGCACGCAGTTTAAATCACAGGATAATTTAAATGTGCTTGACATATATCCAGGGCAACCAAAGAATTGACTTCAGCTTTGGAGAACAAAGCTATATTTACTGGAGGTAATATTTGTACTAGAACCAGCGCCCATATGGGATGCCAGCGCGGCAGGCAGAGGATTACTAGTGTGACTTGGAGTAGCTCCATGCATAACTTTCTCACCTTTGATGTATTCCCATGCGCACTAAGAATATTGCATTGCAATCTAGAGGCTGCTATTTAGTTTCAAAAGCCTCTTGGAAAGTATGATCTCAACAGGGATTTTAAAAATGCATTTGCAACGAAGAAAATGGACATCTTTGGACAATTTAACACTGAAGAGAAGAAGGTATTGTTTCGCTGGAGAGGGATTTGACTTAAGTGATTTTCTGACACTGTCTGTGTACTTTTCAGGATTAATAGCGCCAAGTCATCCTGCCAGTGAACTGTGATTTTTAGAATAAAACAATGTATGCAGACAGGCAATTGGCCTACTGCTTAAGTTTCTTGTTAGGTCATATATAGCCCTTGACAGAATACCTGGGTTTGATCACTGATCTGACTCCTCACTCCTGCTTCCTGCTAATGCAGATCCTGGGAGCCAGTGGTGGCTTACTGTCACACAATAGAAGACTGGGATTGAGTTCTTGGGTCCTGGCATGGTCCTGGCCCTGTCCCAGTCGCTGTGGGCATTTGAGGAGTAAACCATTAGAAAGGAGATCTCTCTCTCTATCTCCTGCCCTACCCCCACATATATTATATAATATATATTATATATCATGTGTTTCTCTGCTTTTCAAATAAGTACATTAAAATAATTTAATGTATAATGATATTTGTAACCTAGAACCTTTTTTAATGTTTATTTAGTTTTTGAAAGACAGTTACAGGGAGAGGTAGAGACAGAGAGATCTTCCAACTGCTGGCTCATTCCCCAAATGGCTGCAACAGCTGGCCCTGGGTTCTGGGATCTTCTGGGTCTCCCACATGGATGCAGGAGTCCAAACACTTGGGCCATCCTCATATGCTTTCCAGGGTACATTAGCAAGGAGCTGGATTGGAAGTGGAGCAGCTGTAACTTGAACTGAAGCTTATATGGGATGCTTGTTTCACAGGCAGGGTCTTTACTTTTAATACCACAACACCGGCCCCTAGTCTTAAATTCTATTTTTTTTCCTTTGGATCAGAGATAAAGAAGTTCAAGTTAAGTTTCACTAGAATAATTCCTCCAACACTAATTATTGGAAAATGTGATTAGTCTTTCTACACTTTTAGTGTAAGAAAAACATTCTGAGATTGCTGAAATGAATGATGGGTGTGAAGTTTTGGCTAATGGAGTTGCTAAAAACTGCCTTGTCACAGGTCTGAGAAACATGGGGAAATTTGAAAGTTTTGACTTTTGCTGTGACATTTATATGACAATAAATTAACAACCGAAAAAAAAGAAAAAACCCAATCACATATTTGAAAGCAAGAATGAATTTTTGTTATTTTGATTATCCAATGAGCCCATCAAGGAAGAATTCTTTAAAACTAATTATTTAATATTAGATTATTTTATTTATAAACTGTTGAGAAAATAGTAATGATGTCCACCACTGCAGTGTATACATCTCATTACAATATTTTAAGAGATTCCCCCATCCTCTGTGCAAAGAACAGCTGTTTCTGTGGCTTAGCCGCTGTAGCTCTGACTTTGAGTCTTCAAATTGTTGAATATAAATATTGTCATCTGTGACTTGGTGTAGTGATATATTAGTGGGCTAATATGAATATTATTTTGTCCAATATTGTCTGTATCTCCATTCTCTATAATTCTGACACATAGTAAGGGATCCAGTGACTACTGCAGAATGCTGTTAATAAATACATGCGGTGTGGTCTAAGTGTGGTCATCAGTGTTTGTTTCATTTCCGTGTACTCCTTCTGCCTTCAGGGTAGCTGTGACAGCTGTACAAGTCAATAGATGTGTTTAGAATATAAATACTTACTGGGGAAAAATAAGTTGAATTAGTTTCCCTTTCAATATCTCTGCATGATTATTAATGTGCACGTGCTTCTAAATTATCTTACTGCAAAAACATGTAACCACGTAGCAAGGAAAAAAAAGTACTAGTTCAATTTGCAAGGTGAATCTGTGGCTATTCTGCACCATACTTAAAAGAAAGCTATTCATTATGTTTTCTATAATCTGTAAGCTTCATGGATGCTCAATGTATATTAAATGATAGAGCATTCAATTGTCAGCTGCCTCAAGCATTTCTTTCTTGTGTTGGGCATGCTTACTAGCTTTAAATTCTTGAGGGACTCTTAAATCCTTTGAAAGAGGGTACAACTTTTCCTAGTGTATACTATCTAGCTAACTATGTTTTAAGAAATTATACTAATTAGGGTGACGTGAAATTAATATCCTTTGATATATTTTTCACTCTCCTTTAAATATACATAGAGAAATAAAAATAACCCAAAACGTTGAGTGCTGTGGCAACAGCATGAGCTCTGGGGCCACACTGTTTTATGTGAGTGCTTTCTTCACTGTGTGGAAAAGGATTGTCAAATGTATAAAGTAAGATTAGTGACTGCTCTGAAAATTGTTACAGGAATTCCATTTTTAATACATGTAAAGCAGTTAAACAGCCCCCAGTAATGTTATCTTTTATTGTTACTATCATCATACAGAGATTGAGGGAGGTAACAAAAGTAAAAATCCAGCTATTGATGAGATGCACACCTGAAACCCAAGGATGTCAGAAACTTGGAAATAAAATAAATCTGTGATCCCTTAAACAAATAATAAATGTGTATGACACATAAAATAATGTGTAAAACAACATTGATATGACAGAAAATAAAATAAAATTTAAAAAGAATTTAATGGAGTAAGAAGAGATATTATGATTGATAAAAGATAAATTTTGTTGAAAAAATATAGCACTTATTCACTTTGAAGAACTTAACAAATGCAGACAAAACAAATATCTCTAATCACAATGGGATGTATACCAGATATCCACTGAATTTTTTAAATAGAAGAAGAAAAATAAGGACTATAATCATCATGCTTCTACATAGATATAGTTAGATATGGAACCAGTGGGTATTTGGCTATTGTCAGACTTGCTGATCTGAAACCTCTAGTATTCCGGATGGATGGCTTGGGGTGTCTGAGCCCAGGTTCTTATCTTTCATGCAAATAAGAATAAGATGTAGATGAAGGTAAGCAGAGAAACAAGATTTATTTATGTACAAAATGAAGGATTGTGGGCGTGCTCCAAAACGAGTACACTCAATAGGGTTCTTTTTTTATAAAATTTTATTTATTTATTTGAGAGGTAGAGTTAGACAGTGAGAGATAGAGAGAAAGGTCTTCCATCTGCTGCTTCACTCTCCCTGGCCGAAATGGCTGGAGCTGAGCCTATCCAAAGCCAGGAGCCATGAGCTTTTTCCAGGCCTCCCACGTGAGTGCAGGGGCCCAAGAACTTGGGCCATCATCCACTGCTTTCCCAGGCCATAGCAGAAGAGGAGCAGCTGGGACTAGAACCAGCACCTACATGGGATGTCAGTGTGGCAGGCAGAGGATTAACCTACTGCGCCACAGCATAGGCCCCTCAACAGGGCTCTGGGTCATTTTTTTTATGTTATAGATGCATTGGGGATGGTGTTTGTAGTGAGATTAATGGAATTTTCAAAGGGGCAGAGTTTGGGGTAGGGCTTAAGTATAGCCATTTCCTTGCTCTTCGGAAATATCAAAAGTGTCTTGGCATCAGGTGCAAGATGAGAGTGCCAGCTATTGTAATTTTATCATAATAACATCATACTGCTAAAGATCATCATGGGGATGTGACCACAGCCTTATTGGATATTTTTATAATTTCTTGCGCATGAAACAGGAGCGCGATTGGGGCAATGCCTGTGAGATGGAGGTTTGGGCAGTACAGGCAAGGCATCAGGGAGGTGTTGACCACCTCAGCCCCTGCTTCTTAGCAGCCTCTCTTCCTACATCAGGACCATTGATTGAAAATCCAGAGGTAATGAGATTAGATTCAGTGGCTCAGGAAGACATAATGAACTTTATTTAACCCTCTGTAGGGCTCCAATGGATTCACTTCTTGCTACTAATGCCTAAGCCCTTCTTGAACATAGATTCATGGAGTCAAAATCTCTGAGAGTGAGCTAAGCTTGGCCTATTACATAGTTTACAGACCCTGGCCATTCAGTTTCCTCTTTCAGTGCTGATGTCTGCATGGTAATTGTTAACATGGATTTCAGAATTCCTTTAGCTTATCAGAGTATCATTGAGTAAAGGATGGAGATTATAGCAAAACACAAAACAAAGCAAAAACGAAAAAAGTAGGATAAAAATAGAGGCAATTTCTTTTACTTTTAAGTGTGAGATTTTGTAAGGAAGTTTGTTATTCTGCTCAGAAGGCTACCTGATATTTAGTCACCTTAGACTATATGCTATGAGATAACTGAGTAGGAAAGTAATCAAGAAAAATTCACAAAATTAAGCTATTTTTTCAAATGTATCATTATTATACTAATTATTTTTTAAAGATTTATTTATTTGGGCCGGCGCCGTGGCTCAACAGGCTAATCCTCCGCCTTGCGGCGCCGGCACACCGGGTTCTAGTCCCGGTCAGGGCACCGATCCTGTCCCGGTTGCCCCTCTTCCAGGCCAGCTCTCTGCTGTGGCCAGGGAGTGCAGTGGAGGATGGCCCAAGTGTTTGGGCTCTGCACCCCATGGGAGACCAGGATAAGCACCTGGCTCCTGCCATCGGAACAGCGCGGTGCGCCGGCCGCAGCGCGCTACCGCGGCGGCCATTAGAGGGTGAACCAACGGCAAAGGAAGACCTTTCTCTCTGTCTCTCTCTCTCTCTGTCCACTCTGCCTGTCAAAAATAAAAAAAAAAAAAAAAAGAAAAGAAAATTAAAAAAAAAAAAAGATTTATTTATTTGAAAGTCAGAATAACACAGAGAGAGGAGAGGCAGAGAGAGAGAGAGAGAGAGAGAGAGAGGGGTCTTCCATCCTCTGGTTCACTCCCCAATTATTGCCTGCAACAGTCGGAGCTGTGCCAATCCAAAGCCAGGAGCCAGGAGCCTCTTCCAGGTCTCCTACATGGGTGCAGGAGCCCAAGGACTTGGGCCATCTTCTGCTGCTTTCCCAGGCCATAGCAGAGAGCTGGATTGGAAGTAGAGCAGCCAGGTCTTGAACTGGCACCCCTATGGGATGCTGGTGCTTCAGGCCAGGGCGTTAACCGACTGCACCACAGCGCTGACCCCCTATTATACTAATTATATATTGGAGTGGCAGGGAGATGGGAAGAGATTCAGAGAGAGCTCCCATTACTAGGTCATGCCCTAAATGCACACAATAGCCAGAGTTGGGTTGACTGAAGCCAGGAGTTGGGAACTCAATGTATGTTTCCATTGGGGTAATAGAGACCCAACCTCTTGAGCCTTTATGTGCTGCTGTCATCTGGATTGTAGGATTTATGCAAGAAGGAGACACAGGAAAATGTTTCAGAAAGTCTGAAACAGTCCACTCATTATAGTTGCTGATTCAGAGTATGTTAAGGAAAATTTACCTTGCAACACTATACTTAGAGGCATCTAGACTATCACAAATAAGGAAGACTGTAAGAGACTAGTCTGAGTCATATTTTTAAAGATTTTATTTATTTATTTGCATGCCTTTCATAAATACAACTTTAGGAACATAGTAATTGTTCCCACCATACCCACCCTCCTACCCACACTCCAACTCCTCTTCTTCCTCCCTCTCCTACTCCTAGTCTTATTTCTTACTAAGATCTATTTTCAATTAACTTTATACACAGAGGATTAACTCTGTTTTAGGTAAAGAGCTCAATACTTTGTATGAGAGAGAAAAAGAAAAAAAAATAACAATCCAGACAAGGACTGTTTGCGGTCATTGCATCTCAAAGTTAATTTCTTTTTTTTTTTTTTTTTTTGAGAAGCAATTTATTTTTGAGAAACTTAGTTATCTTCAAAGAAACAATGAAAGATACATCTTTTGTGAGCACTTAGACATAATTATAACTTAAGAGACATAACAATATCCTCCTCTTAATAAACTAAAATTAAGTAATTCTTTGAGAACAAATTTTACTATTAATTCTCAAAATATAGCTGTTTGAGGACAAAGGTCCTTCATGGGAAGTTAGTGCAGAGTGACTCCTGTTGTTAATTTAATAATTAACACTCTTAAATATGATGTGAGTGATTACCCAAGAACCTTGACATGAACTGCATAGGCTGTGGAGGCCTTTTGAATCTATAAGCTCCTTCAGTGTTTTGACAAGGCCAAAAGCAAAGTGGATGTTCTCCCTTCAGAGAAAAGTACCTCCTTTGATGGCCACTTCTTTCCACTGGAGTCTCACCCATAGAGGTCCTTCATGTAGGACATTTTTTGCTAACATGTCTTGGCTTTCCACGCCTGAAATGCTCTCATGGGATTTTCAGCCACACTAGAATGCCTAAGGGACTGATTCTGAGATCAGAGTGCTATGTAAGGCAATTGACATTCTATCAGTCTGCTGTATGGACTGCTTCCCATATTGAAGCATTCACTCCTGTTTGATTCTACCTATTATTATTACCAAGCACTTAGTTCTATTTATAAGACCACTTTAACACTTTACCTATCTAAATGGTCGCTATATCACTTAAAATGCTATTTTTACTCCTCAGCTTAAGTGGATTCCTGTCACAGTTTTGAATGAAGATGTAGGTTTGTTTAAGGAGGAGGCATCCTCCTGCTTCTCATTTTCTACCTCTTGCATGGATATTGAAAGCAGAAAGGACTCCCTGCTCTCCTGTTTCCCATGCTGTACACTCATGTACCCCTTGCTAGAAAAGCCCTAGAAAACTGCTTCTCATACAAGAAGTTCCTTTAGGGAACTCTAACCTTCCCACGGTCTCCTTCTCTTTTCACAAGTAAATAAAGCTTTCCTCTGAGCAACTCCCAGTTGATGTGGATTATTTGGTAAAATCCCAAGTGAGTATGTGTCTTGTGTCTGATAACACTCCCTCCCAGGAAAGCTAGAATCAGGAGTCAATGCTGGAAATTAAAAGCAGGCATTTCAATAGGGGATGCAGGCATTTTAACTAAGTCTAACCACTAGGACAAATGCCTGCCCCTTCACATATATTACTGCAGATGCCTTTTACAGCACAAGTGGAGCTATGACTGTGGTAGGCACTGCTAGCCTCTTTTGGAGGAAACACAGGAAAGTTTCAGACATCTATTGCTAAAGGCCAATGGTGATTAACATCTTTAAAATGATGCTCTACCGTTTTTGAATCATTTGATGTGTGTTTAAGTGTAATAATGTACCACAGCTGGAGGCCACAACTCTTTTTTCAGTTGATTTAATGTTGTACTTTATCTTAAAAATAATTTAAATGGAAATAAGTTATTTTGACAAAAGGATATTAGAATATGCGTGATTCAGATAGTTATAAAGTACACTCAAGATATACAACTAGTTAGACCTTCTAATCTGCCAAAACTCTAGAATTAGTGATATAAACAAACTCAAGAAACATCTTTCATGTGAAATGCATCATAGTATAGGACTTTCTTTATAAAGCTTAAAAGATACCAACCTAGAAACTGCTATCATTTGGACCCGCTCCGTTGCGATCTTAAAATACTAGCCATCACTTAATTGTCATAGTCGACATCTCCCCATGCTGAGAATAGAGATATTCACTTTGCCTCTAAGTAAGTTAATATGAATAATCTGAGGTGAAACAAATGTAGGTTCCTCTTATCTATGACGAAGGCCCATGAAAGTAAAAATAATTAATCTATCTTTATTATTATTTGATCTATATATAAGTATTTATCTATGCATGTATCCCATTTCATTTTTGTTTTAATGGCAAATCAACTTATTTATTCTGATTCTGGCTTCCTTACAACTAAGTATATCCAAAGAATAAGAACAACTTGACCATCTCAAACTACAATATTCATTCATAAGCTCCATAAGGAGATTTCAAGATGGCTGAACAGTGATGCCCAACATTTGTCTCCTCCTCCTTAGAGAAGACCCAGAGCAGCAGGTGAATAGCTACAACTTGAGGTTAGTGCCCAAGGAAGAGCACTGCAAATATGTCAGGGAATCATGGGAACGGAGGGATGGCTGCACAGAGAGAAAGCTGACAGGTAACTGAATTCCTGGACCCACCTTACAGGGGACAGTGGAAGTGGAAGTGCCTCAGCAGAGATCATCTACAGGAACACCTTATGTTGGCAATCCTCACTAGAGAGAAATCCAGTTACCACATACCAGAAACTCAGTAAGGAGAGCTGATGGAGTAACTTAGGCTTCTTGGCTTTAGAAAAGAAACACACATTGTCTCCTCTCCTTAGCCCAGTGCTCAGGCTGTGACAGTGTGGCAGTATCTTAAGAAAAAGAAACACTGTCGGAATCCATACTGCTACAGGAGACAGAAGCCCTTGCAAATTTCCATCACTGTGTGCCTAGTATAGCAAGGTCATCCCCCAGCACCCTGTTCCACTTGGCATACTGTACCTCAGGGGAAAGTGAGTGCTGAGAATCTGGGAGATATGACCCCACTCCCTCACACTTGTGATTTATCCTCCTTCCAGACTCCTCCTCTTTCCTGGCTTTTCAATGTATTGCTGGTTGCTATTGGAAACTATATACACTAGGACATAGGTTTAGCACTGTTTTTCATAGCTCTGTAATATCTGCCCACTTTGGCTCAGAGATATATATACGCTAAGGATGGTGCATATTTTTATCTCAGTACTCACTAGGGACAGCACACACACTTTAGTCACTACACATACTCACAACTCTGCCTGTTACTAGCCAACTCCCAATGCCACTGCATCAAAGGAACTGCAGACAGCTCCAACTTGGGGCTCCAAATTCTCCCACTGACAGCAGCCTGGTTTCTGTTCCCTGTTCTTCATATTATACCATTCTGAAATCCTGCCTCTCCCAAGAACACTGCCAGATTTCTGCACCCTACCCAGGACAAGACACTGCTGCTCACTTGTAGTTCTAGTCTAGGTTTCCTGTGCCCAACCCATCTCAGTGCACAGCTCTGGGCTCCAGGCTCCTCCCACAAATAATGACCCCAGGGTATGCATGGTCTGCTCACCCAAAGCCAAAGCCACTCCAGCAGATCTAGTCACTCCCTCAGAGATCAAGTACAGGGCCTTTCTGACTCTTCCATCACTCATACTTCTACTTAGCTTCTGGTGTCAAGCAATTGATGGTGGTGCATGTCATCAGCTTCTCCTGACATCAGCCCACTCTGCTCTTAGCATCAGTACTGATCTCACAGATCCAGTTCCTGACGTGGGTAGTGGCTACAAGTCTGTGCCCAGGAGTAAAGCAGGGATTGCTTAAATATCAGTGAGGTTCCCGAGTATAGTCACTCCCTCAGGAGACTGGTGGGGACCTACATGAAAGGGATCCCACCAGATGGTTTTACTACTGCTATCTACCAAACGTTTAAGGATGAATGAACAAAAATTCTTGAATTAATCCATACAATTGAAAGGAAGGGAACCCTTTCAAAACTCATTCCACTAGGTCAGCATTACCTTAACCCTTGCTGCTTGCTTCAAATGATGTGGATAACTGTAGTTTAGTGTCTGCCAATCTAATGGTCTCATACAGGACTTATCTCAGAAATGATTGATATGGAAAAGAAGGAAGGACTGAAGACAATCATTTGTTCTCTTTGGGGTCTGCAAAGCCAGCTAAGCTCTAAAGCCAGTCACTGGGAAGACAAATCCCTCTGTCATAACATCCTCATCCTGACAGAGGCAGCATTAATGCTACAGCCAGCAAGGGTGGCTGTGGCTTTCAGCTCTCGACTTGCAAGCCTGGAAAAGAGAAGGCATTTCTGGAAGCAAGGGTAGCTTCTTGAATCAGAGGTTCTTAATCATGGCTCAGACAGCAACAACATTGCCTGAAATTTCTCTTTTGCAATGCCTCTAACGGTTGTTTGAGCTGCCTATATTCCTCAATATATTCCTTTCTGAAGATGTTATCATCTATGGATTTTCTGTGTCTATAACTAAGATTTTATTATTACATTTTTATTTATTAATATAGAGAGAACAGATTTCACAAATTCTATAGATATGGTTCCAAGAATATAATGATACTTTCCTCCCTCACTCCCTCCCTGCCTCCCTTTTCTTCTTCCTCTTTTTTTATTCTTTTAGTGCCTTGTGATTACATACTCTCAGTTTACTTTATAATCACAGGCTAAATGCTCCTATATGCACATAGCTCTACAAGAGATGGATGGGTAATGACTGCTGTTCTACAAGACATCAGTTTCGCTTGATATACATTAAGGATTTCTTGTACTTTCTATATTAGTTACAACCAATCAGAGAAAACATATGATATTTGCTTATTTTGGGGTCTGCTTTATTTTACTAAGCATAATGGTCTACAGTTGCCTCCATTTTGGTGCAAAAAACAGGATTTCATTCTTTTTTATGGCTGGATAGTATTCTGTTATGTATATGTACCATGTTTTCTTTATCCAGGAATCAGTTGATGGGCATCTGGGTTGATTCCATAGCTTAACTATTTTGAATTGAGCTGCTATAAGCATGGAGGTTCAAATAACTCTTTCCTGTGCTTATTTCATTTCCTTTGGGTATATCCCAAAGAGTAGAATGGCTGGATCATATGGTAGTTTTATATTCTAATATTGTATTAGGGTAACTTTTTCTCCACATTCTTGCCAGCATTTGCTATTTTTTTTTTATTTTTTATTTTTGGATGATAGCCATTCTAACTGGGTTGAGGTGAAACCTCCTTGTATTTTTTTTTTAATTTTCATTTGCTGATAGCTAGTGATCCTGAGCATTTTTTCATGTGTGTGTTGACCATTTGTATTTCATCCTTTGAAAACTGCCTGTTTATGACCTTGGCCCATTTCTTAACTGTACTGTTTGTTTTGTTGTTGTTGAGATTCTTGAGCTCCTTATATATCATGGACATTAATCCTTAATCAAATACATAATGTGAAAATATTTTTTCCCATTCTGTAGGTTACCTCTTCACTTTATTGAGGGCTTTTTTGCTTTGCAAAACCTTCTTAGCTTGAAGTAATGCCATCTGTCTATTTTTGCATTTATTGCCTGTTCTTCTGGGGTCTTTTCCAAGATGTCTTTGCATGGGCCAATGTTTTGAAGTATTTTCCCTAGTAATTTTTTGTTGGTTTCAGGTCTTAGATTTAGATTCCTGATCCATTGTGAGTTGATTTTTGTGTAGGGTGTAAGGTAGGGGTTTGTTTAATGTTTCTGTGTTTGGAGATACAATCTTTCCAGCACCGTTTATTGAAGAGAGTAACTTTTTAATTTAGCTCATTTGTCAAAGATTAGTTGTGTGTAGTTGTGTGGATTAATTTCTGAGGTTTCCGTTATGTTCCGTTGGGCTACATGTCTATATTTGTGCCAGTACCAGTCTGTTTTGATTATAATTGTCTTGAAATCTGATATTGTGATGCCTCTAGCTTTGTGTTTATTGTTTAATATTGCTGTAGGTATTTGAGGTCTCTTGTATGTCCATATGAGTTTTTGGATCTTTTTTTCTAGGCCTCAGAAAAAGCTCCCTGGTATTTTGGTTGGAATCACATTGAATCTGGGAATTGCTTTAGGTAATATGGGCATTTTAATTATATTAATTCTCCCAATTCACAAACATGGAACATTTTTCCATCTTTTTGTGTCTACTATTTTTTCCTTAATGTTTTATAATTTATCTTGTAGAGATTTTTCACTTCGTTAGTGAAATTTATTCCATTTTATTTAACATTTTTGTAGCTATTATGAATGGGACTGATAAGTTCCTTCTCAGCTTTGGCATTGTTTGTATATACAAAGGTTTTGACTTTTTATTTGTTGATTTTATATCCTGCAAATTTTCCAAACTCTCTAATGAGTTCCTGTAGTCTCTTAGTGGAGTCTTTTTTAAAATTTTTTTTTTTTTTTTGACAGGCAGAGTGGACAGTGAGAGAGAGAGACAGAGAGAAAGGTCTTCCTTTTCCATTGGTTCACCCCCCAATGGCCACTGCGGACGGCGCTTCGCGCTGATCCAAAGCCAGGAGCCAGGTGCTTCTCCTGGTCTCCCATGTGGGTGCAGGACCCAAGGACTTGGGTTAGTGGAGTCTTTTAATTCCCCTATATAAAAGATCATGCCATGTACAAAGGATAATTTGAATTCTTCCTTTCCTATTTGTAACCCTTTGATTTTTTTCCCCCTAATGTCTCTGGGTAATACTTCCAGAACTATAATGAAAAGTAATGATGGAAGTGGCCATCCTTGTCTGGTTTTGGGTCTTAGTGGAAATGCTTCCAGCTTTTCCCTATTTAAAATGTTGCTGGCTGTGGGTTTGTCACATATTGACTTGATTGTGCTGAGGAATGTTCCTTGTATACCCAATTTGCTTAAGGTTTTTGTTGTTGTTGTTGTTGTTGTTGTTAATCATAAAAGGATATTGCATTTTACCAAATTCTTTCTCTGCATCTATTTAGATTATCATATGGCCTTTATTATTCAATTTGTCAATGTACTGTATCATGTTTATTGATTTGCATATGTTGAACTATTACTATATCCCTGGTAGAAATCCCACTTGATCTGGGTGGATAATAATCTTTTTTAGATGTGTGTTTGAATTAAATCAGCTAGTATTTTGTTGAGAATTTTTGCATGTATGTTCATCAGGAATATTGGTGTTTATCTCTCTTTTTTTTTGCTTTATCTTTTTTTGGTTTTGGAGTTAAGATGATGCTGTCTTTGTAGAAGGAGTTGGGTTCATTCCCTCCCATTTTCACTAACATACACAACTATAATTGGTTGAGTAACCCAGAGGTTAAAAACAATGACATGAAACCTATTTTAAAACAATATTTCAAAAGTATTATTATTATCACGTAGATGTCCAGTATCTGATTAAAGTTACTCAGAATTTTAGGGTGGCCATTTGGCCTAGTATTTAAACGCTGATAAAGATGCCTGCATTCCTTGTTGGAGTCCTTGGTGTAAAACCTACCTCCGCTTCTGGTTCTAACTTCCTGATAATGCACAAGCTTTTCGGTCCTTCGTGTCTTGTAGGAGACCTTGATTGAATTATCAGCTCCCAGCTTCAGCCTGGTCCTACCCTGGCCATTATAGGTGTTTTAATGGTAAATTAGAGCATGAGAATAGGAATCCTCTCTCTCTTCCTGTCTTTCCGTCACTGCTTCTCAAATAAAAGTAATTAGGAAAAGTGTTACTTGAATTTTACAAAGTCCTGGATCCAGCGATGAAATTGAGTCATAGCATTTGTATTTTAATCATCTATCTCCATGTCAACATGAGCTACAAACATTCTGAAGGATCAGAGGGGATAATATTAAAGTCATATTAGTTTTTACTTGCTGTTGGTAAACTTCATTTTCACGTGGATGTTCTTGATTTTATTCTCTTAGGACTAGATTGCATCTAATGAGATAGAAATTGCTAAAAAAAATTCTGCAGCTATCAATTTTATTCCCACTTGTAGGCCAAATTTTTGTTTCTTTGATTCAAGCTTCCTTACTAACAGCATTGCTGTAGGTAATTAATTGCACAGGACAGCCCCCCCCCCCCCCCCGCCTCTAATCAGGCTCTTCTAGATTCTCATTTAAACAGATGCCCAGGACAAGGGGTTTTATTTGTTGTGGGGAAATTTTTGTCCATCTTTAACGGACCATTTGCTCTCTCTTACATAAGTGGAAAACCTGAAAGACAAATAAATGAAATCTCATCATATTATGTTAATTTATTCAGGGAAAAATGGTGACACCCAACAATAACTTCAAGCTGATATCGCACAAGCCTTCATCTTGCCTCTGTTTTGTATTTTGAATGTCCAAACTAAGTTATTTTTTTGTAAAAGAACAACATGGCAATTTTAAAGGCAGTAGCATAATAAGCATTCTGGAAAGAGCTGGGGCAAGTTCTCAAACTCATCTCCAAAGTGAATAAAAATGAAAAAAAAAAACAAAAAAACAAAAAACTGGAGAGTTGTCTGGTTGTCTACAGTAATCAGTCTTTTATAGTTCCATAAATGCTTTGTTTTATAAAGCCACAATGAAAAAACAAACTATATAGTGAGAGTAATTATGTTAGTGATAAAGAAAAAAGTGACCCTGCTATTGAAAACTGAGGATGCTGGCGCCGCAGCTCACTAGGCTAATCCCCAGCCTGCGGCGCCGGCACCCCAGATTCTAGTCCCAGTTGGGGTGCCGGTTCTGTCCCAGTTGCTCATCTTTCAGTCTAGCTCTCTGTTGTGGCCCGGGAGTGCAGTGGAGAATGGCCCAAGTGCTTGGGCCCTGCACCCGCATGGGAGACCAGGAGGAAGCACCTAGCTCCTGGCTTCAGATCCACGCAGGGCGCCGGCCGTAGCGGCCATTTGGAGGTGAACCAATGGAAGCAAGACCTTTCTCTCTCTCTCTCTCACTGTCTAACTCTGCCTGTCAAAAAAAAAATAAGAAAACTGAGGAGAAAAATCCATATGATAAACATCAACAATCTCTTTCAGACCATGCTGATTTTGTTTATATATTTTATAGCTGAAATAGTAATATAATAATCCAAATAATAATAATAACTAAATCAAATAAACTGTGAGTGAACTTGTAGTGAGTCAGAGACACTGGGGCTCTGATGCTATACAATATATTTTTTATTTCGTTCTGGACTCTTCCTTTACTTTAGTCTTCCAGAAAGGTAAAATTCAAGCTTTTTAGTCTCTGTGGGATAATTAAATTTTTTCTACATCATGAACATACCAACTGGGAATAATAAGAACATAAGCAGGAGTCTCCAGTTACTTTCACTTCCTTCCCTTGTTTTTTTCTTCTGGAGAATTTCAATTCCATATATTTCAATAATGCAAATGACTTCATTATTTCCCTAAGATTTTAACTCAGAGATCATCAAATGTTTTTTTTCTGTAAAGGGCTAAAGAGTAAATAGTTTAGGCTTTCTGTGTCGCATGTTCTCTGTCACAACTATTCAGTTCTGTCGAAGTGTGAATGCAGACATATGCAATAAATGAATGGACCAATCTGTTCTTTATAAAAATGAATATTTGACCAGATTTTCCAATGGGTTATACTTTCCCCTGGAAAGATATTAGAAATACATATAATTTCTCACATATATGAAGCTCCCTATTGAATATTGGATAAAGGTGTTCTGCTCCACCAAGTTCAGGGATAACCCTGATGCTCATCTGCCCCTTCTCTGTGTGTCTTCATGATATGTCTCTCCCATTCTCAATTCTATGCTTACTGCATTGTAGATATTTGTCTTTCTCCTCTCCTTTCCATCCAATACTCACTTGATGGACACATTTGTCTCCGGTGTATTGATTGTTAGTTATTTGGATGAGGTAAGCTGAAAAAAGGTGAATACTGAAAAGTGTTTGAGTAAATCTTACTTAGCACTTAGCTTAAAGGAGTTTTCCAACAAATGATTTGGCATCCTTCTTCCTGAAAGGCAATTTTTATTATGGTAGAAAATTATGCAGAATGCACGCTGATTTGCTGTATGTTCTGTTTCCTGAATTGGACCCTTATGTTGGATAGTTTTTTTTATTGCTTGGTCCATTCTCTTCTTGGTAGGTGTTTTCTAGGTGGTATACAGAAACTGGATTTCATATTGAAGATTATAATATGACTTTAAGCAGTACATTTGGGCACCAAAATAAAATTTTTGATGTTTATATTTTTTCTTGCCATTGTTTTATGCCCCAGACAGCCAAAACATCACAATAAGGATATATAGTTGCCCACCAGGAATTGTTAAAAGAAACATCTAATAGAATCAATAAAATGCAAATTCTACTCTACTTATTTTTTATTCATTATTTCCTCTCCATCTTCTATCCTCAATAGCTCAATTTCTACAGGTTTATCCTAGAGATCTCCAAAGTGAAATTAATGTCCTCCCTTCATGTGGAATGCATGGAGAAAACACTATCATTTATGTGAGCATTTATCCTTTATCTAAAAGTAGAGAAGAAGTTGACAAATTTGAAAATACCACATATCAATCTTTATTATAGGATATATAACTTAAAATAAAAGTGCACATAATATACTGATACATATATATTTATCAAGCTGCGATATTTGATACATAGATTGACATTAGTATCCTACTTTGTTTCTAAAGTAAAATGGCTCCGTGTGGTATAAAATAGCCAGAATACCATGGGGGACAGCTAGCTTTTAATAAGTTAGAATGGGTATGCCTATAGAAATTGGGTAAAAGACTAAAAAGGTTTCAACTTACATTTGCCATGAACAATTTCAATTTTAAATATATATGCCAATTATAAAATATAAGAATAGCAATACTTTTTTTTTCTGAGCCATCAAAGAGCTTTTACTAAATCATCAATGGTTTTTACATTAACAGATATGATGATTTGTGGAAAGATAAATGCTTTTGAGTCATTTAAAAGAATAGCTGCCTGTGAAGAAGCTGGCTTGACTGGATTGAAAAATAAATAAGAATTCCAACCACTGAGACTGACTCCAGATCGATTTCATTGCCTCCATCTTTAAAAAAAAAAAAAATCCACTCTTTCTTTCATTATTCTCAGAATGACAAAGCTTCCTGGAACTTTCCTCCAGTAATGTCACACTCTTCCTCATGTGCAGGACCTGGCTATCCGGACTACACAGTCTCTTCACAAAAGGATGACTCACCTTTGGTGACTCTACTGAATTTTCTCTTCTTATTTCCTATCCTTTTACTAAACACCTAATGCACTTTTGTCATATTAGGCCACATGAATACTTCTGTATATGCCTTATCTAAAAATTCATGAGTTTTTATCTTCCTTTTCTATATCTCAAATATTCTGCATGTTCCAATTTACTCTCAAATGCTATCATCTTCATAAACCCTTTTCTTTTTTCCCCAAAAGATTTTGTATGTTCTTCTTTTATTTTTCTGTTTTACATAATTGTCTTGTCTTTTATGTATCTTGAAAGAAATAATATTTTATTTACTTTTGTCTCAACTAGACCTCTCCATAATACCCTCAATATTAATTGAGGGTAGTTGTTTCCTATGAAAACCTTCCATGACTATTTGCTATTTCTCTCAGCCCATCAGTGAATGTCTACAGTCTTTTTGCATTAAGTCATTTAAAAATTTATAGTCATGCTCTGTTTAATTGGATTTGCATTTCATGAGAAGAGTTATTCATTAATCTATCTAGTAAGTCCTAACACAGAGTTTTGTAAGTGCATGACACTAAGTAAACACATGCAGAATAAGCATAACATTATGTACTCCAAGGCTATAATTTTGCTTTTTAACTCATCTGAACCAAATAATATTCTTTTTTGTGTCAGATTCTACTTTTCAAAGATGGTAACAGTATCTCCTATTCCACATGATAGTGTTTCCATTAGGAATAAAGTACCTATACTCTCTCTTCTTGAATCTGGGGAGGTTAATTGCTTGCTAATAATCAATGTAATGGTGTGTAAGTGACCTTGAATAACTTCTGAACCTTTGTCAGACAAATCAATGGGACTCCTTGTTTTGTGTACTGGAACATTCTCACTTGGAAATTTTGAACCATTAAATAAATCTGACTGGGGCCAGCATTGTGGTGCAATGGGTAAAGCTGCCACTCATGATGCTGGCATCTTATGTGGGCAAAGGTCCATGTCTCAGCTGTTCCACTTTCAATCCAGTTCTCTGCTAATGCACCTGGGAAATCAAGTCCCCTGCCACCCATGTGTATGGCATTATTATTTAAAGTAATCTTTATTTTTAAATTTTTGGAATATATTTTTATGCTTACAAATGTGTCAGTATAATCTTTTGTTATGTTTTCAGACATTGCTTAAATAATCACACATGGGCTCACAACTTTGTCACCATCTTGGCTTTCTAATACTATTTTGTAATTTTATATTGCAATAATTTGTAAGGAAAAACAAGACAGGATCACTAATAAAGGGTAAGAACTTTTAAATATTCTCTACAATCATAATTGATGACTATTTTATCCCTTGACATTTGTGTTCTGGGAGGCCAATCAACTTTAATTACATGGACATGTTTTCCTGGATTTCAAAGATAAATATGCTTCCCCTAAATTTTTGTGAGCTTGCCTCTTTTCATTAATCATAGAGATGTAAATAGGGTTTTTCTCAGCAAGTTCTATCAAATAAAAGTGGATTATGATATCTAGCTTACCACAAACCTGCTGACTGTCAAAGCAGCTGTCAAAGTAAGGATAAATGCAGAGAGGGGAGCTAAAATCAGGGTAACATTCATCACTCCCACCTGAACTCAGTGAGAATATTAGCTCTAAGTCAATGGAATGATATGTAGCCAGATGCTGTTTGCACTATGCATACATATATCTGCCCTATTATATTTGTCGCTTACAAAGATAGTTATCCTTGCTGATGAGCACTGAATTTACCTTTGACTCTCTTGTCAGCAAAAAAAAGGCACTGAACATTTCTCTGACTGAATTTTTACTCATTAAATAAAAGATCTTGAGCTGTTCATGTGTAAAACCAATTACTATCCTAACAAAAAGTACACAAAAAGTATTTAAGTAGAAGCTCCATCTTCATGAATATTTGTCAATTGATTTTTACATATACTATTCCAATCACTTGTGTTCTTTCTGACCGTCTGATTTGCTTTGTTCATTGGAATATATGTTTTTGGTAACCCTGAGTTTTTGTCTCGCTTCTAATATCTTGCCAGCTTGTCTGTCAACGTCTTTGGAAATTCTGAGCATCCCTAAATTTAATCTATCCACATCTCCTTCTCTTCATTGTTTCCAGTCTTATATTAGGTTGAGTTAAAACTCTTTTAGAAATGTCAAGTATCATTAAGTACATCTTAATGTTATTTCAGAGGTCTGAAAAACCTATGGCTTTTCTAGACCTTGTAAGCACATTCATTCAATCTAATTTAATCCTTAGATAATATGTAGTACTTCTCAATGAAAGCTACCTTGACTAGTTACATTAGTAATACTCAATATGCATTTGACACATCATTTATACTGAAAAATAGACCAACAAGAATATTTGCTGAAGCCAAATTTTCCTGTGAATATTTGTGTACATTTGTTTATAAGCAAGTGTATTATTATAGATTACCTCCCAAAATTTCAGACTCAAGCTATTTATTGCAATCAGGCCATAAATGTGTTTATTTGTAGAAATTTTGAATCACTCTTACCCTTAGACTGCAAAGAATTCAACACTTTTTCAAGAAAATATTAATCATGATTTTGAGCACTCTCCCCTAATTCTTCAAAACAGAGGTGGGATGCTCATATAATTTTCTTAAAAAAGTCATCTTTGTTGATCTTGTTGGTAACATTTTCTTTTTTTTTATTTTTATTTTTTATTTATTTATTTTATTTTTTTAAAATTTTTTATTTATTTATTTTTTATTTTTGATAGGCAGAGTGGACAGTAGAGGGAGACAGAGAGAAAGGTCTTCCTTTTTGCCGTTGGTTCACCCTCCAATGGCCACCACGGTAGGCGCGCTGCGGCCGGCGCACCGCGCTGTTCCAATGGCAGGAGCCAGGTGCTTCTCCTGGTCTCCCATGCGGGTGCAGGGCCCAAGAACTTGGGCCATCCTCCACTGCACTCCCTGGCCACAGCAGAGAGCTGGCCTGGAAGAGGGGCAACCAGGACAGGATCGGTGCCCCGACCGGGACTAGAACCCGGTGTGCCGGCGCCGCAAGGCGGAGGATTAGCCTGTTAAGCCACGGCGCCGGCTAATATTTTCAAGTGAGAACTTGTGTCAGGGGTGTTCCTTCAAATGGGCAACATCTGGAACTAAGGAAGGTATCCTCACTTTGGTTTACCAAGAAAGAACTGAGTTTGACTATTCTCCTGTTGTACATGATTATTTCCAAAAAAAATTAACTCTGGTCCTTGTTTTTTTAATTTGGACTATTCATAAGATCTGATAAGGCTTCAACAAAAACAACCTAAGACCGAATCATGTGCTTGCACTTCTCTGCATTTGTGCTTTAACTCTTACAAGCAACCTCTCTCTGATGCAACTAAGAAATTTATCAGTGACCTCACATCCCTGCCTTGTAGAACAGACCTTGTAGATGGGAATATTTAGCAGTTAAAGTAAGATCAGCGTTCAACTTACTCAATTGAAAATGAATATTATGGGTTGCATTGTGTCCTCAAGGCCCTAGTTTCTATTTTGAAGTCTTAAGGTCCAGTACATCAGAACATGATCTTATTTTGAAATATGATCATTATAGATATAATTAGTTAAGACACATATACATATATATGTGTATATATATATATATATATATATATATATACAGGAAAGTGGAGTTATGGATTCATATTAGATTAGAACTAGTGTGATTCAAGGATTATAGGGTGTACATTTATCAATCAAGCAAAATGCAATAAAAAGGTTGACATCACAGTCTGATTCATATCAATTCAGTGATGGGAAAGAGTCTATAAAAGCATTCATTATGTATAAATATAGAACAATAGCATACAAAATTTGATATTACAATGTTATAGAGACCAAAGTTGAAATGAATTCCTAAGTATGGGAACAAATTATTATTTTAGAATTGATTTCCTAACAGGAATGACTGGGTCCAAACATCACTGTGTTTTCAATGCCAGTCTTTGCATTAACCTTAGAGTTGACATATGAAATGACTGAAACAAATAGACCATAATGATCATGTGAAGCAGGGAGGAACTTTGTTTTCTGTTATTGTTTTTGAGTACATTTTGGTTTGACTTATTTCCATGTAACTGTGCTGTTATAATACATACAGGAGGTCTGGTTTTATAAGAATTTTTAGAAAGTCTATCAAAGATCTCAAGGAGAATGTCCTGCTCTTCCATTTACCAAGGGTCCTTCCATTGCATAGCACATGCTTTCTATGAAACAGAACTGATGCCAATTGTTTTGCAGTAAATTTGCTTCATTTAAATAAGCCATTGAACCATGAGCCCTTCTTATCTGTTTTAGTAAATAAGATTGTGTCTCTAGTTAATTGACTTGATTTCTCTAATAAGTTGCCAACACTTCACCTATACTATGCTCAAGATAGACATCTGTAAATGACCATTAGGTAATTTGGGTATCAGGTCAGATTAAAGGGGACACTCAAGTGTCTGTGAAATGATGAGATTTTGTGTATGATTGAAACAATTTGTCATCTTTGATTGTTGGAATCATTAGTCGGCATTTCATAGATATAACTTTTCATTTAGATGAGAATAATTGAATTAAAACTCTAAGAAATTAAATGTGCAGCTTTATAGAGCAATTATTGTGAATTTGACATATATATGTATGCAGGTAATGCTGGCTAGATGATACATGTATACATGTATACATTATTAAATATGTATATTAAAGCTATAAATAACAGTGATACATGATACTGATTTTCAGAAACTTCAGGCATGACTCATTTTTGTTCATGGAGAATCCTGAAACACAGCTTTGTCCAGTTCTCATTTATAACTTTTCTTCCTATTAACTTTGTCCTGGATGAGCCATTGAT
Source organism: Lepus europaeus (assembly GCF_033115175.1). Taxonomy (NCBI): domain Eukaryota; kingdom Metazoa; phylum Chordata; class Mammalia; order Lagomorpha; family Leporidae; genus Lepus; species Lepus europaeus. Next base: position 79,106,318 of record NC_084839.1, on the reverse strand, counting down.
GCCTTTCATTTTCTAGGAGAGTCCATGTTCATTATATTTCAGGAGAAATTAATTCATAATGGTAATTCTCTACTTAATCAGAATTAACATTCTAATTGCAGTTTATTCTAAATATTTACCTATAATTTCTCAAAATTAGGGAGTTCTTTATACAGAGTGTTAGTGTTCTTCATAGTATTCTGTTAGTTATCTTTCTGGCTTAATATTGCCTAACAAGACCTAGCATCAATGCACATTTATTATCTTACAGTTTCATTTTTAATGAATTTGTTTATTTAAAAGAGAGAGAGGAAGAGAGAGTGAAATCTTCAGTCTATAGGTTCACTCCCCAAATACCTGTAACAGCATGTCTAGGCTATACGACAGCCAGGAGCTAGGAACTCCATTTGGCAAGAACCCAAATACATGAGTGATCACCTGCTTTCTCACAGGCACATTAGCAGGAACCTAGATCACAAGCTCAGAGTAGTCAGGACTCGAACCAGTCACTTAGAGATGGGGTGTGGATATCCCAAATGGTACCATGATATGCTGTGCCATAACCCCTGACCCGACCTTATGATTTCTGAGGGGAAAGGAAAATGGGGATGCTCAGCTATGTGAGTTTGTATCAAGGCTTCTTAAAGAGGTGTAGTCAGATGATAGGCTTCTCCAGAGGGACAATTGCAACATCGCACCTTCCACCAAAAGGGGTGGTCTGTGTTTTGGCAATTACCAGCTGGTGCCTCTGATGCATGCTGAGGTTTAAGAACTACTGATCCGAGGGACTATTTTGAAGATACATACCTGCCAAAAACTTTGACACGTGGGACCAGTGTTGTGGCCTAGCAGGTAAAGACGTCACCTGTGATACCTGCATCCCATGTGGGCACCAGGTACATGTCCTAACTTATCCACTTACAGCCCAGCTCTCTGCTAATAGCATGGGAAACACAGCAGAAGATGGCCCAAGTGTTTGGGCCCCTGCCACCCATGTGGGAGACTCAGGCGAAGCTCCTGGTTCCTGAGTTTGGCCTGGCCCAGCCCTGGCCATTGCTGCCATCTGGGGAATGAACCAGTAGATGGAAGATCTCACTTGCTCTCTGTCTCTCCTCCTCTCTGTAACTCTTCCTTTCAAATAAATAAATAAATATTTAAAAAGAACCTTAACAATATTTTCTAGTGGGGAAAATCACTCTTTCCCTGATTACCATCACCTAATTTCTGGAAATATTCATAATTTTTCTGTTTCACCTATTATATCCTAGACAAATGCATCAGAAAACGGGATTTTAGGAGTTGTGCACCTCCTACAAATGCCTTATACTATTTATTCCAAAATGCTTCCTTTATGAAATTGTGGGAGGACGATGCTGCTCATTTGCCACCCAAACTACCCTTCTCCAAAGCCAACTGTCTCTCATTCTACATCCATTGCTTCATTATGCACAACTTCTTTTCATGGAGAAGTTAGAACTGAAACACATCCAAAGCATGCTGCTTAATGCCTTCTTCAACCCAGCTGTCCAAAAGTTACATCATGATTAAAGTGCTTCAAGGAACAGCCTGGATCCTGACTTGCACAGCAATCAGCCAAGGACTGGGTTAGGGACAGTTTAGGATGTGATGGTTCTTACAGCTGTGGAGACACATTCTTATAAGAGCATTCTTCAATAACACTGATTACATTTTAAGACTGCGACTTGAAGAGCAAAAACCTGCTAAATTTAACCAATCCTTGGTGTAATATCCATCCTAAAGATAAATGGGCATGTTTCTAGCTGGGAGGTTAAAAGGTGATAAAAGACTAAACTACAAACACTTTCATAGTACAGTGTTTCACTTAATGATAAATGTGGCTGTTTCAACCTGAGGGGATGACAGATTCCACCCTGACTGTGAAGCAGAGCAGTAGCAGAGTGACCATCACTACTGATTACAGATGTGTCTAAGTAAGTGAGGTTGGTGGCAGAGGACCAGTCATTATTACACTGACAAAGTGCCATTATTCTTTTCTGTTGTCTGGAAAGCATGTCTTGTACTGCCTAGCAAATCAGTTATGCTGCTTTCCAGGGGAACAAGACCCAAAGAAAATTACAAAAATTAGAAAATTTAATCAAGTCATCTGTTCATCTTGTCAGAGAAAGTTTTAGAAGAAAAAGCTGCATTTCTTGTTGTAGTTTAAGACAAATGCGTATTATCAGAATGTCTCTCTCTGCTGGTTTGTTGCTCAGCCCCTTACTTACAGAACATCTTGCTAAAATCCGTTCCTAAATGTCAACATTTAACGAATCGATCCTTTTTCCTTGCCTAGAGTCTTTGCATTTCAAAAATAAGAGAACTTCTTGAAAACGCATGCCTTTATGACCAATGCTCATCAGTTTCCAATCATGATAAAATTCCCAACATACTGCCACAGAGGCAAACCATGCTGGTTTGGACAGAGTCTCTGCCTGGCTTCCAAATTAGAGTTCATTGCTGCTTCAACATCCCTGCTGCCACGTCCTACCTTGTGGCACCTGTGGTTCTTTGAATCAGATTTGGGTTCGCTGAATCTTTTGAGTACAGTGTCAAGGGGGAGTATGGTGAGTTTTGTCTAAATAGATCCTAAATGTAGCCTAAGTAGACATAGTTTTCATGACTACAGCATTTTGTTTTTTAGAATAAATCATTCTTAGTTTCTTTTTTGTTGTCATGTGAGTAGATACTGACTTTATTAGAATTATATTAAGTGGGTCACATGTTGATGATTGAGTCTCTATCTGCTTATAATCTCTGTGTACTTATTTCTTTTGTTTTCGGTCTGAATAATCAAGGCTAGCCAAGAAAGGTTGTGGCGAATAATCAAATGTGTCACATTTATTGCTCAGTTTTAAATTATTATTTATTGTATAAGAGTCCATAGACAAAGAAGGCATACATGGTATAGCTGTGATCTCTGATTCTTTCTAACATTCATTTATGATACTATCTATCTGATTAAGTTTTGTGACCTAAATGTTAAGGACAAAGTTGGAACTCAATTGGAATACTTATATATATAGATATGTATATACACATATATATGCATAAATATATATTACATATATATGCATATACGTGTGTGTATTTGTAGGTATAGCTATAGATATATTAATTTTTTCTTTTTTCTCATGTTGTGATGATATGCTGGGAGATGCTTCTGTGGGACTGTAGGATTCATTTCCCCAGTGACTGTGAATGCTGCCTAGGGATAGCCATCAGCTCCCTGCTGTCTTTGCAAAATAATTCTCTTAGGTAAAAAAAAGTTGCATCCAACAAAGTCACAGCACCTCCTAACCCCCACCCACCCAGGGACAGTTCATAGCCAATGACTAGTCAATATGGGGGCATAAAATTCTGTCTTCTCATCCACAACCTGGGGAATTCTAAAGGATAATTTAGGCTTCAGGTTTGCATATTGAGTCATTGAGACTGACTGCTAATCCATATTTTCCCTCTGAGCTACCATAATCCCATCTCCTCCCCTCCCTTCTACTCATTTGTCTTAATATTCTGTTTTCTCATTGATTTTGAATGCATTCTATTGAAAAAGTACCACTTTTTTCTTATAAGGTTGATCATCATAGTAATAGTGCTAAACCAATAAAATAGCAACATTTATTGGAAAACCTCTAAGTTCTCACTGGATTTCCAGGTGTCCTGGGTTGAAAGACAAATTAACTCAGCTCTCCTTGATAATTATGATACTTACATACTGGGGAGCTGAGGTGTAGGGACACAAAGCAATTGCTTAGGAGTTATCCAACTACAAATGACAGTTAGACTTTGAAACATGTTTGATTCCAGAGCCTTAACTTTTGACTCTAACACATCTGCTTCTCAAAGGCTTAGTGTCATGTGTTTGAAGATAATGAAGAAAAACCCTTCACCTGACAAAGGAGACCAATTATCCATTCCTATCATGAATTTGCTGTCTTATTTTATCCCAGCTTTAGTATTAAAAAAAGACACATAAAATTGTACGTATTTATGGGATACCATATTCTCAAATCACTTAAAGTATTGAGAAAGAAAATGGGCAGTTTTCCCCTGAGAGTCAGAGTGGTATTACTTTTGTTTCTTTCTTGGTCAAATCAATTTTCATCTCTGTGCATTTTCTCATGCCTTATTCTCTTCCCATTAATTCCATCAATTCTCCTCTTTATCTTTTTTTAAGATTTTATTTTTTTATTTGAGAGTTAGCGTTAACAGACAGAGAGAGGGAGAGATAGAGACAAAGGTCTTCCATCTATTTGTTCACTCCCCAAATGGCCATAACAGCTGGAACTGGGCTGGTCCGAAGCCAGGAGCCAGGAGTTTCTTTCAGGTCTCCCACGTGGGTGCAGGGGCCGAAGCACTTGGGCCAGCTTCTACTGCTTTTCCACGCCATAGCAGAGAGCTGGATCAGAGAGGAGCACCTGGGACACAAACTGGCATCCACACGGGATGCCAGCGTTGCAGGTGGAGGATTAACCTACTATGCCACAGCGCCAGCCCCCGAATATCCTAAGGTTTTTTCAAGTAACGCTTGGTCCAAGAACTTTAGATCATTCCATTCTTCCATGATTGTTTGTCACTATCTTTAAATTCATAACAATCTACCCAATCTTAAACTGAGATGCATTTTGAACACAATATATTTCAGACACTTTCACAAACATTATCTATCTTTTGTTAATGGTGACTACAAACACATTCATAAATTAATTCCATTCAATTAATTAGACTGAGTCCATTGAGGAGAAAGTGGCTATTACATACAAAACACAGAATCATTGATGAATTTCAAACTTCAGTGAGTCAGATGAGAAATATATTTTGAAAAAGTCAAATGATTTATTTTTACCTATGCTGAACCCTAGATAAGACCAAAGGAACACATAGGATGAAAATATATTACTGTGTTTCAGGCTGGTGCCGTGGCTCACTAGGTTAATCCTCCACCTGTGGTGCTGGCAATCCCATATGGGCACTGGGTTCTAGTCCTGGTTGCTTCTCTTCCAGTCCAGCTCTCTGCTGTGGCCCGGCAAGGCAGTGGAGGATGGCCCAAGTGTTTGGGCCCCTGCACCTGCATAGGAGACAAGAAGAAGCTCCTGGCTCCTGGCTTTGGATCGGCGCAGCGCTGGCCATATGGGCACTGCAAGACACACACCCACTTCTGTCCCCTGTGTCCCTGGAGGCCGCAGCGCGTTTTGGGTTTTGGAGCGGGCGGGCCCCCCTCAGCTTCCATAGGCCATTTGCCCGCGGAGCCTGCCAGACTCCTGGCTCTAGGAGGCTGCCCAGGCGGCGCTGCCAACTGACCCCAGGTGCTAGCTAGTGGCAGCGGCCGGCCACGGGGGGAGGGGGGCAGCCATTTAGTGAGTAAACCAACGGAAGGAAGACCTTTCTCTCTGTCTCTCTCTCTCACTGTGTATAACTCTACCTGTCAAATAAATTTAAAAAAAAAAAGAAAATACATTACTGTGTTTGTTATCTTTGTCTCTGTACTTCAACTATGGTTACTGTGTCACTCCTGGAAGATTTGCTCCACGTGTCACAGGGCACTGAGATTCTCCTTTTGATTCACAACATTCCACTGGCTATTTGCAAAGGCAAATCCAGACAGTGCATTGTGGAACACTTTTTGTTCCCTAAAGCATCATTGATACTAACAATCAAGTTGTACTTAATTATCACTATAATGCCTTTGACAAGAAAATTAAGTTTTCTGGTTTTCATTAGGTTATATGGTTTTATGCTGCCTGATTAAGGCTTAGGTTACTTCAGAAGATAAGTCAGCATAACAGCTGGTTATGAGAAAAAAAACTTCCACTTTGCAACAATATGTAATGATAAAACCCAGTAGGAATCTGTGCAGTTTGGGAGGAAACTGCTTTGGAAGTTCACAGAGGGCACAACTGGCCTCACTAGCCTATCTTCCTTCATTTTTGTATTTTCTTTTATTCTGTCTTTTTTGTTGTTGTTTATTTGTTTCTATCCAAAGCAGGACATTCGTTGATTCTCTAATACCTTTAGACATCCTACCCTAGGTGTGGGGTTGGGTGGTTAAATTGCTGTTGAATAAAGCTTTGAAGATTCCAGTAAATACTCACAATCCTCTGGAGGTTTCCTTTCAAAATGTAAAACCATATGAATACTTCTTTGATTTACTTTTGTTATTTTTTATCTTTTTCTCCAGTATTTAACTCTGTATTCTTCAGTGCTCAAACTTTTCCTTTTCAGGGGTTGACAAATTGTGTCTTTCTGAGTGGCGCCAAATTTGATGCTATAGACAAAAAATTAAAAAAAAAAAATACCCACAAAAATGTCAAGCACCAATAAAGTAAAGTAGAAAACATTTTGTATAAATTGGGAAGATGGAAATCAGGGTCAAGTCTCTAAGCCTCTAGAGTATATTTCTTGAAATCAATCATGGACCAGAAAGGTTTGTTCAAGATAGATTTCAGGGCTCCATCCAGAGAGTTTCCTGTAGTCTGCATGGGGACTGAAAATCTGTATTCCTTACAAGTCCAATGCTGATACGGAACTGGAGACACCTGAGAACCATTTCTTACGTGCATCTTTCTTGCAGACTATATTTTTCTTCTTTCTGCCTCACGCAGTATAATTTTTTAAGTTGATTTAAGAATATAACAAATACAGTATTTTATGTAAGTTATTTTCCTTGGAAACTCTTCAAAAATAAAATTGGAAACTTTGTCAGTATGGGGACCACATTCACACAGGATGAGAGTCTTAGGCAATTAAAGAGTAATTCCCACATGTTTGGTGAGATGTATCATCTCCAGTTAATCTGGTTTAATTTATTTTAATTTTTCATGTTCTAAGTTTCCAACATTTCTAGTTACTGGTTCATTCCCCAAATGCAATGATGCCGGCTGCTGGGCCATGGATGAAATCAGGAGCTGGGCACTCAGCTCAGACTCCCTGTTTGTGTGACAGGAACTCAGTTACTTGATTCATCATTGCTACAGGCATGTTCTGTATCTGCAGAAAGCTGGAGACAGGAGCCTGAGCCAGGTGGCAGGTCCAGACTCTCAGATGTGGAATATGGACAACTTAGCCAGTAGGGTGAACATTTAGCCCCTGTTGTTTATTTCTATGCTTATGGTTTTCTATTTAAAATTCCAATTTAATTTTTTAACATATGGGTTATTTAAGAGTGAGACTTTTCTAAGTAATATGTGCATCATCCTGTCTATCTATCAGTTTGCCTGTCTATACATATATACACATAGGAAACCATTCTTCAGTGATTGGCTTTAATTATTTGCACTGTGTTCAGAACATATGCTTTATATAATAAAGTTTCATACAGAAAGTATTGCAATACAGTTAATTTGGAAACTGAGATTTCTCACACGAAATTTATGAGATCAGTTTTTATGAACATTAGATAATGATAAGTTGTTGTTCCAGGGCTTCTTTTTACATCTGTTAGATCTCACATGCTTTTTGTTTTATGATATTCTGTAGACAACACTTTTTCTCTGTTTGTGTTAATGTCTCGCACTATAACTTTGGATTTGTCAAAATTAAAAATTTTTCACTTTCATTCCACTGAATTGCCCCAGGACTAGAAACAGTCTTCCAAATGTCTATTAACATAGACTTGTTTTCCCTGTTTCTGATTTTTTAAAAAATATAATTTTATAGTATATACTTTATTGAGTATCTGAATTCATCCCTAGAAGTGTTTTTGAGAATCACCCCTGTGATTGTGTGCCTCAGTTGTCCATTTTTTGTTGTTTGTCTGTTGTGTAGTATTTCATTGTGTAAGTGCTTTACATTTGTTTTTTATCCTCATCTGTATAAGCCTTTGGAGAGTTTCCAGCATTAGGCCATTATGAATAATGTTTTTTAGCTCAATTAGTCACTGCCTAGCATCTTTTATCTGTCTTGTACACATTTCAAGGGACACTTAAGTGTTGACTTTGACAATGTTTTTGCTATTAATAATTTATTAAGAGTGATGTTTACAGAGAAAACAATTTCTCATAACCTGCCTGTCAATCAGCCAACCACTCAATAAAATAGAGAATGTATATTAAAAATGACACTAGAAATACCAGTCCAAAATATGTAGAACTTCTAATATCTGAATTTGGAACTATGAACCAATAATTAAAACTCATGGAAAACTCAAGAAAACCACAAAATTGGTAGAGATATTTGAAAGCCACCACAAAACACACCAAACACTGGGGTTAAAGGAAAAATTTATTGTCTGCTGGGGGGAAACTCAACAGGCTTGAGGGAGAAGTCAAGAGAGGGAGAAAAGAGAGAGGGATTGAGAGAGAGAGAGAGAGAAAGAGAGAGAGAAAGAGCATGTATTCAGAAAGTAGTCCTGTTATAGTCTTACAGAGGGTAGGGAAAAAGGAGCCTCAAATCCGTGGAGCTGAAGCTTGTGGTTGGGCCATTTGCTCACCTGACTTACAGCAAGCCAGGCTGGGCTTAGGACCAAAGCTTACTGTGCATGATGGCAATGGGGCCAGAGCCGATGATGGTGCCTGGGGATTAAGATGGAGCCATAGGTAAGACAGCACCTTATTACTAAAACTGTTATAAATTAGTATTGACAGGAATGGTAAGATTCATTTTAGTGGAGTGGAGAAAAAAAGGCTACCTTGAAATTTTATTCTAGGAATTTGGTGTTGAGGTGAATCTGATTTGGGTACTCGGAAAATGAGAGTAGAAATATTCAAATCAGAAAAATTAACACAAATAAAGGTATCCAGGTAAAAATTTTATTTTATTAAATGAATAAGATCATATGTCTAAAAGTTCTGTAGTTTTTGTATGGAATGCCAAATCATTGTGTAAAATCCAGTGGTTGTAGAACTTTAAGTATTATCTTGAAAAATCAGTGCAGGAGATAGGGAAAACAATTTTTTTCAGTGTCCCTAAAATGGAAGGGTTATGAAAAACAATGATAAGAAATACAATTATAGTGTAGATTAAGATTATTTCCTGGTTTCGAATGGAATAAATTTCTCATGAGTCATTCTGATTTGTACTTTTGGAAGTCAGCATTCAGTGCTTAATTTATTTTCATCTAAATTCATAAGCAATGACTCACCTGTCCTGGTCCCATCAGTGGGCCAAGAATTCATCACAGGTGTGTAAGTAAATTTTCAATATTATAAATGATGTCATGGTAATTTCATCCCAAAAAGGTTAAGCTGAACAAACCTATTAGGGTAGGGTGATCCCTGTTGCAATTAGCTGGGAAAGCTTAACAAGAATGTAGTAAAGAAAGGGGAAGAAGATCTGTTTACCAGATAAACAAAGGTATGTCTATAATCTGAATATTGCAGTGAACTGTTTTAGTCAAACAGGGACATGCTGAGGGACAGCTTCATGACAAGTACAATAATGCCAGATTTTTTTAATAGACATTTGCAGTACATTATTATAGCAAACAAATGATTGAATTGTAATTATCACTGCCATGTTTTGTAATTATTTAATCTATTCAGGTCAGCCTCCCTTCAAAATTCAGGATTTGAATAAACAACTCAAATTCAAATGACTAAACATTCTGGCTGAAATGTCTCTTGTTAAAAACTAGACCATTAGAATTTAATATATTTTATCATGATAAACAACAGCACACAGATATTTAAACAGGCAACTTCTTAAGCTACAGGCAGTAAAATTTTATTTCAATGTCAAGCTTACAAGTTTCATTATCTGTTTCTTTATAAAACAGTAATCAAGGCTTACTGTCCTCAATAATAATTTTTAGTTATATATCAGAATTCTGGGCTTGATTAGGCTTGGTTGGGCAAGTGTAATTTGGAATCTTTCATGCAACTAAGTCAGATCATGACCATAGTTTTCTGAAGATGCAGCAGTCTGTGTATCCAAGAGGGCTTACACACGTGGCTGGCAACTGATGTGCTGTCCGCAGGGGCTTGACATCAGCTTTAAACTAAGCTATTTTTTTTATTTTTTAACATAAAGGGGTGGACTCCACTTTTTGAGAGTAGATTAGTAAACCACATTGTTTGAATGATGAGAAGGAACTTTGGAGCATAGAATTTGTCACATTCCACAGCATGGCACCTCAGTGATTTACTTCCTTCCTATACCCAAAAGTCACTCACTCACTGCCAAGAACCAATTATGACAACATCCAAACCTATCCCTGGTACCAATAAAGTTCCACAGGTACAAGTCCTTTACTAGATAAGTTCTTAAGTATGGTTATTTCTAACTTGAAGAACTTTGAACTGAAGGGAGAAGTCATTTGCCCTTCACTGATGTGGAATGTTGAGATGGGATAAGCGACATTCTGGTTCAAAAAATAGAAAATATAGCACAAACAGCAAGTATGCTAGTGCAAAGGCATACTGAAATCTAGCTGGGCACATGACTCCAGTTCCTGGATTAGGACCTAGAACTTCCAAATAGTGATTTACTGCAGCTCTAAAACTCCACAATATAGGTTTTAGCACCACCATTTGAGTCATACGTGCTTTTCTATTCAAAATAGAATTGCCCATGTTTTAAGATGAGTATACTTTTCAAATGACTTCCTACGTGTATGTTTGCAGCTACTTAAAATGATCAGTAGGGTACAATCCTAAAATGAGATCTGAAATTAGGACTCCAAAAGGAAAATGAGACATACTTAGGTTGACTTACTCAATGTGCACTTCCAACTTCCTTTTAGTTTACTTTCTAGTAAAACAGACGTTGGAAAACTGAGTGCTAACTTTCAGACTCTGTAGCTAGGAATGTTATGATATGGTTTTCATAAATGAAATATAGAGAGAAGACTTTTGATAGTTACTCCTTCTACTCTATTTCCTTCTTTCTTTTTGAAATATCGACATGGTGGGAGCTAATTATCTGCCCTTGTAAGTCTATAAAGGAAATGCCAAGAGCATTTTAGAAATTTGGATCCTGAATCCGTAAACTGTGAGGTTTACAGAGAGCTGAAGCTTTCTTTACCTAGCCCCTGTGCAGCCATGTGCGTGTACGGCACTATCATCCCAAATAAAGAATAAAGCAGCTACAGCCCCGGCAGACTTCATGTCACACAAAGAATGGAGAAGCCCTTAATCGGGCATTTCTCTAGTATGCAACTAAATACAGTCATTAACTGATACAATAAACATCCAGAGTATCACTCGCCCATTTCTTTAAAGTATCACTTTAAAGTATCACTCACCCATTCCTGTAAAGGAATGCAACAGCAAGCGTGCAAAAGTTCTATCCCCCAAGTTTCTCAAACTTTTTAGGTATGACACAGGAAAATCATAAACATATATCTTTAAGTATTATACAAAGTGATTATCAATAGTACATAGAAGCTATGTTTGGTATTCTCATCAACACTATAGAGATGTGATACATAAAAACCAATCTGGAATATTTCTAAATTTCTCAGACATTGATTTTTTTTGGATGCTCTGAAACCTGAATGAAGGTTGTTGGAGGAGGGCCTGCCACATTAAAATTTTATTTAAACATCAGCCACAGAATAGATCTCAGTTGTACAAACATACACATTTGAATAAAAATTCAAAAAGAGCAATAAAATTAATAACCACCAAGATTAATAATCTCTGGAATCAAAGAGATGAATTGGTATCTAAAGAATTCAGAAATATCTAAAATTTCACTAGGTTAATTTGGACTCTTTTCAGAGAAGCTGAACATAAAATGTATTGTGTTAAACAACATTGCACACTTAGAGGAAGTTTCACTAAGCAAAGTGTTTTGTTCAGTAAAAAAAAAAAATAAATAAAAACAGGGAAAACCAAAATTTAGAATTAGGAGACAAGGAGAGATAAATATTGGCAGTTCAAACTATGCAAAGGAATATGAACCTTGGGAACAAATTCTGATTTCCCTGCCATGGGATTTCTCATGTAGTGTGAGAATTCCCCAAACTATATCAATTGAGAAACATTTATTAAAATCAATTTATAGCATGCTTGATTTTCATGATTTCCAAGAACACTGACAATTTGGATTTCCATGTGGATCTGCTGAAAGTGAGAAATGCTAGTCAGTGCTTATTTATCAGTCTCGCTCAGATACCATAAGGACTTCAACATAAATGTTGGGGTATGATTCCCACACAATACCTCTAATTGTCTCAAGAGGGATAAAATTTCCAGAAAGTCAGTATGGAAATTGAACTTGAGATTCCACCTGTAGAGTATTGAGGAATTTGCCATCTGATGAGAAAGATAAATAGAGTATGGTGTTGAGACATAGTGGGTAAAGTGCCCCCGTGTGACTCTGGCATCCCATATGGGTGCCAGTTTGTGTCCCAGCTGCTCTAATTACGGTCCAGTTCTCTGCTAATTGCTTGGGAAAGGCAGATGAGATAGCCCAAATGTTTGAGCCTCTGCAATCCATGTGGGAGACTGGAAGAGGCCCCTGGCTCCTAGCTTTGGCTTGACCCAGCCCTGATCCTCGCAGTCATCTAGGGAGTGAACTAGTGGATAGATCTCTTTCTGTTTCTCCTTCTCATTTTGTAACTCTGACTTTCAAATAAATTAATTAATCTTTAAAAAAGTGAAAGAGAAAGAGAAAGACAGATAAGTGAACCAAAATGCAATGGAGTATGGGTACAACACAGGTACTTTGCCAAGGAAACCTAAGTAAAATCAAGTAAGTAAGGGTTTAATTAGCTCATCAATAAAAATGTGTTTATTGACGGAACTGTGTGTGCACTAAGTTTTCAACTGTAAACTTGGAAAACATAGTCTATGACCTGCAGGTACTTGTAATCATAGAGCTCCCTAGGTAAAAGGGAGTTTCCTAGAAAAGATTAAGACCCCTATTCACCTTTTTCTCCACTGTCTTCAACATAAGGCTTTTGACTTAATAGTTGAAGTCTGCACCTTCAGGTCTAGCATGCATATTTCAGGCTGTGAAGAGTATGGAGAAGAGTGCAGAGAGTAACACAAAGCATTATTTGCTCAGGGAAATATCTTCTCCACAAGGACTTAATTTCTGAATCACATTGTATAAAAATGTGAATAACAATACACAAGGGAGGAGCCTGTTTAAGAACAGCCGAGAAATTAGGGTTTTTATTTGGGTATCTACAACAAAATCATAATTGTTTTCATATGAAAACAGAGGGGGTTGGTTTTGTGGGGTGGTGGTTTTAGGCATTGCTTAGGATGCTCACTTTCTATATTGGAGTGCCAGTTAGAGTCCGAGTCCATTTGCTTCCAATCCAGCTTCCAATTAATGCATCTTGGGAGGCAATGAATGATGACTCAAGTGCTTGGGCCCTTGCCGCCCACAAGTGATACCCAGATGTAGTTCCAGGACCTTGGCTTTAGCCTGACCCAGCCCTGACTGTTGTGATAAGTGAACCAGCAGATGGAAGATCTCTTTCTGACCCCTTTCAGTCTCAGTCTCTCTCTTTCTCTCTCTCTCTCTTTAAAGCAAAATAAGGAAATAGTAATAAAAACACATAGAGGGAATCACTATTGTGAAGGACACTGGTACTGACTGCTACAGAAGGCTGGAAGAGTCATCTGGCTGAGAGGTGACCATGATCTACAGTAATCAAAGCTGGTCATTCCATGCAAGATTAGTTGTAATGAGTTCACTTGTTATCTTGTACATGTTGACATCACTACTACTATGCTGCTAATCTGGGAAGTTGTATGCTAAGTAAAATGCCCAAACTTCTGAAAACATAAAGTTACTATGATGTATTTGAGTTATATTTTCATCTTTGTTAGTATAGTTTTAGTGTTTCCAACATATTACCTGACTGTAAAAGAGCCATTGTGAATTCAAGAGCCTGGAATAGATTAGAGAAAATGTCAAATTTCTGAGCCAAAGCCATACTTTTCATCATTTTATTATTACAAATATCATTTTCCACTTCTTTATACCTAGGGTCCTCAACTCAATTTTCTGTAAGTTTTTTAAACCATTTCTTCTCTGGAAATTTCATTTAAGAGCTCCTAGTTTCAAAATCAGAATATATATTAGACTTCTTCTAATGTTTCTAAGGGATCTGATTTTTCTTTAAATATCACCCTTGATATTGTCAAGGAAAATGAGTATAACATGCTATCAATTTATTTAATTATATATTTTTAAAATATTAGAGATGGAAGAGACTTTCATTATAATTTTGAGAAACTTGTTCATTAAAGATAAATGGCTAAAGGTAAAATTTAAAAAAAACACCTATTTTATTCCTACATAATTTTTCTTTGTATCTTATCTCTGGGATCACTCTCTATGGAAAAATTCTATGTGGTGGTAATGATTGTTTCTGGATAGAATTGCAGTGGGGCATAGAGATGAGAAGCAGGGAAATTAATCAGAGAGAGGTGCACTGTAGTCATTTAGTATTTTTCAGTATATTTAGTTTACTTAAGAACTGATTTTCTACCAGTGCTAGAATTCATATGAAATAGGTTTTTTTGGCCAGCTCCATGGCTCACTTGGCTAATCCTCCGCCTGCGGCAGCGGCACCCCTGATTCTAGTCCCAGTTGGGGTGCCAGATTCTGTCCAGTTGCTCCTCTTCCAGTCCAGCTCTCTGCTGTGGCCTGGGAAGGCAGTGGAGGATTGCCTGGGTGCTTGGGCCCTGCACCCGCATGGGAGACCAGGAGGAAACACCTGGCTCCTGGCTTCAGATCAGCGCAGCATGCCAGCTGCAGCACTCCGGCCACAGCGTGCCGGCCATAGTGGCCATTTGGGAGGTGAACCAACAGAAAAGGAAGACCTTTCTTTCTGTCTATCTCTCTCTCTCTCTCTCATTGTGTAACTCTGCCTGTCAAAAAGAATTATTAAAAAAAAAAGAAACAGCTTTTTAAAAAATACTTTTATTCTGTATACAAGAAAACAGATATCATGAATGCCCAGGTTCCTCATTTGCTGTCTACTGAATTGCTGTGGTTTCCCTTTCCCTCTCTGGCTTGGCAAAAAAATTGAATGTGAGGTTTTTGCAACAGCAAGAAGGTATGAAAAGAATAAAGAAAATACACCATTCTAGTTATGGAATTTTATAAAAGCAATGAAAAGGATGTGCTCTTGTAGAAGATGGGATGACTGAAGTTTGAAAGATAGAAAGCTTTGACATAAGATAAATTGTAGTAATGATTTTTAACCTAATGCACTAGAAACTACTGAAGAATTCTATGCAGAGATCAACATGGTCAAATATTTATGTTTTATAAATCACTATACCAGCTGTAGATGTTGATTAATTTTTGATGATAATAGAATACAAATTGAAAGAGTAAACTCTAGTGAAATGTAAATGAAAGAAAGCTTCAAAAATATTGGAGGGGAAAAAGAAAAAGAAAACATATGATAAAAAATAATAGAAGACTAAAAAATAGGCCAGCAAAAGCAGTGAATAAAAAAAGAATTAATGGAAGTAATACTAAATAAACAAATGATCCAATTAATTGTTCATACGTTAAATTTCCAGGTTGAGAGAACAATTTTATAAGAGATAAACTGCCAATCCTTCCCAAAGTTATATACCTATCAATTTCTTTTTTTTTTTTTTAAGATTTATTTATTCAAAAGTCAGAGCTACACAGAGAGTAGAGGCAGAGAGAGAGAGAGAGAGAGAGAGAGGAGAGAGAGAGAAGAGAGAGAGGTCTTCCATCTGCTGGCTCACTTCCCGATTGGCCACAACGGCCGGAGCTGCACCGATGAAGCCAGCCCAATGTCTAGAAGGATCTGCTAGGTCAAAGCCCGTGGAGGGAGAATTAGACTGAAGTGTGTGGTTTCTCTCAGTTGTAGAAACAGGTTCAGAGTACATGGAGTCAAGGCAGTAAGAATACTAAGGACAGGAGAAAGCTTCCCTGAGAGTTCCAGAGCCCTGGGAGAAGATTCCTCCTTAGAGTTTACCTGAGTTCTCAGCAGCCACTGTATGTGAGGAAATCAATGAGGTAGCGAAACAACCACAGGGAGATCAGCTGGAACAATGTCTGGAGCACACACAAGCCTGGGCTAGTTCTTGTTCCAATTGGTGTGACAAGTCTTCCAAGTCATAGCAGGTAGGGCCCTCAGGATGCTACTAACTGGGTTACGGTGTCACATTAGCCCTAACTAGAGACTGTTCTGACCCAACCAAGCACATCTCAAAAAAGAGCTTTAGAAGGATCAAACTAATCCCAAGTAATTTTACAACATCTTAGAATAAAACTGAAAAATATATAAAGGATTACCAAAAAACAAAAATCTGGTACCCAACAATGTAAAATTAATTGGATTATATAAAATACATTGGATTATAGCCCTCTCCAAAAGATATGTTGAAGTTCTTATTCCTAATACCTGTGAATGTGACCTTATTTGGAAATAGGCTCTTTACAAAAATGCAGTCAAGTGGAGAGCATTAGGGTGGGCCCAAATCCAAGGACTGGCACTCTGATAGGATAAGGGACATTTGAGAGAGAGCCATCCAGAGGGAAGATGGCCGTGGGAAGACAGAGGCAGCAATTGTAGTTAAGCTACCGATAGCTGAGGAAAACAGAGGGCTTCTAGATTCTGGAAGAAACTTCACATAAGTAAAAAAGTTATATGAATATATTTTAAGTGGAACTCAAGGTCTAAAGTACTCATATGATAGAAATAATAATAAAAAGTAATAAAATACTAAAATATACTCCTCATTGTTCAAGAAATTAGAGTAAAGCCCAGTTATCTGCATCTCAAACACCCTGCTCTCTTCCTCCTGTCTGATAACATTTGCATCCATAAAGTCCTTTGTTTCAGACCTTCAAGAGAAAACTCAGGGAGAAGCTTCTTAACATTTGTATCTATAAAGTCCTTTGTTTCAGGAGGAAATGTGTATGACCCATCTCCTTACCCCCCTCTCCCCCGCCCCCGGCCTCACCCATACTGCAAGATCAGCCCTCTGCCTCTCTGCTGAGTCGCCGGCCTGGTCTGGCCAGGTGTAATCTCTCCACTCAACATGTAACCTTGCTCCTTCCCCCCCACCCCAAGTCCGAGCGACTGGGCACCCACTCAGGCTCTGTCTGGAGAGGTGCCCATCCATCCTTACAGATGTCCCTTCCCTAATAAACCTTGCTATTTTATCTCCCACTAAAAAGAATAAAAAGAATAAGAGTAAAAATGTAAACACTATTTCTCAATATAAGTTCCATGAAATGTGAGATGTTGTGTGACAGAAACAATTTAGTCAATCTCTGAAGAACAAGATTGTCCTGAGAATTTAACCATGCCTATGCATTTTTACATTATTGATGGAAGAAAAATGGATGTTCTTTAAAATTTTGTAAAGAGTAGGAAATACATAGGAGTCAGAAAGAACCAACTTATAACTTAAAGGTAAATGCTTAACACTTTCTAATTGAAAAAGAGCAGTGAACAGAGGCATTGTTGTTGTGAGGAGGAACTCTGGTGAAGTTTTCTGTCCTAGCTCTGGCTGAAGTTCTCAAAACACTCTCATAGTAAACACGTATGAGTGCTCCTTGGACCTCCAGAAAATCATTGAGTGACATTGAGAATCCCAGGAAAATATTGCCATGATATTTGGTCTTAACCTATTCACCTGGCTTTGGACCACTTCCACCTCTTGGTAGAGATTCCTTTCATTGTAGTTTGTCTTCACATTTATACTTGTACAGCATGTTTCATCTCCCAATGTATTTCTTCCTAGAAATGTTTCTGGATCTTAATGCCACTTGTTGAAGATTTTCATTGAAAGCTCTGCTGTTTTCTACAACTGATCTGGGTACAACAGTTTTGGCACCTATGGAGCAGAAAGTTTGGTCAATTTTAGTTACTCAGAATTGTGCAGCAGAATGAATTGAGATGTCTTTGTCATTGGATATCTCTGCTGCACATAGTCAATCTTTTTTAATTAGAGCAAAAGTGAGATTATGTTTTTCATGGAAAATTAATCACTGAAGGCTTAATTTTCAACATCATCTCATCCCTTCTTAAAATTAGTTGTCCATTTATAAACTGCTGATTCCTTTGGGACATTGTACATGTAAACATTGTAAACACAAATTATTTCAACCTTCTTGCACTCAAGCTTCACTATCAGATTGATATTTGATCTTGATTCACTATTAACAGAATTTGAGCTGCTCCCATAAGGACTCATTTTACCTTGTTGTCTTACCATTCTTAGGGCCTAAACTAGGTCGTGTTTAGACATTTTATAACAGGTTAGCATGAGTTTATTTTGGTGCAAACAAAATGGAAACACATGCATGGTTTGCTTATTTTTCAAACATTTGGAAACCCTTTGTATGAAGAAGTATTAAAATCTGATTGTCCTGATGAAATCTAACTATAAATTACACAATAAAATGAGGTTACTACTCTGAAAAGTAGACTGATAGGATTTGTTGGTGATTGTGAGAAAATAAGAAAAGTTAAAAATAATTCAAGGTTTTGTGACCAGTGATCAGTGGAATGAATTGTCATGGAAATAGGGAAAATTCTGAAATGAATGCTGTAGAGAGAAGAAATCATGAGTATATTTTAAACATAAAAGCTTGATACATCCATTAGACATCCACATGGTGATGCCAAGTCTGTGATTAGTTTGAAAAAGTCTTGATGTTCAAAAGTAAACTAGAAGCTCAATATGTAAATTTATGAACTGTCATCATAAACATAAAGCCATACATTCTGATTTTATAATCAACACAATGAGTATAAATAGAGGTATGCCTGAAGGCTAAATTCTCAGACACTCCAGTATTTCATTGTTAAGCAGGTGAAGAGAAATAGCAAAACAGATTAAAAAGGGGAGATGCATAAGGACAAGAAATGTAAGTGTCCTGATCTTCAGGCAAAAGTGCTATTTCAAAAAAGAAGTGCACAGGCCGGCTCCGTGGCTTAACAGGCTAATCCTCCACCTTGCGGCGCCGGCACATCGGGTCCTAGTCCTGGTTGGGGCTCCGGATTCTATCCCGGTTGCCCCTGTTCCAGGCCAGCTCTCTGCTATGGCCTGGGAGTGCAGTGGAGGATGGCCCAAGTTCTTGGGCCCTGCACCCACATGGGAGACCAGGAGAAGCACCTGGCTCCTGGCTTTGGATCAGCGCGATGAGCCGGCCGTGGCGGCCATTGGAGGGTGAACCAACGGCAAAAAGGAAGACCTTTCTCTCTGTCTCTCTCTCTCACTATCCACTCTGCCTGTCCAAAAAAAAAAAAAAGTGCACAAATATATCAAATAATTCTAACAATTGCAAAATGAAAAGAATTCTTAGTTGATTATTGATTTCATCATGTTTTAAAGTTTGCCACAGCAGTTTTAAGAAATAGTAAGAATGCACTCTCTATTATTGGACTGAAATCGGAAAAATCAGCAGAAGAAAGACAATAGCACTCCATATTCCAAAATAAAATGTGTATTAAAATTAAGTATCTTGCTATTTGTAAATTAAATATATATAGAGAGAGGTAGTATAAGGAAAATAAACGAAAAAGTGAAACACATAAAATATGGAGACCTGTTCTTTAAAATAAATTATTAAATATAAAACACATAGCAGTCCTTATCCATAGGTATTGTAATATTAAAATAAATAAAAATCAAACATAAAACAATCAAACATATTGGAGATTTATTTGTAATTTTATTTTTTGGTAGCAAATGAATTATTATCTATTTGTATAGTTTTATAAAATGTTCACTACTGTAAGCAAACCTCTGGAATGCATGTTTGCTACCCAATGATAGATTCTGATCTTTTGGATACTCTTTGGTGTCTCAATTTCAATTTGGAGTTTCTTACACAAAGATGAATACTTTAATAAAAACTATTCACATTTATTTTATCCAGTCGTTGGTGGTTGGGTATTTGGGTTGAATCCCTAACTTAGCCATTGGGAATGGAGCGGCAATAAACATACAGAATCAGGGGTACAGATAACTCTTTCATATGTTGACTTCTTTTCCTTTGGGTAAATTCCTAGGAGTAGGAGGCTAGGTCCTATGTTAGGTCTGTATTCAGGTTTCTGAGGTGTCTCCATAGTGTCTCCCACAATGAGTGCTCTAGTTGACATTCTCACCACCAGTGGGTTAGGGTACCTTTTCCCCCAATAAATGCCCCTTGATGACATTTATTGTTTGTTTCTTTCTGTAGGAGAGCCATTCTTAATCCAGGCAATCTTTTAATTATGAAATGACTACTTAGCAGTAAAAAGAACGAAATTCTGTCTTTCACAACAAAATAGATGCAACTGGAGACCATTATCAGTGAAATCTGTCAGTCTCAACGAGAAAAATGGCAAATGTTTTTCTGATTTTTGGTAACTAATATATAGAGTACAAAAAATGTAATGTGTGTGAACAAAACTGACACTTTGAGATTTGGTCATTGTTTATAATTCTTGTATATACTCTTGGGGAACAGTGGTTTTTCTACTTATAAATGTTGAGTTCTTTTTGGAGGGTTAAGCTTGTAATTATAAAGTAAACTGAAAGTATGCCAATTCACAATAAGTAAGATATGAAACCAACCCAGATGTCCATCAAATGATGACTGGATAAAGAAATTATACACACACACACACACACACACTATGGACTACTACTCAAAAAATTAGGAAACCCTGTCTTTTGCAACAAAATGATTGCAACTGGGAGCCAATATACTTGGTGAAATAAGCCAGTCATGGAAAGACAGATATCATATGTGTTCTTTGATATGGGGTAACTAATAGGTACCTAAAGTGTAATGTATTGGAGTGAAATGGACATTTTAAGATTTATGATTATTTATAGCCCTGTCTCTATTGTTGAGGAACAGTGTTTTTTTTTTTTTTTCATAGTATTTGTTGAACTCTTTACTTAGTGTAGACTTAACCTTATGAGTATAAAGTAATCTGAAAATAGATCTTTATAAAAATTAAGAATGGGAATAGGAGGGGAGGAGGAAGAGTTGAAGCATGGTCAGGAGGGAAGGTAGAATGAAAAGTATCACTATATTCCAAAATCTGTATATATGAAATACATGAAACTTGTATACCTTAAATAAAATTTTAAAAAAGAAAAAAAAATTGCCTAATACTAGCTTATACTCAGTCTGTTTTCAAAATTTTTATCTATCTCTCCCAAAAATGTGTTTTATAATAGATTTTTTAAAAATATCATTGTAAAAATTAAAAGAGAAATAAGAAAGAAAGGAGGAGTGGGGTGGGAGCAAGGAAGAGAGGAATAGTAGGGTGAGAAGTATCATTATGCTCTTAAAACTATATAAAATATATGAAATTTGTTCCCTTTATATAAATTTTAAAAATTAAAAGAAATTTAAATATAAAAATGGGTAGAAGGGGTATAGCAGTTAAGACATCACTTGGTGTGCATCCTCCAGTGTCAGAGTGTCCAGGTTCAAGTCCCAATTCCAGTCCTGCTTCCAGGTTCCTGCTAATGCATTCCCGGGGAGGAAGCAGGTGATGGCTTGAGTGATGGGAGACGAGGTCACAGCTCCTGGGTTTGGACTGGCCCAGCTTCGACTATTGCAAGCATTTTGGGAAGTGAAAAATGGATGGAAGATATCTCTCTCTTTCTCCCCTTCCCTTCTAATTCTAAATTAATAAATTAGGGAATAAATATCACTCACAAAAAGAACATATTTTAAAGATGTAAACATTAAGGTGAAAAGTCTGAATAGGCCATTCATTATGGGACGGGCCATTTAAAAAACAGTCAAATATTCATCTCTCAAAAGACATTATCTGTAGACGGATTGATTATTTTCATAAAATTCTCAAAAACTTTAAGTTTACCATGTTATGTTTTATGTTATGAAAAACTTCATTCCTCATCTCCAAACAAAGTTGGACAAAATAATTAGGCCAATTATAAATACAGATGAAAATATTATGTATATTAGAAATCTCATTATATGAATATATTTAGAAATAACATACTACCACCAAGTGGAATTTCATTTAGAAACATGAGTTTGGCTAAATATTGGTAAGTTTATTAATGTAAATTGCTCCTTTACCATATTAAAAATAAAATAATAAATGTAAAACCAGTGCAAATCTCAATGAGATAAATAATAATTGGTAGGAATATTGAAATGTTCAGTGAATAAGAAACATGTTCAAAGTAAAAGAAGACAAATATTGCACAGTTGAGATTTAATTGTTGGTCTTTTGGATTTTGAAAACTCTGCTTTTTTATTAGATAATATTTAGTTTTAATAGTATCTTGTATGTTCTGAATAAATCACAAGTTTTCCTAAAAATACTTTAAATGTTGAATAATTTATAATGTGACAGAAAACCTTGATATGAGTTTCTTTCTCTTGCCAAGAAGCCAAAACTTTCACAGAAACTCTCTAACCAGCATTCCTTTATGTCTCCTTGATCATCACTGGGCTCAGTGGAACCCTGTATATAGGTATATAGCTGTATATAACCCTGTATATAGCTCTAAAGGGTATTTGTGGAGGATTACCTGAGAGCGAGAGGTTGGAGTGATGCTTTTTTTTTAAAAGATTTATTTATGTATTTGAAAGGCAGAATTATATAGAAGCAGAAGCAGAGAAAGAAACAGACGACTTCTATCTGCTGGTTCACGTCCCAAATGGCCACAATGGCTGAAACTGTGGCTATCATAAGCCAAGAGCCAGGAGCTTCCTCCAGGTCTTCCCACGTAGGTGCAGGAACCCAAGGACTTGGGCCATCTTCTACTGCTTTCTCAGGCCATAGCAGAGAGCTGGATTGGAATTAGAGCAGTGGGGACCAAAACTGGCACCCTTTAGGGGATGCCAGCAGTGCAGGTGGTGACTTTACCTGCCACACAACAGCACCAGCCCCTGGAATGATGCTGTTAGGAAGCTAAACAATGTCAACAACAATGACTTTACTTTTTCGTCGCAGTCAAATGATAACTTCAAGCCATCACCCTCTCCCTACTTGGAGGTATCATTGATGTCCAGTGCAAGGTCAGAGAGAGAAGAAAGGAAGCACTTGCTTTTAAGGAAATGTGTCCACTCATTTTAAGTCATTTCTCTGTTCCAAATTATTTCCATGATACATCAGTCTCCATAATGCAGTCATGGTTGCACATATGAACTGCTAGTTTGGCAAATGTCTAAGAATAATCCCTTTTACAATGTAATCATTCATCAAGGAGCCAATGACAGCTTCAGTGAATTAGATACATAAAATAGTTTATAGTCAGAGGACACTGGAGGGCAAACGACTAGTAGTGGTAATTACTCTTGCATGATGTGCCTCACACATCAGGAAATAAAATAATGTGAATATGGGAACACTTCAAGTAATATATGGGTGTTCCAAAGCCACTGTAGGCAACTTTTCTTTGTTTCATTCCAGAATGTCACTCACTTAATGTAATGTATTATGCATATGTGACACGAGAGGAATACCTTATGCTACAAGACCCAATCTGTGCTCTTAAAAAGCTGATCTTTGTACTAGACAACAGATCAGTTTAGAAGGTGCTTTAAGGCAGGTTTAAGTGATCTTTTACTTAAGTGCTCTTCAAATCAACAGGATCCAGAGAGCCTGGTCCTGTAATCAGCACATCCACATTTCAGTTTGTTGTGCCTTCCACTGAAAACATTTTTAGTTCAGGTGTGATTTGAACTTTGTTTCATAATTATTATAAAATAAGAAATTGTGAAATTTCTTCTCTTTAATTTGATTCTTCAATGTTTATTCTCAATTCTTTGAGCAATGTTAATTTAGGAAGCTCCTATATGCATTGAGAAGGTCTTAGTTCCTTTCTTGGTGTGAGTAAGGGAAGTAGATGTGTTAGGATCTGCCAGAGCTGAGCTGATGGCCAGCAGTTAATAGGGTGGCCAGTAGTTTCTTATCAAAGGAGTAAATAGACTAAGCTATCCTCCCTGGAATAATTTAAAATAAAATTATTTGACTAACATGGCTGACTTAGAGCTGTTGCTGTGGCAATAATTCCAAGGAGAATGTGTAGACAGGTTGGGAATTTTGATATCTTATTGTCACTATTTCATTTAATTCTCCATTCTCTTTTATCCTTGAAGGCTGAGTCAGCCTTTGCTTCCAGGATGCCTCTGGTTCTTATTTTGAGGCAATGGCTTTATTGTTTTCTGATAAAGTTTTAGTAGCCACTGCTGGTGCCGTGGCTCAACAGGCTAATCCTCTGCCTTGCGGCGCCGGCACACCGGGTTCCAGTCCTGGTCGGGGCACCAGATTCTGTCCCGGTTGCCCCTCTTCCAGGCCAGCTCTCTGCTATGGCCCGGGAGTGCAGTGGAGGATGGCCCAAGTGCTTGGGCCCTGCACCCTCATGGGAGACCAGGAGAAGCGCCTGGCTTAGGATCGGCGTGGTGTGCCGGCCGCAGTGCGCCGGCCGTGGCGGCCATTGGAGGGTGAACCAACGGCAAAAAGGAAGACCTTTCTCTCTGTCTCTCTCTCTCTCACTGTCCACTCTGCCTGTCAAAAAAAAAAAAAAGAAAAAGAAAAAAAAAAGTTTTAGTCGCCACATTTTCAATCCTAGGAATGTGGTAGATGTGTTGTGGTCAAAAGGGATTAATCAGAAGGATTGATCCCTTTGGATAAACCCTCTGTCTTCTGCATCACGATTTTTTCTCTGATTATTTCTATGAGCATGCCAGAATTCTCTAGTAGTCTCCTATTTTTAAACTTACACAAAAACTTGTCTCATTGCTTCTGACTTACACCAGTCAATCAGCATGTCATCTATATTTTCTTTCTCCATACTGGGACCAAGGCTCTATTATTCATATTTAGCAGCATTGTGTGTTAGCCTATGTACCCTTTTTGCTCTCAACTCAGATGTATTTCCACTCTATTTTCAACACAATGTTCATAATTACTCTTTAACAAATCAGATTGTACCATATATATTTTAATGTCTTTCTCTTTATACTACAAAGAAATCCGTACTCAAATGTCTAAAATGGTGCTACCCCCACTTTCATTGCACCTAATTCACTATGATTCAGCTGCAGGCATTTCTCTTTTTCTCCTTGAGTATTACAATAATTTTCCCACCTTAACTTGCTGCTGTCCTTTGGATTACCCTTCTCCATTGTCTTTGAATGACTGATCCTCCTTATCAATCCTCTGCATTTCAGCTCAACCATTATCTCCAAAAAGAAGGCTTTCTTACTATTCAATTAGAAACACAGCCCACAAACTTCCTTCTTTATTATAATTACTTAAATGGCACCCATTACATATGTGAAATTATTTTGCTTAGTAGTTTCTGAGTTTACAAATACAAAGGTTCTTAGTTAGCAGTCACAAAGTACACACACACACACACACCCCACAGATGTAGGTCCATTGGGGACAGGCAGGTGCTTGTCTATTTGTTTACCATTCCATTCCCCAAACAAAAATAAAATATGTGTGTGTATTATTTTTTTCCTGAAATGTGGAATTCAGTACAAACAAGAAGGGTAGGGGCTGGGGTTAAGCTGCTACTTGTAATGCTGGTATCCCATATCTAAGAGCTGGCTCAAGTCTTGGCTGCTGTACTTAGAATTCAGCTCCCTGGTAATGTGCTTGGCAAGGCAACAGAAGATGACTCAAGCACATGGGCCCCATAGTCCATGTAGGAGACTAGGTTGGAGTTCCTGGCTTCTGGTTTTGTCCTGGACTAGATCTAGCTGTTGTAGCCATTCAGGGCATGGATGAGTAGACAGGAGATTCTCTCTCCCTCTATTGTGCTGCCTTTCAAATAAATAAATCTCCAGAAAAGTAAAAAGAATAATTAAGAGAGCACTCAAAGTAATCCTAAATAAAACATGTATTGACTTCTGATTAGGGGTCAGGCTAGAAAAAAGATTTTGGATGTTTTCATCATTAACAAATAATAAACGTTTAATGACATAAATACATTGATTGGACATTTTATAACCTATACATGTATCAAAAAATCACATGGTTCCTCATAAATATGTACATTTCAAAAAATTTTGTCAGTCAAAGATAAAATATATTGATGTATACTCACACATATAAAATTATTACCTTCCTTAACCATTAGACACAAAGCAGGTTCAGATATTGACTGTCAAAATATCTACTGAAAGTATATTTATCTCAATATTTCATATTCTTTTCCTTCTTTTGTTCATTTAACAAATATCTGTAAAGTACCTACTTTAATCAGTCCAAGACTCTAGTTCTTGCTTTTACAATAAATTTAATAAGATCAACTATATTGCTCAACTATGGTGGCATAATCAATTCCTTTGGAAATTAAATAAACAGATGCATACACACACAATGATACACTTACATACTTTAAAAGAGTTTCTAAATAATTTATTCAGGTTTTAAATCCAAATGTGTGTTGTATGATCAATATTTTTAATTTACTAATATCTGAATACTTGTAAAATGTAATATTTTAAAAATAGAAATAAATGAATGTAGATTTGTATTATAGTATTTATATAAACTCACTATAACCAATGGGATAATACTTTTGGAAGGAACAAAGTAAATCATCTATACATTCACTACCAAAAAATAAATATTATCTTTATATAATAAATATATATATAAATAAATAAAATTCTTTAATTTCCTTGTATATCATGCATTTTTGAGAGATGATTCCAATGACAGTGCCTTAATGATTTCATAAACTTTAAAAGAATTGACTTTTCAGCTGAAACATTGATTGCTTTATTTATTTGGTTATGTCCTTGAATAATTTAGGTTTCTACTAAACTATAATTTTTAATTTTTATTTCAGTCTTTCAAATCTCACTCAAAAGAAATATAGCTCGGTACCAAACTACTAAATGTGGATAATATGGTTCAGAGATGTAGAAGAGGGAGAACCATCAGGAAACGTACAATTTCTGTTAGAGTCATTTGGTGTGTCTTAATGAGCTAAGCCTCTTTTCTATGCTCTATCTGTACCTTGTGCAGGAGATTTTTACTAGCTACAGGTAAATGCTCCAATATTGAAAACTGGGTCATTATTGCTTATCTTGTGTTTTTTAAATTCCTTTATGTTTCTGTATGTTATTAAGTTGTAAAATTCTCCATTCCCTTTCAGATACAGAAAAAGCTTTGCTTTATTCTCACCATTCTCCCTCTACATATGTTGATTACATTCCAATATGTTGACAGTCTATTGGCCTGAACTTTTAGTTATTCTTTCATTTACTTATTTATGCATGAGTCAATTCAACCATTTATTCATTTGCATATAAATGCATGCATTTGTAGAATAATTCCTCCCTAAAGTTTCTTAAGCTTTTCCATATACCTGTCACTGTGCTACCTTCTGTAAAGCTCAGGTTAATAAAACATAGTTTTCACCCTTGGAAGAGTTTCAGTCTTTCAAGCAGGAATGATGTTTGGCCTTCTGTCCTCATGCTTCAACAACTATACCTCAGGAGGGAGTGTTTCCTTCCACTCTAACTTCTTATTTTGATATGACATTATTGGATGGTTAATGTTGCATGTCAGCTTGACTCAATTAAGGAATACCTAGAGAACTGGGAAGACTATTTCTGGGTGTGTCTCTGAGGATGTTTTACATGGAGATTGGCTTGTGGTCTGAATAAACTAAGTGGGGAAGATTTGTCTTCAATGTTGGCAGGCACATCCAATCTTCTGGGGGACCAGTTAGAACAAATAATTCAGAGTAAATTGAATTCCTCTCTTTTCCTGGAGCCGAGACACTCCTTTTCTCTTTCCCTTGGATATCAGAACTCCAGGATCCCTGACCACTGGACTCTGGGATTCAGGCCAGTAGCCCTCTGGATTCTCAGGCTCTTGTCCTCAAACTGAGCAGCATACCATCAGTTTTCCTGATTGTGAGGCTTCTGGGCTTGGATTGAGCTATGCTACTAGCATTGCAAATTTTCTGTTAGTAGATGGCCAATTGTGAGACTTTTCAGATATGGAAGGCAATCCATCTAACAGGCTTAACAGGCTAATCCTCTGCCTTGCAGCGCCGGCACACCAGGTTCTAGTCCCGATTAGGGCGCCAGATTCTATCCCGGTTGCCCCTCTTCCAGGCCAGCTCTCTGCTATGGCCCGGGAAGGCAGTGGAGGATGGCCCAAGTGCTTGGGCCCTGCACACGCATGGGAGACCAGGATAAGCACCTGGCTCCTGGCTTCGGATCAGCATGGTGCAGCGCACTGCGCAGGCCGTGGCGGCCATTGGAGGGTAAACCAACGGCAAAAAGGAAGACCTTTCTCTCTGTCTCTCTCTCACTATCCACTCTGCCTGAAGAAAGAAAGAAAGAAAGAAAGAAAGAAAGAAAGAAAGAAAGAAATTCTCTTCCCTTCCCCTCTCCTCCCCTCCTCTCCCCTACTCACCCTTCTCTCCTCTCCTCGCCTCGCCTCTCCTCTCCTCTCCTCTCCTCTCCTCTCCTCTCCTCTCCTCTCCTCTCCTCTCCTCTCTTCTCCCTTTGGTTTTTCTGTCTCTCTCTCCCTCCAGTCCCCCATATATGTGTGTTCATGCATATGTATATATGTATGTATAAATATATAATATACATATATATTCTACTAATTTTATCTCTCTGGAGACTAATAGATATTTCAACTATATTAGTCTTTGTTCATGCACCTACATTTTTGTCTCTCCTTACCTCTTTCTGAATGTTAAACCAATCAAGCCTGTACTCATGTGTGCAGGCAGGCTATGCCCAGTCATAGCCTGGAAAATGACAAGAAGATTTAGCAACATTCTAGCACTATACCATAATCCTACTCCAATAATAATGAGAGAATGAGAAAGAGAGATAGAAATCTCTTCCACCCACTGGCTCACTCCCCAAATAGCAGCAATGGGTGTGGCTGGGTCAGGTTGAAGACAGGAGCCCAGAATTCTATCCAGGTGTTCTTCCACTGTCTTCTCAGGCACATTAGTAGGGTTTTGGATCAGAAGTAGAGCAGCTGGGGCTCTAGCTAGCACTCACAAGGGATGCCAGTGTCTCAGTGGAGGCTCAACATACTGGGCCACAATACAAGTTCCTGCTACCTAAATTCCACAAAGTTAATTTTTCTCTTTGACATAACAGAGGCTTGTACTCATGTTCTCAATTGCTAATCAGTCCATTCATGAAGTAGAAATATAAGATACATTTGCTATGCTGCTGTATAATTAAGGCTACCAAGAAAAACAAAAGTACTCAGAAACTGAAAATCTCTCTCTGTGTGTGTGTGCGTGTTCGTGTGCGTGTGTGTGTGTGTGTAGTTCTGGACAGAGTGATCCCAGAGGCCAGAGATTTAGCCAGGACTTCAGTCCCAAAGGAAAAAAAAAAAAGATGGGACTAAAATTAGTATTTAGCATTTGTGAAAGAGTTGAACAAGTCAGGGTTCTGGGACAAACACATTCACATACTAGGGAGTAAAAGTAGAAATTAAGTTCTGCACACTTTCACACAGAGGGCAAACATAGAATCAGAGTTTAAGGATCTCAATAGCAGAAGAATGGAATTCATCCACCAACCCATTCACTGATATATTTATGCCTCCATTAGTCAATGCTTATTGATGCAAAGATAGATGTTTTTCATAATGCTAAAAATCAGATCAAAGGGATTTTTTGTAAAAAATAAGGTTTTTGCCATGATATATGATACAGAATTATTTCAGGAAAGGACTTATTGAAGCTGTCAGTGGTTAGGTCTTTCTGAGACAGAGAATGGGGTTTAAAATGCATGGGAAGGCTTCTCAGATGTTTTGATCATACTTCATGAGTCATCCATCATTTTGATGCACAGATAAATAAAACAATATTCATCTTTGATCTTTATCATTTATTTTTGATAGATCCAAGAATGTCAAAAATCTTATATCCAAACTGAAAATTTTTAAACTATGTCTTTATGACTTGAAATGCCATGCATTATGTTAGTAATTCCTTATGGGAAAAACTATCATTCAGCAAACTAATAAAAATAAAATGAAGCAGTGCAGTTGAAAGCTAACTGGGTAATAAGATTGGTTTTTCCACAGACAAATTCAGTATAGAAATTTTAGTCAATAGTTATATTTCAGACATTTGACCTCAAGAAGTTTTCAGTTTTCCACTGTGCTAACCAGAAGTATATCTTGACATCCAAATTCAGTTATGGGCAGTAATATTTGGATGGATAGGACTTGTTTGGTACTGAAGAGATGGAAGGTAGGATATTCTAGGTCCAAGAAAAAAGTGGAAAAAAGAGGGATGCAGTACCAATCGTTTCATGAGCTATGGACACTCAAATTGATTGTATGACTGTTGAGGAAAGTGAGATTGGGAAGTTTTAAAACGGAATCAGCATTTTAGAAGCTTGGAGGTGATGGAACACTTAGTTTAATCTTAGGCAATAGAAAGAAACTTTGAACTAGATTGTCAATTTCTGAAGAATTGAACTGGATATGATTTGTTAACTTATATTTGTCCAGGGTGCAAATACGTATTGAAACTTACCTTTCCCACCACTGATTTTTTTCTTTGTTTGTTTTGAAAAATTAGTGAGTTAATAAATGAATGCTAAGACTTAAAAAGCTGACAGAAATAATTAAGACATTTCCTGGAACACAGAAAGACAAGCAAAGAAAATGATGATTTTTTCCTTGTACTTAAAAATTTTAAGCACTTCAGTGTACAGTGTTAGGATCAACGTCTATCTGAGAAAGACTCACGATGTAGTAATATGTTAGAAGAAGCACTTCTTAGTGAATAGAAAGATAAAACCAATAGACAATGGACTTTAGAAATAGAGGTGATTGGGGAAAGATGAGGGTATGGTAGAGGATGGAATGGTTTAGGATGCTTTGAAATACAACATCCCCTGAAAAAGAAACTAAAGTAACAGAAGTAATTTATCTTCTACCTTCTGATCTTTTTTGTCCCCCCGTGAAAATAATAATACAGAAGCAAAATATTTTTAAAATTTCATGATTATTCTAAAAATCTACATGTATTGACAGAACAAATGTTCTTTTCTACTTTAATTGATTTATATCAGTTTTAAAAGCATACTCTATACCTAACTCGTTTTTGCACTCTTGACAATTAGCAAAATGCCTGCCACATGGGCAATGTTCATAGATTCTTCATATATGATTACATATCTCAAATAGAAGCCTGGCTCTGATATTTTCCTCTTAACATTTTAAATATTCAATAATTAAATGCATAATAAACCTATAAACTTCTGCTCTTATATATTCCCCAATTCCATTTGTAGAATCTCATCAATAGGGAATCTCTAAGCACACTCTATGTATTGTGGGATAACTGTCACCTTATTTTCATTTCATTGAGCTATCCAAGATATTTTGTGATCAACCAAAAGATTATCCAGCATTAAGCATTTGACGATTGATTATTTAATAATAATTTATATTACTTTTCAAAAATTTTTCAATAATATGATGGTGATATATTCTAAATATTTTATAGTGTGAGATTTTAAAACAAGCACATTCATAATTCCAATAGAATGTATAGTTGTCATCTTTCTTGGCTGATTTATCTTTAAGAATAATGAACTGTGGGAAGTCATAATTGCAACTGCATATCTTAGTTTTTATCTTTCTAAACTGATTTGTCTTTAATAATAATGAATAGTGGGATATATATGTGGTTTTGCAGATGCCAGACTTGCTGTTAAATAAGATAAATTTCAAGTTGCAGTTTAGCATCCCTGAAAATCTCTCAAATGGAAAATTTTCAAGCTGCATCAAAATGGAAGTTTTCTAGCCTTCAATGATTATTTCTTGAATATGAATTCAAGATATGAATATTACTAAATAAAATTATAATTTTAAGAGTTATTAAGATAGAAATAATGTATTTATAACAAGTAATGGTATATAAAATAATATATATTAAAAATTATTTATTTTTGTTTATTTGAAAGGCAAAGAGAGAAAGTGGGAAAGGGTGAGACAGAGATACAGAGATGGAGGAGAAATAGACAGAGAGACCTCCCATCTATTAATTTATTCTCAACATTTCTACAATAGCCTCGCCTGACTTAGTCTAAAACCAGGAGTTGGGCACTCAGTCTAGATCTTCCATACGGGTAGCAGGGACTCACCTACTTGAGCCACTGCTTGCTGCCTCCCAGAGTATGCATTTGGTTAAAGTTGACATCAAGAGTGACCCTGGATTCTCATAAATACTTTTAAATCTAAAAAAAAAAAAAAAGTGAATCTGGGACTCAAATTCAAATACTCCAGGATGGCATGCAGTTGTCCCAACTGGTATCTTAACCACTAAGCCTAATGCTCAACTAAATATTTTACTTCATTCCATAGATTATTTAGTGATATGTATTATAAATGTTTTATTTATCTGTTATATGCACTAAATAGCATATCATTATACTGTTGAATTAAATTTATTTTCTAATCCCTTTGTTTCATAGGGCAGACAGGACATGGACTTATGTGCTAGCATCACTCTTGTATCCATCAACAAAGAATATTAACACCTATGATATCCAAGACACCCTTTTAAACACTAGGGATAGTAGAGAATAAAATATACATGTCTTTTTATCATCTTAAGGAAAATTAATAGTCAGTTATTACATGAGTAATCGATTTGTAAACCTATGGGTTATTCCAACTTATGCTTAGACTTCTAGCTGTTTATATGACTTGTACTTTACATGTCATCCCCCCAAATTTGTTTTTCCTTTGCATTATATATTTTTTAATAACTAAGGGAAACATTATCGAGGTATTCATCTTAAATGAGAGATATGAAGTTATAGAAATCACCAATGGAATACTCAACTATTATTTGCAATGATTTTAGGTTAGACTCATTAAAAATAGTAGGAAGAAAGCCAGGTATAGTCATTGTTCTTTAGTCTCTGTTCTGTCAACATATCATACACACAGGTACACATGAACAAAGATGCAAAAGCTTTTAGATTGTCATTCTTATAAAACTTGTCTATAGGAGCATATGTCAGTATAAACACAGAAACACCACAGGAAAGCACATGTACACACTGCATAGCACTCTAGGATGCTTAGTCTATATTTTACTGTTTAAATGAAATATTATTAAGATAAATAGGGATATAAATTTAAGAACATATATGTGTGCTTTACCTTGAATCTAAATTAATCTGGACTTTATACTCATTTGCTTGTGTGACTTAGGAAAGCATGTTTTATCTAAAATTTTTTTTCATCAAAGTATCTGGAAATAGAGGAGAAATTCTTGTGAAAATTAAACGAAGCTGTATATAAAATTTTGATTGGGAAGAAATTTTCATGTTACTATTTAGAAAAAAAATGTGTTTCTAATGTCAGCATAATAGTACTTTTTATGTTCCTAAACTATAGTATACAGAATTATTCACTTATTCACATTTTTGCTTGGAATAATTAAGCAATGAACATATATACTTAACTATCAATGAATTCTTCTTTGTAATATTCTTATAATAAATTTCTAAAAGTGTTATTTGAGTGTTAAAGGGAAGGTTATAAAACATCCTTTATGTGGAGAGAGTAAAATTGCTCTATAGAAAGGTTTTAGCAGTTGCCAGTACCAATAATAGTTTAACTAATTCATCAGGTTCAATGCCAATGGTAGCTTTTAAATTTCTGTTTTATTTTATTTTTCTCCATATAACTATTTATTGAGAGTATTTTATTCCGAAGTCACAAAAGAGGCAAATACTTGGTAACCTAGTTTTTATCTAAATCAAAATAAACAATACATTAAGTATTATAACAATGAAAATTTACCTGCACTAAAATTCAGCCCATTTATGTATAATTTATGAGTTGCATAATTTGTTCAATTTTATTTATTGAATATTCTTCCTAGATGATTTTTGGGATATTGTATTCATTTTGGGATTTGGATATACATATTTGAAATACTTTTTCTATCTTATTTTCCTGTTTTGATAATGAATTAGTGGCTCAGCAATTAAAATTCAACTTAAGATGCCTATATCCATCATCATAGTGCCTGGATTCAATTCATTTTGCTGGTTCTCAATTCCAGATTCCTGATAGTGCAGATCATGGGAGATAGCAGTGAGATAGCCCAAGCTAGTTAGGCTCATGCCACCAACATGGGTGACCTGCATTGAGTTTCTGGGTCCCAATGAAGGCCTGACCCAGTTCACAGTATTATGAGCATTTAGGGAGTCAATCAACAGATGGCAGTATTCTGTCTCTGTCTCTCAAAACAAATGAATAAATAAAATAAAACAAAGCTCTGTATGTATTAAGGCTTTTGATATTTAGTCCATC
This sequence comes from Lepus europaeus, assembly GCF_033115175.1. NCBI lineage: Eukaryota > Metazoa > Chordata > Mammalia > Lagomorpha > Leporidae > Lepus > Lepus europaeus. The sequence continues at coordinate 79,072,132 of NC_084839.1, read as the reverse complement.
AAAAGTATTACAAACACTTTTCCTAGTTCCACACTCAGACTTTCATCTTCTCTATGCTGTATTTCACTGATAGTATTTTTAGTCAATACTATACTTGATCAACTCTAAGCTTTTATTTTAACTTTTCTAATTGTTTCATGGTTTTCTTATAAGAGTTAACCTTTAAATTTTGTTAAGATAAAAACTTAAGGCAGTGGGCTGCAGGTGCTCAGTGACTGGCCAAACTTTGCATGGAAAGAAAACAGCTCCCCTTTCTCTCCCTTTTGGACTCTGCCTCTTCATTGGGAATAAAGAGGGGGCCTGGCCAGACTCCACCTAACAGTCTCCTAAAAAGCAGGATAAATGGGAACCCAAAGTTCTCTGTATCACCAATTATGATGCTATTAAGTAAAAAGGATTAAAAAAAGAAAGAGAAAAACCCCTTGACCATTGCTGTAAGGAATGCTACAACCTACTTCTCTGTCATCCCACTTCAAAGACCCCCCATCCCCATACATCAGGCACTGGGTACTGGGAAGAGGTAAAATTACTTATGAAAATTGTCAGTGCTTGAAGCTATTTCCTTTACTCAAGTTGAAGGGACTTTGTTGGTTTGGGTTCTTGGCTGTGATTCCGTAAGCTTGGGTGCCATGATGGATGATGGTGCCATGATGGTTCCCCTTTAAGTAATCCTTGATAACAGTGACTAGTAATATACATACCTCATAAACAAAAGATAAAATAATCTAAAAGCTTTTTAATGGAATTAATTTTGTTTCAAGATGTGAAGAGAGAGCCAAATGCATCCCTGTTCCTTAAATATATTGTGATATCAGCTTACATTAAATCATATAACTTAAACATTTTAATTGTTATTATATCACTTCTTTTACGGTAACATTCATGTTTATTATTTTGGCAGTCCCATTACTTTTTTGTAGCACTTTATAATAGCATTGAACAGATAATTGTTCAAATATTCAAACTTTTTGTTGTTGTTCTGAAAATTACCTTGCCTGTTTTGCCAGTGTTTTCTTGTTTCTCTCACTTCATATTCATTTTTGGCAAGTTTCAAATCTTTTCAGGGTATAAAGAGAAGAGAAACTGTAATAAGTACTTATTTTGTGAATCAATCTATTGTGAAAATATATTCATTGATAATATATGAATTAATTTCTTTACAACACTTAATGATCTCATTCAAGAATATTTTCTAACTATTGTAGTTAGTTTGTTCCTCTTTTAAACCCTGTTTCAAATATATTGCACTGATTGTTCTTTTTTTGTGTATCGCCATTCTGAACAGGTAGCTCCAAATTATAAGGACTCACTGCCTTGATTCAGTCTATTGAATTGTTGACAACTTCTGTCCCACACTATTTGTAGTTCATCTTTATGCTTTGTAATATTTTTGCTCATAGTATTCATCACTGTTAGAAGCTACATTTCCTATTTATTTTATAAATTATTGTCCTTTAGCCCAAGGCGACAATATGTTTATTTTGTTCAGTTTGTTTTATTTAGGACTTAGGATAATACTTAGAATGTCATTACTACTTAAAATTAATAAATGGTCATTTACAAAATTTTATATTTTGTTTATATAAACCATGCAAATTCTTTCCTTAGATGAACAGTAATTAGTTAATATTTTATAGCTAAGTGGATAGGATATATTTTATTATTTTAGTTTCTATAGTTTTCTAAAATTGTACATCTCTGCAAAACTGTAGAGGTTTGCATGGATCCACTGAAAATTTCTGCAAAGCCTAATATGGTTTACCATGGCAATCACATCCAGTTTCATAAATGTAGAAATAGTGATTAATGAAGAAATAGATGTAGAAATATGCATTCTATATATTATTAAATACATGTATAGATATACAAAGAACCAAGTCACCTCAAAATTGTTTGAAATTATTAAAATATATCCCACCACATGATACTTCTTTAATATTTAAAACTTTATGCACTGGAACTGCCAAATAGATGGAGGAAACATAAGGAAAGAATAATGATGAATGGCAGCATGGTGAGTTAGAAAGTGGTGGCTGATACGTGAGACTTGTAATGGTTGAGAAAAGTAGTTTCATGTAAAGGCATTATTAATGATTGGGAATAATCCATTAAGCATGTAACAGCATTATTAATGACTGGAAGGAATGTTAACTATCTTCTTAAGTGATTGCTCAGATGACTCTAAAATTGGGATGACAGAGGAGCACTACTACTAAGGAAAGATTATTTGCAATAATAGAGATTGTGTCATTAGTGATGACCATCCTGCTGTGTTCCAAGGAAACTTTGGCATGTAAGTCTGAGCATTTGGGTTTCTGCTCTTCTATGATCTGTAAGATGTCAAGCATTTGATGAGTGTTTAGCATGGAGGAATTTTAAGATTTCTTCTAACCAATTGTGTGCAATTTTTGCCACAAGAGTCATGTGTTATATATAATACTCAATTGATACTAATAACATGTATCCCACAAGAGGGAACATAACAAGAAAAATACCACTTTATAATTGAGAAAATGTGTGAAAAAATTTGCACTACGAGATTATAGTTTTCTAAGTATCTAAGTTATTAACCGTTAGTAAATTAAATCTTTTTAACTTTTTTTTTTGTTTTTTGACAGGCAGAGTGGATAGTGAGAGAGAGAGAGACAGGGAGAAAGGTCTTCCTTTTTGCTGTTGGTTCACCCTCCAATGGCCGCTGTGGCCAGCGCATCGGGCTGATCCGAAGCCAGGAGCCAGGCGCTTCTCCCGGTCTCCCATGCGTGTGCAGGGCCCAAGCACTTGGGCCATCCTTCACTGCCTTCCCAGGCCATAGCAGAGAGCTGGCCTGGAAGAGGGGCAACTGGGATATTATCCGGCGCCCCAACCAGGACTAGAACCCAGTGTGCTGGCACCGCAAGGCGGAGGATTAGCCTGTTAAGCCATGGCACCGGCCATCTTTTTTTAAAATAAATATAAATTTCCAAAGTACAACTTTTGGATTATAGCAGCTTTTTTCCCCCATAACCTCCCTACCACCTGCAACCTTCCCATCTCCCACTCCCTCTCCCATTCCATTCAAATCAAGATTCATTTTCAATTATCTTTTTTTTTTTGACAGGCAGAGTGGACAGTGAGAGAGAGAGAGACAGAGAAAAAGGTCTTCCTTTTCTGTTGGTTCACCCTCCAATGGCCTCTGCGGCTGGTGTGCTGCAGCTGGCGCCCCACGCTGATCCAAAGCCAGGAGCTAGGTGCTTCCTCCCGGTCTCCCATGTGGGTGCAGGGCCCAAGCACTTGGGCCATCCTCCACTGCCTTCCCGGGCCACAGCAGAGAGCTGGACTGGAAGAGGGGCAACCGGGACAGAACCGGCGCACTTACCGGGACTAGAATCCGGGGTGCCGGTGCCGCAGGCGTAGGATTAGCCTATTGAGCCATGGCGCCAACCAATTTTTAATTATTTTTATATACAGAAGATCAATTTAGTATATATTAAGTAAAGATTTCAACAGTTTGCACCCACACAGAAACACAAAGTGTAAAGTACTGTTTGAGTACTACTTATACAGTTAATTCACATAAGTACAACAGATTAAGGACAGAGGTCCTACATGGGGAGTAAGTGCACAGTGATTCCTGTTGTTGATTTAACAATTGACACTCTTATTTATGATATCAGTAATCACCTGAGGCTCTTGTCATGAGCTTCCAAGGCTATGGAAACCTTTTGAGCACTGACTTCGATCTTATTTAGACAAGGCCATAGTCAAAGTGGAAGTTCTCTCCTCCCTTCAGAGAAAGGTACCTACTTTGATGGCCTGTTCTTTCCACTGAGATCTCACTTGCAGATATCTTTCATTTAGTTTTTATTTTTATTATTTATTTATTTATTTTTTTGCCACAGTGTCTTGGCTTTCTATGCCTGAGAAACTCTCATGGGCTTTTTAGCCAGAACCAAATGCCTTAAGGGCTGAGTCTGAGGCCAGAGTGCTGTTTAGGACATCTGCCATTCTATGAGTCTGCTGTGTATCCTGCTTCCCATGTTGGATTTTCTCTGCTTTTTAATTCTATCAGTTAGTATTTTCAGACACTAGTCTTATGTATGTGATCCCTTTGACTCTTAGTCCTATCATTATGATCAAGTGTGAACTGATCACTTTGACTAGTGAGATGGCATTGGTACATGCCACCTTGATGGGGTAGAATTGGAATCCCCTGGCACGTTTCTAACTCTACCATTAGGGGTAAGTCTGATTGAGCATGTGCCGAATTGTACATCTCCTCCCTCTCTTATTCCCACCCTTAGGTTTAACAGGGATCACTTTTCAGTTAAATTTATTTTTTTATTTTTTTTTATTTTTAATTTTTGACAGGCAGAGTGGATAGTGAGAGAGAGAGAGAGAGAGAGAGAGAGAGAGAGAGAGAGAGAGAAGGGTCTTCCTTTTTGCCGTTGGTTCACCCTCCAATGGCCGCTGCGGCCGGCGCATCTCGCCGATCTGAAGCCAGGAGCCAGGTGCTTCTCCTGGTCTCCCATGCGGGTGCAGGGCCCAAGCACTTGGGCCATCCTCCACTGCCTTCCCGGGCCACAGCAGAGAGCTGGCCTGGAAGAGGGGCAACCGGGACAGAATCCGGCACCCCAACCAGGACTAGAACCTGGTGTGCTGGCACCGCAGGCAGAGGATTAGCCTGTTGAGCCACGGTGCCGGCACTTTTCAGTTAAATTTAAACACCTAAGAATGATTGTGTGTTAATTAAAGAGTTCAACCAATGTATTGAGTAGAACAAAAAAATACTAAAAGGAATAAAGTAGTAAGTTGTTCCTTGACAGTCAGGACAAGGGCTGATTAAATCACTGTTTCTCATATTGTCCATTTCAATTCAACAGGTTTCCTTTTAAGTGCACAGTTAGTTGTCACCGATCAGGGAGAACATATGCTATTTGTCCCTTTGGAACTGGCTTATTTCACTCAGCATGATGTTTTCCAGATTCCTCCATTTTGTTGCAAATGACTTCATTTAATTTTTTTTTAACTTCTGTGTAGCATTTTATAGAGTACCTGTATGAGACTATCTCTGGGAAATCCGTGCAATGTTTATTTGTAGATAAAATGTTAATGCATCCATAATATTTAATTTTTTAAATAAAGCCCTATATCTAGATTTGACCCAGTTGAGTTTTATGGGTTGTATCCAAGAATCCAGACTTTCATAGGTAGTCAAAATCTAATTAAAGTTTAGCTTATTTGTGTTTTAGTCATCATTATTATTTTTGATATTTTTATTATGCCGTAGTCAAATAATTCAGAGCTCAATGTCTGACTGTGATTTTGAGATTCTTTTTCATTAATTGATTTGTCTGAGATAATTTAACTGCTTATGCCAGGTCTGTGAGCCAATGAAAAACTACTTTTTTGGCTAGTAAATAAAAGAAGCAGCATATATTTTCAGTATACTTCTCTCCTTTCCATATCAATTTTTGTTACTTCCTATTCCTGCTATGCTTAGTAGAAAGAGTTTGATACTAAGAAAAAATCATTACTCAATTGACTGCCCTAATTATACAGAGTCTAGTAGTTGCATGAAATTGCTTTTATAATTATGGTTTAGAAATGCATATCATTTAAAATGTATCCCATTTAAAATCAACACATGTCAGGTAGAACAGGGAATTTTGGATTCTGTGTCTGATGGAGTCAGGGATCCAAAGATGTAGCATATGTTTCAAAGGTCCTTATTTGGATTTGTTAAGCATTAACCAAACTTCATGCTGAATAAGATTCATTTCAGTGAGTCTGATTGAAATTGAGCTTTTGTGATCTAGATAGTATATATATATATATATATATATATATATATATATATATTATTCTTTTTTTCTATCTGTCACACGAACTTGCTCAACTAGTCTTGGTTTACATAAAATGTCTTTTCCCTAAGGTTGTATTGGCCTATGTCAACCAGACAATCATTAGAGAATTGTGTAGTCTTTCCACTCCCTATTACCTTCTGTTTTTCTACCATAATAAGAAGATGAATAAAGAATAAAGAAAAATGTTATCAAGGTAGTACAGACTCACTGTATGTGTGTACATGCACCACCTGACCTATGATATGTGTGATTTAACCTAGATCTCCAGAGATAAGCAAGGCTTCTCATTTCTTAGCTCTGGATGTTAACTTATATCTGAAAAATCGTTGGTTCATTTTCAAAACAATAACTTTCTAACACAGAACCCATTCCTCCTAATATTTATTAGAATGTGCAGTTGCAATTTTTTAACATAAAATCTATAACTTTTTTTACCTAAAGAACTATATGGATTTTGAGGAAACTAAATATAGTTTATTGACCACCAGGAATTTTTTAAGGCACTAGGGAAACATGAACAGAGTGTCTCATTTTGTTCTCTGGTGTATTGTCAAGAAAATCTTCAAATTAATATGCCAACTTGCCTTTCAGATTCCATCTCATACCTCTGTTGCACTTGTAAGATTTAACATTTTAATTTCCAAGTGTTAAGTCCTAGACTTACATTTTGGTAGAGTTTCCATGCTTTAGAAAGTTACACTGCCGTTATTTCTCTTCTAGACTTTATAATAACAGATTCTAGAAATAATTGAATACTGAATTTACTTTTCCCACATATATAAAGTATCTGCTAATGCCAAATTCTGCCCTAAATGCAAGCAGTGCAGTGTTGGGTGAGAGGGGTGGCCAATTTTTTTTTGTGTGGGCTCTACAGCAAAAGTATATGGCAGAGTTCACAGCCTGGCAGAATTTTAATGAGAATGTCTGTATTGAATGAGCCCATTACAAAGCATAATATTCTTTCTACCACTCAGGACTTTGCAAAGTTACAATAACCTGTGTATATCGTGCTACCATTCTGTGAGTTAATAACACTGAGGTAAGGAAACAGCATCTTGATTACAGAAAATCAGTTCACAGGAATTAAACTTTTACTAGTATCTGAAAACTGATGGGAATGGTGTCTTAGAATAGGGGTGTAAAGAATAATGAAGTGTCTTAAATTAACACCAAGGAATCCTGGACTCCAACAGGACACTATTACCCTAAGTAGCAATCAGAGGTATTGGAACATTCATTCAAACATTCCAATAAAGGAAGTTTTATTAGACATAAATAATTTGATTAACATAAAGTAAGCAATATGTAAGATAAGATGTCAACAGAGCTGTCAGCCTTCTCACATACAGACGAACTTCTTGTCCGTGGCTGCGTATTAGGGAGATAGATTGCCTCTTGAAATTATATCTCCTTAGGTAGATCAGGCATCATAAATATCAAACAATAGAAGGTTGTCTTCATTCCTCACAAGGGTTTTATTTCTTGCAAGTCTAGCATATGCATACAAACCACTTGCTTACTTTATTGAGTTAGACAAGGAGAAGTCACAGAATGATTCAGAGACTGGCTTTGGTTGTTTAAGGTTGAAATGTTGCCCGCCCTGATTTATTAAAATGTAGTTGATATCTATGTTACATGTTAGTCTACACTGAGTAGGATACACCATGATTAGCTACCAAGCCACATTTTATATTTTTGACATCAAAAGGAACTGTTTTAATTATAACCATGCATGGAAAATTATTTTAGTCTCACTTTATTTTTAAAAAGTATGTTTTTTTATGAAAAATATTCTGGATTTAACCTTTTTAATACTTGGGCAGATGTTTGGACTACTAGTTAAAATGTTGCTTAAGACACCTACAACTCATATTTGAGTGTCAGGGTTTGCAACTCCACTCATCTCTGAATTCCAGCTTCCTGCTAATGTGCACCTTGGTAGCTGGGTTACTGACACCCACAAAGGAGACCTGATTGAGTTTGTGACTCTCAGCTTCGGTCTGAGCAGAAGTCCATAACAGGCATTTAGAAGGTGAATCAGCAGATGAAAATACTCTGCATCTCTGTGTTTGTGTTTTATATAAATGTGTGAAAATATTAATATGTGCATAATTGTCAATATCTAATTATAGTAAGTGAAAATATTTGGTTCCAGAAAACTAGTAAGTCTTCTTGCAATACCACCGATTACAGAATAGAAAATCTTTTCTAAAATCTTTTCTAGCCAAGACTCGAACTGGCCCCGATATGGGATGCCAGCACTTCAGATGGCAGCTTTACCCACTATGCCACAGTGCTGGCCCTGAATAGATCTTACATGATTCTATCAAAATGGTTTTCTGCCTAAGAACCACTTGAGGAATTATTTAAATATCATTCCCTGGCTAATAATTGATCTCCTAAATACGGATAAACTGTAAGAAATGTGTGTGCATATACAATGCTAACAATCAATTGAAGTAACTCATGTATATGTTAATTTTTCACAATTTCAACTATAGGCATGAAGGGAAAATAACCTGGAGTTCTGAAGTTATTTCCATTACAGGAATAGAACTGTATCTAATTTAGTGACCCAACTCCACAGAACCATTATTTATACACATACGCACGCACACACACACACACTTACACATATGTATGTAGCGGAATATATGTATACACATGTATAACTGCAGTGGAATAGCACACATATATACAGTGTAACATATATATTAATATGTATATTCAGTGGAATATGTATTTCTATTCACATATACAGAGTAGAATATCCATGGCCATATAAAGAATGACATTTTATTTACAGTAAACTCATAGTAGATTACTTAACATCTGCATGTTTATGTCTTTTGTGGTCTGCTTATGTGGTGTCTTGCTCATCCAGAATGTAAGAAGCAAGGAGGTAGGATTTCACTACAGAGAAATGTTAGGTTCTGAGTAAGAGTTTGGCTAAGAAATATCAAGTGAATGCTTGTTATTTTTACTATACAATAAAACAAGTTCTCTCCAAATTTACCATCTTTTAGCCAATATACAGTAAAAAGAAGGTGAGATGGAGACATGCTCAAATTGTTGCAAATTCTTCAACAGACCTTTTTTATTTGTACCACATTTATTCACAATGATTTGGGCACCTATTAATTTAGGCTAGTCATCCATTACTCATTAAAACGGAACTCACTAAGAGGGGTTTTGGTAAAATACAATATTTAAACAGCATATGATACTTAAATGTATAGTTTGCAACCAAAGATTGGTATTAGAAAAGTCAATATTCCCCTTCCTTTGGTTTAAAATATACAAGACTAAAGTAAATAAGGGAACAGTGAGATTAGAATTTAGCTAATCTGTCTTCCTGGGTGCAATCTTTAGCTTCTACTATGGTCATTAGTAGTCAATCCCGGGAGGAGATCTTAAAAACTATTTCAAAGAGTGATTGATATCATAAAGTAAGGTCAAGGGCCAAGAACAGAGAGTAATTCCCTAGGTATTACATACAAACCCTTAGACACAGGTTTCAGAAAGTTCTAATGGACTTTGCTGAAAATCCCTTTGTCCTCGGCCAGCTTTTATTGTCCTTATCCAAGATGTCAAAGGTCCTGTCCCAGGAGCATGCTAAAATAACCTTGTGGCCTTTGGTATGACTTCAGGGAAGACCACTTTTCACTAAACACAAAGTGACTTCCAGATCTCAGAGATCTAAATTAGATCTACTAATTCTCATGAACTTAAACCCCAAAGTGTATATCTTAACTAATATTATTTATTAAAAGGTGTACATTAAATGACTCACCGTATCAATCACTTTGTGTTGTGCTGCATAAATAAGGAATTCACATTTCTTTCTCTTAAGAAAGGCAAATTTTCAAGGCATGGTGGATAATCCTTCAAAATCTTATAATAGTGTCCTAAGTGCTATGGCGTATGGAAACTAGTTAGCAAAAATTATCGGAAGAGGCACAGACACAATGACAGGGAGAACATGGAGTTTCCCCTCATCTGGTCCCAATAAATCTAAAAAAAACTGAAAGAAAGAATTGCAAAAAAAATTTGCTTTTCCAAAATTCATTTATGAGATCAATTTGTAGCCTCGATTATTTTCCTTGTGAAAACGCAAAAGTACTTGAGAGTCTTGGTTTGGGGGCTCATATGCTGGGATGGTTTATGATGTGACAAAGGATACTTCTGCATCCTGAGAAGATCATGTTTCTCTGGAGGAATTTCATCATGTGGTGGGCAAGGAAAAACCCAAAGACACAGGGCCTGGTCCTTGTTTCTGCTTCAATCAGAGTCTGTCTTCTGCCTAATTATAGTGATTCTCATGTAAAGTTTTAATAAAGAAACTATGTGTGTATGTGTAAAATTAAATGTGAAAAGCTCTAGCATAAAGACTTCATATTCTGCCTTCTGCTTAGTGTTCTTAAGTCAAAACTGCTTAGTCTCCACTTCGAGATCCTACATAATTTGTCACCTACTTGATGGCCCAAGTCCTTGGGACCTGCACCCGCATGGGAGACCAGGAGAAGCACCTGGCTCCTGGCTTCGAATCAGCACAATGTGTCGGCCGCAGTGGCCATTGGAGGGTGAACCAACGGCAAAGGAAGACCTTTCTCTCTGTCTCTCTCTCTCACTGTCCACTCTGCCTGTCAAAAAAAAAAAAAAAAAAAATCTGTCAGCTACTTGTTCTATCTGAATCATTTTTTACAGTTTTATTTTTCATCCGTCCATCATCCCAACTGCTTTGGAACTCATTACATTCTCTTACCTTGTAAATGTATAGAATCTATGATTTTCCTATCTTAATGCTCTTCTAGACTTAGAGACTGCTCAGTGTTAATGTTTTTTGAAATAAATCATTTTATTATTTAAAATTTTTATGAACATGTAATGGCACACTTTATGGGATATAGTGCAGTATTTCTACACATATGTATAGCAACAACCAATTAACCCTGGCAATTAGTCTTTCCATATCCTGTTCTTTTCTTTGTGTTTACAGCCTATCAGTTTGTATCCTTCAGTTCTTTATACAGTATTTATTAGTATGAACAATAGATAATCCATTTTGCTGTGAGACACAAGAACTTGTTACTGCCATCTGACTTTGTTATTGCCATCTGACTCTGATACTTGCTGTTTAACCATCCTCTTTCCTTCTGCCAACTGTCCTGCTTCCCAACCTCTAGTAATCACTATTCAAAGTTCTGATCAACTATTTTTTAGCTTCCAGATATGAGAGCACATTGTGCATTTGTCTTTCTGTGTCTGGCTAATTTCACTTAAGAGAATAATTTCTAGTTCTAATCACTTAGCAATATATACCATAATCTTGTTTTTATTTATTGTATATATATATGCATATATATATATATATATATAGAGAGAGAGAGAGAGAGAGAGAGAGAGAGAGGCCATTTGGAGAGTGAGTCATGAATTGAAGATCTTTCTCTTTCTCTGTTTTAGATAAATAAATACATATTTTTAAAAAAGAAGAATCTCATTTCTTTACCAATATTTGAAGTATTTCCCCTATGTTCAATGTTTGATTTGATTTACCCATATTTTGTTATGTTTTTTGTTTACATAAATTGTATTTAAAGTAGTCTTATTTGAGATGGGAGAGCAGCATTTAACATTTTCTCTGGGTAATAAAGGGCAGATTTGGAAGAGTGAAGGGGAAATTCTTCCAGTTAGCCTTCAGAATGATCAGGCCCTCCCATCACCTTGATTTTGGACTTCTGGTCACAATAACTGAGTTTGACCCACAGTGGAGATGAAGTCTAGATGGTATATGTGGATGTATAGCTTAAGTGGAACAAAATATTTTTAAGTTCTATGTCTAAGAATTATGATTTTCTGAGAAAAGTCAAATTCCTTGTGAGAAAGCATACAGGAAGAGACTTGTACTTATAGTAGCAGAGAGTAAGGAATTGCTCAAAACAGAAAACAACATAAAACAAACATTAAAAAACATGTTGATAGAGGGATGCCAAAGGGATATAGAAGCCACCCGGGGAAGGTTCCAGTGGCCAAAGATAGAACAATTTGAGGGCCGGCGCCGTGGCTCAATAGGCTAATCCTCCACCTTGCGGCGCCGGCACACCAGGTTCTAGTCCTGGTTGGGGTGCCGGATTCTGTCCCGGTTGCCCCTCTTCCAGGCCAGCTCTCTGCTGTGGCCCAGGAGTGCAGTGGAGGATGGCCCAAGTGCTTGGGCCCTGCACCCCATGGGAGACCAGGAGAAGCACCTGGCTCCTGCCTTCGGATCAGCACGGTGCGTAGGCCGCAGTGTGCCGGCCGTGGCGGCCATTGGAGGGTGAACCAATGGCAAAGGAATACCTTTCTCTCTGTCTCTCTCTCTCTCTCTCTCTCACTGTCCACTCTACTTGTCAAAAAATAAAAATAAAAAAAGAGAACAATTTGAGCACAATGAATCAAGTAGCATTGGATTAAAATCCAATGTATAAACTACATATCGCAACTCTGTTTCTCTCTCTCTCTCATACACACACACACAGAGAGAGAGAGAGAGAGAGAGAGAGAGAGAAAGTACGAACTAATAGAAAAGACAAAACTTCCATGGAGAATTCATATAATTTATGTAGATCCCACGCCCTCACACACTGATAGCCTGGCACCCCACTCCTTCTGTGTAGATTGTATACTTAAGGACTTAAGTGTGGGTGACTTCAGTTCAAAGATTATTGTACAGAAGAGGTGGGGAAAGAGTAGCTTTAGAGGGGATAAACCTGACATAGACTACCTCAGCCAAATGATCAATGTTAATATCAACAATGATAATAATGTTGATAGTATTTATTCTTGATGTGGTGAAATGAAAGTAACATTTTACTTCTGTTGTTTTCTTTCTTAAAAGCTATGACTACAGTCTAATCATTGAGCAAAACATCAGGTACATTCTGACAGAAAGCATCCTAAAAATACCTGAATATAACCTCAAATCTATTATGTTTACCAAACACAGTGAAAGTCTGAGAAACTGCTTATAGTCAAGAGAAACCTGGCCAGCGCCGTGGCTCAATAGGCTAATCCTCTGCCTTGCGGCGCCGGCACACCGGGTTCTAGTCCTGGTCGGGGTGCCAGGTTCTGTCCCGGTTGCCCCTCTTCCAGGCCAGCTCTCTGTTGTGGCCAGAGAGTGCAGTGGAGGATGGCCCAAGTTCTTGGGCTCTGCACCCCATGGGAGACCAGGATAAGCACCTGGCTCCTGCCATCGGATCAGCGCGGTGTGCCGGTCGCAGCGCACCGGCCACAGCAGCCATTGGAGGGTGAACCAATGGCAAAAGGAAGACCTTTCTCTCTATATCTCTCTCTCACTGTCCACTGTGCCTGTCAAAAAAAAAAAAAAGAGAAACCTAAGAAGACATCTATATCTATATCTATGCCTATCTATATCTATCTGTATATCTATTTATATCTATCTGTATATACATCTATATTACTGTAATTTTATCTTGGATGGAATCCTGAAACAAGAACATAGATAAATGGTACAGGAATATGAAAAGGTCACAAACTTTAGCTAACAATATGGTATATCAATAACAGTTATTAATTTTAAAAATATACTAATGTAAGATGTGTGGAGGAGTGTGCTATTAATTTTTCCATAAAACAAAAAGTTTTCTAAAATATGAAGTCTGTTTAAAAAGTGAATTCCAGGAACATAGAGTATAGGAACACTGAACAAACAATTAGGAAAAGACTAAGGAAATGGTGATAATGTCCTTTTACAATATTCAGAGGACACTATAAGTAATTATCATGGTTAAGAATGCTAAATAAGGGCCAGCATAGTGGCCTAGCAGGTAAAACCTCTGCCTGTGTTGCATATGGGGGTGGTTGGAGACCTGGCAGCTCCATTTCTGATTCAGCTTCCTTCTAATGTGCTTGGGAAAGTAGCAAAAGATAAACCCAATGCTTGGACCTCTGTACCCATTTGGGAGATCCTGAAGATCCAGGCTTCAGCCTGACCCAATCCCAGCCATTGAGCCATTTGGGGAATGAACCAGCAGATTGAAGATTTCTTTCTATGTCTCTTCCCTCTCTGTAACTATTGTATTCCAAATAAATTTAAAAAGTTTTTAAACGTAAGTTAAATAACATTTGGTTTAATGAACAAATGAAATAAATGACAAATACATGACATGTTATACTTCTAGTTTCCTTTAAATTCCCTTGATAGATTTAAATTCTTTTTTTTAAAGATTCTATTATTTATTTGAAAGTCAGTTACAAAGAGGAACAGACAGAGACTGGGATCTTCCATCTGCTGGTTCACTCCCCAGATTGCTGCAATGGCCAGCACTGGGCCAGTCTGAAGCCAGGAGCCATGAGCATCATCTGGTTGTCCAATATGGGCAGCAGGGGAGTATTTAGGCTATCTTCCATTGCTTTTTCCAGGCCATGAACAGAGAGCTGAGTCAGAAGTGGAGCAACTGAGACTGTAAACAGAGCCTATATGGGATGCTGGACCCACAGGCAATGGTTTTACCTGCTTTGCTACAATGCTGACCCAGATAGATTTCAATTCTTGATATAATTTTTCCACTTTGCTAGGTTTGACTCCAGAAGTATGTACATCAATTTTTCCTGGATTTCTCAAAATTTAAAGTTAGTTGGATACTGTCCAACTATGTATTTTTTTCACTTGACAATAATGAGTTAGTCTTTAAATGTTGTAATGCTGAAGCTGATAATAAAAAAAAAATCAGATCTTATGACTGGTCTATAATACACCATAAGGAATTCAATAAAAGGGACAGAAATAAATGATAATGGAATATCTACCATATAAAATAATTAATTTGAAATATTGAAAATATCTCATGGAGGTATGAAAGGTATTTTGCGACAAGGTATAGAAATCTATGACACATTTTAGTGCTTCTTTGCTAGGGTTGGGAGCTGAAGTAATAAAACAAATTCTGTATTCAAAGAGTTTCTGACCCATGGGTATGGATAAGTCAAACACATATGAATTGTCTATCAATAACAGACACATCTATAACACAATTTATAAAACTTACTGGGGTTTTGAGAATAGAGGAAATAACCTGATTTCTTAGATATAGAGAAACAGCTGGAATAAGCATAAAAGTAGATTCTACTCCTTGAGTTTCTGCTATAAAAATTAGTAATTTCCACTAAGATTTATCATCTATTAAAAGAGGATATTATAATGTTCCTATCTAACCCACAAGAATTTTACGACACAGAGAAATTTTGCATAAAACATATATAAACATTTCAAGACAAATATGAAAATAAAATAGAATTCCTCTATCTTTTTTGAAGCTTAATTCCTTTACTACCTTTATTCCAAAAGTTATTCAAATCTACTGGAACTGATAGCCCATTGGTCCTGTTACTGGAGAAATTGCAGGGTTCTTGTCTTCGCGCAAGAAAGAATTCAGGCATGAGACAGAGAGT
Organism: Lepus europaeus; assembly: GCF_033115175.1. Taxonomy (NCBI): domain Eukaryota; kingdom Metazoa; phylum Chordata; class Mammalia; order Lagomorpha; family Leporidae; genus Lepus; species Lepus europaeus. Next base: position 79,056,842 of record NC_084839.1, on the reverse strand, counting down.
AGTGGGAGGTAAAAGTAGCAAAGTTTATTAGGGTAGGGACATCCGTAAAAACGGATGGGCACCTCTCCAGACAGGACCTGAGAGAGAGTGCCCAGTCGCTCAGACTGGGGGAGAGCGGGGCTGCATGGGTGAGTGGAGAGTATACCTGGCCAGGCCAGGCCAGGCCAGGCGGGCGGCTCAGCAAAGATGCAGAGAGCTGAGCACGCAGTCCAGTTGAGGCTGGGGGTTTTTAAGGAGATGGGTCTTGCTTCCCCACCTCTGCTCTTTTTGGAACAAAGAGCTTTTTGGATGTAAATAGAAAAACCTCTCTTGAAGGTCTGAAACAAAGGACTTTATGGATGCAAATGTTATCAGACCGGAGGAAGGGAGCAGGGTGTTTGAGATGCAGATACTAGGCTGCACCTGGGAGATTGTGGAAGATTGGCAGGCAGAAGGGGGCAGGGCAGGCTGCCCCTGAAACATTATCAGGATGACTTTGAGATGCAGATGCATATGCTGGACATAGATGTCTTCTCTTTAGGCCTGTTACACACACATAAGCTCATAACTGACTTCCTGCCTAACAGTCCTACAACTTTCGTGGTGTTCTTGTCGAAGTAAAAACCGCAGCCAGGAATGCCAGCATCCAAAATGGCACTGGTTTGTGTCCCAGCTGTTCCACTTCTGATCCAGCTCCCTGCCACATAAGATGGCCAAGTACCTGGGCCCCTGCCTTTCACATGGGAGTCCTGGATAAAACTCATGGCTCCTGGCTTCAGCCTGGCTCAGCCCTGGTCATTGCAGCGACTTGGGGAGTAAGCCAGTGGATGGAAGACCTCTCTCTCTCTCTCTCTCTCTGTCTGCCTGTCTGTCTTTGTCTCTCCCTCTCTCTATATAACTCTGACTTTCAAATAAATAAATCTTTTAAAAAGTCCTCTGTTTGTCTAGTCAAATAGAAAAGATTCAGTCTTCCTTTCACTCCATCTATCTGCTGCACTGGACATAATTAATAACTCACTCCTTGAAACATATTTTCCTTGGCTTCCAAATGCTCCTGAAATTTTTTGTATTTAATTGCTTATTTCTTTTTTAAAGATAATATTTACTTATTTATTGATTTGTCTATTTGAGAGCTAGCATTACAGAAAGAGGGAGAGAAAGGGAGAAAAGTTTTCCATCCACTGGTTCACACCCCAAATGGCCATAAGCGGAGCTGACCAGCCTCCTTTGCTGTTTTTCCCTGTTCTCATTATCTCTAGATAGCAGTATTTTATGAGGTTTAGTTACAGTATCATATGTATGTTTTTCTTCTCTGTCTGTACTCATTCATTTGCTGAGTTCACCATCTTTTGCTCCATTTAAAC